>NC_057837.1:8037500-9287500 GCF_910594005.1 Cervus elaphus | reverse complement strand
TTCTAAAGCTGGATAAAGACCTCTCCACTGCCAAGGGCATAATCATCACACTTCATCTGATAAAACATTTTCTAAATATGGACTTTGTGTAGGAACTATGCTAAAGCATAAGCTTTCTACTCATAGGGCGGTCTACATTCAGAAAATACTTATGAAACACATACCTATGATGGGTATTGACTAAAGCAAGGAAAATTCATGGCATGGGTAAAAGCAACACCATTAAAAACTGGTTAATAATTCTTAAATATAGAAGCTGTTATAATTCCAGTGATTGGAATCCAAAGAAAAACTGCTATGAGCAGAAATAGTGGTTGTCTTAATTCGGGTTCTAAAGGAACTGAGTCTAAGACTAGAATATGAGTTCAAACAGTTTGTTTCAGAGGTGATCCCAGGAGGCATGGCAAGAGTAGTGAAGTGACACACGAGAGGAAGGCAGTTAAATAAAGAATGAGTTGTTGTCAAGCCAACTATCACAATGGACCACTGGAGTTTAATGTTGCAGGGAAATATTAAGAAGTGACGCCTAAGAGCAGAAGAGCTAGGGTATTTATAGACTGGAGAATCATTGACTGAAGGTACGGTTCCAATGGGATCTGCTACTGGTAAAGAATATTTCCACTGTTATGGGAAAGCCCCTCAGGCACAGAATTACAGGTAGCAGCACTTGGAAATTTGTTGCAGCACAGTGAAATGTTAAGGTCCAAGGAATTAAACAGAGAACAGGCAACATCTCCTGTAATGGCAAGATTTTATCCCCTTGGAACTTCCCTTTTTCTGACCATTCTCTCTTTTCCTTTCATTTCTGCCCTCATCTAAGTTGATTAGGGACATCAGGGCAGAGAGACTGACCTGTCTCTTAGTTGTTATTTTCCCCTTGAGAACATTCTTTCACACATACTTGGCAATTTCATTTAAAAATTTATTTCCACAAGCAGCCTGAATATGGAAAGACAAAAGCTTTTTAAGAAAAGCAATAGTATGTAAACCAAGTTATTTTACATGGCTGTAAATTACATGGGCTATTTAATTTCCTTCCTCTATCTACACACATCAAACTGGCATTTCTAAAACATATCTGAAGCTCAGGATGGTTTAATATTCAAGGCTTGATAATATAATCAATTCTCTTCAGTTTTCATCTCCCAAGGAACAAAACATTCTTCAGTCTATGCCTCCCTAGGTCAAAGGTTTCTCGTAAGAAATCAATCGACTGGTAGACTTAATGTGATTCTACAGGGCTTCTTCCTTTTATACAAGCAGTCATCATTTAAGACCAGTGAGATTAAGAAGAAAAAGCAATAAAAGGAATCCAAGTTGGAAAAGAAGAAGCAAAACAGTTGCAGTTTGCAGATGACATGATACTACCTATTGTGACCCCATGGACTGTAGCCTACCAGGCTCCTCTGTCCACGGAATTTTTCAGGCAAGAGTACTGGAGTGGGTTGCCATTTCCTTCTCCAGGGTATCTTCCCAACCCAGGGATTGAACCCGGGTCTCCTGCATTGCAGGCAAACGCTTTACCATCTGAGCCACCAGGGAAGCCTAATATATGTATATACACACATATATACATATATACATATATATATATACACACACACACATACACACACACACACACACACACACACATACATATATATATATATATATATAAATCCTGAAGATGCTACCAGAAAAATACTAGAGCTTATCAATTCACAGAAATGTCTTGCATTCCTATATACCGACAACAAAAAATCAAAGAAAGATTAAAGAAACAATCCTATTTACTATCATATTAAAAAGAATAAAAATACCTAGGAATAAACCCACTGAGGGAGATAGAAGACCTGTACTCAGAAAACTATAAGATACTGATGAAAGAAAATAAAAGATGACACAAATAGATGGAGAAAATACCCTTTTCTTTGATTGAAGAGTACTGTGAAGATGACTATACTGCCCAAAGCAATATACAGATTCAGTGCAATCCCTATCAAAGTACCAACAGCATTTTTCACAGAACTAGAACAAAAAAGCTTACAATTTGTGTGGAAACACCACAGATAGCCAAAGCATATTGGGAAAGAAGAATGGAGCTGGAGGAATTAAGCTTCTTGGCTTCAGGCTATACTACAAAGCTACAGTCATCAAAACTGTATGATATTGGCATAAAAAGCAAATACATACATCGATGAAACAGGATACAAACCCCAGAGATAAACCTGCACACTTATGGTCATCTAATCTATGACAGAAGAAGCAGGAACACAATGGAGCAAACACAGCCTCTTTTATAAGTGGTGCTGGGAAAACTGGACAACTGCATGTAAAAGAATATGCAAAAATGAACTAAAAATCAACTACAGACCTAACTGTAAGGCCAGATACTATAAAATTTGTACAGGAAAACATAGGCATGACACTCTCTGACATAAATAACAACAAGACATTTTTTTTATCCACCTCCTAGAGTAATGAAAACAAAAACACAAACAAATGAGATGAAATGAAACTTAAAAGATTTTGCACAGCTAAGGAAACCATAAACAAAACAAAAAAACAACTCTCAGAATAAAAGAAAATATTTGCAAACAAAGCAAGTGACATAAGATTAATCTCCAAAATATACAAATAGTCCATGCAGCTCAACATAAAAAATAAACAACCCAATCAAAAAAATGGGCAAAAGATCTACATAGACACTTTTCCAAAGAAGACATACAGATCAATAAAAAGCACGTAAAAAAAGCTGCTCAACATCACTAATTATTAGAGAGATGCAAATCCAAACTACAATGAAGTTATCACCTCACACTGGTTGAAATGGCCATCATTAAAAAATCTGCAAACAATAAATACTGGAGAGGGTGTGGAGAAAAGGGAACACTCCTATATTGTTGGTGGGAATGCAAACTGGTACAGCCACTATGGAGACCAGTATGAAGGTTCCTTAAAAAAAGAAATAGAGCTACCATATGATCCTGCATAGGATCCCATTCCTAGTCAGATATATGAAGAAAATCATACATGCACCCCAATGTTCACTGTAGCACTATTGATTAATACTATAGCCAGGACCTGAAAGCAACCTAAATGTCCATTAACAAAGGGATGGATACATGTATAACATGAATATTACTCAACCATAAAGAAGAACAAATTAATGCCATTTGCAGCAATATGGATTGACTTAGAGATCTGCATACTGAGTGAAGTAAGTCAGAGAGAGAAAGACAAATATAGGCCACTTACATAGGAAATCTAAAAAAAGGCTACAAATGAATTATCTACAAAACTTAGGTAGAGTTACAGATGCAAAAAATAGACTTGTTACTGAGCGGTAAGCGAGGAGGGATGAACTGGGAGCTTGGGACTGACAGATACCCACCACTGTATATAAAACAGATACTCAATAAGGACTTACTGTATAGCACAGGAAAGTATTCAATACTCTGTCATGGCCTATTTGGGGAGAGAATCTAAAAAAAGAGTGGGTATAGCAGATTCATTCTGCTGTACATCTGAAACTATCACAACACTGTGAGTCAATTATACCCCAACAACAATGTTTAAAAGTAGCAGACCTTGTATGTGAGAGATGGGGTAGATACACCCTTTTAGAAATGTCTAATGACAGCGTTGTTACAAGTCAAGCGAGTTTCTGCAAATTTGCTTTAGTTTGTGCTTCTCTAAGTATGTGCTAATTGATTAAGGGAATATGTTCCACACAGTTATAATAAAGACATGGAAAATTAATAAAATGTGTAGAAAAATACAGCTTTCTGAAATGAGTGAAAAAGAAGTTAACCTTATAAAATCTAAGGAGAGGCTTTGAGATACTTCTGGGGAATCTGAAGTTGTTAACATTCCAATTAAGTATATCAAGCATCATCATTATTAATATATCATTTCTCCATTTTGTTTTCAATCTCTGTCGCAATAATCAGAACCAAATTCCAAGGTGATTTTGTTTCAGCCTGTTGTAAACAATGCAACTCCAGGAGATAATTGACATAATGGTGAACAACTAAGGCACTCTGCCCTTTCAACACTAGAGAAATGAAAGCAAAGGAAACAACCTTTCTTAGCCTGGTCCAGAATTCTGACCACCAAGAGTTGGTTTCTACTGCAGAAGACTAACCTCTGAAAAATGGACAGTTATTTTAGAATTGATTATTCCCACAAGAATGTAGCCTTTTCAGGTGATTCTTTGATTAAAAAAAAAAAAATCCCGTGTGTCAGGAATTTGTTTGGTTTCTCTTTTCTATACCAAGTCACGAAACTACATATATGTATACATGTGTGTGCATACAAACACATGCACATACACATACATACATAAGTATATACAGACAGACACACACACACACACATATGCACTGTCCACATCTCCAAAAGGTCTTTCCCCGGTCTTCTGCATTGTCAAGGTGATATTTTTCCACAGTGAAAAGCTTTGGAGCATATCAGTTTATTGTGCATGTCCATCCTCAATATTAATTCAAAGTAACTATTATGGAGGGTCAGTGGAGCATGAGCTCTTCTCTCACTTTATGTGATGTCCCAGAATAATCTAGACAGCATCTAGTTCAGATAATGGCCTCAAATATCAGTTCAGATAACGGCCTGTAGAATAACACGAGAAAAGACTCGATTCAATTCAACAGGAATTTGCTGGGAGCCTACCTTGCAGGAGGCGCAGAGTTAGACGTGGAGAATTCAAGAGGGGAGAGACGGCCCCTGACTTTGTTCAGATGACAGTCTCAGGTTTAAACACTGAGATGGAGTGGGCAGGCAGACACTCAGAGCACGGCTCACTCTGTAGCATATTCGGACAGCTGGTTTTACAATACGGTCCAAATCAGGTTTCTCATACGTCAGTTCTATCACTTGGCAGGTTCTGGCATATCAGGCACGGCCTACCTATCCTCACACATCACTATTATGCCATCCTCCAACATCCTCTGAGCGTGGTAGCCTCCTCCTGGCCACCAGGATCTTGCTCATTTGCCTATAAGAAAAAGCCCTTTGCTGATGGTCTGAATGACATCTGCTGGTAACCTCCGGTGCCAGGGAAGGTGCTGTCTCCTTCAGAAACTTTAACTCCCCAATCTGGATTAGGTACCATGTCTATTCCCTCCCCTAGCACCCCGAATTCCCTCTGCTTGACACTAAACTCCATCATATTTCATCTATCCCTCCAGCCTGCCAGCCCACCGTAAGCCAGACAGTCACCAGTTAGCCAGCCAGCTGTCATTTAAATATTGAGGGTCCTTTATGTGCCTGGGGAAAGATGACCAAAGAAAATAAAGCAAGCTTATGTGCTCAGTTCTCAATAGACAGTACACAGCTAAATGTATTTAAAGTAAAAAAAGAAAAATAGTTGCTAGTGCTGTAAAGAAAATTAAATAGTAACATTGAGACCTAAGGCTACTATCAGCAGAGCAGGAGAACTAGGCCCGGGGGGCCACAGAAGGCCACTCAGAGGTACCCAAGCTAAGGCTCCCTCTGTTTTCCACTGTTCTTATGGCTTAAGAAAGATTTCCAGGCAGAGTGATGACAAAGATAGAGACTCTGAAGCAGAAGCCAGTTGGAGAGTTGAGCGTGAAGGGGAAGTGGAGTCTGGGGTGAAACTGGAGAAGGTGAGCTTATGCAGGGTCTTCTGGGTTTTGCTAAGGTTTTTTCCCCCAAGTGCATTAGAAATTCACTCTGGAATTTTAAGTACTGGCAGTGGGAGGAGTGAAACAAAAAGATTTATTTTTTAAAAAATGTCATGTGCTGCTACATAGAAAATGACTGCTATATACAAAATGGGTGGATTAATCTAGATAAGAGCAACAGTACTTATCAGCCTAATGACCCATACCTCTCTTCTACATTTTCTGTAAGTAGAGGACACATCATGTATTTTTATCTCCATAGTTTAGGATAAAGGCTTATTGCTTGCATATTATAAAAATACCCAACTTATGTGAGACAGCAGATTCCAGCAATAATGTCATCTCAGGATGGCCTGTCCCTTCCTGTCCTGTCTCGAGCGCCAAGT
This sequence comes from Cervus elaphus, assembly GCF_910594005.1. NCBI lineage: Eukaryota > Metazoa > Chordata > Mammalia > Artiodactyla > Cervidae > Cervus > Cervus elaphus. Next base: position 9,281,469 of record NC_057837.1, on the reverse strand, counting down.
CACTGAGTATTTAATGAATTTGTTCTCACCAATCCATTCTTCCACCCAATGCTTTAGCACAGGGAAACTGAAATAAGAGCCTCCTAACATAATTGAAAACAAAAAAATTCTATATTATAGTATTGAAAAGTTACAAAGACACTCTTACAGATTAGTATTATTTACTTTGGTGGTGAATCCTGCATTTCTCAATATGTATCATTTAAATGAAGTATTTGAAAACTCAGTTAAATGATAATTGCACTCTTCTCCAAAAGTTTTGTTTGTTTTATTATTGAAACAAAATTTAATGGAAGAGACAGACACAAACAGTAACAAAAACAATATTGGTATAAATAAAATGCTAATGAAGTTGAAGTATGCTGAATGTTCATAGTTTGTAGGAAAATAAATATCTTGTTAATAGTTCTGTGTATGTGCATAGAATTTTAAGATATTTGTAAAACTAATTAATTTTGAAATACTGGGCCTCACTAATTAGATGGTTTCGTTGGCATCATTTTCCATCAGATAGGCATGATGTTGTTGGGTGAATTAAAGGGAAGAACATGTAAGTAAGAAGCTTACTTTATTTTCTGAAATAGTGAAAGAGAAAAGTCCACCCACTTCTTAAGTTCCTTATTCCCAGAGCTGGCCAAGGCTGCTGCTATTAGTCACTTCAGTAATGTCCACTCCGTGCAATCCTGTGGACTGCAGCCCACGAGGCTCCTCTGTCCATGGAATTCTCCACGCAAGAATATTGGAGTGGGTTGCCATGCCCTCCTCCAGGCGATCTTCCCGCCTCATGGATCAAAACCGGGTCTCCTGCATTGCAGGCAGATTCTTTACCGCTGAGCCACCGGGGAAGTCCAATAGAAACTGTTTAGCAATACATGTAATTTAAATTTTCTCATGACAATATTTTAAAAGTAACAATAAATGTGCACTTAATTTTATATTTTACTTAAGTGAATATATAGAAATATTATCATTTGAACCTACAATTGATATAAGAAATTACCAAAGAGCTAATTTGTCTTTTTTTCTCAGTACTAAGTCTTTGAAATCTGCTGTGTGCTTTATAACACATCTTGCTTTGGATTGTGCATCTTTCCAGGGCTCAACAGACACATGTGGCTGTTATATTGGACAATGCAGCGTGATGTTTTCATTATACATATTCCACAGTGTAGGGTGTGTGTGTGTGTGTGTTTGAAAGTAGGAAGCAGATGGCTCAATATGCATTCAGAAAATGGATCTTCCTTTTAAATTCACAGAATGGTTCACATATTGATCGATAGCCTTATTCCTTTTTCAGTCATCAAAGAGGGCCTCATGAAGGCCTTGCTTTGGGCATTAAGATTCTGAAGCTAACTGCATCTGGCTTTTCCCCATCACTCTAATAACACAAATAAATGCTTATTGGGATAAGTTAATAATAATTTGACTGAATTAAACCAAGGAGTCAATTTGTAGATGCTACTTATGTCTAATATGGTATCGTGTTTCATTTCACTTGCTTTCTCTAGGATTCCTGGGATCCTTGTCTGGAGGGTGATTATTGGTGGGCGTCTGTGTAATAAGTTGTACCTCCAAGTGGAAGAGATAATATGAATAAACTTTGTCAAGTTAAACATAATTTTTCCTTTCCATAACAAATATTCTAGAATTAATAATATATAGGACTATATTGGAGAAAGTAGGGAAAACCACTAACCATTCAGGTATGACCTAAATCAAATCTCTTATGATTATACAGTGGAAGTGAGAAATAGATTTAAGGGACTAGATCTGATAGACAGAGTGCCTGATGAACTATGGATGGAGGTTCGTGACATTGTACAGGAGACAGGGATCAAGACCATCCCCATGGAAAAGAAATGCAAAAAAGCAAAATGGTTGTCTGAGGAGGCCTTACAAAAAGCTGTGAAAAGAAGAGAAGTGAAAAGCAAAGGAGAAAAGGAAAGACAGTCCCATTTGAATGCAGAGTTCCAAAGAATAGTAAGGAGAGATAAGAAAGCCTTCCTCAGCGATCAGTGCAAAGAAATAGAGGAAAACAACAGAATAGGAAAGACTAGAGAGCTCTTCAAGAAAATTAGAGATACCAAGGGAACATTTCATGCAAAGATGGGCTTGATAAAGGACAGAAATTGTATGGACGTAACAGAAGCAGAAGATATTAAGAAGAGGTGGCAAGAATACACAGAAGAACTGTACAAAAAAGATCTTCACGACCCAGATAATCACGATGGTGTGATCACTCACCTAGAGCCAGACATTCTGGAATGTGAAGTCAAGTGGGCCTTAGGAAGCATCACTATGAACAAAGCTAGTGGAGGTGATGGAATTCCAGTTGAGCTATTTCAAATCCTACATATGATGCTGTGAAAGTGCTGCACTCAATATGCCAGCAAATTTGGGAAACTCAGCAGTGGCCACAGGACTGGAAAAGGTCAGTTTTCATTCCAATCCCTAAGAAAGGCAATCCCAAAGAATGTGCAAACTACCACACAATTGCACTCATCGCACATGCTACTAAAGTAATGTTCAAAATTCTCCAAGCCAGGCTTCAGCAATACGTGAACCATGAACTTCTAGATGTTCAAGCTAGTTTTAGAAAAGGCAGAGGAACCAGAGATCAAATTGCCAACATCCGCTGGATCATCAAAAAAGCAAGGGAGTTCCAGAAAACATCTATTTCTGCTTTATTGACTATGCGAAAGCCTTTGACTGTGTGGATCACAATAAACTGTGGAAAATTCTGAAAGAGATGGGAATACCAGACCAGCTGACCTGCCTCCTGAGAAATCTGTATGCAGGTCAGGAAGCAACAGTTAGAACTGGACATAGAACAACTGACTGGTTCCAAATAGGAAAAGGAGTACGTCAAGGTTGTATATTGTCACCTTGTTTATTGAACTTATATGAAGAGTACATCATGAGAAACGCTGGGCTGGAAGAAGCACAAGCTGGAATCAAGATTGCAGAGAGAAATATCAACAACCTCAGATATGCAGATGACACCACCCTTATGGAAGAAAGTGAAGAGGAACTAAAAAGCCTCTTGATGAAAGTGAAAGAGGAGAGTGAAAAAGTTGGCTGAAAGCTCAACATTCAGAAAACTAAGATCATGACATCAGGTCCCATCACTTCATGGCAAATAGATGGGGAAACAGTGGAAACAGTGTCAGACTTTATTTTTGGGGGCTCCAAAATCACTGCAGATGGTGACTGCAGCCATGAAATTAAAAGATGCTTACTCCTTGGAAGGAAAGCTAGGACCAAACTAGATAGCATATTAAAAAGCAGAGCCATTACTTTGCCAACAAAGGTCCATCTAGTCAAGGCTATGGTTTTTCCAGTAGTCATGTATCGATGTGAGAGTTGGACTGTGAAGAAAGCTGAGCGCCGAAGATTGATGCTTCTGAACTGTGGTGTTGGAGAAGACTCTTGAGAGTCCCTTGGACTGCATGGAGACCCAACCAGTCCATCCTAAAGAGATCAGTCCTGGGTGTTCATTGGAAGGACTGATGCTGAAGCTGAAACTCCAATACTTTGGCCACTTGATGCAAAGAGCTGACTCATTGGAAAAGACCCTAATGCTTGGAGGGATTGGGGGCAGGAGGAGAAGGGGACAACAGAGGATGAGATGGTTGGATGGCATCACCGACTCAATGGACATGAGTTTGGGTAAACTCCGGCAGTTGCTGATGGATGGGGAAGCCTGGTGTGCTGTGATTCATGGGGTCGCAAAGAGTCAGACACGACTGAGCGACTGAACTGAATTGAACTGAGGACTATATGGACAGAATTATTAATATACAGGTCTATATGAACAGAATACTGGTGTGTTCTCTCTTCAAGAGAAGGTCAAACAAGATGCAAACTATTATATAGAGAATGGATAAACAACAAGGTCCTACTGTATAGCACAGGGAACTATATTCACTATTAATAATGGAAAAGGATATAAAAAAGAACATATATGTATATGTATAACTGAATCACTGTGCTGTATAGCAGAAATTAACCCAACATTGTAAATCAACTGTACTTCAATTAAAAGAAAAGAAAACGCCAAAAAATGTCACAGTCGTACCTGATTAGAGATTGGTCATTTACTGGGGTCAATGGGTAAATACAGGCTTCCCAGCGGGCACAGTGGTAAACCATCTGCCAACAAAGGTACGTCTAGTCAAAGCTATGGTTTTTGCAGTGGTCATGTACGGATGTTAAAGAAAGCTGAGCACCGAAGAACTGATGCTTTTGAACTGTGGTGTTGGAGAAGACTCTTGAGAGTCCCTTGGACTACAAGGAGATCCAAACAGTCCATCCTAAAGGAAATCAGTCCTGAATATTCATTGGAAGGACTGATGCTGAAGCTCCAATACTTTGGCCACCTGATGGGAGGAACTGACTCTTGCAAAAAGACCCTGATGCTGTGAAAGATTGAAGCTGGGAGGAGAAGAGGACAACAGAGGATGAGATGGTTGGATGGCATCACTGACTCAATGGACATGACTTTGAGTAAGTTCCGGGAGCTGGTGATGGACAGGGAAGCCTGGTGTGCTGCAGTCCATGGGGTGGCAAAGAGCTGGACACGACTGAGCAACTGAACTGAACTAAACTGAACTGCTGATGCAGGAGACCCAAGAGATGTAGGTTCTATCCCTGGGTTAGAAAGATCTCCTGGAGTATGAAATGGCAACCTGTTCCAATATTCCTGCCTAAAAAAATTCCATGGCCAGAGGAGGCTGGCAGGCTACAGTCCATGGGGTCGCAAAGAGTTGGACATGATTTAGTGACTGTGTACACAAACACACACAGGTAAATACATCGTGGGCTCATTTCTAGAGTGAGAGGAACAGCTCAAACCTGTCACCCTAACTGTCAATTTCCATTCTTTTCAAAATCCCTTCTCTGTAATGGAAGAGTTAAACTCATGGAGTTTTCCCTTCACCTGACTCATTCAAAAAACAGCACATTCATTGTCCTTAGCAATTTTCAAATGGCACAGATTTACATCATGTTAGGACTGTATATCCTTTCCTCTGCACTATATTTTATCAATAAGCTGAAAAATAAAATACTAAAAGGCACAGATTACTGGCTGGTGAAGTTTCCTTAGGAGCTCAGAGATCACTTAAGACCATCAGGCTTTCTTCTTAGACATATTTAAGTAAATAAATCCTGACATGTAACAAACAAGCAAACATTCTGGGAAGCTGTTCCAATCAGGAGAGCCATGTGTAAAGAGCATTCTGTTAGTTTCCAGACACTTGAAGGGTGTTAAGTGCCTTGAAAAGCTGTGCAGAGTGAGTGGGGGCAAAAATGTGGTTGCTTCTGTGATCAGGCAGGGAACATTTCAGTTACCTTTTCTGAGCAAGTGCAAGGGAAGCTGCCTCTGGTGGTGATTGTTGAGAGGGGCTACCAATTGTTAAACAGGTCCTGGCTTTGACATATTCAAAATGTATCTCTGATCATTCATTAAAGGGTCTATTGTTAAGAAAAACTTATCTTTTTATTCATAAAGAGAAAAGACAGGTTCGAGGACTTCAGTGCAGGGAAAAGATGTATGTGTATTGGAGGGCCGGAGAAAAATCCATTAAAGTCATATGAAACACTGACTACATTTCCAAAGGTTTCACAAGGTCCTTTCTTTGAGAGAAATGAATCCCATTCTGATGAACTACACAGGGCTTCAGGATAGTCTCAGGACCAATAAATATTATTCTGTAAGCAGGGCTACAAATCAGGCATAGATCAAACCTGCCAAGAAGACTGCCACCCTCTTCGTTCTCTGAGCAGGTTATTCTGCTTCCTCCGTTCTTCCCATTCCTCCATCACCAACTCAGTCACCATCAGTCCCCACTGATTCTCCTTCACGTCTTTGATATGTTCCTGATCTTTGTTTTAGCTTCTTCCCAACCAATCCAAACTTCCTTTGTCACTAAGAGTGGCAAAAATCATTTCCCTAGGTTCCAGGCTCTGCCCGCAGCCACTTCCTCCCTTTAGTACAAAGCACAGTAGACAACAGAAACATAGAATCATTTTGTGTAAACAACACAGCCATCCCTGTTCAGCAGCCTGCAGCACTTCTATATTAATACCCACTGTAATTATCAGGCTTCTCAGACTCCCAAGGCTACTGCAAAGCCATACTCTGCCCCTTGGAATTAATCTTCCTCTTAAGCTGAGTTTCCTCAACAGACCCCAGAGACACAGAATGTGGTTTAAGTAGCTTATTAAGGAAGTGGTCATTGGAAGCACTAGCAGGGAAGTTAGAAGGTAAGGTAGGGAAGGAGTCAGTAAGGATGGACTGGAGGGCAGGTAACCAGATGGGCACTAGGGTTGGTCTCCCTGGGGAGCTCTAGGAAACAGTGTACAAAATGCCTCAGAGTTACCCACCAGTTGCTGAGAGAACTGGGTATGTATAAACCTGTACCCTTGACCCTGGTTGGGAACCACTCAAGGGCTTGGAGTTTGTCAGTTTAACACTTAAGTAGAGCCCTGGGGTGGTGGATGGTAGCAGTTCAACCCAAGAGCACACAGGAATTGAAGCAGGGGCGTTTATGACTTAGGTCCTGGAGGCAATACACGGCACATCCCAAGGGGCCCCTAGGGGAGGTCCAGAGAAAGAGCCCTGAGGACCTGGGGCACATCCTCTGAGAGTCCATCAGCGGATGGCTTGGAGGTTCTCAGGCTAGGACTGGATTGGACAATTCAAACCAAACGAAGTGAGATTTCGGTAAGCTTTGCAGGCGTCTTACTCACGGGGTATTAATAGGGAGACTGAGGCACATAGGGTTGCTCAGACAGTCACAACAGAATTTTACGTTGGTTTGTCTCTCTGAGGCCTGCTGTCTAGTGGCAGGTCAGGCCCCTGTAGGCTGCTTGGCCAATCAAAGTGGATACCGAAGCAGTGTTATCATGGATTAGTCTGGCCTCACTCTGGACACGTGGGTATCAAATCCCAGCTCCTCTGCCTGCTCCACTCACGGGCTGTATGGACGCCATGGTGAGAGGAGGCCCCAGGGCAGAGAGCCACAGCTGGATGTCGCTGGACTGGCGTTCATGGAATGGATCGAGTACCAAGGAGATACAGGTAAACACTGACATATTTCTCCAGGAAAGTGAACCCTTGACCCAAACACATAGCTTGATTCCAGCATCACCCACCTTCTCTACAAATCTGTGTGCCTTTGTGCAGTGATCATGCTGAGAAATCCTGTCGTGGCCCCCAGGGAGCTCCTCGACTAGACCATCACCAGCTACATAGCTGCTAACCTCCTTCCTCCAGCCCTCCTGGTATATTTAATCTCTGAGTCTGACCATTTCATTCTCATAAAGGAAACGTCCTACTGACATTCTTTCTGCCAATTCTTCCCCCGGAAATGGTTTCTCAATCTCTGATCAACACTACCTTCATAATCAACTCAGTCTGTCCACTGGACACCATCTGAACGCAGGTACAGTATTCACTGTGGTTGCTTCACTACCATTGAGTAATTAAGTCTTGATATATTCTGTAGATCAAACTGTAATTTGCAATGAACTTTGAAGTTCATTTTGAACTTTGAAGGTAAGAGGACCTGGACTCCCGGCAGAGCCCCGCCAACATGTCCAAGGGCAGGAACCTTAACCTTCATGGCCTCAGTTTCTTCATCTGTAAAATGGAGATGATGCTAGTTTATCGAAAGGTTGTTCTGAGGATTAAATGAGATACTGCCTCTGGTAGCACATAAGATACAGCAACTATTTGATAAATGTTCATTATTAGTAGTTTTACCCTCAACATGAGGATTTGTGTATCATCAGTACCATCTTGCTATAAGCATGACATGCATTCTCTAAAACTAATGATCATATCTTTTTTTTTGTAAATTACAAAAGAGAAATAGACTCACAGACATAGAAAACAAATTTATAGTTACCAAAGGGGAAAGGGGGAAGAAAGATAAATTAGGAGGTTGTGATTCATATATACACACTAGTATATATAAAGTAGGTAACCAACAAAGAACTGTTGTATGGCACAGGGAACTATACTCAATATTTTGCAATAACTTATAAAGGAAGAGAATCTCAAAATGTACACATATATAAACTGAATCCCTGTGCTGTATGCCTGAAACTAACATGGCATTTTAAACCAACTACACTTCAATAAAAATAAAGAAAGAAAGGTAATGATCATGTGTTCTATTTCTTTAGTATCCTCTATACTTGACTTTTTAAAGACAGACTGCCTCCGATACAATAAGCAGTCAGTTAAGACAGTGCTTAAAAAGAGAGCTGGGCAAAAGGCAACTTTTTAAAGCACTTCACATTTCATTGAAAAATGTACTGTAAAATGTTATTCAAATGAAAGTCTATCATGGCTTATAGAACCAGTCAATATTTGGAACTAGGGAGGTCACTGATTTATAGGATTACAATGGACCCTTTTGTTGGATTCTTAAGTATTAAGTAGCATGCTATTAGGGTGCTTTTGAAACAAAGTGAGACAAGTACAAGTATTCTTCATACACCTGTGGGCAGAATTTGTTTTGGAGTGATTCAATGGTCTCTTTTCTGAACTATAGTGAGACCTATGGTGTTCCACTGCTCATCACTGGAAACTAGGCACTTCTTGCCTGAAACATACTTTCTCTTCCTTTCCTTCCATCCATCCACCCATCCCCCTTTTCTGTTATATTTCAAGGTGAAAATTAAGAAACCCTTTCACTAAGGTGGCTTTTTCAGCTATTCAGTTAAGACAACTTAAAATGAAGATGGCCTCATTTTAAAGCCATCAAAATGCATTTCTTTTGGTACATGATATAACCTCTTTGTTGATGTTCATCTTTTTTGAAAGTATAGACCCAATCTTTCCAAAGACTATAAGCTCTTTGAGGAGGGGAGTAGTGCCTTGGACTTTACAATTTTAGCATTATTCTTATACATAAAGAAATTCAAGGTTTTTTTTTTTTTCTTCATAACAATATTAAATGATATTTGCTCTGGATTCTTTTCTTTGCTCATTTGTTTCCATCTCTGCAGAACTGAACAAGCTTTTGCAAACATGAGAAATCACTAAGATGTGGATGGCCTGACAGCTAATGGGGACATGAGGAAGCAGCAGCATTGGCCACATAAGACTTAGTGGTCAGTCCCAGAACAGAAATACTGCCATGCAATGCTCTGTGGATCTACATTCTGTGCTCCAATGCTAGGACAATGGCTTCTAATGAGGACTTCTAGAGCCTCAAGAATCCTTCCGTGGGGATTTGTCAGACACTATTATGTGCCTGTCTACAGCAAAATGTATTTTCCATAGAGGGCCACAGGAGTATTTCCCATGCTGCATGCTCTTCTATAATGTGAACCTGCCATTTCTTCAAGATGAAGTCTAATTCTCCCTTTGAATATGAGTAGGCTTGTGATTCACTTCTCAGCAACAGAATGAGCCCAAGTGATGCTCATGACTTCCAAGGCTAGATCATTCAAGACCATGAGCGTCCCCCAGGTCCTGTGAAAGTCTCCCTCTCAGGACTCAGCCACCACGCTATGAGGATCCCTGGCACCGTGAGAGGCTGTAACACATAGGTGTCCTGGTCCAGTCAGAGTATAGCAGGTCACCTTGTCATCGCAGCCCAGATACCAGAGAGATGAAGAGAAGGTCCAGATGACTCCAGTCCCCAAGCATTCAAATCCATGCCAGTCATTTGAGTCTTTCTAGGTGAAGCCCCAGACACTGTGGGCCAGGGAAGAGTCATCCCTGTGTGTTCTTACAATCCACTAAATAAACAAATGTGATAAAATGGAATGATTTGTTATACAGCCACATACTTGACCCTTACTCCAGATCTCCTGAATTAGAAATTCTGGGTGTGAGGCCCAGGATATTTTTTTGTAGTAAACTCTTCCGGTGATTTTAATGCATCATAAGGTTTGAGAACCACTGCTGTATGTTAACAAAACTCTTGATTTTCTTTTTTTTTTTTTTTAGGCTGCAATGTTGCCAGTCTTCACTGGGAGGATGACTGGTCTACCCAGGACAATCCTGTTACCTGCCTTTTCAGATACCCATAGTGCACTGCAAAGCTTGGTGATAGTTCCGGCCACTGAGATGGAGAAATTTTGCTGAGGGCGCTTCTTGGAAAGCACTTGCTTTACTGATAAAAATGACATCATCTATGGATAAAGAAGTTGTGGTATATATATATGTAGAGTGGGATATTACTCAGCCATAACAAGGGACAAATTTAAGTCAGTGGTGCTGAGGTAGATGAACTTAAGAGTCTGTGATAGAGTGAAGTAAGTCAGAAAGGGAAAAGCACATGTCCTATATTAATGCATATATATGTAATCTGGAAAAATGGTACTGAGGAACCTACTTGCTGGGCAGGAACAGAGACACAGACACTGAGGACAGACTGCTAATGGACTCAGAGCGGGAGGGAGAGGGTGGGATGAACTGAGAGGCTAGCACTGAAATATACACATTACCATATGTAAAACAGATAGCTCCCGGGAAGGAGGGAGGGAGCTGAGGCTGGTGCTCTGTGATAACCTGGAGAGGTGGGATGGGGTTGGGGCTGGGAGGGATCATATGTATGATATGGCTGATATCATATGACTGATTCATGCTGTTGTATGGCAGAAACCAATACAATACTATAAAGCAATTGTCCTCCACTTAAAAATTAAAAAAAAAAATGACATCATTTGGTGAAGACACTTTCTTTGGTTTGTAATGCTGGTAGGAGGCCTAGAAATCATAGCTGCTCCATGACCATGGGGTAATTAACCTCAGGGTAGAAGCAGGTAAGGCTGCTGGGAGAAAATGGTAAGAGTTAGATCCTCAAGGACATTGTTGAGCATTGCAATCAAGGACAGAAACCTCCTCCCATGATTTATAGCAAATATACCACTAATTATTCAGACCACTATTAGCTGCAGCCAAACACATTTCTAACTCATGTAACAGGCATACAACAATAACAATAGCAACAAGCCAAAAAAAAAAAAAAATAGGCATACCAATTTCTATGTCATTTTTAGTATATCAAAAAATTCTCACATTCCAATTTGGTCTTGAAGAGGCCCAGGAAGCTATGAGCGAAGTCAAGTATGCTTGCTTTGGACTGGATTTATGCCAATTCATTTTGTTAACAGTAATCCTTTCAAGTTATCTAGCAGTTAAATTTGGCTGCATCAGACACCAAAGACATTTGGGAGTGGTGACAATTCTATCAAAGCCTTATGAACTACTTGCCAAATGCTTGGCATTCTTTTTTAGTTCAGTTCAGTTGCTCAGTCTTGTTCAACTCTTTGCGACCTCATGGATTGCAGCACACCAGGCCTCCCTGTCCATCACCAACTCCCGGAGTTTACCCAAACTCATATCCATCGAGTTGGTGATGCCATCCAGCCATCTCATCCTCTGTGGTCCCCTTCTCCTCCTGCACTCAATCTTTCCCAGCATCAGGGTCTTTTCTAATGAGTCAGCTCTTCGCATGAGGTGGCCAAAGTATTGGAGTTTCAGCTTCAACATCAGTCCTTCCAATGAACATTCAGGACTGATATCTTTCAGGATGAACTGGTTGGATCTCCTTGCAGTCCAAGGGACTCTCAAGAGTCTTCTCCAACACCACAGTTCAAAAGCATCGATTCTTTGGCACTCAGTTTTCTTTATAGTCCAACTCTCACATCCATACATGACCACTGGAAAAACCATAGCCTTGACTAGGCATTATTCTTACATGACCTTGTTTTTTTTTTTTTTTTTAATTGAACCATAATCCCAATTTCTCCCCATTTCAGATGGGGAGACCAAGGTATAAATCAAAAAGGGGACTTTTTCTGTTGGTGTATCATTTACGTAAGTCCAAAGAAACTGATTTCCGAGCTCCTTCTCACAACCACTGCTAATATTAAGTAACTTCCTGATTTAATTGCATACTCAACAAACATTTATTATGTTATATCCAAACACCTTAAAAGGCACAACCTTGCATCAAACACGTAGATCAAGAGGAGAGGATGTCTCAAATGGCATTTGTGGTAAGGAAGTTTAAGATTTCTGAAATTTGAACAGCTCGGTGAGTAGTGACCTGAACCTCCAAGTATTTCCATCTACCTTGAACCTCTGGAAGAATTACAGTTGCCAGAATCAAAGAAAAAAGAGTCTCTGAATGTTAACATGGACTTCATGTAGTCAGCACCACTCTGGAAAGTGACTCAGATAAAGCAGGGCTTATGTGTACCATTTTCTCTACATCCTTTCTTCTCTGTCCACGTATTCCTCCATCCATGCCTGCTTTCCCAAATCGCTCCCCTTTCAGGCTCTGGAGATACTGGAGGGCAGTATGGAGTCTTTGAACAGACACCCCCCACTGAGACAGCGCCCTTCAGAGGTTCAAAGCCCCCCCTTTTGTGTCCATAGGTTGAGAACTGTCTCTCTGTTGATCTCCCAGCGTCTTATGACCACAGAGCAGGAGAATAGAAATGCAAATGTGACATTATGAGTTCGAGGTGAGGACTGTCCGGCCTTTTGTGGGCAGGATGCCTGCGGGGTGAGTGAAATGTGCGCATACAGTAGACTGAACGCCATCCCGGGTGTTCCCACAGTCAGCGCTCTGAGGCAGACCCGGCCCTGGGGGGCTGTGCCCAGGTCCGGTTTTGAAAGACAGCTTGACATTCTTATAATGCCATGGAAATGTATGCACTTATACAATGCCAGTGATTACTCAGACTCCCGGGACAAGCCACACGTATCTTAATACATCGAGACTATAGATTAAACAATTTAGAGAAGAATGGTCTTTCACAGAGGGAGCAAGCCATGGCTTCTGTTCTTCAAATTAGGAGACAGAGTGTGTAAGTCATTCTCAGTCAGCGCTCACCCCAGACACACGTGGCATTTTGTTGTTCCCAACTACACTGCGCCCCACCCTCCCACTCTACTCCCCCAAAAGTGTGACTCACCCTGAAATGCCCGAATTAAATGTCACTCTCTTTATGAAGTTTTTTCTGATTCTCAAACCCCATTCCAAATACAACTCATGACACCCTCCTGGCTGATTTTGAACTCCTTTATTTAGATCTCTGGAGTCACATAAATAAAATTGAATTATGAGTTCTGGTATACAGTAGTTATGGGTCCTTTCTCCTACCCAACCCTTCCCCCAAATATGAACTCTACAGAGGACAGACGATGTCTTATAACTCATCCTGATGACACCCACTTACGCTTGGGCCTAGATTACTGCCGTGTGTGACTGGACAGACTGTAATTGCATAGCCCCCTGGGGTACTATTCATATCAAAATCTAGATAAATGGCAACTTTGAGGATTGTGTGGCATTTTTCTTCATTCCTAGCCAACACAGGAGTTCACTAAATGCTTATTAAATGAAATAATGGAACAGGGCTAGGAAAGAAGAGGAGCATGATTTCTGTAACATTCCCCTGAGCTAGCTGTAGGGTTCAGCTCTTTTCAACGGCTTATCAGTCAATCTGATCATAACTAATCAGGTGTTAGCGGCATATGGTTTGAGGGAAGTAGTGTTCTCTGTTATAGATATCAGTTAAAACAAAACAAAACAAAAATTAAAGCTTCAGTTGGTGCAAACTGCCTGCTTAACATGAGGCCATGAGGAGAGGGTGACAGACAAGCTTTACATCCTCGACTTGCAATCAATTTGCTCCTGACTGTGATTCCAAGTATTAACCTTGTTCTATCAAACCCCTGGAGTGTGGGGCAGGGAAGAGGAGAGCTTGCATAGTGGAAGCTGGGATCAGCCAGAATAGCTAATGAACCACCAGATTTGATTTTTAGGGAAAAGGAAAAAAAAAAAAAAAAAACAAAAAACGGCCTTGGGAGGGAAAGCAAAACACAAGAATCCCTCGCCCCAGTACCCGGACCGTGACTTGCTTTGCTGCTGACATGGTCTGGTGCAAAGCCTGCTTCTCAGGTTTTCTGCCCCATTAGGAGATATGGGGGCTGGTATAGAGAGATTCCAGCTTGTAGTTATTTTGTATTTTTTCCCATATATTATGTAATGTGCCTATGGGATACTACACAACAGATACTGAACAAAGGAAACCATATAAACAAAAGTAACACAGACAAGGTTATAGAAATACGGCCTGTTAAAACAAAAAGGGGAACAGGATAGGACTGGACAAGCCGTTCTTTTTGTTGTTGTTACTGTCCTAAAGGTTTATAAGTTCTGAACCAGAAGAGGCAATGCAATCATAAAGACGTATTAACAGAAACACAAGGAAGACAGCAAATTCCAACACCACCGTTCTCCCTCAGGAATTTGTCATCTTGTCTGGCATCTTAAATACTGCCCCATTATATGAATCAAATTCCATGCATTTGTCACTCCCACTTTACAGGTCAAATGGCTTTTTTGTTCTCTTATAATCTTATATATATATATATATATATATATATATATATATATATACACACACATGCATATACATATACATATATATATACACACACACATATATTTGGCATTAAATTTGATATTATGAGAGGATGTGAATCACTGCGTTCTTAAAATATCTCAGAAGATTTAACTTCAGAGTTCAAATTGGGACACAAGGAAGTATGTAGGAGGGTTAAAAGGTGGGAGAGATTTAATATCCCACCAAGCCTATTGCTAAGGAAAATAAATAACTGAACAAGCTATTTAATTGTAAGTAATAAGCAGTAGATATAATTTTATTTCAAAGGCTTAAAATTGATAACAAATTTATAATAAATCAGTAATATTTGACTATTGCTTTTTCAATATGATAAAGACATTTAAAATGCTCCACAATCCCACTACATAGATTGCCATTTGTGATATTAAAGAAAAAAGAAATTAATATATGATTTCTAAAAATCAAAGGAACGGGTTACTATTAGGTCAAGAAGCCTAGTTCTTCTACAAGAACTGTGACCCAGTGTGACTCTGGGGCCAGAAGCATCAGCCTCCCTTGGGAAATTGTCAGAAATGCACATTCTTAGGCCCCACCCTATATCCACTGAATCAGAATTCCTGGGGGTGGGGCCCAGCCATGGGGCTTTAACAAACCCTCCCGGCAATTCTCACAGGTTGACCTGTGAGAACCACTGTTCCAAAAGGCAATCAGAGCTAAATTTCTTAAATTTTTTGCATCTTTCTGGTTATATTTTAATCATGCACATGCACACACATAAATGCATATATACAATATTTCTTTATACTAAAGGAATTATTATACACACTGTGTGACTGCTGCTTTGATTTTTTTTAAATGCATCATTTCTCACATGTCTTTCCACTTCTGCACTTTATGCCTCAGGAGATTACATAGTCTTTCATTGAATATATCACATACCTTAGTGGTTCAACCAGGTCCCTGGTGTGGTTATCTTTGCTATTTAAGTTTGTTCTGTTAGTTTTACCATGCTGGGACACATTTACACATGTATGAATATGTTCTTGAACAAATGCCTGGCAGAGGTGATTCAAGATCATACCAAAGAAAAACCATCCCAAATAAAAAAACGCAAGAAGGCAAAGTGGTTGTCTGAGGAGGCCTACAAATAGCTGAAAACAGAAGAGAAGCAAAGGCAACAGAGAAAGTGAAAGATATACCCAACTGAATGCAGAGTTTCAGAGAATATACCAAGGAGAGATAAAGCCTTCTTAAGTGAACAATGCAAAGAAATAGAGGAAAACAGTAGAATGGGAAAGACTAGAGCTCTCTTCAAGAACACGAGATAAGAATTTATCTCCCAAGAAATTCATCTTATCAATCCAAGAAAAGAGAACATTACATGCAAAGATGGGCACAATAAAGGTCAGAAACAGCAAGGATTTAACAGAAGCAGAAGAAATTAGGAAGAGACTAAAGAATACACAGAAAAGCTATACAAAAAAGGTCTTAATTACCCAGATGGTGTGGTCTCTCACCTCGACCCAGACATCCTGGAGTGTGAAGTCAAGTGGGCCTTACGAAGCTTTACTAGGAACAAAGTTAGTGCAAATGATGGAATTCCAGTTGAGTTATTTCAAATGCTAAAAGATGATGCTGTTAAACTGCTGTACTCAATATGCCAGCAAATTTGGAAAACTCAGTATAGGCCACAGGACTGGAAAAGGTCAGTTTTCATTGTAATCCCAAAGAATGCTCAAACTACCGCACAACTGTGCTCATTTCACACACTAGTAAGGTAATGCTTCAGGCTACATTTCAGCTGTACATTAACCAAGACCTTCCAAATGTACAAGCTGGATTTAGAAAAGGCAGAGGAACCAGAGATCAAATTGCCAATATCTGTTGGATCATAGAAAAACCAAGGGGATTCTCAAAAAAGATCTACTTCTGCTCATTGACTACACTAAAGCTTTTGACTGTGTGGATCACAACAAACTTCGAAAAATTCCTCAAGAAATGGGAATACCAGACGACCTTAGCTGTCTCCTGCAGGTCAAGAAGCAGCAGTTACAACTGGACATGGAACAATGGACTGGTTCCAAATTGGGAAAGGAGTATGTCAAGGCTGTATATTGTCACCTGCTTATTTAACGTCTATACAAAATACATCATGCAAAATGCCAGGCTAGATGAATTGCAAGCTAGAATCAAGATTGCTGGGAGAAACACCAACAACCTCAGATATGCAGATGCAAGAAAGCATCTAATGGCATCTAATGCATTAATTTAAAGCATCTAATGGACGAAAATGAGGAGGAACTAAAGAGCCTCTTTATGAATGTGAAAGAGGAGAGTGAAAAAGCTAGTTTAAAATTCAACATTCAAAAAACTAAGATCATGGCATACAGTCCCATCACTTCATGGCAAATAGATGGGGAAACAATGGAAACAGTGACAGATTTTACTTTTCTTAGGCTCCAAAATCATGGTAGGTGATGACAGCAGCCTTGAACTTAAAAGATGCTTGCGCCTTAGAAGAAAAGCTATGACAAGCCTAGACAGTGTATTAAAAAACAGAGATATCACTTTGCTGGAAAAGGTCCATATAGTCAAAGCTATGGTTTTCCCAGTAGTCACGTACAGATGTGAGAGTTGGACCATAAAGAAGGCTGAGTGCTGAAGAATTGATGCTTTCGAACTGTGGTACTGGAGAAGACTCTTGAGAGTCCCTTGGACAGCAAGGAGATCAAACTAGTCATTTCTAAAGAAAAAAAAAAAATCACCTCTGAATATTCAATGGAGAGATTGAAGCTGAAGCCCCAATAATTTGGCCACCTGATGCAAAGAGTGGACTCAGTGGAAAAGAAGAAAGATTGAGGCGAAGAGAAGGAGGAGGCAACAGAGGATGAGATGGTTGGACAGCATCACCTACTCACTGGACATAAGTTTGGGTAAACTCTGGGAGATAGTGAAGGGAAGCTTGGAGTGTCGCAGTCCATTGGTTGCAAACAGCCGAGTACAACTGCATGACTGAACAAGATCTTAAGGAAATGTATATGCTCCATTTTAGTGCAGATGACATTGATGTTGGAAAAATAGCTTGCGCCAATTTACACTTCAAGCAACAATTTACCAACAGTGTCTATTTTTCTGGATGGTCACTGGATCTTATCAAACTTATTTCAACTGGTGTCAAACTTATTTCAACTGGTGTCAATTTGATAATCAATCAAAATATATATTTAATCAAAATATGGCATCTCATGATTGTTTGACTTGTGTTTTATATATTTTGTTCTTACTGATTTGTATGGATTTTTATAAATTAAGAAAACTATTATTGGCCTGTCACTTGTTTTTACTGTACTTTTCATTAGTTCAGACATTTTAAAGTTGGTCATGACTTTATAAATTTGTTCATGTTTTCCTGTCCATGCTCTGTGTACTGTATCTTTACTGGAAAAACTTGCACCAATTTCAAAATTCTAAATAAATTCACTTGGGATTTTCTTTAAATTGCTGTAGATTTTTACTTCCCATAATTTACTGAAGTAAAAGAAATGAGATGGAAATACAAATTTTTTCATACAGTTAGTTTCTTGTTCCAACCTCAGGGAATGAACAAACTCTTTTCCCAATGGTTTGCATATCCCTTTTACCTCTGATCTAGAGAATTCAAGAGCATTCTCCTATGACCTATTGGTTCTCTATTTTCAAGTTGTTTTGATTAGCACATCTTCATTATCAGTTTTTATACTAGATTGTTACTTCTGTCTCAGTCATTCATCTTTTTGAAAAATGTCATGGCATTTTCCTTTTATTTTTCATGGTGAACTTGGTCATTTTGTGAAATACAGAAATGAATTTAGAGGGAATGTTAAAACTGAATTTATATTTAAAGAAATGGAGCTTTGTCAATGCACAATATTCTGTTTCTTATAAAAAGAATACAATCATTTCTAATTTTATCAAAGTCTTCTTTTACATAACATTAGAGCTTCAAGTTTTCTTCCTATTGCTCCTTCAGAGTTCTGGAAAACTTTAATATTAGCTATTTTACTTTTTGGCTGCTATAATACATGTTTTA
Source organism: Cervus elaphus (assembly GCF_910594005.1). Classification (NCBI taxonomy): domain Eukaryota; kingdom Metazoa; phylum Chordata; class Mammalia; order Artiodactyla; family Cervidae; genus Cervus; species Cervus elaphus. The sequence goes on along the minus strand of NC_057837.1, from coordinate 9,262,991 downwards.
TTTCTCTCATTGTATTTTCTAGTTGTTCATTGGTTGTATACAAAGCAACTCCTCTACTTTTTTCTTTTTTAATAATACTCACTGTGAACAACAGCAGCAACTTAAAGAGCAAAAGAGCAGCTGCCATCAACCAGATACAAGGGTTAAGTCACAACCCACTGGAATTGCCATTGGAAAGTACGCTCTGAGTGGACACTCTGTGCTCGGTAGTTAGATGCATATCTCAGGACGAATTTCAAGGCTCCCAGATTCTTCCACCTTTCCATACATAGAAAAGTACTAAAGTCATTAAATTGGACATCTGTTATTTGTGATTAGCAATAGTCTTTTATTTAGATGTAGGCCTGACTACATGTATGGATGTGAGAGTTGGATTATAAAGAAAGCTCAGTGCCAAAGAATTGATGCTTTTGAACTGTGTTATTGGAGAAGACTCTTGAGAGCCCCTTGGACTGCAAGGAGATCCAACCAGTCCATCCTAAAGGTGATCAGTCCTGGGTGTTCGTTGGAAGGACTGATGCTGAAGCTGAAACTCCAATACTTTGGCCACCTGATGCGAAGAACTGACTCATTGGAAAAGACCCTGATGTTGGGAAAGATTGAAGGCAGGAGGAGAAGCAGATGACTGAGGATAAGACAGTTGGATGGCATCACCAACTTGATGGACTTGAATTTGAGCAAGTTCTGGGAGTTGGTGATGGACAGGGAAGCCTGGCGTGCTGCAGTCCATGGGGTCACAAAGAGTCAGATGTGACTGAGTGACTGAACTGAACTATGCCTGAGTACAAGTATTTCCCTGTCCAAAACTTCATATACATACTGGCTCCACCCCTACCTCTTGGAGCAGCTCCTAAAGGGTATCTCCTGGGTTACTGTCCTCAGTAAGATCCTGAACAAAACTCTAACTCACAACTTTCATGTTATGTGGTTTTCTTTAAATAGACACCATATATCTGCAATACAAATGATACATGAAATGAATTCTTAAAAACACATGCAAAAAAACCACATCTGAATGAAGGTTCTCTACTGAAAAGAAACATGAACAGGTGCTGTTGAGAAGGTATTTCTGGAATTGCCCACAGAAGACAAAGTCCCATTTACTCCCTAGTGGTACATGGAAATTTTTTGACAATGATTGACATGGTCTTGCTTGGTCAACCAGTATAGCAACTAAGCTTTGTTTAGACAAATATAATCATTTTCCTATAGCAACCTATGAAAACAAACAGGGAGGTCTGCTACCATTTGGGATATTCCAAAAAAATAGTGTTAATTCAAAATAAACGTTTAAATATGAAGTTACAGAAATGCCTTGGCCCATGGAGAGACCACTGAGGTTCCAGTGAAAAACTCAGAAAAACTGAATGCATCTACTGAAATGGAAAGAACAGTGATGAGAAGTATTTTATTTTAAATAAAAAAAAAAGGAACAGTGAAATTGATTATAAATCTAAAATAATTTTTCCTCTCCCCTTCTAGGTTCTTTGCTGAGAGACCCCTATAAAAAGATGGATTAACAGGGAAAAAAAATACAAGTTGAATAACATGTATTCCTCTGATACACATGGGAAAGACCCAGGAAAAGCAACTAACTCCTTGAAATGGCAAAAGCCGCTATCTTAAATAACAAATCTCCAGCCAAAGACACGAGAAGATGCTACAAGGAAAAAGCACAGTGAACAAGGGTAAGGTTGTTAATGCTGACATAGGTCTTTAGGTCTCTGCCTTCTATAAAAGTTCCAGAGACTCAGTCATCCTTCTCCTGGTGCAGAAAGGAGATACCTTTACAAATGGAGTTTTCCCTTATAAATGGAAATTGCTCTTACAAAAGAATAATGTCTCCTCACTTTCCAGAGCTTCATTTGTGCCTGCTATTCCTTAAAAATGGTCAGGCTAAGGATTGTGAATTCAGCTCTCTTTTATAAGTTAAAAAGCAAGACAAAACAATATAAAGTGTAATGAAAATGACAAAGAGAGAAGACAAGTAAACATAAGAGATGATAATGGAACAGCAACACAAAGAGGAAGTAAAATTAATCATAAAATCATACTTCATTAAACTTTTCCAAATATGTAAAAAAATATCTACTTTCTAGGTATAGTTAAACTATACGTAGGAAAAAATAAGATGGGAAGTGAAAATTGATTATCTTATTACTAGTGACATTTATGTTAAGTGATTGTTTTATAAATTTTTCAGTTGATTATATTGGATTTGCTCAAAATACAATTATATAAGCAACAATTAATGTTTGTCTCATCCTTAGCAATATATACACATTAAATTATCATTTCTCATGTACATGGGCTATTTCAAGAACAATATTAACACTGGTGATAGTAGGCATTACTATTTTTATTATAGATATGAAAATAAAGCTTTTAATGTCTTACTCTTAAACTTGCTGCTAGATATTTGTTTCAGAAATATATATTCTTAGTAAATGGTATAGTGTATAGTGTTTTTAATGTACCACTATTCTGTTTGCTGACATTTAATATTCTTGTCCCAACAGTAATAAGACTGTATTGAGATTGTGAGATGTAAGAATATTGTATTTTGTCATCTCTATCAGATTTCTATTTAAATGTTGTGATGCTTTGTACAAAGAATTTGGAAGTTGGCATTCTTTATGTCTGAAAAGCTTACATAATTTGTAAATTTGCTTCTTTATGAAAGTTTAAAAGAACTACTTTTTGATAAGCATTTGATTCTGGAAATTTCCTTTTGCTATATAACTTTTTAATAATTTTCATAGTTATTCATCAACTAGAAGTTTCATTTCTTCTCTGTGGACACTTTTGTTAATTTGGGGGGAGGATTTTTTAATGTTTTTTATAGAGATTTCTAATATAACATTTTCTTCATGCCATTTTTAATTTTGTATATTTGTGCTTTCTCCTCTCTTTAAGCTCTGGTTCCAAAGAAGTCCTCAGAGTTGAAAATGTTTCCATTTTCTAATCTATATTTTAAGTTTTTCTTTGCTATCTCCTTTTCATTTTGCAATTTTTTTTTCCAGTTATTCTATATTCAACTTGTTCCTTAGATGCTAAATAGTCTCTCATGGCCCAGGGTATTTCTGAAACTTTACTTGGGAACTCTTCAGAATTTGCATTACATTCTTTTGAATATTCTAAGTGGTGACGAATCTTTCTCCTTTGTGTTCATGCTGTAATGTAAGAAAAGTGGCTGAATGTCATTTCAAACAAAGCTTGCCTGATAGAGCGGTTGACCAGCTTGGTCATACAATTTTGTGTCAAAAATCATGTGCCTCTGTGATTAAATGAGGCATTGTTTCCTGTGGGTTTCATACACCAACTCTGAAGGCAATGCAAAAGACAGTTCAAAATATGTTTTCACCAAAGGCTCTTTAGAGGCGAACACTTCTTTGGATGTGTAAGCACTTCTTTCTGTCATTTTGAGGACTCATTACCATGTAGTCAGCTGAGCGTGCACTGTGGCTAGAAATCAGAAAGGCAGATACATCAAGAGTGCAAAGTGAGGGCTATGCAAAGCTGGGAACTCTGCGCTTGTCCTGAGCTGATCTTTGTTATCAGTCTAAAATGCAAAGTCGTCCCTTCCAAGGCAAGAAGTAGCCGCACCTATTTATAGCTATTAGACAAATATGCAAAGCAAAAATAGGTTTTTCTAAATGAAGAATGAAGCACAAATCAGTATAAATACATCAAAACAGAGCGTGCTTTTGATAAAGGACAATGAAGAGAGAAACTGTGAGAAAAGACATTGGTAAACGAAATTTTTATGTATCCCTTCACCAAAGCTAGGGTTCTGAACACCCTCATAATCCCCTTACATACTGTAGTTCTGTCATTTAATGTGAATGTTAATGTCATTTATAAAGAAAGCAGTCATACTTCCTGGATAATTACTGCGTATCTATTAAAATGAATCATGTCTCGCTTTAAAATGTGCATTTATTCCTCTCCCATTCAGTTAATGCATATCTTTTCCTTCATTATGCTGCTAAAATGTCAACTCTGCTATGTTGAAGAAATCAATAATTAAATAGCTTTACGGTAATTACCTCCCAGTAACACATTTTTCCACCTTAACAACACAAACCTAATCCGCTAACATCAAAGTGACACAAATATATTGGTGAGAAGGTCATTTTGTGAAAACATAACTGTTGGGGAGGGAAAATTTTCCACTATCCTTCTAGATTTCTTTTATTTAATAATTACATTGATGCAACAGATTAACAGGAGAAAAAGAAAAAAAAATAATAACACATTTTAACTTCCATATGGAGAAATGAAAGAAGAACACAAATTTTACACTTTTTAGTCAAAGAAACAATATATTTATGATAAATAGACAAGACAGAGTAACTAGGTTTGGGTACTAATTAGTGGAGAGTCTAAGCAGTTTGTTTACATAGCCTTCTTGCCCTGAATTCCCTGTTACTTGTACAAAGGATGTCTCTCTACCTCCTGGTGCAGGGAGGGTACCTTTCACATGGGAGATTTATTTCCTGCTTTCAGTGGAGGGTCAGCATTTCTTTTTGCACCAGCTGTTTCTCAAGTAATTTTAATTTGAAATAATCAATATGCCACAAAGGCATGTTTTGGGGCTGCTTGCCCTGGTTCCCATCCTAACTCAGTTTATAAACATTGTGAATCACATTTTAAACACCAACTTCTCTGTTTTTTGGGGAGGGAGGGTGAAACACACAGTTAAGTTTTATTATTTTTGTTTTTTTCAAAGGAATTAAAATTTTTTTTATGTTTTTCCATTGGAAGATGGACTGTTTTTACAATGTCATGTTAATTTCTTCTGTCCAACAAAGTGAATCAGCTATATGTATACATATAGTCTCCATCTGCCATGAAACACAAGAAAAATGCCCACAAAAACAAATTTAAAGTAATTAAATAGGAATATACATATAAACAATTACCTTGAATGTAAATGGATTAAAAGTGCATGTGTGTGTGCTCAGTTGTGTCCAACTTTTTGTGACCCCATGGACTATAGCCCCCCAGGCTCCTCTGTCCCTGGGATTCTCCAGGCAAGAATCCTGAAGTGGGTTGCCATTTCCTTCTCCAGGGGATCTTCCCAACCCAGGGATCAAACCCACGTCTCCTAAGTCTCCTTCATTGGCAGGCAGATTCTTAACTACTGAACCACCTGGGAATCCCAAAATGCTCCAACCAAAAGACACAGGCTGGTTGAATGGATACAAAAACATGAGTTTTATATATATATATATATTTACATATATATATATATATTTATTTATTTACATATGTATATATATGTCTCAAGAGTCAGAAACACTAACTCTTGAGAGGAAACCTTGAGTATCTGTTCTGAGCAACTCACATGAACTTCAACTCTACATTTATAAAGAGCAACACTCTACTCTGGCTCTGGGAATTTGGAGTCAACCTTAAAACTTACAACAATAAAAAACTATGACTCTCGCAATAAGCTATGTCATATCTTACAAAATTTCCATATGTTTTCTAAGTTTTCCAGGAATCTAGTCAATTTCTGTGTCTAAGCTACTAGGAACTAGGCACAATTGGCCACTCTGGTGATTTTACCATTTCACTGGCTAAAGATGATTACCCAGTCAAAGCAACTAGTCATGTACCAGTGGGCTTCTCACAGACATGATGAAAAGACCAGAGAATTAGTCTCAACATGATTTCCGTACTGTAGGGGAGCACAGTTTGCCACCCCACAATGTGTCTTTTTATTGTGAGGATTATTTCAGACTGTTTTTAAGAAACAAAAGGCTCATATTGGGAAGAGCTTTGACAACTCCCCCCACCCCTTAACTGCCTAAAAGGATTTAGATAGGGGGCCTATCCCAGGAAGAGAGCATGACAGACATTTGTTTACCAAATATTTGCTTTTCTCAACTTCTTGTAAATTATTTTCCTCTCCTTTAAAGTCCTAAATCTTTGGCCCTTTCATTTCCACCCCCCACTCCCCTAGATGGCACATAAGCCTCAATTATCTAACGTCTTGGGGTCTCATTTTTCTTATGAGGTCCCCATATGTATGAAATTAGGTTTTCTTCTATTAATCTGGGTCATGTCAATTCAATTCTTAGACTAGCCAGAAGAACCTGAAGAATAGAGGAAATCTTCTTCCTCCCCTCCTCTCTGTCTGCAGGATTCAGAGGAAACAAAGTGTTAAGAGTTCTTTTTCTCTCCCTCTGTATGTGACTTAGCAGGATAAAATATTTGTGGAGCTAGATTCTTGGGTATAGCATCTCTGGTAAAAATGTGACTGATCTTTTTCTTCCTAAGGATGGTCCCTGTTTCCCTCTGTCTCTGTTGTGTCCTGTGTCTTGTCTTGTGTCCTCAGAGCTTGCTTTATGACTAGGGAGGATGTTCTCTGTGGAAGGTGCATGTAGCAGGGTGCACCAGTGGTCAGTAGAATGAACTAGGACTCCAAGCAGCTGTAGCCAGTTGGTCAGAAGCACAGGCAGCAACCTAAACTTGCAGCTGGTGTTTATTTGTCCAGCTGTGTCGAAGTGTAACTTGCTCAGTCACGTCTGACTCTTTGCAACCCCATCAATGGCTCTTCTGTCCATGGGATTCTCCCGGCAAGAAGACTGGAGTGAGTTGCCATTCCCTTCTCCAGGAGATCTTCCCCACCCAGGGATCAAACCTGGATCTCCTGCGCTGCAGGCAGATCAGCTAGCCTGCTCTTGATGCCAGCTCTCAAGGGGATCTGTCATAAGGGGGGAGAGTCCCTAAGGGGTCTTTGTTGTCTCGACCTTCACTGTTTTATGTCCTATGCTGCCAGTGACAACAAAGGTCTTTGCCTTGATGGACTAACTCTGGGGGCGAACATTCTGGATCTGATGAAGGCTGCCTCCTCTGCGCATCTTGCATCTTTGGTTAAGCCATAAAAAGACTTCTTCATCCAAGCTGCTATTTGAGATTAATATAAGATTCTACTTATCAATGGCCAGATAATGGATCCTTTGAACTGATTTAAGAGGAAAATTCTTAGATAGCGCTCATTTTAAAATCAAATTAAAAAATGGAGGTGTACACATATATTTATACATTTACATGCAGACACATATACACACACACACAACACATAGCTTCAGGGACTTTAATAAGATGGAAGGACAGCAATTAGAACAAAAATCAAAGTTCACTCAAACCCCTTCCTATTTGCCTTCAGACAGTTGCAAATAATTTTTTTTTTTAAAAAAGAAAGAGATATCAGGACATTGGAAGTACAGTTGCCCTGTATGTAGGAAAAAAATTTTTTTTAAAGAAAGAGAACTGTTGCAAGTTGGGCAAATAAAAAATCTTAAATGTCTAAGAACTACATTCTTAGAAGTTATAAATATCTTTAAAAAAACAAACAAAAATGTGTGTTGCACCCCATTTGCAGCTGGACTCGTAGGTTAAGCTCCATTTGTGACTAGAATTCAACCAAACAGCCCTTAAGGAAATTACGACCTAGGATTATTATGGTCATTATGAAAAATGTTCCATTAGATAAGCTTATTTTTAAAGTATACTGAAAAGCAAGGACTTTCAAATCACACAAACAGAATGGGATACCTATTTTAACTGGTGTGCAGGAACTTCCAAAAAGCTTCAAAATTCCAAAATACCTTCACTGGAAGATTTGTTGTAAAAAGGCAGAAAGCAAGATAGAAGGCCACCTATCTGATTGAACTTCTCATCCAAACTGATATTCAGAACTGAAAAGGAAATTTTTTAGGTCTCCCCCTCCCCTCCCCGTCCCAAAGCTAAATGTACCCAGGGATAAAGAAAAACATTCCAACAGAGGTGGATGGATATATCAGCCCTTGGATAAGCAACTAATCTCGCTGACTTGTCTCAACAGGCTTGTAAGTATTCTAGCCTCATAAAACCCAAGTCCTTCTTGGAGGAAAGTACATTCCTCCCCTGTATCTTTTTTTTTATTTTTTCATCTATTTTTATTAGTTGGAGGCTAATTACTTTACAATATTGTAGTGGTTTCTGCCATATATTGACATGAATCAGCCATGGATTTACATGTGTCCCCATCCCGATCCCCCCTCCCGCCTCCCTCCCCATCCCATCCCTCTGGGTCATCTCAGTGCACCAGCCCTGAGCACTTATCTCATGCATCCAACCTGGGCTGGTGATCTGTTTCACCCTTGATAGTGTACTTGATTCAATGCTATTCTCTCAGAACATCCCTGTATCTTTGCGATGTAAACTTTCTACAAATTTCAGGAGGTAACTCTTATCAGAAGAAGAACAAAAGGGGGATAAGACTATTTGAAAACTAAAACAAATGAGAATTCATGTCTTATTTATTGTTTTATGTTCTTTCTATACTTAAACATATTTGAGTGACAGTTTATATCTTTATTATCTCTTTATTCCTAGAATTTAAGTTCTATTTGTTGGCTGAATTTCATATTCTTATTGTCCCCTTTCCCCTCTCACCAAAAATAGTATAGAAACACTTTATCCCCTCAATTTATTTACCTGAAATGATCTATTCTTTGACTTTATATTCAAAGGAGAAGGAGTTATCTTTTTTCCATCATAATTTCTTTCCCTTTAGCCTTGTAGATATTAATCAACTTTCTTCTGGCATCAAATTCTACATCAAGCACCTCATCTAACTCACTTTTTTTTTTTTTGCTTATGCAGAAATGTAATTTTTTTTATACCTGTAGTTCAATAATTTCAATATTATAGTGCCTTTTCATTGATAATTTTTATCAAATTTTCCTTTCTTCCTTACAAATTAAGATCTTCTATTCAACTGAAATATTCTCATTTTATCTTTAAATACATGTTTCCTCCATTTATTCTCAATTATATGTGCATAAATATCTTTTGATTTTCTTCTATATCTCTTATCTAATCTAGAATTATTTGACTTGTTCCTTTTTTTATATTGTTAAACATAGAAAACTTATTTCCCAGTTCTTTATCAAAATTTAGTCCAGCTTCTCCTTTGTAACTGCTAATGTGGCTCATCTCTATTGCTTTTATGCTTCAAAATATTAACACTTTTTATTTGAACCCTTGTATCTCAGAACTGTATTTTTAGAAAAATACGTAACTGGCACTCTGAGAATGTGAAAAACCATTTTATAAAATATTTCTGTTTCTTTGTGCAATTAATCTTATGGTGTATTATTTCTATCTGCTTTTACGCATGTTTCTCAATTTTCAAATTTATTTTAAATTGGAAGATAATTGCTTTGCAATGCTGTGTTGGTTTGTGCTGCACAGTAACGAGAACCAGCCGCAAGGATACATGCATTTCCTCTCTCTTGAGCGTCCCTCCCGCCCCCACCCCATCCCTAGGTCATCACAGAGCACTGAGCTGAGTGCCCCATGCTACACATCTCCCCTCTAGCTGTCTATCTTACACTATAGTGCATCTCTGTCCATACCACTCTCTCAGTCTCTCCCCCAGCCCCCCCGCTGTGTCCGCACGCCTGTTCTCTGCATCTGCATCTCGATTCCTGCCATGCAGATAGGTTCATTAGTACCATGTGTCTAGATTTCATATACATGGCTTAATGTATGATTGTATAATTTGTTTTTCTCTTTCTGACTTACTTCTCTGTATAGCAGGCTCCAGGTTCATCCACCTCACTTCAACTAACTCATTCATTCCTATTTACGGCTGAGTAGCATTTTATTGTGTATATGTACCACAGCTTCTTTATCCATTCATCTACTGATGGTCATCTAGGTTGCCTCCATGTCCTAGCTACTGAGACTATTGCTGCTATGAAGATCCTTTGTTTTCCTCTCTTGTCCTTTACTGGTCCTTTGCTGTTTATTGTTGAGGTGCAGGATGGGTGCGATGGCATGGTGGCAGATGCTCCCTGAGTGTGTTAGGACACTTGCAGGCTTGTGTCAGCGAGGCTCACAGCCGACGCCCCGGCTGCGGGCCCTCTGCGCTTTGCTCTGACACTCACGGCCTCCTCTCCCTCCCTCAGAGCCTCTCACTTCAGAGAGCGCCCCTCTTCTGATGGGTCTGGTTACAGAACACAGAAATGACTCATCTGCATAGTTTTCCCCAAACTCATCTTCTTTCTCTGTGCGATTTGCTTCAATATAGTTTTTCCTCCTCCACCAATGTCAAGTCATATTAGTGACTCAGATTTTTATAACTTCACGGAAAGAATCATTAGATTTCTCTTTTAGGATGGCACTGGTTGCCGGGAGCACCAAGAACTCCTAGACCACTGAGAACATTTTACAACGAAACCTGTGTGTTATCTAGATTCTAGCACTAAGGTTTTTCTGTTTTGTTTAATCACATATCTATCCATTTATCTAGTCCTTTTCCCCACTACCAATGAATTAATCATCTTTGTTATTTTTCAAAAAAAAAAATGAAGAATAGCAATTTGCCAGGGGAAGGTGATTATGAAGTAGTAAAATTTCATTTATAGTGGCAGTCAGTTTAGAAATCATAGGTATAATGAAACTCTTGTATAGCCCTTTGATAAAAATGAGTAATGTTATCAAGTAATAAGTAACATAATCAAGAATTATTTTATAGGAAATTATTATAAGGATGAAACTTGCATTAATAACCAGATTCATAAATTTCTTCTCTGTGTGACTTGGTCCCTTGGGGCATCTTGTCTCAAACAAAGAGTTTATTCTAATATCATTCATATCATATAAAATTAAAACATATAAATTCCTTCCATACGGCTCAACTTTCTTGATCCTCTCACAAGCTACCAGAGACAGGTAATAGCATATGTCATTATCACATCAAAGAGGACCTTGGTTCTCAAAAGCATGTGTTGAGGGTGGGAGATGTTGCCTATTACAAAAGCTTCAGAGTTTTGTCACTCTGCAGAGTCACACAGAATCTACTAGAATTGTTCATATACTTAGCTCTCTGCCGCAGGTTTGACATTTGAGGCTATTGCATGGAAGACCAACTATCAAGGGGCGTTCCTTCAGGGATTATGTCAGGAAATGTTCAAAACGAAGCACAAGAATATATCCTCGAATTGTGAAGGGGTCGGGAATTAAGAAACAGGTGGCCAGCTTGCATTTCTTTCCTCATTATGGGTCAAAATCAGGATGAAGTAAAAAGAAAAAAAAAAAAAAAAAACAACATGAGCGCAGTTCAAGTAGATTTTCTGCACCTTGGCTGCTACTAATAGTAGCAGTATGAGGTGAATCTCACTGGGATAAAACCCATCAGTCTGGGGGGGGTACAATCTGAAGAAGAAGGTCCAGCATGGGGAGATGGGAAATTGAACACAGTGGCGACCGTGGCTCCAAGTATGACATCACATGGGTGGAAAGAGAGCTTTCAGAGTTAGAGAAAGAAATGAGTGAAAGTTAGCAGCAAAAGATGCTGTTTGAAAAATTAAAATGGCGTTGGGTAATCTTAGTAACTGTGGTATACCATCCCCCAAAATGATCATCAACAATTCCTTCTATCTTTGTATCACAACAGGGCTCCTCCCATCAAGAGGATTCCCTTTTCCATGAATTGGTGGCCTTGTGACTGGCTTTGATTAACTAGAGGTGGTAGAAGTGTGTCTCAGGGACTTCCCAGACCAGGAATTAAGAAGACTGGCATGTTTGATAGCAAACAACAAAATTCTGTAAAGCAATTTGTCTTCAGTTAAAAACAAAACAAAACAAAACAAAACCTCCCCGCCCTCCCCGCAAAATGAAGACTGGTAGCTTCCACTTTCTCCCTCCGAGAACAGTTTCCATGTTGTCCAGGATAGATCAGTGGATGAACAGAGGCCTTAAGAAGAGAGGCTTTGACAGAAGGAGAGCTCTTTCTATAGTTCAAATCCCATTCCAGTTCAGGCTGAATGCAGTTACAAGTGAACCCAGTTGTAATCACAGAACAGAACTGCTCACCAGAGCCCACCTAAGACATGGGTTGATTGTACCAAGTAAGCCACTAAGCTTTACAATGGCTTGTTAAGTAGTAATGCATATTGGAAACAGTAACATTCCTTATGTAACTGGTATACGCCAAACTTTCTGGTAAGTACTTCTTCCGTGCTTTCTCATTTAATTTTCAAATCCCTCTGGTTTTCTTTCATAATATCATTGCTTTATGTCAAGCCCTCATTCTTGCTTAAACAGAAAAAAAGAAAAAAAGGGATAAAGAGCTTTCAAGTTTGAGTCCTAGACTTCTGACTTGATCCAATCCCCAACTGATCCTCTCTGCTGTCAGTAGATAGAGTTATGCAAAATACAAATTAAGCCATGACCCAGCTACGAATTCCAAATTCCTCTCTCATCTGCCTCTCTGGTGTATTTATCAGCTGTGCTCCAATACTACCCCGTTACTTGCCCCTCCTCCAACTTTACCCATGATGTCGCTTGCCTCTGTACCTTTACCCCTGAAGGACCTTCTCTATTCTCATTAACTTCATCTACAAAATTTTTGTGTATCCTTCAAAGTGAAGACAAAAACCAAAACTTTTGTCTTCAAAATGAAGCTTATATATCATCTCTTCTAGGAGGCCTGTCTTGACTGTATCTGCTCAGGACCATATCAGGTGCCCCTTCTTGGACTACATGGAAAACCATCAATACAGTCATTATAACAACTTTGCCACAACACTGTATCTATCTGTTTATACGCTGGTCATCTGCAGTGGACAATAACTCTGTGAAGACAAGGATTTGCTGTTCCCAGCCGTTGCTTTTTAGTCATGTGACCTTAGGCATGTTCTTAGGCTGTCTTGGCCTCCACAGTCTATGTCTGGAAAGCAGGATCCCTTCCATAGAGTTTTACTGTGAAGATTAAATGAGTGGGCCAAGTAGCATGCTTACAACAATTTACACCTTTTAACTCATTATTTTTACTATTGCTCAATATGTTTGCTGAATGTAATTATTCTCAAAAGACAGATGATATTTGGTAGAGAAAGGGGAAAGGAAGGGATGTTTGCAAGATGGAAGCAAGCTTCTCCCTAATTCAGTAAACAGTCTCACCAGATACCCAAGCACTCAGACCACAAACCCAGGAATTCAGACCACAAACCCAGGAGGCATTCCTGAGATGTCCCAGAGCTCTGCACTCTTCATATTCAATCATCTGTATACATCCCTGATGCTCCAAAATGCATGCTGAATCTGTCCACTTATCTCTATGTCAGTGGACACCATCCTAGTCTAGAACATCACTATTCTCTTTGTAAATAACCACAGTAGCCTCCCAATGGGCTTCTACTTTCCCCCTTGTCCTTTGCCCTTTAGAAATTCATTCACGAAAGAGTATTGAGAATGACCTTCGAAAGTGTCACTCAGGTATTTTAAATCCTCTGCTTCAAGCCACTGTGGCCGTGGTATTCTCCAGGTCCCACCTGGCGCAGCCTTGCCTCCTGGGTGCATGCCATCCACACTCCCTCTCTTCTCCAGGCACAGAGGGCTCCTTCTCAGCCCCCACCAAGCCTTTCCCAACCATATGAGCTCTGTGTACCGCATATGCTTGGCTGGTTCTCTTTCTTTTGTTCTCCCAGTAGTCTTTCTTTTTTATCTTTCAAGCCTCAGCTAAACCACCTCCAGTCTTTCTCTTGTGGCAGCACTGTTCTGTTGGAGCACTTACCTGAATCCTAAGTAAATTACTAACGCATATATATGGAATTTAGAAAGACGGTAACAATAACCCTATATGTAAGACAGAAAAAGAGACACAGATGTATAGAACAGACTTTTGGACTCTGTGGGAGAAGGCGAGGGTGGGATGATCTGAGAGAACAGCATCAAAACATGTATACTATCAAGTGTGAAACAGATCGCCAGCCCAGGTTGGATGCATGAGGCAAGTGCTCGGGGCTGGTGCACTGGGATGACCCAGAGGGATGGGATGGGGAGGGAGGTGGGAGGGGGGATCAGGATGGGGAACACATGTAAATCCATGGCTGATTCATGTCAATGTATGGCAAAACCCACTACAATACTGTAAAGTAATTAGCCTCCAACTAATAAAAATAAATGGAAAAAAAAATTACTTATTTTTCTGTGTACTTGTCTAAAGTGTGTCTTGCACACCAGATTCAAAGTTAGAAGGAAGAAAGGGGTAAGGACATAGAATGTTAGCTAATTACCGTGGTACTTAATGGGATTTAAGTATTAATTCACCTAAAGATTTATATTCAGAGGCTGATTCCCCAAGAAGAGAGATAAATTTTTTAAAACAGCTAATTTTACAAGAGGTAATGCTGCAACTGAGTGACTCCTCTATGCTAAATGCTCTGTGCTCCTCTGTGCTAAAATGCATTATTAACTTATATTTTCCCTTTTTGCATATAAGGAAGGTATAGCAGAGTAGGCTCCAACACAGACTGAGCAGGAATCTCTTCACATACAATAACCCTAACCCTAACCCTACCCCTAATTTTTTCTGCATCTGAACAGATGCAATGGTTTCTAAGCTAGCTCCAGGGGCAAACTCTTGGCTGTATTTTTTCATACAGATCTACTTCTTTATCTGGCAGAGAAGTTCTTATGGGAAGCAGAAACAGGAAATGTGACGTCTTTCGAGCTAGTTTCCTGAACTTTCTTAATCCTTACATCTACCAAGTACAGAGGAAAAGAAAAGTCAAACTCTTTGAGTTGGGTGAAGGTTGTCATGGTGTCATTGCGGTTTTTGTTTTTGACCAGCCACTTTAGTATACCTCTAAGTGACACTAGCTGCCAATGAGAACACTTTTCCTGATGCTACTTGGTATTTAGATATATGGGAACACTTTGCAAATGGAGTTTCACAGTACGACATGAAATTCAGCAAAACAGAATATATCAGCGAACAGTGTCTATGTCACCTCTTTAGCCAAATATCAGAACTCATGACTGAACCACTGGAGCCCCCCTGACCGAGGCACCAAACACAAATGTGTGCTTAACTGAGACAGAATTCAAGAGCACCTCCAGTTCAGTTGTTCTGCAATCTGAAACATACAAGGATACAGTTGCTTTTTAGAGCATCAGTATCAAGGTGTATGCAAACAACTCCAGGGGGATTTTCAACAATAAGGATGATGTTAAATCCAAATGTTCTCTGAATACTGTCTAGGTGGCTCTGAGGACTCCCGTGGAATATGATGGTTAAAGGATCAGATTAACTTGAATCATCACTGCTTCTCCCTGTCTTACGCCTACTTGATATTCTTCCACTCCTCCCCTCTCCTTTGTGGTCTTATGTATTTTTCTTTTACTCTGTGATCCTCATTTGATCAGACTGCATAGAACTTTCAGTACCCAGAGCTACTATATGAATCCAGAAAATCAAGATCATTTTATAAGAAATTATGTGAGCCCCCCATGGCTTTTCCTTCAACTCTTTTCTAGGAATCGCTTCTCTCAAATTGTACTGGAAGCGTTCATTGAGAACAATCAATAACATTTCATCCATCTGATAAATGAATGAATACATAGAACAGGGATCTGAGACTTTTACTTTATTAAACCCGGAATATAGATTTGTAAGAGATTTCCAGGATTAATAGCATGCCAAACACAAGTGAATATTTAAGGAAACTGGATTTCTTGTGTTCGGACATCTGACTATTTCCCGCCTCAGTTTTGTACATACAGACCTAAGTGGTACTGTCAGGAGTTCCCATGATTAAATGTGTATTTCTTTTTCTACTTCATGCTCCCAAAACTTCTCAGGAGAAGCCTTAGGAAACACCAAGCTTCAAGAGGAGAATAGCAGGTATGGATCCACAGGAAGAGGCTGAGATCTGGTGGTCAGCAGTGGGAAGGATGAGCAGAGGGCTGGATGCAGCTTAAAATCGGTCTCACGAAGCACGGTGAATAAATCCACTAGAGACAGACAGAATCCCTTCTCATGTTGAGCTGGCACGGCGCCTAAGCTAACAGTTCCTCCATTTCTGTCATTCTATATTTTATAATAGCTTTGACTTAAGTAAAGTAATTAAATATTTAGGGTTAAGGTCTTATACTAAGCTCCAGGCTACATGGCAGAGTAAAATGCAACTAGAAATTCAAATAATCTCATCAAATCCTCTTCTACCTTCTCAAAAACTCTGCAGAAAAAACTGCCCTGGTGTCCACTTGGACTTAGCTGCAGTTATACTATGTCTACAGTATACTATGGGGTTTACTGGTGAAATATTTTGAGTTTGGGAACCACTAAGTTGGGAAAAAAGCTTCATCTCCTTGTAGAAGGCACTCTATGCGTAATCTTTGTTGCTCTGAAAACGTGCACAGAGTCACTGGAAACAGTGGAAATTTCAATGAATTTTAAAATACTTCAGTATTTTAAATACTGACAGTATTCCTGTCAGTATTCAGTATTGGGAAAAATGCTTTTTAAACAAACAAAAGAACTTCTGAAATTACTTTAATTCTTCCATTATTCTTGAATGTAGAGGAGCAAAACTCACATATCTTAATCTCTTAACTATATCTAAAGGGACTTCCCTGGTGGCACAGTGGATAGAGTCCGCCTGCCAATGCAGGCGACATGGGTTCAATTCCCGGTCCGGGAAGATTCCACACACACAGGAACAGCTACGCCCGTGGACCACAGCTCCTGAGCCTGTGTGCCCTAGAGCCCGTGATCTAACAAGAGAAGCCTCTGCAATGAGAGGTCTGAGCACCGCGACCCAGACTAGCCCTTGCTCGCGGCAACTAGAGAAAGCCCACTCAAAAACAACAGAGACTCAGCACAGCTGCAAACCAACAAAAAATGTCTAAAAGTCACTATTTTCGTGAGCTAGAAACTGTAACATATTTTTACCATTGTCATCCAAGTGACGGTATTGATAAGGGTTATGAACTTTCCTTCAGCTGGGGCACAGAGACTACTCTCCCATCACATGTGAGATGGCAGAGGTGCTGTCTAGTAAATGCTTACTTTGGTCCCCTAATGACACAGTGGTTTCCTGAAAGCTTTAACAGCACTTCCGGAAGTCCCATCTCTATCTCCAGAGCTGGGGGAGTGATTTCTTTACTCCAGATGGCATGTATGTGCTGTACTTAGTCGCTCAGTTGTGTCTAACTCTTTGCGAGATCAAGGACTGTAGCTCACCAGGCTCCTCTGTCCACGGGATTCTCCAGGCAAGAACACTGCAGTGGGTTGCCATGCCCTCCTCCAGGGGATCTTCCCATCCCAGGGGTCGAACCCAGGTCTCCTGCACTGCAGACAGATTCTTCACTGACTGAGCCACTTGGGAAGCCTAATGGCATGTAGGACTGTTACTAACTCAGTGGTGATCTCTGTACCTGACATTCTGCAGGTACACCAACCTCAAGTTCAAGTCCACCTAAGGACTGTGAGTACCTCATTAGCTACAGAACATTGCTACTTGAAATAACTGGTTACTTGTTTCAGATCTACACTAGCTTTGGAAACACCTCTATTTGTCATTTTATTTTGCTAGGTGCAGACAAAGCCAGATTGAATAAGCACTTCAAGGGGCAGGGCAAGAGCACATCAGTGAGAGTGACTTGGTTCAGATGTTTTAGGAGTAGACTCTAGCCAGTTTGAGCAGGGGCAGAAGTGATCATCCTTTCTTTAGCAATTGTGAAAGACTGAATTACATGTCTGTTAAAACAGGGAGATGGCATTGCCATGGTGTCCTTCAGCAGCATCCATCCTATCCATTGGGAATTTACTATAATAATAAGTATCATCTGCCATAGTGTTCAGGGTAACCCAACTAGGGTAAAGTTCCTCTGAGACTGCTTAAAGATAGGCTGGTGAGCACAATGCCATCCAAACTCTTACCAGTAACCTTTACAAACTCTGCTTTCTTGGCTTTCTCTTCCAGTTGGTCTCTCGGGTTGTTCATAAAGCATCATTTCCTACTTCTCCCGGCTCTGGCTCCTGTCATTAACCTGTATTGACAGGTAGTGTCATAAACACACCAAGATGCTCTCCACTGCCTTCTCAGGTCAGAAGAAATCAAAGTCCACAATCACTTACATAGTTCTCAACTCCGAGCTCACGGGTTCTGGATTCAGGGAGCTGATCTTTTCAAATTTGATACAACAATGGAGTTATGGCTAATATAGAATTATTAAAATGTCATGATCAGGTATGTTTTGTCATTCGGAGCATGGATGTAGAAAATCACACTCAATTTGACTTATGATCTATTCTACCACCTTGGATAAAAACGGTTATGAGGATAGTAGAGAAAAGTGCTTAAGATAATAGTTAAAGGCTTTGGAATCAGA
Organism: Cervus elaphus; assembly: GCF_910594005.1. NCBI lineage: Eukaryota > Metazoa > Chordata > Mammalia > Artiodactyla > Cervidae > Cervus > Cervus elaphus. Next base: position 9,244,805 of record NC_057837.1, on the reverse strand, counting down.
TTAAGCCAGATTGGAATTCTGGCTGTATTTTAGGTCTATGTGACCTTGTCAAATCACTTATCTACCCTGAGTACTTTTATCCTCATCTCTAACATGGATGATATTGACTCCATGGGGTCAGTGAGATTGTTTACCGAGATAATTCAGGTGAGACACAGTTCCTACACACAGCAAATAAGCAACAAATACTAGGCAAATAAAGCACAAAGACTTGACCAGGAGTTTCGAGCCTTGTATTCTAAATCTGGCTTGACCATTACCAGTACCTGAATTTGAAAAACTCTTGCAATGTCTCAGTCTCATATTCTCATATGGAAAACAGAAAAGCAGGACTATGTTAGCCCAGCTGGTATTGCTTACCAACACCAGCATTTTCTTTTTAGGCATAATTTTACATGGAACCCCATTACATAAAACTAAATAAAGGAGTAGATGCTTCTCTGGTTGAAGTAGGGAGACTCATAAACAGACATACACATTACCTGTATATTTACATTCACACACACACACACACACACACAGACACACACACGTTTATGCTAGCGGCAAGAAGAAGCAAGTCTCTAAATTCATATAACCTCGACAAATAACACTCCAGAAAAGAGCTTTTCAGCAGATATTCTGGCAGATCCTCAAATAAGGACTGTTGTTTTTATAGGCTCTAGCACTGAATTGCAATGAGCTGAATTTCAACTTTCATTCATATTTAATGGACAATCGTCCAACTAATCTATACTAAGGAGGTTTCTTTTCATCTCAACAGTCACATTCTTTCCACGTAAGCAAGGCAATGCTGAGTACTTACAGTGATTGCAATTTCTTCCAAGAAAATCTATGACACTTACGTATAATCAGTACCTTGCTCAGGACAGCTTGTGTCATCAACATACTCTCTTGTTGAGTAATCAAAGCATGAAATTTAGTTTGGCATTTTTTCCCCACCTCCTGTTAAAACCGAAATGTATTTTTGGGGTGAATATGTTGCTGTTGGGCAGATCTGCAAATGTTAACTTTCGAAAGGGAATGTTTGGATTGTGATTTAATTTAGAAAGAGAACAGCCTTGTAGGTGTGCACATTAGTAGCATCAATGTATGTATCATCATTGCCTGGCTGCTTAATTGTTTTATTATGTGATTTGATTTAAATGACTGCTAGGTTGACACTGGGGTGGTCTGGAGCAAGTTCAAGATGACAGCCTGGAATCCACAGTATGAAGGGCCATCACTGACCGGGGTGGAGAGCTTAGGTGGGGAGTAGCCAGTATCAGCCAGCAGACACGCCAAGGTGGATCCCACTGGGCCTTGGAGTGAGTGAAGGCTCAGAGATGAACGAAGCCCATTACTCCAGAGAACATCTTGGGACGTCGGAGAGGCTGCATGATAAATACAACAGCAGCGGCAGCCCAGAAGGTCAGGAAAGTGAGTCAAAGGTGCCAGGGGTCAGACTTGTGAGAGTACATGTGTGTGAGGGGGTTTAGGGGGTAGGGGAGGGGACTGGATGTGACCACGTGGACTTGGTGAGAAGGCTGCTCCCTAAAGAAGTAGCTGTTGTTCGGTTCTTGAGCATGTGTACCCAGGTCTTCCAAGAGAAGCCAGAAATCTGGATTTCTATGGGAAATATTTGATTGTTAAATCTTATCAATAGCTTCACCTGGTTTTTAAAATACTGTGGAAATGGAAGCAACCTATGCCGGCCAAATGAAATACTTCTGCAGGATCTACAAAGCCCTCGGGTTTCAAGTAAATCTAAGCATTCAGGCCCAAAATTCTATACTCAGGTTTCATGCCTATAAATTCAGGGATTTAGGGGGAAACTATGAACATTTTTTCACTTTTGTCATAATTCACTCCTTTATGTCTGAATGATCCCAATCATCAAGTTATCTTAGTATTTATGAGAGGCCAAATTCATTCTTTGTTTGGGATTCCAAAGAAACATCCTCAAAATCAAGAAATATTGCAGTCTGTTCAGGGGTGGTCTCACCTTCTTAGTTAGCCTGCTCTCTTCAAGAAATGCTAGGCTGAACTCTCTGTTCCCCACCATTTTTTCATTAGCCAAAAATATCTCACAACCTAGCAACGCATTGCACAAAGGGTTTGGCTGTTTCATAGGATATGGCATTGGGGCCCAAGGCACTTTAAATGCATGTAGGAATAGGGATAAATTCGAAATCAAATGGAATGGCTCACAGTCATACAGTCATTAATACATGTTTTTCTGTAGAAGATGGACAGAGGGGAAAGTATTACTGTTACCACACAAAATACCTTTACTCCTCTGCTTCCCATGAGACTTTATTCTCTTCACAGTACTTTCACAGGGGAGGGCAATGAAAATACGTGTGTGTTGTGGGGGCACCAGTCCAGCTGTCTGTCCTCTGTCTCCCTGGGCACTTACCCTAAAGTCTCCACCTGGCTCTCCAGCTAGGGAGACCTGCTCCTACGTGAGAATTTTGGCCCTTCCTTCCCCACTCAGCCTGAAGAGGCCTCTAGGGGAATTCTGACACCTCAGAATCTCCAGAACACACTCAAAAGTTGACAGCAGATCCACGAGCAGACGCCTTTTGAGATTGCAAAGGAGAAAAGGATTGGAAAACTCTAAATGGCACAGCATAAACAGGAAAAGACGCACAGTGGAGTCACTGAGAGGAAAGTGGGCCCTGGAGGCGCTGAGGAAGCCAGCGGACCAAGCATTTTGAAATAGCAATTAACATAACTCTCCTGAATGGCTCAGACGTTCCTGTAACTTCACTGCTTTTACATATAGATAACTTTTACCCCCTTTAGGCACCAGTTCATACCATCTATTAAAACTCCCCTAAACACAAAGCAAGTTTCAAAGTAGGTGGTTACAATGGTCTCAGAGCCCAGGAAAGTGAAATGGCAGAATCCTCTGACCTCCAAGGGAAGCTCTCTTATTACACTGAAGAAACATAAGAAGCAGGAAAGGGAGAAAACAGTTTCCCTTTTGGCTGACATGATCAAACGGATTTTACTAAGTGCAAAATGGACATCACTATTGCTTCCCTTTGATGGAAGACATTTGACTCCCTGCTCTAAGGCTGGTATTAACAACAAAACAGCAGCGAAATACTGAGAAAGGACATTAAGGGGAAACTGTATCTCCCCTCCATCTTCTTATTTTGTCAACTTTGCTTGGAACTATTAAGTGACTTCTTTCAAGTGCATGACATCTATCCATTATTTTGCTTTCTTTGTAATTAGGGGGAATACAGTCAGCACCTCCCAGAAGGATGTCTTTTATCACTAATTGTCATAAAAAGAAAGACACCCACTTGAACACTGAACTTTATAATGCTCAGTTTATCAACCTCTGAGTAATATATTGCACATCTCTATTAAATATGAAAATAAATCACTGAAATACACTTGGCCAGCAAAGCTTGGATTGTTAGAATGAGTTAACAGGGAATTGATCTGATTAATTAATAAGTGATGTGAACCTGGATGAAAACTGTGTCTTTCTGAAGAGCTCTGAGTGCTCTTGTGTCATCTTACTTTCCTCAGACAATCTGGAGAGTGAAATGAGATGTCAGAGCTGAAAGTCGCATGACTGATTTGCAGGAGAATCAATCTTTATCCCCTCATTTTTAGGAACATGTCATAAAACACTGAATCATCATATTTCTCTAATTTAAAAAAAATAGCATTTGGTATTTACAGCATAACATCTGTAACATTCTAAAATCTCACGGTGTCACCGGGGGTCAAGTGGAATCACAAAACAAAACCAATTATTTCTAGACAAGATAATCATTATTTAACCATCTGAGGGGAAAGAGGTTTAAAGACATAAGAGCTGATGTAACTCAAAGCGTAAAACAGGATAACAGTAACATCATGATTATCTTGTGGGCTTTCACTGGCTCTTCATCAAAGAAAGGATTTAAATGTCTAAAAAAGAGAAGATATTTAAAAGTACCACTCTACTACATATTAAACATTAGAATCAAATCATAACAGCAGCCAGAATAGCTTTGGTGTTTTGTAGATCTATGATTATCTAACCTCCTTGCCATTTGGGAAGGGGTTAAATGACCTAGAATCTTAACTTCTGCTATGACCTTGAACCTATGACCTTGGAAGACTCATTTGATCTTCCTGAGTTCCAGTTTGCTCATCTATAAAACGATAATGCCACCATTTAAATCAGTGGAGGTACTTGAAAGCTCTCTGTAAACTATGTGGTTGTCTAATAATAGACTACTGTGTTATTACTATTATATGTGACTAATACGTATATTTTATTTGTAGGAGACTCTATAGAGGGATAGGCTGGAGAGGCTGGCCAAGGTTAATCCTGCTTGTGGTAGAGCTAAATTGTGGCCTTGCTGTTGATGGACACAAAGAAAGATTTTCGAGCTTTCATAAATGTGTTTTTACAGGGCTGTGTATTGGTAACAGAAAGCAATTTCTGATCAAAGGTTGCAAATGGCAGTCTTCATATTGCAGCTGGTCTGCACAGTTTTTTGTTCGTCTCAAACATGATTTTTAAAAGTATGCTGATTTCCAACACTTAAAAATGAAAAATTTTAACATAAGATTCTGAGTTTCTGTGTGCTCTCTCTGAACATCAAATTACTGCAGAAATTCCCTGGGGATTCCTGTTAAGCAATCATCCTTGAAGCCGAGTCTCTGCTGTCTTCTTCTGATAGTGTCTTCCCTCTGCTGTTTGCTTCATCTCCCACATAGACTGCTTTACTCAAATGGTTGCTGGCAGTCTCCTTAGGAATCTCAGTTTGTGATATTTCTTAGATGACGGTGAAACACCAGGCTATCATTCTGTAAGTCTTTACGGCTCTTCTCACATCCCTGTGGACAGCATACATGGTCACGCTTCACTGATCTGGGGTTTGAAGGAAGACTTGATTTGGTCAAAGGACTGCAGCAGATGTGACGTGACCAGAGCCTTCAGCATGCTTGGGTGTCTGGCCTGGCTCTGTGTTTGTTTTCCTGGGGAGCGGATGCCCAGGCAGTTGCTGCCACTTTATCTTGAACCCTACAGTTAGACACACGGAATGCAACTGAGTCCTTCCTTCAAGACCTTAGCCTGAAGCCAAGGTCAAGTGACCAACCTGAAGCAGAGTTGCTTTGGCCAATCTAAATTAAAAAAATAAAATAAGTGCTTATTGCTTAGTCGCTGAGTTATAGGTTAGTTTGTTGGGCAGCATTATTACGCTGGTAGCTGACTGATACATTTGTGGGTAAGATAAACCTCCTTCAAATGCAAACTAAAACATATTTGGAGTATGTATGCTTGTGTATATGTACACACATCTCTGTGTCCACCTGGAAACTTTAATATTTTAAGGAATGTGAGCCAGTTATCAGTGATAAACAACATTTTTAATATATCACTAACATCCTCTCAGGAAGATAAACAAGCTTAAACATTTCTCAACTTTCCTTGTTTTTTACTCTTTCCCTTTTAAATATAAATTTAAGCTCTTTCAGAGTAAGTTAATATAGAGACTCAGTGTTACTTTTGTAATGACTGCAATGTTATAACAGACATACCCATACACACCTTTTATTTCTTATTTATTGCTTCATTTTATTTTGTGACTGAATTTTAATACCCTAATTCTAAGTTAGGATATTGTTTTATAAATGATGTCTGTTCACAGATACATATTTTTTAAATGCTTCATGTTACCTATTTCAAAGAATGGAAAAACTTGGTTAACAGAAATAAGCCATGAAGTTATTTGTACCTCCTTCTTATCCAACAATTGCACTGTGGTTTTATGTCAAGATTTCCAAAGTTGTTACAATGACATTTGCCAAAAATTAAGGATTGTAAAATCTCCTTGCAAGATTCTCAGTACAAATAAATGGTTTGAAAGAATGCTACACATACAGCATAAAAATCCCAATAATGAAGTATTTCTATATTAGAATAGAACACATCATGTTAAAATACACTGCTGACTTTTTCAAATGAGCTACAACATGCCTCATTAAACTTGCAGAAAATACAGGCTCACTAGAGATGCTTAGTAGGCTGTAGTACATCCTGGGTTTCCAAAATAACCTTAATGCTTCCAGTTCCAGGAGACAATATCACAGCCTCCAGGAACATAGAGTGCCTTTGGCAATCAAAAGTCAAAAGAATCAGCAGAAATTTCCTGAGAAGAAGAAAAAAATGCATACACACACACACACACACACACACACATATACACATTAAGACAGAAAAAAAATCTTTTAGAGATGAACTTCAGAAAAGAATGGAGTCCAGAGAGAAACAACTCTAGATGTATTTTAAAATTGTGAAATTGTTGGCTTGTAAACATAAATGTTAACAAACACAGTCTACAAGAATTAAGACTGGGGTGGCTTTGCCCTTGAGCAAATGAAAAAAGACAAGGTGGAAAGAAATGAGCAGCGAAAGATAATTTATGCAAGTTTGGGACTTCCTCACCCTTTGTTATAACAAGTCCTTCTTCATTTGAGAAAGGATAGGCTTGTCAGCATAAGTCACAAGCCAAAAAGTCACTTTTGTAAGAAGTATAAATAAATGTTCTTCCTTTTAGACATTTATCTATTATTTACTAAGAAATTGTCATAAAAATCTAAAATCACCAAGAATATTGTGTGAATAGCATCTCCTAGATTGGGCAGCGCACAGTCTGTACCATCTGAGGCAGTTATCCAGAGTTGAATAAATTGTCACCAGCATCCTTACAATGTGGTATACCACAAGGCTTCTGCGATTCCTCCCAAAAGATGGTCCATACATGCTTTGGCAAAAAGAATAACAGGATACAAAAAAAAAAAATGTAATTACTCATTGTCTAGAGAAAGCACACATTTTGTGTTACTCTGTAACCATTATAATAGAAAAAAGAAGCCACCCTCTCATTTTTGATGGCTGCGGTAGATTTCCAAAAATGTATAAAAATTCTTCGCATTTCTTCCCAGGAAGAGGTGGGAAAGGTCCTTCTTTGAGTCTGGGTTTGGATACGTGATTTGCTTTGGCCAGTGGGACAGTAGCAAATGCAACATAATCAGAGACTTGAGAAGTGCTCGGGCCCTGGGGCTTGCCCTGTCTGTCCTGCGGACAAACCTGGGCCAGCCAGCTGGTGAGGGAGGTAGTACATGGAGAGACATGTGTTTTTTAAGTCATTGTATTATGGGGTGTTTTGTTATGTTGCAAAAAGTAACTGTTACAGTGTCTCAAATAAGAAAAACATTGTTGCAATTGCCCATTATCCCATCAGTTATCTAAGTAATAGAAGATGGGTCAAGTCATCTCTTGTCTTTGGGAATCTTTCTATGTCAAGTCCACAAAGTCCTTTGTTTGGGAAGACATCTTTTTGGGGGTCATTCTTCTTCAGATTAGGGTGAATGGTGGTTCCAGATACTTGAATTTTTTTTTTAAGGAAAAGGAAACTTCTTAGCAAATATCAAAAGAAACCAGCATAAATGCTTACCCTTAACTTCAGTAGAACATATAGGTGATTTATAAAAGACTTTAGTTGATTTTTTAATATGTGAAAATTATCCCACTGTTTACTTTAAAATTGTGAAATCGATGGCTTGTAAACATGAATGTGAACAAACACAACCTACAAGAACTAAGACAGGGGTTGCTTTGCCCTTTAACAAATGAAAAAAGACAAGGTGGAAAGAAGTGAGCAGCTAAAGATAATCTATGCAAGTTTCATAATCAATTACTTGAGGACTAGAATAGAAAGGAATGTTTCCTAATCACTGAAAAGGAATATTAAGGTGGGTCACCAAAAGAAAAGTGTCCTTCTCTCAGAAAAAGCCAATTTGATGCTATTCTAAAGAAAGACTGCTAAGACTTTACACAGCGGAAAGGAAACCATAAGAAGAAATGACACCAACAGGCAAGGCTTGTGATGCTTAGAGCTTTGGTTTTCAGAAAGAAATCTCCAGATCAGAAGTGTCATGATAAATTGCAAAAAGAGAGATTTTAGAAGGCTCCAGAGAGAACTGTGACATGCAGTTTGGGGATTTTCAGGCAGTAGAAAAATTAGAAGAATTCTCTGAACCTGTAAAATCAATGACAAGACTCACACTAAAAAGCACGCTTCACTGGGGGTGGGGCCAACAATTAACAAATGAAATGCACGCGCACACACACACACACACACACACACGAGTAGTCTTCAAGTAGAGGAAGAAGAGTGATATTCATTTTCTCCTTCCTCCCTCCTCCTTTATTGCCTGTCTCTTTCCCTGTCTTTCCCTTTCTCTGTATCTCTCTGAATTTTTTTTTTACTGGTTCCATGAAAGGAAGTAAAAGACACAAGTATAGACATTTGTATTAAATTAGCTTCTCTTGAAAGTATAGAAGTACAAATATTTGTATTGCATAGACTGTCACTGCAATGTAAAAAAATACTCTTTGAAGTCATGCCAAGGAGAAGATTGATCTACTGATCTGTCCACACACACGTGTATATATCTGCGACATGTCCCACTTGTCATATTTCTTTCTTGTTTCTGTAAACACGTTCACTTCATTTCATTTTTGGGTCTCACTAACTTTTGGTTTTCTAACAGAAGAAACACATAAATATATGGAAACAGCAGATGAAGAGGAGCTGAAGACAGACTGTATGGATTGAAAAATGAAAATTCTCCTCCTACTCTAATCATTTGCATGTGTCCTTCCAGCTTGTGTGTGCTATTTTCCAGGCATTTACAAACCTCTACCATGCACTCTGCTATAATAAGTGCTTCTGTAAGGCAAATCAGAGCACACGTCACTGGTAAACAGGGAAGTCATCACTACAATGAGGAAGTCACACTGGTTCATATGAGAGCTATTTATAGGTAAGAGGAGCCAGGAAAATGGTAGCAGAATTATAAATTTGAGCAAAGAAGAGTGTCTAGAGCTCAGTGTTGGAATTGGCAACAGGAGTCTTCTATCCATGTTTTAAAAATTGTTAAAAACTATCAAGTGCAGCCAAAATCACCTTCTCGCTGTCCATGGGGGCAGACTGCGCTACAGTGAAGGTAAAGAGTAAGGGCCTGCAGAGCGTGAAGGGCTGGGTTAGAGCAGCGAGGGCACGCTTCTGCGAGAAGTGGCGTTTGCGAGAGTGAGCCAGAGAAGATGGGGCAGGGCAGTTTTCCAGGCTGAGGGAACAGCACTGGAAAGGCACTGGGCTCGGGAACAAACATGGGTGGTCAGGGAAGCGTGGGAGGGTTAGCAGGGACAGACTGAACAGGACAGTAGCAGGATAAAACAATGGAGAGAGGAGCAGGGACTAAGCCCTAAACACCTCTGTAGACTAAGAGGAAAAATTTAGATTGTATTCAGCAGGTGCTAGGAAACCACTACAGGTTTCCAAGCAAGGAGTGAATATATCTGTTTGTGCTTAAAAAAAAAAAAAAATCATTAAAAAGAAGCAAAAAAAAAAAAAAAATCACTCCAGGGGCTGTGTTAGAAGTACATACTGTGGGCAAAGAGTAAAATCAGGGAAATCCATGAGCAGCTTAAATAAAAGATGGTGATGCTTTGAACGATGGTGATACTAGAAGAGGATAGACTTTGAAGTCAGAGTTGGTAGGGCTCACACTCAGATTATAGGAAAGGTATGAGAGAAGGAGAGAAAGCAAGGAAGGTTCCTAGGCTTGGACCTGGGGAAACGGGTGAATGGTGAGACCATTCATGATGGTGCCAAAGACTGAGGCAAAACAATTTTGGTATAAGCAGTGAAGTCAAGAGCTTTCTTCAGTTAATTGTAAGATGCTCATGAGACATCCACATAGAGAACTGCAGATTTCAAGGTGGTATAGGATGGATGAATACAGAATAAATATTCCTTGTAACAATCTGCTAAATCAGGACTAGTTAATGATTCCACATGTAAGTGATGCTCATCTAACCAGATCAATATCACAGAAAACAGTTTTAAAAACAGAAGACACAGAAAGGTTGAAAAATGCAGCATAAATACTAGGTTGTGTCTAATTGGTTTGCAAGTTCAAACAAGGTAAAAATTGTCTGTGAGACACAATACGGTCAGCTTTCCCTTAATCATAGGCTTCCCTTCTGTGGAATGGTGGGGCTTTGTTTCTGGCTGACCATTTCCGGTCAGCCACTGTTTACTGTCCCTACCCCCCCAAACCACCAAAGCAGAGGAGAGCATACCCTATTCCAAACCCTGGAATCTTTTGATTTTAAAAAGGAAACTCTTTAATATGTTATTAAAATTACACAAATCTTACTAAAATTCTAACCTGCATAAAATAAAACTCTCAATTTCCCACTTTGATATTAGAAAATCAGGGGATATTTCACAGATTTCCTACTATCATAATGTGTAAATTTCTACTCATGCATCAGAAAAGCAAACATTAAATGAATCAACTGACCATAAAACAGAATGGCCTTAGAATACTTCAGCTTGCCTTTGGGACAACTGACCCAAATCCACTTTTCTCAGTGAGATTAATGTGAACCAAGTTAAGTACAATGTTGAGATGAAAATTCACCTTTTTAAGGCAAGATTAATTGAATGTGATTTTTGTCAATATTAAGCCAATTATCCACTTCATCTTATATGCTCGATCATAGTTTAAGAAAATAACTATGACTGTATCACATAGTCATCTCAAGCACCAGATAGGTCAATATACCAAAAGTCAAAGTTACAAGACTCTTTGACTCAATCACAATCTGAGAACAGCTTCAAATGCTTTATGAAATGTGTGTGTATGTGTGTGTGTCAATGTGTGTATGTACACTGTTTTTTTCCTTCTGCATTTGGCCTTAGCCTAGTAATTTATAAGATTACATGATGCCACTTGATGGCAGCCTCTGATGTTGCAAAGTTTCTTCCCAATTCACAATGATTCATCACTGATGATCTTGTTCAAAGTCAAAACCACCTCAGGTAGCCCTACAGCTGAGAATCACCAGGATGGAATTTGGCAGAGGAGTGCTGGACAGTCTCAGCCCTGTGGGGGTCTAGATGTCTCTCAGCAGCACAAAGAGTGTCTCTTTAAGCATCAGTTATCAGGGAAAGGCATCAAAAGCCAAAGCAAGAGCGAAGCAGCTAAGCTTTTAATGGGAAAATCAAGAAAGAAATGGAAGAGAGTTTTCCAAAGGAAAACAATACTGAAATTCCCTCTCCTTTGATAATAGTATATTTATTTGCACCAAATATTTTTCTGGATATAAAACTGATGCTTTTGAACTGTGGTGCTGGAGAAGACTCTTGAGAGTTCCTTGGACTGCAAGGAGATCCAACCAGTCCATCCTAAAGGAAATCAACCCTGAATATTCATTGGAAGGACTGATGCTGAAGCTGAAACTCCAATACTTTAGCCACCTGATACAAAGAACTGACTCATTAGAAAAGACCCTGATGCTGGGAAAGATTGAGGGCAGGAGAAGGGGACGACAGAGGATGAGATGGTTGAATGGCATCACTGACTCGATGGATATGAGTCCGAGTAAGCTCCGGGAGTTGGTGATGGACAGGGAAGCCTGGCGTGCTCCAGTCCATGGGGTTGCAGAGTCAGACACAACTAAACTGAACATAAGACAACAAACGTAAACTCAATTTGGTGTGTATGTGTGTATATATGTGTGTGTGTGTGTGTGTGTGTATAGATATGGCTTTCCCAGTGGCTCATTGGTAAAAATACACCTGTAACACACGAGACACAGGAAATCCATGTTTTATCTCTGGGTCAGTAAGATCCCCTGGAGGAGATGGCACTCCAGTATTCTTGCCTGGAGAATCCCATGAGGAGCCTGGCAAGCTACAGTTCATAGTGTCACAAAGAGTCAGACACACAGTGTGAAGATGATACATATGTGTGTACCTGTGCGTGTGTGCATGTGCATGCATACCCGTTCATTTAGCACATATTCTGCAAAACAGACTTAGCAATTATGAAAACATCCAAAACTCAGATGACGATGATCATTTACTACTGCTTACTCATCTTTGGACCATCTGAGCTTTATTAGCAGGTGAACCTGGGCAGCACGGTCCCATGTGTCCCTTGTGTTCATTGGCCTGCAAGCTGAGCAGGATATGGTCTTCTCAGATCCATGACAGTGAGCGAAAAGACAGGCAGAGGCATTGCGGCCGATGAGAGCCTGGACAGAGCTGCCAGCAGGCTGCCACCTCTAGCCAAAGCAAGTCAAATGGCTAAAGCGAAGATCAAAGTATGTGGGATGGGGAAATAGACTCTGTTCCTTTAGTAGAAGCAGCTCCAGAGTCATAGGGCAAAGGGCATGGGTACAGGGAGGGTTAAGGATCATGGTCAACAACACCATCTGCACCAGACCATTTATTCCTGTTTTAATCTGGAGAAATATTGGGTTGGTCAAAAGTTTATTTTCCTTAACATCTTGTGGAAAAACATGACTGAACTTTTTGGCCAACCCAATAAAAGTAGCATATGAGGTCATAAGGCATAGATTTTTGGGGGAGAGTTGAGTTCAAATCCTTACTAGCTCTGGCCCATGAACAATCAAAATAAGGCCCTTGTCCTTATTTTCCCTTTGAGTAAACTAGAAATAGTAATACTTGCCTTGCAGGATTCTGAGATTCTTTTTGTTTTGTTTGTTTCTTTTTGATTTTGAGATTCTTAAAAGGCATATTTATAAACAGTAGTTAGTCCATCTAAATCTTCCAAAAAGTAGTGACACTCATTGCTATTATTGCTATCATTATCAATATTCTCATTGTTATTACTCAGACATAGCCAAGGCTTTGATCCTACTGACACTGGCCTACTCAATTTATTCACCAAATTGCGCTTCTAGATGTGAGTTGTGTACCTCTGACCACAAAAGGAAACCACCTAGAACAAAATGAAAAGCGTCCACTTTGTGTCCTGCATGCTTCCTGGCCCACACAGCTCTTGGAAGGAGAATCTCTGTGGATTAAAATGTCGTGTCTAAAGAGGGAATTTTAAGGAAAGCTTTGTGACAATAAATGCAGAGAAGTTCTGCCTTTATCAGAGATCTTCCTGCAGTCATTTCCCAGGTGAAATGAGTTGCTTTGCTTTCAGAGTCATTAATTTCTTTTGAAATCATTTGGAAAATAGGTTGCTTGGAGGGATCAGTGGTTGCATAGTTGGCTGGGGCTTCCTGGCTTTTCCTGGGTCATGTCTGCTTAGGAGACCTCACCCCACTGTGGCCCCAACTTGCCCTCATCTGCTTTGTTTCACATCCAGGGACATTCCTGAGGTTCTCCTGGTATTTTACCGCTAAGGTGTGCATATATATGTAGCATATATTCTTGAGTCAGTTGAAATAGACCCAAATCAACCTTTTTTCCCTCAACTGAGTGCATAACTGAAGCTATTTTTATTTTTTGCACAATTACAGTAATTGTCTTAATTTTCTACTAAGCTAAATCTGTTCCTTTTCCACTGAGGTGGTACTTGAATGATAACAATGCGACAAATTTTTTAAAAAGGACAATTTAGAGAAATTCAAAATTTTAATCTAAATGATTATCCAGAATAAATTCAATTAGTGTTATTGACTCAGCATTTGCAGAAACCGTTTTCCATTCCCTTCTAGGCTTCATTTAAACTCAGTTTTCTGAATCTAGCAAAATTATGTTCTCTCCCATCACTGACTCAATGGACATGAGTTTGAGCAAACTCTGGGAGATGGTGAAGGACAGGGAAGCCTGGCGTGCTGCAGTCCATGGGGTTGCAAAGATTCGGACACGACTGAACAGCTGAATAACAAAATAGTAGTAATGCTGTTTGCTTGTTTTTTTTTTCTTCATATTTTACCTTCCAAATCTTTAATTTCTGCCATTATTGAATTATAATTGCAAAAACGGTCCCTTCTAAGCCACGGCGTCTGTGTCCATTCAGGAAATATTAGCTGAAGATCAGTGTGCAGAATATTTTCGGCATTTTACTAGAGGTGTTGCTGAGGGCGTGCCTGATGTACAAACATATTTCTACCTTGAGATCTATTCTTCCCTCTCCTTAGGGGTTCTCTTGGCCACTCCCCCTCATGCTGCCCCAGAGATGGAGGACTCATCCACAGTGAGATGAGGGCTCCCAGGAGTGAGGAGAGATGCTGGGAGTCTCTTTTCTAGGCCTGGCTCTCCAGTCCCAACGACCTAGATGAGAACCAGTGTTGCCTTCTGCCATCCCGGAAATGCTATCAGCAGAACCTGCTGGGCTGGAAAGAAGGCTGTTTCCAGAGCGGCGCTTTCCCCAGCTGTGCTCCACTTCTAAACATAGCAGACGCCCCTCCCTGCAATGCCAGCCCCAGCTGGAAAGCCCACCTGGCTCCCAGGAGGCATTCACTCTGAGTAAGCGGCTGCGAGCAGCTGAGATGCCCTCCAGGAGCCGGCAGCTGCCGCCACGGCTTTGATTCCTACAGTTTCAGTGAGCAGCTCTGGGTCATTTTCACGAAGCCCAGACACTCCTCAAGACGATTCATTCCAAAGGATCAGACGTGACCCCACGGTTCTGTTTTGATCCCAGGAGCATCTAACAAGCAGTACAGGAAGAAGCTTTGTGATCAGCTCAAAGGGTTGATCTTTGTGGAGCTCAGCTTGTGAATTTCTATCAGGGAGAATGGTTCTGTTCTCCGCTTGTACCATGAGCCCAATATTGTTATTATTTGCTCTTTTCTAAGCTTTACAGGCAAAAATTCAGTCTGCCTCTTGGGGATGCTACTTTTCTTTAAGACAAGAGTTGTAGCATTTTCCTAGCATAAATGCACATACAGGTTTTGTAAAAAAAAAATATACTCCTGCAGGTATTCGCTGATGTTTCCCTTCTGGCCTAAGCTGCTGGGTGTGACTTGTTTAAAAGCTGTCAAAATGACATAAAACAGTTATTAAAACCACTAGCTGCCTCACTGCCAGAGGGCAATATTGTTCCATAAATTGTCTGCTTCACAACAGTGCCCAGAGCAAGGCTAAGTCACTGGACCTAAGGGCAGAAGGCAGTTTAAACCCACAGTCGAGTGCAATCATAGAGTCCCACACAAAAGTACCTGAAAACAGTTTTTGCAGCGGTGATTTGGGCAATAGATACAGGTGAAACCTAGCTTTTTTCAGTATCTATTTGAGCACCTAAGTGAACATGTAATTGCACGATGAGTTTTTCATGGCAACTCAATTAAACATGTAAATTACTGTCAAACATTCCCAGCGGCCACAGAACATACCCGGTGTCCAATGTCATTATCCTCTATCAGGCGTTTGTGCATCAGAGTACACACTTCTGTAATTAAATAGCAATTATTTTTACTTCTAGTCCCATTAGTAATATTGAAAATCTGAGCTCCTATATTGCCTTCCTTCATTTTTGGCTTGGATTCATTATATGTTTAATGAAAACACACTTTATGGCATCAGTGGGTTCCCACAGAGGTATCTTTTAGCATATTTGTCTTTGGAAAGGTAGGGTGACTAGCGGTCCTCTTAAAATAGAATCACAAGAATGTGTTAATCTGTGATGTCTCTTTGAGAGTCTTAACCCATAGTGAACACTGAGAGATGAGCTATTAGTAGTTTACACAGAATATTATCAACCTTAAGAAATAATATCCAATAGGTATTGGGTTGGCCAAACATTTTGGCCAACCCAATATTTACCAGTAATATTTTTTAAGCAATTGTCTATCCTGAAAAACCAGTGGTAACTGTTTCTTCTATTTAATTTATAGTATTCCTTGTAACAAGTGGGGCTTCCCTGGTAGCTCAGATGATAAGAATCTGCCTGCAATACAGGAGAACTAAGTTTGATCCCTGGGTCAGGAGGAAGCCCTGGAGAAGGGATTGGCTACCCATTCCAGTATTCTTGCCTGGAGAATTCCATGGACAGAGGAGCCTGGGAGGTTACAGTCCATGGGGTTGCATAGAGTTGGACATGGCTGAGCAACTAACACTTGAGAAACTCAACTAGTAAAAAGTGAATGGACAAACTGGAGGCATTATTTTGAGGAACTTTGAGTGTATGTGTGTGTGTGTGTGGGCGGGGGGTTGGCAAGGACAAGAAATAAGGAGTCAAAACCTTATGGAGATACTTCTAAAGTGGATAGTCAGTTTTCAGTCCTTCCAAGGGAATTTAAGTAATGAAGTCTCATAAAATATTTGTGATAGGAAAAAGAATCTTCTCTGGTAGAGGACAGTAGTATTAACAGCATCCTCTGGCTTCTAGACAGGAAGAGAAGTCCAACAGAACCCCAAGAAACCTGGGGCTGCTGAATATTACTGATTTAGCCAGATGAGATGGAGCCAAAACAGTCCATTCAACTGGTCGACTTTGATCTCTCCTTCTACTGATAAATAACTACTCCTGTTTTACAATTCATTTCAATCACTTAGTAGCAACGCTACACAAGTTTTGAAGATGTGAAGTCTACAGATTTCCACAGGGTATTCCTTTCATTGTTTTGTTTTGGTTTTAGTTTCAAAAAATTATGGAAAGAGAATGTGTTCTGAAGTTCCAAATTATTTCAAATATCAAATCAATCCAATCAATTTCTCCATAATTGGCTTTGAAGAAATTGAGACAAGAGCAATGCAAACAAAGTGCTTTTAAATAAACCATAATTGCCCATGCAAATGTCGCCAATAATTCGAAGGTTTAATCAGATGACAAACAATTTGGAAGCCCTCTTGCATTTGTTAATGTGACAGGTAACAATGATGCAGAGTAAGCAGCCCTTGCAGGGACAATTCAAGTGTCAGAGGGAGAGGCTGGGATAACCTCTAAAATGATCCAGACTCAGAAAAGTCTCATACCAGGAAGCTGTTTATGCATTTACCTTATTATTTAAAGACCGGCATATACATGTACCATTTCCAACTGGTTTTTAAGCCTTTACCTTGATCTGGAGTGGCTGCAGACTTTTCTTTTTCCCTCCAGGTGATAAAAAACATTTTTGTGCACAACAAGGAGCAGGCGTTGGTTTTGCAAATTCAGAGCCTGTTACCAGTTTCGCCCCACGACCCCTTTCCCTATCCCTAATTTGAGCCCATATCCTAACATCTTCTCATGCCACCCAACCTTCTATTTTCCAATTAAAGAAAACCTTTTAAAGAGTTGCACTTCTGGAGTCCTAGATGATGCAACCTTTAACAATGTTATTTTACTCCTTCTTGGTGGGGGGGATTAAAAATCAATACTGTATGTGACTTCCTTGTAATATATATATATATATATATATATATATATATAATTTTTTTTTTCTGGAACCAAGAAGCAAAGTTCTCCACTTAGTGCAGTTTTAATTAAACTGAATACATTATAAAACACTCTCCTAATTTGCTTTGCCTAGAAAATGCTTTTTAAAGTGTTACAAATCAATCAACTAATTGAGCTATGTAGTAGGAAATGCAGATGGCATCTCATTCCTCTCTTTTCGCTCTGCCAACCAAGTGCCTCTTCAGAGACTGGGTTTGCGTTGGGGCTGGCAATTTACATCCCATGGTGGCAGCTGGGGCTGTGGCTTTAGCCAGTTCCAACAGTGAACAAGGGACAACACAGAGTGCACCGACCGAGGGCAGAGATGGCACGGAGATCGCAGCAAGGCAACGGAGTTGGCACAGACAAGGCCCCAGCTACCGTCTGTTCTCCATTGGATCAAGAAGAGGGAATGTTACCTGTCTGTACACAGAGTGGTTCAACAGAGAGTGAAGTCCTATCTGCTTGGGGATTTATTCTTTTCCCCACAATTTTAATGCTGGGAAATGTTAGGGTTATGCTCCTGCTGTGCCCTTTCAGTCAAATTTCATAAATAATAGTTCAGTATGAGACACTGCACTGATGGTGGCATGACCTGCCAGCTGACGGACAAGATGAGATCTTTGCTTTTGAAGGACTTTCACTGGACAAATATTTACTGAGCAAGATACAGCCTGTGGGTATGGGGCTTCCCCAATGACTCAGAGGTAAAGAATCTGCCTGCAATGCAGGAGACGTGGGTTCGATCCCTGGGTCGGGAAGATCCCCTGGAGGAGGAAATGGCAATCCACTCCAGTATTCCTGCCTGGAAAATCCCATGGACAGAGGAGCCGAGTGGGCTATAGTCCATGGGGTCTCAGAGTCAGACACAACTGAATGTATACACATGCATACATAATAGATAGATCCTGAAGCACAACTTTGGGTGCCTACTACAGAAAACAAAAATAGTCTCTGCCCTCAAGGATCTTCCAGTTTAGAAGGAAATAGATAAGCCAACAGCCATTGTACAATATTGTTTTATATTATTTATGAAAGTACATAAGAGACAAACAGGAACATAACTAACTTTGCCTGGGAGATTTTTGAATCCTTTAGAGAGGAATTAGAAGGTAGAGCACATTCTGGTGTGAAGGCTTATGGGCTTTGGGTGATGGAGAAAGTTTAGCATCAGCTCAAATGAAAAACCTTATTTTGGTAGTTATCAAACAAGTGTCTCTCTAGAGTTTACATTCTGACTGTTCTCCTCAAACCGGGAATACAATGTATCTTTTCTTTCACATCTGAGGTTGCTGTTCCAGTTTAAAGCATTGCATTATATTTTAAACTTTAAAGTTTAAAGCAAAGCATTGTATTATACACTTAGGACTCTCATTATGTCAACCCATGTCTGAAATGCACCATGGGAAATTCTGATGCCTCAGCAGCTCAGTAGCCATTTTGCTCACACACTTTAGAAATACTGACAAGATTTCATCAGTACCTAGCTATTTTCCAAGGGATGCTTTATCTAAGCACTTAAGATGTCCCAAACTCTGAGGCTCAAGGGTGAGCCTATATAAGTAAAAGACAGAAAAATAAAAAAGTAAAACTAGGAGGAATAACCTAGATAATTTCTAATGCTCTTACTTAGCCAGTTGACATATGCTGTTTTTACATTTTAAATGGACTTTCCATTTGTGGTTTCCCTTGTGGCTCAGCTGGTAAAGAATACACCTGCAATGCAGGAGACCTGGGTTTGACCCCTGGGCTGGGAAGATGCCCTGGAGAAGGGAAAGGCTACCCACTCCAGTATTCTGGCCTGGAGAATTCCACGGACTGTATAGTCTACGGGGTCGCAAAGAGTCTGAAACGACTGAGTAACTTTCACTTTCACTTTCCATTTGTGGAGAAGACAATTCAAATATTGAATATCCTAAAAGATAAAAGATATTTAATGTAGACATATCAGGAAGGCTAAGACACTGCTTTGAGCCACTTGAGTCACGTTGGATAAGCTTCTGCTTCTGTAGTCTAGATCAGTGGTTTCCCAAATGCGGTCCCCAACCAGCAGCCTCAGGATTCCCTGCTAATTTGTCAGTTAACAAATTCCTGGACCCCATCTCAGTCCTCCTGAGTCAGAAACTCTGGAGGGGAGCCCAGCACTCTTGCCTGAAGAAACTCTCCAGGCGATTCCAATGTAAGCTAACTTTGAAAACCATTTCTTTACTTTACAATTACACAATGCCCAATTCATTACCTGTCTGCTGCATTCTATTTAGACAATGCTAATAAAAAGATGAGGCATATTACTTATACTGAAACTAGGCTAAGTTATTTATTTATGTAATGTTAATAAAACAATTTTTCTGATTTTTTTTTCTTCTGAAGGGACCATGATTCTTGGCTGTGTAAAAGAAAACCAAAAGCTAAAAAGAAAAAACAAAAACAAAAACAAAAATCTACCTTTACTTGAGTCATGTAGAAAAAGCAACTTAACTGATTATTTCACTTTCCAATAAGTAATGTTTTTCATTTAAATATTTATCACACTACTGTTCTCCTGAAACCATCACAACATTGTTGATTGGCTATACTCCAATACAAAATGTTTTTGGAGTTAGGCAAATAATAAGAATAAAATTTAAAAATTGTTTATTGAAAATTATGCCAATAGTACTAAGAGAGGTATTTATATACCACTGTGACACATACCAATCCCTCTATGAGTTAAGTAACTATTATATGTCATTTGTTACATCTCCTCACTTCTTACATAGTTTGGTCTGCTTGATCCATCACATTTTGGGAGATAATGAAATATGCCAAGATGACTGTGGATTTGTCATCTTTCCCCTATAACTCTGTCAATATTCACTTTACAAATTTAAAATTCAAGTTGTTAGGTACAGGTTGGCTTTTGCTTATCTCATATTCTTTGTAACCTGTTGTTACTGTGCTTTAGGATCCAAGCATGCTCAATGGCATTTTTTTTTTTCACAAAACATACTGTTTCCCACGAGTAAAGAATACAGATACATCCTCTATATACACACTCCCTTTTCCACTCAAACCCAGAGTCATTCTCCCCATAGCTCAATCTTACTCCCACAGCTCAACCTCTCACATTTACGTTTGGTTCAACACACTGAAAGGGTACATACAGTATGCAACTGTAATCAAATAGGAACAAAATTTCTACCAAGCTCAAACAGCCCTTTGATGAGATATTGTGCAAGAAAGGCAATTCCTAAGGTCTAGAGAAAAAATATGCAAGAAAACCAAGGAAAATGGAATACCCCATGACAGAGGGTGAATTACAAATCTTAAAGCAGGAAATTAATTTGTATCTGTTTCTGAGCAGAAACAAAGGCTGTTCATTCAAGAGGCAACCATGCAAAGAAATATTGTGCTCTGTATCAGTGAAAAAATAATCTACCTGCAAAGTCATACTCTTTGACAGAGAAATTGATAAGACTGGTCAGGATCTGTAACTGGACTGCCTACATCAGAATAAAAATCCATGTGTTTCTATGCTTTGCGGTGTGTGTTGTGTTGAGTTTGTGTGTGGTTGATGTGATTCTTCATCTGTTGCTGCCACAAGAGAAATCATATTTAAGGAAAACATATTTGCCTTGGCAGCAGCAGGGATTTTTGTCTTATGCCAATTGATCATGGGGCCAATAAGACTTTTCTTTCAACCATCTCCAAAAAAAAAAATCTAAAAATTATTGAAACAGTCACAATTAGGTAAATGATTCTTTTGACCATAATAGATGGTCCCTAGATTAACAGTAATAAAATACCCATAATACAAGCTGGTTGGAATTCCTTCTTCACAAGGCAGTCTTGTATAGAAGAAAGTACTTAATAATATAAATGAGATACACCCAAACTTTGCATAAGGAGGAACCAACCTTGACTTCCCAAAGCTTTAGTATCTAGCCAACACTTGCTTAGGAAGCAGTGCAGACAGCTAGGCATCCTTAGAGCCCCGAGAAGGAAGGTCAGCCACTTTGGACATCAATAAGATAAGAACTGTGTTGAAAATGAGATGTTTTGCAAAGATATCTGCAGCTAAAATGTGTTAACACAAGTATTAAACATTGCTATTTATATCTATTGATTATTTGTCATCAACTAGATCACAATGCCTGAACTAAACAATTACATCCCAAGTTAAAGATGATGTCCTGAGCTCCAGGACCCTGGGAGCTCAAGGGATCTTGATGTGATTTCCGTTTCTCTACGGTGGGGTAGAAAGGAATAGATACGGAGGCCGTGTGCATTGGCACACTGCGCCGTTTCCACAGCACATCTGATGCTCCAAGTTTGGAAAACCGTTCTCGTGTATACAAATAACAAACACAATTTGCTACCTTGATAAGATGTGCAGTGTGCTGCAACTCCCCCAGTTGTAAAATATCCCCCCTCACTCATCCATAGATCTTCAGGATATATGGAGAAAATTTTAGAGCAAGACATAAGATGCTTCCACAGTGTATTTTCTTCCTTATGTAGAGCCTCCCAAGCTATAGCTTTCTGTCGCATCTTAGAAATTTATGCTTGAGGAATATAATGACTTCCCAAATGGCTAATTCCTAGGGACAACTTGAGGACACTATGAGAAGAAGACAAAAATGGAAGCATCTTTTGCTTTTGTCCTCAAGAAAACAGTTTTAATTTAACCAATTTCTCATAACTGTGAAAACAGTAAATATGCTACCCTTCAGTGAACAAAGGATTTATAGCTCTGAAGAGTTCAGTGCTATTGTATTTAGCTACCAAGCATCATTTTCCTGTATCTTTCAAATAGGAATATTAATATATCATATAGCATGACATGATAATAAAAATTGTACTTTTACTGCGGGAAAACACTAGTACCTTAATCATGTTATTGTTTGAATTTAATTAAAAAAAGCTCTAGAAGTAATCATCCCTCATTTTGTAGGGAGAACACTTTAAATCTGTGTCAGAAGTAACAGCTGATCTTGTTCACTCTTCAGACCAGACTTTGGACTTCAGAGAAAGTTTATATTCTCAATAAAGAAAAGAATGAGCCAAATTCAGAATAAACGTTTTTCAGAAATGCAGAAGTTGAGAACTGAATAGGGTTTCTAAAGATGGCAGATATCAATAATAAGCCAATGTCATAAAAATTTCTAACTCCTTGATTGCTATAACAATTCATTTATTTCCTTAAATCAATTAATACTCATTAAGCACCTATTTTGTGACAGGAATTGTCCTAAACTTTAGGGATTGCAATTGTATTCTACCTGAGGTAACATAGAAAATAATCAATGAAACAAAAAATGTAATTTCAAACAATATAATTTCAAATTGTGACAAGCAGTATGAAGAAAATTAAAAAGGCTATTGTAACAGTGAGTTATTGAGTGAGAATCCTGACACATGATCATTCAATATTGTTTCACGGTCTTTCATGAAAAAGCAACTGTTGTCTTGATGAACTAAATAAAAAGAAAACAAAATTAATAAACACCTACTCTGTGATAGCCAATGCAGAGATTATAAAAACAATTTAAGATTCACCACTGCCCTCAAGGAAGCAAGATATGAAAACAGATCAGTTATTAATTCAGAAAGTAATCAACAGTTCAAGTCAGGAGTATGTATAGATGCCACAAAGACAAAAATAATAGTAACAATTATCACTTATGTTCTAAATACTGTAAGTAATACTGAGGGAAATAAAAGACTTAAAATACGTATTGTATTAGTGTGTTGCAGGATGGTTAGCACTTAGTTTTACCTTTTTTGTTGTTGAAAATATGCAACTTAAAATTATGTAAAATTCAAAAAGAGGCAAACTAAAAGAAGGGGTACCTCAAATGGACAGAACAGATGGGTGCTTGGACGTTGGCAATGTTCTGGCTCTTCTCCATGGGGATTAATACACAGAAGTCCATTTTAGAGCTACTTGTTATGTGAGATTATGCTCATTTCTCTCTGTAAGTAATATTTCATGATTGAAAGAACTAAAAATATAGAAAGAACAAGAAAATGAGAGACAGAAGTGTAAGGAAGGAGGGGGAGAAGAGATAAAGGATTACACAGTGTAACTTCAAAGATGGAAGCAATAAAAATTACCATGCTAAAAGGGAGAACTTTACTGAGAAGGGTTTTCAGTTGGACCCTGAAGTGTGAGTTAGATCTGCTTCAACACAAGTGCATGTCGGGGCATTCCAAGCAAAAGGAAGAACGTGCACAGATGCCTGGAGGTAAGAGAGCTCAAGGATGTCCAGTGATGAGAAATTAAATTAGTCAATGTGAATAAAGCATGGTAGTGGGCAACCCTTCAGGAGGCTACTGAACTCTGCTTCTCCCAAGGATGCAGTGAATGAACAGCTTCACATACAGAACAAGTCCCCCTAAAAGAAATTCAGTGACTCGTACACATCAGGAACATGAGAAATGTCTCACATCAAAGTGGGTAGAAAAGGCTGAGACCCACTCTTATAATAAACTCCACCTCTAAAACAGTGCCATACAGTTAGGAGGGAACCCCCAACTCTCAGCTTCTCCTTGAGGAGGAAAGAGTTTGGACCACACATCTAATATGCCTTGTTTTAAGGCTCCCCAATAAAGCATGGGTTCCCCTTAAACATCTAGCTTTGAAAACCAGCAAGGTTTGCATCCATGAGACCCACTAGATTACAGTAAACAATGAAGCAGGTTTTAAAAGACAGGAGGTTCACCTCCTGTGAACCCAGGGCTCAACACAGAGGAAAGAGGCAAACATTGCCCATCTCTCAGTCCTTTGGAGTGTGTTTTCACAGATGGGAAGCTGCTGCCTGAGGGTCAGACTTGTAATTTAGCACCTATTTAGAGGCAGAGAGCAATCCTCCCTGGACATCAGGGAAGCCACCAGACACCTCCCCCACCTCCTCACTCCTGTCTGCCTCAAATTGCCAGTACCTCCCCAGAAGGAGTTTGTGTACATCTATGCTCCATCTTTCGCAACTGTTACCCAAGGGACAAGTTCCCAGAATGCTTGACTCTGTTATCCCAATGGACCTTTCATTCCTGCATCCCACAGCACTGTAGCAAACAAAAAGCAGCTCTTAAGCAGCTATCCCCCCAGGGCCCAGCACAGACAGAGCAGGCAAAAACACCCAGCTCCCAGTCTTCCCCTAAAATAGGTCTATTTGCATACTTCAAAAGCTGCTGCCTGGTGGCCAGGCTTCTAATGAGCACATATCTAGAGGCTGACTGGGCTTTCCTGGCGGCTCAACCCTCTCTACCAACCAGGGAAGCCTCTGAATACCTCCCCCGACATCTCTCTCTAGCCTGCTCTAAGTTGCCAGCGTCTCCCTGGGAGTTTATATACACATTTAGTGACCCAGATTTGGGGACTGACGTCTGGGGGAATGAACCCTTGGGTCACAAGTTTCTGGTAGCCAGAGGACTGTAGAAACCCAATAAGTTGTTCTTTCTTTTTTTTTTTTAACAGACTCAGATGTACCCCTACCCCACAGCTATATAGCTAGAATTAGCAGAGAGGAAGAAGGCAAAAATTCTCAAGATCCAATTACTCTTGAAAAATATCTAACTACATACTTTCCCAGACGCTGTCTGAGAGTCCCGTTTCCAACCAGCCTGCATCCAGGTACTGAAAGTAATCATCCACTTTGGGACATTGTTAGGTATTGGCATACCATCAACTACTGGGGAGTCACTAAGGATGAAATGTGATGATTTGAGCTATCACAAAGGTCTAAAAGGCAACCAGAAGAACAGGCCGATTGATAAACTTCATCTCCAACACAAGACACTGTATCAAGACTGGGAGAGGTGGCTGCTTTCTCTAATGCACAGAAACCAACATACAGAAGAATATGCTTAAAACAAAAGCAAACCAAAAAACCCTAAAACTCCAAAAACAGATTTTAATGAAACAGAGCTAAATGACTTATCTGACAGTTCAAAATAATGGTCACAAAGATACAGGGAACAGAAGAACAATCCACAAATAAGGTGAAAACGAGATAGTACAAAGAGAAGTGAGAGAACTGAAGAATATAGTTTAACTGAAAAACTCAATAGAAGGGTTCAGCAGGGGACAAGAGCCAGTGGAGGAAAGAATCAGCGAATTTAATGAGAGCACATTGGAATTCATCTAATCAGAGAAGCAATAAGAAAAAAGAATGAAGAAGAGTGAAGATACCTGAAGGGACTAATGAGAAACCGTCAAGAGGACTAGTAAATATTTATAGGGGTTCCAGAAGGAGAAGACAGAGAGAAAAAAGGACAGAAAGCTTACGCAAAGTAATAATGGCTAAAAACTTCAGAAACAGATATTCAGATCCAGGAAGCCTGGGGATCCAGGAAGCCTGGGGAATCACAAAACAGAAAGAACCCAAAGAAACTCATGCTGAGACACAATAATACTGGATTGTTGAATGATAATAACTAGGAAGGAGTCTTAAAAGCAACAAGAGAAAAACAAGTTGCTATGTACAAGAGAATCCCATAAAACTATTGGAAGATTTTTTCAGCCAGAATTTGGAAGCCAGAGGGAGTTGTATAATATCTTCGAAGTATAGACATACTTTGGAGATACTGCAAGTCTGATTTCAGAACATCAGAATAAAGCATGTATCATAATAAAGTAAGTCACATGAAATTTTTGGTTTCCTAGTGCATATAAAAGTTATGTTTATGCAATGCTATAGTCTATTAAGTGTGTAATAGCATTATATATGACAAAATTATCTATACCTTAAAATATACTATTTCTAAAATATTCTAACCATTCTCTGAGCCTTCACTGAGTCATGGTAGTAATATCAAAGATCACTAATCACAGATCACCATGACAAATACGGTAGTAATTTTTAGAAAGTCTGAAATATTGCTAGAATTATCAAAGAGTGACAGAGAGAAAAGAAGTGAGATAATGTTGTTGGAAAAAATGGTTTGATAAGACTTGCTCCCTGCAGGGTTACCACGAACCTTCAATTTGTAAAACAAAACAAAACAAAAACACAATATCTGTGAAATACAGTCAAGTGGAGAGTGCACATGCACACACACACACACAAAGTACACTGTTCTGAAAGAAAAGAAAACAGCTGCCAACTAAGAATACTCTACCTGGAAAAGTTGTCCTTTAGGCTGAAGAAGAGATCATTTGAAAGCCCATTACCACTAAATTGGCTTCATGAGAAGTTTAAAAGACTGGCCTTGTAAGAAATTTAAAAGAATTTCAATGTAAAATCAAAGGATGCTAATTAGCAACAAAAAATCCATATTAATGTATGAAAATAACTAGAATATATAAATATATAAATTCAGGACACTAGAATGCTGTGATAGTAGTGGGTAAATAAGTTTGTAGGAAAGGTAAAAGTCAAAAGTATTAAAAATAACTATAATCCCATGACAAGTGAGATATATTCCAAGGATGTATTAAGTATTGTTCAACATTCACAAATTAATCAATATAGTATACATTAACAAAATGAAGGATAAAAATCATATGATCATCTCAATAGATACAGAAAAAGCATTTGGCAATATCCAATATACTTTCATGATAAAAACTCTTAACAAACTGGATATAGAGGAAATATCTCAAGATAATAA
Organism: Cervus elaphus; assembly: GCF_910594005.1. Classification (NCBI taxonomy): domain Eukaryota; kingdom Metazoa; phylum Chordata; class Mammalia; order Artiodactyla; family Cervidae; genus Cervus; species Cervus elaphus. The sequence continues at coordinate 9,218,018 of NC_057837.1, read as the reverse complement.
AGGTCATATATGACAAGTCCACAGCTAACATCATACTCAGTGGTGACAAGGTTTCCTTCTAATATTAGGATTGAGGCAAGGATTGCCAGCATTCAGTTTTCCCATTTAACATAGCTTGCTTAGCCACTCAGTTATGTCCAACTCTTTGTGAACTTGTGGACTGTAATCTGGTAGACTCCTCTGTCCATGAATTTCCAGGCCAGAATACTGGAGTAGGTTGACATTTCCTCCCCCAGGGATTTCCCTGACTGAGGGATTGAACCTGCATCTCCTGCATTGGCAGGTAGCTTCTTTACCACTGATCCACCTTAGAAGCCCCATTCAATGTTTCAGTGTAGCACTGGAAGACTTATCCAGAGTAATTAGATAAGAAAAAGAAATATAAGGCATTCAAATCAGAAAGCAAGAATCGAAACTGTCACTCTTTGAAGAAGACATAAATGAAAAACCTTGAAGACTTTATCAAATTTTTTCTTACCGCTAATCAAAAATTCAGTAACATTTCAGAATACAAAGCAAGTATGAAAAATCTGTTGTGTTTCTGATTAAAAACAATATATCAGAAACAAACACTAAGAAAGCAATTCTTGTTCCAATAACCTCAAAAAGATAAATTAAAAAATGAATTTAACTAAGGAAATGAAGGATCTATTCACTGAGAGCTTTAAGACATGGATGACAAAAATGAGAAAGATACAAATAAATATTCTGTGTTGATGGGATGGATTTATTAATATTGTTAAAAATCCATACTACTCAAAGAAATCTACACATTTAATGCAACTCCTATTAAAATTCCAAAAGTATTTTTCAGAGAAATATAAAAAAAACTCCTAAAATTTGTATGGTGACACAAAAGCTGTTAAATAGCCAAAGAAAGAAGAAGAAAGCTAGAGGCATCGTACTTCCTGATTTCAAACTATATCACAAAGCTACAGTAATCAAAACAATATGGTACTGGCCTAAAAACAGACACAAAAGATGTAATGGAATGAAGATGCAGAAAAAAAAATGCATATGTATATATATGACAAAGGAGAGAAAAATATACAATGGGGAAAGGCTCGTCTATTCAGTAAATGGTGTTGGAAAAACTGGATATTTATATGTCAAAGAATGAAGCTGAACCCCAATTTACACCATATATAAAAATAACTCAAAATAGATTAAAGAATTAAATGTAAACCTGAAGCCATAAAACTCGTAGGAAAAAAAAAAATAGGTGGTAAGCTCCTTGATCAAAAGGAGCTAAGATCAAATGCTCTATCTTGGCAATGCCTTTTTTTTTTTTTTTTTAATTTGACACCAAAGGAAAAGTTGACAAAAGCAAAATTAAACAAATGGGACTATACTAAACTAAAAAGCATCTGCAAAGCAAAGGAAATCAACAAAATTAAAAGCACCCTATTCCACAGGACAAAGGGAGCAACAGCTTGGAAAACAGTATGGAGGTTATTAAAAAAATTAAACAGAATGATTGCATGATCCAGCAATCCTACTTCTGGGTACATACTAAAAGGAAATGAAAACATAACTCAAAGAAGTATCTGCACTCCCATGTTTACTGAGGCATTATACATAATAGCCAAGTTATGGCTATAACGCAAGTATCCCTTAATGGAAGAATGGATAAAGATGCATTATATAATACAATAGAATATTATTCCACCATGAGAAAGAAAGAAACCGCGCCATTTGTGACCACATGAATGAAACTTAAGGGCATTACACGAAGTAAAATGTCAGGCAAATACTGTGTGATATCACTTATATGTGGAATCTGAAACAGTTGAACTTGTAGAAACAGAATAGAGATGGTGGTTACTAGGCAGTAGAAGGTTCAGAAAATGGGTAATGGTGTTCAAAGAATACAGATTTCCAGTTATAAGATGAGTATGTTCTGTAACTTAATATATAGAATAGGGATAATATTTAAGAATATTGTATTATATACTCAGAAATTGCTAAAAGGGCAGACAGTAAATGCTTTCATCACCAAAAAGAAATGGTAATTCAGTGATGTGGGCTTCCCTCTGATATGGTGGAGGTGTTAGTTAACACTACAATGGTAGTCATTTTATAGCATAGAAGTATAACAAATCAGCAGGCTCCACACTTCAAAATCACACAGTGTTAAATGTCAGCTATATCCCAATGATGCTGGAGAAAATGTTTTCAATAAAATAAAAAGAAATCTCATAATGGAGAAGGATGTGAGAGAATAGGGGAAAGTAGATTAGGATGAAATTAGGTGGGACCTTGAAAGTCAAAATGAATAATTGAGGTCCTGACGACCGAGCATAGATGTGGGGGATGATTTTGTGTTTCAGTAATCTCTCTTCTGATGCTTCATTGAAATAGATTTAATCTCCATGCTTATTTGGATCACATTTTGAAAATGTTTAATCTCTTTTTCCAATTTTAACTTCTTCTGATTAATTCATAGCCCAATGGCAAACCAAGGAGAGCATTTGAGATCAGTGAATAATTGAGGTCACATGTGCACAGCTGAGATCAGCTGGGACCCTTGTGGGGTCTCTGGTCTGCTGAAATGCTCACATGTGGGGAAGAGGGTGGTCTGGCTAAGCACAGAGGGCCTGGTTTCTCAGCAGGTACAATATTTCAACAACTTTGCAAAGGGTCTGTCTTGGCTCATCAATAAAGTTGTTGCTGTTGGTGGGGTAGTTTAAATATGAAATTCTGAAGGTAACAGTCTTATTGGGAAATTTATTTGGGGGGAAAAAGAGCAAAAATATCAAACAAATATAATTTGACGCGGCAAAGCACTTAGTAAGTGCACAAGAGCAACGGACGGGGATACCTGCAAATTCCTCTATCACCCAGCTGCATACCCTAGGGAGCTGGCCTTCTTGTAAACCAGAAACAGCTCCCACTTCTGCCAACTGTAGCTATGTTTGCATTGGAGTGAACAGGATGATTACGATCCTGTTTTATTTACCTCTTGGCTTTGAAAAGATGGATCTAAAATTAACGCCTAAACAGGAGCTGAAAGAAATTAAGATTGAAGAGTTGTTTTAGTTAAGATCAAAAGGTAGGCAGGTGTCAAAGCCCACCTTCAGTAAATCGGTTTTTAATTTTCAAGAATTCTTTATTCTTTCTTTTCTGTTTCCGTTAGCAACAAAGTTTAGTAAAAATAGAAGAAACAGCCAAACACATCTGGGATGGTGAGTTTCTTCTTACACTGATTCCCCACATTATGGGCTGTTCCATGTCTAGTCTAAATTACTATCTATCTGTGAAAAATGAAATGGAAACTGAAGTGGGGCTCACTCAGATAATTTAAGTCAAAAATAAGTTCTCCAGAAACATCCAGATTGAGGCAAACATGTTTTCTATAGTTCATATCATCCTGATAATTGCCTTAATTCTCCATTTCATTTTGCTTCCGTAGACAGCTTAATGGCAGTTAAGATTTTGGGGATCTTGCAGCATAAGAATAAATACTCAATTAAGGGTTTTTCACATGAGTCAGAGACAGAAAATCACTGTAGCTGGAAGGGATGCATTCTCTCCACTCCCAACCATTTGCCAGCCTGTAAATTTTCAGACATCATTTGAAACACAGAGGATACTTATACTGCTAACCTGAAGAGTATAAATCAGTAATTCATGAAGAAAATTTATTTCTTATCAAAGGAATCAAAGTCAAGTTGCCATCTGTAGTCTTGGTCCCAGATCACTATCACCAGAATCATTGCAAAGTGCAGAAGTAAATTACTACTTGTCAGGTAATGTAGGAGGTATGGAAGTTCAAGGCAAAATCAATCAATCAATTCATTAACTCATTCATCCATTCAACAAGTATTTATGGAGACAGATGGGCCAGGTGCTAGTCGAGGAACATAGGGTATATAGGTGAACAAAAAGGCAAAGACTCCTGACTTCATGGAGTTTAAGACTGTATTGTGGGGGTGGAAGGCCAAGTCAACAACAGACATGATAAACAGGTAACTTACTATTATGCTTCAGGGTGAGAGTGTTAATGGTGGATGTAGCACGGAACATGCTAAGGGGATGAGAGAGTTATCAGAGCGGCGTGTTGCTTTCTTAGGTATGGGCCCCGGGGAAGGCTGCAAAATGTGACATGTGAACAAAGATTCGAAGGAGGTGAGAAGGTTACCCACGTGAATACACAGAACAGAGGTTTCATGCTGTGAAGACACCCAGAACCAGGACTCCAAAGCAGGGATATGTCTAATACATGTGAGGAACAGCAAGGAGGCTGGAATCTGAGGCAGAATGCCGACAGGAGGCAGCAGGATTTCAGATCTGAGAGTCATGCAGGCCATTGTCCATTGTCGGCACAGATGCAGTTCTTCTGGGTGAGGTGGGGGCCACTGAGGAGCCCCGAGCAGAAGCGTGGCGTGATCACTTGATGGAAGGAGGCCGGGGAAAGAGCTGGCCAAGGCGAGAAACAATGGTATCACAGGACAGTCTGGCCGCAGGGAGGGGCACGGTGTGAGCAATTAGAAATGGATGGCAAAGGGTGAGTCAATAGGATTTCCTGTTTGACTGACGGCTCAATATGAGAGTCAGAAACGACTTCTGCAAACCCACTCCTGGGCATGTATCTGGAGAAAACTAACACAAAATGGAATACACATCTCAGTGTTCACAGCAGCGCTACTGACAACAGCCAAGACATGGAATCGACCTAAATGCCCATTGACAGACGAATGGATAATAAATACGAATGGATAATAAATAATAATAATGAATATTACTTGGCCATAAAAATGAAATAATGCCATTTGCAGCACCATGGATGGACCTAGAAATTATTATACCAAGTGAAGTAAGCCAGACAGAGAAAGACAAATACCACGTGATACTACTTATATGTGGAATCTAAAAAAGAAAAGATACAAATGAACTTATTTCCAAAATAGGGACTCACAGACACAGAAAACAAACTTACGGATACCAAAGGGGAAAGGTGGAGTGGAGGAGGGATAAATTGGGAGGCTGGGACTAACACATTACTTTGTATAAAACAGATAACCAACAAGGACCTACTATCTAGTAGAAGGAACTATACTCAACCTTATGTAATAACCCGTAATATAAAAGAATCTGAATATATATATATAAACACACATATACACACTGAATTACTATACTGTACATCTGAAACTTACATGATATTGTAAACCAACTATTAGATGTTAGTAGATATTAGTGTTAGTCACTCAGTCGTGTCTGAGTCTTTACGACCTCATGTACTGTAATCAGTCAAGCTCCTCTGTCTGTGGAATTCTCCAGGCAAGAATACTGAAGTGGGTTGTCATTTCCTTATCCAGGGGGTCTTCCTGACTCAGGGATCGAACCCAGGTCTGAGTTGTCTGAGCTACCAGGGGAATAAACTACACTTCAATAAAAAAACAAATATATGATTTTTAAAATAACATTTAGAAAAAAGAATGATTCCAAGAATTGTAATTTCAATACTGGGAAGAAAGGTATTAGCATCAAATTGATTTTTTTTTTTTATTAAGGCACTAGGTAAAATGAAGAGAAGCTAATAGCAAAGAAGAAAAGGAAAGATATACCCATCTGAATGCAGAGTTCCAAAGAACAGCAGAACACATAAGGAAGCCTTCCTCAATGATCAATGCAAAGAAATAGAGGAAAATAATACAATGGGAAAGACTAGATCTCTTCAAGAAAATCAGAGATACCAAGGGAATACTTCATGCAAAGATGGCCATAATAAAGGACAGAATGCTATGGACCTAACAGAAGCAGAAGATATTAAGAAGAGGTGGCAAGACTGCACAGAACTATACAAAAAGGATCTTCACGACCCAATAGTCACAATGGTGTGATCACTCACCTAGAGCCAGACATTCTGGAATGTGAAGTCAAGTGGGCCTTAGGAAGCATCACTGCAAACAAACCTGGTGGAGGTGATGGAATTCCAGTTGAGCTATTTCAAATCCTAAAAGATGATGCTGTTAAAGTGCTGATTTAATATGCCAGCAAATTTGGAAAACTCAGCAGTGACCACGGGACTGGAAAAGGTCAGTTTTCATTCTGATCCCAAAGAAAGGCAATGCCAAAGAATGTTCAAACTACTGCATAATTGCACTAATCTCACACGCTAGCAAAGTACTGCTCAAAATTCTCCAAGCCAGGCTTCAACAGTACGTGGAACTGTGAAATTCCAGATGTTCAAGCTGGGGGGAGGAGCCAAGATGGCAGAGGAATAGGAGGGGAGACCACTTTCTCCCCTACAAATTCATTGAAAGAACAATTGAACGCTGAGCAAACTTCACAAAACAACTTCTGATCGCTAGCAGAGGACATCAGGCGCCCAGAAAAGCAGATGTTCAAGCTGTATTTAGAAAAGACAAGAGAAACCAGAGATCAAACTGCCAACAACCGCTGGATCATCGAAAAAGCAAGAGAGTTCCAGAAAAATACCTACTTCTGCTCTACTGATTACACCAAAGCCTTTGATTGTATAGATCACAAAAAAAAAAAAAAAAAAAAAAAAAAAAAACTGTGGAAAATTCTTCAAGAGATGGGAATAACAGACCACTTTACCTGCCTTCTGAAAAATCTGCATTCAGGTCAAGAAGCAATAGTTAAGAACTGGACATGGAACAACAGACTGGTTCCAAATTGGAAAAGGAGTAGGTCAAAGCTGTATATTGTCACCCTTATTTAATTTCTAAGCAGGGTACATCATGCAAAATGCCAGGCTGGATGAAGCACAAGCTGGAATCAAGACTGCCAGGAGAAATATCAATAACCTCAGATATGCAGATGACACCACCATTATGGCAGAAAGTGAAGAACTAAAGAGCTTCCTGATGAAAGTGAAGGAGGAGAGTGAAAAAGTTTGCTTAAAACCCAACAACCAGAAAACTAAGATTATGGCATGTGGTCCCATCACTTCATGGCAAACAGATGGGGAAACAGTGGAAACAGTGACAGACTTCTTTTTGGGGGGCTCCATCAGTGCAGATGGTGACTGCAGTCATGAAATTAAATGACTCTTGCTCCTTGGAAGAAAAGTTATGACCAGCCTAGACAGCATATTAAAAAGCAGAGACATTACTTTGCCAACAAAGGTCCATCTAGTTAAGGCTATGGTTTTTCCAGTAGTCATGTATGGATGTGAGAGTTGAACTATAAAGAAAGCTGAGTGATGAAGAATTGATGCTTTTGAACTGTGGTATTGGAGAAGACTCTTGTGAGTCCCTTGGACTGCAAGGAGATCCAACCAGTCCATCCTAAAGTAATCAGTCCTGAATATTCATTGGAAGGACTGATGCTGAAGCTGAAACTCCAATATTTTAGCCACCTGATGCGAAAAACTGACTTCTTGGAAAAGACCCTAATGTTGGGAAAGATTGAAAGCAGGAGGAGAAGGGGGTGATAGAGGATGAGATGGCTGTATGGCATCACTGACTTGATGGACATGAATTTGAGTATGCTCCGGGAGTTGGTGAAGCTTGGCGTGCTGCAGTCCATGGGGTCACAAAGAGTCAGACACGACTGAGTGACTGAACTGAACTGAGAATGAATTCTGGAGGGGCTGTGAAGATCAGTTTAGTTTTGGCTGTGTTTAACTTGAGATACCTCTAAAAACCCACATGGAAAGGAAATGTAGCAGTTGGCTATGAGTCAGACATGCAGAGGAGGTCTGCACCAGAAGTGTAAGTCTGGGATTGCAACATTCTCCTATCCCATCCTAGCATTTGCTATCCTCCTCAGGATACGTGCTTCTTCCTCAGCTTCCTCAAGTTTGCTTTTAGCATGTTCATGTCTATCTTTCTTACCCCTACTGTTCATCAAACCATTTGTCTTTTATCTCTTCTCCACTCTGTGGGAATTATGTTGGCTAAGACTTTGCTGTAGGTAAAAATAATAGTAATCATAATAGCAGTTACAGAGACTACTTCTGGTTTTACCAAAAATGGTTCTTTTCCTCCAAAGCCCATGGTTAAACATTTCTCAGCCTTTCCCTGTTAGAAGGAATCATGTGACTCATTTCTGGCCAACAGACAAAGAACGCATATAGCATTTCTAAGCCTTCAAATTATTCCCCCCACATTCTTCCATGTCTTCTTTCTTTCGTCTGACAGCTGGTCACAGAGGATTCACTGGGTGGTTCCAAGATGCTGGGGAGGGCAGAGCACTAGCTTGGAAAGACCTTGAGACCCTGAATGATTTCATGAAGCTCAGCCCCATCTCAGGCCTACATTAGACTATGACTTGGAGGGGAAATAAACCTTGTTATGATAAGCTGCTGGAATTATGAACTTGTTTACAACAGTTTGCATATCTTGACTAATAGAGAAAATGAATGTTTACTATGTGCCAGGCAGTATTCTCAGCTCTTGAAATATAATGTCATTATCATGCCAACTTTACATCTGTCCTTGAAGGCAAAGGGGAAGGACAACTTTGTATTTCCAAGCCTGTCTTCAGCTTCCTCCAAACAGCTTCTGCCTTTCCTTCATGCCATTTTCTACCCATATAACATATTCATCATGCAGTCTTCTAGTTTTCATTCTATATTTTGTTGCTAAAGGATAACACAGACTTATCCCAGTCCTGCTATCCAGTGTCCACTGGAACTTCCTAGTTGTTTAATAGGCTTCTGATACTTTCTTTCCCAGAGGCATCTATGCTAATATTTTAATGTTCACTTTTACTCCTCTTCGTCTCTGCAATCTAGCTTTCATAATCAGTGCAGGACTGAAAATGTCTTTAATAACTTCAGTGAATACTGTGTAGATCCAATTTACCTAATATTTCTGGGTCTTTGCTCTGAAACTTGTTGCTTCTTGGCTTCTAAGAGTCTACTGATTTCTGCTGGCTTCTTTCTTGCATATCTCTGTACCTCCTCTGTGTCTCCTGCCCACTAAATGTCATCTGACCCTGGCTCTGTTATCACTGGGTAATGTTCTCTCTGGCTAGAGATTGAACTTATAATTTGATGACTTCCAGATCCAGACTTGAACCTCCTTAACTCCAAATTAATATTTATGCTTCTGACAGGGCATCTCCAACTTAGTGTTTATTTTAAAAACACTTCTGACTCAACATCATCAAAACTTAATTCATAACCTTGCCTTCAACACAGGCAAATCCACTCCTTCTCTTGTGAGACTGATTACAGGTTAAGTACCCGTAATATATATTGATGGAGACCTCCTTTCAACGAGTCTCTCACCCTCATTCTCAGTTTTGTAATAAAGCCACATTAATCCTCAATATCTTATGAGTTCAGTTTTCTCCAACCACATAGCTACTACCATAACTCAAAACTCTTATCATTTTTGGCCTAGATTTGCATTAATCTTTCAACCAGTATCTCTGCCACAAATTTCACCTATATGCAATGTATCCTTCAGGCAGGTACCAAAATGACTGCAAAAAGTAACACCATAAACAACTTTGGCTGAGCCTTCTCCATTTAACACCAGGGTGAGTGGGTCTGTTCCCCACCAAAGCGTTTATTTCCTTTCTTTTTTTTTTTTTCAAAGCGTTTATTTCTAACTAAAGTCTCAGGACCTGACATGCATTAGGTGGTTCTACAGGGTTTGCCTCAGCTTCTGGGATTCTGTACACCCTCCCAATTACACCTTATCAATCTTCCTGAGTATCTTTGTCCCTCTTTCCCAAATTAACATTGGTTTATCAACAGTTGTCAAAGACAAAGCTTTGAGTCATTTCGTGCCTTATTCTTTCCTATCAGTGTTGTTTTCCATAGCCTCATGAATATTATACCTTGACTCCTCTTTACTTTGCTGAACTGACTATTTAAAAAGTTTACTGATGAGCTTTTGATTCTCTGACTTCATTTATCCGATCTTTCCGTATCATTAAATGCTGTGGAACTTGTCCTTTTAATTTTTTCTTCCCTTGGCTTCAGTGGCATTGTCCTAGCTGGCTCTCTTGCTGGTCCCTACATTGTATAATCTCTAGTTACTGACTTCTATTTACCTCTCTGTGCCCATCCATCCAGTCCTTGATTCATTTAATCTACTGGCTACTTTCCCATCCATTACATGGGTCCATTCCCCAAGGTTCACTTCTGAGTCCCTTCATTCTCCTCCTAACCATTCCTTAAAGCAAAGGTTCTCATCCAAGGTATTGAGGTACAATGGTTACCATGGGTACATTGCCTCCCATAAGTTATCAGTCTTTGTGAATGATTTATGTCCTTAAAACACTTAGAGTAGTTTTAGAAACATTTTAATAGCAATGCCACTTCTCTTCCATAAAAATCGACTTTTTGAAAAATGTATTTTAAATTGGAGGCTAATTGCTTTACATGTTGTGTTGGCTTCTGCCGTACAACTTGACTCTGTCATAGGTATCCATATATGCCCTCCTTGGACCTCCCTCCCTGGCCCCTTGCCCCCTGGCCTACCCCTCTAGGCCATCACAGAGCCCCAGTCTGAGCTCCCTGTGACATACAGCAACTTCCTACCTGTTGCTGTTCAGTCATTAAGTCCTGCTCAACTTTTCGCAAGTTCATGAACTGTGGCACGCAAGGCTTCCCTGTTCTTCACTATCTCCTGCAGTTTGCCCAAGTTTATGTCCATTGAGTCAGTGATGCCATTCAACCATCTCATCCTCTTTCACCCCTTTCTCCTCTTGCCCTCAGTCTTTCCCAGCACCAATGAATCGGCTCTTCACATCAGGTGGCCAAAGTATTGGAGCTTCAGTTTCAGCATCAGTCCTTCCAATGAATATTCAGGATTGATCTCCTTTAGGATGGACTGGTTGGATCTCCTTGCGTCCAAGCAAATCTCAGTCTTCTCCAACAACACAGTTAGAAAGCATCAATTCTTCGGCACTCAGCCTTCTTTATGGTCCAACTCTCAAATCCGTACATGACTACCAGAAAAGACCATAGCTTTGACTATATGGACTTTGGTGGCAAAGTGGTGTCGCTGCTTTTTAATACACTGTCTAGGTTTGTTATAGTTTTTCTTCCAAGGATCAACCATCTTTTAATTTTGTGGCTGCAGTCACTGTCTGCAGTGATTTTGGAGCCTAAGAAAATGAAATCAGACACTGTTTCTACTTTTTACCCATCTATTTGCCATGAAGTGATGGGACCAAATGCCGTGAATTTAGTGTTTTCAATACTGAGTTTTAAACCAGCTTTCTCACTGTCTTCTTTCACCTTCAAGAGGCTGTTTAGTTCCTCTTCACTTTCCGCCATTAAAGTGGTATCATCTGCATATCTGATGATGTTGATATTTCTCCCAGCAATCTTGATTCCAGCTTGTGCTTCATTCATTCCAGCTTTTTTATGATGTACTCTGCATATAAGTTAAATAAGCAAGGTGACAGTATACAGCCCTGACCTACTCTTCCCAATTTTGAGCCACTCTGTTACTCCATGTTCAGTTCAAACTGTTGCTTCTTACCCTGCATACAGGTTTCTTAGGAGGCAGGTAAGGTGGTCTGGTATTCCCATCTTTTTAAGAATATTTCACAGTTTGTTGTGATCCACACAGTCAAGAGCTTTAGTGTGGTCAATGAAGCAGAAGTCCATGTTTTTCTTGAACTCTCTTGCTTTTTCTATGATCCAGCAGATGCTGTCAATTTGATCTCTGGTTCCTCTGCCTTTTCTAAATTCATTTTGTACATATGGAAATTCTTGGTTCATGTACTGCTGAAGCCTAGCATGAAGGATTTTGAGCATAATCTTGCTGGTATGTGAAGTGAGTATAACTGTACTATAATTTGAACATTCTTTGGTGCTGCCTTTCTTTGGTATTGGAATGAAAACTGACCTTTTCCAGTTCTGTGGCCACTGCTGAGTTTTCCAAATTTGCTGGCATATTGAGTGCACCACTTTAGGCTTTGAAATAGCTTGGCTATCTATTTTACACATGGCAATGCATATATTTCAATGTTACTCTCTAGGCTCATCTAGATTCCATATATATGTGTCAATATACAATATTTGTTTTGAATTTTTTCAAATAGGGTCTTGGCGTCTTGAGACCAAGAACATGTTAAGTTTATTTTTTATTTTTTAATTTTGGCTGCAGATCATGTGGTATCTCAGTCCCCCAACCAGAGTCTAACTGGCATTCCCTGCTTTGGCAGTGTAGAGTCTTAATCACTGTATCACCAGGGAAGTCCTGAAAATCGACGTTTTTGAGAGACCTGGCTTTATAGCTATTAAACAGAACTGAATATTCTCATGCGTGTCAGTCACGCCGAGCGGGACGCTCCACGGGTGGGAACTTCGCTGGTGTTCACACTGTGTCTCATCACTCAGGAAGGTGACCGGCATCCACTCATGCCTAAGTGCCTCACTGCAGTTTCACTGTTGACTGAATATGTCTAACACAAGGTACAGTTGGGAAACACTTCCTCAAAAAGTTCATCTGCATTTAGATGTTTAATTACTTCATGAGGATGAATGACTCATACCTTGATTTCCTGACTGTCTTGAATTTCTCTCCCCGTATGCCAACTATTGATTAGAACTTTCTATTTGGATGCCCTGTGGTCATTTCAAGTTGAACATATCTAAAAGCAAACACTCATCTTTCAGAATTAATTCAACCTTCTCTCATTTTCACAATTAACACGGACTGGATGCTTGGGTCAATCTCAGTTTCTTCGTTCATTTTCACCCCCATATACACTCAATAACCAAGGCTAATCAGTACTTCCTTCACCGAAGTTCTATGCTTCTTTCTCCTATTGCTTCTGCCAGTAGCCTGATTTATTCAGGTCTTGGTTATTAAAACTCTCGTCACTCAACTTTTAATTCATCCTGCATTTAAAACAAAAATTAGTTTTCTTAAAAATACTAGCATCGACTCAAAAATCTTACATGACTTCCATTCCTGAAGTAAAACATTTTTAACTTCCACCCACTAATCTGTAACCTTAAAATTGCATCTATTCCCCATTTACCTATCTAATTTATCTGTTTTAGTCAAATTATAAGTCAAATTATTCTACTCTAAGTTCTTGTGACACATGTAGTCCTACTGCCAAGACACTGCTCACACTCTATTCTTAACCAGGACTTTCATCTCTTTCGAGTTTACACACCTAGATTTAGTAATGCTCAATTCAAATTTTGACAACTTCAAGAAGCCTCATCAGATCACCTCAATGCTGAGAAATAGCAGTTCTATTTGTACTGGTAACCTGCAAGTGCCCCTTCCAAATGCTCTTTACAATTAATTATGCCATACGTATGAACTTGCCTTAGATTCCTTTGAATTCCTATCTGACTATGGATGTGGGCCCCTTCATGGATCACTGCCTTGTCATGGCATAAGGGATTTGTGTAACTCAATGAAGCTATGAGCCACGCCATGTAGGGCCATCCAAGACAGATGGAGTTCTGACAAATGTGATCCACTGGAGGAGGGAATGGCAAACCATCCCAGTATAATTGCCATGAGAACCTCATGAACTGTATAAAAGGACAAAAATACATGACACCAAAAGCTGAGTCCCCTCAGATCCAAAGGTGTCCAATATGCTACTGGGGAAGAGGGGAGGAGAACTATTAACAGACCCAGAAGGAATGAAGTAGCTGGGCCAAAGCAGAAACAATGTCCTGCTGTGAATGTGTCTGGTGATAAAAGTAAAATCAGATGCTGCAAAGAACAGTATTGCCTAGGAACCTGGAATGTTAGGTCTGTGAATCAAGATAACTTGGATGTGGTCAAGCAGGAGATGGTAAGAACAAATATCAACATCTTAGGAACTGGTGAACTAAAATGAACGGAAATGGGTGAATTTAATTGAGATAACCCTTATGTCTATTACTGTGGGCAAGAATCCCATAGAAGAAATAGAGTAGCTCTTATAATCAACAAAAGGGTTCAAAATGCAGGTACCTGGATGCAACCTCAAAAACGACAGAATGATCTCAGTTCATTTTCAAGGCAAGCCATTCAACATTAGAGTAATCCAAGTCTATGTCCCTGCCACCAACACCAAAGAAGCTGAAGTTAACCAGTTGTATGAAGACCTAGAAGACCTTCTGGGACTAACAGCAAAAAAAAAAAAAAAAAAGATGTTCTGTTCATCATTGGGGATTGGAATGCAAAAGTAGGAAATCAAGAGATACCTGTAGTAAAAGGCAAGTTTGGCCTTGGAGAAGAAAGTGAAGCAGGACAACAGCTAACTGAATTCTGCCAAGAAATGCATTGGTCATAGCAAATACTCTTTCAACAACACAAGAGATGACTTTACACATGGACATCACCAAATGGCCAATACCAAAGACAAACTGATTACATTTTTTGTAGCCAAAGATGGAGAAGCTGTGTAGTCAGCAAAAACAAGACCTAGAGCTGACTGTGGCTCAGATCATCAGCTTCTCATATCAAAATTCAGGCTTAAACTAAAGAAAGTCAGGATAACTAATAGGCCAGCCAGGTACGACTTAAATCAGATCCCCTATGAAGATGCAGTGGAGGTAAAGAATAGATTCAAGGGATGAGATCTGGTAGACAGAGTGCCTGAAGAACTATGGACAGAGGTCCATAATATTGTACAGGAGGCAGTGAACAAAACCATCCCAAAGAAAAAGAAAAGCAAGAAGGCAAAATGGTTATCTGAGGGGGCTTATAAACAGCTAAAGAAAGAAAAGAAGTGAAAAGCAAGGGAGAAAGGGAAAGGTGTATCCAACTAATTGCAGATTTCCTAAGAACAGCACAGAGAGACAAGGCCTTCAGTGAACAGTGTATAAAACTAGAAGAAAACAATAGAAGGGAAAAGACTAGAGATCTCTTCAGGAAAACTGGAGATATCAAGGGAACAGTTTGCCCAAAGACGGGCACTATAAAGGACATAAACAATAGAGACCTAGTAGACACTGAAGAGATCAAGAAGAGATGCAAAGAATACACAGAAGAACTATGAGAAAGATCTAAATGAACCAGACTGCTACAATGGTATAGTCAGCCAGCCAGAGCCAGACATTCTGGATAGTGAAGTTAAGTGGGCCTTAGGAAGCACTGCTGTTAATAAAGCTAGTGGATACAACAGAATTCCAGTGGAACTATTCAAAACACTAAAGGATGATGCCATCAGGATGTTGCAATCATTACGTCAGCAAATCTGGAAGGCCCAGAAGTGGCCATGGGACTGGAAAATGTCAATCCTCATCCCAATCCCCAAGAAGAGTACTACCAGAGTGTGCTAACCATTGGACAATTGCACTCACCTCCCATGCTAGTAAGGCCATGCCCAGACAAGTCTCAGCTACTGAATGGTTAGGTACTCTACAGCCCAGGCCCCTTTCTTTCTACCATGGCACCGTAATCCTTACAACATCCACTCAAGAGTTTTACATGGTTAAGAAAAGGTAGTAAGTGTCAGATAAAGACATATTAAATAAATGTGGGGATTTGGGGGCACTCCTTGGGGAACATGGGAGAGTATATGGTCTACATTGATTTGTCCTCTAACTATGGGGCTGAGGTCAAAATGACTTCAAAAGAGCAGAGATGAGGCTTGGGTAGTCAGTTTGTTCCTTAAATTATGTAATTCCCTAAGTGATAAAACAAGTACATCTAACTAAACATAGAAAATAGAAACTTACAGTAAAACATGTCACCAATTCTTTCCAACAGAAAAAGAATGAGCGATAACGTAGCCAGTGGCAGATACTGGAGCAGAATGTCATTGCCCCAGGCCAAAAGCAGTCAATTCCATTTATTGAGCTGATTACCAAAAATTAAAACTGCTCCACATGAAATAGAGCATGTTAACAGTCCCCTTCTGATTTCTCATGGAAAGTGTTAAACTCTGGCATGGAAACTCTGAAAGAATCAACTTCCTCATAACTTCCAGAAAAACCACCAAAGCAGTGGCTTCTGTTAAACGAAATTAAAGGCATTTCAGCTTTTATTAAAACCAATTTATCTTTATTAGAACAATTTTATCACATTCATTACGAGTCAGACAAATAAATACATTACTCATTAGTGGTGACACCATGGGCTTCTGTGCACAAATATTTCAATTAAAAACTCAAATTGTTCAGTTAAAACTCACTTTTATTGTTGCTGCAATTCAAGATGATGATTGGTGTATTTTCCCAGATTTGAGTTATTTTGCCACCCTGACCAAGAACATTATGAAAAATGAGTGGAACTGAATATATTTATTTGAATCACACCCAGAAAAGGGTAGGTGTGTATTAAAGAAAACACTTGCAAAGGTATGTCAGTACAGTCCATTAATTAAAGGGAATTCTTACAGAGAGACACATATCCCAGGAATAATAATAAGAGAAATAAGAAATAATATTGGAGGAACAGGAAATAGGCTCAAGGCATCCTGTGAAGATAATTTTTATTTTCTGAAGGCATCACGATTACTCACTCTACTTTTAGGGAACAAAATAAGTATCAGAAAAACACCTCACACAGAGTCCACTATCTTTCCTAATGCTTCATCTATTTCCTAGCAAATTTATTTTAATCACATGAAGCTTACTAACAGGGTGACCCAGGATGAATTATGTAACCTCTCCTTGTCTCTGGCTTGTTGACCTTCATCAGTTATGGCGACCTAGCTGGATAGTTGGAGGGCTGTCTGAAGCTTGGAATATGACTTTAAGTTCCATAGATCTCCAATTTGCTGACTCTTACACAGACCCTGGACCTTCCAGCTTGTACTTCTGTCTTCGATCATTCCTCTAACGCACCCCTGCCAACCTCATGCAGCATGCCAACCTCTGCTAGGGCTTGGCACCTTTGCAAAGAGCACTGACACTAATATCCTACTTTCTCACAGGTCAAAGTCCCTTTCATCCTTCAAAACACACCCTGCAAACTTTGCCTGACATTCCTGCTCCTCTCTCCCCCTCACATCAGAGTTAAATACTCCTCCCATGTGTTTCTGCAGTGATCTGTAGACATCTCTCCTCTAACACAAATGTCTTAGCACGTAATTCTTGGTACTTGTATTTTCCTGACTAGACAGTGCTCCTTGAAACCTATGTCCTATTCAACACCTAATGGCCTTTAATGGTTGTCATATGTGGGTCTCCTTTTGATCTATGGTTGTCCCTAAAGTCTCAAGGTGACAGAATTTGAATTCTAGTAAGGAAATAAGACAGCCTCAGATATGTGGATGATATCACTCTAATGGCAGAAAGCAAAGAGGAACTAAAGAGCCTCCTAATGAGGGTGAAGGAGAAGAGTGAAAGAGTTGGCTTATAACTAAATATTAAAAAAACAAGATCATGGCATCTGGTCCCATTACTTCACGTCAAATAGAAGGGGAAAAGGTGGAAATAGTGACAGATTTCCTCTTTGGGGGCTCTAAAATAACTGTGGATGGTGACTGCAGCCATGAAATCAGAAGACAATTGCTTCTTGGCAGGAAAGCTATGACAAACATAGACAGTGTGTTGAAAAGCAGAGACATTACTCTGCAGATAAAGATCTGTAGAATCAAGGCTATGGTCCTTCCCAGTGGTCATGTACAGTTGTGAGAGCTGGATTGTAAAGAAGGAAGAGCACCAAAGAATTGATGCCTTTGAATTGTGGTGCTGGATAAGACTCCTGAGAGTCCCTTGGACATCAAGTAGATCAAACGAGTCAGTTTTAAGGGAAATCAACCCTGTATATTCATTGGAAGGACTGACGCTGAAGCTGAAACTTCAGCATTTTGTCACCAAAAGTCCCTGATGCTGGGAAAGATTGAGGGCAGAAGAAGAAGAGGGGATCAGTGGATGAGATGGCTGGATGGCATCACTGATGCAATGGACATGAACTTGAGCAAGCTTCAGGAGATGATGAGGGACAGGGAGGCCTGGCATGCTACAGTCCTTGGGGTTGCAAAGAGTCAGACACGACTGAACAACAAACAACAACAAGGAAATAAGACAGAAATCCAGATAATGGACACAAAATGATATCTCTCCCCTAGTTCAAGTCCTAATTATCATAACTATTAGTGTGTTTATGTCTATGCAATGCACATGGTTGAGGGTGGATTGGAATTAGCATGCCTACATACAATACAGAAGAGCTACTGAGAGCATGCAGTCTAGCACCAGCCTATCAGGGTATTAACTCTAGGTTGTTCCCAATGATTTGATGACCCAGGATAAGTCATTCAATCTCTCCTTGCCTCTGTCCCATCATTAGTAAAATGGAGAGAAAGAAAGTGCCTACTCCATAGGATTGCTGTGGATGGAGATGTTTCATGTAAAGAACCTAAGTCCATGTTGGCACATATTGAGGACAAGACAAATGCTAAGAACTGGTATTGTCATCAATATCCTTGTTTTTATTGTTAAATTTTCCCACCTAGAGGCTGTGAACATGAGAATGTTAACTTCACTAACCCATCAGATTTAAGGAAAACTTCCTTAGCTATAAAAGAAAATAGGATGGAAAGCAAAGAGTTAGATTCTAGTATCTTTTGAGATTTCTTTACTTATCAGGCATGCCCTAGAGATAGGAAAAGAAACGTAAAAATACTAGTCTCTTCTGAGTTTGCTAGACACTAGAGTTTTGTAGAAGAGATCTCTTATAACAGAAGACCCCTGCTGGAAATCTGAATAAGAACATATTTTGTAAAATTAAGCCTCTTTTGTGTACAGATACTGCTCCATACATTGGGAATGCAGTGATGAACTTGAGATGCCTTCAAGCAACTTTTATTCTGAAGCTGGTTTTAATTATCTCTTGCCATTTCCCTATACATCATAACCTAGATAATGGGTGTGAAACTATACTAAGCAGCTGTTCTTATTTTTACCTTTTTTTCTTTTTTTCCCAGTTGTACATCTGCAGGTAGAGTCATTAAAGTTGAAAGTGAAAAGTCAGGGAGTCTTATTTTGCAATAGGCAGCCACACCCCTTAACTG
The DNA here is from genome assembly GCF_910594005.1 of Cervus elaphus. Lineage (NCBI taxonomy): Eukaryota > Metazoa > Chordata > Mammalia > Artiodactyla > Cervidae > Cervus > Cervus elaphus. Next base: position 9,199,151 of record NC_057837.1, on the reverse strand, counting down.
TTTAAATGTATTGATTAAGAAGATATATAGAGGACAAGTTGCTCACAGATCCAGGGAGTGGGGAAGTGCCTTTATCAAGGTGATAGCAAAGACATTCTCACAGTATCACATTGGAAACACAACTGCAGGAGGGCCTGGGCCAATGGAAGGCTGAGAAAGGGAGACCAGTTCACTGAAACTTAGTCTCCTGAGGAAGAATTTGCCCAGTGGTTAGTTCAACAATTTAATAAAATTTTTCTGAAGTTTTCATTTTGCCACTGCTTCTGTTCATATCTTAGAGAAGGCTAGACAAACTGTGGTAAGTGGTTCTAGGATGATTTCTCACAATTTAAACTGCACTTAAAAGAAAATCTGTACCTTCACATGTGAAAACAAAGGCAAAGTGATATTGACAGGAAAATTCAAATAGCGATCCTAGCATCAGTCTTACACATTCACAGGTGTCTGCCACATGACAAAAGTGGCAAGGAGCAAATAATGGATTCCTTAGTAAATTTCAAGGAGGCAACTGAATGTCCTTCTAGAAAAGAAATAAAATTGTATATCTAGCTCATATTTGATAGTAGTAGATCTATTAAACATGCCAATATGAAAAAACAAGACTACAAAGTTTTTAGAGAAATGATTTGGGATGATATCTTCATGACCTTAGAGCGGGGATAAAGGACTAGTATTCAGAATAAAGAAAGTTCTCCCACAAATCAATAAGAAATATCATATGAAATATCAATTAGCACAATGGGGGTGGGGGGAAGGATAAAAGACCTGAAGATATGTTTCACAGAAAGGAAATTCAAGTGACTGACACAAGATGATATAGAAATATGCTCAAACTCATTAGTCATTAGAGAACTGCAAGTTAATGATATTGTAAAGTAAAATTATAAAACAATTAGCTTCTCAATATATTTTTTAAAATTTGATAATAGCGAATATTGGTGAGAACATGGAACTGGGTTGGAGGTGTCAGCTGGCATAAGTTCTTGGGAAAACAGTTTGGCATTACTTGTGTGTGTGTGCTCAGTCGTGTCTGACTCCTTGCGACCCTATGGTAGCCCACCAGGCTCCTCTGTTCATTGGATTTTTTAGGCAAGAATACTGGACTGGGTTGCCATTTCCTTCTCCAGAGGATCTTCCTGATCCAGGGATTGAACCCACATTTCCTGTGTCCCCTGCTTTGGCAAGCAGATATTTTACCACTGAGCCACCTAGTAAAATGTAATAGATCTATACCCCAGCAATTCCACTCGTAGGTAATAGGAGAAATTTGCATATTCCCCAAGAGGCAAATGCAGAATTATTCACCATATCATTACAAAAGCCCTAAACTGGAATAATCCCAAATTCCCATTAAGAGTAAGATGAATGCAGATATTATGGCAAACTCATTCAATGAAACACATTCTAGGATAATTTCCCACAATTTAAACTGAATTTAAAAGAAAATCTGTACCTTCATATGTAAAAACAAAGATATATTGAAAAAAGAATTCCATTAAACAACCTAGCATCAGACCTATATACATACAGACATCTGCTTCATGAAAAAAGTAGCAAGGAGTAAGATAGACTTTTTAGTAAACTTCATTGTTAAAGATAAACTATGTATAGATTCAACAACTTTAATGAACCTTACAAATAGGTTTGAACAAAAGGAGCAATTTTGAAAAGAAAACATAAAATCATAATTCTATTTACATACGGTTCAAAACCATGAAAAATAAGCTTTTACAGAGTACATGTAGAAAATTATTATAACAAAAGTCATAAGAGTCTTTACCCTTATGGTGATAATGTAAACAGGTTTCTGTGTTTCTGCTATTTTTGCCAATGATGATGGTTACAAGGAGTATTTATAATTATTCTTTAACCTGTTCAGAAGTATTTTATGTACTTTTCAGATATATTGCACAAGCCACACACACACTGCTAGGGGATAAATCAAGTAACAGAAAATTTCCCTAAAGTGTGTTATGAAATCATTCTCATTTGACAATAAAAATGATTAATTATATTAACATAGGAAAGTCTACAAAAATATATCAAAATGTTAATAAGTTTTCTTTGAATTGTGGAAATTTTGATGTTTCTTTCCTTTTTTGTATTTTATGAATTATCTACAATGATGCATATCCACTTACACTAAAAATACATTTATTTTAAAACAATAGAGGCCAAGGAAGGGTTAAGGATGAAAATATAGCTTAAAATATGTTCAGAAATTTGTCTTTTAGCAAAACGATCATGTAACAGATTTTGGCAAGCAAATCCACAAACATTTGCAAGATAATTCCTACACCATTCCACGAGGTTTGTGAATGAAAAGACAGTTGGCTTTTGAAGAAAAAGCTTTCCTGTATAAGCTCGTGTATACATCACTGCAATGCTCTCCAGAAAGTGAAGTACAAGCTGACACCAAGAATGTGCATTTAGGGATGTTGATACGCTCCTGGCAAGCTGATGAAGGTCTCATGCATGCAGGTTACAAGGCATAACATAGACCGGCCAAAAGCTTCCATATGACGGGTTTTGAGGTTGGACACACCAATGTGTGTAAAATGTGTCTGGGTTTTTGGAAATGCTTAATTTTTTCCCTTAACATCTAAGCAAAGCTCAGTGGAAAGATTCAACATGGAGAGAGGAAACATACAACCTCACCATGACTGCTCTAGGGATGAACCTACTAGGCAACGAAGCAGGATGGTTTTGACAGCTGTCCTCACCCATTCATGTTTTAGGAAAGTTAAAACAGAAGTCATGGCTTTATATAAACATCTGTTTTTAACAGGCAATAATTAGGACATGCCTGGCTTTTTGTCCCTTTGTTGACAAAAGGGTGTAATAAATAGGAAGAGGGACCTCTCAGTGAAGACTCACGCAGGAATGCTTCTCTCTCTCCACAGTCCAGAGTGATCCAAATCAAAGAGCTGATTAAGCTGGCCAGTTCTAGGACAGCAAATCTATGACTGATATGCTAATCAAAACACAAATTGCATCTCTAATGATGTGTTGATTTTTCAATCAGCCACTGTGTTAAATACAAAGGTGACCTGCTGGTTGGTTGGTTCTATCAATTAAAGCCCTGAGTTAGGGCAGTTTGGGATTATTTTAAAGCAAGGAGAAGAAAAGGGAGGGATTCAATGTTGTATAGAATTTAAAAGAATGAAATTTGGCAAAATGCAGAGATGTGTTTGTGCACCATCAGCAAAGGAATCACAATTTTATGAACAGCCAAGCAACTCAAAATTTATTTTGGGGTGATTAAGTTTAATTTATTAACTGGGCCATTTCACTGAAGCTTGGTTGAAACTGATCATTTTTACTTTTGAGAATGAAAACTAGTTTTCAGAAGATTCTGTGGGGAAGCTGGTTGGATAGAGTTTCCTTAATTAGGGAAAAAAAAAAAAAACAAACCATATTACAGCTAATCACCAAACAGATGACTCTAAAGATACCTATTTTATAAACAGAAACATCCAAAGTTCAATCATGACTTTCATGGCATGTTGAGAACAAGTAAATTTCTAACATTTTGCCCCATAACATCTTTAGAGTTGGCAAAGTGCATAAATTCTTCTCTGGGAGCTTCTGCCTCAAACCTTGTTCAAAAGCCCTTATAATAGAACTGCCAGTCATTTCAGAGCATACACTGGTTATTTCTTAAGAAATCATCTCACATAAATTTATGATATTTACAGCCTGAACATGAAATAAATATAGTTTTTGTTCAGTAGCATTCATGAATAAGCAGTCATATTTCCCTTTGTGTGCACAGAATTAAGAGCTTTGGAAAAGATTCACCTCTGCAGAAGGATAATTTAAAGGGCTGCATAGAAAAAAATTCAGCCCAGTTAGGATTATAAAAGTGTTTCATAATCAGCACTGATGCTAGCTTGAAGAAGGATAATTAGAACCTTTAATGTGAAGAACACCTTTTGAAAATATTTCTGGTGACTAATACTGCCACCTTCAAATTCAAAGAAGGGCCACTGAGCCGAAAGATGATAACCAAGAACCTTAGCCAAGGTCATGTAGAAAAGGGAAGGAAAGATTTCCATTCTTCTCAGATGAACTTTCATGCTCTCATTAGATTTACTGCCATCCTGCCATACAGGTTTGGGGTATAATTTTTCCCCATAAATGTCAAGGATCTGAGAGGGACACTCCTGGAATGACAGCTGAAAGGGAACACTTCTTACTTCCTCCCCCTGGTAACTGAAGACTGAAAGCCAGCTTTGAGGACAGTTTTGCTGGTCTACTGAGTCCTAAAGTGACCTTCAGGAGAATCAGACCGACATCAGACAGACACCTCTCATGAATACAGGGATCAGTAAACAGAGCTTGGGCTACAGTTCTTTGAAAAAACATGTTTCCCTGAATCCAAAGCTCTCCACCCCTGTGGCATTACCTGTTGGTAAATATGCAGTTTAAAGAAGAAATGTAACGGTCACTTAAAACTTGTGATAATAACTAATCCATGGTCAGGAGCCAAGGATTTTTGGTAGAAGTTAAGGCATATGTTGATGCAAGGAAATGAGACTAAAGAATAATTTGTTCATATGCTAAGAAAACAAAGTGAAGGCGTACACATTGTTGTGTTATTAGGAGATTTCAGTCCACCACAGTGAAGCCTTCCTCTTACTTGTCCTCCTCACTCGCTCTATCCATCCTCATTGATGCCATTTTTTTCCTGTGAACTATGCCCCATATCTCCACACCTCTTTAGAACAGAGCTCTTTGAAAGAGTTGCCTGTATTTATGGCTTCCATTTCTTCTCTTCCAGATCTCTCTCTAGCCCACTCTGATCAGGCTCCCTACAATTCTACCAGAACAACTATCCCAAGCATTCTCCATTGACCCAGCTGGGTCGTCAGTCCTCAGGCCAAGATGACAAGCCGTGGCACGGTATCCCAGTTCTCCTCCTAGCTGCTCCCTTGCGGGTGTATCCTCCTTTCTCAGATGTCTAGATCTAAGCTGTGTGCTCACTGCTCTTTTGTTCTTTAACCCACAGGTTAGAGTCAACACATATCTGCAGGACTCGGACGTTTGGAGAAAAACTTCTGGCACAATCCAATGTGTTACACCTTCCCATTCATTTATCTCCATAGACGATGGAGTCGCATAAATACATGGTTCTGTCCAGCTGTGAACGCACCAGCTCCACCCTCAGGTCTCACACAAACACTGTCACGTTATCAGCTAATGATTCTATTTTTTTTTTTTTTTTTCAATTGGTTAGCCCTCAAGTCTACAAGGCAAGCAGATGTCTGACATTTAATCAGTGACCCAATTATGGCTTTCTGCTGGCCTCAGCTTATTTTTTAATTTAGGAGAAAATGAATTCAAATTGATTGGGTTTATAGTGAAAAGGAAATTACAACTCTAGTATATTGGTTCTAGCCTTCCCAGGGAAGAAATGACTTTAAAAAAAACTTTTTCCCCTAAAATTAAAGGGACAAATCAAAAACCATTATAATTATTTCAGAGGATACATTTAGTACTTAATAAAAAAAAGTTACAATCAAGATGGTTTCCTCAGTATATTCTGGTTCATAGCTGATCAGAGTATTCTTTTACTAAAAGAGTGGGATATGAGGAAGCAATTAAAAAAAAACTGTCCACAAGAAACTGTGAACAGGTCACAGAAAATAATGTTTTGGCCAGCAGAGAATTACTTCTCTTTTCCTGTTACTATATTTTCATTTCCTATTACACTTTTCAGGATCTTCAATTCTCGTCTTTTCCTAATCATGGAAAGTTTCTTTTCACCCTTCTTTTCAGATAAGACCTGTTAGAAGGTGTTACAAAGGATAAGGCCTAAAAGTGTCCAGAGAAGAAAACCGGTTGATGGCTTTCATTGTTAGATTGGATTCTCCTCTGTCTCTTTTGTTGCTTCTTGTTAAAAGCAGAATCATCTTGTGATGAGAGAAAAAAAAGAAATAACGTGACTTAACAACAACAACAAAAGTTTTTAAAACACTGTAAATAGAATTGGTGATAAAATATAAAGCCTGTGGACCTTTCTTAAAAAACTGTCTTGACTACAAAAGGCAATGCCCCCTGCTGGTCTCCTGAAAAGTGAAAGTCGCTCAGTCACGTCAGACTCTGCGACACCCTGGACTGTATAGAATTCCCCAGGCCAGAACACTGGAGTAGGTAGCCTTTCCCTTCTCCAAGGGATGTTCCCAACCCAGGTCTCCCTCAATGCAGGAGGATTCTTTACCAGCTGAGCCACGAGGGAAGCCCAAGAATACTGGAGTGGGTAGCCTATCCCTTCTACAGGGGACCTTCCAGACCTAGGAATCGAACCAGGGTCTCCTGCATTGCAGGCAGATTCTTTACCAGCGGAACTGTAAGGGAAGCCCTGAGAGTATGTGTATTAACCCTTTAACTCCTCTGCAGCTCCCCAGATGGGCTTGTTGGCGCCTTTCCAAGTCAATCTGTGAAATACAGGGAAGGGTCTGGAACATTTATTTGTAATGAAAATGGGAACACGTATTTAGAATTAGCTATGTTTAAAACACTTTCAACTGGCTGAAAAATCCATGTTTCTGGAGAAATGAGACATCTGCTAGAGAATAAAACCATCCATTGTGGGATTCTGGCTTCAATAGTTTGCAAAAGAAGCCTTTTAACTGGAAAATAGAGTCAATGATAAATTGATGACGAAACATGTTTTTTATGTGTGCAGATATTTGGGGCAAGTCTTTATTTACTTTTTTCTTAATGACAGTCACTTCTGTGGGCTGGTAGAAAGGATTAGCAGAGATAACCTCTTTGCCCAGTAACTGTAATGAATGAAGACCACACAGTTTATCTGCTGTGTTATTGAAATGTAAAGTCCTGAAAAAGAAAAAGAAATAAAAAAAGAAAAAAAGAAGAAGAAAAAAGAAAGAAAAAGAAAAAAAAAAAGGAAAAAAGAAAAGAAAAGAAAAAAAAAAAGTAAAGTCCTGTAACACCTTGCATAATTTGAAGTAAAAATAACAACATACTGTGTAGAGTAGTACTCTAGAAACTGTTTGCATAATCTTAATGAAATTGTTTATTACTGTATGCATGTTGAACTTGAATGAAGCAGAATATCAGTCTTTAATCTTTTTATACAATGAGGGTGATAAAATGATCTACCTCCAAAGACTGTGACAAGTAAAAGACAGGCAACAAAAACATCAAGCCCTTAGTTTAGAATGTGGTATTAGAATAAGCTCTTAATAATTAGCAGCAATTATCAATATTATTCGATTAAGAGATACAATACTATATACAATTAGCAAGTGTCTCGACATGAAGTGCTGATAGAGTGTATTAATCTAACAAACTACATGCCACTTTTTTTAACTTACTATTTTTAATTGGAGGATGATGCTTTACAATGTTGTGTTGGTTTTTGCCACACAACAATGGGAATCAGCCATAAGTATACGTATGTCCTCTCCCTCTGGAACCTCCCTTCCGATTCCTAGCCCCATTCCACTCCTCCAGCAAGAAGGAAAAAAATCCCCAAGGGACGCTAAGAATCGCCCTAGTTGACTAGAGTTCCCTCTGGGCAGTGGTGACCCTTGACAGACAAATCTGTCCACATGACCTAAAGTCGGTACTCTATCACATTTTGAAACAATGCTCAAAATCAGTCTTCAAGTTAATTTTTTAGAATCACACAAAAAGTAAAGATAATCCAAAGTGGACTTGGTTTTCTCAGCATTGTTCAATAACTGAATATAGTAGAATTTTATTCATAAACCTACATGCTAGCAAAGAAGCCAAAGTGACTAATTAATTTCTAATATAAATCTTTAAGATCTTGACATTGTGTCTTCAACAACATCTTGTGTCTTCAATAACATCTCATCTGGCATTTTCCTGTAATTATAACAATGTGTACATAAGTAAAATTACAGTCCATGGTTGAGCAGGGTAGAATTCAAATTAACCAGGAAACTTCTTGATCTGTTTAAAACTCATGAGCATTTAATTGAAAAAAAAAAAAAAACTGGGAGTTTTAAACAAGTTTTAAAATTTAAAATTTGGAAGTATATACACATAAAAGAGATAGGAATACCAGACCACCAGACCTGCCTCCTGAGATATCTGTATGCAGGTCAGGAAGCAACAGTTAGAACTGGACATGGAACAACAGACTGGTTCCAGATAGGAAAAGGAGTACGTCAAGGCTGTATATTGTCACCCTGCTTATTTAGCTCATATGCAGAGTGCATCATGAGAAATGCAGGGCTGAATGAAGCACAAGCTGGAATCAAGATTGCCAGGAGAAATATCAATAACCTCAGATATGCAGATGACACTACTCTTTTGGCAGAAAGTGAAGAAGAACTAAAGAGCCTCTTGATGAAAGTGAAAGAGGAGAGTGAAAAAGTTGGCTTAAAGCTCAACATTCAGAAAACTAAGATCATGGCATCTGGTCCCATCACTTCATGGCAAATAGATGGGGAAATAATGGAAACAGTGAGAGACTTTTTTTGGCGGATCCAAAATCACTGCCGATGGTGAGTGCAGCCATGAAATTAAAAGATGCTTGTTCCCTGGAAGAAAATCTATGACCAACCTAGATAGCATATTAAAAAAACAGAGATATTAGTTTGTGAACAAAAGTCCATCTAGTCAGAGCTATGGTTTTTTCCAGTAGTCATGTATGGATGTGAGAGTTGGACTATAAAGAAAGCTGAGCACCGAAGAATTGATGCTTTTGAACTGTTGGAGAAAACTCTTGAGAGTCCCTTGGACTGCAAGGAGATCCAACCAGTCCATCCTAAAGGAGATAAGTCCTGGGTGTTCATTGGAAGGACTGATGCTGAAGCTGAAACTCCAATACTTTGGCCACCGGATGGGAAAGAGCTGCCTCATTGGAAAAGACCCTGATGCTGGGAGGGATTGGGGGCAGGAGAAGAAGGGGATGACAGAGGGTGAGATGGTTGGATGGCATCACGGACTCGATGGACATAAGTTTGAGTAAGCTCTGGGAGTTGGTGACAGACAGGGAAGCCTGGCATGATGCAGTCCATAGGGTCGCAAAGAGTCGGACACGACTGAGTGACTGAACTGAACACATAAACTAATTAATGAGATATTATTGTGCGACTTCAGTTGCTCAGTTGTATCCAACACTTTGTGACCTCACGGGCTGTAGCAGACAGTCTTGTCTGTGGAATTCTCCAGGCAAGAATACTGGCGTGGGTTGCCATTTCCTACTCCAGGGGATCTTCCTGACCCAGGAATTGAACCCATGTCTCTTGCATTTCCTGTATTGGCAGGCAGATTCTTAAGCACTACACCATCTGGGAAGCCACATATATATGGAGAGAGAGAGAGAATGATAGATATCTCATATATATATATCATATATTAGCTATACAATATAATATAATATTATGATATAATATATAATAGTATATGATATTGTAATATATTATTATATGATATTGTATAGCTTATTAATGTTATACATACATATATATATATATATATATAAAATTAATTGGTCAACCCTATATTAATTGGCCAGAGTTGGCCAAAAAGTTCACTTAGGATTTTCTGTAACATCTTATGGAAAAACCCAAGCAAGTTTTTTAGCCAACCCAATATATGTATGTATGCACACAGTATAACTTTTCCATACATATATGCATATGTATATCATATAAATATACATATTTCCAAGTACATATACATATATGGCACATATTTATATAAAGATGCTAGGCTTTTCCTCTAGGCATTTTATTGAGGTCTCACAGGAATATGCCAACATTTGATTGTGAATTCAAATGAAAGTGATTCATTATGAGGGTTGTGTTAAGAATCCAAAAAGCCGAAAAACTCTACATCTCATTTAGAAACCATCTGACTTGTTTCTATTTTCCCCAAGACTTTTTGTAACAAGAAAGAGCCTATGCCTGATTTCTTAAGCATCTTGGACTTCAAGCTGCAGATGTAGCAAAAGAGCTGTTGGAAGAAGGTGGCCAAATGTCCTTCAGGAAAGGATTTAAGCTACTCGTGTCGGTAACAGTATGTGGCAGAAGCCAAGGACTTCTCAGTGGAGCAAAAACTTTCCAATGAACTTTTCTACTTGAGACAGCAGGGGAAGAAGAAAAGAGAAGACTCATAGATTTACTTAAGTCTTAGTTCTCTTGGGTTTGACCACTTGCTCAAGAGCTGAGCAGACCAACAGCTGGCCTAGGATGACTGGATTTTGTTAGTTTGGTTGTTTCTTTTGAGTGCATGTAGTCAACACACTAACACAGGGAAGGCAGACCATCCTGGGGGCACTTGTTCATACACCACCACGGTCCCCTCTTCTCCCTACATCTCACTTTTATGTGTGTGTGTATGCTTATACTAGTGAATGACTCCTGGATCCATACCCCAACTTCAACACTGCTTTGACCTTCCTTAAATTTAATATCCTCAGCCTGGCCTCCTGGACTCACGGACTGTGAGTTTTCAACATGGCCATTCACTTCTGTGTTGGCCTTCTCACACTATTGAGGTGAGACCGTCTCACTTTGGTGACTAGTCTGCTACAACCTACCCTTGACCTGACTAGACCAGACCCCATAACCCCGCACCAGTATTCATAAAAGATGAAGATTCAGTCATTTCACGAGAACATCGGGGACCAGCCCCTGGATAGTACTGGTCTTTAACTCTAAGTGAAGACACAGACTCTGTATTTTTGGCCAAAGACTCGTCTTGCACTGCCATTGGTCCTGGTGGGCAGAACCGTGTATTTTAAATCATTCTCTGCCTGGATGATAGCTTGGAGTGCTCCTCTTATCTCCAGGGAATGGTGTCTGGCATTTTAGGATATTGTTCATCTGAGAAAAGATGTGGCACAGAAGTGGTGAGAACCAGACCCTCAGCCAATCTGGATGAGGAATGGTGCCCGAGAGAGGTCAGGTCCCAGGACTTAGGACACATGCAGGTGAAACCTCGATTCACTGCATATTTGATGCAGAATCTTGGGCAACTCACTCAATCTCTCCAGGGCTATTTACTTTTAATTAAAAAGTAAACAAAAAACAATAATGATAGTCTCAAATGGTTGGGCCAGGGTCCCGTCAGGCAAGACAGTGGAAAGGTTTCTGCACTGTCAAAGGGCCAGTGATGCTCTAACATGAGGTAACGAGACTGTAGAAGCTCAGTCTCCCAAGAGTGAAATAGAAAAGCTGGCAAAGGAGACAGGGCCTGGGAGCCCAAATGGGCGCTATACTTTCAAGCCTGGATTGACACAGTAAGTTGCAAGATAGTTTTGGGCTTCTGGATCCTCTATTTTGTAACAACAACTTTCCTGGCACTTGCGGACTCTGTTGGTGATGGGTCTGGAACAGAGTGAAAAACAAGAGGTATAATTAGATCAGCAGAAACCAAATGCAGGTGGGAGTTGACAGAACTCTTGGCAACAACTCAGTCAACTGCGAGAGGTGCCAAGACTCATCTTCTATATCAAGGGTCAACACCCTATTGCCGTGGGCCAAGCATGGTCTACCACCTGTTTCTATGAATAAAGTTTCACTGGAATACAGTCATGCTTACTGACATTTTGTCAATGGCTGCTTTTAGAGGACAAGGCAGAGTTGAGCAGCTGTGCCTGTAGCAGCTGGAAGCCTTGCACACTTATTCTCTAGGAAGAGTTTTAGAGGAAAAGTTTGAAGGTGGCTGTTCTATACCTTGTTTCAAACAATTACTCATGATGGGGCAACATCTGAACTATCAGATTACTTTCAATTAGAAAGAGAAATCCTCAAAAAAAAACCAAAAACAAACAAGCAAACAAACATGGGGTTGGGGTGTCCTCTGGGAATAACATACTTGTTTTGCCTTCTTTTTCAAAAAGAATAATCAACAATCACTGAAGGAATGACAGTTTCTTAGCACTTCAAGAAAGGGAGTAGGAAAAATCCAAATCAAATGCTTGAAACCCAGGGAGTCCCAGAGAAAAAGAACAGTAACAATATTTAGGAAATAGCATCAGAGTGCACCCCACTATAGTTGTTCTCTTTTTTCCCTAGGTTTTCTTCATTTTGATTAATTACAAACGAGTACATACTTGTAACAATTTAAAAGGTACAAAGACCTATAAAATGTTTAAATCACCTCCCTTCACTCCCACTCCCACCCAACAAATTGGTTTCTTTCTTTCCACATCATCCTCCATGTTTCCCATGTTCCACATATATACCAGAAACAGAGTCTGTCATTTATTTTACAATTACATTGGTTTATCTAGCTACAATGTATCTAGTTTCCTCAATATTTCTCATCTTATTATGCCATACCATAGTTCTACTAATTCCCTATGATGGACATTCAAATGGTTTCCCAGGCTTTACCAATCACATAAAGTTACAGTACATATCCTCATACACACATCTTTATGCACCAGGGCCATCATTTTTATAGGACAGATTATCGAATCAATAACGGCACAAGGATCCAGCAAAATGGGAACCTCCCACCATTTTATCTTCTACCTCATTTATCCTATCTTCTGTCTCTGTTATTCTACTGTTGGTTCCCTCCAAAGTGTTTTTGATCTCATTTATTGCATTATTCATTTTTAATTGACTCTTTTTTATTTCTTCTAGGTCCTTATTAAACATTTCTTGCATCTTCTCAATCTTTGTCTCCAGGCTATTTATCTGTAACTCCATTTTGTTTTCAAGATTTTGGATCACTTTTACTATCATTATTCTAAATTCTTTTTCAGGTAGATTCCCTGTCTCCTCCTCTTTTGTGTGACTTGGTGGGCATTTTTCATGTTCCTTCACCTGTTGGGTATTTCTCTGCCTTTTCATCTTGTTTAGATTGCTTTGTCCGGAGTGGGCTTTCTGTATTCTGGTGGTCTGTGGTTCCTTTTTTATTGTGGAGGTTTCACCCAGTGGGTGGGGTTGGGAACCTTCCTGGCAAGAATTCTACCATGCTAAGGCAGAGAATGATTCTAGCTAGCTGTGAGGAGTGGACCGAAAGTGTGTGCCAGAAAGACTGCAGTATATGTCAGCATCTAAGAATAAATATTCTGGTATGTCCCTTGTTTTCCTGTGAAACTAAAGCACAAAGGCAAACTTAGTGGTGCGGGAAAGCGCACTCAGTGTCCCCAAGCCGGATGCCCACTGTAGACATGATGAGATATGAGGGGATCACTGTAGCCAGTGAGGGGCTCAGGGCAAACAGAGGCTCTTTCTGCCCAGGATAGTCAGCTACCACTCAGGGCCAAGCAGAGACAAATGAAAATAGCTAACATGGCAGTCAGGGCTGGGTGGGTCTAGGCAGAAAGAAAAATGGTTCTCGATATAGTAAGAAGTGCATCATTGTCAAATGTCCAGTTTTCCGTGTATGCAAAGCACCATTTTTATTTCCTAGTGTATTTCAGCAATTAAAGCAATATATATAACATGTAACTACAGGGCCTTACTTGTACTGCCTGTAACTGATCAGAACCTGCAACCAGCGTGCCCTGTTTTGCAAAGCCAAAGGAAAGATCAACGAGAAAACAAACCTCATTCACCTCTCCCCATTCCCTTCCCTCCCGGCACTCTCTCCTGAAAGTCTATTTACTGGTTCCAACTCATTCAACACCCATGATAGACGTGGGAAATATAAACCAGAGGGACAAAGGATTAGTAAACATAAATTACCAGTGATACAAATGCAAGATATTAAAACAATAAAATATGAGCGAATTCTTTTCCCTCCTTATAATTCCCAATACAATTTAATTCTGTTTCTAGAAAACAGTATGGAAGGAAATGACAAAGATGAATAAAATAGCTACAGGAAAAGAAAACTTTGCCTTCTGTTGGCAAAAAGCTGGCGCCCCCAAAATGGTCTCTGTGGATCAATGTATCACTGTCCTTGAAGTCCCTCTGAAGGTCAAACCGCCGGCAACTTAGAAACCACTTACCCAATGATTGCTGTGGGACAGATTCTGCCAAAAGCATCAGTGACAGGCACACATGTGCTAGGAAAACACTGTGCTGTTTCTTTAATGTTTATGTGGCCTCGGAGATTTCAAAAGGAATGTTTCGTGCATAAAACAACATCATAAACGAAATGCCTGCTACTTGACAGGGTTCCCTTTAATGGAAAGACTTTTTCATGCCCATAAACATTTGATGCCCACATCTGTAAGGGAGAAAAGGAGAGTCTGACTTCCCTTTTGGATGAAGAGAGTCGGAATTCTCAGAGACCATATAACATGCTTAATGAAGACAGCAAAAATGCTAGAGTTTCCCTGATTAAATTAGCACTCCACTGAAATTTAAAGCTTTATGGACTGCTTCAGGTACTTCTTTTTTATGTGGCTTTGGGTGTGTGTTTATATTTTAATTCTAGGGAATGGCTTGTTATAGATTAAATAAAACAGATTTTTCCAAGCAGCAGTGCTCTTCACTTCTTAAATAACGGGCACAGACCAGAGTCAGCCTGACCCTTCCCCTCGCCACCACCCACAGGACTCCTGGGGACGGACATGGCAGAACACCATCCTATGGTCTCACCACTCCATGGGAAGCCCATCCTTCCCAGGTGATTCTCTAGCATTTGGGAAGAAATTCCTGGGTTTCCATGCTGACGCTGATCTTAGAACGACAGCAAAGACCCTACGATGTCTACTCATTTCTCGGAGAGGAAAAGCCAGAGTCCTGGCACTATTCTGCATGATCTATCTCCCATCATCGCTCTGATTATATCTCCTGTGTGTTTTTCTTTTTTTCCCACTCACTTCGCATCAGCCACACTGATTTCCTTGCTGCTTCTCCAGCACAGCTTTGCACCCGAGGGCCTGCTTCACACGGTGCTCTTTCCCACGTCCACCCAGCCAATTCCCTCCTGGGCTCCAAGTCCTGGCTCACGTCTCACCTTCTCAATGACTCCCTCCCTAACCACTCTAACCCCACACTTCTGGTCCTCCTCACCCCACTTTTTCTTTCTTTTCCATATCTCTGGTCTTCTAACATATTATATAATGTGCTTATTACTACTAATTACTTACTCTCTGTGTCCCCAACAGAATGTAAGCATCACAAGGCCAGTGAACTGTGTCTGGAATAATGTATAAGGCCCAGTAGGTTCTCAATACATATTTTGGTGAATAAATAATAAATACATGAATACATGCCTAAGTGAATCAAAGATTTCAAAAGCCAGGTTCTATTAAAACTTCTCTTCTTACAAAAGTAGTAGGCTCCTCTTGCTCATCTCCGGATCACTGTATTTTCCTGCTCCACCTGCTTGAAACACTTTCCCCCTAGATCTTTCTGACACTGCTTTCCTCTCATCATTTAAATCTCAATTCAAACATCATTATCTTTAACAGAACAGCTCCGTGACATGCAGCCCTTACCCCCGACCTCCCTTCTCTATCCCTCCCTTTATATTTTCCTCACCACACTAGTCAATACTGAACATATACCAAACATATGAATACCGAAGGGGAAGGGGTATGAAGGATGAACTGGAGATTGGGCCTGACATATCTACACTGCTGATACTCTGTATAAGACAGATAACTAAGGAGAACATATTATATAGCACAGGGAACTCTACTCAATGTTCTGTGGTGTCCTAAATGGGAAGGAAGTCCAAAAAAGAGGATATAAAAGTATATGCATAGCTGATTCACTTTGCTATACAGTAGAAAATAACAACATTGTAAAGCAAATATACTCCAATAAAAATTTTTAAAAAATGAATGGTACACTAAAAGTTAAATATCAAAAGAAGGATTATGAATATCTATAAATGTTTTCAAATTAGTCAATATGCTCAAATAAAATCATGAGTGGTTTGATATCATTATTTTCAGTACTTGCATATGTTAAAAATATCTTTAATATGCAAGATGTATAATGTCATTAAAGATCACCATTAACAGGGAAAAAAGAAAAAACAACCAAATGTGATCTTACCTCTGTTTTCAGTTGTGTTAACATGTTTTTTTTGGTATCTTTATTTTTTCACCAAAATATAAATTCCTTGGGGATATGGAGAGTTTTGTTTATCACCATATCTCCAGCGGTAAAAAGTGCCTGGCATTTGGTAGAGGAGTAATAATTATTTGTTGATCCTGTTGAATAAATAGATGCTATACACAGTCACCTGGAAAGGTATCAGAACTTGAGCTATGCAATGTGCTGGGCACAGCTTCACTATCCCTGCTGAAATGCGAGTGAATTCATTGCTCCCAGGTTAGTTTCTGAAACTATCTTAGAACTTCAAGTCCAATTCCTTCATCCAAAATCTGAAGAGTGCAGAGTCCTAGTGATGTTTTTGTGTAATTTACTGTGTATGCTTGTATGTAGGTATGTATGTATGTACATACTATGTAGGACATTGCATGCATGCTAAGTCACTTCAGTCATGTCTGACTCTTTGCGACCCTATGAACTGTAGCCCTCCAGGCTCCTCTGTCCATGGGATTCTTCAGGCAAGGCTACTGGGGTGGGTTGCCATGCCTTCCTCCAGGGAATCTTCCAAACCCAGGGATCGAAACTATATCTCTTACATCTCCTGCCTTGGCAGGTGGGTTCTTTACTACTAGTGCCACCTGGGAAGCCCCACGTAGGACATTACTATGCTACTATGTAAGACAGGGTAGTATGTTACTATGTAAGATGTACCCTAAACAGGGTTCTATCTAGGACTCTTAGAGCAGTGGAATTACCATGAATTTTCACCTGGAGGCTCAAACGGTAAAGAATCTGCCTGCAATGTGGGAGACCTGGGTTCAATCCCTGGGTCAGGGAGATCCCCTGGAGAAGTGAATGGCTACCCACTCCAGTATTCTTGCATGGAGAATTCCATGGGCAGCGGAGCCTAGTGGGCTATGGTTCATGTCTCACAAAGAGTTGGACATGACTAACACTTTCAACTGGAAGGGTTAACATCTTCTGTGAATCTAGCTGTAGAAGTATTTGTCTAGAAAGGCATCCAAGGTAGATGGACCCAATGATGGCAACCCTTGGTATGCCAATCTGTATTTGTAGCATCAGGAGTCACATTATGGGCTACTTGTGAGAATCGTGAGATGTCAGTCTTCAGAAATCCTGAATTACCATGAATATAAATCTTAGAGTCACTTCCTCCTTATGATTATGGCAGTTAAATTATGAGGATGATAAAGCTTTTGGTTGAAGTAAAGGATTGTACTATTAACCTGGACAAATCCTCATCCTTTGTTAGTGTGCTATTTTATGTATTAGTAATAGGGAGTTACGTGAGCTTTCTGGGCTTCAGTGTCAATTGTAAAACAGAGTGACTGGAATTAACAACATATACAATTCCCTTTTCATGACAGAATCAGAATCAAAGCATTAATATGGTTCTTTATTTTAATCTTATTTTTTTCTTGGGCTTAATTTAACAATCGAGTGACTTAAATGTCTGCCCATTTGAAAATTCTCCTATGGCACCATTGAGTTTTTGAGAGTTCTATGAAAATTTTTAAGTCACTTCACACGGTACCTGACTTAGAAGCACTCAAAGCACTTAGAAGCATGCTATCCCTTTTCAGCTATGAGAATCTCATATGCCTTTTGCTTCATTTTTCAGATAAAATACTGGAGACCATCAAGTTAAGAGACTTGCCAGGGGTTACACAGTTACTAAGAGGCAGGGCTTCATGGAGATGGCAGGTATTTGGACTCCGCATTCAGAGCTCTACCAACTCTACTAGGCTGCTTTTATTTTAGTTTTTATAGTTTGACCTTGAATACCCAAAATAAGTCATATATTTTTTTCCTCTGAGTAAAGCACTCGTAGACACAGAGATCTGTTCATGATGCTAACACTCATGAGGCAGGCATTTAGCAGTATTCTATTCGGAACCGAGACTGACTTTGACTAGCAGAAATAAAATATCTGCAAAGTGTCTTCATGTTTTATAAAACCTAGAATAACTGGCAAAATAATCTGGTGTGTTTGCTTAAAAATAGAAAGGTACAACCTGCATCAACAGCTTCTGTTTAATTAAGAAGCCATAATCATTTAAGAAAAGGTTAGATTGTGCTAGACTACAAAAGTTACTATAGTAGATCTACTTATTCATAAATTAATACAATTATATTCTATAGGTGAAAAAAAAACTGAAAAATTTTCTCTGAGCTGATCTTCAATGATAATTCCAAGTTATATATTATTAAAATGCATTGGGCAACAGTAATACAAAAACAAGCATCTTATTTTAAAATCTAGTAGGTTATCAATTAAATTAGTAGTCTTTAACTTTTAATAGTAGAATTACCTAGGGAGCTTTAAAAAAAAAAAAAAACCTATACCTGGAACCACTGACTGGTTCAAATTGAGAAAGGGATATGAAAAGGCTATTTCCTGTCACCCTGTTTATTTAACTTACATGCAGAGCACATCATGCGAAATGCTGGGCTAGAAGAGGATGAGGTTTTTATCAACAACCTCAGATATGCAGATGACACTGTCCTTATGGCAGAAAGCAAAGAGGAACTAAAAAGCCTCTTGATGAAAGTGCAGAGTGAAGAAGCTGGCTTAAAACTCAACATTCAAAAAACAAAGATCATGGCATCTGGTTCCATCACTTCGTGGCAGATGTAAAGAGAAAGGGTGGAAGCAGAGACAGATTCCCTCTTCTTGGCTCTAAAACCACTGTAGATGTGACTGCAGCTGTGGAACTAGAAGCTGATTACTTCTTGACAGGAAAGCTATGACAAACCTAGACAGTGTATTAAAAAGCAAAGACATCAGTTTGCCTACCAAGGTCCATATAATCAGAGCTATGGTCTTTCCAGTAGTCATGTACAGATGTGAGATTTGGACCATAAAGAAGGCAGAGCATTGAAGAATTGATGCTTTTGAACTGTGTTGTTGGAGAAGACGCTTGAGAGTCCCTTGGACTGCAAGGAGTTCAAATCAGTCAATCTTAAAGGAGATCCACCCTGAATACTCTTGGAAAGGACTGATGCTAAAGCTCCATTTTGGCCACCTGTTGCGAAGAGCTGACTCATTGGAAAAGACCCTGATGCTGGCAAAGATTGGGGGCAGAAGGAAAATAAGGAGACAGAGGATGAGATGTTGGGTGGCATCTCCAATTCACTAGACATGAAAACTTGGGCAAATTCCAGGAGATGGTGATGGACAGAGAAACCTGGTGTGCTGCAGTCCATGGGGTTGCAAAGAATCAGTCATGACTTGGCAGCTAAACAACACCACTATCACCTGGGTCTACCCTCAAAGATTCTTATTTAATTAGAGTGTAAAAGTGTAGTAGAATTTTTCTGTTTGATCATGTTAATTTCTATTAATTGGAACACATTAATTTCATCATGTTAATTTAGTAGCTTCTTACTAGTAAATGTTTTATTTGATTAGGGGGAATTGTATTATGTATTGTACAACACTGTAACTGTAAACAAAAGATTTTTAAATATTCAGACGGCTATCCTGAAACCAGAAATACTTTTGGAAGAGAGATTCTTGGGAAGAAATGATTTAATGTAGGAAATTAACATAGGGCAGTCTGGAAATTAGTAGTTGAGCAATCAAGCAGTAGATATTTTTAGAACATGTTTTGTAGAAAAGGAGCTACATGTCAGTTGTGTAGGTGACATGACCATACTCATCTGAGAAGAACTTTGAAGCAAGACTGGATGCAGTAAAACATTTGTGTATATAAAGCCCAGCTCAACAGAACCGTAAAGAAATCTGACTGTGAGTTATGATTTCAAATATTGATGCCTCATCAGCTCTGGTGGTAGAATAAAGCCATGATTCTCTACACTACTTTTCCTTCTCAGTGTATATTCCATTCGTATTCTATTTTATGCCCATATTCTAGTACCTTGCTACTCAAAGTGTATTCCATGGGCCAGCAACATGAGCATTAGCATCACCTGGGAGCTTGTTAGTGAGGCAGCGTCTCAGACCCTGCCCGATTTGTACTGGGTCTCAATTTGCATTTTACTAGATCTCTATATGCTTCATATGAATATTTCAGGTTGAGTAGTAGTGGTCTGGTAGACAGTGATCTCTTAAAAATATCATACACACATATCATTATTACTTGTAAGACCTTATATAATATAATGTGGTTCAATCTATAATTAAAATCTGCTTCCCCCCCCTCAATGCATCACATAGGTTTTTTTTCAGTAATATTAAAGGTTTTCCTTACTTAAGAAAAGCTGAACTCTTTGGACTATTTTATTTGTGAATAAGAAGTATTTTCTGTGTGTGAGTATCTGCTAAAATGTGTGATGAGGATAATGAGACCACAGGAGAACAAAGGAAGATGTGATGTCTTCAGGCTAAAGGACTCAGATGTCATAGGGAAGATGGGACACCAAAATGAGCATTAAGAGATAATCTGATTCAGAGAATGGTAAAAAAAAAAAGAGAGAGAGAGAGACAGAGGACATTCCAGATAAGAAGAACTGAGTAAACGCTAAGACCCTGCCTAGAGCAGGAGCATATTAAAACCATGCAGTTTCCAGGATTTAAAATGGCCCAACATTGTCAATCCCCTGATATTCACACACCTTGGTCATCTTCCTCTACTGACTGGGACTGACCTGTATAATGAAGAAGATAACGCAGAAATGATGAGGTGCGACTTCTGAGGCTACGTCTTAAGAACACCATGGTCTATCCCTTGCTTCTTCACGCTCTGTGAGAAGCCAGCCCTCAAGCCACCAGAAGGAAAGAGCCAGGCGGAAAGGGACTGCGGCTGACAGCCAGCAAGCGGCACCAATCTGCCAGTGGTGTGTGCACCATCTGCTGTAGGCTGGTTCTGTAGACTCAGAAGCTGGCCGGCCACCCAGACCGATATCACCACAGCCTCATGAAAGCCTGAGCAAAAGCCACTCTCCAAATCCTGCCTCACAGAAAACAGGAGATTAAAAAAAAAATCTCTATAGTTGTCTTAAGACACATAGTTTGGAGATAATTTATCATTAATAAATAGTTAATATTATAAATAAATTAATAAAAACTAATATAAGTAATAAATTACATACAAGAAAACAATTGTAAAGTAATTTGAAAGACAGTGAGTAAACTGGTGTGGCTTTTATTTTTTAATTCATACATTTTCATGTTTTTGTCTCTCTTTTTTGGGGGGGGCCACAGCACAGCAAGTGGGATCTCAGTTCTCTGCCCAGGGATCAAACCCACGCCCCCTGCATTGGAAACTGCAGTTTCAACCACTGGACCACCAGGGAAGTCCCAAAACTGCTGTGGCTTTGATTCCTGGGTCAGGAAGATCCGCTGGAGAAGGGATAGGCTACCCACTCCTGTATTCTTGGGCTTCCTTATGGCTCAGCTGGTACAGAATCTGCCTGCAATGTGGGAGAACTGGGTTCGATCCCTGGGTTGGGAAGATCCTCTGTAGAAGGGAAAGGCTACCCACTCCAGTATCCTGGCCTGGAGAATTCCATGGACTGTATAGTCCACGGGGTCACAAAGAGCCGGACACGACTGAGCGACTTTCACTTCACTTAGATCTAGGGTTGTAAACTCCCACGTTAACAGGTGAATTAAAGGAGTGAAGTGGTCCTGGGCTGGGTCAGGGAGGAAAACAGTGGCAGAGCCTGTGATCACGTGTTGAACACCTGCCTTGCCACGCCTGCCAGTTTCCATTTCTAAACAGGTCAGTGTAGAGCCTGCAACACTGGGAAACTTCAGGTGGTAGAAGAAAGAGTGCTAGTGGCCTGGCTGGAGAAGGAAATGGCAACCCACTCCAGTGTTCTTGCCTGGAGAATCCCAGGGACAGAGGAGCCTGGTGGGCTGCCGTCTATGGGGTCGCACAGAGTCGGACATGACTGAAGCGACTTAGCAGCAGCAGCAGTGGTTTGGTACCACAATGTCGAAAAACTGTAATAAAAAAAAATCTTATTCTGAAGACTATCATCACTAAATAGCTACATTTAAGCTATTTATTCTGGAAATGCTATCTAGAAGCTACTAAAGGGGGAAAAGTGCTGGGAGGAAAACCCTTATATTGGGGAGGTGTTTTAATTGTGAAGATTGAAGATGTTGGAGCATGGGCTAGGGCTATAGAAACGTGAATGAAAATAGTAATGGAAAACCTTAAAGGAAATAAGGTCCTGAATAATTAAAGGTGGAATTACTCAATTAAGACTTCCCCTTATACTTTGTCTCCAAAACCCACAAAATTTTTAGCACCATGTTAGAATGTGGGTCCATGAGAATATAACTATTATTTCAATACTTTTGTCCAAGTTGCTCCAGATAACTTAGAATGCATTATAGTAAATATTTTAGTCTAAGTATCCTAGGTTTTACAGACCAAATACTCCACTCTGCCATGACAGGACAAAGGCGTGGACATTACCTAACTTTACACTCATGTCTGTATTCCAATAAAACTTAAAATATGAAAAATAAGATGAACTGGGTTTGGCTCAAGGGTTGTAGTTCGTCAGTACCCAGCCAGTGGTTGCCCATGTCAGCGTCCATAATGGCATCACCGGAGAGTTTGTCAAAAGGCGGCTGAGGGCTCAGCAGACTGTGCCTGCACAGGCCCTTTCCATGAGTCTGATGAAGGCGAGTTCGAGAAACTTCTGCACAGACACTCAATAATATATTTGATGAGTAAAAGAGGGGCATCTCCGTACATGCTAACTTCTGTCTCTATTAGAATCTTATATAACACGGTGTTTGGGATGTCACAAAATTCTATGTTTGGCTCTTTTTAAGTCCAGTTTTGGGTGTTAATGTTTCATGGTATCCCACAAAGCAGGCCATAGTTTACAGGCTCTCCACTACCTGAAAGACTTGGGAAACCACTAACCTAACACAGCTGCCTGTTTTCAGAGAAAAAGAACATGGGGCCTACTATGGTGAATTAACTGGGCCAAAGAAACATGCAGTTACTGAGAGAGTTAAGAAAAAACACACTCATATTTATATAATAGGCATGCCTCACATACAATATGATGTGTTTGGGCTTGGCGGAAAATACCAAACATTCAAAAAAAAAAATGAGTGGCAACATATAGTGATGGGATCTTATTTTTAACAGGGGAATTGCAATTGTATTTATTCTGTTTTCTCAACTTAATGACTGGGTGGAGCTGAAGTTTCCAGATTCTGTTCAAAGATGGTAAGGATAGGGAGGGAGTGAGACCAGAGAGCAGAGGAACCGAAATCTCCCTCAGCCGTCCACCATCAAGGCCCTTCCTCCAGAAGGACTGTATCCCCTAGCCGCAGGAGGCACGGATTAGCTGGCAGGGAAGAGCAAGATCCTCCTACCCACCTAACAAGATGACAGATACAACATGATCTTGGCTTGGGCGTGAAGCTCAGACAGAAATGAGACAATTACTGGGCTAGAATTCAGAGAGAAACCGATGGGTTCATGCATGGAGTCTGCTTAGCCAAAAAAAGAGTCAGAAACCTTCATTAAACATTCCTGAAAAATGTGGGTTTAAATCAAAGGAAAGAGAGGTTTCCAGCTGATCCATGCACTGGCTTGCAGGGTGGGCAAACCTAAGCGAGACCACAGATCTGAAGTATGAGACGCAACGCCTGCTGAGCCTGTGAACCCCACTGGCATGATTACTAGGATTATAGGCGCTCTGCAGCTGTGTGGGTCCCACCACCAGCCTTGCCCTCAGCTTCCTTTACCTCTGCTTCTCCAGGGTTCTGGAGGTGAGGAGAAGCATTGCTCCCATGAGTATAATTGCATTTGAGACCCCTGCTCTTGAATTTGCCTGGCAACTGGACTGGCTTATCTAGAGTCGAGAAGAGGAGATTCCCCATCATTTCTCCTTTTGACCCTGGGATAGGCTAAAGTAGGACTGCAAAGCCATTGCTGATGTACAAAATCAGCCCAAGGGTGAAGGGGGGTGGGTGCCTGGCAAACACAGGCAGGCTGGCACCTGGGGGGCCCTGCAGGAGGGCATTCACCATCCCCCTTGGTGACCTTATCCTTGAAAGTCTGATTTTTGCCAGAGGCCTGGGAGAACTCAATCCAGCGGTCAGTGAACATTCACTGGGTGCCTACACTGATGTCACCTAAGTTCAGGAGGCGAATGTGTTCAATCAGAATGCCAGTTGCTAAACTTATAATGAGCGAGAGCTGCAACAGGAGCTAGAATAATCAAAGTCCATGTGATGAGCGTAGGCACTCCATGTGGCCAAGCTACACGGGAAGCCAAATCATAATTAGAGTGCCTGTGTTTCAAAGCATAATGAGAAGAGCTACGAACGGAAGCTGAGCACTGGAGGTCTATGTGATCGGAATATCCCTCCAGGTGGGCAGGTTTACATGGGAGGTTAAATCATGATTAGAATGTGTTTGGTGAACAGATTCACAAAAAGAGCAGTTGGATTCATCATGCATTCAATGGCATCAGCTAAAGCATCCAGAGACTGTCTCGTAGCTCAGTCAGTGGATGAAATGACTCCAAAGGCAGAGGCTCTCCCCAGGCTGGGCAAGGAGCCCATGATCCTGGGTACCACCCATGTCTGCTTTCTGACTCTCCTTTTCCCAAGATGGCATGGCTCAAAGTGGGCGTCTAGTCCCGTGCTAAACATATTTTTGTGTGCTGTCTCATTTAATCCTTGTCCAGTTCCCTGCCAAAGAAGCCTTCCCTGACTTGTCATGATCCTCAACACTGCTCTCCTTTCTACACGGCTCTTGTCACCATCTGTATGCTCTGTATCACTTTGTTGATTGATCATTGACCGCTTTCCACTAAAGATGGCAGTCTCAGAAGGGCAGTAGCTTTATTTTCTGCAATAGATGCTTTTCCAATGTCTAATATGGAGGCTAGCACATAGGAGGAGCTCTGGGGTTTGGTTGGTGAATGAATCCATTGGTTAGTGGAAGGCTGGGTGGGGTGTATGAATTCACAAATAACCTGACAGGTAGATGTTAGCATCCTCACTCTAAGCTATGCTACTTCCAAGGTCAAGTGGAGAGCACGGATTTCTTCAAACTCTGTTAGACTCTAGAGCTCTTGCTCTCAATGGCTGCTCTATTTCTTTAAAAAAGTTGATATATTCAGGAAATTTCCATCTAAAACTAGATGCCTTAGACCCTTGGAGTCAGAAGTATCTTTCTTCTGCCAATCTCACTTGTTACTTCCGTGACCTCATCCAGAGAAATTGCTTAATTAACCTTTCGTGGCCCACATTCTCTTCTGTTAAAAGGAGGAATGAGAATATCCGTTTAAAGAGTTGCTCAGTCCATCAAACGGGAGATTGTGCACGTCCTTCACACTTCATGGATTGTTACAAGGACAAAAAGCAAAATGGGATAATGAATATAAAGTCCCTGGAGACTGTAATACTAGTACAAGTTATTATTACAAAGGCTTAGGGACAAGAGGAGAAACGGAATCTACCTTGCTCATGCCCTCAGGGCCATTTTGGATTTTGAGTTCCTAGAAGGCAAAGACTATAGTTGTTTCATTTCTGTGTACAGAACATCCGTCAATGTAAGGAGGCATCATACAGGGGAAAGAGCTGGCTGGGTACATGGTGTCAAGAAAGCTAAACTCACAAATTATTATTATTTTTTTTCCCTGAAATGAAAGGATTCTCTAGATGCATTTTCCAGCCCATGGCTTTAAATACCATCCACATGCTCTTCTGTGCTTAGTCGCTCAGTTGTGTCTGACTCTGTGACCCCTTGGACTGTAGCCCCCCAGGCTCTTCTGTCAATGGGGATTCTCCAGGCAAGAATACTGGAGTGGGTTGCCATGTCCTCTTCTAGGGGATCTTCCCAACCCAGGGATTGAACCCAGGTCTCCCACATTGCAGGCAGATTCTTTACCATCTGAGCTACCAGGGAAGCCCATTCACATGCCACTGTCTTCCAAATTAATTTTCCTGCCCAGTTTTTCCTTTGACATGCAGACCATAATAGCCATGTTCACCTCCTAAATCCACAGGCCAACTTGGATCTCCCTTCGCCATCTTAGAGACACCTCACACCTGGCATGGCCAAAACAGAACCTTATTGCGTGCTTTCCTTCTCTCTCAATCAGAAAGCCACAGGACGTTCCGCTCATAAAGTCAACTCCTAAGAATCATTCTTGATCTCTCTCTACTCCTTTTGCTCCTCTCCACCCAAAATCAACCTGTGGAAGCTGCCTATACTATCTGTACAATATGTCTTCATTTTATCTACTGTGTGTCACGTCCACTGTCAGTATTGGAGGGCCACCAGCCACCTTCCCTCTCCTGTGCTATGGCCACAGCCTCCTTACTGGATATTCCGCTTATATTCTTTCTTCCGACCTCCTAAATCACTCACACAGCAGGCACAGGAATCTTTTAAAACTGTGTCCTGGACTTGCATTTCTCTGCTCATTTTGGGGTCTTCCATTGCATTAAGCATCACAGCCATTCCTTACTACGGCCTCCGGGTCAAGCTCCAGCTATTTTTCACAGATGGTGGTGGTGCTGAAAGCGGGCAGGAATAGATGCAGTGAATGGAAGGGGATTGGGGGTTTTGCTGTCTTTGGACAGTACAGGCCTGCTTAGCACAGAGGACTCTGTCCTGGGCTGGACCGATGGTCTGACCTGTGACGTTAAAACTGTGAATCTCACAGGGCTTCCTTTAGCATCTTCTCATCAAGTCACCAGGCATGAAAAAGTTCCACTTTAGGAGAACACGCTCAGGGGAAGCACTGTGTCCCCTGCTCTCAGCTCTACTTCCAGGTAAGACCCTGAAGATTCTGCTCCCTGCCTACCCCGCCACGATCTTTCCAGACCACTCACCCCGTTTCTGTGTTTGCTTACTTGGCCACACTGGCTTCTGTTAGTCTCTTAAACCACCTGGGCGATTCTGACCTTAGGACCATTTTACAGCATGCTTCCTCTGCCTGGAACGCTCTCCCCAGATTCTTAACAGGGCTAGTTCCTTCTTTAGGGTGTACTTTAAATACCTTCTGTTAGACATCTCTGCTGATTGCCCTGCCCGAAAGAAGTACTACCACTGATCTCTAAAATAACACGATTGTTACTTTATTCTTATTTTTACAGCTCTCATCAAAGTCTATTAACTTCCTGGTTTTTGTTTGTCTATACTTACTATACGACTCTGTGCTCTAGAAGTTGAGGCCCAGGAGGCAGGGCCTCGTCTGTCCCCATGGCCTCCAGCACCGTGTCTGACATGTTTAATATGCACATAATAAACAATGACATGTAATATGCATACAATAAACACCTGGCATCCATAACCGTGCATCATCATGTGATACATGTCAGTGGTTGGCACTAGTAAAAAGTATTATTAACCATTAAGATTTCTCTTTATAGTTTTCATACTTTAATGACAATAAAATAGCCTCTCTCTTTTTTTCTTTTAAACTGAAATCCATGCCTTTCTCTCTCCATGATTATATGCCATAGAACAGACTGAAAGAGAAAAGGTAATTTATTTGAGCAAATGTAGGTCAAATTCACTTCTGGAAAAATCTGTGCATATTATGTACATCGGAAAAAAAGCATAGGCCTTTTCATTTTCTCCTCTAGTTCAGATAGCTCTTTTTCATCTTACTTATATTTGGGAGAATATAGGATCATAATCCATGGTACTCAAGATTCATCACCTCTCAAAGCACATTCTCCTGCCCATATCAGATGGCTCCTTTAAAAACTCATCTCAAATACTGATGCTTCTGTGATCCCTTCTGTCCACTTTTTGTACTTTTTAAACTTAGACCCCTTATGTCTATGTATGGTAGCTAGCTGTTCACACTGCTGTGTAATAAGACTTATTTTGCTATAAATCTAAATAATTTTCCATCCCGATAATCCCTCTTCTGCTTGTTAAAACTAAACTCACAGTAGAGAACATGGCCTCAGGGAATGGGTGTGGTGCTTACAGCAGAACAGAAGCAAATATTAGAAAATTCTTACTCAATGTTCTAAAATGGCTTTTGAGATTCTGCATGGTGACAGTAATCTGAGAGATAAAGGTTTTGCATCTCAAAAATCTAGGTGTATAAACACAAGAGCCAAACCACAAGTAAGTGAACTGTCTTTGAGATGTTCAGGGAAGAGTGAAGAGTCTAGAATGTTCAGAGCCTAAGGTTCCCAGGGCTGGTAGATTTGTCCCATTGTGTTCTGCCTGTTCAATTTGAGGTCATAGATGGAAAAGACCACATCTCATCAATCATGGTATTTTCCGTGCCTTATATAAACCTAGCATAGAATATATACTTACTGTCCTGTCGCTCAATCGTGTCTGACTCTTTGTGACCCCATGGACTGCAGCCCACCAGGCTCCTCTGTCCATAGGGATTCTCCAGACACAAATACTGGAGTGGGTTGCCAAATACTTGCTAAACACATTAATCATAAGGGATTTGATTTAGGTCATGCCTGAATGGTCTAGTAGTTTTCCTTACTTTCTTCAATTTAAATCTGAATTTTGCAATAAGGAGTTCATGATCTGAGCCACAGTCAGCTCCTGATCTTGTTTTTGCTGAATATAGAGAACTTCACCATTTTTGACTGCAAAGAGTATAATCAATCTGATTTTTGTATTGACCATCTGGTTACGTCCATGTATAGAGTCGTCTCTTGTGCTGTTGGAAGAGGGTGTTTGCTATGACTGGTGCATTCTCTTGGAAAAACTGTTAGCCTTTGTCCTGCTTCATTTTGTACTGCAAGGCCAAACTTGCCTGTTACTCCAGGTATCTCTTGACTTCCTACTTTTGCATTCCAGTCCCCTATAATGAAAAGGACATCTTTTTTTGGGTATTTGTTCTAGAAGGTCTTGTAGGTCTTCATAGAACTATTCAACTTCAGCTTCTTCAGCATTAATTGTTGGGGCATAGACTTGGATTACTGTGATACTAAATGGTTTGCATTGGAAACAAACAGAGATCATTCTGTCATTTTTGAGATTGCACCCAAGTACTGCATTTCAGACTCTTTTGTTGACTATGAGGGCTGCTTCATTTCTTCTAAAGGATTCTTGCCCACCGTAGTAGCTAGACCGTAGTAGATGACCATTAGGTCATCTGAATTAAATTTGCCCATTCCAGTCCATTTTAGTTCACTGATCGCTAAAATGTTGATATTCACTCTTGCCATTTCCTGTGTGACCACTTCCAATTTGCCTTGATTCATGGACTGAACATCCCAGGTTCCCATACAGTGTTGTTCTTTACAGCATTAGACTTCACTTCCATCACCAGTCACATCCACAACGGGGCGCTGGTTTCGCTCTGGCTCAGCCTCTTCATTCTTTCTGGAGCTATTTCTCAATTCTTCTCCAGTAGCATATTGGGTACTTACCTACCTGGGGAGTTCATCTTTCAGTGTCAATCTTTTTGCCTTTTCATACTGTTCACGGGGTTCTCAAGGCAAGAATACTGAAGTGATTTGCTGTTCCCTTCTCCAATGGACCACATTCTGTCAGAACTCTCCACCAAGACCCATCCGTCTTGGGTGGCCCGTCACAGCATGGCTCATAGTTTCACTGAATTAGACAAGGCTGTGATCCAAGTGATCAGTTTGGTGAGTTTTCTGTAATTGTGGTTTCCATTCTGTCTGCCCTCTGATAGATAAGTATAAGAGGCTTGCAGAATCTTTCTGATGGGAGGGACTGGCTATGGGGAAACCTGGGTCTTGCTCTGATGGCCATGCTCAGTAAATCTGTAATCAAGTTTTCTGTTGATGGGTGAGGCTGTGTTCCCTCCCTGTAGTTTAGCCTGAGGCCAAACTATGGTAGGGGTAATGGTGGTAATGGTGACCTTCTTCAAAAGGATTTATGCCAGGACTGTCGTATTTGGTGCCCCTGACCCCAAGGCAGGCCACTGCCGACCCATGCCTCCGCTGGAGACCCCTGAACACTCACAGGCAAGTCTGGCTCAGTCTCTTGTAAGACTTGCTCCTTGGAAGAAAAGCTATGACCAAACTAGACAGCATATTAAAAAGCAGATTCATTACTTTGCTGACAAAGGTCCATCTAGTCAAAGCTATGGTTTTTCCAGTAGTCATGTATGGATGTGAGAGAAGGCCTATAAAGAAAGCTGAGCGCCAAAGAATTGATGCTTTTGAACTGTGGTGTTGGAGAAGATGCTTGAGAGTCCCTTGGACTGCAAGGAGATCCAACAAGTCCATCCTAAAGGTAAGCAGTCCTGAATATTCATTGGAAGGACAGATGCTGAAGCTGAAACTCCAATAATTTGGCCTGATGCGAAGAACTGACACATTAGAAAAGACCCTGATGCTGGGAAAGATTGAAGGCAGGAGGAGAAGGTGACGACAGAGGATGAGATGGTTGGATGGCATCACCTACTTGATGGACATGGGTTTGAGCAAGCTCCGGGAGTTGGTGATGGACAGGGAGGCCTGGCGTGCTACAGTCCATGGGGTCACAAAGAGTCGGACATGACTGATAGACTGAACTGAATTGAACTGAAACACGTTAGTTGATCTGAATTATTATAACAGCTAGATTATTTACTGACTTATATATATTATTATTTTGATTATTCAAAAATTCTAAAGCAGCAAGGAAAAATTTGAGTATTACCCTGGAAAGATACTAGCAAGTGGCACAACATGTGCCACTACATACATGTGCACATATACAACATGTGGCTATACATGCAATCATACATGCACACACACATGTGTCACTACACACACACACACATACAACATGTGGCTCTATATACAATCATACACACACCGTGTGCCACTACATACAATCATACATACATGCATACAACACGTGGGTCTACATACAATCATACATACATACACACAATGTGTGGCTCTACATACACTCTTTCCCCCATGTGAGCAATCTAAGAGCCCATCCTGAAGCTGAGTTCCCCATGTATTTTCTTTTCAGGGGAAACCACTTTCATTTACACGTGGTCCTCATCAGAACTGGTTGATGAGGACCATCTTATACAACAAAGTGCAAGTATTTTAAATAACAATTATTAATGTACATTCCTAATACACTGCCCTCAGACATTTGTGTTTATCTACTGGTCTAGCAGAGAAGGCTACAACCATTTATTTACGTTTTTGGAGGCTTTGAAGTGAAGTCACTCAGTTGTGTCTGACTCTTTGTGACCCCATGGACTGGAGCCTACAAGGCTCCTCTGTCCATGGAATTTTCCAGGCAAGAGTGCAGGAGTGGGTTGCCATTTCCTTGGAGGCTTTGGTAATACACAAATAAAATATATGAAGAAAAGCCTATTAGTACTTCTCTCCTTTAAATGCCAGAAAATCCCCAAATTCATGGAATAGACTTAGAGTCTCTCTGCCCCTATGGTGCAGGTAACTACTAATCACATCAAATCCACATTATAAAGATGGGTATTTCACTCTATGCAGAATATTTATAATATTTTTATACTTTTATATTAGAACTCATATCATGAAGACTGTTTCATTAATGACCCTCACACTGCCAGTGAGAATATCACTCATTATGGTTTATTTTTTAAAACCATCTATTTTTCTAGGGGGGATTGCATAAACTGTGGAGCTCATTTTGTTAAAGATTCCATACAGCTTATGAACTAGTATCCCAGGTAATTTGAACAATTTCCTCCCTTTTCACCTAAAATGGATACTTTTCCTCCTTTTGCACCAAAATAACAATGTCATGAATGGTCTAATGCTTATGCATAAACATGTGTGTGTTCAGTTTTTATGTCAAGCAATAAAATAATGGCCACATCTTAATTTTAAAAATAGTTACATGTTATTTTCCATGGCTGATTCATGCAATGTATGGCAAAAACCACCACAGAATGGCTGCCATCAAAAAGTCTACAAACAATAAATGCTGGAGAGGGTGTGGAGAAAAGGGAACTCTCTTACACTGTTGGTGGGAATGCAAACTAGTACAGCCACTATGGAGAACAGTGTGGAGACTCCTTAAAAAACTGGAAATAGAACTGCCATATGACCCAGCAATTGCACTCCTGGGCATACACACTGAGGAAACCAGATCTGAAAGAGACACGTGCACCCCAATGTTCATCGCAGCACTGTTTATAATAGCCAGGACATGGAATCAACCTAGATGCCCATCAGCAGACGAATGGATAAGGAAGCTGTGGTACATATACACCATGGAATATCACCCAGCTATACAAAAGAACACATTTGAGTCAGTTCTAACGAGGTGGATGAAACTGAAGCCTATTATACAGAGTGAAGTGAAGCCAGAAATAAAAACACCAATACAGTATATTAATGCATATACGTGGAATTTAGAAAGATGGTAATGATGACCCTATATGCAAGACAGTAAAAGAGACACATGTGAAGAACATACTTTTGGACTCTGTGGGAGAAGGCGAGGGTGGGATGATATGAAAGAATAGTATTGAAACATGTATATTACCATATGTGAAATAGATGAACAGTGCAAATTCGATGCAAGAAGCAGGGCACCCAGCGCTGATGCTCTGGGACAACCCAGAGGGATGAGGTGTGGAGGGAGGTGGGAGGGGGGTTCAGGATACGGGGACACATGTACAAAACACACACACAATATTGTAATTATCCTCCAATTAAAATTAATTAATTAATTTAAAAAAGTTATATCTTGTTTCAACAGCATGCCCGTGTCTCCTGGTAGAGCATTATTCTCATTGGTAATATTCAAAGGAAAACTTGCAGTCCACGGACACTACCTAAAGCTCACAGAAAAATCTCCTCTTGATAATGCTTCATTTTGAAAAATCCTTAAAAACCCTAATTAGACTGTTAAACCTTCTGGGTTGGTATTTTAGTAATTCAGCTATGGATAAACTCAGAATGAATGTCCATTTTAAATGACTCACCCCTGAGATGTGTGTGGTGGTGGTTTTTGCAGTAAACAGCTTTCACAGAAGATTGTGGCAGCCACCCCAGCGTGCTCCCGTCAGTTTGGCAGGGCTATTTTCCTCTAATCAAAGTATCTCCCTCACCATTTGAAAGAGCCTCTGGGGAGTTTTCTTCAGAAATGTAATTTTGCACTATCTGATTTTGCCTATGTCTTGCCCATCCACTGACTGTAATGGGGTCTAAGCTTTTCTTCAGATGCAGCTGGCCCGTGCCACTCAATCTCCTTCACAGAGTAAGAGATGGCATATGACTGCAGTGAGGATGAGCAACGGTGCTCTTACACAGGAAGAGATCTCAAGCCAGCCTGGGATGGGCCATGCTTCTTTGGAGCTTAAAATAAGAGGTCATCAGAGTACAACAGGAGGGGTAGGGTGAATAGAAACACAAAGCGGGAAGGAAATCTAAACAGAGAGGAGGATAGTTTGAATTGAGGTGACTGGAAGTCCCTGAATTAATGTTTTCACGTTAATGATGAAAATAATAACAGTGGAGGAGAGGAAATGACTTGCTCAGGGGCATACAGATGGCAGCAATGCTGAGACAGGAGTCTTCCGGTTACTAATGTAGGATTCTTTACATTTTCCAATAATTTTAACCTGGTTTGAAAATATTTTATATTTCCCAATGAGCTATAAAAAGATATTATATGGAAATTACCATGTTGGTTATTTCTGAAATAATTTTCAGCAGGTCATTAAAAAAAAAAAACCATACTGAACAATCCATTCTTGCTTTGCAAAGGAAAAGAGCTTAAACACTATATTTTAATACAAAAGATTGCCCAGAGAGGTGTTGCATTATACAGCAAGTGCCACAAGAAGATTAACTGCCATGCAGGCTGTACCTCGAGCAGGGAAACTCAATGACTTCTATATAAAACTCATAAATGAAAGTGTTCATTTATTCATGATATTCTAACATATTCTGTACTGTTTTTCTAAGAGAAGCAATGCATGGCCTTTCAGTTTTATTCCATTACTTAAAATATTTGAAGAAAATTGTTCATCAATCTCTGATTCTATTATTACACTCAAGAGGAGGTTAATTACTATCTCCTGGGGTTGTTTTTAGCAGGAAATATATAATGGATTGCTACCAGGGCATGAGTTCATGGCAAGGAAGACCTGACTTACAGTTGCTAAAAGATGACTGATATGAATTATTTCCAGAACACAGGCCAAAGATAGAGCTTGCCAAGTTAAACTCATTTTTACCAAAAATGTGCTTATTTTCAGAGAATGATCTCTTTTTAAAGTCCATCTTGATAAGAGAAACAAAAAGCCATTAACCATAGATTTCTCAACAGAAATTGAAGAGTCATAAGAGAGGGTCATGTTTTTGATAGTCAAATATGATAAGAAAACTTTAAATCTGCTGTTTGGTTAAGACTCCACCTATATGTCCAACAGAATCTCATGTGGCATTGAAAAGAATTCTCTCACTGGTTTCAAATGCTATATAATATATGGAACTTTAGTAAGCTTGCAGGTTTCCTCTTGAGAAATGAAGAAAAATCTGTGAATTTGGACAACAGCTACAATTCTGGTACCACTCCAGTGATGATGACTATATTATTGAGCAGTGCCTTATAGCAAGTCTAATTATTCTTGCAATCTCCATGTAATTTCTACAAATCTATAGTAACCAATTAGTAATTTCCTGCAAGTCACCCTACACTTATGTGCTTAGTCTCTCAGCTGTGTCCAACTCTTTGTGACGCTATGGACTATACCCACCAGGCACCTCTGTCCATGGGCATTCTCCAGGCAAGAATATTGGAGTGGGTTGCCATGCCCTCCTCCAGAGGATCTTCCCAACCCAGGGATTGAACCCAGGTCTCCTGCATTGCAGGCAGATTCTTTACTGTCTGAGCCATCAGGAAAGCCCGTAAGTCACCCTAGTTCCATAAAACCAAGCTGAGAGTCGTAGTGTGATTTCACTGTATCTTCCTACTTCATTCAACCTAGTCTAAAGAACTTTCCAGTTAAATTCTTAAATGCAAGAAGAAAGAGTTGAGGACGAGGGGGCGGGCCCGTGCGCGGGAGTCCATGTGGGCGCCGGCGCAGCCGGGAACCGCGCGGGTCGCCATGGCGGAGCTGCAGCAGCAACTCCGGGTGCAGGAGGCAGTGGACTCCATGGTGAAGAGTCTGGAGAGGGAGAATATCCGGAAGATGCAGGGCCTTATGTTCCGGTGCAGCGCTGCCTGCTGTGAGGAAAGCCATGCGTCCATGCAGCAAGTCCACCAGTGCATTGAGCGCTGCCATGCACCGCTGGCTCAAGCCCAGGCCCTGGTGACCAGCGAGTTGGAGAAGTTCCAGGACCGCCTGGCCCGGTGCACTATGTATTGCAATGACAAGGCCAGAGATTCGATAGATGCAGGGAGTAAGGAGCTTCAGGTGAAGCGGCAGCTGGAGACCTGCGTGACCAAGTGTGTGGATGACCACATGAACCTCATCCCAACCATGACCAGGAAGATGAAGGAGTCACTCTCATCCATGGGGAAATAGCTGTCTGCTAGTGGCCATCAGGGCTGAGGGCAGGAATCGATTTAAAAGGAGGAATGGGGATTTGGGTCTTTTAAGGAGAGTTAAGGAATGAGGAAATTAAGGATGGCAGCAAGTCTAAGGCCTTTGTTTCTTTCCTCTGGACGCTGGTTCCTTTGTGTTTCAATCCTAGAAAGTGAAATGGGAAAAAAATGGTGCTAAAATTTGGGTCACAGATAGCACAGGAGGTTTGTTGTGAGCCTGAATTTCATGTGGCAAGTACTTCTCCTGCCAATAGGGAGTCTCCCTTGTCCCAAACCAGGGCCCTCCAAGGTACCAGATTCTCCTACTGCACAGATACCAAGAGGCCGGCAGGTTCATGTAACCTGCTTATGGTCTAGTGGAGTATGAAAAGAGGTGTTTCTATTTGTTGCCCACCTGCTGTTCACCAGAAGGATCACTACAACATTTTCCACAAACTAATAAAATCCATGCAGTCACTAATGTCAAAAGGGGCAGGGGGCTTTAGGGGGTTTGTTTTGCTTGTTTTTCTTTTATAGACAAGGGCATGACGTTAAGATGTAAAGCTGGGAGAGGCAGTTCGGATAAAAACTTTGAAAGGTTCCCTGCAGGTACTCATTTCTCCATCAAGATGTGGATGTGTGTTTCTTAAAATTCTCACACATTACATCATTCAGCCTGGAGACCCCGCAAAAATGTAAGAAGCGATATCACACTGGTAAGGGAAGCAAGTGTTCCCTCTCACTGGCAGCCATGGTGGGCCCTGAGGCCGCCTGCAGCAGAATCAGCCAAGCGACAAGACAATCTTACAGTGACACTCGGCCTTGAACGGAAGCAGGATTTTGACAGTATTATATGCTCATATTCAGGAACGAACAGTGAAAGAGGAACTATTAGCTACTTAAATAAGAGGGTTGTGAAGTATGGGCTTTGGAAAAATCTGTTTTTCATGAAACAGAATGAAAGCCTAAACCCAGTGTTGCTTACTTTGCCCCCTGAAATAACAGAGCTTTGTTGAGACAATCCCCTGGCAACAAAAAAGTCAACGGAGGAAAAGTAAGCAACTCGGGGATGAACTGTGGCTCCTTTAGAGCGATAAAGGGACTGCCCTCCATTACCAAATACCACTTTTGCCAGGGCCTTTGGTACATGTGTTGTTCTTGCCCCAGTTCTGGCCTCTTATCATTTTGATAAGGACCTTGTTTTTTTTTACCAACTTAGTACTTGAAATGATAATGTCTGTTTGCTGTTTCAAGACTGTGATATATTTTCCTAGTGGTTTGGTTTTCAAAATAAATAAGACTTAATTTTCAAAAAAAAAAAAAAAAAAGAAGAAAGAGTTGAAATGTCTATCCCATCTTTTGTGCTTCTCTTTATTGGGCTTTGGAGCTGAAGTTCTTCTGCTCTGGACCACTCTGATGCACTCAATTCAAGCTCTCCTTTCATTTGCAAATGCCTAAAGGAACTCAGTTGGAGAAGGCAATGGCACCCCACTCCAGTACTCTTGCCTGAAAATCCCATGGACGGAGGAGCTTGGTGGGCTGTAGTCCATGGGGTCGCTCCAAGTCAGACACGACCAAGCGACTTCACTTTCACTTTTCAATTTCATGCATTGGAAAAGGAAATGGCAACCCACTCTGGTGTTCTTGCCTGGAGAATCCCAGGGACGGGGGAGCCTGGTGGGCTGCCGTCTATGGGGTCACAGAGAGTCGGACATGAATGAAGTGACTTAGCAGCAGCAGCAGCAGCAAAGGACCTCAGTGCTTAGATAGTAACATACACAGCTATACTTTATGAGCCATGTATTCCTACAGGACTGAGAAACTGTGCTATCATTAGAGTTGAAGTTCATGATAATGAAATTCTGCAAAGACTACGAGCCAAAATTACAAAGATTTTGGAAGTGCTCCTCAGAAGGAATGCCACCATAGCTATCATCTGGTGAATCATGAACATGCTAACTACATGACCACAGACTAGCGCAAAATAATGTGTTAATCTCTTAGTCCCCCAAGTTGCTCTACTATCTCTAGTAATAGAAAAGCAGTATGCTGGCAATTGAACAGGAGTCGCTGCAGCTCCATTTTTATTCCATTACACACCTCATGTAACATTCAAATTTACTTAGAAGGCTTCAGGATGAAATCTGATTATTTTAAATGAGAACAAAAATGTCATCAAACAGCCATAAGACAGGCAATGTCCTTATCATCACTGGAGAATAATGTAACATTGGCAATCTGTTAGTCATCCGATACCCCTGCTTCTCTCCTGCTGTTGAAAAGGATCCCTGTGTCTGACATGAAAACAAGCACTGACTTACACACTTGAAGTCTCAAACAAATCAGGTCACACCTAATACAGATGATACAGTTGATCTAAAATGGGTTGAAAATATCAATCTTCTTTTTCATGCCCATTTTGCTTGGTTTTTATGAAAGGGCAAATTGGTAGGGATACTAGAAAACACCAAATGAAAGCTACATTGTCTGGACTGCCTATTGAAAAGGACTAGCAAAATTATGACAATTATTTCTGGGTAGCACTGTTTTTCACCCATCATTAGACCACTTTGCTTTTGAACAGCACTTTATACTTCAATCATTTCTATGTATTTCTGAGCATTAAAACAATATCAGAAACTAGACAGAATCTCCCATGAATCAAACATAAGCAGAGGATGAGGCTAGAAGACTCATTTTGAGGTTGAGTGCTAAACCTTGAACTGGAAACCCAAGAGCTATAGCATCCTGTCCTTTGGTTAAGCAGAGGACAGTGGCTATGATGTCATGATTTTAGGAGCATCTTAAAGTATGACATTGAAACTATAGTGAACTGAGATAACAACCTGAATTTGTTACTTGTCTTTCTTACAAAGTTGAGCAGCCAGATGTAAATGCCCTTGTGTGGCACCTTGGAGAGTATAATGTGATGGATTTTATTCAAAATAAAGTTTTTAACCAAGGCCAAAAGTCTCCTCCTAAGATGACTTCTTATCTTTAATGAAAATTAATATGTCTGCCTCATTTTCAGACTTTTTACTGCTCTACAACCGTCAATGTGTTTTGTTGTTATGTCATCATTCATTATATCTCCATGTCATTTTAATCCCAGTATTTATTTGCATTAATGTCATGACAAAAATATCAACATTTTGCTGATGGTAAGAAAATTTCTGATGAAAGCATTAAAACCAAATACTGGGCTGTTTTTGGTACCTGAAATATAAAGCAAGCTTCTCACATTTGGATGTTTTGCTTATTTCCAGATATTCACAATAGTTAACTTTAGGGTTTCATCTCATAGTGGCTCATCAAGGTTATATTATACAACAGTTTAAGTCCGTGTTCAGCCAATGGATAAATATTTCTCTCTCCATTTTATGCTTTCACAGTATTCCATCAAGTCATGACATAGGCCAAGTATTCTGCAAGACAATATCTTTCTTTCTTCTTCAGGATGACTTATTTAGTTGATGAGAGAAGACAGAAACATGAGCAAAAGCCTCACCAAACAGTACACACAATAAGAATTATACTTCAAAGAACCTTGGGCTTACAGATTGGAGATGTATTTTATTTCTGGTTCTTGAACAGTAATGTCAAGAATTCTGCTATCTGTACTTTGCTTTCCCTCTTGATCAACTGAAACACTGTCACCACAGAGAGAGAAGAAATGTAAATGCTACCGACCACAGTTCCCTTCTGAGCTTATCAGCTCAGACTACAGGGGCTGGCTCTGAGCCCTGCGTGGTTCTGCCGGTGGAGGGCACCCCTGGGGTTTCCATCTGTGCCTCTAGGGATGTGACTTCCCTTCATCACAGGTAAGTGTAAATAAGATTCTTACATTGGCAGGGTATTTTTTTTCCAGTTGCCTATGGCTGCTTCATAAATGACCCCTGATCTTGGCCGTATTTGCTCACAGTCCTGTGGGTTAGGGATTCAGACAGCATAGGGCACTGATACCCACGGTGGGCTTCACTCAGGTGACGGGCTCAGCTGGGATGATTGGGGGTCAGAGGCCTGGGGCCCCAGCTGTGTCCAGGGGGTGGCTTCCTGGGTCCTCCTCTGTTCTTGCCAGGACCTCTGCTTCCTAGTGAGGCCCTCCCACGTGGCCCCCTGGAGCCGGGGAGCCAGGCTTCTCGGGGAACAGCCCCGGGCTCTGCAAGCGCAGGAGCAGAAGCCACCAGGCTGGCTTCAGGCTGAACTGAGAAGCGCACAGCATCCCTCCAGCTACGGTCTGCTGCATGAAGCGGTCACGGCGGAGGCCGCGGGGAGGAGGGTGTGGGCAGGGCCTGGACCCAGGGTCCAGGGAGGGGAGGTTCCCTGGGAGCTGTCACAGGAACCGACAGCCACGGCGAAGAGCAGGGCAGCCGTCAGCCGTGGTCCTCACCTGTCACCGGCTTGGCCTGCCCTGGCAGGATGCCCACCTCCTCCGCCAGGGCGTCACCCGTCCTCCCCGGGGTCCCTGGGAGCCAGGTGGTGAGAGCGGTCTGTGCATCTCCTGTTAGCTTCTCCTTCAGGGACTTCACCCTGGAAGCTTGAATTTGACCACAGAACACCAGCAAACACCACCATTAGTTTGTTCCGTGGATGTTTCTTGGCTTATTTTGGATTGCTAGTTTCCCGAGACGCCACCATGCCCATTCCATTCCCATGCTGCCCCAGGTGACTTCCTATCTCTCAGTTTATTAGGTTCACAAAGGATGACCCGATAATGATAAAAGGCATTTTCCCACCACAGGGAGGAGTGTTTTATAGGGAACCAGGTGTGGGCTGTGGCTTACAGAGTCATGGATTCAAATCCTAGCCCTCCCATTGAGCGCTTGTGTGTTTTGCGGGGCAAATTACTCAACCAACCCCTCTTAGGTAAAATAGAGAGGAAAATTAACAATGGGGAGCCTGAGCGGTTTTTTTTTTTTTTTTTTTTTTGCGTTTAACAATATATATATGAACTTAAAGGAAAAAAAAAAAATCTCTCAGGCTTCCCATGGTTAATTCTGACCCTTTTCCTAAGGATATTTCCCTGATGGTGGGCTTAGGGCACCGTGGAAGCCTGGGGTGCCCACAATGTCCATTATTCTCCTCTCTACTCTGCCTACTCCAGGAGGAAGCAGCAGCCAAACTCCGTGACTTGGACAGGCAGGCAAAGGCGCAAGCTTCCCTGGAGTGCTGGCTGGCCCTGCCTCTGTGGGGATACTGCATAAATGATGTTGGCACACCCAAAAGTCACAGGTTACTCCCTCAGCATGACACTCCCCATGCCCAAGGTGCTGCCATTCATGATCAGTTCCTGTGGGTCAGAGAGAGGCATTAGGGTTGCCCTCTAAGTTTCCTAGATGTTTTATCTCAGAACGGTAGGAGAGAGAGTCTACAAGGTTTCACCTGTGTAGGACAAAAATTAAACATTAGCCACAGATGATGACAATAGTCCAAAAAGAAAAACAAAATTCTCCAACGCAAAACATAAGCCTTTAACAACTACTTGTACATCACATAAAAATGCATTTGTAAAGCTCACTTGTACCTATAAGTATAGCCAGTAGTTCTTCTCAACCTTGTAATCTTAACTCTGAAGCACCGGGATGGTACAAATGTTCCAAAGTCATCAACTGATATTCTATACTGTGCAAATAGTTCCTGGTCGTTCACAAGTTTGACTCAGATGGCACGTTCATGAAGGAGAGGAACCCAATACATTTCTCTTATTTTCATCACTATTTCTGTCACTGTGGTTGCCAAGCTAACTTTCTTTACATTTCAGTATTAGAGCTTGCTGTGCAGTAGAACGGAAGATAGAAACATCTAATCACGATGAATAAGTAAGGTCTGTAGCATCTTGGATTATAAACTTATGGCTCTGAGACATAGGCTATAAAAAACTGAACGTAAGCCAAAAAATGTCAGTTGAAATGACGTGTTTTTGAGCGAGCTGCTCACATTTAGCAAGACACATGGAATCTTCATAGCGAATGCAGTACAAAAAGTTAGAATACAATAAAATAAAGTGAAATACACAGCTTCAACTGCTCCATAAATGTAAAAGAGCTGTGGTTTTGATTATTTGGACTGGAGGTGGGGCAAGAGGGAAGATAGGTTGAGAATCTGAATTAAATTTTATTCCTCTGGGCATCTGCAAAATATGATCAATCTGCACATGGATTTGGTTTTTGGTTACACTCTTTAACCAAGTAGGAAAGAAAAACAGGTTTTAACTTATGATAGTAATCTAACTTGCTATAAACACGGTGGGTTTATAATCAATATTTACATGGACCTTGCCGGTCTAAATTGATTTTTCAAGTGGAATGTTCAAATGCATGACTCAAATCACTCTTAATCATTGTTCAAATGAAAGCCAGGCACATTAGTGAGAAGGTCATGGTGTCATATTTTCACAGCCTTTATGGAGGCACACAAGATGCAGATTCCTCACGGAATAAAGGGACAGCAACAAATTGAGCAAGAGGGTAGGAAGAACTTTAAAAGAAGGGAAATAGATCCTTGAAATTTTCACATAATTCTATACCTACAAGTTCAAGAATGAACACAGGAAATAGAATGAAAAGCAGCAAATTGCTTCCTTAATTGAATAACATACGTAGTGGATGACTACCAACTGATTCACAGGAAAGGGAGGAGATAGACACAGGAGAATCTTGTTAACCTAATTAAAGCCTCGCAGACACACACGGTTCTAAAACTCGAGTTTCAAGACTCTGTTGGGATAATGAACACAAAACCAGGCCCAGCCACTTAAAATGTCATCGCTGCCACAAGAGATTACACTTGTCCTCAGTGAGTTCTCATTGGTTACGTACATAACAAAGATAACCCCTGTTCTAACGCTTTGGAAATGTTGGCCCTTTGGAGGCTGCTGCTGATTGATCTACTGTAATTTTTGAACAGTTAGCAAGCCTCAATCCTCTTTGTTTTGAATAAAGTGCTTTAGTCAGGAAGCACATGCATGAATCACTGTAAATGTTGCACTTTCTGATTGATTGATCTGGCCATTCTTCCAGCATTCACAATTTTTAAAATTGCCTTTAAAAAGAGTTGCTAGTGCTGAATGGTTGAAGACGGGGCTTAGGAAAAAATCCACCCTAAGTAAATGCATTGAACTCTGGAAACTCAATGCCGCCTGTTTCTAGTGTCCAAGATAAAAGTAGATTAATAGTTTAATTAAACATGTAAGAGACTGGGCAGTGTAGCTATTACACCTTTGACCTCATGCAGGGCTGCCAGAGATGTAGTGAGGGTGAGTGCTGAAGTTACATATTTACGATGCACAGCTGACTTGAAAAGCACACCAAGCTAGACAGAACTTGTAATTAACCAAAAGATCCAGTAAATTATGAGATCAATAAAATTTCCTGGGTGCCATAGTTTTCAGAACTAGTTAGTGCCTTCCTAATTTATTGGCAAAAACTTCGCAGACTAGCAAGGAAGATAAATAAAAATGCCTGCATGTAGAAATAAATATGTATGCTTGACAAATCTGAAATACACTGTTTACAGCTAATGAGGAAGCAACTATGCGTTTGGCTGCATGTTTTATATCTAGAGCAGTGGAGAGCATTAAAACCAATATAACTGATAACCTTGGTGCAAATAGCATAAGCCTTCATTTCCCATTATTCCCCAGAGTTGGAATTAATTAGTGCTTGTCAAAATCAGAGCGATCCCCTGCTGTAAACTAAAAGTAATGCAGAGGGCATGAATGGCTTGTATTACTTTTAGTTATATGGCTCTACTCCAGAAATATTTCTCATCTATTGGGGAGAAAAATACTGCATAGATGCCTATATGCAGTATATATATAATACTTCCTTAATCCCAGATACATCATAAACAAATACAAACAAATTTTTAAAAAAAATCTTTGTTGGCTACAGTTCAAGACACATCTATAAAGTGCCTACCATGTGAGCATCCAGAAAATAGAAATACTTTGAGTTCACAGTTTAGTAGGGAGAGATGGAAGGGACATTGCAACACAAAGCATTAACGGTTATATGGGAAAATACACAGTGAGTTATGGGGACTCAAAAAGGGGATCTATCTGAATGTGGCAGGGAGGTCAAGAGGAAGAATGGATAGGAGGCTACAAATGCGCAGAGTGGGGTGGAAAGATAACCCTAATCCACTCTTGTAAGAGTTTCTCTGTGAAATAGCTTTCAGTTCAGTTCAGTTCAGTTGATCATTCGTGTCTGACTCTGTGACCCTGTGGACTGCAGCACGCCAGGCTTCCCTGTCCATCACCAACTCCTGCAGCTTACTCAAACTCAAGTCCACTGCATCAGTGATGGCCATCCAATCATCTCATCCCCTTCTCCTCCTGCCTTCAATCTTTCCCAGCATCAGGGTCTTTTCCAATGAGTCAGTTCTTCGCATCAGGTGGCTAAAGTTTTGGAGTTTCAGCTTTAGCATCTGTTCTTCCAATGAATATTCAGGACTGATTTCCTTTAGGATGGACTGGTTGGATTTCCTTGCAGTCCAAGGGACTCTCAAGAGTCTTCTCCAAGACCACAGTTCAAAAGCATCAATTCTTTGGAGCTCAGTTTTCTTTATAGTCCAACTCTCACATCCAAACATTGCTACTGGAAAGAACCAAAGCTTTGACTATATGGACCTTTGCTGGCAAAGTAATGTCTCTGCTTTTTAATATGCTCTCTAGGTTGGTCGTAACTTGTCTTCCAAGGAGCAAGTGTCTTTTAATTTCATGGCTGCACTCAGCACCTGCAGTGATTTTGGAGCCCAAAAATATAGTCTC
Source organism: Cervus elaphus (assembly GCF_910594005.1). Classification (NCBI taxonomy): domain Eukaryota; kingdom Metazoa; phylum Chordata; class Mammalia; order Artiodactyla; family Cervidae; genus Cervus; species Cervus elaphus. The sequence goes on along the minus strand of NC_057837.1, from coordinate 9,155,043 downwards.
TCTCACTGTTTCCCCATTTGTTTGCCATGAAGTTATGGGATCAGATGCCATGATCTTAGTTTTCTGAATGTTGAGTTTTAAGTTAGCTTTTTCACTCTTCTCTTTCACTTTCATTAAGAGGGTCTTTAGTTCTTCTTTGCTTTCTGCCCTAAGGGTGGTGTTATCTGCATATCAAGATTGCCAGGAGATATCTTGATTCCAGCTTGTGCTTCATCCAGCCCAGCATTTTTCATGATGTACTCTGCATAGAAGTTAAATAAGCAGGGTGACAATATACAGCCTTGATGTACTCCTTTTCCTATTTGGAACCAGTCAGTTTTTCCATGTCCAGTTCTAACTGTAGCTTCTTGACCTGCATACAGATTTCTCAGAAGGCAGGTCAGGTGATCTGATATTTCCATCTCTTTCAGAATTTTCCACAGTTTATTGTGATCCACACAGTCAAAGGCTTTGGCATAGTCAATAAAGCAGATGTTTTTCTGGAACTCTCTTGCTTTTTCTCTGATCCAGCAGATGTTGGCAATTTGATCTCTGGTTCCTCTGCCTTTTCTAAATCTAGCTTGAACATCTGGAAGTTCATGGTTCATGTACTGTCGAAGCCTGGCTTGGAGAATTTTGAGCATTACTTTGCTAGCGTGTGAGATGAGTGCAATTGTGCAGTAGTTTGAGCATTCTTTGGCATTGCCTTTCTTTGGGATTGGAATGAAAACTGACCTTTTCCAGTCCTGTGGCCACTGCTGAGTTTTCCAAATTTGCTGGCATATTGAGTGAAATAGCTTAGTCAACAATAATATGGGCATCGATGATGCCCTTTCTACAACTGCCTCCCCCAACCCCTTTCTCCTGATCAGCTCAGATGTCTCCTGCATCCCTTCCCCTCCAGGGGGAAGCATCCCTTCAGCTCCAGGATCCCTTCCCCATTGAGTTCTTTTATGACCCAATTCCAATTCAATTCCGAGTCCTGTCCCTTCCATTTTCATTACCACCCAGCTCTCCTTGGTGGTCTTATCATAATTCATACTTACTATAATTAAGTAGTTATCATTTACTTTGATGATCATCTTTCCTACTCAAAGTGTGGTCTATGGACCAGCCACATTAGCATCACCTGGGAACTTAAAAGTGCAGAAGTTCCACTTCCACTCCAGACCCTACTGAGATGGAATATGTATTTAAATAGGTGATTCCTATGCACATTAAAGTTTAAGAACAAATGGTCTAGAGTGCTTCACATTTCAATACAATAGACAGAAGTCACATGTGGCCACACCAATGAATTCCAATTTAAAGTCAGCTTTTCACTAGCCATATTCACATGCTCAGTAACTACAATGCATGGCTGATGTACTGGACAGTGCAGCTAGAGACACATACGTGACAGAAAGTTTTACTGAATGTGCTAGATTATAAGCTTTTGAGAACAGGGCCATTTTTTTTTTTCTTACTGACCACCCAATAACTCAGTACCTGCCTAGAACACTGAGGACAGGTATGCAAAATTTTCCCTTAAATATAATGAATAAAAATATGCTAAAGTACTTTGAAAACTAGCCCACTGAAGGTGCAAAATAAACACTATTTCCCTTCCCTATTACCTGTGATCTTTGAATAATCTCTGGCATATGGACCATCAAGAGCTGCTATGTAGACTATACCATAAATAAACATGTCCCCTTTTTTTTGTAAGTAGAGATTCTTGGGTTTCCTATTCTGGAGATTGAGATTTAGTAGGATCTGTGACACTTGATGCTTTTTAACTGCGGTGTTGGAGAACACTCTTCAGAGTTCCTTGGACTGCAAGGAGATCCAACCAGTCTATCCTAAAGGAAATCAGTCCTGAATACTCATTGGAGGGACTGATGTTGAAGCTGAAGCTCCAATACTTTGGCCACCTGATGCGAAGAACTGATTCATTTGAAAAGACCCTGATGCTGGGGAAGATTGAAGGCAGGAGGAGAAGGGGACGACAGAGGATGAGATGGTTGGATGGCATCACTGACTCAAAGGACACGAGTTTGAGTAAACTCTGGGAGTTGGTGATGGACAGGGAGGCCTGGCGTGCTGCAGTCCATGGGGTCACAAAGAGTTAGACACGACTGACCAACTGAACTGAACAGTGACACTTGAATTAGTCACCTGTTTTTAGATTTGATAGTCTCAATAGTGAAATTCCATCCTTCCAACAGGAAGTGGCTTAATTTCCCCTCTCTGATGGATGTCTAATACAATTAATTTGGAATTAAGAAAATGAAATGTCAGCAATTTCATGAGGAAGTGCCAAACAACTTGAGGTGTCTTAAGAAAATAAATTATTTTCTTATTGACTCCTACACTTGGTGGCTCAGATAGTAAAGACTCAGACTGCAATGCAGGAAACCAGGTTCAATATCTGGGTCTCCTATACTTGAAATGGGCTGGGGTTAGGGGTTTGAGTCAGCTGTCAACAGAATCTGAACTCTTCCCATTTTTCAGTATTCATTTCCTACATATCAGGCTCATTCTAGAGTTTCATGTGGCAGAAAGATGTTGCCTGAGATCTCCAGATCTCTTTTCTTCCAAGTCACGTACAGCAGTAAAGGACCTCAGTGAAAGTTATACTGAACATCATCGGCTTTGACTGGGGAATATGTCATCTGACCAATCACAGTGGTAGGGAAAACACACAGTACTGATTGAACAGACTCCAGTCACATGTCCACCCCCAAGCCCAACTCCTCTGAAAAGCATGGAGTGTAAGAGTGAGAGAGAGGGTGTGGTTCCCCAGAAGAAAGTCAGAGTAATGTTAGTAGAAAAGTGAATGAATTGTGGATGACAAAAACAGATGTCTACAATATGCCACTTAATTTAAATGAATGAATGAATGAATGAATTCGTGATGTGTGAAACAGAACAAAGTTTGAAACTGAACTAGAATGTTCAGTTATTAATCATTATTTAAGACTAGTCAAATCTTTGACATGAGAGAGAAAGAATTTCTAACCTAGGCTCAGTGCCAACTGTAATTATAAATATTAACAGACTTTAAAATATCTATTCTTTCACTAGTGTCCAGACAATTCATAAGCACAGAATCAAAATCTATGCCAGACCCAAAGGAGACTCTGCTTCACATTGCCAGCCTTGGCTTCACTATTTCCTTTTGATTTAAGCAGCTTAGTGAGGCCTGGATCCCTCCCAGTATCCTGGGTGACTGTTTGCTACAGTGGGTAAGACATTCAGGTTACCAACAGGTCTTTCCAGCTCTGAAGGAATGATTTCTTTCTAAAATATTGTCGTGTCGCCTCCCTGAGACAATACTTTTCATTGACAAGGCACAACAGGAAAAAAAATGAAACAATTCAGTCCAATAATTCAATGTAAAACTACGAGCCAAGACTCTGGCAATGGCTGCAAATTTTCAGAATATAATTTTGAGACAAGGAGTTCACAGGCTCAAGCTTTCTTATTAACCGTGCTCACAAATTGTAGTCCTAGGCATTCCACCATGAAGAAGGGGACCCTGGCCATTGGGTGCTTTGTTTAAATGAATATCTCTCTAATACAGTTGATGAAGACTCTTTAGAATCTAAGTGGTAGGCAAATGACATTTTTCACAGATACAGAATTCTAGAGCTTGAAAATGCTCTTGGTACAAGCTAGTTGATATTTTCAAATCTTGTCCCACTGTATCTTGAAGGGCTCCATGGACATTCATTAGAGACCTCCCATCAGATGAGGGAGAAACAAGGAGGCAGGGATTCACTCCCATCAACTACAGGATTGGGTGTTTGATATATTTTACTTCTATAGTTTGATCTAAGATTTTTCAACTGAAATATTTCAGCTGTTTTCAAGTTACAGAAAGGGATAGAAATTTGATGGATTCCATTAACAATAATAAGATAGTTCTGCATGTATCGAAAAGCAATGACCTCCAAAATCTATTGCCAAGTGAACAAATCAAGGTACAGAAAACTTTGACTATATGTTTATATAAACAAAGACAATTCTAGAAACATATGGAAGAAACATATGAGCTGTCTCTGAGGTGGGATCCTGGAGGACAAATCAGAGATGAATTGGATATTTACTTTCATTTACATGCTTCTGTTTCATCTGAATGCTTTGTTGGTAATCATATTTCCTGTTTAAGTGCATCTCTAAAATTTTTTAAATCACTGATTTCACTTAACTATCTCATTTTATAGATAAAAAGACAGCCTTGCTCAGGTCTGCCTGGGCATAGCCCCCAAGGCAGAGGGAGGTTGCATGAGGAAGGTAACTGGCCAGCAGGGCTGGACCATGGAGCTGGCTTCATGGCAGAGTTTCTGCCTCTAATGGAAACACAGGTACTGCCATGGTGTTCTCTGGGCAAAATGTAAGGAGAAAAATCTGGTGGTTGTTGATTTTAAGAGTCTCTCAGCACTCTAAGATACTTTACCCAGGACACGCTGCTAATCTCTGTCTGGGGCATAGTACCAGGAGAAATTGAAGACAGACCCTGAGAAGCTGTGCTCACTCAGAAGCATCCTTGGTCTAGCTGCTTTCACATCCTCCGTGATGTTCAATGACACTCTGGATTAGCAATGTTCAGAGCCATTCAACTTCCTTTCTGTGCTTTTAATTAGTGAGGAATAACCATATTGCTCCTCCATTGGGATCTGGGACCTCAACAGTCTTACATTTCAGGAAACTGTTCATGCCAGCCAGAATTTTATTTGCTTTAGCAGCTGAAAGTCCAAAGGCATTCCAAAATTCTAAGAGGGAAAAGTAGCCATGTCACACTATTTATCCGTCATTTTTGGAGTCCTCCTTTTTAACCCTTCAATCTACACACGTGTCCCTGCTTTCTCTGAAAGGAAACACTTACCACCCAGAAAAAGGTACTAATCTCTACTGATCAGAAACACAGGGGTCAGGGAAACCCCAACACTTATTAACTGGGTGGCCTTAAGTAATGTGCCTCAGTTTTTTATCTCTAAAATGGGGATAATAAAAATACTGGCTCTTGGGAGATTCTATCAGATGATGCATAGAATAAATACAAAGCACAATGCCTGTTACATAGTAAGCACTCAATACATGTTTATAAAAGAAAGACTTAAAGCCAGCTGCTGGCAACTGTGTCTCCAGCCTTCATTCTTCTTGCCATTTAAGCACCTGCTTCAAATTCTACCTCTTGATTATTTTCTTAGGTCTTTCTAGTTTGAGCAACATGGACAGAGCATGTAGGATGATTTAAGCTTCGGCAAATAGAATCTAATTTTCCTACAGTCTTAAGACTGCTGAAGTTAGGCAAATTCTCTACTGACACCCACTCTTTCCATCCCCTAATGACCAGCTCTAGGTGCTTTCCAGGAATAGGGGTCAGATATTATTCACCTGGGTCAGATGTTATTTCACTTTTCTCTTCTCCACACTTCTCCTCCATCAATATTTTGTCTATCTTCCCTCATTCAACTCGTTTCCACTGTTTACTATTTCACATCATGCTATAGAACCGATAGCTGTAAACTCAAATTGTGTGTGTTAGTCACTTAGCTGTGCCTGACTCTTTGTGACCCCAAGGACTGTAGCCTGCCAGACTCCTCTGTCCAAGGAATTCTCCAGGCAAGAATACTGGAGTGGGTTGCCATTTCCTTCTCCAAAACTCAAACTACTGGACTTAAATTCATCACAGGACGACATCAAAATTTTCCTTGGCTTAATAAACTATTTACTCTTGAAATATCAGGAAGAGGTGGTGATACAGTTGTTGTATTGACGTTACTGATCCTGCCAAGACTAGGAAAGGCTGCAGGTATGTAAATCAGTTTCTGAAGTTCACTGAAAATTCCTTAGTGTTAGCAATAAAACTTGGCAATAGCATAATATAGGTAAATACAAAAACTCACTGCCTACTCTTTGCATATGTACAATAATATTTACCAAGGCTGAAACAAGCAACCTCCTATTATCCTACAAAATTATAATTCTGTGGATAATACTGCCAGCAAATGAGCAGTAATTGTACATGGGTGTGTTGACCTCATTTCCACCCACGTACGGTGTGCTTCCCTTTATTCCAGGGTTTCAGTTACAGAAAACTCATTAGTTATGAGATCAAAATAAACAACACAGTTGGACCTCCCTTTTCTCATCTGTTAAAAGAATTTTTGGGATATATACTATTTTAGGTTCCTTCCAGCTCTAAATTGCTATGGTTTCTCTAAATTTGTTTCAAGTTCTTAAGCTTTTAGTTTATGTAAGGCTAAATATTTGCCATTTCTAGGTCATGCTCTACTCAAATACACCTTCTTTCAAAAAAAGAGCTAAAATGAGTTCTTTACAGAAGAATGCTAGCTAATCTATGCTGAAGGAATGATACAATCAGAGTCTCCATTGTTTTAACCCTGTGTTGTAATTCAGACAAGGCTCATGAATAGATGATAGGAGCTTTAGGTTTGGGTAAATAAGCAATGCAAAATGTCTACTTATTAACTGCAAAGACAAAACAACTAGTCTTTATAATAGAATCTGGTGGTCACCATCACAGCCAAGCAATAGAACACAGAACCACTAATAACATTAGCAACCTCCTCATGTGAATGAAATATACAGAATCACCCATGGAGTTTTCCATCAAAAACATTCAATGTGAATCTAATCAAGCTAAGATGTAACTTCCAATTTACAAGAAATAGAGGATATAAAGGGGGGTTCCCCAGTGGTTCAAGGGTAGAGAACCTACCTGCAATGCAAGAGTCACAGGAGATGCAGGTTCGATCCCTGGGTCAGGAAGATCCCCTGAAGGGAGGGCATGGCAATCTACCCCAGTATTCTTGTCTGGAGAATTCCACGGACAGAGGAGACTGGCAGGCTACAGCCTATAGAGTCTCAAAGACTTGGACATGACTGAAGCAACTTGGCATGCACGCAGGGGATATAAAAGACCACACTGTACATCTCCTTAAGAAAATCATCAGAAAAACACAGACTATTATTGGACTTTACAAATCAGGAGGGCACTATGCTATATTCAAAGAAATTAAAAGGACATAAAAAATGCAGTGCTAAAATCTTTACTGGATGAGGATTCCGAGAACAAAAACAGTCATGAAAGTCTGAAGCCCAGTTGAGGAAATTCAGGTATTAGATGATACAGAATTTTAAAAAATCATTTTAGAGGGTGTTACAGTGGTATTATGGCTTTTAGCATAATATTATCATCCTTTGGAGATGTATGCTGAAAGGTTTGAGGTGAATTGTCATGATTTCTGGAACTTGCTTTCACATAATAGATAAATGACAAGTAAAGAGAGAGATACATACATATATAGATGAATAGATGGAAGGAAGGAATGCCAGATGGGTAGATGAATGGGTACGTGGATGGATGAATGGAGAGAGAAAGAAGGAAAAGATGAAAATTTCAATTGTTAACTCTAACGGAGGGCATATATATTCATTACACTATTCTTTCAACTTTTCCTAGTGTTTAACAATTTTCATAATAAATAAACCGGGGGAAAATGTACCTTCCTCCTCCCATGAGAAATGACAGAAATGTAAGGGTGAGTGGGTCTCTTTAACAACATAAAGGGGTTTTCCTCTGTCAAGCCCTTGTCACTCTGTCTCACAAGTACTTGTCTTCCAGCCAACTGTGACCTTCTTGAGGCCAAGGGCCAAGTCTGATTATAGTCATACCACCAGTATTTAGTCCCCAGTGCCTCGCACAGTGAACACACAGCAAATATCTGTTCCATTTAATTGAAATTTATGTACTGACTGAATAACCACATAGGCTGATTTGGAAAACAACACACTTATTTTTGATACATAGTGATGAAACCCAACATTAAAAATTCATTGTTCAGAATAAACTGAAATCAATAGTACACAGAGCTTGAAAAAGAATACATAAATCTTCACCAGGGTCAAGTAATTTGCTTAACATCTGGCAACAGAATTCCTTCACAGAGAGGAAATGAGTCTATGTTTAGAGAAATATCCTGATGAACAATTGCATGTGAAAAGGAAAGACGCTGCAGCAGGTTGTGGAAAGTTAAAGCAGGTAAGGAGGGGGTTGAACCTCTCTGAATAAGAGATGGAAGGGGTTAATGATTCTTACAATTTTTATTTTATATTGGACTACATTTGACTTATAATGCGTTAGTTTCAGGTGTGGAGAAGGAAATGGCATCCCACTCCAGGAGGAGCCTGGTGGGCTGCTGTCCATGGGGTTGCATGGAGTCGGACATGACTGAAGCGACTTAGCAGCAGCAGCAGTTTCAGGTGAGCTGCAAAGTGATTCAGTTATACCTATATCTATTTTTTTTTTCAAATTCTTTTCCCATTTAGGATATTATAGAATACTGAGCAGAACTGGGTTAATTAATTGATGATTTATTTAGCACTTTTCTCCTCTCTGAAGTTGCCAGAGGGTTAGACATTTTTTTTTTTCTAGTAAGAGGTGTCTAACATTCAATTTCAAATTATTTGCCTTTATGGGATTTAAGTTGTTCTGTGTGTCCTCAAACTTCTAGTCAATAATGCAACAGGAACTGCAACAATTTTATGAAGGTCTTAAGAAATCAGATGACGAGAGAAAACCTCATTTTACATGCAATTTAACTGTCTTGTTAATTACAAGGTATTCATTTATCTTTCTATTTACATTCATACTCTTTTAACTATTATTCTTTCACTATTGCACTCATCTCACACACTAGCAAAGTAATGCTCAAAATTCTCCAGGCCAGGCTTCAGCAATATGTGAACTGTGAACTTCCAGATGTTCAAGCTGGTTTTAGAAAAGGCAGAGGAACCAGAGATCAAATTTCCAACATCTTATGGATCATTGGAAAAGCAAGAGAGTTCCAGAAAAACATCTATTTCTGCTTTATTGACTATGCCAAAGCCTTTGACTATGTGGATCACAATAAACTGTGGAAAATTCTTCAAGAGATGGGACTACCAGACCACCTGACCTACCTCTTGAGAAATCTATATGCAGGTCAGGAGCAACAGTTAGAACTGGACATGGAACAACAGTCTGTTTCCAAATAGGAAAAGGAGTACGTCAAGGCTATATATTGTCACCCTGCTTATTTAACTTATATGTAGAGTACATCATGAGAAACGCTGGGCTAGATGAATCACAAGCTGGAATCAAGATTTCTGGGAGAAATATCAATAACCTCAGATATGCAGATGATACCACTCTTATGGCAGAAAGTGAAGAGGAACTAAAGAGCCTCTTGATGAAAGTGAAAGAGGAGAGTGAATAAGCTGACTTAGTTCAACATTCAGAAAACTAAGACCATGGCCTCTGGTCCCATCACTGCATGGCAAATAGATGGGGAAACAGTGGCTGACTTTATTTTTCTGGGCTCCAAAATCACTGCAGATGGTGACTGTAGCCATGAAATTAAAAGACCCTTACTCCTTGGAAGAAAAGTTATGACCAACCTAGATAGCATATTAAAAAGCAGAGATATTACTTTGCCAACAAAGGTCCGCCTAGTCAAGGCTATGGTTTTTCCAGTAGTCACGTCTGGATGTGAGAGTTGGACTGTAAAGAAAGCTGAGCACCAAAGAATTTATGCTTTTGAACTGTGGTGTTGGAGGAGACTCTTGAGAGTCTCTTGGACTGCAGGGAGATCCAACAAGTCCATCCTAAAGGAGATCAGTCCTGGGTGTTCATTGAAAGGACTGATGTTAAAGCTGAAACTCCAATAGTTTGGTCACCTCATGCAAAGAGCTGACTCATGGAAAAGACCCTGATGCTGGGAAAGATTGAGGGCAGGAGGAGAAGGGGACAACAGAGGAGAAGATGGTTGGATGGCATCACTGACTCACTGGATGTGAGTTTGGGTAAGCTTGGGGAGTTGGTGATGGACAGGGAGGCCTGGAGTGCTGCGGTCCATGGGGTTGCAAAGAGTCGGACATGACTGAGCGACTGGACTGAACTGAACTGATTATCTTACAGGAGACACAGTCTGGCTCGCTGGCTTGGGGAGATACCCTGGGGTAGGAAATGGCAAGCCACTCTAGTATTCTTGCCTGGGAAATCCCATGGACAGAGGAGGTGGTCCACGGGGTTGCAAAGAGTCAGACACAACTGAGCATGCACACAGTACACAGTACATTATCTTGACAGCATGAAATATCAAGTGCATCTCAAAGAGAAATAAGTGGGGATTAAGACCTGGGAGGGCAAGGGGGAGATTTACTAGGTGGCATGACTTCAAGGGGGTCATCACAGGCTTTGGTCTGATTTTGGACCTCTATTTTACCAGGATACCCAACAGTGAGGATGCTTAGAGAATAAGTTTCAAACATATAAATAAGAATGAAAAAATGTTTATTCATAATCATAGAAATCTCTTGTCAGAATAACCATATCTGCCATCTTCTTAATAGAATTTTAGCTCCTTAAAGGCCAAATTAAAAACCAAAGGATTTCTTAGTATCATGAAATCAGGGCAAGGGAATAAGATGTTTTAAGATGGAAGTATGGGCCATTTCCTACCCACAGCTCTTTTTTCCTTTTCTCTCTAGAAACTGAAGTCTACCTTCTGCTATAATTAGAGTTAGAGAAACATTGCCGTAGTCTTACTCTTCCTTGATCATCCCCTGTAAATGGGATGCAACCCAACTGATTGACTGCAGTTTCCACTGTGGCTCTAAGATTGCATTCTTACTTCTCTAGGTCCCCTTGCAAATTCCCAAGGATGTTTACTCAAATTTGCACAGACAACCCTGTGAGTTATTAGAGACTGTATAGCAATTTTGTTTGGGAGATGTTTAAACTATAAAAGACGAGTTCTGTCCCCTTATTATCAAGTTATTTGTTGAGGGTGGGAATGTTCCCCATGTTGACCAGGATCCCAACTAAAATGCACTGTCACTCCTACATTTAACTCTGAGGCTCTCAGTGAAAATGAAAATAAAGAATTCCTTTAGAAGAAGGCTCATAACTAGCATACAAACTCTTCATGAAGCTTGAGTGATTGAACATTAACATAAATGCTCACCAATCACTTAGACTTAAAACAGCACTGAGACAGGAAAGGTAGCTATTTCCCTTTCCAAGTCTCTTTAAAATCTTTGATTATGTTAAGGAGAAAGTCTGTGTCTGTAAATCTTTAACATCAGTCTAGCACTGGCTAATAACTCTTTTTCATTATGTGATCCAAGTCTATTTCCATATCCACAGTACCCATATAAGCTCAGGAAGAGACTGGGAAACAGCTTGTGGTAGATTCAACTATTGCCCCCAAACTTCACCCAGTCTCTCTGCCTTGTAACTCCACAGCTCTTCCCACTAAAGGTAGAGTATACTTCCTTGCACTCTGAACTTAGGTGTGACCATTAGGTTTTCCATAACTGTCAAGATAATAGCAGATGGGAGTCAACAGAAGCTGAAAATATGCTTGTGTCATTGTGCACGTCTCCTGTGATCGGTCATCACCATGGAAAAGAACTTCTTGCAGTTAGCTGTTGCTCTTCAACCTGAGGGGCCAGAATAAGCATATGAGACACAGACCTGAGCATAAGTCTTAGGGCAGGGTCCAGCCCAGCTGGACACACAGCTAAGACACAGTCATTGAGGCAAGCCCAACAACTGCCAAGGCTAGGTAACCCCTGGACACGTAATATAACAGGGAAGGACAAATCTGACTCCACATTAGAGCTATATCCTTCCTTCTGCTCAGTCATGCGGGCTCTGCACTTTTTGTAGGAGAATGTTGCCTGTAGCCTGAAATATACAGGAGAGCCTATTCTCAGGGCTCTGACCTTTAAGAGTCCGTTCATACAGAGACAAAAGTTGTAGAACAGAGAATTATATTTGTCTAGTTGGAGGTTTACAGGAACATCGTGGCATGACATACATGGGCAGCTACAAGAACAAAGAATTCCAACACTGATAAGTTTGCAAAAACTAACCAAGCCTCTCCTTCACCTTGCCTTTAAAAATGTCTTGCTGAAACCCTTTGAAGAATTCAGGGTTTGGGGGGCATGAGACAACCCTCTCCTTACATGGTCCTGCAATAAACCTTTCTCTGTTCCAAATTCCAATGTCTTAATTTGTTTGGCCTCAGTGTGCATTGGGCACATGGACTTGTGAGAATAAGTGATTATAGTTTTATGTCTCTGATATTTAGGGGGCTGTCATAGGACAATAACTGATGGACACATTGATTAACTCAAAATAACTATCCTAATTTGGGGATCTCAATTATTCACTCCAAGAGATATATTTTTATGCTGTTTAAAGCCAATCCTATCAGAGAATGAGATGCACTTTGCTGCTCATTGCAGGCTGCACTTCCTCTTGTGGTTTTCAATCACTTCATCTAACCCCCTCTGCTGTTCAATTCTTCCCTGAAGATTCAGTTCCCCCTTGTCACCCCCTGCTTCCCCTCAATAAAGTGAGACTTATCTGAATCTTACTAGAACTCTTGGTCATATTTATTGGAAAGTCACAACTGTTTAATCTAGGTGCAGACTCAAGCTGAGGGTGATTTCTTTAATTTAGTCCCAGGGCTGACTGCTGATCTAAATTATCAAACCGTCACACTCATGATTTATGATGCAGAGAGATTGACCAACTGATTTATACCCTGTTCCTCACCACAGACTGTGAATTATATTTTACAGGGACTCAGCAAAGATTTCCAGAGACAAGAACACCTGTGGAGTCATCATTACACATACTACTGTGATTAAACTTTAGTTCATAGGGAAGGGACCTGCACTGCTTTTGACTTATTTCTGATTTTGCAGTCAGTGTGTTGATGAGTAGCAGCCCTCACCAGGAAAAAAAAGAAAGCAGGCTCATTGGTATTAGCATTTAGAGTGTAGAAAATACTACTTGTTCTTCTATATCAAGTGTGTTATGAGTAAGGTGTCTTTGGTTAGCAGAATTTGAAAGCAGGAACCATCAGACTGAACAAGACTGCTGGTCTTATTTTGTTTGGCCTGTACAAGACCCAGCAGCATTTTGCTAATCTTCCAGTTTTAAGTTTGGTATTAGCAGCCAGAATTCATTTAACATGGAGATACCATATAAAAGCATATCCTGACTGCTCTTGAAGAGGAGAAAAATCTGGCAACACTGAGGTCTCCTTCTTGTGTTTTCCCCATTCTCACCCAACAAATAGTGGCCATCAGAGAAGCACCTCCTTTATGAGGTAACATGAGCTCACCAGTCTGGTTTCCCTTTTGGAAATTAAGCTAGTGATCTGTCTTATACCCAGCTTGTTGTTGTTGTTTAGTCGCTAAGTTGTGTCTGATTCATGTGACCCCATGGACTCTAGCCCACCAGGCTCCTCCATCCATGGGATTTCCCAGGCAAGAATACTGGAGTGGGTTGCCATTTCCTTCTCTAAGGGATTTTCCCAACCCAGGGAGCAAACCTGTGTCTCCTGCAATGGCAGATGGATTCTTTACCACTGGGCCACCAGGGAAGCTCTACATATAGCTTATTTTTCCTTTATCTTCTTTGCTTGTTTGACTCCTTTAAGAATCTGTTTATGAACCAGATATTACAGGAAAACAATAACAAAGTGATTTTGATTACGTAAACACTTGAGGACCTCAACAACAATTAGATGTGAAAGTAGGTAAAAGCCAAAGAAGAAGGGAATATGAATCCAATGCAGAATGAAAGCTTTTATTACTCATTTGTTCTTCCAAGTAGTGCCGTTATTTACTCAGTGCCCACTATGTGCCAGACACCATGCATCACACCGGAGATACCAGGGACCCACCACCTCTTCTAAGACTCATTGTCTATTGGGTTGTCCAAAAAGTTCATTTGGGTTTTTTTTTTTCATAACATCTTATGGAAATGGAACATCTTTCCATAATGGAAAAACCTTAACAAAGTTTTTGGCCAGCCCAATATTACTGTGGCTTTCATGCTTTACTAAGAATGAACTTAGGGGCCAGAGATCCATATTTCCAGGCTCCACTTCCAGAAAAACGGATACATCTGGGTGGATGTTGATTCCGGGGTGAAATTCAGGACAGGAGCTGTACCAAAGGTAATAGTAACATGTGCAGAGATCACACACTGAGGAATAACAGTCAATTCAATGCCTCATGAAGTAAGCTCTGAAATGGGGTAAACCAAGGACAAGCTGAGTTCTTGGGTTTGTCCAGATCAGCCCAATGGCTGGAGGTATTGAGACATCTAAGTTCCTTGTGGGTAGAGAGCAAGAAGTTTATCAGATGAAAGAGACCAGAGAGTTGGGAACTGTAAGGGATCTCTGAGAATACAGGGGGAAGTTGCAAACTGAGATTAGAGGGGAACACAACATTCAAAGCATTAAGGAAGGCTTGGGTTGGCCAAAGAGATCATTTGGGTTTTTCTGTAACATCGTACTGGAAAAATTCGAACTTTACAGTCTACCTGATAGTAACTCAATTATCTTCATAACAATAGCTAAAGCACTTGAGCCATTGACTGCAATAAAGATGTGACATGCATTGTTTCATCCTGATTACATGGCCGTGATGCAGGTGATATCACTGTCCTAATTTTGCAGAGGAGGAAACAGAGGTTTAAGCGTTTAAGTCAGAGTTTCTCAACCTCCACCCTATTGCCATCCTGGGGCAAATAACTCTCATGAAGTGGTGGGTTGTCATAGGATGTTGAATAGCATCCCTGGCATCTAGCCCATAGATGCTAGTGGTGGCTCCTTCCTCTCCACATCCCACCCACTGGTCTGACAAACCAAAATGCCTCCAGACATCGCCAGAAGGCCCCTGGAAGGTGAAAGTAACTCCTGCTTGAGAACCGTTACAAGTAAGGTTTAAGCCATTACACATAAGCTCTCAGAAGTAGTAAGGGGCCAGGCAGAATTTAGTACCATTCGATTAACTGTCGAGCTCAACACTCTCAAACATCTGCCAAGAAAATAAGAACAAAATAGAGATGATCAGGTTAAAACTTTGTTTTAAAAAAGATCACTCTTGTAAAAAAAAAAAAAAAAGGTTTCAGTACAAATTAAAGGAAAAAAACCCCGCTAAAAACGTCTAATAAAAATAATAGAATCCAACTATAGTATTCATTGGCTTGAATGTATGGGTTGAGCTGCTAATGGAGGTCTGAAGTGCAGTGAAAAGCCACACACACACATGCACCACAGTCTGTGCCTGTGGTTCCTACAATTTCACTCTGTGATGCTTTAAAGTAAATGTGACATTACACACCTTTTAGCATCTATTTTCCCAGCAGGAAGTGTAAGATAAAGAGGCTCAATCAGTATGTTAAAATAAGACCTGATGCACAGGAGGGAGAAAAGCTTTCAGATCACAAGAAATATCACCTCGAGGAAATTAAAAGCCTGAAATATAGCATATGATTACTGACCCCAAAGTCCTGCTGTGGTGCGGTTGAAGGACTTGCAAAGATGTTTTCTATTCGCCAAATAAATCTGCAAAACTACACTGCTTTCCCAGGTATTGACATGAGTCAGCGGGAAAATCTGTGTACATGGATATCATCACCAAACTTTCTCAACTGAGGATTTGTTGAAGAAAAATAAGTTGCTTTAATTAACAACAGAATCACTGGAAATAGTCCTGATGGTTACTTTTTTCAACCTTCTATTTCCATATATTCTTTCCAAGTACACTGAAGAAGGAATTTGTACCCTATGAATGTTATGGTTTGAAATTAATCAAAAGGCACATCACACTGGTAACTTTTTTCTTGCTTTTTTTTCTCCGTTCCTTCCTTCTTATTCTTTTGTGTTCTCTTTTTCCTTCAAGCCTTTCTACCTTCAATTATTCTCCCATTCAGTCATGCATTTAATAAATCTTTACTAAGCAAGGGCTCACCGGGGCTTCCCAGGTGGCGCTAGTAAAGCACCCTCCTGCCAATGCAAGAGACATGAGAGAGGAGGCTTCAGTCCCTGGGTTGGGAAGATCCCCCGGAGGAGGGCATGGCCACCCACTCCAGTGTTCTTGCCTGGAGAATCCCGTGAACAGAGGAGTGTGGCAGGCTACAGTCCATGGGATCACACAGATCTGTACACAACCTAAGCAACTTAGCATGCTCACGTGCACACGTGCTCCCTATGCACCAGATACTCTGTGAAGTTCTGGGAAAAGATGCAGCCCCTGCCCTCACGGAACTTTAAATCTAGAGGCAGAGGCAGACGGCAATCAAAATATCACTCAAGCAGAGGAAGTCTGCATTTCTTATGAGAGCTATGGTTGATGGGTAACTGTTTTGATGACAGCCTACAGTGGAGGATTTTGTCTCATTAAGAAGTCACGGAAGGACTCCCTGGCATAATTTCTGAAGGTTAAGTAGGAGGTATCCACATGGGGAAGAGGAACATACTCTGTGTGGTCAAGACAACATGGGAACAAAGAGCCTTTGGTTGATGAGGGCATGGCATACCTGAAAAACTAAAAGAAGGTGGGTTTGGGTAGGAGACACAGAGCCAAGAACAGGATGGCGAGGTGGGTGGAGGAGGGGTTTTCTGGGAGTCTGCTCTGGAGTTTGTATGAAGCTTTGTCCTAATCCTAAAAGCAAGAGGTAACATAAAACATTTGCTATCTTACAAGTTTTACAAGAGGATGAGGTGGTTGGGTGGCATCATCAACTTGATGGACATGAGTCTGAGCAAGCTCCAGGAGTTGGTGATGGACAGAGGAGGCCGGCATGCTGCAGTCGATGGGGTTGCAGAGAGTCGGACACAACTGAGCAACTGAACTGAACTGAAGTTTTGGATTTGTTTCTATAGCAGAAAGATGTGTGTAAAGGCAATGCAACATATGATGCTAAGATCTGATCTTAAAAATAATTAGAAATGACCAACGTAACATATACCTACAGACCAAGTCCTGAGCTCCTGTGAAAGGGGGCGTTTTTTAAAAATGGTTTCTAAGATGACACACAGTGGGGAACAAGGATCAGGGTCCAGCAAATATTACATTCCACTATACCTGTTTCCTCAGAAAACTATTCGACTTGATATCACATACATATCTGCGATCACATTTGGGGTTAACCCTGAAACGTTAAAAATTGGAGGCAAATATTTAAATATGTGTCTTGAGAAAGAAAGCATGCTTGATTCTTGAATCATTTTTTAGTCTTTTCTAGCTATAAGAATTAGTACAATTTGATGACATTACAGGCCCTTTGGTGATGTACCATCTTAAGAATCCTGAATTGTATCATCTCATCACTGGCGTTTCTTCAGGAAAAAAAATGCATTCAGTTCAGTTGCTCAGTTGTGCCCAACTCTTTGCAGCTGGATTGTCTGGAGTGGCAGATGCGGAGGACCTTGGCCACATTGAACACAACCAGGCGAGACAAACCCATACAATTTGTCCGTGGGGCTTTTGGGGAGGAAATTGTGACTCCGATTTCAAGAGAGTTGGAATTACATTTTTGCTCTTACCTAAAGCTATAGGGGGTGATGTTGAGAAGGTCTGCTAGAGTTTGTCAAGCGGAGCTCCTACAGAGCTGAGACTTGCAAAGCACATACCATCTGGAAAAGGAAGTTTCTTCGGAAAGCGGATAATGTAAACCTGGAAGGGGCTGAGGGGTTGGAGGTGGGGAAGCGGGTCTGGGAGCCGGTCTGTCACTCAGCCAGCTGGGGACAGAGGAGGCTGACAGGTAAACACAGACACACTGGCGGCTGGTCTAGCGGTCATCAGAACTCTTCATCAGTACCCTCCTGACCACTCTCCTTCCAACCCCTGTCACAGGTCTCTGAAGAGAAGCCTCCAGATTGGACCACACAGAGAGGTCTCCAAACACTAAGGCCCACTCGGGAGATGCCGCCCTTCTCACCCAGTAGGCAATTTCAGTCCAAAGCCAGCGATCTCTGGTGTCAATAACACAGAGCAGGATATATGAGAATCAGTTGCATACAAGGAAAGCAGTAACTGACTAAAGAGGTTTATGTCAAAATATCCAACTGGCTTCCCTCCTGCACTTCACAAGCATACTCGTGGGAAATGGAGATGGCCAAGCACAGAACAGCTAGTGAGTTTCACAGAATAAAATGGAGATGCTCGGATTAAAAAAAAAAAGTTTTTGTGTTGCCTACCCCTTTCTTTCTAAAAAGTAATTTCAAACATTATATTAGTTTTTAATTAATTATTATTTGTCGTTGTTCAGTTGCCAAGTTGGATCCTCACTGTGACCTCATGGACTGTAGCATGCCAGGCTCCTCTGTCCTCCATAATTTCCTGGAGTTTGCCCTGATTCATGTCCATTGAGTCAGTGATGTTATCTAATCATCCTGTCCTCTGCCACCCCTTTCTCCTTGTGCCTTCAATCTTTCCTATCATCATGACTTAATTACTAATATTGATGAGGGAAAGGCTGCTGGTAGCTCCATTTGACAAATGAGGACACAGAAGTTACAAGAAAAATCTGGTGAGCATCTTTGGTCTACCTAAGGTCACATAACTTGTTATCAGGACTCAGTTAAACTAGAGCCTGAGTCCCACACAAAGACGTTGCCTACAAGGAGCTATTTTCCTGTAACCCATTTAATTGTTGTGTATGCAGAGTTGCTCGGGTGTGTCCGACTCTGTGACCCCATGGACTGTAGCCCACCAGGCTCCTCTGTCCATGGGATTCTCCAGCCAAAATTACTGGAGACAGTTGCCATTCCCTTCTCCAGGGGATCTTCCTGACCCAGGGATTGAACCCAGGTCTCTTTCATTGCAGGCGGATTCTTTACCATCTGAGCAAATAAATTGGGTCTTTCCTTTTTGCCATTAGAGTTTAAGCATATTTTTAAGAAGGAAAAGAAAAGTGCCTCGTGTTTGTTTTTTATAAAGGAGCGTCTGGAAACTAAGCAGTGTGATACGGTATTGATTTAAAGAAATGCAATTTCATGAAAACCAGCCACAGGTGCTTGGAAAGGCTTTCATTCACTCCCCCTCAGCAAGCCGCAGCTGAATTAGATTTCCCTGTGCCATCTCTTTAGCAAGCCATATGATCTAACACTTGACAAGAATAGAAATCCAGAGAAACAAAAGAACCATAAGAGAAGAAATAATGAATTTTACCATAATTTTTTTAAAAATTCCGTTTGCCAGGTTATTGGGGGCATTGTCTACCACAAGGAGAGTGGGCTTGTTTACTGGCTGTAATGATTTTACTCAGCATTAGCTAATTTCAGAATGTTCCTTGCAGTCCATTCAGGGGTATACATTCACTTATTCTTCCCCCTGTCTTTCCATTGTCCTTTAGTTTTTATTACTAGCTGCCGGCAATTCTTCTTTCCTCCCCTTTTTCTCCATTAGTCCTTCCTTCCTTCCACGCTAAGCAAATCAACTAAAAAAACTGAAGGGGCAAAGTTTCAGAAATCAAATTGGAAAAATCCTTATTTGACTACAGATTTACATTTTCAAAGAAGATAGCCACGTTTTAATAAATTATCCCTTCTTTTTCCCCTAATCCCTGGATGGTCTCTTTTTACTTTGGCCAAAACTTGGGAGTAAGAGCCATTCTTGGGGCAGGACCAGGGCTATTATGTTTAGTTAATTTCTGTAACTATACTTTCTAAGTCTTGGGAAATGAGTCAGCCAGTGGGGAGAAACTCCATGCTCTGGGGCTGGGTGGCATTTAGTCCACAGCAGGCCATGAGAAACCCCCTCCTGCTCCCTCTCACTCTGGCGCTGAGCCTTGGCTGGGGGGCTGGCGGATCTTCATTTATGCTAAACCTCTCCCTTATTGGATACGCACAAAGGGCGCCTGCAGCGCCAGCTCTGGGGTTTGGCCCAAACGATTCTAATTGTCCCCTTATCCAATATTCAAAGATAAGGCTCAGCCATTAGGCCCTTGAAAAGCAATATACAAGCACTGGCTTATGGACAAGGTTAGTAATAAGATACAGCTCTACTTCGCATGTCATACTTGAGGGATGCAAAAAAGATAGCTGACCCCTATTTCTGTTCTCACACGTTTTGTAGCGCATACATGTTTATATTTCCTGCTTCAAATGTGCCAGGCAGAGCTGCAGCAATTCAAGACCCTAGAATTGATACAACCTGACCCTCTGTAATTTACTTCAGGAACTAGTTAGCCTTGTTATCAAAAGGAGAAACCTTCTGCTTCTGACAGGCTTCTCGGTTAAAATTAGGAAATGGATCACGATAGATCAATATTGCAACCCCAGCACCACTGTGCATTAAAGCTTCACCATCATCCCTCACCTCCCCTGACCCCCCTCAACAAAACCTCCACACCTTGCACTAGAAAGACTGATGTGTATGAAATTAAAACAGTAAGAGAGTTAGGTCAGCCACAGGGTCACCCTTAATAGAAGATGATTCAAGAGGTTTCTTTTAAAATGGAGTTGATGCCTTAAATGTAACTTGCTAACATCCTCCGTTTATCACTAAATGATGGTAAATATTTAATCTTTAGCAGAGAGGAGCTAAAATACAGCAGAAATCAAAGACGGAGAAATAAATGACTATTTCTTCTTTTGAGCTGCTTGTTCTGTTCTATTTACAAAAGATGTGTGCCAGGTTCAGAAGCAACCATCACAGACCCTAGCGATGTGAGTTTGGTAATGAAATGTGTGTGTGTGTGTGTTGGGCAGTTCTCAAAAGTTTCCAGCATATGTTTTCTTTGACAGATTAAATAATAACAGAAAGTTGTGACATGAAAACATACATCATTCTGAGAAATGTTGACATGACTTTTCTTACAGATTTTTTTTTTCCTTTTGTGGTAGGTGGTGTAATGTTACACAACTCTTAAAAAGTGCAAGGAAGCCTATGAATAACTTCTTTCAAATCTTTATGTCAGGGGAGCAACTTTTCAAAAGTGATTCTGAAGCCCAGGATTTTCTGATTCCCACACCTAAACCCCAAACCACTTGTGAAAATTCAGCTTTTCAAACAAAGCCCAGCCCTATGGTTTCCAGCTGTCTATCTGTTGCCAAATGTCCTGAGATTCATGTACTCAATCTGTAAATCAGGAGAGAAAGGACAGGAAGATGTGAAAGGAGTGGGGCACTTGAAAATAGAATTCCTAGATATCTGTTTGTTTTAGAAGTGTGTATATGTGTATTTCAAGCTAATTCTTTATAATTATCAGGGTTGTCCTGTTTCACATCTAAGTACTGAACTACCGTCTATTCTTTTTGACACAAACAATATGCACATAGTGCATACAAATTCATAACATAGACACAACATATGCACACACAATGCACACAGATTCGTAACACACACATGTGCAACACACATATGTGCAACACATACACACAGTGTGTTTAAAGACACATACTCCTCAAACAAAAAGCATTTTCTTTTCCTCTGGCCTCAGAGCATCTCTATCAAGTGCTGCCTAACTTGGGGCTTAAGGCAGTAACTGTGAAAGCACGGTGACCTGAATCTCTTGGGTTAGATTCCATGTCCATCATCCCAGCTGGGGGATCATCAGGTTCCAGAGTCTATGGTCAAGCTTTCAAAGCTAGGTGCTCTGTATGCTGTGAGGCATGGGCCCCATCACTTGGGGAGAGACAGACAGACAGAATTGGTGGCATTTTATTTCTGCAGCAGGTTAGTTAGGCTACAAGTGGTGCTAACTGGCACCCTCACAGGCTATGACATTTGAGATCTGCTGCCAAAGGGCAAGAGACAGATGTCTAACTTCCCTTTGTTCCCTGTGCAACATCAAATGGATGCCAAAGAAAGCCCCTCTGCCCTGACCCTGACAATTTCAGGCCAGCTTAGGTGATGGATTTAGGCATCTCCCCACCTTGACCCCATCATTTTGAAAGCAGTGCTTTAAATTTGTTCAGATGTTATATAGGAAAAACAAAATCACTTAAAATGGAGGGGTGCAAGCAGAAGAGGGGAGAGATACACACTTTGGAATATAACTTTGGGCAAAGGATTCTGAGCTCCTACATCCTCTGAGCCTTAAGTCCCCCAGCCCAGCATTTTTAAAAGGCCAGGAAGAGTAATGGATAATAGTGAATTTTCAACTCTAGGGGGAAGCTCAAAGTATCCACATGTTCACCCCATTCTAACGAGAAGGAGGTCACTGTGGTAAGGGTGAAGCTTTTACTGAAGTAAATAGTGTTACAAGTGGAACTTCTTTGATAACCTCTCTGTTATTAACTTTTCTCTTCTTTTTCTTTTTCTTGCTGTTTTTGCTGAACTTCTTTATGGTGTGTGCTTTTGTAACTGCTATCCACTCTAGTCTTCGCCCTATTCTGGTGGCAGAAAATGACAGAGTAGCTTGCTATTTGTGATGGTTCCCACCCTGTCAACCTTTCCTGTCAACCTTGGAAAGAACAACACAACTAGGAGATGAGACCTGGAATGGGGTGTTTATCCTAACCTCTCCCCTGGCCTAGAGGAGACAGGTTATCATCTCTTTTCCATGTTTTCAGCTTGTTTCTTCCTCCAAACTTATAATGGAAGCATCAAGAGTAGAGTTTAGAAAGAGCTGGCCTCAGTTCTAGCCCCCAGTCCTCAGGAGTGCTGAGGATCACAAGGGCTTACCAGTTCTCTAGAATGAACACAGAACAGGGATTTGAATCCAATGCCATAAAGAGGGTTTCTTTTCCCATATGTCTCTGTGTTTATATCCCAATGACCCAGTGCACTGAAGGGTGATGAGAAATGATTCAGGGATTTGGAATCTTCTTACAGTCCGCCCAAAGTCCTTACCAAGAGTGGTTACAGGCCCCTAAGGGGGAGGATGTTGGTGTCCTATCACAGCTGAAACTTTAGCTGGGAGTGAGTTTAAACTGATTTATGGAGATATTGAAGAATTTTATGAGCCAACCAGATGATGGAATTGTGGAATCCAGTAACGGTGATTATCCTAACTGAATCAAATTGCTTCACATTCACACTGAGTGATTGATGCTCCATTGAGCCCGCCTATCGCCAAAACAGTCACCTACTGCAAGACAACCAGTTCTGTCTATGTTTATAGATATGGAAACTTTCAGTTTAGTTGTATGTCTATATATGTAACTAGATATATGTATCTCCCTGATAATATAAATCATTTTTCTACGGAAAAGTGATTTTCTCACCTCTGTGACTTTCTCACCACTCACAGAGTCCCGAATAGAGTAAGTGAACAAAAATTATTTACAGAAAAAAGGACACAGCAATTTAAGGGCACAAATAAAGATGATGCTGACCTTTTTGGTCACATCTACCCATGGAGCTGATAATTATCTCTAGAAGGTTCCCTTCAAGCATAAGAGATAACACTCTAGTAGTTTAGGGTTTGAACACTGTCTAGGGTCAAGAGGACAGATTAGAAATTAAGACTTATATCTTTTCCAATGTCGTCTATTTTAGGTCCTTCTAACCTGAATGATTTTCTGTCCAAGCATTTTGATACAGGAGATGATGCAATTATCAGACCAATTAACAGCAATGCAATAATTATGATAGTACTATTAATTGCAGCTTTAGTGTTATAACACTAATAACATTTATCATTTAATAGGTACAAGACACTTTTCTATGCGATTTACCTACTAATGTACTGGTTTGCCAAAAAGTTCATTTGGGTTTTTCCATGACATCTTCTGAAAAAATCCAAATGAACGTTTTGGCCAGCCCAGTGTTTAATATCCATGGCAACACTATGGAAGATTGTAGTCTTGTCCACTATTAAACCCATTTTATAAATAAGGAAACTGAAAGAAAATGTAGTTGAATCATTCAAGGTCTCATAGCTAAATAAGAAGACCTGGAAGATCACAAAGCACAAAATCAATAAAACAGATCCCAGGCATTCACCTATTTAACATTTATGGGTTCTCATATTGTTGATTATTGACCTAAAAGCCCATGATAAAGTGAGGTAAGATTTTGTATATGCCCAATTTTGGACAGACTTACTATAAGCCTGACATAGACACCCCCTATCCAGTGAATAAACTCAGTCATCCATCCAGAAGTCATTTCTCAGCACACCTTTTTTCTTTTTTTCACTTTCCTGTATCCTGTTCTATTAGAAGAAAAATGATCACTTAAAAAAAGAGAAAATCTTAGTGAGAAATGATGAGTTAACTATTATATGAACATATATATGCAAAGTCCATGACTCTCACTGGAAATATGATCCAAGAGAAGTCAGGACAAACACTTCATATTTCCAAACTCTCAGATTTGGGATTTAGTGAAGTTTGTGAGAATTATTCTCTGTGACTGTAAAGAATCTACTGAACAACTGCCTCAGGAAGAAAACTACTTTTTATATATCTTGTAGCTCGTGACCAAGACTAGCAGGTAAGTGCTTGTTTCTGACTTGACTATCTAGAAATTAGACATGATTTCTTGTCATGATGCTTGTCCAGTGCTGTGAGCAAGTTTCTGAGACCAGCATAAGAAACAGGTCAACAGGGCCAGACCTCCCATGGCCATCCAAGTGACGATCTGGCTCCAACTTTCTTCCCTGTTATGTTCCACGGGAACTGCCATTTTCACAGTTATAGTCACTGGTTGAAGGCTTTCTTCCTGGAAGGTCTCTACTAAAATGCAAAGCAATTATAGAAATAAAAGCAACCCTGGAAGAAGCCTTGGAAGAGGAATAGGCATGATGGAAGGAACGAGTGAATTGGAAATGGGACCACTGAAGGGACACTTCCCAGGTACCACATCTTTGAATCCTTATTGGCCCTGTTAAACGTCGTGTATGATGCAGGTAATACATGCAGATCCATCTGAGAGCCTGGAATGAAAGCAGAAAACTACAAAGCTGAATTTAATGAAGCAAACTTTTGCCAAAGACCCTAGTGTTTGATACACATCTGATAGCTCTCTCAGTGCAAGTTCTGGATCATAGAGCACACACTGGCTAGCATCGAGACCCATTCTGCTTTCATTCCCAATTAATTAGAGATGCTGGGTCTCTAAGAGCTTTTGTTAGAAATAATTAAATAATAAATATCTATAAAGCGGTTTGCATGTTGAGTCTAATGAGAACAAACTCCACCGAAATCCAATTTCAACTCTTATTGCTTTCCTGAGCCAGATTTAAATTGGATTTGTGTTTCTGCACTCTTTGGCATAAGGATCAACCATCGCATGGGTAGATTTGGCATGGTGACTGCCTTTGGGGCCAGCTGCACAGAAATATTGTTTGACTCAGCCATGGTATCCCCCAAACATGGGCCCAGAACCAGACCGTTGGGCTGACCATTTCTGGATATCCAAAGGGTGTCATGAAGTTCTCAACTATGCTCCCAGAAAAAATAACTTTCATTCACTTCAGTTTCAAAAAGTAAGAGAGGAGAGAGGATAAGCAAAGAGCAATAGGAAGGCTAGGATGTCCCAGTTCTGTAAGGTCGGGAGGACTGTTGTTAGCTTGAGCTAATGATATGGCGTCAACAGACCAGAGCCTTTACAAGACAGAGATGCAGAGCCGTGAGCACAAGGGCTCCTTGCATTTCATACATTATACCTTGTTTCCCCCTCATTTAGCATATTTTCCACGCTAGATCACATTTAAATTCACCGAATAACAAACTGAAAACCCCTTTTTGTGCTATTAAATGTCCGTGCTGTGTGCTAACCAGCAGTATCATTGACTCTAACTGCGATACAGTGTTTAGAAAACAAATGGGTAATTTCATTTTGCCTTTCTTTTATTAAAGAAAGTGAGTGGAAAACAAACAAACAAACAAAAAAACTAAAGTATGTGTTCATTTGTTCCAAACCTGGG
The DNA here is from genome assembly GCF_910594005.1 of Cervus elaphus. Taxonomy (NCBI): domain Eukaryota; kingdom Metazoa; phylum Chordata; class Mammalia; order Artiodactyla; family Cervidae; genus Cervus; species Cervus elaphus. The sequence goes on along the minus strand of NC_057837.1, from coordinate 9,129,377 downwards.
ACAAAAAAGTCATTTCCAGGCAAACCTGGAAGGGAAGAATTTGTTAAAATCAGAAGTATGTTTGATTGACTGGTTGGCTATGAGTGTTTGGCAAGTGAAAAAATACAACTAAAGAGGACATCAGAGGTGTGAGGAAAATGTCAAAGAGAGGGGTAGTTAAGGAGAAAATGGAGAGACCAGGTATTGGGAAACAGCATAAAAAATTTCTTTTTCAGAAACCTCAAAGCAGAGAGAAGTAGCTTGTTCCACAGAACTATTGATACAATTCGTTATACTTGTCCTTTATCAAAAGAGAAGGAAAGGTAGTGTTCAGCATTGTGTGATCAATTTTTTAAGCAAAACTGACTGGATTTCAGTAATGTCAGCATCGCTAAGACCAGCTCAGTCTCTCATGAATTCCCTGCTTGATTCCTCTGCAGAAAACAGAAGCACCAAGTCTCACCCCAGATGTAAATCATCTTCCTTTGTCTACTGATAGTCACATCAAGTAAAGAGATAGAACTAGAATTTAAGGCAAAATACTGCTTTACAATTTTTATTATCTACACCTGTTAGCAAATTATTGTTCTTAAATAATGCGTGCTTGCTAGCATTCAGTGAGGAAGGAGTAAGTCCAAATATGTATGCCATTACTAAGGATTATAAAATATGCTTAACAATTTCAGAAACAAACTCACTGCTCAAATTTTGTCTATACAACATCTATAGATATATCATGGGAGGTATTCTTGATAAGCGAGCAGACAGTCTTGAATAATTCTAGTAACACACACCTGGGTTTATTTCCAAGCTATAAAGCACACAGTGGCTTTCTCCCCCAATATCTATTCCACTCCTCTCTCATTTTTAGCATTCATGATACTTTTATTGATCCCATTCCTAGATCAAAAAGTTGCCTAAGTCAATCAGTGTAATTTTCTCTCTCATGGCAAATAGATGGGGAAACAGTGGAAACAGTGGCTGACTTTATTTTTCTGGGCTCCAAAAATCACTGCAGATGGCGATTGCAGCCATGAAATTAAAAGACGCTTACTCCTTGGAAGGAAAGTTATGACCAACCTAGACAGCATATTAAAAAGCAGAGACAATACTTTGCCAATAAAGGTTCATCTAGTCAAGGCTATGGTTTTTCCAGTGGTCATGTATGGATGTGAGAGTTGGACTGTGAAGAAAGCTGAGCGCCAAAGAATTGATGTTTTTGAACTGTGGTGTTGGAGGAGACTCTTGAGAGTCCCTTGGACTGCAAGGAGATCCAACCAGTCCATCCTAAAGGAGGTCAGTCCTGGGTGTTCATTGGTAGAACTGATGTTGAAGCTGCAACTCCAATACTTTGGCCACCTAATGCAAAGAGCTGACTCATTTGAAAAGACCCTGATACTGGGAAAGATTAAGGGCAGGAGAAGGGGACAACAGAGGATGAAATGGTTGGATGGCATCACCAACTCAATGGACATGGGTTTGGGCGGACTCTGGGAGTTGGTGATGGACAGGGAGGCCTGGCATGCTGCAGTTCATGGGGTCACAAAGAGTTGGACCTGACTGAGCAACTGAACTGAACGGAACAAATTGGCTGAGGAATCCCACGCCTGGGTCAATTGGCACATACCATCCCAGTGACTTATGTCAGGGTTCAGAAGTACTCCAGTCACAGCAGAGCTGAGGACTTTTACTGGGGTCTGGGAATCAGATATTCTCTCTCCTTCTGGGCAGTGTGGTTTGGGTCTATGAGGCTCAGGAGAGCTGCAGCCATTTTGACACCATGAGGTAAGCCAGCCTTTCAGAGCAGAGTCAGAAAAAGATCCAGCCCCAGGCAACCTCTTGAAACTCTAAATCAAACCTCCTTAATTGCTCTACCTCTTAATTGTCCAGTTACTTGAGTCAATAAATTGTCACTGTTAACAGAAGTCACTTTGATTAGGCTTTCTCTTTATTGACCATGTAAAGAGTTTTAACAGATAGGATACATTTAGTCAAGTTTCTAATCCTTTCTGGATAGCTTCCCCTGCCTCTGACTCCTCACCTCTCAGTGGGAAAATACTAACTCTTTAGTGGGCTTGTGAAGGGATTAGCTCTAAGAAGAGTCAATTTTCAGTTCACTCATATATGTATTCATGTGTCCATTCATTTCTCTATTCAATTAACGTTTACTGAGTGCATCCTACACATGTCAGGCACCACTGCATGAGACAGAGCAATGAACAAAAGCGATAAAGTCCCTGATGCCACACTATTACACAACAAGACAAGATTATAGAATTGTTCAGATGGGCATGCTGTAGAGGTAATCAAAGTGGAGAGGTCATACCCAGGAGCAGGTGAGGTTGACAGAGTAGAAGAACTATATGGGATGGTCAAGGAAGCTCTTGCTGATAAGATAGGATTGGCCTAGAGATGAGAAAGGAATGAGGAGTCCAGTCACGCAGAGATGAGGCTAGGAGGAGAACCTTCGAGGCACAGATAGAGGAAACCCAAGTGCCGTGGAGATCTGTACTCGGCACCTTCAAACAACAGCAAGAAGGCTTGTGGCTGGAGCTTATCGAAGGTGATGAAGTTCTTGTCAAAACCATGGTCAATTCGTCACCAACTGTTATTTATTCAACCACCTAAAAATCATTTTAAACCATGCCCTTTTATCTATCCCACAATTTTGGCTCATATTTTCACCAATGTTAACTTCCCTGGTGGCAAACTTCTCTTCAATGCACTTCCCTGTATGAGTCTTAGACCTGTGTTATTAATATAATCCTTCATGGGGCTTCACAAAGAATCTGTAAACAAACAAATGTGTAAGAGAGACCCCCTTTAAATTAAACTGTCTACTGTCTCCCCATTACTTATGAAAGTGACTCCTAAGATTATATTTCCCTTGACCCTATCAATACAAGAATTTTAGCATTGAACTCTCTCACACAAATTATATACCTGTTATGTGCCCACTCCCACACATAAAGCTTCATCAAAAATCGAAACAAATTTCTTTTAAATTAAAAGGGGATTAAAAGGTACAAACTCATGTATAAAGTTAATAAGCTATATTGTTCGCAAGGGCAATATAGCCAACATTTTATGATACCTATAAGTGGAATATAAACTATAAAAATTATGAATAACTATGTTGTGTTCACCTTAAGCATATAGTACTGTAAATCAACTAGAATCCGGTAAAAATAAAATACAAAAAATAACAGCATACATGCTTTGGTGTTTTCCTCCGGTGCCTCTGTGCAACATTTCATGCTCCCTAACGTGGAGAGGGCTGACTTCTCAGCCTGGCCCACGTCCCAGTGCCCTTCTCATCCTGCCACCTCACTTCTCGTCCCCCTTTTATGCTACAATGAAAACCAACTCTTTGCAGCTCTGCCCCCCACACACCATCTTTCTTTCTTGCCTCTTTGCCTTTGTCCAAGCTGTTCCTTTTAGTCACTTTCTCTTCATTCTACTTTTATCTTTAACCTTTTAGAGTCTATTAGCCGATATGCACTCCATCAATTATTACATGACTGCACCCCAGCCTGGATGAGGAGCGCTCCAAGCTTCCACAGCACTTCTGCAGCTTTATATTCTCTATATTTACTGCTCTCTATTCTCAGCAAGTGTTCGTGTCTTGTCCTGGCCAGTTCATGAGTTCCTGGAAGGCAAATATTGTGTTTATTTCATCTACATATTATCAGTGCCCAGGACAGCTTTGGGCAAATACTAGCAGACACTGTTTCTGGGGTGGGGTGAGGAGAAGGAATGGGTGGGTGGATGGATGGATGATGCCTTAAAAGGAAACACAACATGGTGAGCTTAAGGAGACACAGCATGAGCTGGAGCCAGACTGGCTGAGTTCTCAGTCCAGCGCTATCACAGCCTTGCTGTGTAATCCTGGCCAGATGCCTTAACTTCTTCAAGCCTCCACTGGCTTTTCGGTAAAGTTTGGGCCATATAACAATACCGAGTTCACAAGACGGCTGTTAGGATTGAAGGAGCTAACATGGGAAGACTTCCCAGCACAAAGGACCACCTTAACAAAATTCAGGGATTCTCTATCCATCAGTGTGAAAGCTTTTCCCATGCTATTATGACAAAGAGAAAGTCAGGCTTGGAGTTTATCAGAGGAATTAGTTCCTGTTGTGACAAGGTGCTCTCATTGTAAGACTGGTAAGGGTTTTGACAACAGATTAGTTAAATGATATGCCTACGAGTTAATAAATAATGCTGAGTTTACCTTTGACTTACTTCAGGCGTGTGCTGAGAGGATTAAGTGATTAATATTATGATCCTAAGAGCCCAGGAGTGGGGGACAGTCTAGTGTGAATCACACAAGAAATACCGAGGCGGAGGAGCAGGAGGAGGTGAGGCGGTATAGACCTAGTTTCTTTTAAAACTGTTGACTAGAAGGGAATATTAGGCATTCTTCTGTAATTTGCATAATATGGGTTTGCGAACAGCAAACAATACTTCTGAAGGCTGTGTCCACCATCACGGAGCATGTGTATGTGGTTTCAAAATTAGCTCGCCTGCTATGTTACCTCTTAATCCAATGAAGTGTAACAAAACTGAAGGAGGATGTACAAGCATTAAATAGATGTTTCTTAGAAATAAAGACCTACCCATGTATTTAGCCCATCCTCAAGCCCACTTACTGTATGCTTACATGGTTCGCCTTATTAGTTCCAGTTTGCTTGTTGTGACTTAGCAGAGCAGGTCTTAAGTTTTGAAAGACCTTCTCCTAGAAGACTCATGAGGCTTCTGGCCATCTATTTTATCCCTGATGTAAACATGTTAGTTTTAAATGCTCTGCCGGGTCTCTGCTGCTGCAGCGGCCTTCCTCCAGTTGCAGCCGGCAGGGGCCACTCTCCGGTCGTGGTAAGTGAGCCTCTCGCTGCGACGGCTGCCTTCGTCGTGCAGCGCAGGCCCCAGGGCGGGTGGCTTCAGTGGTGGAGGCAGGTGGGCTCAGCAGCTGTGGCCCCCGGGCTCTAGGGCACAGGCCCAGCAGTTGTGGCCCTTCAGCTTAGTTACCCCACAGCGTGTGGTCTCTTCCCAGATCAGGGACCAAACTCGAGTCTCCTGCGTTGGCAAGTGGATTCTTTACCACTGAGCCTCCAGGGGAGCCCTAAACACTTTTAAAAAGAGAGTTTTCATAATATCTTCATTTCCTCTGCTGGATTTTTCCCCCCCCTGATTTTCTTTAAAAAAACAACAACAAAAAAAAACTCAAGCCTGTCCCTTGTAAAATGAGGCGTTGAGCTTTCCTGAGTTTTCAGAGAAAATGATTAGCTGTACAGAGAACACTCCTCCATTCATTTCTTTGAACCATCTTCAACCTATATCTCACCAGCCTAGAATCCCTGCAACTGCTCAGATAATTGGAGAAAAATGACATGACAGGATACATTATCATGACACAATGTCTAGACAGTGACCGAAACAGAAGCAACAGGAAAATTCCACGTGCATCTCTGCAGTGAAGGAGGGGTCTGGGGCTCTGAAATGACATGTGACCCTCTTGCCTCAGTGTCTTGTGTAATTTCACATAAAGCAGGAAGCAACCATCCACCATTCTGGGATGGCGGCTGCTCTGTGGTTCTGGTGAAATGCAGGCATGGTCCAACTCAAAGTCCTCCTAAGCAACTGCAACACCACCCAACCCAACCCCACGGACTCCACAGCCCCACCTAGAGGCAAGGAAGGCATCTGGTCTGGCATTCCCAGAAGAAATCCAAAGTCTTCCCAGACTTTGTATGTTGACCTTCCTCTTGCCATCCTGACCCAAACAGGACTAAAACGTCTCAAGACAGAGAAAGTGGGCCTGTGGCCATAAAAGCCCTTTTGATCTCCAGCCAAATGGAGGCGTTCAAGCCTCAGGCATGGGAAACATGATAGCAAGGGCAGAGTTCACTTAAAAACAACAAAGTAAGGTTAAGGCACAAACACAGCTCAAAGAAAGACAACCACTTCTTTTGAGTCACTAAGATGCACTTTAAACAGGATTACGTTGGAGAAAGTGGAGAGGAGAGCATCCAAGGGTAAGAGATGCTTGAACTGGAAAAAGCTAGTTGTAAGAGTGAACTTTGAAGCGAAATTCTGGGTATACTTGGAGAAATTAACCACTCTAAGCCTGATTGCCCTGGCTCTAAAATAGGTTCAATTATTAAAATTGAGTGAACAATTTTTTTTATAAAAATAAAACACTCGGCAGAGTACATAGTGAATCAAAGCAAATTTTCAATAGAAACTATTATAATCATTAGTAGTGTTAAGACTAGGGAGTATTCACACAAGAAAGAGGAGGAGAGGGTGCTATCAGGTGAAAGTGGAGAGGTAAGGAAATTGCAGGCACCATATAAGGTCTGACAATGACTAGTATCCTCCCTGGCTTCTGGGAATAAGAAAAAGAAGGGAGAAGACTTCAACCCTAGCTTTTTAGTCCATCGAGGATCCCTCAAGAGGGACTTGGGAAACAATTATATTACTGGGTGTGTGGGGGAGGTTTAGATGCTTTGGGGATAAACACAATGTCCTTACATGTTTCCATAGTGTAGCAGTTATCACATTCACCTAACATGCAAAAGGTCCTTCCCTGATAGCTCAGACAGTAAAAGACTCCATCTACAATACAGGGGATCTGGGTTCAATTTCTGGGTCAGGGAGACTCCATAGAGAAGGGAATGGCAACACACTCCAGTATTCTTGCCTGGAGAATCCCATGGACAGAGGAGCCTGGAAGGCTATACTGGGTCGCAAAGAGTCGGACAGGACTGATGGAGTGACTAACGCAACAACAACAACATAATGTCCTTAGGCCAGGTTCCCATCTCCACTCCATCATCCAGTAGCTGTGTGACTCTGGAAGCGTTACCTTCCTCCTGTGAGATTCAACAAGGATGCAGCAGAACGGGCTAGTTTCTTTCTTCCTTAGAAACAGAATCTCACATTTGAGTTAGGTAAGCACATTGGTGCCCTTAATTACTTTTGTCAGCTCCTTTCCTAAGTAGATATTGTATGGGTCTGTATTCTGACCAATGAGACAGAATCCAAAATGTTGGGGGGATTAGCATGAAACTTCTTAAAGGGAAGAAGGTATCACCCTTTTTATTCCTTCCTCCAGCCTCTTGCCTGAAAACAGAAGTAATGGCTGGACCCCGAGCAGTCACACTGGACATGAAGTTGGCAGAGCAGATGACAAGTAGAACCTCTGTTAACAGTCTTAAATTTCTTCTACATGAGAGAGATACCCATTTCTATGTTGTTTAAGCCACTCCTATTGAGAAATTCTGTTACATGCAGCCAAACCTAAGTTCCTACCAAGGCAAATACAAAAATGGTGTGTATCCAATAAGGTTTGTGTACAGACTTGACAGGCTAAGTCAGGTAAATACCTCGGAGAAGACTCTTGAGAGTCCCTTGGACTGCAAGAAGATACAACCAGTCCATCCTAAAGGAAATTAGTCCTGAATATTCATTGGAAGGACTGATGCTGAAGCTGAAACTCCAATACTTTGGCCACCTGATGTGAAGAACCGACTCATTGGAAAAGACCCTGATGCTGGGAAAGATTGAAGGCGGGAGGAGAAGGGGATGACAGAGGATGAGATGGTTGGATGGCATCGCCGACTCTATGAACAATGAGTTTGAGTAAGCTGCGGGAGTTGGTGATGGACAGGGAAGCCTGGCATGCTGCAGTCCACGGGGTTGCACAGAGTTGGACATGACTGAGTGACTAAGCTGAACTGAACTGATGTTATTTAAGCCACTTCTATTGAGAAATTCTGTCATATGCAGCCAAACCTAAGTTCCAACCACGGCAAATATAAAAATGGTATGTATCCAATAAGGTTTGTGTAGAAACTTGACAGGCTAAGTCAGGTAAATACCTCACACATGATAGGGTTTCATAAATCCATAAATCCATTCATTCATTAAGTACGTATTACATCTCCTCTGTTCCAAACCATCTTTTTGGCACTGAAAACATAATGGCAAATAAGACTGTAAGGTCTGAGTCACTAAAAGAGATCATATTCCAGGATGCAGACAGGCAATAAACATGCAGTCAAATAAGTCAACCTGGCAGAGAAAGATACACCACAGAAGAAAATTAGTGGAGTTATGGTGCAGAAAGTAATGGAATGAGGGAGGGTACTTCACAGTGGTCTAAGACAGTCTTTTGGATGAAGTCACATTTCAACTAATGTGGGAATGGGAAGGAGCAAGTCAGCTACAGATTTGGAGGTGTCATTATATAGGCTGGGGAATGAATAAGCTGAAGGGCACTGAAGCAGGAAGACACTTGGTATGGGACCAAAAGGGACCTTCCTGGATGCAGCTCGGAAAACGAGGCTGAGGGCAAGAGATGAGACTGAGGTGAGCACATATGACCCTGAACAGTTAGTAACAAGAGGTATCCGTCAATATATATCATGGGAGTAGGAACTGTCAAATCCTGGTCACCTCAAAATTCATGATTTGTAAAAACAAGCACCATCAAATGCTTTTGTACTTATTTCTTGCAATGCTGACAATCTTCTTCTCCAGTTAAAACTTGGTGGGTAGGACTTCCCTGGGGGTCCAGTGGGTAAGAATCCACCTGCCAATGCAGGGGACACAGGTTTGATCCCTGGTTCGGGAAGATTCCACATTCTGTGGGGCAACTAAGCTAGCTGCCACAAGACTGAGCTCACGTGCCTCAACTGCCCATGCACCCGAGAACCTGTATGCCACAAGAGGAGCCCCATAATGAGAAGCCCTCGCACTACAAATAGAGAGGAGCCCCCACTCGCTGAAACAAGAGAAAGCCCGTGCATAGCAACAAAGACCCAGAACAGCCAATAATAATAATAACTAAAAAAACTAGGTGGATGAATATCCCAACAAGATGCACAGGTGGTGGCAGAGTGTGGTCAGTTTGTATAGGTCCATGGGTGGCTGGATCCAGTGAGGAAGTCCTCATCCTTCAAGATCCAACCATTGATGGATGTCTGAGGTAGTGAGTTGGAAGGGGAATCCTGTCCTATGAGCCCAAATGGTATGTCACATATGTGCTTCTGTGTGTGGGGAAGGGTATCATGCGCTTCACAGAGGAAAGTGGAGGATAGGAGGGACATACTAGAGTCCAGGAGTTGCTCTGGGAGAGAAATGTTCTGGCACACAGAGAATTGTTTGTATTTTGTTTTTCTGTTTTTTTTTTTTTTTTTGTGGGAGTCAAGGGGGAGGCAAGTACACAGGCATATAATTGCCTCCTCTCCCCCCCTCTATTTTAGTCTAACCACAAATCAGAGAGAAAAACAACTTAATGATGTGAGATTTTGCTTTACTGCAGGGAAAACGGGCATGCACATCCCTTACCTGGGGAAATTGATACTGTACCATTAAATGAACACTCACACAAGGTTGAATCCGCAAACCACCTAATAGGCAAAGTTAAAGAAGAGTGAGAATGGGAAATGGTTGCTGGGATCGATTCCAGACCTGCTTGCTTTATGATGCTTGTAATTGTTTGTCCAAGGGTTCCTGTGTGGACTGTTTTTCCGCAGTGCTATCCATCCTTTTGGAGATAAACGAGGACAGGATGCTGAACGATTGCCATGGTCCCCTCCGTTGTCCAGAAATGAGCTGCACTGATTTCAAAGTTTCTATTATTTTGTGGCTCAAGTCATCTTGAGATACAGAATCTTTTGTGAGCTTGGAGGAGCTTGCCTTTTTTTTATGCTCTTCTCTCTTGTCTCCCCACAAATCCTCAGCAGACAGGAAAAAAATAGGCTTTGCAAAACTGCCTCTGGATTCGTAGGGTTTCCTATGCCCTAAAGGCAGTTTGCAGCCATGCTACCTTCAAGCCACTTAGAAAAGGAGATTTTGAAAGATACAGACATAGATACAGATATAAATATGTTTTTATCCAATAGAGCCAGAGTTACTGATTACTAGTTCACAATTGTTTTTTAAACAGGGATTTTAATAAAGAAAGACATTTTCAATGGCTGGGGCTATCTTTGGTTAGGAGACAAAATAAATCTCCTTAGCAGTCTAATAAAACTGAAATATTATGTATTTTTTCCTCTACCCAGGCTGATAATTTACTCACTGGAATTAACTACAAAATAAATCTATCTCTTGGGAAAAGGGCAAAGAGGTGTTGAGGTTTGTCTGTCAGAAGGAAAAAGAAGTCCCTATGAAAATGCAGTGCCGGGCCTCTATTTTTGTTTGTTCATCTTTCCATGAATAATGAAGCCCTTGCTGCAGTATGAATCAGGTTCCATGGATACATACATTCCAGTTTCTCTGGCTGGGTGATGATGGAAGACACACAAGCCTAGTGAAGACCAGGGAAGCTCTGAAACTCGGCAAGCATGCATTTCCTGAGCAATGAACGGTCTTCCCGTTCCTCACATTCCTTCTGTTAATCTGCACAATTCATTCTCAGCTGGTTTTGCGGCATCTACAGTTTTAAAGCCAAACACCCTGCTCTATCTGCCTCGAAACAACATGAAAGCCCAAAGTGCTTAGATGCAAAGTGGAGGAGAAGCAGCAGAATCCAAGAGAAGGAAAAATGAGGGGAAAAAAAAAGTCAGAATGAGGCAAGGGCAGGTATGATGGTCAAGCAGGCTTGGATGAGTCATAGAACTTTTCCTACAGTGGCAAAGGGCCCTCTGCAAATCTCTACAATCAGCATCTCCAAAATATTTTATTATCAATACACATGCTCCGGCTGGACAGCATGCTTGTTAAGATAATGTCAGCATGTTCCAGGGAGACAGGTCATCCTGCTCAATGGCCCCAAGGAAATGAGGCAAGACTGTAACGTGAGGTTAAGTAAAATTTGAAGAAAATCTTCCCATAAGCCCACGTGGGGGCAGGCTTCTGGGTGGTGCCCTGGGCAGCGGGGGGCTCTGCTTGTTCATCTCAAGAGCCCCGCAGGGCCTTGACGCGGGGTGCCCAGGAGCCTCCTGGAAAGAACCATCCTGTGGGGGAGGGAACAGAGGCTCCCAAGCTCCCTGGAGAGACAACAGGCAGAGTCTGAGAGGAAGTTCTTGAGTGCGGCACAACGTCTGTCCATCAAGGGTCCCTTGATGGGATCAGAGAGTCTCCAAGCGTGAGGGGCCACAGAACTGGAAAAGCCACGTGACTCCACTCAACTGTTGGGAGAGGGGCGCTCAGGGCTGCAGACACCCCAGGCCTGGCTGGGTCAGGTGTCCTGTGAATGAAGTGGACAGGCCCAGGAAGGCTCAGGTCTGTGCCCAGCTCCCAGGGAGCAAGCATCTTTGTGGCATCTCTGCCAATGGCTCCACCAAGGTCAGGGTTTTCCAATGCTGGGGTGGAGGCTGGGAGAGTTCAGAGTGGGGACGCTGGGCATTCTCAAGACACAGGTGACTTTAAATTTCAGACAAAAGAACCAGATGTCGCATTCTCATCTAACTACCTTCTCAGAGAGCCTTGAATTTTTCTGGGATTAAGTGATACAGGTTGTGAGCAGCTCTGGTTATGAATTCTTCAATCTGTCCCAAACCCGCCTACCATCTCATTTTCCACAGAAATACTTTTCCTTGCATCTAATTCAAATCCCTATCAGATCTGGTCTTTATTGTATTTTTCATTATTCATTCAGCACAGCGTCAGCCCCTCTGCTGTGGGTGATTTCCTTTGAAGTCGAGGTTTCTCAGAAATAGTTCGTTTGTATCAGTGCTCTAACCACAGCGCCTAAGGATGCAGAGGTCTAGATATAGAAGTGTTGATGTCGAACTCTGTAACCATCTACTGCTATATTCAAAATGGGTAATCAACAAGGACCTACTCTATAGCACAGGGAACCCTGCTCACTGTTACGTGGCAGCCTGGATGGGACTTTGGGGGTGAATAGATACATGTATATACATGGGTGAGTCCTTCTGCTCTGCAGCCGAAACTATCACTACATTGTTAATCAGCTATCCACCAACACAAAATAAAGCTTTTTTAAAAAAAATTCCCAATGTCTTTTACTGGTGTCTTTCAGAAAGTATTTGTCTCCAGCCTTTTGGAAACAAAAATGACAGAACGCAAACCACTGAGATCCTCAAGCTGCTGTCTGCTCACATCCTGCTGCCTCGATGGTGTTTTTACTTGGTATAAAGCCTCTGGTGGCTCAGCTGGTAAAGAATCCACCTGCAATGCAGGAGACCAGGGTTCAATCCCTGGGTTGGGAAGATCCTCCTGGAGAAGGGAATGGCAACCCACCACTCCAGTATTCTTGCCTGGGAGAATTCCACGGACAGAGGCCCCTGGAGGGCTATCGTCCATGGGCTCACAAAGAGTCAGACACAACTCAGACATGACTGAGCAACTAACACTTTCACTTTTGCTGGAGTTGAGAATTTCTAAGTTATCATCAAAATGTCCTTCTCACTGGCTTGTAATTCATATGTTCTTTACCAGCTCTTGAACCATGAAAATGTAACCTCCTGGCCCCCTTGCCCCAGCCAGCATGCTCTTCTCTCCTATGTAATTATCAGCTCTTAAGTAGCATTCTGATTCTGTAACGCTCTATCGGATGAATTCAGCAGCACTGGCCCATGGTAGTTATTACATGTCATCTGGGTTTGTCAAAAGAAGAATCCAGGAACTTAAGTTTCTGGAGGCCCCTCAGCAAGTCCGTACCTAAGACAAAGACAAGCCAGTATCCACAGCCCTGACCCACACTGCCCACATCTACTCTGGTTTTTGGCCTTGGCTAATGAGCTGGAATTCTTTTCTGATGCATGTGGGAATCATGCCCTGTGACTTTTACCTTCTGCGAATAACTTTAGCTTTTAAAAAGCAGTGATTTCTTTTCCATTCCAAGCCTTGTTCCATTTGACATGGTTGGGTGACTGCTATCCCCTGTTGGGCATGTCTGTGTGTAGGGGGATTGGTTTCCATTTATGTTGAGATATTTTTATTTCTCCTTCTCCTGGAAAGAATAGAGACACACAGAGGGTTGGCAAGAGGAAGGGAACAGAGCCTGAAGCTGCCACGTCTCCATGTGGAATGCATCTCCATTCCCCTTAACACCGAGGGTTTCTTTAGGCCAGAGCCAAATTCTTCATGTTTGTTTTGTAGCCAGGTGGCATGGAAGAATGCATGGCTCATTCCAAGGGAGTTCAGAGCATGTGCTTTAACTTAATCAGCACAAATCTAATAAAAAAAGATATATATAAATATATCTGGACCTTCTTACAATTTACCTCTCACCAAAGGAGTTTATGGCCCACCATGTGACCTTTAACTAAATTTGAACATAATACACTCAATAGGGAAGCAGCCAAAGTAAGCCAAGACCTTACAGAAACTTTCCTTTCTCATTAGGCAAAGGCAGAAAGACAAGCAATTTCATTTTCTGGTTTAGAGCTTCAAAAATAATGGATCTTCTGACTGATTTGAAGTTCAAAACCCCCAGAACTTCAGCTCCCTAATCCTTCCTTGAGGAGGGATGGAGGAGACACACAAAGGTGATGATCCCTAAAATGCCCAGGGTCCCAAGTCTTTTCTTTAATGTTCTCCAGGGCTGTGAGCCCACATAGCCCCGTTTTTGGAAACCTAGCAGCTGCTTGGACATTTTGAAATGGGGACCTTAAGAAAGTTAGATTCTCTCCTGGGGGATGGGAAGGCCAGTCTGAGACCAGGCCAGATGATGGTGACGGCTTGCCACGTGGTCCCTGCGCTCTCCGGTTCTTTAGTGTGAGGGTCTGGGAGTACTTCCTCCCGTTGACTTGTCTGGGAGCTGCGATGTCAGTTGCCATAGAGCCAGCAAGAGTAAGTAGATTAACCCACTTGATCTGAATTAAATTACTTGATTTCAACACCTACCCCTAATGAGGGAGGCACTATTCTAGCTTCCTTTTCACAGATGGAGAAACTGAAGTGCAGAATTAAAACAGTCTAGCAAGTAAACGGGGGCACTAGGATTTCAATCCAAGCTGGCTGCTTCTACAAATGACCCTTGTGGAATCTAGAAAAATGGTATATAAGTGAACCTATTTCCAACGTAGGACTAGAAACACAAAAGAATGGGCATTTGTACACAGAGGGAGAACAGGAGGGTGGGACGAATTGGGAAAGCGGCATTGACATATACACTACCATGTGTGAAATAGTTGACTAAGGGAAGCTGCTGGAAACACAGGGAGCTCAGCTCAGTGCTCTGGGGTGACCGACATGGACAGGATTTGGGCCGCAGGGTGGGAGGCCCAAGAGGGAGGGGATGTATGTGCACGTGCAGCACATACTGTAGACTTTACTGTAGAGCAGAAACTAGCAGAATATTGCAAAGCAACTACACTCTGATTTTAAAAACTGGCTGCCTCCAGAGCCATGAGTTACTACAGAAAGGAAAGGAGCAGCCCCTTCCCTGGGAGTCGGAAGGCATCTCCACTCCCTCCGGTCCAGCCGGATCCCAGCTGCAGCCTACATTCAGCACACCCCTCACAGGACCCCCAGCAGCGAAGCTGCTTTATGGAGCGCCCCCATTTCTTGCAGGCAGTTCTTCCTAGAAAACCCTTTTCCCGCCTCTGCAACTTCCACTTGAGTTTCGGTGTCTAGACTCCTGTGTCTTCCTCGTGACGCCTCAGTCCCTCCTGCTCAGCCCCTAGCGTCACACCTCTGCAGGCAAAACTCCTCCAGTCTTTCACCGGAGCGTCCCGAGACCCCCGTGTTGCATGAACGACTTGGCCAAATGATACACTCTGTCTTTTCAGAGTCTGCTTCTGAAAGATTTAGAAATACAAAAAACTTTCTGAAAAAACTATACAAACAGCCTCAAGGGGAAGATTTGAAACATGACACCTGATCCATTTAAGGCAATAATTTTCCCTTCAGTGTTGTGATGAGGAATACAAAAAAAAAAAAAAGAAAAATTAGGGATGAATGCCATGGGCTAAAGAACTGCTCTTCATCCACACCTGATGATCATTACAGTGGTGTCGGCTGATGTGGGCTTGCTTCAGAGATGCAACTCTTCCTGTAAGAAGTCAAGGCTGCACAAATTCTATCTGCTTCACCCAAGGTGTGTGCTTGTGGTTCTTTTATGGCAGTGACATCAGAAGTCTTGTATTTAGCTTTTAGAAACTGCCCCAGCACTTGGGAATTTATTAAATTTTTAAATTAACTTTAACTGGAGGACAATTACAATATTGTGATGGTTTATGCCACACATCAACACAAATCGGCTATAAGCACACATGAGCCACTCCCCACCTCACCCCTCCAGGTTGTCATAGAGCACTGGCTTGGGTTCCTTGCCTCATACATCAAACTTCCACTGGGAATCTATTTTAATATGGTAATGCATATGTTTCAATACTATTCTGTCAAATCATCTCACCCTAAGGCTGATGTTCAGAGGCTAAGTCGTGTCCAACTCTTTGCTACCCCAGGGACCACAGCAAGCCAGGCTTCTCTGTCCTTCACTAAAATTTTTAATAGAAGCAGGCTTATTCCAATTTCTGCCCCTTACCTACTAGTTTCGCAGAAAGACTCACATTAAAAAAATTGGCCTTGCCACTTACTGGCTTTGTGACCCTGTACAAGTTGTCCATCTCACTGAGACTCAATTTGTCTGGCATTTAGTAAAGACTCAAGAAACTGTAGCCCCCCCACCCTTTTTTTTTTTTTTTTTTTTTGTACCACTGTTTTTGTACTAGTCAAGGTTGGCAGTAGGCAATGGCAACCCAGAATTTCAAGCAGAATAGTATTCAGTGCAGGAGATTAGTTCCTCGCACAATTCTTAGTAGGGGTGGTGGTGGGGGGGTGGATTGGAAGACAAGGCCACAAACCTAGCTGCTGTAACCACAGGTCAGGGAGCTCTTCCTGCCACCAAGCCACTATGAGGCTGAGTCTAACGGCCACAGCCCTTCTACACACTAACTTCTGTGCCCATCCTCAGCAGCAGGAACAGTAGCAAGATGATGGCCTCAGGCTTGGCTGTTTTCAAATCTCATCCACAAGTGTCTAAATGGCAAAACATAAGTTGCACCCAGAACTCTAGAGCCTCAAAGGAGTCTAGAGAGCTGGTTTTTGACTCTCAAGTCCCTGGAGCATCATGAATCTCATTTTAAAAGGTGGGAATGAATGCTGGGTGCTAATTAACAGAATTCATCACATTACTCATAGCTACTGTCTGCATCAATACAGTATATCCTTGACACCATTACCAGCACCACAGGGATAATCTGGTACCAAGTTTGTAGCAACTTTAACACCCATAAGTTAAATGATTAGGGCTTCTGATACTGCAACCTGTAACTATTTTTCTGTGTTGAACCCTAACTGGACCACATGGGATCAGATGTACAACATTTTCTGGTTAATATCCTAACTCAAACAACAGAGTTTATCAGACCTGAACAGACAGTCACTTTCAGAACTGCAGCAAATACATGTGTGTTGAGATGAGATGAGGGAAGTTTTATGAATAATGAAGATTTTCTGTAAATAAATTGTTGGGTACTCAAATAATTCAAACAAGAAATCAACTCTTATATCTGTTCTTCATGATAAATGTATGGGATCACACCCGAGGAACTTCCAATAATACATTATGTCAAATGGGTAGATCACAGATAGAACCATAAATTCAAACTACTTAATCTTCTCTAAGCATCCAAGGAAGTAGGAAACACATGCATGCCATTTTACACATCTGCTGATCCTTTGTTCTCTCTGCTCCTTGACTACCCTAAAGAACAATCCATCAGTGATAGGTGGTCAGAGAAGAAAAAAACACAGCAGACATTAAGTTGGAGAAAGATGAAGGGCATGTGACCATGGTAAAGAGAAACTGAAGGGGCATGAGAAGATGAAGTGAGTCCTTTGAGTGTCATGAAGAAGAGCAACACTATTGAATTCTGACTCATTGGACATGCTAAAGAAGTTGAACTCTTTCTTAAGAAACAGATTCATGCAAAGCCATTTGTAGAGTAAATACTCCTAAACCATTTGTATGTAGACAAACATCTAATTGTATTTTGTGACACAAAGTAATAAGAAGTAAACATTCATTTAAAATACTATTAACTTGATTATGGTAATAGATTCAGTGTAAACCCAGAAAATTATGGGCTGATAATATTAGCTTGTTCAATTTAAAAATAACGTGTTGACTATTAATAGCAATTTAGTCTTAGCAATAACCAGATCATGACAGAGGAATGGTAAATACACGTGAAGTAATCCAAAAGAATTCAAAGGATGCTGCTGCAATGACTAATGAGACTTGTCATGGATAAAAAGGCTCTGCTTTACCCAAAATGAATTAATCAAAATACTTGTTGTCTGTTAATACTTTCCCTCAAGATAAAAGCCAAAGCAAAGATAAAGAGTATACTTTGGAATCTTGAATGGCAATGTCTATTTCTGGGGGTAAAATTGTTATCCCCCCACTCCCCATCACACTAATGAAGTCCCACAGTAACGCTTAAGAGCAATGCTTATCTGACATCATGACATTGTCATTTACATCTCCATCAGAAAGTAGCCACTTTTTGTTTTGTGTGTGCTTTTTTTTTTTTTTTTAACTTCTGTTACTCACTTCAGGTCTAGTTTTGAGAATTTGGCAAATTGCAGTTAGTAGCGACTATTGTAGTTATTATTGTCTCACTTTTTACCTTTTAAGCATTATTTTGAGGTCAAAGAAACAAGTTACTTTTATTTCAACACATCCATACTACTCCAATGGGAGAAGGAAACTGAATTATATGAGAGTAATGTCCACAAGAATCATCAGAGAAATGCAAGTTAACTAGGGTATTAATAAACTAAAAGCAAGATCAAGGGCTGTCATTTTTGTTTTCAAAAACTGATTCATTTAAACGACAGAGGACAAAGTTGTTAGCTGCTTCTTCCAGTAAGTGGGCAGGTATGCACGTGAGGGGACAGATGAAAGGAGGGAAGGAAAGAAGGATGGAGAGCAGACAAGAGTAAATCATTGTGCTGGTTTATGTTGGACCATTACTAAGAATACTCACATTCATAGATGTTGGTTGCACCCATGAAAAGCCAAGTTTTAAAGGCAACATAGAAAACACTCGATAAATGAGATCTTTCCTACAGCCCATATTCTGTGTGCTTCCCTTAGTCATCAAAGTTTCAGAAATTCTAATCACTTGAAAATACTCATCACTTGAAAACTCCTCTGTGAAATATTCATTCCCTCATCCCCTTCTCTTTTCTCTTCTTTGGATCAATTTCTGGGTCTGTATATACCACTGTTTTGTAGTCAGTTGGGCTGTAATTATAATTGAACCTATTTGTCCATCTAACTGGTCTCTCACCACTGAGTTCCATAGGAGTGGGGATATATTTTCCTATTTCTGTTTGTATTCCTGGAGCATAGCGTATAGCTTTGCACACAGTATGAGCTCAGTCAACATTGAAAATAAACTGAAATTGAGACACTCATTTACTCATTTTCTGGCCTTTTTTAATAGACTAGTCTACCGGGGTCTTTAAAATAGACCAAGCTCTTAATAATCCCCATGCCCAAATCATGCCCTAGACCAGTGAAATCAAAATGTCTAGGAGAGAGAGCTGGATGTCAGAATTTTTAAAAGATCCCCAGTTGACTCCAATGTACAGCAAAGTTTGGTAACCGGTGCACTGGGGCTCTTTTCTATCTCTTCTTGGTGTTTAGTTTCAAAAGAGTGAATGGGACATTTCATTGATCAAGTCTTGCCCTTCCAAAATGCTTCAAATGGGCAACACACAAGTTCAGAAGTGTAAGGCAGAGAAATTTAAGAGTTTCTCTACACCCCAATTCCTGCCAAAGGCCCTAAGCCCAGGCTCTGGACAATGTCTTTCTTTATTCTCTCATGATAGCTCTTAGAATCTGTCTATAGGAGTTAGAACAAAATTGGAAGGATGTTTTAGATGAAAAATCATCTTTCCCAGATGAAACAAAAGCATTTTATAATCATAAGTATTTTGATAACATACTTGATTCTGTTTATTAAAGAAATAATGACACTTGATTCTGGGTCCCAAGACTTAATTCTTGTCCTAGTATCAGTAGCTGAACACACACTCATATTCATTAATCTACTGGAATATGCAGACGCTCATTTTTTACTGAAGTGTATCACGGAGCTGAGAGGCGCCGTGATATCCCCCTGCCAGGACTTGGCACTATTTCTTTCCCTCTATGTAAAGGGAGATGTATTTGCAAAGTATATCCCTCCCATTTGGTTAGCTTGGGGCTCTTAAACAGCAAATCAGAGTTTGGCCCTAAATACAGTTTACTCAACACACCAAGTTTTAGAAAGGCAGATCTTTCTATAAATATCCTTTTATGTGGAATTTGTAGCCAAAGCCATAACGATCTGTTGAGTAGATGCCTCTGTGTTCCAAGATGATCCTTACTCTGGATAGACTTGAAGTTCTGTTGAAACTATTTGTGTCCCATCTCTAGACTACCTGCCCCAGTGTGGATCCTTCAACTAAGTTGTTGGTTTCAATTCAAGTCTGGGGGGAAAAAAAATCTATCTGTGCACATAGCATCCTGCCCCCGAGGTGGGAACTTAGTTTGAGGGTTATTCACAAAGAGTTGGAAAAAGACCACTCTCTCCCTTGTGTTTCGTGCATGTCCAAAGGACAACGACATTTGCTGTTGATGCTTTTCTTGAACATTAAACTCATTTGCAGAATTTATTCTCTATTTCCCATTAGGAGAGTTATGCAACCTGAATCCTTAATGGACTTAATCAGCAGGATAACATGACGTTTCCCAACTCTGGGCTAAGTACAAGGCAGAGTACAAAAAAACATATTAGAGACATCTCTGCCCTTGAGGATTTTATAATCTAGTTGTAGAGACGAGAGGGTCACAAAAACCACTGTAATGTATGACATGTCTACTAAAGGGTCTACTCAAGTCAGGGCTCATTTGTTTGCAAGGAAGTTGCTCAAGTTTCAGCGCAGAACTTCGTTGTAGAAAGTCTAAGAAAACTTAAACCAATGGCTTCCAGGAACAGCATATGAAGACAGCAGAGAAGGCGTGTCTTATCTCTGGCTATTTCATCTTATCTGATTCACTGATCCCCTCTTGCCTGGTTTCTTCTATATCTGTGCTCTGAGCATCACTGTAGGTCACAACTTTCTACTAGGTAACTTACACAGGCTAACCCAGTTAATTTTATATTTGAAAATATCTTCAAGGAGTAGATATACTTATCCCCTATATTACCATCATCATCATCACCATCACCGCCTTACCAAAATCCCGGAAAGAAGGATAAGGGAAATAAAATGGTGGGATCAAGAAGTTTTACAGAGAAAGGTAAGTAACCTGACTCTTCCCATATCACAAAATCACTTTGAAGCATGCATTGTAGCAGGCTCACACATAGAGATGGTTCCTTTGCCTTTGCAAGTTGAGGAGGCATCTTCCACTACATCTATATCCACAGGTACAGATCATTTTCTCTTTGCCATCCTGACAGTTAGTCCCAAATTTACTTTTTAAGCCTCCTGCTTAGCAAGGAGGGCTTCCCATGTGGCTCAAATGGTAAAGAATCTGCCTGTGATGCAGGAGACCTGGGTTCAATCCCTGGGTCAGGAAGATCCCCTGGAGAAGGGAGTAGAAACTCACTCCAGTACCTTTTTTTTTTTTCACTCCAGTATTCTTGCCTAGAGAAGTCCATGGACAGAGGGGCTTAGCAAGGAAACATACTGGGGAAGTTGAACTAAATCTGAAGGTCTCTGAACATCCAAATTCAAAAGTTTTCACATGAAAAATTTCGCTGACTTTCTTTTTTAAACATTTAGTTATAGCGTGGTGGGTATTGAGATTATTGGTCCTCCATGAGAACTGATACAAGAAGACAGTGAATATCATTTGGCTTTGAATCATTTCTCTCAAAGCTTCAGCAGAGTTTTGAGAGAGATTCCACAAATAAAGAATAAGGAAAGACTTAAATGGGATAATCAGATAGGTTTTCCCCCATAATCTGTCAGGAAAGCAGGAAGAGTTACCTAAGCAGAGAATGATGGGGCAAAAGAATTAGATAAGGCCTGGGTTAATTTGTCAAAACAGTCCCTTCAGAAGAGCTAAGATGGCTAGAATTAATAAGATATGATACTACCAGTTGATGTTGCAAAGAGCTGACTCATTGGAAAAGACCCTGAGGCTGGGAAAGATTGAGGGAAGGAGGAGAAGGGAACGACAGAGGATGAGATGGTTGGATGGCATCACCGACTCAATAGACATGGGTTTGGGTGGACTCCGGGAGTTGGTGATGGACAGGGAGGCCTGGCGTGTTGTGGTTCATGGGGTCGCAAAGAGTCAGACACGACTGAGCAACTGAACTGAACTGAACTGAACGAGTTAATGTAGGACAATTAAAATTTTCATACACTGACGTCAAGGTATAAGTCTGGACAAGCAGTATAGAAAATTGTTAATGCTGACATAAACATATGCTATAACCCAGCAATTATATTGGTAGGAATGAACTCAACAGAAATAGGAACATATTCACACAAACACACCTATCAGAATATTCATAATGGTATTATTTATTCTAGCTCAAGCCAGAAATTACCCAAATATCCATCAGCAGTAGAACGGACAGTTAAGTTGTGGCAGAGTCACACAGGGTGATACTATGCTGCAATGAAAAAGAATGAACTATGACTGCCTGTCATGGTGTGGATGAACCTCACAAACATAATGTTAAGCCAAAGAAGCCAGACACAAGAGTCTATAGTATATGATTCCATTACATAAAGTCCCCAGACAGGCACATGTAACTCACTGAGGGCTTGAGATGCCTTTGCTGGAAATGCCACGTGTCTGGCTCTGGTGGAAAGTCCAGCTGAACCAGATTCCCAGGCAATCTCATCAGGTGCCATGCACATGAGTGAAGCTACCCTGCTCCTTCTAGACCAGCCCATCTGCCGGCCGCATACCACTGCGTGCCCTCTGTCTGTAACAGAAGGCTTGCCCAGCCAAGCCTGTCCCAGCTCCTGCCCAACAAAATTGTGAGCTATAATAAAATCATTGCTATTTTCAACTCCTGTAACTTGAGCAGTTATTATACCACAGTGTATGATAGGAACACCTCTCAATCCACAAGGTTGAAATCTCCTTGCTTCCTCATTGTTGCTTTGCCCTCCACACGCTGATAGACACAAGGTGCTCTGATCAAGAACATGGGTCTTGCAGTCGGGCATCCTGGAGTCCAAGTCCCACTCAGCAGACTACTAGCTGGGTGGCCTCAGGCTACTTACTCAGCTGCTCTAAATCTCAGTGTGAAGAAAGTGAAAATCATCCAGTCGTGTCCAACTCTTTGTGACCCCACAGACTATACAGTTCACGGAATTCTCTAGGCCAGAATACTGGAGTGGGTAGCCGTTCCCTTCCCAGTGGATCTTCCCAACCCTGGGATCAAACCCAGGTCTCCTGCATTGCAGGCAGATTTCTTACCAGCTGTGCCACCAGGGAAGCCCTAAATTTCAATGTGTTTGTATGCTAAATGGGGATAAAAGTTAACCTACATATTATTTACTTATTTGGTTGACATGTTGCTTAAGTGAATATGCATACAAAGATCCAGTATCTTAAGCAACCAGGAAATTGATGAATGCCATTTCTGTTAAATGCTTGGAACACTGGAAGTACAGAATATGCAAACGCCACTGACCAGTCATCCCTGTAGGTTATATCCCTCCTGTCTCCCTCCCACATATATCCTTCTGTCCGCAGCTGTTACCATCTAGTGCAGCCACTCAGGATTTCTCATACATCTCTGCAATGACCTTCAAACTCACCTGTCCACATTTGCCCTCTCCTTGGCATTGTATGTCTCACAGACCTGTCAATCTAATCTCCCTAAAACAAAACTTTAA
This sequence comes from Cervus elaphus, assembly GCF_910594005.1. Classification (NCBI taxonomy): domain Eukaryota; kingdom Metazoa; phylum Chordata; class Mammalia; order Artiodactyla; family Cervidae; genus Cervus; species Cervus elaphus. The sequence goes on along the minus strand of NC_057837.1, from coordinate 9,106,544 downwards.
ACTCGGCATTTGAGGCTGATCTGCAACATTTCTCCTCTGATCTTTTCTATTAGCTCTTCTCTGCTTGTACCATGATTTTCCATCTAAAAAGATGACTCGTTGCCTCTCTGAACACCATCCAAATCACTGTAGCTGCCATTCTGCAGCCCCAAATGCGTTATCACCAATCTCCACCTACTAAAATTCTAACTACCCTTCAAGAACATTTCAAATCTCAGCCAATCAACTAACTGTTTGCTAATTCATTCCTTCTTTTGCTTCTTTGTTCATCTCCTCCCCACCTCCCTTCCTCTTTCCATCTCTCTGCCTCATTCCTATGAAAACTCCACAGCAATGACTCTGAACCTCCTTTGTGAAAATTGCCTGAAACAACCCTTTATTAGTCATTAGTAAATTTCTGAACCTCTGTAATACAATACAAGGAGAAGGAAATGCAACCCACCCTGGTACTCTTGCCTAGAGAATTCCACGGGCAGAGGAGCCTGGCGGTCTACAATCCACGGGATCACAAAAAGTTGGATGTGACTCAGCAACTAACACACACAATACAAACCCTTTAGCTCTTGCACACAGTGGACATTTAATAAATATTTGCTGGGTTGCACTAAAAGGCTAAAAGCTAACAGAGTTTACTGGCAAAAAAGGCAGGGCCTTGCCACGAGTTTGCACATCAAACAAAAATTTTTGTGTGTCTAATCCATTTTGAAAAGTCTTTGCATTTCAACTGATGAGAAATCACTTCTATTTTTATAAACCTCTAAGAAAAGATATTCTGCTCCTTTCAGTAACATCTTCCAGTGTGTAATAAGCTCTAATGGCAGAATAATCTTATTTCTCTTTAACCTAAATCCCTCATGTTGTAGACTGAGCTCTTTTTCAGGGATTTTTTTTTTTTTCCCCAAGTGAAGGTAAAGAAATAATGGGGTGGCCACTTAGAACTGTCCATCAGTTTCCCCTTTGTCATTAAGCGTTTCTTCAACCCTCTGTATGGCTGATGCCGGAGCATAGTATTACTGCTATCATTCACGGGCCCAAGGTGACTGGCCCAAGAGCAGGTGTTTGACCCAAATGGGACCAATAAGTCTCTTCCCCAAGATTTTCTCTTCCCTGATCATAGAGAGAACCTGTGATCAGCTTTTTCCAGGGTCAGCCTTAGCTAGTTCCTCTCTTTCTGTCATTTGCAAGCAAAGAATTTCTTGCCAAGCCATTTCCCATCTTATATATGCTTCAATTGATCAGCAAGTGTTTACTTTTTGTATCATAATGAACTTAAATGGTAGAAATGTTCCACCAAGCCATTTCTTATCTTTTTTTCTCTGTCAAGATCGATTAACTCAGTCTCCTTTACTGTTTCAGAAATAATTACTTTTCCATCTCCTTCCATTGCCACTGACCTTTGCGTAGCCATCTTCATTTCTTCTGGAACACCCTGGAGCTGAACACCTGTATTCAGGAGGCGTCCGAACGTCACAGAGCACACACATGGCCCCTCACTCCCCACACAGTGGGTGCCTCCCGTGCCTCCCTCAGGGACACGGCTTCTTAACTTCCTCATTTAATAGGCATTTTGTGGTCCTCTCTGCTCTTCAGTGCTTTTCTTTTAAAAAGTGCGGCGAGGGTGGGATGTTCTGAGAGAATAGCATTGAAACAAGTATACTGTCAAGGGTGAAACAGACCACCAGCCCAGGTTGGATGCATGAGACAGGTGCTCATGGCTGGTGCACTGGGAAGATCCAGAAGGATGGGATGGGGAGGGAGGCGGGAGGGGGGATCGGGATGGGGAACACATGCAAATCCATGGCTGATTCATGTCAGTGTATGGCAAAAACCACTACAATATTGTAAAGTAATTAGCCTCCAGCTAATAAAAATAAATGAAAAAAAAAAAAGTGCATTCATTTCCCCCTCTTTCTTTTTTCCCCTTTTTGGTTTGGGCAAATTAGTGTGGCTAATGTGGGAAATTTCCATTTCTCAGATTCAGCTACTGCAGATATGACGCCCCAAGTTTAAAGAGGGGGCCAAAAAAAAAAAAAAGCCAAAACCAAGAGATGAAAATCACAAAGTGCCAGGTACAAAAAGAAGCACTCCAAGGCAGCTTTCAGGAAGGAGGGCAAAATATTAGAACTTATGTAAGGCAATGGAGTGCAAGAAAGAACTGATTTGTGACCTGTAGGGGCCTAGGCTCTGTAAAATTACACATTATATTTCTGCCATGTTTGGGGGGAAATAACCTAACTGGTAGTACCCCAATGCCGAAGATGAAAATCTACTGTATAATATTTCTTTCAGGGATTGGCAAACTTTTCCTGTAAAGGGTCAGATAAAAAATATTTCAGGTTTGGGGGCATTTGGTCTGTACTGCCTTCAACTCAACTCTGCCACTGTTTATGATTTTGGGGGGAAAGCGGTGTAGGAAATACATATGGGAATAGGCACAGCTGCATTCCAATGAGAGTGTACTTATAAACACAGGTAGTGAGCCTGTTCAGGCCTATAGGCCAGAGCTTGCCATATACAGTCCATAAACAGTACGTATATAAAACAGACCTTTGTTCACCACAAAAATGATGCCTAAAATGATGGTAATAAAAGATTTTCATTAAATCCAGGAATTTACAAACTTAGACACCAGTGCCACTAGGTGCTATAGAATACCAGGTACCATGAGTGTATATCTCTCCCTATAAAATTACCTAGATGTAGTTAGATAGATTGATGATAGAACACTGACTAACAGAAGCTAAGCAAGATTTCTGAGGTTGAGATTCTACTAGTCAAGCCCTTATCTTCTCTAAGTATGTGTATTGGCTTCTACCACATGGCCTGGCCCATACAAGGGTATCTGTATCTCTGAAAGCAAACTTGTGGTTCCCAGTTCCTCACACCCTCCCTACTTTACAATCCTCTATCAGTCATTCCTTCCCTTCTCACTAATGATGGATTGGTCCTCTGAAAAGGTATAGCTTCTCCTCCCATCCTGAAAAAAATTCAGCCAATTAATATGCTCATTTGCAAACACCAAATGCTTGATGAACATATAGGAGACATGAGTTGATACAGTGATAAAAGATGGTAGGGACACTGGGTGGGTACATTTTATTAAAACAACATACGTCTTTCATTTTAGTGACAGCAATCCAGATTTTGTATAGAGTTAACATTAGATTTCACGCTATTTCAATTGAACCATTTTGCTTACACACAGGCGAAAGTTTTAATGAAAACACATTCACACATACACCCTAGAGTTCACTAACATTTTCACTCACTGGTCGTTAGATTACTCTGAACCCCTACAATTTCTTCTCTACCAGAATTTGACACAAACTGAAATGGCACATTGCTCCCAAATTAACAAACTGATATCACTATTTTATGGGAAAAAAAAAATTCCACATTTAAGACACTGGTCTCCTCATACTTATTTGGAGAAAACTTCAATGAGGACAACACTCAATTGTGAATTATTTCATCAAATTAATGAGACTATGCACCACTATCCAAACTCAAAGCACCAAAGAGTAGGTTTATATGAATTTTCATAATGAAACAGCTGCTCCATTCAATGTAGATAGCAGTGCTGTCTTGTCTGTATCACCCTGACCTTTTCATTTAAGTGTACGCCTATAGGAATCAAGACTGCCAGCACCTACTGCACCGCCTGAGGGCTCCTACTTGATGCTGGAGGCCACCGAGCCACAGAGAGTGTAGGGGAGTAAGTGCTCCCACAATCAGACTTCGACCGATAACCAGTGGGAGTGGTGCATCAATACCCCAAGCCCCTTGTCCCTCAGATGTCCCTCAGATGGGGTGGCTCTGAGGTGCCAATTCCCTATGGTTGTAGGTGGCTTGATAAGGCACCTTTGTTACCTGCCTTCCCTCCCTGCCCACTGCCCACTCCCTTTCTTTCACTGCCCAAGAAAACTACTTGCACTTGAATCTCTGTCTGGTCTCCTCTGGGGAACCAAAAAAAAAAAAAAAAAAAACCCAAAGCCACACACTCAGCCCTTCTTAACTGCAGAGATTCAAGCACAATTACTGCATGTCTAATTTTACTTCCCAAATCCAAACCTATTTTTAGTCTGTTTTGAACAAATCTATTTTAAAATGGCATGAAGGTCTTTGGGAACTATATGAAAAGTGAAAGTGAAAGTCACTCAGTCGTGTCCGATTCTTTGTGACCCCATGGACAATACAGTCCATGGAATTCTCCAGGCCAGAATACCAGAGTGGGTAGCCTTTCCCTTCTCCAGGGGACCTTCCCAACCCAGGGATCGAACCCAGGTCTCCTGCACTGCAGGCAGAATTTTTGTGGCAAAGCCACAAGGAAAGCCCAAGAAAACTGGAGTGGGTAGCCTGTCTCTTCTCCAGGGGATCTTCCTGACCCAGGAATTGAACCGGGGTCTCCTGCATTGCAGGTGGATTCTTTACCAACTGAAGTATGAGGGAAGCCTTGGGGAACTATACACAAAACATAATTAAAACCTATAGTATCCATATAGATTTTGAAGAGCCTAAACCATCTTCATAGCCATTAAAAGTATAATCTGAGTGGCTTGGTGGTGGTGTTCAGTTGCTAAGTCATGTCTGACTCTTTATGACCCCACAAACTACAGCACACCAGGTTTCCCTGTATTTCACTATCTCTCGGAGCTTGCCAATATGTCAGCAAACTTGGAAAACTCAGCAGTGGCCAAGGACTGGAAAAGGTCAGTTTTCAATCCAATCCCAAAGAAAGGCAATGCCAAAGAATGCTCAAACTACAGCACAATTGCACTCATCTCACACGCTAGTAAAGTAATGCTCAAAATTCTCCAGGCCGGGCTTCAACAGTACGTGAACTGTGAACTTCCAGATGTTCAAGCTGATTTCAGAAAAGGCAGAGGAATCAGAGATCAAACTGCCAACATCTGCTGGATCATCGAAAAAGCAAGAGAGTTCCAGAAAAACATCTATTCCTGCTTCATTGAGTATGCCAAAGCCTTTGACTGTGTGGATCACAATCAACTGTGGAAAATTCTGAAAGAGATGGGAATACCAGACCACCCGACCTGCCTCCTGAGAAGCCTGTATGCAGGTCAGGAAGCAACAGTTAGAACTGGACATGGAACAGCAGACTGGTTCCAAATAGGAAAAGGAGTATGTCAAGGCTGTATATTGTCACCCTGCTTATTTAACTTCTATACAGAGTACATCATGAGAAACGCTGGGCTGGAAGAAGCACAAGCTGGAATCAAGATTGCCAGGAGAAATAACCTCAGATATGCAGATGACACCACCCTTATGGCAGAAAGTGAAGAAGAACTAAAGAGCCTCTTGATGAAATTGGAAGAGGAGAGTGAAAAAGTTGGCTTAAAGCTCAACATTCAGAAAACTAAGATCATGGTATCTGGTCCCATCACTTCATGGCAAATAAATGGGGAAACAGTGGAAACAGTGACTGACTTTATTTTCTTGGACTCCAAAATCACTGCAGATGGTGACTGCAGCCATGAAATTAAAAGACGCTTACTCCTTGGAAGGAAAGTTATGACCAACCTAGACAGCATATTAAAAAGCAGAGATATTACTTTATCAACAAAGGTCCGTCTGGTCAAGGCTATGGTTTTTCCAGTAGTCATGCATGGATGTGAAAGTTGGACTGTAAAGAAAGCTGAGTACCGAAGAAATGATGTTTTTGAACTGTGGTGTTGCAGAAGACTCCTGATAGTCCCTTGGACTGCAAGGTGATCCAACCAGTCCATCCTAGAGGAGATCAGTCCTGGGTGTTCATTGGAAGGACTGATGTTGAAGCTGAAACTCTAATACTTTGGCCACCTGATGCGAAGAGCTGATTCATTGGAAAAGACCCTGATGCTGGGAAAGATTGAGGGAAGGAGGAGAAGGGGATGACAGAGGATGAGGTGGTTGGATGACATCACCTACTCAATGGACATGAGTTTGGGTAAACTCCAGGAGTTGGTGATGGACAGGGAGGCCTGGCATGCTGCAGTTCATGGGGTTGCAAAGAGTCGGTCACAACTGAGCGACTGAACTGAACTGAGTTGGTGATGCCATCTAACCATCTCATCCTCTCTTCCCCCTGCTCCTCTTGCCCTCAGTCTTTCCCAGCATCAGGGTCTTTTGTGGGGTGTGTGAATTTTCTTGGTAATGCTGCCCCATTCTCTCCTTTCCCTGAAGTAACCAGAAGGCTATCTGTCCCTTTAGAGGGACAGAAGCAATTTGTATCAGAGTTGTGTGAATGTGAGCATTGGGTCAAAAAACTACTTTTGAGACAAATACTAAAAATTTTAGGAACATAAAATTATTTTAAAACCTCCAGATGTGAATTATTCTCAATGTTTCAGTGTTGTATCTGGAGGGAAATTAATTGTGCAACCATTTTACAGATTTCTGCAATGACCCATTCTCAAATTAAGTTAGAGGAAATTTTTGTATTTTTAATTAAGTCATTTTTAATATACATAGCCAGAGTAAAAAGCTAATTGCTACAATCTGCAAAGGCTGGGCAAGGTTGCCTAGAAGTATCAGAGGATTCAGAGACTTGTTGAGGACATTCAGCCTCTAAAAATCCACCCACATCCAATAGCACCATAGCAAGTCTGACGTTAGGAGTCTTAATTCATTTGAGGCTAAGATCTAATGCTGAGGTTGTCCCAAATGAGTGGGAAAAATAATTTGAAACAGTGAAGAGACTTCTAATGAGCAGAAGAATGTGAGTCAATGAGAACAAACAACGTGCTAAAAAGTTCTACCTTGAAATGGAACAACATGCATTGAAAGCAGTCTGAAAGTTCAACCAACCTCCTCCTTGAATAGCATGAACACACTGACATGGCGAGGTACCCTCATGGATGGCTTGTGACCTAGAATGTCCCTAGTTCTGCTCCATGTCTTCCGCACCATCAGCCATGCCATCAGCCATCAATCTTCTCTACCAATGCCCGTCAAAGTGATGGCAACCATCCCAGGCCTCAGCCATATGTTCCCAGAACTCTGAAGCCTATTTGCTGTTTCAAAACACATGTTCAGGTATTATTCCTACCCCTAGTAGTACTGCCTCAACTTCCGTCAGTTTGTCCTGGCTTCAAAAATTTCCTCAAACTGGCAGTGATGTGATCAAAGGCAGTCAGGAGCCTTTAAGAACTTTGGTTGCATCTGTGGTGGGTGATGCCCGGGACTCTTCATAAAAGGTGGGACTCCATCCAGAGTCTCTGGGAATGTCTCTAGATATGATGCTCTAAATCCAGAAATAAATCCTATGACTAGTCTAAGTCCTTCCCCGATCTTTAACAAATTAACAATATTCATAATCACTAACAGCCAGTTTGTATTTAACCTGCCAATTATCCCATTTCATCCCATGACGCTCCCAGGTGGGTGCCATTAAAGTTAAGTGACAAGATATTTCCTTGGCCATTCCATCTTACTCAAATGATCTAAATATCTAGCCTGGGTGGGTCTCTCTTAGGCTTCAGATACAAAATTGTCATCTCTTTGGTGCCCCCACACTCTGAGCCTGAACACACACACCGAGAGAAGAACTCGTTCTCTTCCATCCCATGCTTTCCGATTCCTCAATAAACTGGGTGAACAGTGGTCAACACAGCAGGTGTCCCAGGCCACAAAGGGAGGTCTTACCCTACGCGCTCTGCCCTTCCTTACACCCCACCTCCATGCAGTCAGCATGCCTCCTTTCCTCCCCAGGAGGACTGCTTTAATGTAGCCCGTCGTCATCCCCTGCCCAGATCATCCCTTCAACCTTGTACGAGACTCCTGACCTCTGCCTCAAACCTCTATAATTGTTCAGGCCATGCCTCTGCTTGAGATCATCGATGGCTCTCTAGAGACGTCAGAGAAATCATCTCAATCGCCTCACATCCTGAGACAAAGTCCCATGCTGATTTGGCCCCTGCCTGCCTTTCCTGGTCCATTTTGCTCTCCTTCCCTCTCCTTTGTCCTGATGGATAACAGGTGCTGCTGTCCTCTGATGCCCACATTGTGTATTCCATGTTTCTGAAACCCCTGTTTCCATCCATCAATATCCAGTGGGTAATAAGCCTTCCTGAACTTGTCCTACCCACACCCAACACCACAGCCCAGAAGTCCATCACTGCGTTAGATGCCCTGCGGTGGATGAGCAGTCCTTCTTCCTAATAAGAGAACAAATACCTTGTCTCCTTCCTCTGCAACCCCAGGGCTCATCACAGTGCTTGGCACACATGGTGGAATGAATGGTGGATAAGGTGGAATTCTCCTGCCATAAATATATGGCATCTATAATCTTCCATTTCCTAAACAGTCTGAAAACTGTTATGTTCACCTGTCCCCAGGTGAACATATTATGAATAGAATATATTAAGTATAATATATTAAGATGAATAAATAATAATATATTAAGTATATATATATTTAATAGTTTAATTGAATTTCCACCTTTGCTTTGAAAAATAGGGTAATTATTGTCTTTTCAACCATTAGCCGTGGTTGGATCAGCTTTGAGACCAAGTGTTGTGATGGGACCTAGTCCCTGAACCTTCTGTGCTTAGGGCGATTTTAATAAATTATTCCTTGGTTATCCTGGGAAAACTGAAACCACACTCTCAAAGCTCCAACCCAAATCTATTTTTTCCATCCTTCTGTACTGTCTAATCATGTCTGTTCTGATGCTGAATGTGCTTGAATTATGCTTCTCTCACCACCGCATCAGCCCAACTGAACCTCAACATATGCTAGCAGAAACAACAGATAAATGCTAGGAGAGAAATGACAAGAGAAGAACCACAAAGCCTGATAATCCAAAATGAAAAACAGCCCAGCTGGAATTTTCCTGCAAAACAGGAAAAGGATCTTGAGACGCGGTGAATGGCACATTAGAGTCAGACCCAGAAGTATCCCTGGAGAAGTCATCATTCTAGCATCCCTCTGGAGATGGACTAAGACTTTGTGTGGAGATCTGAAAATGCCCAGCATGGGCAGAAGGGAAGTATCAGCCTTCAGGGAGAAGTGGATTCAGGAAATTGAAGCCCAAATGGGTACAGCACTCCAGTAGCCATCTGTAACAGGAGAACCTCCATAAAAGTAAAGGGCTGACCATGATTGAAGGCAAGTTAATCAAGATCTTTGATGACACAGCCCAGAAAACCATAGCCTATCACTTCTAGCTAGAACTGGAAGAGGACTTTTACTAGCATGAAGGCCAGAAGAGAAGATTGTATCGAGGCAACAAAGATGATCCTATCAGGCATGGAATCAGAACCAGGTGATTCACAGGCAGAGAATAAAGCCCACCAGCACCTGGGACGTGGCAGGCAGACAGTGCAGTCACATCCTGGGGAGGCTTTTAGAGCAAGGGGTCTGCTGAAGGCAAGATTAACAGTGACGGACCTCTCAGCAGAAGTCCAAGAGTAGGTGTGGGCACAACCACACAGAGATCCTCCTTCAATGCTCACTTTGCTGTCAAGCACTGGGAGCTGGGACTTTCCTGGTGGTGCAGGGATGGGAATCCGTCTGCCAGTGCAGGGGACACGGGCTGGACCCCTGGCCTAGGAAGATTCCACATGCCGTGGAGCAACGGAGCTCATGGGCCGCAACTACCGAGCCTGTGCTCTGGATCCCAGGAACCGCAGCTACTGGGCCTGTGTGCCCCAACAGCTGACGCCCAAGGGCCTAGAGCCTGTGCTCCCCGCGAGGGAAGCCGCTGCAAGGAGGAGTATCCCCTGCTCACAACAACTAGAGAAAGCCTGCGTGCAGCAGTGAAGACCCAGCAGAGCCGAAAACAAATGGACTCTCCAGGCAAGAACACTGGAGTGGGTTGCCATTTCCTTCTCCAATGCATGCATGCATGCTAAGTCGCTTCAGCCGCGTCCGACTCTGTGCGACCCTATGGACAGCAGCCCAGCAGGCTCCTCTGTCCACAGGATTCTCCAGGCAAGAGTACTGGAGTGGGTTGCCATTGCCTTCTCCACAGCGCTATGCTGGTCTCTGCCAAATAACAATGTGCATCAGTCATAATTAGATATACCCCCCTCTCTTGCCCCCCACCCCTGTCCCACCCCTCTCGCTCATCACAGAGCACCAGGCCTGGGCTCCCCGTGTTATATAGCAGCTTCCTGCCAGCTATATATTAATATTTTACACAGAGAGTGCATATATATCAACGCTGCTTTCTCAGTTTATGCTGCCCTATCCTTCCCCTGCAGTGTCCACAAGTCCATTCTCAGAAGGAGAAAAAGGAGTGAGGACCTGACCTCACGGGCCACAGATTGCAGCAGGCAGAGCTGGGCGCCAGGGAGGCTGCCTTCCCTCTGCGCACAGCCAATGCCAGCTTTGCTCTTTGTCCCACGGTCCGCCCAGAACCCTGCCGACCTGTTTTATTCCACTTATTTAACTAAATTTGTTTTCAGTCATTTCTGGCTTAACAGAGTTTCTTTGGGGAACGTTTCACTTAAATTCAGATATTATTGTCCTTTTACACTACAGTTTGATATTTCCATCTTAGAGGATCCTTCTGCTTCTCACAGGCAAGGTCAGCAGCAAGACAAAGCAGCAGAAAAGACAAGTTTGTTGGGGGGGGTGATTCCTCACACCCTGCACACCCCAAAATAGGGATTACAAAAGCCTCAGCAAAGGAAAGCGGCAAAGTTACTTAAGAAAAACAGGAAATGTGCTAAAAACTGGAAAGTGTACAATTTTATTTTTAAAGCCAGAAATAAGAATTATCTGGCAAGAACATAAAAAGTTCACTATTTTTTTTTTTTTCTCTTGCACTAAGATATGCGTTTATTGGTTTGGCAAAAATCTTGGAAACTTAATAAAATGTTAACACCCATGATGCTGCGTCTCACCAGAATCCAGAGTGTCTGACTACTGGTTCTTTAAGATACATCAACCCTTCAAGCTTTGTAATCCTTTGATCTATTCCAACAATCTACCATGTCTGTTGCCTTTAACTGCATTGCAAGGGGTCAGACAATTCACTTCCTATATGCACAATATAAGTTTTGTTGTTTTAATGTTGCATAGGATATACTTAGTGATAGTGATCCCAATTTAAGTTAAAATCCAACTGTAGATAATGATGCCAAAGCAAACAGCTCACCTGTGTGGACAATGAGAGGAACAGGGCAACCCATACCTTGAACACATGATCTAGCGCTCCTGTCCACCCTGCTGGGTGGCTGGCCTGTTCCCCTTTACCGCAACTCTGCTATTTCAGAGTTTTTCAAATGTATAAAAAATAGGAAATATGGTGAGCTCCTGAAGTAACTGGAGGACTTGGGTATGGGAGAAAAAGATCAGAGAAGGAATGATGTTTATTTTCACTCTTAAGAATAAAGGAATAAAGAGATCACAGAAGAACCTTTGAAATTTAATACTTGTTCAATGTTTTATTTGTTTGTCACTTTAGGTTAGGTGTTTGGCATTTATTTTGTTTAGTTTTCATCTGCCAGAAGCTAGATATAATTAAAGTGACTTCTTCAAGGTCAAGAATAGGAATGAGCTAGATTCAAACTCTGGCTTTTCTGTAAAGAAACGGAAGAGCAGCGGCTTGTGCTTGAAAGCCTGGCTCATCACTGCTAGGCGAGGGGAGTCTAGAATGAAAAGCGACACCCTCCTTCCCTCCCTCATTTGTTCAGGGGTCTAAAGTGCAGTCACAAACAGTAACAATTTGACAAAGCGGTGATGACAGCAGGCCAGGAACCCATGCACGGATCACACCATGTGGATTATCAGCCTCTGCCTCTGTCCTCTGCTAATGTTACTCATTTTTGGATAAAATAGATTTCTCACTTTTCTATGTCCTTTTCAACAGGGTTGCTAAGAGGCAGACTCCACTGTATGAAGACAGCCTCACAAGAGGATGGAAGCAAAGCCATTAAAATCAGGGAGGACTGGATTTAAATCCCAGTTTTGTAATCTCAGGCCAGATTAATTTCCAAAAACCTCTATCTTCTCATCAGTAGAATGGATCACTGTGAATAGCTTTTGTGATTATCTGAGAAGCTTAAATGGCTTAACATCTTAAAGATCTAAACACAATGGCTGATAAAGAAAGAACATTGTATGTTAATAAGGAAATAACCCTTCTTGTTTAAATTCAAATGCTTTTAGAGGATACTGAGAAAAGAAAAAAGGAGGTTTGATGATAAGCACTGTATGCATCTCCTTAGCCATCTACCTTTATAAAGGTAGGAAGGACCAAATAAAGTCTGAAGTAAGGTGATCTCTTTAGTATTATATATATAAACAAGCAAAAACATAACACTGCGATGTTGGTGGGCCAATCTAAGACCTAAATCAGGAGAGAACACAACTGTCATCCTAAGTAGCAAATCGGGAAGGATGGGAGCAGATGGAAAACTTTAAAGCCATTAATTTCTGACTGTCTACCAACACACAGAGTACAACGTGGTCGGTGTGCCCGTCATTTTAATACAGCCAAATGGCCCCGGAACCTGTCCTGTCCTACTAACAAAGTAGGTACAGCTTAATTCCAGTAAAAAATCTTCATTTGCAATTGACAGTTTAGGAGATGCAGCTGGATATTTCCCCCCCGTTTTTTGCCATAGGGAAAATGATCTCTTCCCCTCATAAATGACGATCCTTTTGCTGCTATCCCTAGTCTGGAATTTGAGACCATGCTCTACCCAGATGCACAGAACAGAAAATACAGGAGTCAGAGCTTGGTTGCAGGGTGACAGGCTTCTCAGGCAGCTTGTCTGTGCCATTTTATTAGTCAGTGATAAGTAAATGCATTAGACACTCTTCTTTCAAAAGAGGCTGTCCTATTTTCTTTAGCCAGAAACACGGGATGCTTACATTTCTAAAATTTTCTTTTTTGCATTCACTCTTGTCTAGAGGCACATTCTAGGGAACATTATAAAAATGACTCCAAGAAGCTATCCTTTCTGTTCATTTTCTTCTCCAATGTTAGAACTTCTGCGATTATAATTCCACTGCTCCTGATGAATAGCTAAAGTGACAGTAGTGGAGTATTTCTTCTGTAGAACATGGGGTCTGCAGTCTCATTTATTTTGCTCTGTGTCCTAAGAATCTGCCTTTAAAGCTACTTCTGAAAGAGCTTCATTGCAAAAGATGCTTCTTGTGGAGTCTCGAGCTTAATCAATTGCCCATGATTTTGCAGTCCTTAATGGGAAAAGACAGAGATAATGTAATGAGTATTATGCAAAGTTAGCCAAAAGGGAGGCAGCGGAACCCCATCAGCCACCATTATCTCCCAGAAGAGTCGACACAATAGAGGCAGACAATTAGATTAGAGCATTTTCTTAACTAGGCCAGAAGTAAAATCCGGGGGACTAGATAATGTTTGGATTTGGGTAGCGGCCAAGAGACAAGACTCCTAAGCCATCATGGCAGAATCTTAACTGTATCTGTGTTTGTTAGACTCTAGAATTTGGAATAAGACTGACTCTTCTTGGAATGAAAGCAACAGGAGCTATTTACTAAAGTAGCGAGGGAACCCATCATGTGCTGTGGCCTGAATCTCTCCACTGTTTTCTCACAGACTGTAGGGAAATCTACTTAGGCAGTCAGGTACCATGAAGTCAGCTCGTTGAGGGAAGCATGGAAACTTGTGTCTGGTGGGGAGCAGGGAGGTTAGATATTGAATTTAAAGAGGCAAGAGAAGACCTGCTGGGGAAGATGTTCAAGAAACAGCCGTGATCTGCACCCGAGTGTGCTCACACACAGACTTACACAGAACATCGTGTGGGTAGGTAGGATGCAATATCCCCACAGCACGCCTGGCTCCCAGGTATTGCTCAGAGCCTATACACATTGTCTAGCAACCGCTCCAACTGCCAGATTTAGCACTCTGCCTACAATAGATGTAGAAATGAAGTTGTTTAGAAGCAATTACAAAGCCATATTTCAACCAGGACAAATGAACACAGCACAAGCTTAGCATGTAAATGCCGAGGGGGGTCACAGCATGAAGGAGTAATCGGAGTCAGATTGAATTAATCATGAGAAAGTGCAGCAGGATGAGGGCCAGAATGTGAATTCCCTCGGGGCTGTGAGCAGTGCTGCCCTACCAAGGGGGCCGTGGGGTCCCCCCTGCTGTCACTCAGCAGCAACAGAACAGACAGGCACCCAGTAGGCGCTTGGCCAGTGCTAAGGATGCCTGATGACAATCATGCAAAGCAAACCATAGGTATAAAAACAATAGCCCGAGCATGTAGCCAAGCCAGCAAGTGATGACACAACATTGCACGGAAGAGGCGGTGAGCCAATGGGAAATCCCTGGAGCACCGAGTCCGAGGGCAGGATTCCAGTCCTGACTCTGCCACTGACTTAGCCATGTTCCCTTTGGGCAGTTTTTAATTTGTAAATTCTTTGAGACTCAGCTACCTCACCTGCAAAATGAAACATCAGTGTCTACCTTAATAAGATGCAATTTACAAGCACGTATCTGGCCCCGAGCAGGCTCTCAAGAAATGGTCAACAAATGGCCAACCACCTAAGTGCTCTTGGGTGCACAGATTGAAGCGCATCTATCTGGACTGCAGTGTGGAGACCATGGTCCAAGGGTATTAGGATACCCCGGGGCCAGAGCGGCTACTGCTTTCTCCCTTGTGTCCTCCAGGAGGTCCAGGTCAGGCCAGGCCAGAGAAGCAATCATCTTCACTGGTCCAGTGGCAGTTCACTGCCAACACCAGTTGAAGGGATGGAAAATGGGCTGAGTGTAGCTCAGGATATATTTCTGCTCACCTCCAAATTCAAATCATGTGCTAAGTGCAAACAATGAGAATATCTTTGAAGGCAAAGATGCCAACACCCGGGGTACCACCGGTGGAGTGAATGGTAGCCCCCAAGGATATGTCCAACTGAAGGCTGTGGATATGGCCAATTTGAAAAAAGAACCTTTACAGAGATTGTTCAGTATCTAGAGGTGGTATCATCCTGGATCACCTCAGTAAGCCTTAAATTCAGTGACAAATGTCTTTATAAGATAAAGAAGAAGTGGAAACAGACAGGGCAAGACCACGAGAAGTCAAAGGCAGAGAAGAGAGCTTGCAGCCACAAACCAGGGATTGCCAGCAACCACGAGGAGCAGTTAGGAGATGCAAGGAGCAGACACATTTTCAGACCCTCCAGAAGAAATTAACCCCCCTGATTTTGGACTCTGGGACTCATGAACTGTAAAAGAATACATTTTTGCGGTTTTAAGCCTCCTGCTTTGTGGGAATCAGTTGCAGCAGCCCCAGGAAACTATGATAGCACCCACTTAGGAGGGGAAGGGATGGAGTAGCAATGATTGCAGGCAAAGAGGATGGGCCTTCCCAGAAGTCTGTGTTCAATCTGCCCACATCACTCTTGGGTTATGAGCTGAGATATGGTCTATGTGAAGGAAAACTTTTTTACAGAAATAATTCTTTAGTTAGTTATTTTTGGCTATCCTGGGCCTTTTTTGCTGTGTAGGCTTTTTCTCTAGTTGTGGCAAGTGGGGCTACTCTTCAATGTAGTTCTCGGGATTCTCACTGTGGTGTCTTCCTTTGTTGCAGAGCATGGGCTCTTGAGCACGCAGACCTTCTCGAGTTGTGGCACATGGGCTCCGTGGCTGGGGCTCCAGGCTCCAGGGCACAGGCTTAGTAATTGTGGCACAAGGGCTTAGCTGCTCTGCAACATGTGGGATCTTGCTGGATCAGGGATTGAACCCGTGTCTCCTGCACTGGCAGGAGGGTTCTTTACCACCAAGCCACCAGGGAAGCCCTAAAGAAAACTTTTAACATAAACTTGCAATAAGAGTGTCCTGTGTTTCAGATATTCCCAGGAGTGCTAGAAAAGGAGAGACGGAAGAAATATTTCACATGGCAGTATTCCATGAAATTCATTACCTGGGGGGAATCTGTGGAAGATTGCACAGATTATGGTGCTAGAGAAGGAAGCAGTGGTGTCTGTGGGGGCTTTCTGGCTGTGAACTGAGTGTCTTGTGGCCAATCTGACTCTCCTGAGAGGGGTGGGTGAGGGACTCAGAACCCACTATATCCATTTGTGGCTGTAATTATGTTAATTTATACTGCAACGGTCTAGCCCCTGCTGATCCTTTATGATAGGCTTTAGAAGTCAAGGATTCCATAAAGCAGTGCAATTAAACCAATAACATAAGTAGCAGCTGGGGGTTGCAGGCATCGATACCACCCATCCACCTCCTTTCATCCCAAAAGGGCACAGACCTAAGGCATTCCTGAGACCGACAAGTGGCATAAGAATCAGCCATCTAGCTCCCTTCTCACTTACATGGGCCGGATTCCATGAGGGTTCATGGGGACCACTTGGATCCTGATTTCTCTGTGTTTCAAATTAACTCAGAGAAGCATATGGATAGATGTATTGCACTGCCTCTGGGCATTTTAGACTGATAATGTGCTCCAGTGTAGTCAAATACATCTTCAATATTGCTGTGAGCTGATGGAGAGGAATTACGCACATTTTTAAAATTTGGCAAGACACATGGAAGCTGATTTCTCAGTTCTGACACAACGGGTTTACCTTATGCCTTGTTTTCTCCAAAATCTCATTTCAGAAAACAAAGATGCCATTAACAAGCTCCCCATGGTTCTTCCTTCCCTCACCTGGCCCATCTTGCTTCCTTTCCTTCTTTCCTTCCTGCTGTTCAAAGACAGAGCAGCCTGGAAGGAGTGTAATTAATGAGCTCCATCTCTGAGCAGCTGGGGGTGGGTGGACCACGGGAGCCAGAAAGCAAAACACAATTATCAAGGGGAGGATTTCAGTCCATTTGTTCATCTCCCTTTCTGATTCTGGAGGGACAGTGAAAGGACAGCAGGGTGGACTGGGGCCATCACCTACAGGGCATAAGAAAAAGCAGAAGAAGAGCCCAAAATGGGCAACAGCGGGCAGAGAAGGGCACCGATGAAAGGATGTAAGGGATTTTCAAGGAGCAGCAGAAGAAAAAGGCAAAAATGAGATCAACCTTGAAAAATAAGCATTCCCAGAAGAAGCAGCAAGTCAAGTAAAGGGGAGAGGAGAAAAAAAGCAACTTAAATGAATACAAGCGAAGGTGTCAAGAATCACATGGGATTTCAAAAAGCCTAAGACAGCAGAGAAAGGGAATGAGATGAGGACCATAAAGAGCACAGTGGGGCCAACGATGCAGAAGGCTTACAATTTTTAAATTTGGTAGCCTGTGAGGGAGGAATGACATCAGTCGGCTATTTCTGCGAAACAAAGCATTCCCAAGGAAGTCAGTGGTTTTAAGAAGCAACGATCGTTTATTCTTTTCTGTGTGGGTCACCTGGTGGCTGGTTCACCGGGGTTGGGCTTGCCTGGGAATCTCCGCTCCGAGCTGTGGGTCCAGCCAGACTTGGCTCCCTAGCACAGATTACTCTCAGGTTGGTTTTCCCACGCATGCTTCCTCAGGGGCCATGGTGAGATGGATACTACCCACCCAGAGCACGAACTTCTCTGGCAGTGGTGGGGCTCAAGGTCTGAGCCATTTCAAGCTTCTGTTTATACGATATCTGCTAACATCCTGTTGACCAAATCTTGTCTCACTACCAAGCACAAAACTAATGTGTAAGAAAATTCACTCGTCTCATGGAATAGTAGTGAGGGAGTGCACAGTGGAAGCAGGTTATAATCAGTGACAGAAGTGAATGAGCAAGAATAACCATGATGTTATCTCAAGAGGGCTCTCGGACTGTGGCAAGATTGACTGAGAGACAGAAAAACACATATGATAGAACAAAGATACAACTTTATATGCTATGTATTTGCAAAGCCCAAGAACATCACGCCCTGGGACCATGATGTGAAGTGGAGGATTTCCACTTTCCTCCTCTCTGATTAACTTGTTTTGGACAAACACGTGGCCATGTTAAGATGGGTCAAGTGAGGATCAGGTCTTACCAAAATATCATATTACATAATTTCTTTTCCACTCATGCTGTTTATTCAATTCAGTCTCTGAGTATCAATTTTAATCAGAAAACACATTTACAATGCCATGCAAATTAATGTATCACATAGAATTAGAATGGGTAGGTTGGCTTATGAAAATATTTTAGTAGGCATGATGTGTGAGATTCATAAGTCTGCAAAACAAACTACCGTAGAGTATAATCAAGGCAGAGATGTGCAAAAGAAAATGGTCAAAGGCTTGAAAATATTGAGCTACTGGGTCACTGTGAACAGAAAGAGAAGAGAATATCCCTGCAGTTTTTCCTAATAAATGTAATTCAGTTCAGTTCAGTTCAGTCGCTCAGTCGTGTCTGACTCTTTGCGACCCCATGAATCGCAGCATGCCAGGCCTCCCTGTCCATCACCAACTCCCGGAGTTTACTCAAACTCATGTCTGTCGAGTCGGTGATGCATCCAGCCATCTCATCCTCTGTCGTCCCCTTCTCCTTCTGCCCCCAATCCCTCCCAGCATCAGAGTCTTTTCCAATGACTCAACTCTTCGCGTGAAGTGGCCAAAGTATTGAGTTTCAGCCTCAGCATCAGTCCTTCCAATGAACACCCAGGACTGATCTCCTTTAGGATGGACTGATTGGATCTCCTTGCAGTCCAAGGGACTCTCAAGAGTCTTCTCCTATTAGGGAAAAGTCAATATAATCAAATTATACCAGTATTTCTCATGGATATGCCAAATTAATATAACTCAAAAGTATGTCAGAAGGCAGCACACCACAGTTTCAGCTTAGCTGCAGAATGAACATTCAGTCTGACATGTTACTTCAGTTTCTTGTGTCTCAGTTTCCAATTTTTGAAATAAAATCCTTCTGCTATTTAAACTGTAATCTTCCTTCTGGCCTATGCATCCAGGTTTTAATTAAGCATGTACTTGTAACTTGATATTTGGTGGTGCTAAGATGAAGATGTGATAGTTCTGTTCTCAAGGGGCCTAGAACCTAGCAGGGTGGGGTGGGGTATAAAATACGTCATATGAATTAAACGTGGCAAGTGTCATGTAGAGAAATGTTTTGGAGACCTTGGGAAGATAAAGAAGAAGGAAGTCCAGGGTCATATGCAGGTTGAAACTTGCGCTGAGTCCTGAAAGACTGATGGCAACTAGGGCTTTCCTGTTAGCTCAGTTGGTAATGAATACACCTGCAATGAAGGAGACCCCAGTTCGATCCCTGGGTCAGGAAGATCCCCTGGAGAAGGGATAGGCTGCCCACTCCAGTATTCTTGGGCTTCCCTGGTGGCTCAGCTGGTAAAGAATCCGCCTGTAATGCGAGAGACCTGGGTTCAATCCCTGGGTTGGGAAGATCCCCTGGAGAAGGGAAAGGCTACCCACTCCAGTATTCTGGCCTGGAGAATTCCATGGGCTGTATAGTCCTTGGGGTCACAAAGAGTTGGGCACGACTGAGTGACTTTCACTTTCAAGGAAATGTTTCAATCAACTGAAGGGGGGGAAGAAAGCATTCCAGGTGAAGGTAGAAACAACACAGGAATGGAGGTAGGAGAAGGCCCATTTGTGGATGTGTGTGGAAAATCAATTGTAGAGTCTGAATCAGGGATGAGCCTAGAAAGAAGCTGAGGGCTCTGCTCAAGAATCAATAGTGAGACACTAAAGAATTCTCAGTGAAAAAGTACCAGTGTGGGTTTGCATTTTTTCATGGCTCACACCATTGGAAGACAGATCTTTAGGGGTACAAAGCTGGAGGCAGAGAAACCAAGTAGGAAGCAATGCAACAATGTTAATACAACATTCTCTTATAAACAAGAGAATATAAGAATCCAAGCAAAGGCACTAAAGTAGGGACAGGGAGAGGGAACAAGTCAGTAAATATTTGAGAAAACAAAATTAAAGATTATCAGTTCATATTAGGACATGCTGGATTGATTTCTCAGTGAAGAACCCTAGAAGAGATACACATAAGCATTGTTACTTACTTGAGGATGAGAGACAGGAAATCAAGATTCCTTGAATTACATCAAAGACAAACATGGTATTACAACTGGGAACTGTGCTTCTTAGTGGACCTCATGGGAGGTGAGTTTTAAGAGGCTCTAGACAACAGTATCTATGTAATGAGAAATTCTAAGACATGTCTATTTCTTATATACAAAAGTTAGTATTAAAAAACATTGTCTTATTTTTTGAATTGCTTTTTATAGATTTTGTTTGGCCACACCCGTGGTATATGGAATCTTAGTTCCCCAATTAGGGATTGAACCTATACCCCCTGAATTGGAAGTTTAGAGTCTTAACCACTGGACGGCCAGGGAATTCCCCCCAAAACATTGCTTTTAAATGAAAACCAAATTATCAACAGATTTTTCCAAATTAGTATGTTCAAGTGTACAAATTTTATGTGAGCTTTTACAATACAGTATCCTTGTTATTAGCTAGCAAATAACTGGCATTTTTATTTTGTGTATTCCATCTGATTTTAATTTTGGAGCCTACCTAATGTTGATTTACTCCTGAGGAAATATCATACATACACACACACACACACAAACCCCATCTTTCTGACTGAAGTTTTCTGAAATAGTCTATGCCCCACAGAAGAAAGATAATCAATACTGTCTTTTCATTTTGTGTCTTTCTCTGGCAAATATGGGAAACCATGAAAAAAAAAAAAACCTGTATTACAAAGAATGATGCCCCAAGACAGCAGAAAGAACACTCAAAGAGAGAAGGACCCACGACTTTCCACCCAGGCACATTTTCTCCTGACACAAAGGAAATGAAAGAGCATGGGTCGTGTGCTACACGTGTGTTGCCGTGCTGGTAGATGAGAAAGAAGTGGAAAGATTAAGAGAACTGGGAAGGGTCTGAAAAGGCACACACACTACAATGGGGGGGGGGGGGCGGGAAATCGCGCAACATTTGCCTTTTAGTTTGTAAGGTCAAGAATCACTTAAAGGAACATCTGGGAATAAAACAAAGGCCTTTTGCTGCTAAAACTACATCCACAGTCTTATCATTCTTTCGTTCTATTTCTTAAAGGGTCACGACTTAAAAATTCGTGTGAACTGTTAACATGTAAGAAGGGTGGATACTTGTAAAATGTGTTGTGAAATTATTTCATAATGATTTTTGAGATCTCTAAGAGGAATATGCAAATCTAAGCTGCCAGTTTTAAAGGGTTATCAGATATATGTATATGCAAAACTGATTCACTTTGCTGTACCGCAGAAACACATTATAAATCAACTATACGCCAATAAAACTTTTAAAGGATAAGTAAGTAAAATTTTTAAGAAAAAGAAGAGAAGACTCTAGAGTAAAGGCTTTGCTCTGCCATAGAGGTCTAGACCTCTGACACTCCAGTAAAAACCCCAGAGGAGCCACGTCTTTCTGAGAATTTCCAGAAAGGTTGACAGCGGCTCAGAGGCAGCACACAGATTCTGTAGTACAACTCAGTAGAGGTGGGTGACAGTGTGGGGCTGGGCCCACAACTTGGCATGTCCCCTCCTATCTCGTCCTTTGGCATTTTCCTTCTGGATGGGGGAGCTTTGAGCTTCCCAAACCTGCTGCAGAACTGCCCATGGGGCATTTTACAAATAAAGCTGCTCAGGCTCCATTCCCAGAGAGTTTTTCAGTATTGGAGCACATGTGTTCTCCAAAAATAAAATGCATATAAAAAAATTCAGTTGGTAATTTTGTTGCACGGCCTGGGTTAAAAAATCAGAAAGAGAAAAGATGGGAGGAAAGGAGGAAAGAAAGAAACCAAATAAGCCCACTTGGATGGATCCTTACCCCTGTGTATTGAGACTGCTCCAAAATTCTGGGCAATACTCTGGGCCATTTCCTTTCCATTCCCAAACCTAAACAGAAGCCCATGTGGTAAGCATACTCGCACAGTGGGTCTGATATGTCACATCTTGCCAATTTTAGTAGAAGCAGTGGGATGTAGGAAGCTACCTTTAAACAGGACATCACACAAAGCTGCCATCTAAATCTGGACTCTACTGGAGTTCAGAGCTACATGCCAGGTTGGGGAATAAAGGGAACAGAGGGTGACAACTGATTCCACGTGTGCCCAGTTGCTCAGTCCCGTCTGCTTCTTTGCAGTCCCATGGACTGCAGCCTGCAGATTCCAGGTACTGGTGAGTTATTCCAAAGAACCATTCCAGCAGCACATGTTGTTGAATCAACTCTGAAAACATTTAAAGACACTGTGTTTCCAGGAAAATCTTCAAAGTTCTCTAAAGAGACTGCAGGTTGAACATCCACTGAAGAGTCATTTTTACTGCTAAAAGGACTCTCTGAGTTGACAGGTAAGTTGGTGAAAGTCTCTTCTATTTTCCCTTTATGCCAACTAGTTTATTGATTTGTCAAATACCAGATGAACTGGTTTTCAAAAGTGGTAAAAATTTCAGGCCTCCTGCATCTTTTATGCAATATTTAACCACCTTTAGTGGTCAAGGGTATTCCTACTTTCCTCCGCTCAGATTGCAACTTATAGAGGCTGGTTTTGTTGATTTCTTTCCCTAGAGCTTGATTTGATGTTTTGGATATGAATCAAAGAAAATTAATGAGCATTTCAGTCTAAGCAAAGGATCTCTACATATAATAATCACACGTCTCGAGCTAGACCTATTTGTAGTTATTTTCAGTTAGAAGTAGCTATAGGCTTTGGAAAAGACAACATAAATAAAGTCTCTCCCACCATACACCCACATAGTGTAATTTTTAGAATGAAATACAGTCAAGAAATAGATCAGATTTTTTAAAAAGAAAACGGCATTGGCTAAATTTTCTAGGTTATATTTTTAAAGAAATAATCAATAAGAACTGCCAAAGGATGGCTGCTAATAGACCTGGATCTTGCAGGAAGTAAGATGGCAGAGTCCCAATAATAATTAGGTACTTAGAGCAACTATCTTATGTAAAATCCACTTCCCTACCATTTCTTCTTCTGTTTTCATTACACAGGCATTTTATCCTGGGTTCCTCTTACAAAAATCATTGATCACTAATCTCTCCTCAAGAAGCTTCTGGTTTTTTGGATGCAACAATGAAAAGCTGCATGGTAACTTGAAAGGGAAGCATATTATTTTAGTATTTTTTGTGTAGTTCCCAGGTTAATAAAGAGCTCTCACTAGGTCTGCAAGTGTGAACCCAATAGTAAAATATAAAATGAAGGAGCTGTCACAGTTGGGGTTCCCCTAGGAAGCTGACTCAGAAACAAAGACTTAGAGGCAATGGGATAATGAAGAAGTGCTCTTGGGATCAAAATCCCTAGAAGGGAAGTGAGGAAAGCAAAATTGGGCAGAAAACTGAAATGGAGCTGTGAAACAGTCTTGCAGTCTCAAAGGTCAAGACAACTCCACAGGGAGTCTGAAAGTAACAAGACCTTTCAGAAGGGTGAGTTGGAGACAGGGACCAAGGCTTTATTTCCCCAAGCTGCTGGGTCACCGAACGTGCACCAACTAAAATGGGAGCATGGCCTTGGCTCTGTTAGTGTGGCAGTCCCGTAGGGCTGGTAGCTGAGGCTGTCTACCCTGCAGCATCCCCGACACTCTTAAGTGGGGGATCTGGGTGGGGCCTGCCTACAACTACTGCGTTATCTGTAGTGATTCAGTGACACCCGAAGAACCCAAATGGTTCAGGGTCAGTTCAGCTCAGTTGCTCAGTCGTGTCTGACTCTCTGTGACCCCACGAACCGCAGCATGCCAGGCCTCCCTGTCCATCACCAACTCCCGGAGATCACCCAAACCCATGTCCCTCGAGTCGATGATGCCATCCAACCATCTCATCCTCTGTCATCCCCTTCTCCTCCTGCTCTCAATCTTTCCCAGCATCAGGGTCTTTTCCAATGAGTCAGCTTTTTGCATCAGGTGGCCAAAGTATTGGAGTTTCAGCTTCAACATCAGTCCTTCCAATGACCACCCAGGACTGATCTCCCTTAGGATGGACTGGTTGGATCTCCTTGCAGTCCAAGGGACTCTCAAGAGTCTTCTCCAACACCACAGTTCAAAAGCATCAATTCTTCAGTGCTCGGCTTTCTTTACAGTCCAACTCTTACATCCATACATGACCACTGGAAAAACCATAGCCTTGACTAGACGGACCTTTGTTGGCAAAATAATGTCTCTGCTTTTGAATATGCTATCTAGGTTGTCCATAACTTTCCTTCCAAGGAGTAAGTGTCTTTTCATTTCATTGCTGTAATCACCATCTGCAGTGATTTTGGAGCCCAGAAAAATAAAGTCAGCCACTGTTTCCACCGTTCCCCATCTATTTCTCATGAAGTGATTGGACCAGATGCCATGATCTTACTTTTCTGAATGTCAAGCTTTAAGCCAACTTTTTTACTCTCCTCTTTCACTTTCATCAAGAGGCTCTTTAGTTCTTCTTCACTTTCTGCCATAAGGGTTATGTCATCTGCATATCTGAGGTTATTATTTCTCCCAGCAATCTTGATTCCAGCTTCTGCTTCCTCTAGCCCAGCGCTTCTCTGATGTACTCTGCATAGATGTTAAATAAGCAGGGTGACAATATATAGCCTTAACGTATTCCTTTTCCTATTTGGAACCAGTCAGTTATTCCATGTCCAGTTCTAACTGAACATGTTGTTTCCATGTTCAGATGCTTCCTGACCTGCATACAGATTTCTCAAGAGGCAGGTCAGGTGGTCTGGTATTCCCATCTCTTTCAGAATTTTCCACAGTTTATTGTGATCCACACAGTCAAAGGCTTTGGCATAGTCAATATGGCAGAAATAGATGTTTTTATGGAACTCTCTTACTTTTTCGATGATCCACTGAATGTTGGCAATTTGATCTCTGGTTCCTCTGCCTTTTCTAAAACCAGCTTGAACATTTTGAAGTTCACGGTTCACGTATTGCTGAAGCCTGGCTTGGAGAATTTTGAGCATTACTTTACTAGCATGTGAGATGAGTGCAATTGTGTGGTAGTTTGAGCATTCTTTGGCATTGCTTTTCTTTGGGATTGGAATGAAAACTGGCCTTTTCCAGTCCTGTGGCCACCACTGCAGAGTTTTCCAAATTTGCTGGCATACTGAATGCAGCACTTTCACAGCATCATCTTTCAGGATTTGAAACAGCTCAACTGGAATTCCATCACCTCCACCAGCTGTGTTCACAGCAATGCTTCCTAAAGCCCACTTGACTTCACATTCCAGGATGTCTGGCTCTAGGTGAGTGATCACACCATCATGATTATCTGGGTTGTGAAGATCTTTTTTGTACAGTTCTTCTGTGTATTCTTGCCACCTCTTCTTAATATCTTCTGTTTCTGTTAGGTCCATACCATTTCTGTCCTTTATCAAACCCATCTTTGCGTGAAATGTTCCCTTGGTATCTCTAATTTTCTTGAAGAGATCTCTAGTATTTCCCATTCTATTGTTTTCCTCTATTTCTTTGCATTGATCGCTGAGGAAGGCTTTCTTATCTCTCCTTGCTATTCTTTGGACCTCTGCATTCAAATGGATATATATTTCCTTTTCTCCTTTGCTTTTTGCTCCCCTTCTTTTCACAGCTATTTGTAAGGCCTCCTCAGACAACCATTTTGCTTTTTGCATTTCTTTTTCTTGGGCATGGTCTTGATTCCTGTCTCCCATACAATGTCATGAGCCTCCGTCCATAGCTCATCAGGCAGTTTGTCAATCAGATCTAGTCCCTTAAATCTATTTCTCACTCTCACTGTATAGTCATAAGGGATTTGATTTAGGTCATACCTAAATGGTCTAGTGGTTTTCTCCACTTTCTTCAATTTCAGCCTGAATTTGGCAATAAGGAGTTCATGATCTGAGCCACTGTCAGCTCCCAGTCTTATTTTTACTGACTGTATAGAGCTTCTCCATCTTTGGCTGCAAAGAATATAATTGATCTGATTTCAGTGTTGACCATCTGGTGATGTCCATGTGCAGAGTCTTCTCTTGTGTTGTTGGAAGAGGGTGTTTGCTTTGACCAGTGCGTTCTCTTGGCAAAACTCTGTTAGCCTTTGCCCTGTTTCATTCTGTACTCCAATGCCAAATGTGCCTGTTACTCCAGGTGTTTCTTCACTTCCTACTTATGCATTCCAGTCCCCTATGATGAAAAGGACATCTTTTTTGTGTGTTGGTTCTAGAAGGTCTTGTAGGTCTTCATAGAACTGTTCAACTTCAGCTTCTTCTGCATTACTGGTGGGGGCATAGACTTGAATCACGAGCGCGGCTGAGAGGAGCTACCCCAGGCCGGAGGTCAGGGGTGGTGTCTGAGAGGAGCTACCCTGCGTCCGAGGTCAGGAGCAGCAGCTGCACTTTGCTGGAGCAGCCATGAAGAGAGACCCAGCGTCCAAGGTAAGAGAAACCCAGGTAAGACGGTAGGCACTGAGAGAGGGGATCAGGGGGCAGACAGACTGAAACTAGTCACAGACAACTAGCCAATCTGATCACACAGACCACAACCTTGTCTAACTCAGTGAAACTAAGCCATGCCGTGTGGGGCCACCCAAGGCGGCCTGGTCATGGTGGAGAGGTCTGACAGTATGTGCTCCACTGGCGAAGGGAATGGCAAACCACGTCAGTATTCTTGCCTTGAGAACCCCATGAACAGTACAAAAAGGCAAAAAGATAGGACACTGAAAGATGAACTCCCCAGGTCAGTAGGTACCCAATATGCTACTGTAGATCAGTGGAGAAATAACTCCAGAAAGAATGAAGGGATGGAGCCAAAGCAAAAACAACACCCAGTTGTGGATGGGACTGGTGATAGAAGCAAGATCTGATGCTGTAAAGAGCAATATTGCATAGGAACCTGGAATGTTAGGTCCATGAATCAAGGCAAATTAGAAGTGGTCAAACAGGAGATGACAAGAGTGAACATTGACATTCAAAGAATCAGTGAACTAAGATGGACTGGAATGGGTAAATTTAACTCAGATGACCATTATATCTACTACTGTGGGCAGGAATCCCTTAGAAGAAATGGAGTAGTCATCATAGTCAACAAAAGAGTCTGAAATGCAGTACTTAGATGCAATCTCAAAAATGACAGAATGATCTCTGTTCGTTTCCAAGGCAAACCATTCAGTATCATGGTTCAGGGTCATCTGTGAGCAAATTTACCTGGTCTGCCATGCTCTACTTTAATGAAAAGGATGAATGAGTCACGTTTGAGGGTTGGAATAGTCGTTGCTTTGTTATTGCTAAGTGGAGGGCTCAGAGCCAACCAACCAATGGCAAAGAAAGTCATTACCCATCGCTGGATATCAGGCCTTGAAGAACATTCCTTCAGGGACAGGCTAGTTTTGAAATCCAACAGACAACTATTTAACTATAGTTTTTATTACCAATTTCCATAAGAACAAAATGTGATTATATATTAGTATTTTTGCATGTTTTAGCTGTGAACGTTAAATATACTTTCTTTGTTCGTCTCAGCTGAGGTTTATTGACTGAGCATACATCGTTTGGAATGGGTGAATGGCTACACACACATTTTTTTTTTTTTCTATTGCTTGAGCTTTCTGCAGAAGCAAAGAGCTTTCTACTTGTGGGCTCCGTAAGAAACACCCAAGGAAGAGCTCCTGAGTGGCATGAAAAGGTGGGTGCTGCACAACTCAGACAATCCAATGGCCAGCTTCTTTCCCAATGATGGGGGCTGGCAACTGGAAACCCAATGAGGCTGAGGGTGTTATTAATGAGTGTTCAACAGAAAGAAATAATGTACATCCTGAACTGAGTTACCTTCATGTATTTAATCCCCGACTCAAATTTTTAAAAATTATCAATATATTTTATTTTTTCTTATTGCTCTGTCATCCTGTGGTTATATGATCGCATGGATGTGGGGCTGCTTGGCTGAATCGCCATGTGATGGAGCCGGATGAGTGGAGTATTGACACACTTCGAATGAATGTATGAGAGGAAGGATGGGTAGCTGCAAAAACTGAACCCTGGGTTTCCCTTCTAGCTGCTCCATAAAAGATGGTCAGAATGTCAAGGTTTTTCCAGCAGTAATATTTTTTGAGCTCTTATGTTTATCTGTAAGCTCTCCTCTGCCACTGCACTCTTTCTGCAGATATCAGCATATTCTCCACAAACTGGTGATTGCTTGCATTAGCCCGTGGTATTCATCTCAAGAGCTCATCAAGCCCCATTTGTCTCCTCTGAGCTTCTGATTTCTGAAAATGCCTTTACCTTCCTCCCCAGGCTCTTAACTAAAGAGTTTCTGCAAAGACATTTTTCAGTATATTGGACATCACACAACTACTTTGTCTTCAGTTAGACTTCCTAAAGCTCTCTGCAAAGTCACTTGCTGCTTTGTCATTAACAGAGCTAGAGGAAAAAGAAGAGGGGGGTGCTTGGGAAGGGCTTTTTTCCCCTGGGTTTTACAAATAACTTTTTTGATGAAGAACAGAAGAAAATGATTAAAGGAGAACTGATAATGAGCAATGCAAAATTAAGATCAAATGTGCTTGTCTTGTGACTTGCTGGTTTGAACAACAAAAATGACAGCGAAACTAATGAATCAAAAAGGAAGTTAAAATAGGCTACCAGAAACTTGCAAGAAGAACAAGAATGAGTGCTGAAGACAGTGAAAATGAACTTTGGGGTGGAGAACAGGAGGAGGGTCCCTTAGAGGGACACTGGCCCAGTCTACCCTGGCCTGAGAAGCATGAAGCCCAGGGCTTTGAGAATAATGAGCCTTGCATCCTTGACTATCTGCAGAGCTTCCATGTGATGGAAAGGAGACACCATCAAGGTTGGGACATGGGATCTGATTCACTGATTTTCCTCATCAGCTGTTTTTCATTCTTCTCACCTCTGAGCTGTTCTTCAGTTTGTGAGCATCACCCCAGACTTAGCAGTCAAAGGGAGAGACAATGCCACTGAAAATGTCTGCCAGCCTGGAGGGCGTTGTTCTGAAAAAGACTTCAATGGAAAAGGCATCCGAGTTGGATAACTGGAGTTCCTGGATCTGCTGTGGTTCCAACATCTCTGGCTAAGCCTAAGTTTATGAGGGAGGAAGGTCTCCTGAATTGCATGCTATTTTTAAGAAGTAATTTTCACGCAATTCTGTTCAAATAAAATGCCAACATATAAATTTTAAAATTTAGACATATTGGTTCTGACACTACTGCCAAGCACAGTGACATTGCTAAGGACTTCCACGGTGCTGATTGTCAATTTTCTTTCATTTGCTTATTTGGATCTCACTACAATCATTTGGTATTTCCAATTTGTGGATGAAGATACAAACATTCAGAGAGGTTAAGCAATTTGCCCAAGACCACCCTCCTGGAGAAGATTTACAACTGAGCAGAAAAGTTACCCCAGGACAGTTCTATTCACATTGTCTCAGGTAGGGGACAAGGTTAAAGCCATCACAGGTCTGAATATTCAGGAATGATTTCAGTTGAAATAATGTAAGCTGCTTTTGTGTTCAGGCATCAAACCACATGTGCCAAACTTTGATTTGGAGACTAAGATCTGCAGAAGCACATGGCCCCACCTCCGGGAATTTTTTAAGTGGCTATTGCCTACATGCAATCCAACTACGCAGGAGCAGAGAGGAGGGTAAGCTTTCCTTGGTATTTTATGTCAATAAAATGTCTTGATACTTTAAGTCATCAGATACAGTATCACTTGCTAAAATCTAGAATGTTGATTCCTAATAATAATCAAAACTTCAAATGGGATTTGAAGTTAAACTTCTTGCTTTCGCCAGCTAGTGGTTTTGGTAGGTGGGAAGCTAGGGAAACAGGCGTGGGCAGCCTTCTGCCTTTATTCCCTGCTTTTAGGTCAGAGAGGGGAGGATGAAGCATGGACAATGCAGAAGTTAGAGAAAGAGGAAAGATGGTTTTGTGCTCTTGAGAACAGCTCCTCTTCAAACTAATTTTTTTCTGAAGCCTCTTTGTGAATTCTTCGAAGACCCTCTGATCCCACACCCTCACAGGACACCTCCTACCTGTGCTGGCCTTTTTGTAGGTGATGTGTTTCCTCTGGTACATAACTTGCTTCTCAGCTGACCCAGGAATCTGGGATTATCTTCAGATTCTCTTTCCCCAGGTCTCCTCATGCCTCTGGGCAGCCCCATTGGAGAGGACCCAAGATAATTCCATTTAAATTATTTTCCAGTTTCTGGTCCATGGGTACCACTCTTGAATCATTTGCCCTCTATAATAAACCAAATCCTAATAGAAGAACAACTTTCTCTTTTTCTCCACAGTACAAGCTGCTAAAACATTTCCAACATCCTATATTATTTAGGTAGGCCAATATACTACCCAAATGCAAAATATGTATATCAGGCCAATATAGTCATCAGATGCAAAAACCATGTATTTTTGAAGTTCTTGGAACAGTCTCATTGAAGATTTTCTTACTTAGACTTGAGGTGAGAGGCAAATACTTCTCCCAGTATTTGGGAATGGGACTCACCACCAGCATCTATCTTAGAAAGTTTGTTTTCAAAACAAAAAACAACTTTTGACAAAGCTTTTAGACTAACAGTATGGAGAAAGGGTTCAAGAATTCTTTAAGGGATCACAGGCTTCCTGTTTGAACTTTTTCAGGGTGAGCACCATGCAATGTGGCATCATTGACCTATGTCTTCATGGGAATAGAGAGGGAAAGAGCCACATTTTAACACCTATTCCTCCAGGGAAATGTGTACTACCAGTAAGGTAACACACATATTCAGAGTGTGCACTGAGCCTAGGATCTCAAGTCATGCTTTGGGGTTCTCAAAGGGTCTAGGGCGATTTGACTCAAGAAAAGCTTCATGTTCCTGAAATTTCTAATAAGCAGGAGTACTCTGGCTTCATAAATCCTGTGTCATGCATGGGCTCTTTTGATGTAGGATGCACATATCATGAACCGAATCACTTAAAAAGCCCTTCCGTGAAAGTATACTGCAAATCACAGCAAGAGCCTGAAGGGCTAAGAGAGTCATTTCCAGTCATGGCTTTCAAGAGCACTTATAATTTAAAGTAGCTCATGGAGCATTCTGGATTTCCCAAATAATGCATGTTATAAATGCCGTGCTATGGAAAAAGTTGACCAAGTCCAGCACATTTGAATCAGTGGTCAATATCCTTCTTTCTGGATACATTCTCAAGGAGGCTGCCAAGCACCAAGACTTTGACCAGCTAACAAGTACAACTCTGCTTCATTACTTCACTGTTGACTGGTCCCAGTGAAGGCTGCAATACGTAAGCATCAGAACACCCAGCAAGGGCAGGTGGTCTGATCAGCCACCTCTGTTAAGACCTTTGCTCTCAGTCAATGACAATGAGGAGCTGGCCCCGGACATCACCTGCCAGCTCTCCACAGGGCTGGCCCAGTCACAGCCCAACAAGATGGCAGAACGCAGGGAGTCATGACCAACCTTTCTTGCTCTCCTTCAGATTATATTAGAGTTGGCTGACTAGTAGGGGGGACTTCCCTGATGGCTCAGTGGGTAAAGAATCTGTCTGAAATGCAGGAGACACAGGAGATGTGGGTTCGATCCCTGGGTCAGGAAGATCCCCTGGAAGAGGAAATGGCAACCCACTCCAGTATTCTTGCCTGAAAAAGCCCATGGACAGGATAATATCATGGGCTATAGTGCAAAGGGTTGCAAAGAGTCAGACACAACTGAGTGACTAAGCACCACCTATTAAAAACTAGTAGGGGTAAATGCAAGGGAGTCCTGGGTCCAAACGTCATGGCTCCTCAGCTTTCTGGCTGTTGTATGACTGATCCAGGCTTCATTTTACCATCAAGGACTGGAATAGAAACAGTACCTCCCCACAGATCAGTGGGAGGGCTGAGTAAGGTAATATACATAGATAGCTCAGGAAAACGCTTACTACATGCTGAATGTGACTTATTTTACACCTAAAATAGGTTATTTATGTTGGTATAGCTCAAGTCTTCCACTCTGAGTGGCTTACAGCCATTGCGTTTGCTGGTGGGCCAAGTTACAGTTCACAAAGCACTATCATACACATTACAGATAATCCCACCGCCACCAGATTTGAGTGCATGTCCTTACATTTTATTTTTAAGAAGTGGAATCATATTGAGTTTGCAGCTTTGTATACTATGTATAGTTTTTTCATATAACAGAATTTTAATATTTCTCACATCATTAAGTATATTTCAAAACAAGTTTTAAAAAGCTGCATTTTCCTTCCTATGGACATACCAACCTTCATTTAACTCATCCTCTGGTTGAGGACTAAGTATGCCTTTTTCAAATCATAAATAATGCTTCAGTGAAGAGCATGAAATGATTCCTGACCATATTTCTGATTATTTTCTTAAGATACACCTAAAGAGGGTGTGGACATTCTTAAGCCTCCTGATACAGTGCTAAATTACTTTCTAGAAAATTTATTTGTGTTCAGTTTTTATAAGTTTTCTTACATTTATTTCCTCAACTAATTGCAAGATCCATTTCTTTCTTTCTTTTTTTTTTTTAAGACCTTGATGCTGGGAATGATTGAAGGTGGGAGGAGAAGGGGACGACAGAGGATGAGATGGTTGGATGGCATCACCAACCTGATGGAGATGAGTTTGAGCAAGCTCCAGGAGTTGGTGATGGACAGGGAAGCCTGGCCTGCTGCAGTCCATGGGGTCTCAAAGAGTTAGACATGATTGAGCTACTGAGATGAGATTGAGCTACATGATTGAGAACTGAACTGAACTGATTGTTGTACAAGGATATCTAGAACTTAATCATCTTGCAAAGCTCTTCCCACTGGTAACCGCTAGTGTGGTATCTGTATTTTTGAGCCTGTTTCTTTTTTTG
The DNA here is from genome assembly GCF_910594005.1 of Cervus elaphus. Classification (NCBI taxonomy): domain Eukaryota; kingdom Metazoa; phylum Chordata; class Mammalia; order Artiodactyla; family Cervidae; genus Cervus; species Cervus elaphus. Next base: position 9,073,856 of record NC_057837.1, on the reverse strand, counting down.
TTATATTCACTACTTTTTAGATTAATAATATCATATGGTATTTGTCTCTCTGAGACAGCTTACTTTTTTACAGATCCTGTGCTAAGAGTTTTATATTGAGAAACTCATTTACTTCTTATACCAGCTGCACAAGGAATTTATGGTTCTCCTCTCTTCCCGAACGATGACAGAATGGCTTACAGACAGGAAGCAATGTGGCAGCATCCCATTAAACGTATGGATGGGGACAGCCCACCATCAAATACCTAAGCCCTGGACACCATCACACACTGCCTCCCTGAAATCTCTTCACAACCACAGAAGATGCAAGTATATGGACAGATGTCTGTCTTGTCACCACAATGCCGGAGCTGCGGCCCATGCCACCTGGTACCTCATCGCAGACCTCAGACCTGTGGGCAGAGGAAGGCCGGCCACACACAGCACCCAGAAGCGGCTTCCTCCAGCCTCTTTGAATGACGCCTCCTGGTGTGCGTGGTACAGACAAGCTGATATGAAGTTTTTACAACATGGACAAGTCAAGCCATGCTTCAAATAAAAAATCTGTTTTCAGAAAATTAAAAGAAATCTACCAATAAAGGAACTGAGAAATAGCCTTTCAGATGAAAACAAAATGCTGACACAATGCCAATTTCAACTTAAGAAAATAGGCCACCTCTTGGAGGGTGAAATTTCCATGCCTTCAGGCATTACACCTATGGAATGAGTCTGGCCCTGATGCGTACAGTCTTAATAAATCTTATTCCATATTCCTTAGATGACTATTAAAATAGGGTTACAAGGAGTATCTCTTATGAGCGCAGGGACTATTGCAAGTGATTACAGGAAAAAGCAATAATGTCTGCCTTTGTTATGAGAGTAGTTTACAAATTAGCAGGAAATGCCACTGTGCCAGTATATGCGGTAGGGGACGGGGCACTAGAGAATTCGGGGCACAAATCATATTTTGCAAGTGGAGAAAGAAGATGGCAGTACCTCGCCTTATCAGTAGTCCTCCTTAATAACAAGGGTGAGTGCCAGAGTCTCATCCTCAGAAAAGGAAGATTAAGCCAGAGTGCCTTATCACTCTGCCATGAGAGACTCAGGGTGTCAGAATTAAGTCCTGCAGGGTCACAGCGTGAGACGAGGATAATGTGCAGAGACAGCTCTGGCATCAATATTCCAAAAAGCAACTGGATAATTGCTTCATATCACATCTAACACACTACGAGAAAGAATGTCAGAGTCCTCGCTCCTCAGATACCGGGGGTGGCAGCGCCGCAATTGTCATCCTGGCCTGGCTGGGTCTGTGCACGCTCATGTGTCCCTCTCGCCGCCGCTCGAGTGCCCCCTTGCAGACATGGCACTCAGACTCATAGATTTATCCCCGAGGCGGGGCACAAGGGTTGCTTCTGAACTACAGAGATTGAAGTGCACCGATTTAATATTTGCATCTTACTGGTAAAAGCTCGAATCCATTTGACAAAGGCTGATGAGAAAGGGATGCTTCGCAAAAAGAACCTAGGCTTGGAAGCATCCTTTGGATTTTTTTCAGCTCTTCTGTTACATCTTTTTTATACTTTATTCCGGAGATTTTGAATAATGAAGACAATTGCGACAATAGCTCTAAAGAAAGAATGTTTTCAGCTTTGCCATGGGAAAAGATAAATAAAACTTAAGGGAATTGGGGACTTTTTGTTTTGTTCATGCTCTCCCTTTCCTATTTTTTTGGGAGGGGATCACACTACCTATAGAACTCATTACTGGGAGCTTCAGCAAGAGCTGGACCTAGGAAGGTAAAACAAGGGAAGACAGACAATCTTTCCTGACTATGAGCATTAAATTAGCATCTCTGAGCTAGTCTGAGAAGTCAGAAGAAAACATGATCAAACAGTCTGGGTGGTAGAGATTTTCCTGTTTTCAGACTAAGGGCCAACTTTGCCTCTGTATTTTTCAATATCATCAGAAACATACAACTCTTGAAATGCTCATCTCTGGTCTGAAATAGACAATAGCTGGCTGTAAAAAACACAAAAAAACTTTAATACATATCTACAAATCTGGACTCTCAGTGATAATGGTGATTATTTATTGAGCAGTCACTACATATCAAGAGTTGAAATGCTTTACGTATATTAACACACATTATGTAATTTAATTCTCAGTCACTCTCTGTGGTCTTACTTTATCCCCATTTTACAGATGAGAATGCCAAAGCATTGAGGTTTCCCTCCCTGGGAAAATAGCTACTAAGTAGCAATCAGGATTTAAACTTCCTAAGCCAGACTAGGGAGACCTTAAAATTGCCCAGGATGGTAGTGTGCCCACTATGACTCTATGAGTCAATTGACAATCAACTGACCAAAAATTCTGTCCTTTCTATTATTTATCAACTGTTTTCTAACTCACAGCTGGTCTAAAAGTGCTGCAGCAAAACCACTTTGGTCTAGATTAGCAATTCATGTTATCATTTAAAAAAGCCAAAAGAGAGGGAGGAGGGGAAAGTAAGGTTACTCAGTGCCTACAGACAAATAGAAGCTTAATTTCCTGTCATACAGATAATTAGGCACCAAATAGGTCCCTAAGGTAATTAAAAACATAATAAACCTAATGAAACAAGGGCTGCATCCTGGTTAAAGAGGAAAAAATAAAAGTCATAAATCACTAGTAAATGATGAACTTCCACAACGGGTAGACTGTGCTTGTTTTAACAAAAACCTACTGGCCTTCCTCCAAATCAGGGGTTGAGCTCCAGATCAGCTATGAACGGTCCAGCATCCCTGAGGTCAGAGACCCACCTGTTATTTCCCACATGTGGGACAGGGGCCAGCGGCAGTGCCTGGAAGGTCGGAAGCCTGAGAGCTGCTCAGGTGCCCGGCATCCTGGCGCTGCACTGGTCTCCACGGGCATAGACGCAGCGCCTCTGCGGCACCCGGACCATTTGGGAGAGCATGGGGGAAGGTGGGGGGCCCAGGAGAGACCCCGGGTGCACACCATCACTTCTGGATGTGCTAGCCATGCCATGCCCTCAGCTGGGACGATATTTCTTTCTGCCTGAGGCCTGGTGAAAATACACCACCAAGGTTATGCTTAAGACCTTTTAGGGACTAACTTGATCACCTAGACCACCAATCCTCTGCTATCTTGATGGCCTAAATTGAGAAATAAGACACATATTTTAATAACCAATTTCATGACTTAAATTGCACATCAGAAACTCATGTTGAGTACCCTGGAAAATGAGGACTCAAATGAAATCAAGACAGTGAATAGAAAACATTAGAAGAGAAATGGCCAACCCTATTGCTTAGTGAGATTTGGAGTTGGGTGTACAGAAGGAGCCCCAGATAGGAAGTCAGAAGGCCACGGTTTGAACTACATTTGTGCCCCTCGTTGCCGTGCAACTGTAAGCAAGATACCTAACATCTCTGGGCCTCTGTTTTCTAAAACTTTAAGATGGAGCTAAGTATTCCTGCCTCATGGTTTTCTGTGAATATTAAACAAGTTAAAGCCTGTGGAAATGACTAGCAAGTTTCATAGCATGTAGAGAATTCTCAATAAAGTAAGTTGCAGGTGAATCTGAAGCAATGCCAGAGGTAACAATATTAATACAATGGCCATGGGTCTGGGACGGAGAAATCTGTTCCATTTCTTCACCAGGATCAAAAATGGAAATTTCATGACCTGATTCCTATTTGAGATGGGTGGCTATTTGTGGGTTTTCTACTGTGTTCTATACTTGAGCTACTACCAGATTGTTTGAATTATCATTTTTCAGTATATTTTAGTATCTATAAGTCTTCCCTCATTACTCTTGTAGAATTTTCCTAGCTAAACTTGTTGGTTTAGTTTTCCATGTGCACTCTAGGAATACCATTTTTAGGTTAAAAAAAAATGCATGCAGGCATTTTAATCAACGTAAATAAATTCATATCAAATTTATTTCTTATCTAAAGAAAATTAACTCACGCATGAAGTTAAACCTTGCTACTCAAGAACACTGCATCTTCTTCCATTGGTTCAAGCCCTTTTGTACACTTAGGAGATGTTTTAAAAATTTAATAGAATGATAATTTCTTCACAATATTGTGCTGGTTTAAAAATAAAAGAGAGACACTGCATCACCACGAGGTTTCCTGCAGTTGAGAAAAAGAGCCCACAAGCACACGGGTGCAGGCGGAGGCAGCTGGGGCACAGGGCTTGGGGGAAACAGGAGGGCTTTGGGGGCACAAGCAGGGCACAGACAGCACATGCTGCCCCCATCGTGGGACCTGAAACCAGCCTGTGACGGGCTGCCCTCTCTACGGGCATCTCAACATCACTATGTGTATCCAATGAGCAAAATCCATCTTGGGAAGTCTGATGCCAACAGCACTTCTGGTAAAGAAATCCACAGAAATTGTTCCTCTTTTCAGTTGAGTGACAAGATGGTAAATTCATTCTCAGACAGGGCAAGACAGCCAGGGAGAGAGCTGGCATTCGAGGGAAAATAAAATACTGTGCCAGGAAAATCAGGGTGAGGAAGAAAGTGGAAGCAGACACCAAAGGCAATACCCTCGTGTTTTCCAACAGCCAGCCTCGTGGCTCCTGGGTGCTGCCAGGGAACCGTGGGGAGGGGAGGAACAGGAGGGTGGCAACCACGCTCAGGATGGGTGCCACGCAAGCAAGCGGGTCAAGAAGAACCATGTCTGATGCGATTCAAGCAACTAGCAGCTGAATGGGAATATGAACAAAACATTCAACCATTCAAACCTGTCACCCATTCAGATCCTCCACGTCTTTATCTGCTTATAAGCTTTTCTTAAAATAGTAACTGTATTTTTCTTCAGCCTCATCCTACCTATAACGTCAGTAAAGCCACTGGTTGGAAACTGGACTTTACTTTGTTCTAAAACACATGAAAGTTAAAGCATAATTATTTTAAGTTATTCCAAACTGTCTCTAATACCATGAGTGGTGAGCAGGCAAAATTTTGGCAAAATCAACTCTAGAATTTGCTTTCTTTTTATTACCCCAATTTATTACACAATAGACCAGAGGTTCTCAAGCTTTACCTTGAGTAAGAATAATCTGTTGGACATTTTAAAAATACACATCTACCTGATTTCCATCCCACAGAATGCTGATTTAGAAGGATCCCCAGTAAGATTCGGGAGACTGAATTTTTAGCAAGTATCTGAAGTTGCATCCGGACAGTGAGACAAACACTTTACAGGATAAACTCTTTGGAGTGGTTTGAAAGAAGCTTTAGGATAATACCCTGACTTGTAAAATTTGATTGGTTGTTTAAAAACCAGAGCAGCTGAGGGAGTATCTTCCATGAGGTTGGAGAAAGATGATTGCAACATGCCAGAAGCATGAAGGCTGTAGACAGAGACCCCTGTGGGCTCAGGAGTCTGATATGGGAGAGTAGGGTCTTTTTGTCTCTACTTGGGGGCCATGGGGGATGAAGTGGAAGATCACAAGACCCATGGGTTTCTGGTCCCCTGCATGAACCTTAGCCACTCTGCAGAAAAGGGGTCAGAGCTGCTTCTCCTATTTCTCTCCACTTTGTGAGGATGCTAAGAGTCTTGATCTAAGTGGAGACTAGAGAAACAGGAGCTTCGTTACTTAATCTGCCCATTAGAGATACTTCCCATCCATTCTAGACTATGTACATTTCTTCACATAGTCTTTTGTCCCACGGGCTTCTGAGGCAGGAAGCCATGTGGGTAACAGAAGGAAAGGGGACCCAGGACTCCTCCGACTGCATAGGGCTGCAGGGGGTGGGGGTGGCTCCTTGAAGACAAAGAAGAGCCTTGAATTAAGGATGAGGATCAGGAATAGAAGGTGCTGGTGCCTTCCTGTGCTTGGAATGAATACACACATTTAGAGAGGTTTTCTGAAAATGATTGAGATGAACTGGTGACTAGACTACACTTATTTTTCTTTCCTCTTCCCCTCTCTAAGAAATGGCATCTTTGCTTTCACATTCCATCAGCTCAGCCCCTGCAGCTTCTAAGGTGAATTTCCTAAGATTGCAGGGGAAGTCAGGCAAAAGGTGAGATGACTTTCAGCAGTCAGAACTCCAGAAGATATGTGCTACTAGGTAACCAACATCTCTCAACCTTGACAGAACCTGATTACAATAGTTTAGTACTAACCACAGTGGCAGAATGGATCTTCCACCTGAGGATGTAAAGAGGTGAAGAGATGTGAACTGCAGTTTGCAAACCTTGACGATGTCTGGGGGTCTGCAGAACCTGTCTTCTCTCCCCACCCTCCTCCATAGGGCAGCAAAATACAATGGCTATTATCTAAACAGAAAGGAAGTGGATGCTTCAGCTGACAGTATGTCACTTTGCTCCAAAAGACACAAGAAAAGTAGGATTCTAGCAGGCCGACTGAGCAGTGCAGACAGGCTTTGAAAATCCTGTAATGCCACCGTTAGATACAGATCCTCTTTGATTTACCTGATAAGCCCATTACAAATTGGAAGTGTTATAATTTGAAAATGCATTTAATACACCTAAACTAGGTGGTGCTAGTGATGAGGAACCCGCTAGTCAATGCAAGAGACATAAGTGACATTGGTTCGATCTCTGGGTCAGGAAGATCCCCTGGAAGAGGGACGGCTACCCACTCCAGTATTCCTGCCTGGAGAATCCCATGGATTGAGGAGCCTGGCAGGCTATAGTCCACAGGGTCACAAGGAGTTGGACATGACTGAAATGACTTAGCTCGCACGCACTCACCAGATATCATAGCTCGGTCCAACCTACCTTAAACATGATCACTTACATTAGCTTAGTGGGGCACAATCATCTAACACATAGCTTATTATATTATATACTGTCGAAAATCTCATGTAAATTATTACTGTACTGAATGTGGAGAACAGAACGGTTATCTGGATACAGAATGGTTGTCAGTGTATGGATGGTAGACCCTCGTGATTCTACAGCTGATGGGAGCCAAGACTTGTGGTCTCTACCCAGCATCATGAGAATCCTCAAACACTGCTAACCCAGGGAAAGATCAAAATTCAGAACTCAAAGCCCAGTTTCTACTGCACACATATTTTTTCATATCACAAGATTTTAGGCAGGCTGGCTACCAATCGGCCCATCTCAAGTCCCACAGACACTATGCGGCATGTGGGTTACAGGATCACAGGTGAGGAAGTGTGGGAGACACATTCCCAGCCTCCCATTCTTCCAGAAAAAGGTGATGTGTTATCGTTGCAGCCATGGAGGTAATAAAAGGTGGCTAGCTTAGGAGTATAATTTGGACACTGCATTGATAACAATAATTTATAAGAGGGTGTTATAAGGAAGGATACCTAGAAGATGGAGTTTATACAATCACAGACTGTGGCCCAAGGAAATATGGGACGTATAATTCAATGAGAAGGCGGCAGGAGGGGCAGGCTGGAGACAGGTGAGAAATTAAAAGCACTGCTCTTAGCACATCAAGTTGGAGATGCCCATGAAATACCTATGTGGAAACGAGCCAGAAGCTGTGGCTACTTGGCTCTCAACCTGTGGGAGGCCAGGGCTGTAGACATAAAGTTGAGATCATGAGTGTACAGATGTACGGACTGAAAGCCAGGGGGCTAGACAAGGGGATCCAGGAGGGAGGAACCTGCTCTAAGCTTCTCGACACGCCATTTCAGCAAGTGGTGGATGATGCAGAGCTGAGAGGAGAGTGAAAAGGAGCAAGTGAGGGAGTGCGCGGTGAGTCATCAAGCTGCCGGTCTTGCCCCAGGCTCAGCCATGCGGCCCTGCTTTGTGAAGTGGGCGAGGGACCTCTCTCTCCTGCTTTTCCAGCAGCTCCCTGATAGGCTCAGTCTCCCAGGAGCACCAGAGGGAAGGCGCAAGGCAGGTGGTGGTTAGAAGGGGTTTGGGGTTTCCTTTCCCTTCAGCTTCACGCTAATCTCCATTGCTCATCCTAGCAGAGACAACGCTTTTTCTCAGCAGCAGTTTATTTCATCAGACTTCACAGACCAAGGCTCATAGCCCCTTGCCCAGCAACTCCAGCACCACTATCCAGCGTGCCCACCTCGGAGGGCAGGGTCTCAGCTCCACCCACTCTGCCTTCCTCTTGGCTTCTAACTTAGACTCCTCACAACCTCACCCCTCAAGGTAGTGGCTGTTTCCTGCAGTCACTACCTTCATAACACCTTGGAGATTGCCCTTCATGCACTTCAGTGACCTCATTAACATTCTTTATATTTGCTGTTATTGTTGCTCAGACACTAAGTCTTGTCCAACTCTTTGCCACCCCATGGACTGCAGCATGCCAGGCTTCCCTGTCCTTCACTATTCTCCTGGAGTTCGCTCAGATTCATGTCCACTGACTGTGATGCTATCTAACCATAATTCTACATACACCTTTCAGTTCCCTAGTTCATATTCCTTCTTTCAAGTTCTATTTATTAAAATAACTGAAGGATGTGCTGTCACAGAAGTCTAGAAAAGAGGACTCTTTCAACAAAGGAGGTTAAATAAGAAAGGTCCACACAATGGACCACCCATTAGGTTTAACCAGAAAGTTCTGATGACAGTGATATGATGTCCGGGTACCCAGGGCGGAGTGGGAGCCCGGTGGAGATGATGGAACGGGGTTGGGCTGAAAAGACCTTCTGGAGTTTGAGTTTATAAGAAGACTTCTAAGATGGAGCTTATAAAATGACTCCAGCGATTTTGGCCTGCAGAAATGGCAGGTGGGTGTGTCATTTACAAAAAGATGGATGAATTTGGAGGCTTGATGGAGTTAGCTGGGTAGAGAAGAGTCCGGGAGAACTGAGACACCAGGGAACCCCAGAGAGGACCAGCATAGCTAGTTCTCTAAGGATTTTTGCCACTGGTGGTGGGAGTGGTTTGTTTTTTAAGATCAGAGCTGCTATGTTACAGAAGAAGACTAGTGCAGGCAGGTACCCCAGGGTGGCGGGGTATGACAGCGACATTCTTGAGTACAGGCTGAGAAGAGCTGGAGTCCGGGTCACCAGGGAAAGATCGGCTTCTCAGAGAACTGGGACACTGCTCTCGGTTGTCCAAGAGAGGAGGCACAAGCTGTGAATTCAGATGCTAGAGGTTGGGGCATTTGGTGATAAGAAAAGCAGATGATTATTATTATTTTTTAATCTCAAAAAACAAACAAACCTCTGATCTATTTTCATGATAATAAAACCCCAGAGAGCCCTCAAACAACCTACATTGCAAAATGACCATTGTCACCCATGGCATTACCAGAAATGCACTTTTGACTTCCAGGGATGACAAATATCAATATTTAAGGGTGTGCAAGTGATACAAATTATCTTCTTGGTATGGAGAAGAAAGATATAGGACTCACATTCTGGAAGTGATGTGAGTACCCATAATTACCACCATAAATTTGCTGAGTACTAAAAATAATTCTGTATTTTCCTGTAGGATTTGCAAGCTAATAATAAGCAATTTCCAGCTGTGTGCTGTGACAGCAAAAAAGAGGGTCTAACATCCTTATAATTATATTTTCCATATCCGTATTCACATTAGAAAATACTGATTAAGATCCATCTGCTTAAACTATTTTTCTGTTGTTATAATCTCTATGATAGGTGACTTTTATGAAATCTATCTGACTACATTGGATACATTAGACTTCAAAAGGAGGATTATCAAATATTTCACCTTTCAGCTTTTTAAACGCACATGTATACTTGTGAATCAAAAGGACTAATATCAGTGAGAATTGAGATTTTTCTTCAGAGCAGATTCTACACACAAGTCTCAAGGGCTCCCCTTAATTTGACATCTAAAACTGCAACAAACAGCAGGTTTTACCCAACCAAGTGTTTGGCCTAGCTCACTTTATTCTGCTTGACAAGATGAGTATGACTGTCTCTGAACCACTAAATTGAAGATCTTTTCCTTGGCTCTGTTTTCTCAAACTTCAAATGTTCTTCTGGGCACGTGACATGTCACCACCCAAAGAAAGGAGATAACTCTTTAAATCACTGGATTCACTGCTATTTCTTGGAGGGATTCTGGAAAGGAAGCTACTGTTCAGGGCAGCTGGGTGGGTCTAGCTTGCGTCCCATGACTGGTTTCAAAGCCCACAGCTCTGGTTTAGGCAGACCAGATGAGGCTGCTGACTTGCCCGTGGGTCCCCCAAGGAAACCCTGAGGAAGCAAGGAAGGCAAACGTCTGCCCCCTCAATTGAATGTGAAAAGTTATCTTAAAAATATAAAGGAGAAGAGTTTAACTAAACCACAGACACAGAAAACAAACTTACGGTTGCCGGAGGGGAAAGTGAGAAGGAGGGATGAATTAGGAGTATGAGATTAACAGATACATCCTACTACACATAAAATAGATAAAAAATAGGGACCTACTGCATAGGACAGGGGACTCTACTCAATATTTTATAATAACTTATAAGGGAAAAAAATCTGCTCCAAAGTTGAATGTAGAAAGTTCTCTCAAAAATTTAAAATATTGGATTAACAGATACACACTACCATAAATAAAACAGACAACAAGGACCTACTGTATCGCACAGGGCACTCAACTCAGTATTTTATAATAACCTATGAGGGAAGAGGAGCTGAAGTGCACCGCTGAAACGATCACATTGTAAACCAACTAGACTTCAATTCAAAAAGGTCCTTAGCCTAAAAAACCCAAATATATATAATGCGTGACTTTAATCAACAATACACTAAATTTTCCTACAATTTAAGAGGAGAGCAACAATTCAGATTGAAAACAATCAGCATTACATCTGTCCGTCTATCAACTGTGGTACTATATGCCAGATGTCTCATCGCCAGGAATAAGACTGGTATTAGTTTTTCTTCCCTGGTAACTCAGCTGGTAAAGAATCTGCCTGCAATGCAGGAGACTCCAATTTGATTCCTGGGTCAGGAAGATCCCCTGGAGAAGGACTAGGCTACCCACTCCAGTATTCTTGGGCATGCCTGGTGGCTCAGAGGGTAAATAATGTGCCCACAGTGCAGAAGACCTGGGTTCAATCCCTGGGTTGGGAAGATCTCTTGAGGAAGGGAATGGCTACCCACTCCAGTTTTCTGGCCTGGAGAATTCCAAGGACTGTATAGTCCATGGAATCACAAAGAGGTGGACATGACTGAGTGACTTTCACTTTGACTTTTCTACTTTCTCTTGCAGCTCTTTGAAGTTCTGTTTTCCATTTTTACTTTTCATTGAAGTATAAAGTGTATACTGAAAGGTGCCTATTCATACATATACAGCTCAATGAATTTCTGAAACCGAACATACCTGTGTAACCAGCACAGATCAAGAAAAAGACAACACCCTAGAAGGCCCTTGAGCTCCCTTTCCAGTCACTATCCTCCTAAAGATAATCTTCATCTCAACATCTAAGGCACAGATTCATTTTCCTGTTGTACTATATGTAAATGAATCTCCCTGTGTGTAGTCTTTGGCGTTTTCAGTTTATTGTGGTTTTTTAACTGACTGGAAGTCACTATAATTTATTGAACTCCTGGTTAACCATGTGCCAGGCACTATGCAAAGCCCTTTTACTGCATCATTATCATGTTCTATCCCCACCATCACCTCACAATTAGGCAATAATATTAATATCATCTCCCTTAAGCAGTGAAGAAGTTTCAAGCTCAGGGATATTAATATTATTCAGTCACCCAGCAGTAAATGTTAGAACCAGGATTCATGCTTTGCTTCTCTGGCTTCTAAGTACTGGCCTTTCCCATGGAGGCCTTCACAAACATACAAAAGACCAAATGTACCGGAATTTGGATCTGAGTGCTCAGGAAACACTGTCATTGACTCTTCTATCTTATTTATTTAACTGTAAGTGGAAGCAGTTGGCTATGAATCTAGAATTTGGGAGAGAGATTTGAGTTGAAGATCTACATTTTGGAGTTATCAGCAAATAAATGATGAGGAAGTCAGGGACTTAATGAAATCACTAAAGGAGAGATGGCTGGATGGTATCACTGACGCAATGGGCATGGGTTTGGGTAGACTCTGGGAACTGGTGATGGACAGGGAGGCCTGGCATGCTGCGATTCATGGGGTCACAAAGAGTCGGACACGACTGAGCGACTGAACTGAACTGAACTGAACTGATGCACCCACCGAGCATGCTAACTCAGACCTTATGTGTTAATATCAACAGTTGGTACTTCCCTGGCAATGTACCTTGTGATCAGTGACACACGAGGTCACAGCATGTGGTTCAAGCATCTTCACTTCCATTCATTGAAAGTAAGACACACTTGCCTGAAGATACAGTCACCCAAGGCAGAACCTGGTGCCCATCGCTTTGCTCATCAAGGAGTTGTTAATATCTAAGAGTAGCAGATATACCTGTGCATATAATGTGAACTTATATCCAGCGATAATTTAAATGTTATGTATATTAAATGCAGGATGGTCCATAATGAATAATTAAAAGTAAACAATAAAATGGATAATAGTGAGGCATCCTATGAGATTCTAAACAGCCATGAGGGAAAAAGAATTAGGGAAACTTAATATATTGTTATGGGAAGATATTACAGAAAAGTATTTCAGGGGATACGTATTTATGAATACGAGTGTATGTTTGTGTAAGTGGACATCTGGAAGGAAACATGTGTATATATAAGCACGCACACAGACAAAAGAGGAAGCAAGTTGTTGAAAAGGATGTACAACAAGATACTACAAACGGTTTTTCTTTCACTATGGAAAACAGTATGGAAATTCCTATAAAAGACTAGGAATAAAACTGCCATATGACCCAGCAACCCACTGCTGGGCATATACCCTGAGAAAACCATAATTCAACAAGTACCCAACGTTCATTGCAGCACTATTTACAATAACAGGACATGGAAGCAACCCAGATGTCCACTGATAGATGAATGGCTAAAGAAGTGTGTGTGTGTGTGTGTGTATAGTAGAATATTTCTCAATGATATAAAGGAACAAATTTGAATCAGTCAAAATGAGGTGGATGAACTTAGAGTCTCTTGTACAGAGTAAAATCAAAAAGAGAAAAACAAATATCATATGTTAACACATATATGTGGAATCTGGAAAAATGGTACTGATGAACCTATTTACAGGGCAGGAATAGAGACTCAGACGTAGAGGACAGCCTTGTGAACACAGAAATGGGAAGGAGAGAGTGGGATGAACGGAAAGAGGAGTGCTGACACATATTCACCACCATGTGTAAACTAGCTAGCTAGTGGGAAGCTGTGTTTTTATATTTTTGGAAGCTGCTATTTAACACAGGGAGCCCAGTCTGGTGCTCTGCGATGACCTAAAGGGATGGGATGGGGGTAGGCGGGAGGGAGGTTCCAGAGGGAGGGAATATATGCATTCTTATTTGAGTGTTGTACGACAGAAACCAACATGACACTGTAAAGCAATTCTCCTCCCATTTAAAAAAAATAAGAACATAAAAACCCAAACAGTTGTTTTTCTAACCACTGATACCAAATAAAAGTTGATCAGGGAATTTGTATTGGCAAAATATTTAGTAATATAAAATTATTAATGCATTTCATCTATGATCATAGCATTACAGTGTTTTGAAAGCATCTTTTAGGAGTATATACACAAAATTTTGGATGAAATCATATGATATGTGGGATTTGCTTGAAAATAATCAAACGTGAGACAGGATTTCTGGGCAGAGATAGATAAAGAGTGGGTGTATGTTGATCCTTGTATAGTTGGCGATGGCTGCCTTGGGTGGTCTATACTATTTTCCCTACTTTTATATACATTTGAAATATTCTTTTAAAAAAGTTTAAAAAAAGAAAGAGTGATGTTTCTGTGCAGGGGTGAGGGGGTCAGAAGAGTCAGGTGTTTTCAATGTTCTTTTGCTTGATTGTATTTTTGTGCTTTTTCTCCATAAGAATATATTTTGCATTTATAATACAATATATTAAATAAAAGATGAAGAAAATCGTTGAGAAGGCACATTTTGAAACCTAGACTCACTTTACTTATATACAAAATGTACAGTGTTTCCCTTCAAAAATCAAATTCAGAATACTCCTGAAATCACATCTGCCAACCACTATGCATTAAAAAATTTAAGCTGATCAATTTTCTTCCAAAATACCACCTCTTTCACTGTTATCAGAGTTACTGCAAGGTGGTAAGGAACTCTATTCAAAAGGTAACTTGGGAAAGTTCTTACTGGTGAATAAATTGGGGGAAAATAAACATTTTCCTGGAGAACTAGAATTGCGAAAAACTCAAAGGGGTATTTGAGGGTACATCTACCCATTGTTCCTGATTCAGCTCTGAGTTTTTCTTTTCCACTCCACTCTGTGGAGATTCAGATAATCCTTATCCAAAGGTCAGTATTTCTGTGTTCTGCAGCATATGTGACCTAACCTTTGAGAAGAAAAAAATATCCATTTTGTATAGAAAACAGGGTTAGTCAGTCGAGTAGAACACTGTAATTTTGGACCACCGAAAAATGTCTTTCTTAATACGGACAGACAGACTTTGGCCTTTGCAATCAAAAATGAAAGGACAAAGGGAAAATTTGCATCTGAGAAATGAAGAGTGAGAAAATTTCCTCATTACTGTCCTGAAACTCAAACTGTGGACTGTGATTCTCCATCAGGAGCTGTCAGAATGGCTGGGGGAAGTATGACTGCAGAAGGGCAAAAGGAGAGAGTTTTGGGGTGATGGAATCCTTTGGAATTCAGCTTGAAGGGGTAGTTACATTAATCTACCCCTGTGTCAAAAATCATGTAATCATGCACCAAAAAACAAGAAAAAAGCATATTTCAGTGCATGCAAATTAAAAAAAAAAAAAGACAATTTAAAGCTCCAAAACATTCTAAACTTCAAGGTTGTTAGATGTCTGGCGAGTGATCACAATTTTGTAAATGGGTCTCAATGAGTGGATGGATGAAACTGAATGAACAAATTATTTTAAAAGTATAAATTATTGAAATGCATGTTGTTAAAATAAAAAAAACTAAAAAGATAAAACCAACTTACATTCTGAGAAGATGCAGTGGGTGTTTTGAGGGAGGAGATTGTCAGGACGGGAAGAGGATCCACAGGTCTTTGGGAGGCTGAGACAGTCTATCTTTGTTCTGGGAGTTAGTCCCACAGATAATGCTGGCTTGTGAAAATTCATCTAGCTGTACACTTAGGATCTGTGATCTTTTCTCAGTGTATGTGAGGCTTCCAAAAAATGCTTTAAAAAATCCCCCCTAAAAAACTATCTTAAACCCATATTACAATTGTCTTTCACAATTCAGTTGTAGGGCAAAATTACCTCTCCTGATGAACCAGTATGCTTTCTTTCTGCCTCTTCACACCAGCTAATGAGAATTAAGTAATCCATCATTTCTTGACTTGGTTGTCACAGGATCTGGGGAAGATCACCTGCTTAACTCTAGGACTTATTTGGCTGCTATATTTTTACCTCCCTCCATGTATGACTTCTAATTTTCTAGTTCTGTTTTAAAGATGTTGTTATATATACCTGCTCCTTGTATTATAAGCCAGGTCCAAATGCCTTTTGAAAGTAGATCACATATAACTCATAACCTCAAAATAAGAAAGTCGATTCTTATTTAAGAGTTTCACAAGCAGAGCTTGAAAGAAGAAGAAAAAAAAAAACCAAAAAACAAAAAAACTCTTTTAAAATGAAATGCAACTGATTTCTTGTTCCCCATTGCAGCACGTTCTTTACTGGCCAATGAGGGAGAGCAGATAATGTATCTTTTCTAGATGAATATAGGAAATGGTAAAATGAACTCTAAGCTTATATCCAAGGAAGTTGAAAAACATGTTCTAGGTGCTTAAGTATGAAGAGAGAGAAAGTTAAATTAAAACCCATCGATAGGAGAGGAACAATTCAGACCTTCGAATGTGGAGCTTAGTGAAAATAACAGCTGAGTCTAATTTCATGCATCAGCTTTGTTAAATTAGAAGAAAATGGAGTGATGAACAAAAGAATCTAAAACAATTGCAGCCATTTGCTCAGATCTGGTAACTGGATTTTCCAGTTATGCAAGTCATTTCATGTTCATTTCAAGCATACTGAGAATGGCTCCTTATAGGCTGACTCCATCAGTTCAGTTCAGTTCAGTTGTTTAGTCGTGTCTGAATCTTTGTGACCCCATGGACAACAGCACACTTCCCTGTCCATCACCATTTCCTGGATTTTACTGAAACTCATGTTCATCGAGTTGGTGATGCCATCCAACCATCTTATCCTCTGTCGTTCCCTTCTCCTCCTGCCTTCCATCTTTCCCAGCATCTGGGTCTTTTCCAATGAGTCAGTTCTTCACATCAGATGGCCAAAGTATTGGAGTTTTGGCTTCAGCATCAGTCCTTCCAATGAATATTCAGGACTGATTTCCTTTAGGGTGGACTGGTTGGATCTCCTTGCTGTCCAAGAGACTCTCAAAGTCTTCGCCAACACCACAGTTCAAAAGTATCAATTCTTTGGCACTCAGCTTTCTTTATAGTCCAACTCTCACATCCATACATGACTACTGGAAAAACTATAGCTTTGACTAGACAGATCTTTGTTGGCAAAGTGAAGTGCATACTTTTTAATATGCTGTCTAGGTTGGCCATAATTTTTCTTCCAAGGAACAAGCATCTTTTAATTTCATGGCTGCAGTCACCATCTGCAGTGATTTTGGAGCCCCCCAAAACAAAGTCTGCCACTTTTCCCTATCTTTTTGTTTCCT
The DNA here is from genome assembly GCF_910594005.1 of Cervus elaphus. Classification (NCBI taxonomy): domain Eukaryota; kingdom Metazoa; phylum Chordata; class Mammalia; order Artiodactyla; family Cervidae; genus Cervus; species Cervus elaphus. The sequence continues at coordinate 9,057,178 of NC_057837.1, read as the reverse complement.
ATCTATCCATTGTTTCCCTATCTATTTGCCATGAAGTGATGGGACCAGATGCCATGATCTTAGTTTTCTGAATGTTGAGCTTTAAGCCAACTTTTTCACTCTCCTCTTTCACTTTCATCAAGAGGCTCTTTAGTTCTTCTTCGCTTTCTGCCATAAGGGTGGTGTCAACTGCATATCTGAGGTTATTGATATTTCTGCCAGCAATCTTGATTCCAGTTTGTACTTCAGCCCAGCATTTCTCATGATGTACTCTGCATATAAGTTAAATAAGCAGGGTGACAATATACAGCCTTTACATACTCCTTTCCCTATTTGGAACCAGTCTGTTGTTCCATGTCCAGTTCTAGGCTTACTACAATGAACATATAGTTGGCCTTTTTGTAGAAAAAAAACAAAAATATATTAGAACTGATGCAATAAGGTCAAAGTTTGGGTATGGTCTGGGCTAACCAGAAGCTGAAATTAGAGAAATATAAACCAGGAGATGCTATGAGGGTTGCCAGAGCTAAAAATCTTCTAAGACATTCCTATTCTTTCATGGTATATTACAGTTTCTTCTACTCAGTCTAAGGAAATAGCCTTCAGAGCTTGTCTACATTCATATAATAATTGGGAAAGACCATCTTCAGACTCGTCTAAAATAGGCTTCCATGAAAAAGTCAACTAAGTATAATTCAATCTTGCAAGATGAAATAAAAAGAGGGACAGTCTTTGGAACACATTTCAAAATCTAGATGATTCCAGATTTATTCTTGAAAATCATGAACAATGATCTGACATTTCCATCACTTTGTTGATCCACTAGAATTCAGCATGGTTTCTAAAGAAGTCATTGTGAAATGCCAAGCATGCAGCATTAACCCCAAGCAGATGCCTCCTGGTACCTACAAATGCTTTGAATTTTATGAAACTATATACGACTTTTTTTTTTTTTTGGTTATGCCCAAACAGTAGTGGTTAGAACAGCATTGCCAAAGCACTTGCAGAAAAAGTATTCTTATTATACACCCTCATGTGGAACCAATGTTTAAAGTTTATAAATACCAAAAATGTGTCACACACAAAATCGCACTTAGCTGTGTAATTCTGATTGGCTGAGAGTCAAGAGAAACATAGATGGACTCTCCAGGGATTTATGTTTTAAAGGCTATTCTGAGAATCAGATGGGAGAATGAAACTGTCACAGTTGCATGTCAATAAGGTGATATCAAGGCATGACTGAAGTTAAGAGTATAGATAAGGCATGTGCACAGGCACCGTGATGCACCGTGACCTAGTTCCCTAAAGGATGGAGACGGACGGGTGAGGCAGGGAGACAGGTAAATGGTGGGGGTGGCATTCAGAAGGGGGCTGCTGACAAAGACCCAAGGGACTACAGTGTGGGAGGTGTGTGGCTTACAGGTCATTCTAACACATTTCAGGTGTATTTAGCAAATACAATTTCTTTACTGGAATCATTTATCTTGTTGGACTTTACAATTTCTCATGGAATGCTACTATTTCACACAACTATTTATAAAAGAATTATTTGGCTCTCTCATCCTAGACTGCCCTTGTCTGTCTTTCTCTGCCTTGATTAGAGAATTAAGAAAAGGAAATTGCAGAAAATATTTTGATGATTTTTCCAGGAAATATTCCTAAGAGAGCACAGTAATCTCGAAATCTACACATGTATTCAAACATGCTGTGAGCCTTCTTACAATGAGCCCGCTTTTATTCCCAGAAGGAAAATACAAAACAACAAGAAGTTTATTTTAATTAAGAAAAATACTCTTCTGGTTTAGCTATGTGACAGCAGAGTATGCTGCTAATAAAAGGGATGTTCATTTTGCTTTAAACTGACAAACTGTGTCAAAATATACAGCTTATAGCTTAGTGAAAAAAGGAGAGACTGGAATGAACTATTTCAAACTACTGCAGCTGTAGTAGAATGGTGGGGTATTTCTAACTGTGATTCATAGTGTTTTGTTTTTCTAAATTATGGCAATGAGTTTATTTTCTTTTTGAATAACAGTATCTTGAAAAGTAACTTGGTGATTTTGATTTTGGTATAAGAATATTATTAACTATATTTTGTAATCATGTAATACAGATTGTTGCTACTGTTCAGTCGCTAAGTCATGTCCAACTTCTTGCGACCCCATGGACTGCATCACTCCAGGCTTCCCCATCCTTCACCATCTCCTGGAGTTTGCTCAGATTCAAGTCCACTGAGTCAGTGATGCCTTCCAACCATCTCATCCTCTGCCGCCCTCTTCTCCTTTTGCCTTCATATTTCCCAACATCAGGGTCTTTTGCAATGAATTGGCTCTCTGCATCAGGAGGCCAAAGTATTGTATACACTATGTTTATTTATAATTTGAATTTCTGGTAGTTTAAAATGACTTTCCTTGCATCTACAAGGTCCTCAGATTAAGATTTCTTCTTGGTCCTGTATCTTCCTTCCTCATTCTTTGCATGTTGTTTGATAGTTTGCGGATTGAAAATATATGCTCCATCAAGTTCAGCTAGCTGTAAAAGAACTTCTTTAGCAGAATAACTTTCAGATTTAAATATAAAATTATGAGGTATTCCCATTAATTATGAGAAAGGAAATTGTTTTTAAACTAAGAGTACACAGATTATAGCTAAAAAAAAAATAATGTACTTAAAAGTTACAAAATCATTGTCTATTAATAGACAACCCATTTAGGAAAGGTAAAATTTCCACATTCAGCTCTTCTGAGAAATTAGCTAAATTAGTCAGTAGTTCCTACCACATTTAATAAACCCTAGACAGATTACAATGAATGTCAGTGAAGTTTGTTTTTCTTTTCATATTCTGCTTTGGCAGGAATTAACTGTGAAAATTACATGTTAGAAAAGGTTAATTTCAAAGACAATTTTACTTTACATGAGTATGTTACTAAAGGAATTAAGTATGGTTTTCATTGCAAATATGGGAATAAGACAAAAGAAATTATCTCTCAATGGCTAATGGATTTATGATTTGTAATAATGAACACTGATTCACACAAGGGCTTGGTGAGTGCTGCCTTTCCCAGGAAACTTATCTTTTCCTCTTACCTGGGAAATTTAAGTGTTTACTTTCAGTGAATTATTTGTACATAAACAGTTCCCTTTTCTACTAGTTAAAGAAGAAAGAGCTTAAGAAATAATGTTTACCAAGATACAACATAGGTCTTTTTTTTTAAACACTGTAAAGAAATTAGCATGTTTTTCAAAATCTGTCCTGTGGTTCTTTATGTTAGTAGCTGTTCATGTCAGAATATTGTGGTCAAAATAGGTTTAAGAAATTTTATGTTAGAATTGAATAGGGTTTATTATTACCTTTTGAAAACTACAGGACTTTTCAGAAAACTTACAGGGTCTATTTTTAATTTCCAGGAGGAGAATAGAGAATGCAGCATTTTGTTCACTTGTCTGATCAAGTAACACTTGCAGACTGGTGTTCTAAGAACATACTTTGGAAAAACACTAAATCATTACATGTTTGCAAGTTTAAATAAAATTGCATCTCCCATCCTTATTTCATTAGGCTTTAGTCATCTATCCCCTGCTCCTCAGTATATATTATCAATCTGGACACCTCCCAAGTAAATGCCTTCTATATCTGCTAAAGATAAAGAAGCTCAGTAATCAATGTTTAATTTTCCCCCTACTTGGAATCTTATAGAATCTAAACAGCTCACCAAGTTCCATTTTTTAAATTAAATATTTTTAATCATAAAGTTTATACCTAAGAGAAAACTGGATATTTGCAATACAATTAGTACAGTTTCCAGCAAAGTCAATATTAAACTTCCAACAAACTAGGGGATATTTTTAAAAGAAATACATCTGTCGACAGAGATACACCTGTGAAAGAAACCAAAGGAAAGGAACAAGGTTTGGGGAAGATATTTGAAAAATAATTATTTCTGTCTCAACCTTCTTGACTTGCATAAATCCAAAGAGAAATCCAGAGATTATAACCATGTGATTATTTTTCATTTCAAGGACATCCAAACTGTTTCCAGCTATCTGCAGGCTGCCAGATGTACAAACGGCACCGTGTTAAAAATAAAATAGTGGCTACAGTTAAAAAGTACTTCTGTTTTGACTATTTCAACCTAGAATTATAGATCAAAATATACTTTTAAGGGTTAAAGTCCATCAGCACAATTTTAACTATCCGCCTTCTGCATATAGTATGCCAAGTCAGCAGGCACAAGAAAAGATCATGATGATTGGTAGCAATGCAAATATAATAGGGTGGAATAGAATAGAGAGCCCTGAAAGAAACCCACAGGATAGTTAACTGATGTTTGACAAAGGAGAAAAGGCATACAATAGAGGAAAGACAGTCTTTTCAAAAAAATGGTGGTGGAATGACTGGACATCCACGTGCAGAAAAAGAACCCAGACACAGACTTTAAACCCTTCACAAAAATGAACTCAAAATGGACCACAGACCTCCATGCACAATGCACAGCTGTGAAACTCCTGGAAAACATAGGAAACTCGCTAGATAACCTTGGGTTTGAAGATGACTTTTTTAGAACATAAGATCCCTGGTATGATCCATAGAAGGAAGCACTGGTAAACTGGGCTTCATTAAAATTAAAGGCTCTGCACTGCAAAGACACTATCAAGAGAATGATAAGGCACAGTCTGGGAGGATATATTTGCAAAATACATATCTGATAAAGAACTGTTAGCCAAAATACACAAAGAACATAAAACTCGACAATAAGAAAACAACACAATTTTTTAAAAAAGGTCAAAGACCTTAATAGATATCTCAAAGAAGACACACAGGTGGAAAATAAGCATATGAGAGATGCTTCACATCATATGTCATTAGAAAAACACAAATCTAAACAATAGGATCTCAGCACATACCTATTAGAAAGCCTAAGATTCAGAACTCTTACAACACCAAATGTTGGTGAGGATATGAGGATATGGAATAAAAAGAACTTCCATTCATTGCTGGTGGGAATTCACAATGGGACAGTCACTGCAAAAGACAGGTTGTTTTCTTTTTCTTTTTTTTTTTGGCAAAACTAAACATACACTTTGGCAACCCACTTTAGTATTCTTGCCTGGAAAATCCATGGATGGTGGAGCCTGGTAGGCTACAGTCCATGGAGTCGCAAAGAGTCGGACACAACTGAGCGACTTCACATTCTTTTCTTTTAAACATACGCTTACCAAACAAAAAAGCAATTACGCTTTTTGGTATTTATTCAAAGGAACTGAAAACTTATGTCCTCACAAAGGCTATATATATATATATGTATGTGTGTGTGTGTGTGTGTGTGTGTGTGTGTGTGTGTGTGTGTAGAAACACTCTGCATGATTGCCAAAAATTAGAAACAACTAAGAGGTCCTTCAGTAGATGAATGGATTTTGTGATACATCAAAATGATGGGCTATTATTCAGCACTAAAAAGAAATGAGCTCCATTGCTGCCCTGCAGGTAAGACTGTCAGTACTATTTTTCTAGATTCCATATTTATGCATTAAAAATACAATATTTATCTTTCTCTTTCTGACTCATTTCACTCTGTATAATAGGCTCCAGGCTTATCCACCTCATTAGAACTCAAATGCATCCCTTTTCATAGTTGAGTAATAGTCCATTGTGTATATGTACCATGATGTATGATGCAGGGAACCCAAAGCTGCACTCTGACAATAGAGGGATGGGATGGGGAAGGAGGTAGGAGGGGGGCTCAAGACAGAGGAGACGTATGTATACCTAATGCTGATTCCTATTGATGTATGACAAAAATCATCACAATACTGTAAAGTAATTATCTTCTTGAAAAGAAGCCATGAAAAGATCCACAGGAAACCTAAATGCATATTTTTAAGAAAAGAAACCAGTATAAAATGGTTACTTACTGTTTGATTCAACCCATACAACAATTGGAAAAGGCAAAATTATAGGAACAATAAAAAGACCAGTGGTTGCCTAGTGGGGAAGGAGGGATGGATAGGCAGAGCACAGAGGAATTTTAGGCCATGAAAATACTCTGTGTAATACTATAATGGTGGATACATATTATACATCAGTCCAGACCCATATAAGGTAAAACATCAAGAGTGAAACCTAATGTAAATTGTGGACTTTGATAACAAAGCACCGCTGTAGATTCATCAGTTGTTACAAACGGAACACCATGGTGAGGATGGTGTTGCTAATAGCAGAGGCTATGCATGAATGGAGGAAGAGGGAAATCTCTAACTCCCACTCAGTTTTTCTGTGAGCCTAAAAATCTGCTCTAAATAATAAAGCCTATTAAAATAAACAAACAACATTTATAATTATAATGGACTTCCCTGGTGTCTCAGATGGTAAAGAATCTGCCTGCAATGCAGGAGACCCAGATCCAATCCCCGGGTTGCAAAGATCCCCTGGAGAAGGAAATGGCAACCCACTCCAGTATTCTTGCCTGGAGAATCCCATGGAGAATCCCATCCATATAAAAGGGTTACATGATGAAAATATCTAAGTAAGTAACTTTATTCTCTTTTTTACATTGAGTAGTATATATAGATGTTTATTGGCTCCCTGAAACCTAAGACCAGGGATCGAACTCATATCCAGTGTACTAGAAGCGTGGAGTCTTAACCACTAGACCGCCAGGGAAGTCCTCCTATTATCCTTTTGTTGTTGTTGTTTTGGTAATAGCCATTACTTTTTGATTTGATACAAACCAATCACCACATCTCAAGTCATACTGGTAGGCTCAGGGTAGGGCATGTGACTTAAGTAGTTCAATTCAAGTAAATCTTAAGGCTTTTTAAGAACACTCAAAAGGATTCTCGTTTTTCCCCTAACCTTGAACCTGAGAGGTTTTGAACCTGGAGCTGCCATCCTGAAGAAGCTGAATGCTAACAGCCAGTGTGTAGTGGCTCAAAGTAAAGTCAGCGTGGATAATAACACAATAGCGAAACTGTGGGTGCCGACTGCACAGTGTGAGTTTTGAATCCAGCTGTAAACAGAGTCAGTCCTTCCGCTGGACTTAACCAACTGCTCGAGAAAATCAATTCCTATTCTTGCCTGAGCTTGTTCGAGTTGGATTTTCATCAGCTGTTTATAACTAGAAGACACATGAGATTTGAAGTCTTTCTGTTCATTTTTCCAGCAAGATTGATTCCCACACATGCATGTTGAGATTTTTGCTCAGATTAGTGCAAAACTGTTTCAAAGTGCAGACGTTGGTAGCAGTAAGAGGGCACATACTTCTGATTGATCAATGTGGAACCATTCAGGGGAGGAGTTAATCAGAAGATACTCGCCATCCTTCCCTACTTTTTTTTTTTTGGCCTGAGCTCTATGTTTGAGGATTCCTGGGAGAAGACAGGTCAAGGCTTCATTAAGGTATTTTCCTCTTTCCTCCCATGCTGTGATCAGGACACAGTGACAGGAGAACCGCGGCTCTGGACAGGGGGCCTTTGCATTTTTGGGTCCTAAAATGCTAGTGTTCTAGTGTCCTCAGGCTCCAACCTTTACTCATGAGACTTCAGCCAGACGGTTCTGGTAACTTTTGTGTCACGCCTTTAGAGAACGACCAGGGTGTCTATGAAATGTTCTGGGTGAAGCCACCTGAAGCTTCTCACATCCTGGGAGAAACAGTAATGGTCAGCCAAGACCGCACGTGCTACCTCACTTTCCCCAGCCTCCCTTGAAGTTCAGTGGGAACCACATGACTGGTTCTGGCCACAGGGCCATGAGCAGAAGTATTATGAATCATTTCTAGACGAAACTCAAGGGCGTCTAGGCACTGGACTCCACTAGGGAGCCCCCGGAAGCCGTATTTTGAGATGACAAGCATCCCAAAGAAGTGGACCATGTTCAGTCTTGGCCCCGGAGTCTCCGTGCTGAAGGCACCCACCTGATCACCACACAGCGTGAGCAGCAGAGAACGCTTCCTCGTGTGGAGCCGCTGAATGCTGGGTGCTCGTTTGCTCTGCGGCAAAATCTAGCACAGAACGGAAAACAGCTGTGGTGTAGAGTAAGCCCCCTACATGTGAATGCGCTCCATTCTGAGAGCGTGTTTGTAACTCTGGTTGGTTTGTGAAGTCCAACACACTCAGCCTAGGTGCCCAACCAATGCAATCAGCTATATGGTGCTACGCTGTCAGAGGTTACAATGCTTGCCACACAAACAACACATAAAACACAAGCAAAAACAAAACATCTTTAATCTTTTTACAGTGCGCCTGTGTGTTCAGTTCTGTCCAACTCTTGGCAACCCCATGGACTCCTCTGCCCCTGGAATTTTCCAGGTGAGGATACTAGAGCGGGCTGCCATTTCCTACTCCAGGGGCTCTTTCCCACCCAGGGATCGGACCTGCATCTCTTGCGTCTCCTGCACCGGCAGGCGGATTATTTACCACTGCACCGCCGAGGAAGCCCGATCCTACAGTTCAGTTCCTTGAGAAGCACAGTAGTACCAGCTACACCACAGCTGCTTTTACACTTACCTCCTGGGCTTGAAATAAAGATAGTCTACTATGGCGCTCTACACGGTAATGCACAGTCAAGTAGACCAAAGCAGAGCCACTTACAGAGGTTACACACACGTCACTGTATGCCAGATACGCAGACTTGTGTGACTGGACACACACATTGCCACTTGTGAAAGTTCACAACATGAAGGTTCGTATTTGTAGGGGACTGACTGTATAAAGGTGTGTCGTCCATTCCCAAAGCTCAAATCCTAAAAATCTCCATTTTACTGGTGAAGAAATACAAAGGATGAAAGTCATGAGACTTTCGTGGAAACCTAAATGAGACTTTTTAAATATGATACTGGCCAACCCTTGACCTGATGGGGATGTAATAGGGAAGAGGGGGAAGATGGCGCATCCACAGGAAATGCAGGGCTTTTCCTTTCCAGCAGCAGTTTAGAGCCAGAGGCCTAGGCCCTGGGGACCCAGGTCTGCACTGCGCTCAGTCATGTCCAACTCTCTGCGACCTCATGGATTGTAGACCCCGAGGCTTCTCTGTCCATTTGACTTTTGAGGCAAGAATACTAGAGTAGGTTGTCATTTCCCACTCCAGGGGATCTTCCCGACCCAGGGATTGAACTTGCATCTCTTGTGTCTCCTGCATTGGCAGGCAGATTCTCTACCACTGCGCCACCTGGGAAGTCCCTACGTCCAACGACAGCCAACAAGAAGTTTGCCTGCCCAAGCACACTAATGTTACACCTAGCTTAGCTAGCACAATGCTTTTTTTTTTTTTTAATTGAGTTACATATTTAAGATTCAGGAGATTTCACACAAAAATATGAATTTTCAACTTTGCCTGGAGGGTGAGGAGAGGTGATAATTCTGAGCCCACATCTTGACCAGGTCATCACTGTCTGGAGCAGAAGAGCAGGCTGTTCCTTTAAAGGGGTGACAGGCCACCTTTTCCCTCTGGCCCCTACTGTGAGCCTCTCGCTCTTGATACCACCTGGCTCTTACAGGCATTTGAGTTCATGCTTTTAAGCAGACTCTTCAGGATAGAGCTCTCCACTACTTAAAAATTACCAGGCAATTTTGACAGTCTATCACTTCACGGCAAATAGAAGGGGAAAGAGTGGAAGCACTGAGAGAGATTTTATTTTCTTGGGCTCCAAAATTACTGAGGACAGTGACTGCAGTCATGAAATTAAAAGATGTTTGCTCCTTGGAAGGAAAGTTATGACAAATCTAGGCAGCATATTAAAAAGCAAAGACATCCCTTTGCTGACAGATGTGTGTATAGTCAAAGCTATGGTTTTTCCAGCAGTCATGTATGGATGTGAGAGTTGGACCATAAAGAAGGCTGAGTGCCAAAGAACTGATGATTTTGAATTGTGGTGTTGGAAAAGACTGTTGAGAGTCTCTTGGACTGCAAGGAGATCAAACCAGTCAATCCTAAAGGAAGTCAATCCTGAATATTTATTGGAAGGACTGACGTTGAAGCTCCAACATTTTGGCCACCTGACACAAAGAGCTGACTCACTAGAAAAGATCCTAATGCTGGGAAAGACTGAAGGCAAAAGGAGGAGGAGGTGGCAGGGGATGAGATGGTTAGATAGCATCACTGACTGAACGGACATGCTTGAGCAAATTCCGGGAGACAGTGGAGGACGAAGGAGCCTGGCATGCTGCAGTCCATGGGGTCACAGAGAGTCAGACCTAGCAACTGAACAGCAACAAGAAGTAGCCCTTAACGGATCACAGATGTCAACCATGCAGAGGAATCCAGGAAAAAGTTAAGGCTTATGGGCAATGTTCCTGATTTAATCCCAGAGAATGGTTTATATACTGTGGATGTGTGCCTAGTCACTCAGTCATGTCTGACTCTTTGCAATCCCATGGACTGTAGCCCACTAGGCTCCTCTGTCCGTGGGATTCTCCAGGCTCCTCTGTCCATGAGATTGCCCATGGCCAACAGTGGGCTGCCATGCCCTCCTCCAGGTTGCCATGCCCTCCTCCAGGGGATCTTCCTGACCCAGGGATGGAACTCACATCCCCTGTATTACAGGATTCTTTACTGCTGAGCCTCCAGGGAAGTCACACATGCCATGTGCCATATGCTGGGCACCAGGGACGCCAGACCTGAGGCGTTAGTCCAGCCTCTTCAAGTGAACTCACCCCAGATGAGTACTTAGACACCCACACCAGCAGAGTGGGTTATTCTGACTTTTCAACTACATGACTTAATTCTCCTCCTCTTCATAAATGAGAAAGAACATAATTCACATAATTCATAACATGATAATAAAACCTTAAATACATTGTGCTTGCCATTCACTCATGAAAAAAATCCAAAAATTTACTTTAACTATGAATTGAAATCAAGTATTTTTAACTAGGCCCAGTATATTTAAATAAATAATTTTTGAAGAAAAACACACCAGTTATTTAAAGAAGAGGATAAAATGCTGAACATGTATTTCTTTCAGTCATTAATCTGTTCAGGAAAGTAATAAAAGAACTTAAAAAACAACAACAACAAAAAAAACCTAGCTAGCTTCAGAATTTGTATTTATCTTTTTCCATGATGAGAGTAATTTGAGATAGAGGGCACAATTCTGTTTGTTGAACAGATAAGTGACAGTATTTTTATCTAATAGTGATATTTGGATAACTGAAAAGAAACCGCATAGCTATAGTAAATTACTTGACAATTGCAATAAAACTGCTTTGAGTGCTAGAGACACACAGATAAATAGCTGGGGGTTTTGAGATAAGCTGGAGAGTGATGCTTATTCATATAAATGATTAACTGAAGAGTATTTTATTGGGTTAAACAAGATCGATATGATAACAGGGTAAACTACTGGGAATCTCAAGAGGTGTTCTTTCTTTTGAGTGACAAGCAATGAGATGGCATAGCAGAGTTACATGGGAGGTGTAAGACTGAAAAAGCATGGATGTCCCAGTCACCATGAGTGAAATCATTTCCATACTGGGACTGTACTTCTTTTCATGAATGAGTAAATGGATATCAACTGATTATATTATTTTAAAGAACCAACTGGGGTTATGTAATAACCTATTAAACTAATACTCTTTGTTTTCCTGTCTCCACCCTGCCTTTAAACAGATGTCTGTTTTAATAGCCTTAAAACAGACTATTTTTCCATAGTCCTTTAGTGCTGAGTTGCTTTATTTTACAGAGAAGACAGATGAGGCTTCAGGGCTAATCAATGGCAAGAAAAAGATTATTATACAAATTCTTATCTCCAAACATAGTGTGACTTGTGTTATAGTAGACCACCAGCTTTTTGCCTTCAGACACTATTGAAAATAACAAGTCACACCCACAACTGACTTACTGCTCAGCTGACAATTCTACTTTCTCTATCTCAACAAACTAGACACCACAGTATCTTAGAGTTTGAAAGTGTCTCGCCCTGTTTGGTATTTTATTCCCACAATAATCATCTCAGGTGAATGCACACACGTATCCCTTCAGACATTCCAAACTATTATCCACGTAAGAACATTCTAGGAAGAAATCAGCGCACATCCATGAAGTCTGTGGTGCTTCATTCACAGTTATAACCATCTTTATAATTAAATCTGTGTATTCGATCTAAAAGTAACTTTAGACTGCTTCCCTGTTTGCCTCTTTAGACCCTCAGAGACTTCAAGCGATTTATTTTCAGATGAATATTTGCATTTGAAATGCTTTCTGATGGAGATTGTCAGATTCAGCTTAGTTACTAGCAAATCGAAAGGGTTTACAGTAGAACCTGGCAAGCAGTGATGCGGGGGCCCTGGCACAGCTCCTGGTGGGTGGTTGTTCCATACTATCTTTAGTATATTGCATTTCAATTTTAAAAGCAGCTGTGTGATATTCCAGATTAAAGGCTAACTGGACATGGCAAGTAAATGCAATGGATCCTGTACACTGGTGGAAAAACTTAGAGAGATCTGAAGATGAATTGTGGATTAGACAACAGCCTTGTATCAATTTTACCTTCCTGATAGTTTATTTAGAGTTCAGTAAGAAAATACTCTTATAATACTGTGAAAATAGTAAGGGATATTTAATATTTAAAGGTTAAGGGGCATGATGTGTACAACTTACTGTGAACTTGTTGAGAGGAAAATATAAGCCAATGTATATGCTATATATTTTATATATTTATTAAAATATATATTATACATGTACATAGTATATATCTATATTGCATATCCACATACATATGTACACACACGTATGTGCATGTGTATATATGTATAGCTCCATCTCTGTATCCTGGTAAATGTCTATCGGAGTTCTCACCACTATTCCTGTGACTTTTCTGAAAGAGGGCAAGTATATTAAGATACGAAGTTAGGGGGAAAGCAGCCTCATGAAACTTTATTTTCACCTCAAATAACAATTTTGCAAGCATTCCTTATTGTTAGTCCTGTTCCTTTTTCCACATTTTCTGACATGCTACCTAAGAAGAACTGCCCCCTAACACGCTTTATGCTTAAAAAAAAAAAAAAAAAAGACTGGACAACAACAGTGCTTTTTAAATCTAGCTACAAAATGTACTTACTACCAGAACAGTGGTACAATAAAAAAGATCGAAGGTGGGAAGTTGGATAGAAATATATTTTTCAACTTGCAAATGACAGTGGGAAGGCGTAGAATGCAGACTTTTTAAGCAGACATGAGTGTACAATCTTTTTCATCATGTAAAAATTCTATTTTTCCTAACACCTAACCAAAAAGTGACCTGCAGGCATTAGCTGTCAAAAAGATATCAGTGTTACACTGTGTGTAGCTACGTAGACAGATAGCAACAAAAATGTGTGAAGGTTCTTAAATGCACTATCTGAAAGTGAGGCTGATCTCGGGCTGGATTTTAATATACTTAGCCCAGTTATCTTCACTTTCACAGTAACGGTGATGGCAACTGACAGTGTAATTATCTTTCAAGGACTGACTGGTCTAAGAAATATTCTTCTAGCGTGTCACACACTGTTGATATTAAACCGGCGACATGAGAAACCATCTGGAAAAAATCTGGGCATAAGGAAGTTTAGGGGATCTAATCCAAGCTAGGTTTTGGCTGATTTACTTCAGTTCACTCAAATCTTATTTAATAACATGAAATAACACATACGGAAAAAAGAAAGAAAAATGCCATCCTTTGTTCCAGGCTTGATTAAATGGAATCATATGCAAGGAAAACAGTTTAAGGATCCCCTCATCCAAGCCTCTGCTTTCATTGATCATTTCATTCTCCCTGCTAGTAAGACAAACAATGTGCTCTATCCCTGTCTTTCAAACTACGTCTTTAAGAGGTTTTTATAGGCGTGTATTTCCTGCAAAGCACTAGCACAAGTGTGCAATAAAATATATTATTTTATTCCTTTGATCAATTTCTACCATGCTCTGCTCACCCGTTTATCCTAAGAATATACGTTTTTCTTTTAAGCCTGAAAAAAAGAGATTTTCATAGCTGTCTACTTAAGTGAAATATACTCTTTAATAGTTTTAATGTCAAGATAAATTATAGTCTTCCTTTTAAGATAGCACTACAAATTCTTATTATGTCTAACGCTTGCAAAGTGCATATGAAATCTGAACGGAGCATGGAAAGTAGATAGAATTAGAGGCTTTCCTAGCCCATGATGGAGCAAAGTACCTATGCAGCATGACCCAATGGGACCAGGTATTAACACCCCGGACAAGGTGTAAGTCAGGGACAGAAAAAAGCATCTTCTAGCTTCTGAGGGTGGGAAGTCTTTGAGAAGGAGCAGGGGAGGTTTGCATAATTAGCCAGCCCAGTATCTCTCAGGCTTCTCCATCTCTCTGATTGACATGATAACAAGACATATTCATACAAGGTGCATCTTTCTAATTCTCATTGCAACCACACAGTCCACAAGTGATACTGTGTTTAGGGGCGTCAACCCTCCACCCTCACCTAGGAATCTGCATTTGTGCATAGTCACACACACAGACATTATTTTTAGAGTCTGCTCGCCAGCCAGTCATAGCACTAGCAGGAAAGGGATGCTGCTGATTTTCTTCTAATTTCCTACACCTCCCATGTCTACATACTCTGATCAAACTATGTATGCTTCAATGCAAGTATAACATGCACTGTGGTATGTTATTAATATCTGTCATTCTCTGTCACTGTCTCTCCGTAGCTTCATCTTAATGTACCAGTTTCCCTTTTTAGACCCTTTCACCAACTGTGGCTTATTCATTTTATCTTATTCAACACAATTCCAAAGTCTTACTTTAATTTCTTCCATGAAGATAAATTTCCATCAGAGAACATATAGAAAAAATACCGATTGCATATCAGCCTTACTTTGGAGCTATTTTTTTAAGCAGTGCCTCATTAGGGCCTACCCTAAATAACATCCAATAAATAAAGATTTCAGAAAAGTTGCTACTGCTTCAAATATTTAAAAAGAAAGAAATCACCTTTAAATCCAGAACATATGGTGATGAGCTCTAATAAACTTACACACACAAGTGCACATACGCGCACACACACATACACAAATACCTTCCAATACTAATTCCCTTTTTGTCATGCATATATAATATCACAGAAAAGGGTATTTTGGAATCTCTAAGCTTAGCTCTAGTTAAGAAAATATTAGGAGACCTGGAAAGTTTAAGTGCTCATAATCATAGCTGCTGGCAAGATATGTGGTGGAAAATGGAACTTTTCATACTAATTAACTGTGTGTTCACACGTGGGTTTCATTTTCCACATCGAATACTAGAGGAAGGCCCCATATCATAACGGGGTCTTAAATCCAAGAGACAAAAGCAGCTGTCAAAGCCGTACGCAGTTGCTTCAATATGGAGACGGCTAGAAAGACACCCCGGACTGGGGATGATGGGGGGGGTGGGGCATCGGCACAATGGCGCACGCTCAGTTGCTAAGTCATTGCTGACTCTTTGCGACCCCATGGACTTGCAGCCCACAGGCTCCTCTGTCCATGGGATTTTCCAGGCAAGAATCCTGGAGTGGGTTGCCATTTCCTCCTCCAGGGGATCTTCTTAACTCAGGGATCAAACTTACGTCTCCTGTGTCTCCTGCGTCTCTCAGGCTGGTGGGCAGATTCTTTACCACTGAGGTACCTGGGAAGCCTCCTTGTTGCAGTAGATAGTACCAGTGGGCATAATTATGAAAAGATGAACATTAAATTTTAAATTCTTTACAGGAATACGTTGTCCATCCATACTAAACAGACATATTCTATACTCAAAGCTTCATTAAGATCATCTCTTCCCCAATGGTAAGAGAGGGGTTGGTGCTTCCAGGAATAAGTCAGACCTGATTGTATGCTGACTCAGCATAACCTTGGCACGCAAAGCAGCCAAGACTTTCCTGTCAGGAAAAGTACACGTGTCTTTGTTGGAAGCTACTAAATAGTCTTTTGTTCAGCATGGGGTGTCCAGCAGAGATGTCGCCTAAGCTCGCAGCTCAGATAACACAGGGTTCTCTGTTCTTACTTCAGTTCCCTCGGCATCCCCCAGAGTTCACACAGCTACAGAAGAAAAAGCAGACTCTTTTCACCACAGTGCAGCTTTCTAATGATAACTCCTAACAAATGACGTAACATAAAATAGAAGCCAAAGGAACTGTCTGAAATTCTACACAAACATTTTTGCTCTTTCACATTTCTTCATTGACTCATTTATTCATTTGAAAAATGTCTGTGATTTTCACAACAGGTAAGTGGCAGTATCTTCTGGGCGGCAGATGAGATCCAAAATGTATCAAGATCAGGTAACATGGACAAGATTTAACCTATTATTTAATTTAACCCAGTGTTGCCGAGCAACATAAAGGAGCATGAAGTTGAAGCAGGTAATCACTCCATCCGGCCAGACTCTGGCCACAGTGGGAAACTCAGCTATTAAACTGGTGCAACGACAACCTCACTACAGCTTGCTAACAAAATTCCAAAAGTTGAAAAAATCTACCAATCTGGGGGAAAAGGTTATCTGTCTTTTTTCTGGTTCATTTTCACATGCTGTTGGAAAGTGGCAAGTCTAATTGCTTAACTCATGCTTATTCCAGTCAAATGCAAGTGAGAGTCAGCCAGATCTACTAACATGCTGAAGAACAGGGTGTTTGGACAAAGGAGGTGAATGGGCTGGAAACGGATAATCTTGAATGAAGTCACTGCCATGGCCTTCCCTCAGGACAATCCTTGCCTCCAGGTCAGAAGCATAGTGTCCTGGTGTCCTCTGACTACACTGAAATGAACACAGCATTTACTGGGACACATAGAAGCATAGTGTCCCTGGTGTCCTCTGACTACACAGAAATGAACACAGCATTTACTGGGACACAACCTCTTAGGATCCTCCCATTTTCTTTTTCTGGCACATAATGTAAGTAAGAGCTAATTTGTGACCTTTTAGATCTAGCCATCTTGGAAAAATGTTGACATCAATCATCTAGTTTATTCCTTGCCCTCTCTTCAACCCGTTCTCCTTTGTTTTAAACATAAACCAGGCTCATTTAAAGTAAAATTACTTGTCTAAGAATGAAAAACCAAAGACAAAGAAACTATTGACATGTTCAGAAAGACCATGGTCAGTCTTGACTGATCAGGTCATTTATTCAATAAGAACAACATTGATCACTACTATTATATTTCCTCTTTTGAATAATTATGAATACATGATATCTGAAAGTGAAAGTCGCTCAGTTGTGTCTGACTCTTTGTGACCCCATGAACTATATAGTCCATGGAGTTCTCTAGGCCAGAATACTGGAGTCAGTAGCCTTTCCCTTCTCCAGGGGATCTTCCCAACGCAGGAACTGAACCAGGGTCTCCTGCATTACAGGCGGATTCTTTACTGACTGAGCTATCAAACATTGTTATCTGAAAATGGATGCATTTATTTATTCAATCTTATTTAAAGTACTGCTGCTGCTAAGTCACTTCAGTTGTATCCGACCCTGTCCGACCCCACAGACGGCAGCCCACCGGTCTGCCCCATCCCTGGGACTCTCCAGGCAAGAACACTGGAGTGGGCTGCCATTTCCTTCTCCAATGCATGAAAGTTAAAAGCGAAAGTGAAGTCGCTCAGTCGTGTCTGATTCCTAGTGACCCCATGGACTGCAGCCTACCAGGCTCCTCTGTCCATGGGATTTTCCAGGCAAGAGTACTGGAGTGGGTTGCCATTGCCTTCTCACTAGAATCTTATAAAATAATTCTTATTTTCCTTATGTTACCTAAGAGGAAGGACCTAAGAATCAGAGATATTAAGGAATTCACTGAAGTTTCTTCAGGAAGTTTCTCAGGTTTCTAGGAGGCAGACTTGGATTATGCCTGTGATGTCCTCAGTTTTGATAAACTAAGTTAAAGTTATTGTAGGTTGAGTATGATGGCATATTACATTCATGTAACTTCCAAGCCATGAATCAGTTGAAAAATATATGTAAGATCAAATAGGGATTAGAATATTAGCTTTCTTGTTGGAAAGACTGAACTGGAAAAGGCAGCTTAGAGGTAAGACCAATATTCTGTCTCCCTATGGATGCTATGTTTATACCTTGGGACCCACAGATACTTAGAACTGGGTTTTCAGGACAGACACTCAAGAAGAGAACTTCATAGACAAATGGATATGCCTCATCCCTTACCAAGCACTATGAATATAAGAGGAATGATCACAAATCAATCTTCTCCCATTGATTTCACTCAACAAAGAAATGTGGACTCATAGATGTTAGACTCTTGCTGTTAAACTAATAATTTCTCCATTAGGGAAAGAAGCCAGAAGATGACAGAGAATTCATTCAGCTCTTGTCCTAATTCTTCCAAGAGCTGGTGGAAATTCTCATTTTATGTGGTGGCAAGAATGTGAGCAATGGATGAGGAGATGGAGTGAATGGTTTCTCTGCAGAAAAAATCTACTTTTATCTTAAATGAGACTATGGTTTTCAACATTTTAACTAAAAAGTAACATCAGATCTATTTTACTCAATTAACATTTGTTTGATGCATTTAGTAATCTTATCCCAGAGATAGATTTAACTGGGACTATTATTTAACAGTTTTTATTCACTACTGATACCGAATAGGTCTAAGCTCTTACCCCTACCTATCCACATGTGATTGTCAGTTTGAGAATAATTTTTTTTTGTATAATACAGCAAAGTAAAAATGTGTTCTTTGTATCTAAAATACTGAATAGTTTAGCTAAAGCATCTGAAATTATTGCACCGTTTGCAAAAATTCAACAAAATCTTGATTTTTGATAGTCACTTGAACAAGCCTTTACTTCATAAGAAAATAAAAATAATGCTATAGGCTGTTTAGTAACATTAGTTGTGTGGGATATTTTTTCAGGCTCAGAGTTAAAATATACCGGATCAGTTAGTGTTTTGTTTCCCTAACCAAAACTTTTGGAGATCAGCCAATAGGAAAAAAACACATGCTGCCAAAGAAGCATATTTCTTATTCTCTTTCAGATTCAAGGAAGAGCTCAGAAGATGAGGGAAAACAAAACAAAAGATAGCACAATGGAGTGAAATTACCACATGTTGCAAATGGTGCCAAAAGAACTTTCTTCACCAAGAAGTGGCATCTTTGGAAGGTGTTTCAGTGACTGTTCTCAGTCAGCCACAAGGCAACATTGAAGAAATGTCTCCCAATTTCAGTGCAGAAGGGTGGGAGCTGGGGTGGTAGGACCCCCACAGACATGGGGCACATAGTTGGCAAGAGATCAGCAGGGTAAACAGAGCGAAATCAACCACTGGGATCTTTGGTGGGGGTGCACTGATCATTAGTTCTGTGGAGACAAATGCACAGGACGCCCATGACAGTCTTGCTGACTGTGTCAGGAGCTGAAGAATTTCAGCTGATAACGGCAGAAGACTAGCCTTGAGCATCTTACTTGACCTGTGATTCTTCCCATCATTTTTGTGTCTTAATGATGCTCAACACAGAGACTTGGGAACAGACTGCATGCCAGTGTCTGAGCGGAACTCAGCAGAGTGCCCAGCACACACAGGATGATGCCTGTAGGAGCCCGGCCCATTTGAAGTGTTTTCTGAATGGTTACTTTGTGGAGGAGGAGACATGGCTCCTATTTGACATGGCTGGGGATGAATACAGAGCACAATGGCCCTGGCTGTCCAACAACAGTCATCTGCTGGAGCTCAGTAAGACAAAATCCAGACAAATGGCTCAGAGACCAGGGGATGCCCTCATAACAGCTGTACCAAATTAAGCCCGATCCCCCCTTCCATGCTATGTTCCAGCATTAGCTAGGAAAGATAAAATCTGAGACTACTTCAGAATGCTCTCCGTAGTAAACACGTTTGACCACAACCGGGACAAGGTTTCCTCATAGCCCTTAGGCTTAGGTTGTGTGACTTGGCTGCTAGGGTTTCAGGCAACCAGAGATTTTCAAAGCTCTAGCTGGAAGATGAGCCAAAGGCCAGTGACAAGGTTTCTAAGTCATGAGGCAGGGAAAACCTGAGGATCAATCTTAGAGCATGCTGCTTTTGCTTCAGGTTTTTCTGTTTGTTGTGTCTTTTTGTTTTTAAAACCAAATGGAATGCTTTATTTTTCCCCCCTTCTCTCTGTACCTGAGGCATAGCTTTTTTTTCCCCTCCATGCAATAGCTCACTAACAGAATCAAAGTGAGGGTTCTAAATTGAATCTTCTTGTTCTAACCTGCATTTTTTAGCGCCAAGCTGAATTTCACTAAGCAGAGTTGTACCTAAGGAAAACAGAATTGCTTTAAAGAGTTTCAAAACTTGCCTCCATGAAGTAGAGTGCCCTGCTGAATGTGATTTTTGAATGAAGAAATGCAAAGAAGAAAACTGCTGCAAGTTTTTTCTCTTCAAGTGAAATTACAATAAATGAATTAGCCCCTATTATTTGCATGTGAATTTTATTGTTACTCAGGATTGTCCAACAGATTCATTCACGCCTGGATGATTTATCAGAGTTTGCCTTACTTGCAATGGTCAAACTTGAATGCCAAGATGATATGAGCCTTAGGCAGGAGAAATTGAAATTCATGGAAAAAAAATCCCAAACAATAAATAAAGTTGGAAATGCTAAGGGGAAGAGCCCTAGCCATTTTCTCTTCAAGCATCAAACTCACCGTGTGGTCTGGATTCAAGTTTCCCAGCTGAAGCCAATCACTGCTAATCAAGAGAAAGAAGTCAGAACAGACTGAGGGTCCACTGACCAGAAATAAACTCCACAATGTACTCAGTTTATAACATTTGTTCTCAATAATGAAACTGCAATCACGTGAAACACAGAAACGGGGACAGAGATTTTTTTTGGTAATACCTCCCAAATGTGTTTCTTGCGTTTTGAAAGATGAATAGTTAGCACAGTCAGCCATGTGAACTACACTGCGTATACACAAGCTACAGTTCAAGTAGGTCTCTTCCAACAGTTTTGTCTTTGAAGAAGAATCCTGTTACTATAAAGAATGCACGCCATCTAACCAAAAATGTTTTAGAAAGTATGTAGTATATCACTGGTTAGAAGTAACCGGGCACCATGAATGCCCAGAGGTTATTTTATCTCTGAGTAAACAGCTTCAGTTTAAGCAAAGGTTTCAGGGAAAAAAAAAAAATAAGCCAGATGTCCTCGTATAAATCAAGAGATCCTTGATTCTTTAAGTAAACGCAGTGCCCCAAATCCATCATTTATATTGGAGTAACCAGCATTCCGGAAACACATACCATGAGCGAGCAAGCAAGCGAGCCTCCAGCACTACCCTGCACTCCGAGAAGCCAGAAGGTTTAATCCCCAAATAGATTAAACTAGACAGATGGATAAAACTGTTTACGATGTTCCCAGAATGGCTGTTTTTGTGATATGCCTCAAAGAGGACACAGATGCATATGACCCATTTTAATTTTCCTTCTGTAAGCCTCTCTGCTTCACTGAGCCAGGCAGGGTTCAGAAGCAGGTTTGAATAAGTCAGGAATGCATGAGTTCCAGGGAGCCCCATTTATGACCTGAGAGAGATGAAGATCAGGGCAATGAATCTTGAGTAAACTACCTTCAAACCAAATAAACATGTTCTTCATTGGAAGATTATGCCAAGCCATAAATGTCACACACATTCAATTGCAGTTAATTTACAGTTATTTCTAATGTCAAATTTTCTTGATAAGTGGGACAAGCTCAGAGTATAAATTTGAAAGTTCATTGTCCCAACTGTCAACCTCTTACCTGTTCCTTTAGACTTTTCAGTGATCTGTTTCGGAGTAGCAAAGGGCAGAACCAATTCATCACTCCCTGTGATCAACAGTTACAGTATATGCCATATTTTTTTTTTTTCCTGGAAAATACTCGATTGTTCTGGAAGAAGGGCTTTTTAAAAGTATATTAAACTGTATTGATAAAACCATAAACTAGTTATAGGAAGACATGTAAATGAAAATGTTTATTCAGGTAGCAATCTACAAGCAGGACAATTTTCAAATCTCAGTAAAGCCCTTCCATCTCCCTGTTCCAAAAGAGGGATAAAAGTAGATAGAATTAGTCAGGATTCTGATCTGGGAATAAGATGTGGGAGAACAGGAGAGCTGATACAGGGAGACTCAAAAGGCTCTTGGCATGTAACCTTCCACCCTTTGCCACCTCTCATTTTTTCCTCACCCACCCCACACTTTCTCCTTCCTCCACTGATTCACACACTCACAGCCCTTAACACTTCCTGTCTTCAGAGACTGGCTATATCTTAACCCCAGCCGTATAAAATCAAGAATAACTTGAATCCCATTGGCACACAAACAGCTTCTGCATTTTAGTGCAATGCTACAAGAAGTGAGGATTTCTCTTGAAGATTTGTATAGTCTGAAATGAATAAAAGATAAGAAGTCTGTGAGCATGGCTATGGGGTTCATGAGATTAGTATTCAGGTGGCTGTTTATTCCCTCCAAGGCTAAACAGCTAAAGTCATTTTCTTCCAAACAAAGGTCTTTTAGGACATTTTTATTCAGCATTCAGAATGTAAATGCATGCCTTCTGTAAATGGCCAAGCTTGCTACTTCAGCTCCATTTAACCTTCTTACCCTTCCTCACATCTCCGAAAGAAGCAATTTCAAAATAATAAACTGCACCTCAAGGGCTATAATCAATTTCATTAAACTATTCCAACAGAAAACTATTCTAAGCATACAAGTTAAATAATCATGTTTTGTTAAAGAAAATTAATATTATATAGGTTTGGTTTTGTGTTTGTTACTTTTGCCAGATGGGACTACCATGATTTACAGTTTCTTGTGTTAAAAATAAGATCTGATAGAAAAATTAACATATTATACTAAATTTTTGTATTATTTGAAATATATTCATGTTTGCAAGGCTATAAATGATCTAGCTATATTTAAGTGATACATTTTGAATCTTTTTTTCCATAAATAGTCCTTTTTTTTTTTCCATAAATAGTCCTTTTTAGACCTGTATGGACAGAAGGAATTGTTACATACAACTTCAGTGAAAATTCCTTTCTTCTTTCAGCAACACCCGCAAGTGGATCCCTTTCTCTTTACCTTCACCCCTAAACTCACTGCCCCTCCTGTGGTCCCAACTTGGAGAGCCCTGTGGTGGTCAGAACCCTGCATGTTATCAGCGCTGTCTCCCCTCCCCACTGCTCTCATCCAACAAGTGCCAAGATTTATCCATTTGATCTCCTAAGTCTCTTTCCAGCCCAGCCACATCTCCACTGCCACTCGCAGATCTGGGTCTCCATCATTATGCATGTAGATTACAGCACAGTGCTAATTGATTTTTCTGAGCCCTGCTTTGCTGGCTCTGATTCATTCCTCGTGATGCCTGCAGAAGGGGCATGTGAAACTGCTCATCTGCTTCTGTCCCCCCAATGCCAAAAATGTAGTCTCCTGTAACTTGGGATAAACTCCCCACTCCTAGACATAGTATGCAAGGTCACTACCCACCTCTTTGATCTGATTTACTCATCACATTGATCATTTTTGCTCTTCCTTAAATATAACTTATTCTTGAATATACTTCTTTTTACTCAATAAATATTTCTGAAATACCCATTGTATTCCAGGTTTTGTGCTGGAGTTTGAGAGACAGGGATAAACAAAGACAGTCTTTTGACCCCATGCAATCCTTCATTAACAAGACTTCTACCACAGTATGTTCCAACCTGCACAGTAATTGACAGTTAGTCTATATTACAACTAGAGTCTAAACTCTATAATGGAGAAGGGTAGGCTACATTTATTTAGCTTACTCT
The DNA here is from genome assembly GCF_910594005.1 of Cervus elaphus. NCBI lineage: Eukaryota > Metazoa > Chordata > Mammalia > Artiodactyla > Cervidae > Cervus > Cervus elaphus. The sequence goes on along the minus strand of NC_057837.1, from coordinate 9,033,459 downwards.
TGTGTTCTCAGCCCATAGCAGAAAGCTTGGCATACAACAGACATTCCAGGGTTAATAATAAATTAACCCGTATTTACACCATAAATTCAACTGTTTATTAAAAGAAGGGTAATATTGTTAGATCAGAACATAATATTGTTATGGCAGAAAGTGAAGAAGAACTAAAGAGCCTCTTGATGAAAGTGAAAGAGGAGAGTGAAAAATTTGGCTTGAAGCTCAACATTCAGAAAACTAAGATCATGGCATCTGGTCCCATCACTTCATGGCAAATAGATGGGGAAACAGTGGCAGCCTTTATTTTCTCGGACTCCAAAATCACTGCAGATGGTGATTGCAGCCATGAAATTTAAAAAAAAAAAATGCTTACTCCTTGGAAGGAAAGTTATGGCCAACCTAGATAGCATATTAAAAAGCAGAGATAATACTTTGCCAACAAAGGTCCATCTAGTCAAGGCTATGGTTTTTCCAGTGGTCATGTATGGATGTGAGAGTTGGACTATAAAGAAAGCTGAGTGCTGAAAAATTGATGCTTTTGAACTGTGGTGTTGGAGAAGACTCTTGAGAGTCCCTTGGACTGCAAGGAGATCCAACCAGTCCATCCTAAAGGAGATCAGTCCTGGGTGTTCACTGGAAGGACTGATTTTGAAGCTGAAACTCCAATACTTTGGCCACCTGATGCGAAGAGCTGACTCATTTGAAAAGATATTGATGCTGGGAAAGATTGAAGGCAGGAGGAGAAGGGGACAAAAGAGGATGAGATGGTTGGATGGCATCACTGACCCGATGGACAGGTGGTGATGAACAGGGAGGCCTGGCGTGCTGTGGTCCATGGGGTCGCAGAGAGTCAGACACGACTAAGCGACTGAACTGAACTGATTGTTAGATCAAAACCAGATAATTTCTTACACATATTCCCAAGGTGAAGTCCATTTCCAACAAGATATAGTAGTTCTCTAGAACTTTTTGGATCTTTGAACAGTTCCCCCCAAAACAGACTCTGAGACAAAGACTTGGATGTAGTTAATTTGAGAAGTGACTGTAGAAAGTACAAGAAAGTAGGAAATGAGATAGAGAAGGTAAAAGTCCAATAAAAGAGCATTAATGAGTTGGTTGGGAGAAGGAAATGGCAGCCCACTCCAGTATTCTTGCCTGGAGAATCCCTTGGATGGAGGAGCCTGGTGGGCTGCTGTCCATGGGGTCGCACAGAGTTGGACACGACTGAAGTGACTTAGCATGCATGCATTGGAGAAGGAAATGGCAGCTATTCTGTATTCTTGCCTGGAGAATCCCAAGGATAGAGAAGCCTGGCGGGCTGCCGTCTCTGGGGTCACACAGAGTCGGACATGGCTGAAGCAACTCAGCAGCAGCAGTAATAAGTTGGCTGCCAGGGTGGGCAATTGGTACCTTCCGAGGAAGTGCACAGGACACTCCCAGAACCATCCAAGAGAAGGACTGAGATGCCAGAGTATTTATTCATTGATTTCTATCCCTTACTGGTTAAAGGATGTCCTTGGAGGTGTTAAATTCTTATCATGTCCAGGCTACCTTTCACTGAGACTGAGGAAAACTCCCATATCATAGGAGAATTCCCTGGAAAAGCAAGCAAGGAGATGGAGGCATTGGAGATGGGAAGCTGTCTGAATATACAGGAGCTGTCCAGTGGGGCCACAGGTGAACTCAGAGCTCGGCTATAGGCACACAGGGTATGCATGGTCTACTAAGCACACTTTAACATGGTGTTAAAAACAAAACAAAACAAAAATCCAGAGTGTCTCCCCCTTCTAGTGTCTACTTCATAACAGACTAGAGTATTGCAGAATAATGAGAGATTTCCAAAACACCAGAATTGCCTGAAGACCAGATCCACAGTTAGGAGACTTTTACAGCACCCTGGGCAGGAAAAGATTCGAACATTTCAGACTGGTCTAGAAAGCGAAGGAGAGATTGTGAGCATCTACATAAGCATACAAGCTGTCAACAAAACAACCTGAGGATTATGCCAAAGGCCCAGATGCTACTTTTGGCAAAGGAGTGCTGATTTAACTGTCTTCCAAGAAAGAGAATTTCTAGTAAAGCAAGGAGGGAGGAAAACACATGTTCCCCTCTATATACCTAACAAACCTTCCATAGGTCTGATTAATTAACAAAACATGGCTTTTTTTGAGAGAAAAAAATTATAAGTGTCCTTGAAGAAAAAATTCTATATGCATAGAAACAGGAAAATTTTTCTTCCATAAAAGTAATCAGTGCTTATATAATCATAAGTAAAAAAGGAACAGTAATGTGATCACACAGGAAGGAAATTTCTTGAACGTGAAACAATGCAATGCGAATGGAGACTTAAAGCATTTGTCTGTGAAGTTCAAAACTAAAATCACCCAAATCCACAAAACACGAGACTAAGTGTATGCTTTCCTCTTCATTCCCTTCTGAAATTTCACTCAAGTGATGGTGAAATGATGATAAATAAAAGCCCAAAGGAATGGGGAATGGGAAGTAGGGTGACAAAAGACCCAAAAGGCCAAGTGTTTTAAACATATAATGCGAGGTAATAGAATAAAGGGGAAAAATGAAATATGAGAGCCTGCAGAGACGGTAACTAATAAACCAGTGACAGGTGCCTGAGCACTCTGGAGAAGATCTGAAAGTGGAGACCCCTGGTATCCTGGAACAAAGGGGCAAAGCTCAGGGCTGAAAATAGGAAGACTGGTGTCAAGTCTAAATATGGAAGAGCTGAACCTCGTATGCTGTCTACTGCCCCAGGTTGCCTGACTCTTCCCCCTCCTTGAATCTAGCCTCGTAGGAAACAGGAGATATTTCTCTCTGATAGGGTTAGAAGGTTACCAACACAATAACTGATTCAAGAGAGATTCATCAGCAAACATTGAAATCATAGGATGAAAATTTTTCATAGTATGAAAAAATGGAATATCTACATAGTCTCAAAAGAATCATGTCTCAGATTACTTAGAAATTATTAAAAGAAAAATACACCTATACAATGAAAAGATATAAAAAGGACACCATCTTTAGATTGTAAATAATGAGACTAATGGATTTTGTCTCCTAATGTGATGTCCTGGAAAGCAGTAAGATCACCTATAAATATTCTCACCCCAAATTTATAAACTGAATTTAATCATGAGGCAATAATAAGATAAATTCAAATTGTGGAACATTCTAAAAATAATGAGTCTTGACACTGTAGAAATGTCAGTTTCACTGAACACACACACACAAAATGATGGGACCACTTTTCTAGGTTACAGTGGGATAAAGACACTTGATAATGAAACAGAACACATTGAGTGTCATTTAGGTGAGTACAAAAGTAGTTGTAATTTTGCATTGTTGAACTCGCCATTTGATAGTGGAATACATTCTTAAATACATGTGGTTCTGTTATAGATCATTTTAATGCACATTTCTCACCATGTTTTTTTTTTTTTTTTTTTTGCTAGTGACTTGTTACTTGCTGTATATTTTATATTTTTTTAAGACTATGAAAATGATGTTAGACAAAAATCACATTTGATCAATTTTCTTATTCCAGTTCAAAATGGGTCATAAAGCAGCAGAGACAACTTGCAACATCAACACCACCTTTGGCCTCGGAACTGCTAACAAATGCACAGTGCAGCGGTGGTTCAAGAAGCTCTGCAAAGGACATGAGAACCTTCAAGAAGAGGAGCCTAGTGGCTGGCCATGGGAAGTAGACAACCACCAGCTGAGCACCAACACTGAAGCCACTCCTCTTAAAACTACACGGGAAGGTGTTGAAGAATGCCATGTTGACCATTCTATGGTCTCTCAGCATTTGAGGCAAATTGGAAAGGTAAAAAAGCTCATTAAGTACATGCCTCATGAGTTGACCAAAAATTTAAAAAAAAAAATTGTTTTGAAGTGTGGTCTTCTCTTATTCTATGAAACAACCATGAAAAGTTTCTTGGTTGGATTGTAACGCGAGAAGAAAAGTGGATTTTATATGACAAATCAGTAGCAAGCAGCTCAGTGGCTGGACCGAGATGAAGCTCCAAAGCACTTCCCACAGTCAAAAAAAAAAAGGGCATGGTCACTAGTGGCCTGCTGCCCATCTGATCCACTACAACTTTCTGAATCCTGGCGAAACCACTACATCTGAGAAGCTCGGCAAATCAATAAACTACAACACCTGTAGCCAACACCGGTCAACAGAAAGAGCCTAATTCTTCTCCACGACAGCACCTGATCACATGTTATACAACCAACGCTTCAAAAGTTGAACAAATTGGGATACAAAGTTTTCCTTCATCCACCATATTCACCTGACCTCTTGCCAACAGACTACCACTTCTTCGAGCATCTTGATGACTTTCCAGAGAAAATGCTTCCACAACTGGCAGTGAGCCAGAAAATGCTTTCCAAGAGTTTGTCAAATCCCAAACCACGGATTTTTATGCTACAGGAATAAAACTTATTTCTCACAGCAAAAATGTGTTGATTGCATTGGTTCCTAGTTTGATTAATAAAGATGTATTTGAGCCTACTTATAATGATTTAAAATTCATAATCCAAAATCACAATTACAGTTGCATCAACCTAATATATTAACTACCAAAAAAGAAAACATTCTTGGGGCAACTAGAAAAATATGAATAAGGACTGTATTGGATATGTTATTGTGTAAGTGTCAAAGTTTTGAATGTGATAATGCTTTTCTGGTTGTATTTTTAAAAAGTCATTTTATTTAGAAGACACATGTTGAAGTATCCCCTTGTGTCTCAGATGGTAAAGAAGCAGCCTGCAATGCAGTCAGGAGACCTGGGTTTGATCTCTGGGTCAGGAAGATCCTCTGGAGAAGGGAATGGATTCCAGTATTCTTGCTTGGAGAATTCCATGGACAGAGGAAACTGGTTGGCTATAGTCCATGGGGTCGCAGAGTCAGATACAACTGAGCCGCTAGCACTTATGTCAACTTTTCCAACTTAATTAATACTCAAAAACTTCTGCAAGAAAAAATAAACTGGTGTGCACATATCTGACAATGGCACAGACAATACCTGGTTTGAGTTAACACATTATCTGACTGTGAAAAGACTAGCCACATGTGCTAAAAGAACGATTTAGCAAGATTCAAAGGGAAGCTGCTTGGATTTTATGGCAAGATGACTGAGACTGGGGCAGGCATGAGAAAAGTGAGCTCCTTGTAGAAAGGCCCACAGGATTATCACAGCGAGGCCTATTTTTGTTACCCACTGGAGATGAGGCTTTGGTCTCAAAAGCAAACCTCAGTGGATACTGAATCATGTTAACAGAATATCTAGTGAATACCCAATCTTTAAGAGATGATATACTTGTGGTACACAGTCCAAAATATAAATGTGAATCTACCTAGGAGTAAACAAATTCAAATTGATGACCTAAAACAATTTTTCCCCAGTTGGCTTCCAAACTCATGCAACTAAGATTTCTCCATATTTGTGTACATCATACAATCCTATGGGCAAAAAATATTGACAGCCATACTTTCTAGATCAATTTCTGTTTCAATCTATATCTAGGATCAAGGCTTATAAAGCAAAGTTTAAAATAGAAAGGTGAAAGCTAGAAAAATGATTAGCCCTTTTCTAAAAAATGAAACCATCAACTTTCCTTTAATGTCTTAAGTAATTTACTAGTCAAATATTGGTTTTATTTCATTATAGTTATCATTACTGCAGAATGAATTAATCTAAAACTTGGCAGTTTAGACAGCCATTTTATGATGATCATAGTTATTGGCTAATGGATCCAGAAAGGGCATGTCTGCGCAATTCATGTTGGTGATTTCTCATGAGGATGACGTTCAATGTAGCTGGGGCTGGAATCATCTTAAGGCTTGGCTGCTCTGAATATCCAAGATGGCTCACTCATGACTGACAGCTGATGCTGGTTGCTGGCTCGGAGCTCTGATGCACTGTTGGCCAGAGAGTCTACATGTGTCCTCTTCCCACATGGCAGTCCCAGGGTAGTACTACATTTTTCACGGTAGCTGGCTTTGCCCAGAGACAACAATCCACAAGAACAAAGTAAAAACGACGTGGTCTTTACTGACCTTGGCTTGGAAATTTCACAATATTATTTCTGCTTTATTCTATTAATAAAAAGCACACCACTGAAGTTGGTCCAGATTCAAGGAAAGGGAACACAGTCTCCTCCTCTCAAAGAAAGGAGTGTTAAACACCGAGGAAACCAGATCTGAAAGAGACACGTGCACCCCAGTGTTCATCACAGCACTGTTTATAATAGCCAGGACATGGAAGCAACCTAGATGCCCATCAGCAGATGAGTGGATAAGGAAGCTATGGTACATATACACAATGGAATATTACTCAGCCATTAAAAAGAATTCATTTGAATCAGTTCTAATGAGATGGATGAAACTGGAGCTCATCATACAGAGTGAAGTAAGCCAGAAAGATAGAGACCAATACAGTATACTAACACATATATATGGAATTTAAAAAGATGGTAACAATAACCCAATATGCAAAACAGAAAAAGAGACACAGATGTACAGAACAGACTTTTAGACTCTGTGGGAGAAGGAGAGGGTGGGATGTTCTGAGAGAAGAGCATTGAAACAAGTATACTATCAAGGGTGAAACAGATCACCAGCCCAGGTTGGAAGCATGAGACAAGTGCTCAGGGCTGGTGCACTGGAAGACCCAGAGGGATGGGATGGGGAGATCGGGATGGGGAACACATGTAAATCCATGGCTGATTCATGTCAATGTATGGCAAAAACCATTACAATATTGTAAAGTAATTAGCCTCCAACTAATAAAAATAAATGAAAAAAAAAAAAGGAGTGTTAAAGACTTGGTAATGTGTTTTAGAACACCTGTGCTTCATCTGTGAAGTTCTAATTGTTGATTAGAACTCTAAAAGAGAAAGTATTTACTTGGTTAAAAGTAAATAGATAAAAGATTACTCTCATATAATCATGTAACAAGAGGCTAAATTTTAAAGACTATTTCCAAATATTAAGAAACAGTAAATGACCAGATAGATGGACAGGTAGATGAATCTATGGACAGATGGATAAATGGATAGATGTAGAGAGGTGGGAATGAGGGAAGAACTACTTGGCTGAGACCGAGCACATTAAGGGCTATTCCCAACCCTAACATGTGCATTGGGGTTGCAAACATCTTTTTGAGGAGAACTTACCAGGTAGCTCAGATGTTAAAGAATCTGCCTGCAATGCAGGAGACCTGGTTCAACCTCTGGGTTGGGAGGATTATCCCCTGGAGGAGGATATGGCAACCCACTCCAATATTCTTGCCAGGAGAATCCCCATGAACAGAGGAGCTTGGCAGGTTACAGTCTATGGGGTCAAAGAGTCGGACATAACTGAGCGACTATCACTTTCACTTTTCTACTCTAAAGCCACCGTTCATTCGAAACAATTGCTACAAAGGGTAAAACTAGGACAGAGGGCAGGTTCTGACATGAAAAATGCTCATTAGGCATTACAAAGAAGTGAAGATTTACACAGGAAAAACCCCACTGGATCAATGCACAACTCCATCTGTTTGGCCAGCTGCTCAATTCTGCTCTAGAATTGGTAGTACCATGTCAGTTCATGGCAGGAGACAGATCCTCTGAAAGTGGGAATTAAAAAAAAAAAAAAAAAAAAAAAAAACGCTTTGCCAAAGGAGAACAATTAGATGATTTATTCGGTCCTAAAAACTTATGATCACATTACATGGGTTCTTTAGCCATGGAAATTACCAGGATACAGAACCAGACTGAGAAAAGGACTAAGACAATGGGAGGTAATATGAGAGATAGTCTCACTTACTTAAAACTCTGAAGGCTACAACTGGGATATCCTCCATTACAACATATGGCTGAGAGACATGAACCCTCATCAAGAAAATGGAATAGAACTTGTCATCATGGACAGATCGTTAGGGGGTGAAAAGCATGGCGATGGGCATATTATGAGATAAGGACAGCTAGTACCCTTACAATTGGAATGCTCTGAAAGCTCCAGAAGCGTTTGTTTTGCTCTTTGGATTGGTTCCATCTGTCTAGTACTGCTAAGAATATTTTGACAGTGGAAATCTGTGATATGAGGCAACCTCCAACATGTAGTGACATTTATTAGTCAAAATATCCTTGATGGAAAGAGGAAGGATCTGAGACATCGGTTCACGTGAACTGGAACCAAAATATCATGAGGGCCACGGGAGTGGGATTCAAGGAAACCTTGGGTGGTGGAGACTTTGATGTCAATTTCTAGGGTTTGGGGTGGGGGAGGGGGAGGCGAGAGGATCTCTCTTTGATTTAGACTCAACAGCAAGCTGCACAATAGTTCACAGGTAAGATAATTGTTAGCTCTCTGGCTTGCTAATTAAAGGAGATGGGGAGCCATAGGGACATTAATTCTGTTCACTCACCAGAATCTCCTTTGGAAAAGGGAATTCCTTTTGAATCCTAAAAGAGATCAATTCGCTGCTTGATATGCACCCATGTGAGTATGAAAAATATGCCTTCAGGCTGAGTGATGTATGAATCAGATGTCAAGCCTCACATGGTAAAATAGTGATATTACCTTTTAATTGCTCTGGGAGATAGAAAAGTCATCTGAAGCTGAGGTGCAGCAACCACTGAAGAGATGGCATCAAAAGGAATCATATTTCAAAACATGAGGGAGCCAAAGGGAAGATCAAAAGCTCCTCTACCTCACTCACCTGTGCCTTGATGTTCTTTGTATGTCCGTTCCAATATTTCTAACACTGCCTTTTAAGTGAATCTGAATTCTTTTCTTTATTCTTTGGAGGTTTCCTGAAGGCGTGCAGGATAAAACAACTTCATTGTTAATCCATTCTCAATTTTAGGTTAAGTGCGGCAATCCCTTGAAACCAAGCTACAAAGCTGATCATCCAGGTTCTAACACTTAATAGCTATGGAAGTTTTAGAGTGTTTCCTCATTTCTGCAATGCAAATATCATGGGTAACTTCCTGAGGTTTTAAGAAGAACTTCAAAAATGTTGAAACTTCTATATATAACCACTTATACAGGGCCTGGCACATAATTGAAATTCAAGATGTATAAGCTACTATGATGTGTGTCCATAGTCAGAAAAAGGCCTTTCTTTCCACTAGGAATGCAGTTCAAGAATAAGGAAGAGATGGGTGTGGTCAAAGACTTGATGAGTGAGTAATAGTTGCTCAGTTGTGTCTGACTCTTTGTGACCCCATGGGCTGTAGCCTGCCAGGCTCCTCTGTCCATGGAATTCTCCAGACAAGAATACTGGAGTGGTTTGCCATTTCCTTCTCCAGAAAGCCTTGATGGGAACAGAGCAGATCTGAATTTGTCACCATGTCAAGGGTTTCACTCTTGCAAACTTGGGCCATCTGCTTCATAGTCTTTGAGGCAAAGGAATTTTTATTCTGCCTTGTCCTCTGTGGTGTGCAATGCCACTTAGATTTTTTCCTGAAGTGTGATAAATCCGGGGATTTATAAAATTGAGGTTAAAAAAATGGCAAAATGCATTTCCAAGCAGATCTATAAACTCTCTATCCCTTGAGTACAAAGCTTTGCCCTCTGGTCAACAAACGTTTCAGAAAATACAAGAAAACATGATTTGCTTCCAATACTATATACAGTCAAAATGAAAAGAAAGAAGGAAAATAAGAGATTTTAAAGGTGACCCCATGATTCCAAAGAGACCTGTTTTTCACTCTCACAGACTAGCAGCCTCACTCCAAGATTACTGAGTGTGCGGTATCTGTTTTCTATGGGCAGCTGCCAACAGATGGCTTATTTTGAGTGGAGAGAAATATCATTAAGGAACAAAGAGAAATTAGGACTAAATAGGAAATTAAATATGTTCTTGGGATTACAACTGATGATCAAGGAGTTGCAAACCAGTGATTTGCAGCTTAATATTTTGCCTGCAGCCAATACCCACTGTTTTAGGGAAACCTTAATGTTAAGAAGGCTGTTCTCACACCATGCAATTTATTTGTCTTTCTGTCTTGCTAGCGCCTTTGCCAAACATCATAATTTGCCCAGAATCCTGAATTGCAAGATGAACAAATAATATTCATTTCCTCCATGGAGAAAACATCCTTTGATTGAATTGTCTCCTTCCATGCCACTCACTGCTATGAGTACTGCATGTCAGATGTGCGAAATGGAGTTGAGCCTACTTGAGAGCAGAGTATAAATTAGCTTCTGAATGAAAACAGTTAGAAGGAAAACACTTCCAAATGACAGCCAAACGCAATCAGCTCCTAACGCACTCTGAGGTCTCTCTGAGGAAGGCAGCGTGAAAATGAGGGGCACAGAAGCCCAGACTGTGACCCCACCACTGTTCCCTGGGTTCAGCAATTTCCCTGGAAGAGCATGGGGAATGGAAGGCAAGCAGAAAAAGGTAAGCTTCCTCTAAAAACCAGCTATCACGGTTGACTTTTAAAGCTACATAGATCTGTTATTTTACCTAACAATAATTAAATATGATAAGGAACTTCCCTGGTGGTCCAGTGGTTAAGAACCCACCTCCCAATGCAGGGGACACGGATTCGATTTCTGGTCCAGACACAAAGATCCTACATGCTGCGAACCAAGTAAGCCCAAGTGCCGCAACTAACTACTGAGCCTGCGCGCCCGAGAGCCCATGCTCTGCAACAAAAGAAGCCACCGCAGTTAGAAGCCCATTCACTGCAACTGGAGAGTAGTCTCTGCTCATTGCAGCTAGAGAAAGGCGGTGTGTGGCAAGGAAGACCCAGCACAGACAAAAATTCAAATAAATATAATAAAGGAAAACCGATCAATGAACTAAATGAAACATAACTACATCCAAAGGGAGTGCTCAAATGTAGCCAGAAAGGTAGAAGAGGATGCTTGGCTACCCAGAGCTTGTCAAGCCCTCCAGCACCACACTGATATATTCACGATCAAATTCACCATGCAGTCCTTGGACACAGGTCTGACTCTATTTCCGCATGATGACAATGCCAGGGAATCTAATCTTGGAAGGCTCCTAAATTAGTCGTGGCAAAATCCAGTGTATTCCCAGGTGGCAGAGTGCTGAAAGAACCCACCTGCCAATGCAGGAGATGCAAGAGACACGGGTTCAATCTCTGGGTCAGGAATCCTCCAGAGCAGGAAATGGCAAGCCACTCCAATATCTTTGCCTGGAAAATTCCATGGACAGAGGAGCCTGGCAGGCTACAGTCCATGGGGTCACAAAGCATCAGACAGGACTGAGCGCACGCACGCGCGCGCGCGCGCACACACACACACACACACACACACACACAATTCAGACTACATTGAAAATTATAATCAGTCCTATCCCAGACTAGCTGCTAAATAAGTCAGAACCTATTAAAAACGACTGAGAATCATTCTTGCCCCCACCTAGAGAGTCTATATTCTTGAGACCAGAGTTTGGGTTTTCTCTTTTAGCTCAGTCTATGGCTATGTGAGAATCACTGAGCCTTTCTGTTGGGCTCTGATTGCTGATGGCACAGTCAGCTACTAAATAAAGCACACTATACAAGTTCAGGGGGAAAAAAATAATATTAGGGCAAAAGTCCATGCTCCAGAGTCTAGCTGCTGTGAGGTGAGTGACTCCTTGACGGAGGGTCCCTGTCCCCGCCGCTTCCCTAGCTCTGCATCCCCACTTCTTCCCGTGGACTTTGCCGGGCTCTCCTCTTATTCTTAGGTCGCCGCCCCTGGGAGCCTGATGCTGAGCTCAGCCACGTGACTCGCTTTGGCCAATAAGACACCAGCAGACGTGATGCCGCGTCTCAAAGCATCTGGCTCACTGCACCCGCTCAGTCTCCTACCTCTGCCGTTACCATGAGCAGGCCGTGCCCAGGCAGGCTACTGGTCCCAGACAGAGGACGAAGGAGTAGAAGACATCTGGCTGACCTGACCCCTCCTGACCGAGATCAGCCAGCAGCCCGCTGATTCCTGGACACGCAGCAGCAAGCGCAGCTGAGGCCAGCACGGCCACTCAGCCCCAGCTGCTGTCCCTGTAGATTGCTGGACCAGATAAGTGCCTACTGTTTTCAGTCACTTATTTTTTGGTGGGAGAAGGGGAACCAAATGTTTTAAGGCACTGCTTAAAACGGTGGCAATAGAAAACTAAGCACGTTTTAAAAGTAGGGGAGGCTTTGCTTCCTTGTCTGGATGCAAGCCGTTTTTAAGTTTCCATTCTCTGCAGCACAATATCCCATCATTCTACTATCATGGCTTGAAAGTCAAAGAAATGGCATTCCTGGCACTTGAGGAACAATATATATTCAATATATAGTTCTGAAAACTGGAAGGTCTATCTGTGATACCATTAAAATAATAGCAGCTAATCTTACTGAGGGCCTACTATGTACCAAACGCTTTTTAGTATATCCTCAATATTCACTACAACCTTATAAGTGGGGCATATTATCCATCCCCATTGAACAGATGAGGAAATTGACACTCAGAAAAGCTAAGCGACTTATCCAGGAACCTACACCTAATGTGTTTGAACCTGGGTTTCAGTGACTCAAACCAAATATAGTGCCCCGGGCCAAATTCTCCTAATAGTATTAAAACCTCAATGGATTTTTAGCAGTAAATCATTTTTTGAATTAATTTATTTTTTATTGAAGGATAATTGCTTTACAGAATTTTGCTGTTTTGGGATATATGTATACCTATGGCTGATTCATGTTGAGGTTTGACAGAAAACAGCAAAATTCTGTAAAGCAGCAAATCATTTTATAGAAATAGTTCTAAAAAGGTACATGAAGGGGTGAAAATTGCAGTCAGCTCTTAAGAGAGCAAATAATCCTAAATCTATGTATGTCTGTGCTTATCACATTTTGGTGCAGAACAGGGACATCAGCCAGGTACCCTAGCTCCTCAAGGGGTTTTTCTTCACTTCTCAGACCCTCACTCTCTGCCAGCAGGCCGGATTCAGAAGAGTCATTTGCTCTGAAGAGTTGAGATACAGAGAGAAAGGACAGACCTGGGCCTGCAAACAGAGTTGGTATTATTCACCAAAGAATGATTAAGTTCCCAGTCACGGGGAAGGCAAAGGTTAAGACCTCCATTTTTTAAGAACTCTCTTGGCTGTTTGATGAAGCTTACAATAGTAAATATTGCAAGAGCCAATGCTTCAGTGAAATTGTGTTGAGTAACAGATTTCAGAGAAGTCAAAATCAGTCAAGTGCCCAAAACGGTAGAGTTCTGACAGTGCATACATTCCCTCCTTCCAGTCTTCTTTTAAGCAATCCATCCTGAAGGGCCACTGAAGTCTCACCTCATTCCAGGCCTCTCCCTGTGAAGGCTGCAGGAGCACCCCACTAGCCCCTCCACTCTGAGGATCCCTGGAGAGTATGGCCTCACACCGCTCAGTCAACTTCCTCAAGGGCTTTCTTAGTAGGTCCATGTGAATACACAAGATTCTCAGACCTGCAGTATAAAGGTGATGATAACTTTGACAATAATATCTACTATTTAATGCACTTTTCTATATGCCTAGTTTCTTTAGAGTCACTGTGTTCACAATAATCCTAAAAAAGTGAAAGTTGCAGTCATGTCCAACTCTTTGCGGCCCCATAGACTATAGAGTCCATGGAATTCTCCAGGTCAGAATACCTGAGTGGGTAGCCTTTCTCTTCTCCAGGGGAATCTTCCCAACCTAGGGATCAAATCCAGGTCTCCCACATTGCAGGCAGATTCTTTACCAGCTGAGGCATAAGGGAAGCCCAACAATACTAGAGTAGCTAGCCTATCCCTTCTCCAGTGGATCTTCCCAACCCAGGAATCGAACCGGGGTCTCTGACATTGAAGGCAGGTTCTTCACCAACTGAGTTATCAGGGAAGCCCAATAAGCCTAGAAGTTGGTACTATTATGCATGCATGCTAAGTCGCTTCAGTCATGTCCGACCCTTTGCGACCCCATGGACTGTAGCCCCCCAGGCTCCTCTGTCCATGGGATTCTCCAGGCAAATCCAGTTTTTAAAAAATCATTACTTGAATATTCCCTTGGGACATCAAACTCAGTGTAACTAATGAAAACTGGACAATCTTCATGCATTTCCTATTTGCCTGAATAGCACCCTGTTATGCATTCCATTGTATCCTCTAAAACTTCTCAGGTTCAAGTCTTAACCTGCAGCAGCTCAAAATGTGACATTATCAGCGAAAAGCATCACTGCGTATGTTATTAGTTAAGATGAGTCATACCAGAAAAAGTGGGGGGGGGGCTACTTCAATAGGTCTGGTGTCCTCATGAAAAGGGGAAAGTTGGACATAGACATACACAAGATGAGAATGCTATGTGACAATGAAGAAAGAAGTCTGAGTGATGCTGTGCAAACCGAAGAACATCAAAGACTGCCAACAAACCACCAGAAGCTAGAAGAAAGAATGAAACAGATGCTATCCAGCAGTCCTCAGATGGAATGAACCCTGATGATACCTGGCTTTTGGAACTTCTAGCATCCCAAGCTATGAAACATTAAATTTCTGTTTAAGCCACCCAGTTTGTGATATTTTGTTATGGCAAGCCTCACTGATATATATCCCATCAACCCAGTTACCCTGGGATTCTTCCTAATCCTTCAGCCTAATCATCAGATTTTCAATGTATTTTACATGGTCCCCTCCTTTCCACATCCAGTGCCTTGTCCTTGGTTCAAGTGCTCATTATTCTCATTTAAATTGCTACAGGAGTCTCTTACTTGGCCACCCTGCCTTCTCTTCTGATTCCTTGCCTTACCTCCCAATCCATCCTCCACACTTTAGCCAAGGTCATCTTTCTAAATTTCAAATCTGAGGTCAGTCTTTTACTGAAGATCCCTGCACCCTATAGGATACATATCCTAATGACCTTTTGATATCTTAACACTTTAGCTTAGCATTCAAGGCTGCTCATGATTTGGTCCTGACCAACCATTCAGCCCATCATGCTGCTCCCCCATGTTTAAGTAATATTCCATGTCCTGCAGCCAGTTATGCTGAGCTATTCGCCATCATCTGTGCATCCATGCTGTCTGTCATCCTCTATTTTTACATATTCTTCCCTATGCTCCCCAGGAGGAATTCCCTTTCAGCTACAATGTTCTCTCTCGTCATCACTTTCTCTCTCCTCCATAAAGCCTAGTACAGTTCTCAACATTGAGTAGTTTTTAAGCAGGTGTTTATTGAGTGAAAATATATAATCAAAATTTCATCTTGTTAAGATATGAGCCCCCAACCATGCTGGACAACCCAGGGGAAAAAATGCCTCAGTTTAACCAACAAGTCAGTGAAAATATCTCCAGTCAACCCTGAGTTCACTAAATTCTATTCCAATATTGAAATAACAATTTATTGAACAATAAACAAATGCGATTTCTAGAACAGATACTGGAAAAGCAATAAAATAATAAAAATAAATAAAAGCTGAGTTAGTACGTTTTGATCGTGCTGCACATTTGGCCCAGGTTTCATGTGATATTAAAGAGCTGGCAAGGCAGGATGGTCTTAGATGATTCTGTGTGCGTGTGTGGGACTGCTCACACCTGTGTCCTCCCACAGTCAGCTTAAGCCCCACATGCTTCTCTTTGTCTCTGATATGAATCTTTCTCTTTTCAGAGAAGACATTTGGCTCAAACAATATACCATGGGTTTATATGAGTTTCATGCCTTTCCTAGATCTCTTGAGATTCTGAAGCCTGCTGCAAAGGACATATTTATCACTGTATTTGTTGGTTAAATGCATTCCTAAGTGTTGCTTTAAAGGGAAAAATTCAAGATTTATATATTAAGAACAAAAGATAAAAAGCAGAAAACTGTCCTATTATGCATTTAAAATCAAAGTATTTTATATATTTTATATTTTGTATAAATATATTAAATTTTTATATATTTATTGTATGCATTTTATACCTTATAATTTATATAAATACCTTATATAATATTCTAGGGCATACTATCAGCCAAAAAAGCATTAGAATAGCAAACAGCAATTTAATCTGTTGACACTGAGTAAGAACACTCAATTATTTTTGTTCCTACTCATGACTGTTCTGTTTTCACTTTTAAACTACGTTGTCCATGAAATAGATTTCTTCAAAATTTCTCCAAAAAAAAAAAAAATCAATTGTTTTTTTTCCCCTCACTCATTCAAAACATGCATATTCTAAGGGTCAAAGGAGAATGAGTTGGTTTAAGAAAATGATACTTTTCTATTTTTAAGTGAGCTGTGCTCTCTCCAGCCTTTGTAGAACAATGTGCACAATCAATCAGAAGTTCTACACTGAAGAGTGAAGTTTCATTCCCAAAACTGGCAACGGATCTGTTCGTTCACCTGCAAATCTAGCAAGCATCTCAAAGTCAACATGCTCAAAGCTAAGCACTCTCTCTTTTGTCCAAACTTGCTCTTTTCCCTGAAGTCCTAAAATGGAGTTAGCAGAATCACCCTTTATATAGTCACTGAGCTAGAGACCTCCTGTTTCTCCTGAATTCCTTCTCCGTGGGTCTTGTTGATTCTACCTCCCAAGTGCCTTTGGAACCCACTGCTTCCTTTCCATTTTTTGACGTTGAGAGTCTGCTGCTGCCCCGGCACCTAGCTCAGTGCTGGACATGTACACTGCGGGCACTCAGTAATGTTCCCAAGTGAGTAAAAGGGCAGTTAAAGGGAGAGCTTAGAGAGGTTTCTTTTCTTTTTCTTTCCTAGACAACTACAATAGTCCTCTATATGAAATCCCAATTATTGATTGTTCTACTCTCCAATTTGACCTCTAAATTGACTACAGGAGCTGTTCTTCTAAAACATAGCCAGCCATATCATTCCCTGCTCAAAACATTTGATGGCTCTTATTGGTCATGATAAGGGAGGCAGACAGTCTGCTAAGTGCTAGGGATACACTGATGAGCAAGTAATGGCCTTGATGTTGAAAGCCAGGCATTAATCACCTAATTACTCTATCACAAAACTGTAAGACGCTTTGAAAGCACATGACCAGGGTCATGAACCAGCTTGGGAGACAGAGTGAGATTCCCAGAATGCGAGTTGTAGGAGGAGTTTCTAGGCCAAGTGAAAGGACCAATCACAGCAAGTGAGCAAAACATGCAAAGTCCACGTGTAGAAAGAATCTTAGGGCCTTTGGGGAGCTCCGAGGAGAGAAGTGGGTCCGGAACTTGGAGCTAGTGGAGAGCAGTGTGTGTGGAGGTCACAGTGATAAGCAGGAGTGCAGGGTATCCTTTGCTGACCACCCTAAGGAAAACCCATTGAAGGATTACAAACAAGCCATGGATTGCTCTCACTGTTTTTGTTTTTAACTTGGTTCTTTAAAAACCACTGGGAGAGGCATAATCTTAGGATGGGCAGGATTGCATTAAAGCTCTGGACCACTGGAAATGAACCCAGGAGTGACATTAGATAATTATTCAAGAGTTGTCAAAGTATGAATAAAGGATAAGTTTCAGCCCATCAACACATCATTGGATGGGCATAACTCATTGCATAGTGACTTCACTATTGTTTCTTAATCCATATTAATCACAAGCATTTTCAGCAAGCGAAAATGGTCACTGCACTCTCTGTAACAATATTCTGCAAAGCGAAGATAGCAGCACAATTAATACATGTGACAAATGCAAGAACACCCCAGCTTTGTTTCTGATCTCACTTTTTAATCAACATGGAGACCTTTTAACATTTAACTTCCTTTTTTTTTTTTTTTTTAATGCTTCTGAAGACATTCAATCCCCTGGGCTCTTGGAATAATGGAATTCACTTTCCTTTGTTTCAGTAGCTGAGGAACAATCACCCCCTCCCCCAATTCTTCATTTGTGCCAAGACACAACCCATGTGGAAGTGACAGCAAGAATTTCACCGTCTCTGCTCAAAGATCTTCCCGTAAAAACAAAACCGAAGATGACACGTCTTTATCAGCGAATGCCAGCTCAAAAACTCTTCCATTTGGGACAAATACATTAATCTGTGTACTTGCTGAGACCGCTTTAGACTCCAGCCTCTGGAAAGCAGAAGTGGTGATGAGGGGGCTCAGTGTCACATGGCAGGTGGACCCTGCTGCCTGCTGCAGTTTTATTGTCCTTATAATTGCAATAATAAATAAAACACTACGACCTTCAGTGTTCACTGTGATGCCTCAAATAACTGCTTCAATTTCTGTCCAGTAGCTCCTGTTCTTCAGAGGGCATCCTTTTCAGTCTTACTTTTTGAAATGAACATCTGCGTTACCCTCCAGAATTGCCAGATATCTGCCAATAGGTTTGTCAAAGGGACACTTCCCTTATTTTCTGGTTGCCTATTTATTTCTCATCCATAAGTACTCACCACAAATTTAGGTGAAATACTTAGACAAACTTTCATGCTGAAAATATATCTGTGGAGATGGTAATCCCAGATGCAGGAGACTCAAAATTGGAAATTGTCCTGTCAGGAAACAGAAGCAGGACCTGTTTGTTTGTTCACTTGCATAGTAAACCCTGGGTCCCACTTTCTTCTGCTCACAGATCCCGCATGGATGCAGTTAAGTAAAGACTGAGTTATGGGGGTCTCCTTCCAGCAATCTGGGAATCACATTTGTCTTTCAAATAGCATAAAACGGTGATTGTCCATCAATTGGAGGGCTTATTAAAACATAGATAGTTCCCGGCCCTGTCTCCAGAGTTTGATTCAGCAAGACTGAGACAGGGCCTGAGAATATTTACATTTCAGACAAGTTTCCAAAACCACATCTTGAGACCTACTAGTAGAAGAGTAAAGAGATTTTACATTGTCTGTAGGAGCTACTAGAAAATAGAATGTTCAAAATATTGACATGGAAATGCCTAAATTGATGAAATCAATCAAAGATGGTAGAATTGAGATTTGCCACTTGAAGCACAGACATCACACACCTTAAAGAATATAAGTGATATATCCAAGGTCACAAACCAGTTGGCAATGAAGTAGAGGGTATAACATGTTCTGAATTTCCCCCATCTGTGTTTGCTCTACCACTATCTTGGTAGCCAGATCTGACATCAACTCTATTTATTTACTAAAAATTATATCATTGGTTATGACATTTTCATAGTGAAAGTTGGATCGATAATGTGATTGCAACTGGTAAACATATTAGTTTTCACAGCCATCATTACACTTTTTAGACTCCCTTTGATTATTTAAAACACACGCACAAAACTTCTACATTAAAAAAAAAAATGGTAGGTATCTATTACTTTTGTACAGGCAAGGAAGAAGCCTGAAAAGGAGGGAAAACTGCATATACTTATATAGAAGAGGTTTTCTGAGGAGAAAAAGTTTGAACCCTATCAAATACTGAGTTATTTTAAAGTCAACCAATGGATTTCAGTCAATCTGGGTATTTTAAAATGAATAACTCATTCATTTATTTCATGTAATAGGCTTTCCCATGTTTTATATGCTTCTGCCAATGAATGTGCACATGGAGGCATGATTTTAGCCATGTATTTTTCAGAGAGATTTTAAAGAAATTTAATTTTAATTACTGTGCTCAGAGGGCTTCCCAAGTGTCCCAGAGGTAAAGACTCCGCCTGCTAATGCAGAAGATGAGGGTTTGATCCCTGGGTTGGGAAGATGCTCTGGAGAAGGAAATGGTGACCCACTTCAGTATTCTTGCCTGGGAAATCCCACAGACAGAGGAACCTGGCAGGCTGCAGTCCATGGGGTCACAAAGAGTTGGACATGACTGAGCGACTCAGCACACATACACATGAGTTCAGAGAGAAACGCATCTCCACGAAATAAACACTGTCACAGGTGGCCCTGAAGCCCATGTCTCCTGGTCTCATGTCAGGGAGCCTTTCAAAGCTGCGGAGGTCACACTGACTCCATCAGTGTGGTATAATGCAGAACCCATTTGGATTTTGCTTCCTAGACCCGAGTTTGAGCCCTGGCCATTACTCTGTAACCTTTGGCAAGTCAATAAGATGCCTCAGGGTTATCTGTACAATTGGAAAAAACAAAACAAAAAACCTCTCCCCTCCTACCTCACAGGTAGTGCTGGAGCCAAAAGGTGGTTTGGGAAAGATACAGCCCCTCCGCAACTTCCATCAGATCCTTCCTGCCAGTCATGCCTCTCATCAAGGCACCTAACAATCTAAGTGGAAAGGGTAAATTTGAAAATGCAGCTAGAATTTCTAGACAAGTCTCCTACTCAATCCTTCCCCCTGCTACATTGCTTCCCTTACCCAACAACCAGACTGTCCCCTTCAACCCGCTTCTTTGCCGAAAATCCAGGGCTTGCCTAGTCCACCCTGCATCTATGGTCACACATGGGCTATATCTGCAGAGTCACTTACTCCCTTCTCTTCCCTTACTAACTTCGCCTCCCTTGAGTGAGTCATTAACTGTGCTAGGACTGAGTTTCTTCGCAAAAAAAAAAAAAAAAAAAATTAAAAAAAAGAGTATAATGAATTACCTTTAAGATTTTTCTTTTTCTTTCTTAAAAAAAAAATAACTATCAAAACTGCACTTAGATTATCCAAGTAATAGAAATTGGAAAATTTAGGGGGGGGGGGTGGATAAATGTTTATGTATTATAGTAGAAAGCATCTGTCTCATGTAAGATTGGTTTAATGCTTGAAATCATTATGATCTATGTACATTTATTTTATCTTCTGCCTTTCTCTTTAAAAAAGATAGATCTACAATTGGGCTACCAAAATTGTTCTTCCCAAGGAAAATACCAGTTTATTCTACCATTAAACTTTTAGAATGAGCTTCAAAATCCTTAGGGAGAAATGCTGACTTCATTTAAAGGTTACACTCAGCATCCTAATGTGAACACAAGTGAGCTTTGCCTGGACCTACTTTTGAACTATTGCTTTGCATGAATGACATCATCACACCCCCTATTAAAGGTGAACACTAAATCCATTTCAATAAAAAATAAATATAGAAACAGCACAGTTGACAAAAGAAGTAAATAAGTAACCAACCTAGAACAGACTTCATGAGTACCATGGATACATAATTATTAACCAGGAACTTGAAGGAGTAAATCATGGGCTACTATAACCTCTCTGGTCTGGAAAAGTCCTTAGAGATGCTTTCAAACTGTGGTGCTGGAGAAGACTCTTGAGTCCTGTGGACAGCAAGGAGATCAAACCAGTCAATCCTAAAGGAAATCAAACCTGAATATTCACTGGAAGGACTGATGCTGAAGCTTAAGCCCCAATACTTTAACCACCTGATGCGAAGAACTGACTCACTGGAAAAGACTCTGATGATAGGAAAGACTGAGGGCAAGAAAAGGGGGTGACAGAGGATGAGATGGTTGGATGGCATCACTGACTCAACAGACATGAGTTTGCGCAAACTCCAGGAGAATAGTGAAGGACTGGGGATCCTGGTATGTTGCAGTCCATGGAGTCAAAAAGATTTGGACATGACTGAGCGACTGAACAGCAATACTCAAGCCTTCAACCTCCTTTAACTTTCATATGAGAACAAGGAATCCTTTGAAGGGTTCAGATACTTGCCCAGACCATGGAGCTCATCCGAACAAAGCCAGGAGTAGAAGAAAGATTTCCTGAGATCCAAACCAATGTTTTCCGAGAAAAGAGGCAGATTCTGGAAGGTGATGAATTTAATATGAGGTAGCGCATTCATGGCTTTCTGTGTTTTATAGGAATGCTTTTTTAAAAAATATTTTTTGCATGTTTTGATGCTTGTTTTTCTCAATGAGCATGTTAATTTGCACATAGGAGAAACATTGTAATCAGTGAGCAAAAAGATAAAATTAAAAAATTATATGGTTGAATAACTTTTAAAAATCTCACTTTACTATCTTCCTCAGCAATGGTGCCAAGTTTTTTTTCCAACTTATCAGACAGGTAACTAAAACTTGCAAATATTCTGTCAATCATGAAACTGGCAAAAATAAAAATAAAAAAAACAGAATCAAGCAGAAAACTAGATAATTAAACATTTTACATGTTATGTTCTGCTAAATTTGCCAGATTTAGCAAGGAAAAATATAGGATGGCCAATTAAATTTGATTTTCAGATGAAAAAATAATTATTTTAATGTAAGTATGTCCCAAATATTTCATGGGACATAACTTAAATTCAAATTAAACTGGGCATCCTATATTTCATGTTGTAATCCTAGATCAGCCCACATTAAAATGTTTAATTAAAATGTCACTTGCTGGTAAATTAGTGCCAACTTAATACAGTTACTGAGTTTTTACTATGCAGAACTAAATTCTCTCAAGTCTATGAGGACAAGAGGGCATTCAATATTCAATGGATATTGGGGATAGTGATTTATTTCCAAGGAATAAAATGAATTAGTAATTTGAAAAGGACACATGGATTTTATTTATGTATTCATGAAGTATACTCCATGTAACAAAGCAAACCAATCACAAAGACAATAGACCTTCCCTTATTGCTGAATGCAGTTAATTGATCTTTTGCATATAACCAGTACTCAATTTAAATTGATAATTCTTTGGGAAGTAGTTTGCTAAATTTTATCCTTGTGGAAGACAGAAATATAAAGGAAACTTAAAAGAAAAAAGGAACGAAAGTAGTAACATAAGATTTGTGCGGGATACTCATATCTAGATCTGTGAGTCAGTAATTTTTCTAGTCTAGATTTTGTTCTAATTTTACAAATATATTACAATATCTCACTGTATATAATGTCTGACTGTATAGAAAAGCTCTATACAGTCCGCAAAAACAAGACCGGGAGCTGACTGTGGCTCAGATCATGAACTCCTTATTGCCAAATTCAGACTTCAATTGAAGTAGGGAAAACTACTAGACCATTCAGGTATGATCTAAATCAAATCCCTTATGATTATACAGTGGAAGTGAGAAATAGATTTAAGAGACTAGATCTGATAGACAGAGAGCCTGGTGAACTATAGATGGAGGTTCGTGACATTGTACAGGAGACAGGGATCAAGACCATCCCCATAGGAAAGAAATGCAAAAGGGAAAAATGGTTGTCTGAGGAGGCCTTACAAATAGCTGTGAAAAGAAGGGAAGCAAAAAGCAAAAGAGAAAAGGAAAGATATTCCCATTTGAATGCAGCATTCTAAAGAATAGCCAGGAGAGATAAGAAAGCCTTCCTCAGTGACCAATGCAAAGAAATAGAGGAAAACAACAGAATGGGAAAGACTAGAGAGCTCTTCTAGAAAATTAGAGATACCAAGGGAACATTTCGTGCAAAGATGGGCTCAATAAAGGACAGAAATGGTATGGACCTAACAGAAGCAGAAGATATTAAGAACGGGTGACAAGAATACACAGAGGAATTGTACAAAAAAAGATCTTCACGACCCAGATAATCACAATGGTGTGATCACTCACCTAGAGCCAGACATCCTGGAATGTGACATCAAATGGGCCTTAGGAAGCATCACTATGAACAAAGCTGGTGGAGATGATGGAATTTCAGTTGAGCTATTTCAAATCCTAAAAGATGATTCTGTGGAAGTGCTGTACTCCATATGCCAGCAAATTTGGAAAACTCAGCAGTGGCCACGGGACTGGAAAAGGTCAGTTTTCATTCCAATCCCAAAGAAAGGCAATGCCAAAGAATGTTCAAACTGCCGCACAATTGCACTCATCTCACACACTAGTAAAGTAATGCTCAAAATTCTCCAAGCCAGGCTTCAGCAATACGTGAACCATGAAATTCCAGATGTTCAAGCTGATTTTAGAAAAGGCAGAGGAACCAGAGATCAAATTGCCAACATCTGCTGGATCATCAAAAAAGCAAGAAAGTTACAGAAAAAAACATCTGTTTCTGCTTTACTGACTATGCCAAAGCCTTTGACTGTGTGGATCACAATAAACTGTGGAAAATTCTGAAGGAGACGAGAATACCAGACCACCTGACCTGCCTCTTGAGAAATCTGTATGCAGGTCAGGAAGCAACAGTTAAAAATGGACATGGAACAACAGACTGGTTCCAAATAGGAAAAGGAGTATGTCAAGGCTATATATTGTCACCCTGCTTATTTAACTTATATGCAGAGTACATCATTAGAAATGCTGGGCTGGATGAAGCACAAGCTGGAATCAAGACTGCCAGGAGAAATAAATAACCTCAGATATGCAGATGATAGCACCCTTATGGCAGAAAGCAAAGAAGAACTAAAGAGCGTCTTGGTGAGGGTGAAAGAGGAGTGTGAAAAAGTTGGCTTAAAGCTCAACATTGAGAAAACTAAGATCATGGCATCTGGTCCTATCACTTCATGGCAAATAGATGGGGAAACAGTGGGAACAGTGGCAGACTTTATTTTTGGGGCTCCAAAATCACAGCAGATGGTGACTGCAGCCATGAAATTAAAAGACACTTGCTCCTCGGAAGGAAAGTTATGGCCAACCTAGACAGCATGTTAAAAAGCAGGGACATTAATTTGTCAACAAAGGTCTGTCTAGTCAAGGCTATGGTTTTTCCAGTAGTCATGTTTGGATGTCAGAGTTGGACTACAAAGAAAGCTGAGCACCAAAGAATTGATGCTTTTGAACTTTGGTGTTGGAGAAGACTCTTAAGAGTTCCTTGGACTGTAAGGAGATCCAACCGGTCCATCCTAAAGGAGATCAGTCCTGGTGTTCATTGGAAGGACTGATGCTGAAGCTGAAACTCCAACTTTGGCCTGATGGGAAGAGCTGACTCACTGGAAAAGACCCTGACGCTGGGAAATATTGAAGGCGGGAGGAGAAGGGGATGACAGAGGATGAGATGGTTGAATGGCATCACCGACTCAATGGACATGAGTTTGAGTAAACTCCGGGAGTTGGTGATGGACAGGGAGGCCTGGTGTGCGGCAGTCCATGGGATTCCAAAGAGTCGGACACAACTGAGCAACTCAACTGAACTGAAAATTGTCTAAAAACAATGTCAAAAATATAATGCAGAATTTAAAAGCTGTACTCCATTTCTTTTTAGGTGTTTTTCCCTACTTTAACAATTTGTATATTCGTATAACAAAGGTTTTATTCTCTTAAGACTTAATAGCTGTTGAATTTTGTAGAGTTATAGTTCTTTTCTTTCAATGTCTATATTTGAAGATTTTTAAGACAAGTTGGGGGAGAAGAGAAAAATTTGAGCAAGAGTAAACAGCCATGCAATCTTTAAAATAAGTTTGGGGAACAGCAAAATAAATTGTGCTTAGTTCATTCAGTCTATTGTAACAAATACACCACAGACTGAATGGTTTATAAACAGCAGACATTTATTTCTCACTATTCTGGAGGCTAGAAGTCTGAGATTGGGTGCCAGTATGGCCAGATTCTGGTGAGGCTCTTTTCCAGGCGGCAGACTCTTGACTTCTTGTGTCCCCATATGGCAGAAAGAACTCTACCCTCATGACCTAATTACCTTTCAAAGGCCCTAGCTCCTAATACTTCACATTAAGGGTGAACATTTTAACATACAGATCCTGTAAGAACACAAACATTCGGCCCATAACAAGTGTCAAATAAGTTTTTCTCCAATAAATATACACTCTTATGATATGTATTTATATCCTGGCCAATCTTGTTAGAAGTATATTGCCCAGAACTTCTATGCAATGGAATATTATATAACCATGAAAATGAGTGACCTTTACATGTATATGAAACTAAAAATGTTAATAAAATTTTAATAAGAAAATATAGCTTATAGAGATGTATATACTATTTATATAATTTAGATTATGGCAGTAAACACAAAGAAACCCCTGAAAACGGTCCCCTCTGTACTGTATGAAGGTCTAAGAATTAATTTACAACGTGCTCACAGCCTTTAGTCAAGAGCTTTCAGTGCCCTTCATCACATGGGTCTCCTGGGATGGACCCCTGTTTCTCGGGCCAAAGTCTTGCTTCTACTTTCACATCTGCCAAAGAAGCAGAGGAATAAAAACAAATGCTACCCTAGTCAAGGAATGGCTAAAATACGGTGAACAGCAGGTAAAGAATGAAACTGCTCAGGTCCAGTTAACTCAGC
Organism: Cervus elaphus; assembly: GCF_910594005.1. Lineage (NCBI taxonomy): Eukaryota > Metazoa > Chordata > Mammalia > Artiodactyla > Cervidae > Cervus > Cervus elaphus. Next base: position 9,007,485 of record NC_057837.1, on the reverse strand, counting down.
TTTACTATAAGTTGTTCAGCTTATTTTTTCCTCTTTAAGCGTTATTTACTGCCCTCCTTCCTTTCTCTGCTGACAGATCTCCCGCGTTCTCCCTCCGGTTTCTTCTACCTGCTGACTCAAACCATGGTTATCCATCCACACACCTCTCTGAACACACACTCTTGCCCTTATTTCTTTGCCATCTCTTCTACACTGTTTTATCCACTTCCACTGTATTGACAGTTTTCTTCTCCCAGCTTCTCAACTTAATCATCATTTGCTAAATCTCAGAATCATTGGTTATAAGGGGATAAATGAGTCAAGTTTTAACTAGAAGTTTTAACTCTACCATGTCAAACACCTGATTTGCTTGATCTATTTTTTTTCAAAGGTGGCAATACACAGACAATAATACTATAGTTTAAAATATATTTTAAGAGATAATGAATTTTTCTTCAATTCACTCAAAATCGCAAACCCAGCATTCTTTTTTTTTTTTTTTTTTTTTGAGAGGGAGGGGTTATAGTTGAGCTCTTTCTTATTTAAAAGAAATACCACCTATTTTGCATTTGGTAAGTATCTATTCTCCTTGGCATACATCTTTCCATACAGGTTCCATTCAACACCATTTTAACAAATTATTTCAAGAATGTCTCAAGTGGCCTAAAAGCACATATATATTCAGTATAAAATATTTAAAAATATAGAAGTGCAAAATAATGAAAATTAAAAATCACCTGTAATCATACCTTTCAGAAATAACTACTGTTAACACTACATACAAAGGCACATGTGCACACACACTATACATACATACCATGCATCACAATTTTTAAAAATATGCTACACAAGAGGGCCTCTCTACCCCCGTCTCTCAAAACAGATATAGTTTCTTCCAGATCTTTCTCCTTTTGTTTGAAGACAACACTCGGAGAATGACAGACTAGCAAGAAGGAGGAAGCTTGGGTATCCGGATAACAACATGGAATGATGCCACCCTGATGCCAGACCTGCCACACTGGAGAGAAATAAACTTCCATTTTCTTTGCATTAAAGTATTTGAGGCTCTCTTTGTTAAGCAGCAACCCTATCCAGTACATTACTCTAATGGCCAAAACTTTTGGTAAAGTTTCTAAGAGTTCAGAGAGGAGAGAATAGCATATGGAGTCATACTGAAGGCATCAGAGAGACTTAAACAAGGTAAGGATGATGGGGTTTGAAGTTCAAGGTGGCAGCTGAGTCCAGGCATTTGCCTCCCCTCTTGCGGGAAACCACACTAAAATGTCAGGAAAGGAATACAAAAGCAAAAAATAAGAGGTTTCAACTTTTGCATGACAAAAAGCAAAAGCAAAAAAAACAAAAAACGTGTGGCCAGATGAGCCAGAAAAAGTCCAGCAGAAGATGTGCCAGAGGGAACCACAGGAAAAATGGAAGCCCACCTCCCTGCAGAACTCTGAATGGTTCTGGGCAGAAGGACTTCTCAGTCTCAGTAATGTTAATATGTGGGGCCAGATAATTCTTTGTTGTGAGACGCTGTCCTGGATGCACTTGGGTACCAGTAGCTGTATCCATGTCCCTATCGCAACAATCAAAAACATCTCCAGGCAGTGCCAAATGCTCCCAGAGGGCCAAATCTTCCTGGTTGAGAACTACTGTTCTATACTACTTACTTCAAATATTTACTAAACAGTTCCTGTCTGTCAGATACTGTTCTAGCTACTGGAGATAAAAAAAGAAGTTAATTAAATCATCAAAAAATCCTTGCCCTCATAATACTTTCTAGTGAAACAAGGTAGGCAATAAACAGAGGATTTAGCTGGCCAAGTGTTGATTAGAGAGAGATGGAGATAATGGAGAAAAAGATTGAAAACCCTAGGATGAGAAGGAAAAGGGAGATAAAACACATGGGTTTCCCGGAGCAGCAGTGCCACGTGGCTTTCAAACCTTTTTCCTGGATTCGTGTGTGTGGAACATTAAGTGTCTGTTTTTGCCTCTTGGAAAGCCACTGGAGAGATGTTGGCCAAATGATTTAAATGGGCTTCAGGAGAGAATGGAGGATGTTGGTAATAATGGACTTGAACTGTCTGGAAGCCATCTACTGAGGAAACAGATCAGACAGGCAATGGGCAGTCACTGAGGGTTAGCAGGCAGAAGGGTGAAGGTGGTGCTGGTTAGATGATCCAGGGAGAAAAACAGCTGCAATAACTCAGGAATCTGGGTTGGCATATGACTCTGGATGGTTTTAGTGAAAATCGATTTAACTGAATCCACAAGCTATTCAACAGTAAATATATAAACTTCTATCATTTTCTTTTAAACTCATTTTCTCTATCAGACATTCAACAAAGACGGTGTGCAAGGTTGTATGAAACAAACTTTCCTTTCAGAGAGTTTATTTCCTATGATTGCATTACAATGCTGAGTAGAACAGAGTTAAATCCATTAACTAAGCTTTGCTAATATTACTGCAGAGAAATGAATTAGGAGCTTTCTTCTTGAATAAAACCTTTAAAAAATTCACACTTAAGACACATGGAAACCAAACACTTAGAAATATTTACCGATTTCTAGTGGGCTCATTTTATTCTCTCTGAAGAACACACGTACTTGCTGGTATAGTCCTAAAGCAGCATGAAGCTACAGACTCAGACAAGGGGTGTGGGTGGGGGTGAAAATGGAGACACGGAGCTTTTTTTATCTCCTTAAAGGTTTTATTTTACATAATATTTTGGCATTTTTCCACCACAACAGTTAGCAAAATCAGACGGTCACATCTTTCTGATTTCCAATATATGGTAATGCATATGGTCTCTCATGGTTCTTTGCTCACACCACTCTGCAGACAGCCCCCACCCTCCACACTGTCCAACTTTAATGACCTCCTTCTACTCACTCCTATGCAAATCTTTCACTGTGTCAATTTTTCTCCTCTTCTCCACAAAGCCTTTTCTGAAAAACTTAGCCCAGTGAAGTCTCTTCATTCTAGTTAGAGCTATGGTTTTTCCAGTAGTCGTGTATGGATGTGAGAGTTGGACTATAAAGAAAGTTGAGCACCGAAGAATTGATGCTTTTGAAGTGTGGTGTTGGAGAAGACTCTTGAGAGTCCCTTGGACTGCAAGGAGATCAAACCAGTCCATCCTAAAGGAAATCAGTCCTGAATATTCATCGGAAGGACTGATGCTGAAGCTGAAACTCCAATACTTTGATCACCTGATGTGAAGAACTGACTCAATGGAAAAGATCCTGATGCTGCAAAAGATTGAAGGCGGGAGGAGAAAGGGATGACAGAGGATGAGATGGTTGGATGGCACCACCAACTCCATGGACATGAGTTTGAACAAGCTCTGGGAGTCGGTGATAGACAGGGAGGCCTGGCATGCTACAGTACATGTGGTCAGAAAGAGTCAGACACGACTGAGCAACTGAACTGAACTGAGTCTCTTCATCCTCCAGATCTCTAGAGGATGTTATGTTACATCTCTGCTATTTGTGGCGGAGCCACATTATACGCTGTTTTGTCTTTGTCATCTAATTCTTTCACAAGATCAGATACCTTTTGTTTCAACTAGCATTTCTTTTGTCTGGCTTATGGTCAGGGACTAAGGGATACATTTTTTTTTTTGGTATCCACTTCAGCATCTGATGCATTTATAAAAGAAATCTCATTAGATTGCCCTGAAGGAAAGATACTCCAAGGACAGACCTAAAAAAAACACAGTCTTATCCTTTGTAGAGTTTGTATTAATGACATGCATCCTTCTTTTTTAAAATCTATTTTCTCTTCTGGAACATATATAGAATATTTCTTTTTCATCAGTCCCTTGTTTTACTCCCAGCATCACTTATTAACTTGCCACAAATATTCTTCTTCTGAGGTTGAGGGTGAGGCTCACATGGCTCCCAGATATTGAGTGGAGACCTTGGAGTTCCTCTGACCACCCTATACATAGTATTCAGCTGTCTGGATTCTGTGTGATCGAGGGAGATAAAGGTTTATCCAAAGAGAGGATAAACGGCCATGATACAGAAAGAACTATGGAAGGATAATTAGCACATCCAAACTGCTTTTAATATGAGCTGAGTATCACTGACACTTTGTCAGTCTGTTTTCACATGAAATTGCACTGGCTCATGAGAGTTGACAGTAACAAGAACATTTTAACTCTGGATGTATGAGAACATACAGATTGGGCTGACCTCCTTCACACTAACAGATCGGCATTTGACTGCTTTGGGTGTATTCTTCCCAAAGGATTGGGGACTGTGGGAGTCTGAATCCCACCATGACGCCTCACAGGCCAGTAGATGATAGACGCTCTTTCTTTGAACTCTGTCGTCTTTCTTGTTTGGAATGGGGTTTTGCTCATACGGGATGCTGTTATAGAAGACATGTGTGATGCCTACGGCCTAGAGAGTTGGCTGCCAGCACTGCGCCAGTGATGAAACGGCAAGCGCTCCAGGATGGCTGCCCTTCTAGCTTTTAGTGGGAACTGGTGGACAGAGAGCATCCATCTTCCAATCGGATATGAAGGCATAACTGTGATGAAGGGCCTCAAGCATAAGTGCCAGAGGAAACAGGAGCTCCCACCTCCCTCAGTGACCAAACCCTTCATCTTCATGAGCAGACAGTAATGAGCCTGGCAATGACCCAACGTGGGGATGGTTTTGGATTAATGGAGAAAATGAAGCAAGAAACACACTGGGGAAACAGAACCAGTCACAGCTGCAAAATGGCCAGTGTCAGAGAGTGCCGGGCAGGCCCCGCAGAGCAAGGCACAGCTCCTAGTCCTGTTTTCTGGAGCTAACAGGCAAAGAGTCTATCAAAGATGCTTTACAGGGTCCGGTCTGATCTCAGAAAGAAAACCATACAGGAATAGATTTGAGACCAGATAAATCTGCTGAGTTGTGAATAGGTTATGCTCAAAAATTCCAAGAGGTGATGCTACGTCGGGGCATAGTTCAAGATATTCTGATGAGTACAGTCAAGAGAAGGGCCAGAGGAAGGGGAAATAAGGTGGAATTCAAGACAGGACTAGAGAAATACCAGGTCATGGGGCCATGGCGGACCTGTACCATCCATAGGAGATAAGCATCATTCACTTCTTGAAATACTCATGGGTGAAGTGATTTATCAGTAATTGGGACACAATGATTCAAATCCCATAATGCACAAGATGTCTGAATACAGTTCCAAAGAATAGCAAAGAGAGATAAGAAAGCATTTCAAAGAAATAGAGAGAAACAATAGAATGGGAAAGACTAGAGATCTCTTCAAGAAAATTAGAGACCAAGGGAACATTTCATGCAATGTTGGGCACAATAAAGGACAGAAACGGTATGAACCTAACAAAAGCAGAACATATAAGAAGAGGTGGCAAGAATACATCAAAACTATACAAAAAAGATTTTAATGACCCAGATAACCACAATAGTGTGATCACTCACCTAGAGCCAGACACCCTAGAGTGTGAAGTCAAGGGGGCCTTAGGAAGCTTCACTATGAAAAAAGCTAGTGGAGGTGATAGAATTCTAGCTGAATCATTTCAAATCCTAAAAGATGATTCTGTGAAAGTGCTGCACTCAATTTGTGAGCAAATTTAGAAAACTCAGCAGTAGCCACAGGACTGGACAAAATCAGTTTTCATTCCAATCCCAAAGAAAGGCAATGTCAATGACTGTTCAAACTACCACACAATTGCACTCATTTCACCAAGCTAGCAAAGTACTGCTCAAAATTCTCTAAGCTGGGCTTCAACAGTATGTGAACCGAGAACTTCCAGATGTTCAAGATGGATTTAGAAAAGGCAGAGGAACCAGAGATCAAATTGCCAACATCCACTGGATCATAGTAAAAGCAAGATAGTTTCAGAAAAATATCTACTTCTGCTTCATTGACTACACCGAAGCTTTTGACTGTGTGGATCACAACAAACTGTGGAAAATTCTTAAAGAGATGGGAATCCCAGACCACCTTACCTGCCTCCTGAGAAATCTATATACAGGTCAAAAAGCAACAGTTAGAACCAGACGTGGAACAATGGACTGGTTCCAAACTGGGAAAAGAGTACATCAAGGCTGCATATTGTCACCCTGCTTATTTAACTTATATGCAGAGTTCATCATACAAAATGCCAGCGTGGTTGAAGCACAGCTGGAATCAAGATTGCTGGGAGAAATATCAATAACCTCAGATATGCAGATGACACCACCCTTATGGCAGAAAGCAAAGAAGAACTAAAGAGCCCCTTGATGAAAGGGAAAGAGAAGAGTGAAAAAGCTCGCTTAAAGCTCAACATTCAGAAAACTAAGATCATGGCATCCGGTCCCATCACTGCATGACAAGTAGATGGGGAAACAATGGAAACAGTGAGAGACTTTATTTTGGGGGGCTCCAAAATCACTGCAGATGGTGACTGCAGCCACAAAATTAAAAGACACTTGCTCCTTGGAAGAAAAACTATGAACAACCTAGACAGCATATTAAAAAGCAGAAAACAAGATCCAAAAAGCTGACAAAGATCCATCTAGTCAAAGCTATGGTTTTTCCAGTAGTCATGTATGGATGTGAGAGTTGGACCATAAAGAAGGCTGAATGCCAGAGAATTGATGCTTCTGAGCTGTGGTATTGGCAAAGACTCTTGAGAGTCCCTTGGACTGAAAGGAAATCAAAATGGTCCATCCTAAAGGAAAGCAATCCTGAATATTCATTGGAAGGACTGATCCTGAAGCTGAAGCTCCAATACTTTGGCCACCTGATGTGAACAGTTGACTCATTAGAAAAGACCCTGATGTTGGGAAAGATTGAAGGCAGGAGGAGAAGGGGACTGACAGAGGATGAGATGGTTGGATGTTATCACTGACTCAATGAACATGAGTTTGAGCAAGCTCCCAGAGATGGTGAAGGACAGGGAAGTCTGGCATGCTGCAGACCATGGGGTCACAAAGAGTCAGACATGACTGAGTGACTGAATAGCAATTTAGCTCCTGAAATGCAGAAGTCTGCTGAAGAATGGCTCTGGATGCCAAATCCACAGGCTTCTGTGATAAGGAAGAATTTCATACATTCTCTCTATGACCAGGTAATTCTGTCTGAGTGCACAATTAACCCTTAGCTAAATGGCAAGGATATTCACAAAAACTGAGGGGCAGTAAATAACGCCTACATCATTCTGAATGCTTTGTGGACATTAGTGGTTCTCAGCACTTGAACACTGCAATCACTTGGGAGCATGTTAAACCTATTGATCCCAGGGTCTACCCTTACCTACTGAATCAAGGTCTCCAGGATGAGACCCTGTAAACATTAAACAACCTCTTCAAAAGATTTTCATCTGCATGAGATATTTGGGAACCACTACATAAAGTCCTTGAATCCTTATGACCAATTATAGATGGAGATATCCAGACTGAGAGAAATTAGGCATCATTTCCACAAAGGTCTCTGGATGCTCCATTAGCAACACACAATGCATTGGTTTATTACATTTTGAAACTTCATAACCATTATGATGAATATGTTCACATGTTATGAAAATATAATTTTATGACTGTATAGTATTCCATTATAGTTGCTTATTTCAAATTTATGAAACCAATCTCCTGCTGGTGTTAAAAATATATATTTTTTGAATCAGGGGTTTTCCTGATTCAGGAACACCAGTCACTTATACAAACTTGTTCTGCCTGTTTCATATCCAGAGAGGCATTAAATTTTCCCAAGCAGCACACAAAAAAAAGATTTAGCTTCTGTCATGTACACACAGAGAGCCCACTTGGTGGTCATAGATGTAAAAATGATTAGAATTTAGAGGGCACGAATTGTTGAGCAGCAGTGAAAGGTCCTGGTAACAATCATCTTCCAGTGATATTTTTGGTGTTCAATCAGTGGATCACAAGTTTTGACTAACACTGGAATCACCTAGGATATTTAATCATAGCTTTTCTTCCAAGGAGCAAAAAAAGTTACCATTAAAGATCCTAGGTGATTTCAATGTCAGTTTGCTGACAAACTAATCTGCCAACAAAAATCCATCTAGACTATGGTTTTTCCAGTAGTCATGTAAGGATGTGAGAGCTGGACTATAAAGAAAGCTGAGTGCCGAGGAATTGATGCTTTTGAACTGTGGTGTTGGAGAAGACTCTTGAGAGTCCCTTGGACTGCAAGGAGATCCATCCTAAAGGAGATCAGTCCTGAATATTCATTGGGAGGACTGATGCTGAAGCTGAAACTCCAATACTTTGGCCACCTGATGTGAAGAACTGACTCACTGGAAAAGACCCTGATTTTGGGAAAGATTGAAGGCAGGAGGAGAAGGGGCCAACAGAGGATGAGATGGTTGGATGGCATCACTGACTCGATGGACATGAGTTTGAGCAAACTCCAGGAGTTGGTGATGGACAGGGAAGCCTGGCGTGCTGTAGTCCATGGGGTTGCAAAGAGTTGGACATGACTGAGTAACTGAACTGAAATGAACAGGATCTTTGAAAATACTGATGCCTTGCTCCCATCCCTAAATACTAACTTACTTAGTATATGACAACCTGAGCATTTGGAAGTTTCTCCAGGGTGCAAAGTTTAAGAGACACTAGGTTAAGTGAAAACTACTGATAAAATAGGTTGGTGGGGCTTCTTTGAGTAGCCTTTTAAGGAAATTGATGTGACTTCAGAGCAGCTGTTGGTCATCAATGTGGCCTTCACACGACCTTCCCTGGAGCCACCGGCCAGGCCACTGAGATTCAGCCATAAAGATGCTTATAGGAGCCAATGACCACCTTTCCTTCCGAGGTTCCTCCTACCCACTGCTGCCTGGTCCCTGTCACTCCCTGCAGTGTGTCCACCTAATGTGTCCTTATCCAGAGTCCCTTTATTTCAATCCATATCTCCTTCCCTCTGTTCAGAGTGCCAGAAAGAGCATCCAATACTCAATCCACGTTAATGTAGTCCAGCATTCTGGCATGCTGGGTGATCAAACAGGCTCTGCAACTCCCTGGGAGGGACGGGGAAGTCTAAAGCGTGGTCCATGGTCAAAGATGGACCCATTTCCAATCTTGCCCCTCTAATAGCTATTTCCAATCTAGTACCTGTGATCTCAGTGTAGAGCATGTTAACTCTGGGGGATCTCCAAAGAGTACGGATGAAAGAACTGTCAGTCTTGGAAAGTGCTCTCCTCCTACTGAGACAGATCTATATTCCAAGATTTCCTTAACTTCTTAGAATCTGCTCTACTAAGGTAACCACATAAGTGGCCGCCAAGGAATTTAGTGATGCTGAAGTCTAACAACATGAAGGCAGGCTTTAGCCAAGATACCATTTGATTATGACCCAGGCCTTTGAGTATTCCTGAGGCTGGAGTGACCTAGGAAACTTGGTTTGCACTCATAGAGTGATGCTTAACCAGAGCCATCCATCAAGATCACTGAGAGAAATTCTCATGACCAGACATGCCTTGGCCCAACTCCCTAGAAGCAGTGGTCAAGGAGACATGAATTAGAGCACAGATACTTGGGTTTTTAAAGTATCCTCAAGAATTACTGCAGTGATTTAATGGCACTGACCAGTACTCCTTTCTAGGAAAAAATCACTGTACTGCCATTCGAGCCAGAGACCCTATGGCGGAGATTCCAAGCACAGAGGCAAAGAGATCAGGAAAGAGTTTTCTGAGAAAGTAGGCCATTCAGTTTTACTCAAATCATACAAACACCCTCTTATGTCACTTAGTTACAACATGGCCTGGGCTACCAGAATCTAAGACAGTTTGAGAGAACTTACTGCAATGATGGAAACATTTTATTCTGTTCTGTCCAGTATGGTAGCTGCTAGACACATGTATTTATCGAGCACTTGAAATGTGGTTGGTGAAAATGATTAAACTTTCAGTTTAATTCATTTTAATTTAAATAGTCACATGCAGCTCGCGAGTCTACCATATTGTACAGTGCAAAGAACCCATCTTTGAGCAGAAAGCATGCAAAATAATAAGTAGACACTGGAGAATAAATAGCCCTTCTACTAGACAATCCCTCTTGCCCTATGGTTTCCCATAGGAAGTCTTTCCTTCTTAAAGAATCAGAAGCAAACTCCTTTTGTAGGTGGTCCATCATTCATCCAGAACAGAGGATATCAAGACATGGCCATCCATGAGCCAGATCTGGCCCAAAGATATGTGTGAGTTGCTTTTCACCATACTTTTTAAAAGTTTTAAAATTTGTTTAGTAGTTAAAATTGAACTTTTTAAAAACTCAGTGTCTGCTTTCTTCAGAAAAAATGAGACAATAAGGCTAATTGGCTCTTGGCTAATCCTTCATGGCAGTGAGTTCCTGGCACTGCAGCAAAGAGATGCCTGAAATTCAGTCGACATATTGTTTGGCCTGCTTCCCTCACTCACGTGGCCTGACCTGGCCCCAGGAAGGACTTGGGTTTGAGGGACCTGGTCTAAAAATCTCTCCCAGGCAGAAGCATCTAATCTGAGAGACTGGCAAGTCTGGTTGTCTACCTCTGCTGCCCTCACCTTGAATACTCAAAGACAAGACAGACTTCCATACAAATGCCTTTTATTCAGGGCAGAATCTCTTCACTGTTCTTCAAAAGAAGACATGCAAGTGCATCCGTACAGAGGATTTCAGAGTTACTGTGTCAGGATGAATGAAGCCAAGGCTGCTGGTTTCAGAGTGTATACAAGTGACATGTAGTTGCTGAAGCATGTTTCTTAGTTGTGCCCCTCAGCTTCTTGATCTGCAAAATATCAGGACCTAAGAAACTGGAATAGGACCTGGAGCAACAGTAGTGCTCAACACCTGTTAGCTACTATCATTCCAGTTATGGAAACTAGCTCTCTATGGGGAGAGAATGAAGTAAACCTTCTCCACAGTGTAATATACACACACAGGCAACTTTTCACTCTCCAGTTGATTTTAAACCATAGCAGCAATCTCTAAGTTTGCTTGTATACGTAAATGAACAGTCCCAAAAAGCCAGTTATTAGTGACTCATCAAAATGTCCCCCTTTCTCCGATGTGTTCTGAGATTCATCATACAAACACCACACACAGAAGACAACCATGACCAAGTGTATCCAAACCAGCACTTCGACTGAACCTGAGTGCAACTTCAGAATAAAATGCAAAATTTTTAAGATCTAGATGACACTAAAAATTCAGCTTTTCTTTGCAGACATACTTTTGAAAATTATATTATGCTCAAACTCGACCCAAATTATTTGCCGTGGCTCATGTGATGAAACTCTTGGCAATATACTTCCCTCAGCAAAAAAATAATAATAACAATAATCTTTGCTCTGAATACATTTAGCTTTTAATTCATATGATGTTAGGCAGTTCTTTAAAATCCTTCAAAGGGTGCCTAAGGCCAGCCCCGAGATCACCACAGATGATTGATTCTTATTATGGCTCTCACCCAAATGAATCAATGCTTTTGGATGGTAAGAATACCAGTCCAGTCAATCGTCTGCTCACCCGTCTTCCCTAAGTGATGCTGCAACTGCCCAAATTCCCCACTCCATCCATCAGGATGGAGTTTTCCAACCTCATCCATTTTCTGGTATAAAGCGACTGTATCATGTTGCTGGGCTGACGATCAGATTAAACAAGGCGAGAGGATACCACCCTCTTGAGTACCTTTCTAATTTGTACTTAGAAATCATTTCAATTCAAGTTTAAAGGATTATCTTTAGCATCCTAATTAATACACATTAGATCATTTAAAATCTTCACCAACTATAATACCCATTGTATATATACATACATACCCAACACACATCTTTGCTAATGAGAACAGCAACATAGCAACTGCAATTGTCATTTAGCACAACTAATCTTTATACTGCACTTCACAAGCACATTCACGTACTTCCTCTTCCATACTTCTCCAAAGACACCAGGAGGCAGACAGAATCAAAAGGGGAGAGATATTTTTGGAGCCTCCTATGATCCAGGAATTGTGACTAAGTCTTGAACAGTGCTGGGACTAGGGGGAGGTGATGCAGGCATCTTGGGGGCCGAGTTTAAGGATGCCCTCACCCTCAGAGTCATACACTGGTGGAGCTGGCACCTGAGAGTTGCCTCCTTAAATTGCATGTTCTCAGCATCCTGCTGGCCTCCTCCGTGTCCTGGCCCTGCTAATACTCTCATCCACCTTGTCAGTTACATACAATCTTCCTCCCTTCAAAGGTGGACAAACTAATATGCAGAGATCTTCGGCAGCTTGCCAAAGGCCTCCAGTTAGTGACCCTTCTGACCTCATTCTGGTGTCCTTTTTCCCCACTGAAGGGCGTAGAGCTCAAAGCCATGGCTAAATAAAACCACATTCGTGAGCTGCCTAGGAATTCACTTAGATCCCTCAATCATCACTTAAAATTCAACATAGACTGCACTCCAAAGACCATCTCAATTTAACTGTTCTCACCATTTGTACAATGAGAAGGCTGTTTAGTTTTAGCTTTGTTAGTTCTTTAAAATCTGCAATTAGCATTTCTAATTAAGTATAACATTGGGTTTTCATCACCAGTAATTTTTGTTTGAGTGTGTAAGGAGGTAGAGGTGGCAGAAAGTAAATTTATGTCAAACTTTCATTTCCATTTTCATACAGCTTCAAATATACTCTGCCCCCTAGCTTCAATGGTAGTTTACGGAATCCACCAGAAAAATCTTACCATGCCCATTACTTTAGCATTCTTTAACATAAAAAACTGTCGGGTTAATACTTATCCAGCTCCAAAGTCACTAAAATACAAAAGCTTCAAGCTTAAAACAACTTCATTGTAAAGGGCTGTATATTTTATTTCTTCCCAGTAACCTTAAATCTACGTACAGCGGTCCCAGGCAGAATTTACGGGAATACAGTAATATGCCAATTAATTACAGCCATCCAGTTCCTAATTCTCCATCGCCAGGATTTCTTTGTCGTTACTGAAAAACTCTGTCATATTCACTGAGAAACAGGCAGGCAAACTGAAAAGAAAACCACCTCCTCTTGACTGGAGCTATCTTCGTTCTTGTAGAGACAATTCCTTGCCTCGAGCTTCAAGTCTGTGGATCAAATTCAGCCAGTTCTCTGCTGGGGAAGCTGCTGACACAATTAGGGCGAGTCACCCAAGAGAAAACCCTCAGCCAGGAAACTTGTCTAATTATATATTTGTTTTCGCTGTCCCTTCCCTCTGGTTTAAACATCTACTTGCTGTTAAATGCATCTGATGAGGAAGAGGAAGAAAGGCTGGCTGATGCAGCGACTCCACAGGACGAATTCTGATGACATCTATGTCGGGCCCACGGCGAGTCTTCCAAAGGGGTCGCAAAGAGTCAGACACGACTGAGCAACTGAACTGAAATTTTCCAAACCCATCACCAAGAACCAGTGGGAAGATGGGCATGAGGCTGTTGTTAAGACCCAGGCCAGGGTATTCTGTGTGAGAAACCAGAAGGAAGGAACTCTCTCTGAGACTATCTGTAAGCCAAAACTTGATCTTGCCAACACGTGAGTTTAGTCTTTTTAAGGGAGATAGTATAGGGGGTGTTCTCGTGATGTCCAATGATACAGAGACATAGATGCCCTGGGCCCAACGGGACCTTTCAGTTCTTTTGAGTATGATCTTTGCACAGTCTCGACTATCATGGAAGCTGTGAATTTACTTGTGTTTATTGTCCTAGCAGGCAATGTCATGCTGGACGCTGTTACGCTTATCAGTAGGGGTTCTGGGCAAGACAAAAGCGGATGAGAACTCCATTCCTGCAGTTATTGTTATATTAACTGTGGCTCATCTGCACTTTAATAGATTCCAGAAACTGTCATTCTGTTAATGTTGCAAACGGTCTCAGAGGGTCTCAGAGCCACGGCTACATCCTGTGGGTATGTCCCCCAGACTCAATGGTTCACACAATTAGAAGGTAGGTTCATCTCTTGGGATTCATCTAGAACTTTATTTACTCCCCGCCCTATTTGAGTTTTACTCATTACAGTCCTTTATACCACAAAATGTCATCTATGTTAACTGACAAAATAGGTCATTCTTCGCCAACAAGATGTTTAAAGAAATATTCAGCTACTTATATCACTAATCATTCTACTACTGCAGTTTATTTTTTTTTCTCCCACATTCTATTTGTTGGGATTGATTGAAATATTTCTTTCTGACCCATCACTTCCCCTAACTTCAGTAGAATACGCCCCTCTGCATGATGCATAGTTCTGCGTTGCTCGACTTGGCCTCAGAAGCCCCTGCAGGTCGGCTCTTAGCAATCAGCCATAGGTGTTTCCGATAATGGAACTGTTGTGGAGACTGAGCTCATTTCCGCGCTGCATCCCCAGTCTTTAATCCCTGCCCCCAAGAACAGCCCTCTCCATCCTAGTATCAGCCAGAATGAGGACAGAAGGTGATCGAGCTTCTGAGTGTGGCATGCTTAATCCTTCCAGTCCATTTTCACTTCCTTCCAAACCAAGTCACCTGGCACTTCACCCGTTTGAGGAGTGAGACTCCATCCCTTTCGCTTGTATAACTAGAGCTAAGGGTTAATTTTAATACAAGGGTTAGTTTCTGAACATTTCCCCTTAAATTGTGTTAACTGTATTTCTTAGCAAACTATAACTGTTTTCACATGAAACTGTTGCATGAAAATTATCACTCATTAAAACAAGACAACATATTTGAGTCAAGACTTTAACTTTCTGTCTGCTGCTTTATAAAAAACAGGGGGCAAGTCCTAACACCCTGAAAGAGTGGGAGGGAGGTTTCATCCTGAGCATGAGATCTGACATACAGTAACTAAAAACTGCTAAGTCATTCCATGTTCAGCACTTAAAACACCAAGACTGGGATGGGTTCTTAATAAATGGTAGTTATTACATTATCTTAATTGGCCACAAACTGAAAAAGAACGAAGTGAGCCTTTCCCATATAAAGTGGTTAGAACACGGGGCAGAGGGTCTTTCCTCCCTCCCCCTCTTCAAGCCCCCCTTCTTCCTGTCAACTTTCCTCCTTTCTCTTGTTGCCAATCCCTTCTCCACTTCCTTCTCTCCTTTCTGACTTCAAATCAAACCAGCTGCAGATTGAGGAAAAAGAGAAAAAGGATGGGGGCACACAATATTCAGGTCTAAAAAGAACCATTATTGAAAAATAATTTGGCCTCTGCTTAAGGGGACGAAATTGCCAGCAGAAAGCCAAAAGAAATTGATGGTATTGTCCCAGGGGCTGAGATTCAATTAACACTCGGCTGTTGTCAATTGGCTCCACAGTCCCAGGGATAAATCTTTCACAAGCTATTCTGGATACTCCTCCTGTGGCCCCCACCACAGCATCAATCTTCTCATCAGCTTTGTCATTATGGATCTCAGCCATTTCTCACAGTTTCAGGAACTCTGCATGGATTTGATCCCAAGAAGTATTGGGCCACTATCATCTCAGCTGTTAAAAGTCAGACTCAGACATCTCAGATTTTGTGTCAAGATACTGCATTCTGCCAGCAATGAACCTATCACCTTTCCCCTCCTCATAAAGCATGCTCTTTAGGCACCCCAAATTATGTGATATGAGTTCTCTCACGAGTCTCATTTGATTGTGAGTGCCTTTGAAAAGAATATTGCCAGCTGCATTAATTTCCGGGACTTTTGGTAGTCTGTACTGGGAAATTGATGCAAATAATGTCTGCTCATCTTTACTGGGTGAACTAGGCGGTAGGGTTAAGCAAAAAGATACAGCTAAGGTGGGAGGAGAAGGGGACGACAGAGGATGAGATGGCTGGATGGCATCACCGACTCAATGGACATGAGTTTCAGTAAACCCCGGGAGTTGGTGATGGACAGGGAGGCCTGGCGTGCTGCAGTCAGCGGGGTCACAAAGAGTCAGACACGACTGAGCGACTGAACTGGACTGAAGCAACCGGAACCTTTAGCACTTTTCAAGCTTGTCTGTTAAGATTAACACATCCTTCAAGTTGTACTTTTTACTGTTCAAAAAGTCATGCTGAGCCCTCTTAATGAGTCACGAGAGGGCAGGAAGGCCAGTGGATACTGCCTATGAGACAGGCTGGGACCTAGGACCCACTGCTTCGAGGACTGCACCTGGATACACCCCTCCTCGAGCAACAAAATGCAGTGGGACTAATGGGACTAAAAATAACTGCATGCATGCACAGTTAGGGCAAATTCTGGACAAAAGATGTGGTGTGGTTTAGTCGCTAAGTCGTGTCCGACTCTTCTGACTGTAGCCCGCCAGGCTCCTCTGTCCATGGGATTCTCCAGGCCAGAATACTGGAGTGGGTTGCCATTTCCTTCTCCAGGGATCTTCCCGACCCAGGAATTGAACCCGGGTCTCCTGCATTGCAGGTAGATTCTTTACCTACTGGGCTATGAGGGAAGCCCAAGAGAAACGTTCCCTGACTGGGAACCGAACCCGGGCCGCGGCAGTGAAAGCGCCGAATCCTAGCCACTAGGCTACCAGGGACAAAAGACAGAGAGACCAAAAAACCCAGTTGTCACTTTTAAAGAGCCTTGAACAAAAACAGGGTACTGCACATGCCCCCCTGCATACACCACCACCAGAAGGCGTGCAGAACACCACGCCAGCCCTCCGCCCTGACCCCTGGGCTCCCTCAAGAGCAAGCAAGGATGCCTAGTGTCTCTTCTTGCTCCCACTCCTGCAGCAGGGGCCCTAGGGAAGCCTTGCCTGGACTTCTTGTCTGGTCTCCAGCCAATTTCTATCGATTGGGAACGGTCAAGAACCAGGTATAACAGCAGGTGTACCGCGGTCAGTGTGTTTCCAGTAAATTCTGGTCCACTCAGGCTGTTTGTACTTCTGTACCTACGGTAGGGGTGGCCTAAGGCCTGAGGGTGCTGGGTGGATTCCAAGGGGAAGCCAGTGAGGCTGGAGGGCTGAGAGCAAGAGGAGGAAGACAGGTAGGACCCGAGGGACTACTCCTTGGTGTTAGGAGCCATTTAGCATCTGACTGGAGCCTAGACAGCCTTCTTAGAATACAGGTCTTCAGTAAATAAAATTACAAAAGATTACCAAGGGAACAATTTTATTGAGCTGATGACTCAGACAATAGAGGATCCACTTGAATACAGGAGACCTGGGTTCTATCCCTGGGTTGGGAGGATCCCTTGGAGAAGGGGATGGCTATCCATTCCAGTATTTCTTGCCTGGAGAATCCCATGGACAGAAGAGGCTGGTGGGCTACCATCCACAGGGCTACAAAGAATCAAACACTACTGAGCAAATGACACTTTTCATTTTCTCTGTTAACACACTTAAACAAGATCTAGTGGTGATCTGAGTGTAAAGTGATAGGAAATTTCTAGTTTCTATTGATGACAAAGTCACAGAAAATGCTGATCCAACTGTGGTTTGTGGATACGAGACAAGACAGAAGGAAGTGCTAAGTTACAGCTAGAGATTAAAAAAAAAAAAATCAATGAGTTTGCTGGTCAGAGGTTGAGGGCTTGTGCTAGGGGAGGTCTCTGGATTTACTCCCAGGGGAACGGAAGCCATGGGAGGGACGTGCAGGCTCCAGTCTCTTGTCCCTTTAAATCAGGAAGCCCCAGAATCTTCCCTCTTCCTTCTGTCCGGCACTCCAGACAGAAAGTCACCATCTGCCCTGGCACTCATCTCATTATCAAGTGACAACTCTCTGTGTGATCTCTTCCATCAGATTATAAGGACAAGAGCTATGAATCAGCCGTCTTTGTATAAAAAATGCACACGGCTATTAAGTATTTGTTAAATACATTAGTGAAATGGCTAGGTTGCTACTGAAAGAATTCCACATGAATGTACACTGCCAACATTTTTCTCAAGAACATATTTTCATTTCTGAAAGGGGTTATATGTGGAAATACACAGCATTTTAAATATAATATCAGACTTCGCAACTGGAAATGGAAACACTGACATCATCAAGTAGATTTTCTGAAAATAATGTCAAAGTAGATTGATCAAAAAAAGAAAAAAGATAATCTGGTTACCTAAAGACCAAGGTGGGTTTCCCAGGTGGCACTAGTGATAAAGAACCCACCTGCCAATGCAGGGGATGTAAGAGACCTGGATTCCATCCTTGGGTCGGGAAGATCCCCTGGAGAGGTCATGACAATCCACTCCAGTATCCTTGCCTGGAGAATCCCATGGACAGAGGAGCCAGGCGGGCCATGGTCCGTAGGGTCACAAAGAGTAGTGAACACAACTGAAGTGACATAGCACACGCACCAAGCCCAAGGTGGCCCAATGTTTAAAATCGCAGGAGTCTCTGCGTGACAGCAGAGGGCCAGGTAGGCAAAGGAGTTAAGTGCGTGTTCACCAGCCACCGTTCAACAGCTCAAGGGCTCAGGCCAGAGGATGAGCTTCTAGGTATATTGAATTTCTCTAGCTCATTCCCTGAATAAGCTTCTCCTTTTATACAATAATCTGAAGCTGCCTAACCCCCAAACACCACCAGTCATCTGGGACCTGGCTAGGGCTGTGAACAGGAGAGCTGGCTTCCAGCCCTCTGCTTATTTGGGGGTTTGCCACAGGGATGAAGGCTTGACTCAATTTGGAACACCACTGAAATACAGATAAAAACCTACTGAGCATGCTCACCATCTGACACAGAAAAGAAGGTCTGAAGGAGACAGATGTGCAGGGTTCATGCACGCTCAGGTCTGTCATCGTAAGAAACAATATAAAATAGTCATTCAGTCAGTGTGCTTGTATCAAGGCTTTCTATTTGCCAGGCCCCCTGGATTTAGCACATGCACACACACACACAAAGTTCATAGGTAAAATGACAGTCCCTGTCCTCAAGTTCATGGAAGAGCTAACAGGTAAATCCACAATTTCAGTCAAAGCCCTGAAACTTGTAAGTTTTCCTAAGGTTGCATGGGGGCGTGAGGAGAAAAAATTTCCCCAAAGATACAACAAGTGAGCAGACGTGACAGGCCAAGTAAAAGGAACCTGTCATCTCGAGAAGCATGTGCTCCAAACAAAGACAGCACAGACCCCTGAGAAACTGGAGCCACTGTCGGGGCCTATCTACCCTCCGGGACATTTAAAAACTTCCTGAGCTTGCTTATCATTTGATCAGATCTGGCTAATGAATTAACATCAATGTCTGTGACTCAGAAATGTCACCCCAGCATGGCTGTTCGGCTTTTAGCTCTCATCACATGAAAGCTTAGGAGACTAAGAGAGTTCTTGGCAGGATAATAAAAGCTCCATTTGTTACCTCTTCACTCTTTCATCCAACCTGGAATGCGTATGGGCCTGGCACTGTGCTGCTACTGCTAAGTCGCTTCAGTCGTGTCCGACTCTGTGTGACCCCACAGACGGCAGCCCACCAGGCTCCCCTGTTCTTGGGACTCTCCAGGCAAGAACACTGGAGTGGGTTGCCATTTCCTTCTCCAATGCATGAAAGTGAAAAGTGAAAGTGAAGTCGCTCAGTCGTGTCTGACTCTTCGAGACCCCATGGGCTGCAGCCCACCAGGCTCCTCCATCCATGGGATTTTCCAGGCAAGAGTACAGGAGTGGGGTGCCATTGCCTTCTCCGTGGCACTGTGCTAGGGGCAAGAAAATCAAAGATGGCCAAACTGTGGACCTGCCATCTTGGTTTCCTAAAAAATTAACAAGCAACTCTACACAAGTCATTTGAGCAACAGTGTGGTAGGTTCCAAGGGAACATGGCAGAAAAAAATCCAAAATTAGACTGCAGGCTTGTAAACAGTGAAAAAAGTTCTCTGAAATTGTAATTTACTATCATTAGCTTTCCTACTGGCTCAGAGGTGAAGACTCTGCCTGAAATGTAGGAGACTCGGATTTGATCTGTGGGTCAGGAAGATCTTCTGGAGAAGGAAATGGCAACCCACTCCAGTATTCTTGCCTGGGAAATTCTATGGACAGAGGAGACTGGCAGGCTACAGTCCATGGAGTCACGAAGAGTCGGACAACTATTATTAAGAAAAAAAAAATGAATCTTTCAATGATCATGGTTATGAATTTGAAATCCTGAGTTAGAATTCCAGCTCTGCCATTTATTTGCTGTGTGGTCTTTGAAATTTTACTTAGTATTGCTAAATCTCAGTTTCCTCATCCATAAAATAGAAGGATTACAATGAGAACCACATAGGTTTGCTATGGTAATCAAATGAGATCATCCAAATGAGGTGCTTAGACAAAAGATGCACTCAATTTTTCAACATGTGTGTCATTAAATATATATATGTATGTATATGTGTGTGCACACACATGCACTCAGTCATGACCAACTCTTTGCGACCCTATGGACTGTAGCCTGCCAGGATGCACTGTCCATGGAATTTCCCAGACAAGAATACTGGGGCAGGTTACCATTCCCTCCGCCAGGGGATCCTCCCAACCCAGGGATCGAACCCAGTCTTTTGCATCTCTTGCATTGGCAGGCAGGTTCTTTACCAGTTGAGTGACTAGGGAACCCATATGTGCATGTGTGTGTGTGTAAATATATATATAGTTAGTTAGTGAAAAATCAAGCTCAAGTGGATTTGCTTCTGAAATCCACTTGTCCTCAGCTGTCATGGTAGACCAAAGTTTACTTATTTGAAAAAGTATGGTATGTTACTTCTGAGCCTCAAAAGTAGATCTACTGAACTCAATAGGAGAAATACAAAATGTAGAAACGGGGTTAGAATAAAATCAATCTCAATCACACACACACACACACACACACACACACAGAAATAACTTCTGATGTCCATACTGAAGACATCACACATTTCACTTCAGTCAAGGCTCTAAGTTCCTGGGTAAACCAACCACAGCAAATCTCCTACATAGGAAAGAGTTTCATCCCAAGAGTGTACCTGTAAGTCCAACAAAGTTAGCCTAGGTACCTAACTATCACAACTGGCTATACAGTACTGTACTGTAATAGGTTTATAATACTTTTCACACAAATAATACATGAAAACAAACACAAAAAATAAAGAAAACATTTTTAATCTTACAGTACACTACCTTGGAAAGTATAGTTGAAAGTTCACAACTTGAAGCTTCATTTGTAGGAGACTTACTATACTCTAAAGACTTCCCTGATGGGCCAGTGGTTGAGTCTGCCCGTCAGAGTTGGGTACATAGGTTTGATCCCTGGTTTGGGAAGATCTCACATGCCATCGGGCAACTAAGCCCGTGTGCCGCAGCAACTGAGCCTGTGCTCTAGAGCCCAGGAGCAGCAAGAAGAGAAGCCGCTGCAACCAAAAACCCGTGACCACAGCTTGAGAGTAGCTCCTGCTTGCTGCAACCAGAGAAAGGCCATGGACAGCAATGAAGATACCACCCGGCACAACCAAAAATAAAGAGTGATAAAAAAGAGCTTCACAGGTATATGGTAAAGGGGGTGATGTCAATCCCATTCCTGCTGCAACTACCTCATGGAGTTTCTTTAACCATACATTCAATAAATCTACTAATATATTCCAGAGAATACACTTCTCCCCATCCTCTATGGAAAATCATTAGTCAACTATAGTTGAAGCAGGGGATGAATTTTCCTTTTCCTTTGCCTCCTGGACAGAACGTGACTATTTGGGGGGTTCACTCGCTGCTGGCAAATGGCCATTTCCTGCCTCTAGACAGAAAGGCTTAAAAGAACTTATAAAAAACAGTCAAAATCCTCTACAGACATCCAATAACTTATAAGGGAAAGAACGTTTTGATGAGTTAGTGCAAATGAATCAGGACCATATGGATCCGATTTCCCTGGAGTTTAAATTTGTAAAGAGAAAAACTTCTTAGAAAAATGATCTTTGTAGATGTCACTGAACCCAGGGGAAAAACATATGAGATGATTAATCAACTTAATACATTCCCAAGTTGCCCTGTGCTTAACTGAAGCACACCCAGGTCATTTGTAGATCAATTTGGACTGTCAAACACACAGCCCATCATGCTCTAATTGTTTTCAGAGCAGAATTTTGAGCAGCAGAAGATACTAAGCTGGTTAGTATTTTCAGCAATGAATTTTAGTACAACTGTTTATTTTCTAATTCCTTAAATAGCTAATTTCATCAGTGGCAGGAGATTCTGGAAACACAGTGGGTGACACATATCTGCATATCCAGGGGCCAATCCACAGGTAGGTGGTGTAAATAGGCTCCCATGCAGGACAGCACGGTACCAGTCAGAAAACACATTCCTTGTAGCCTGCTGAATGGTGGCCTCATGCCCAAGGAGAGCTAATTTGCTTCATGTGACTGAGCGCTTTATTCTCAAAAGGTTTTTCAGGAACCAATATAATTATACAAGATCCAAGAGGTAGACCCGTCATCTGTATATAATACTCAAATAATGATTCAGTTGTATATGTTGATGACTTTTACTAACTTATTAAGTATATCTCATGCATGGAGGCATTTGAATATGTATCCAGAGACAATAATTACTATAAATAAGATTTTGGAAATAAATTAAAAGTGCTTTCTAAAAGAGCTAAATGGCCCCTACTATGTGTAGGGTGCCATGGAAACCTAGCTAGCAAATCCAATGAATATTTAATGTGAGCACAAGTGACATGTTATATGTAGACATGATCAACATTGTTTATTTGTCAACTCATGTCAAAGAGGATTACAGGATGGAAGAAACAAGTGTCTATCAGTGAGAAGGCTATGGTGGCTGCTCTGGAACCTTCTGGACAATACATTCCCATCAAGACTCCTAAATCCCTTGTTAGAAGGTCTGTTGTTTGCTGGTTTAGAGAGAGGTTTACTGTCACAGTTCTCAGAAGATCTTTTTCCACATTGAAAAGAATAAATATGAGCTTGTACCGTAGTATTTTCTAGCTGGAAAAAATCTTTGAGAGTTACTGGTCTAATCAACCACTGGCTGGAGAAATGTTTTAAAATAATAGGCTGCTGTCCTCCCAGATATGGCAATACAGTAGATTTAGGCTATGGTGCTGGTATATGATTTAATCATTTTCCCAGGTGACTTTCACCTTATTTTACAGATAAAGAACAGGCCTAGAATGGCTACAGCCTCTCCTGCAATCTCCTTATTCCCAGGTCAGTGTCTCACTGACAAGCTCAGCAATGCCTGGTCATTAGGGAGTTTCTCCAGTGTATAATCAGGCAGGAAAAAAGAGCCCAGACTAACCAAAGATCTACAGGCTCAAAGCAGCCAACATTTATGTTGAAAAATAAATGCAGCTGAGTTTTTCTTATGCTTTATTCAGGCTCTAAATTTCAGCACATAAAATGAAAATTTCACATGGGCAAAATTAATCTTTAAACTTCTTTAGGCGGGCCCTACGTTAGAAACTAGCATGTGTCTCAATAAGCTCAACAAAGCCTGTTTTTCCTGCAGCTTTAAGAGAAGCTGCTGGAGTTTTCAAAGTCCCCATTGAGCAAGAGATGAAGTTGTTGGCTAACATTTAGGAGCAATGTCAGAGAAGCAATAACAACAAAAAAGTCCTTATGGACTAGCATTACAGTGATGCAGAAGGAAGCTAAGACATTTGTGAGAATCTGGACCAACTGGAAGAAGAGTGAATTTATATTTCTTATCTCACACCAAGGTTTATTATAAAACCCAAAATAAATCACCTCATTTAAAATCTTATTTATGTATCTATCTATCTATCTATCTATATATATATATATTTTTTTTTTTTTAACAGAGTGCACATAGCAGAAGCTATGGGCACAGGAAGCACCTTCTCACTATCAGACATCACTTGCCCTGGTGCCCAGCAGGGCGCATGTCAGGGGTTGCAACGCTTGCTGCAGAACCGAGTCTAACATCAGTACGTCAGGATCTATCTTCCTTGCCTAAGGCCTTCAAAATCTGGACCACAGACATGAACGCTTCATTCTGACCAGCTTTTAGTAACTTGGATTCACCACAAGTTTAAGAAACCAGATATCCTCCAATATCCTTTCTGTTCTCTGCTTCAAGGAAAGAGCCTCCTCACTGAAAGTTAGGGGCTCCCTGGTGTGGACTGAAGATGCCACCGCTTTCTTCTCTACCCTCAAGTTTCTATATGATGAGACTTCCTAGGAATCTTTGAACAGAAATAAGAAGTTGATCTGATTGAGCAGGTCATGTTAGCAAGTCTTTCTATTGCTAAGCTCACTATTGGCCTCCTTCATATCTACTTTCGTCTATAATTCAGCTGATTTGCATGTTTACAGGTCCACACTCTTTGGAAGTTTCTTCTAGTGTGTTTTTGTTGAAGTGTCAAGAGATTGAAGTACTGGTAGCTTTGGCATATCTACTCCTGTTTCTTACCATAATGAATGGACATGTCACTATCAAAGAGGTGCAGTTTCCATAGAAAAGTAAAAGTGTTAATTGCTCAGCCCTGTCCGACTCTATGTGACCCCATGGACTATAACCCACCAGGTTCCTCTGTCCATGGAATTCTCCAAACAAGAATACTGGAGTGGGTTGCCATTTTGTTCTCCAGGGGATCTTCCAGACCCACCCAGGGATCGAACCTGGGTCTCCTGTATTGAAGGCAGATTCTTTACCATCTGAGCCACCATGGAAGCAACTTCTACAGGGGCCACCCCTAAATCCAAATGTGTTAGGAAAAGCAATGATGAGATGGCTACAAATCTGGCTACAGCCTCCATATGAAACTGAGATCTAGCTGGGAACATTGCCTCTCAGAGGCAAATCATTTAACTTCACAAGAATGAGAAAGTATCTTTCTTTTTAAGCTCGATGATGGTGGCAGGATTGCTGATTTTCCATTCAGTCATGGCAGCACTTGAATCCTATTCAATTAAGGTGGCGAGCGAGGCAAAGGGTTGTTTTTCCCTCCCTACTCAGCAAGAAGGCAGGCACATACTTCCAGCTTATGAAAATGGCAGTAGAACGTCCTTAAGTAGAGCCTCTCAGTGTCATTTTTATCCCTGTGTCAGAATGTAGATCCGACCACATGCTCAGAGGTTTATTTTCTATTTATAAAATTGCCACATCATTTGGATAATCAGCAGATTTAATTTCATAAGGAGTTTTAAAGGTTGTCTATTTTGAAATCACTATATAATCCAGATCATTTACAGAAAAGCAACATGGTGGCCTCTTCTCCTACACTAAATGGGTCAAGGTTGTTATTACTGACTCTAAAGAGACACCCATATGGAAATTAAGAATCATCTTAAAGGCATCAGAGAGCATATGAGAATGATGCTTGATCTGGGTATATTACCTGGAGAATCAGAGAGGGCAAAACCTTCTTTTGACCTGATTATGCCATGATGACCTGAGCAAAGACATGACTGTATCAGTGAGGCTGCTCCAGAAGATACCACCAGTGGTGATGGATCCTGGAGCTGGAAGAGACTTGGCCCACATCCCCCATTTTACAGATAAGGAGTACAGAGAGACGGCTTTAATTGTCCATGTTTACAAAGGAGAGTTGGAGTAGGAAATGGCAACCTACTACAGTGTTCTTGCCTGAAAAATTCCATGGTCAGAGGAGTCTGGCGGGCTACAGTGAATACAGGTTACCAAGAGTTGGATGTGACTGAGCATGGAAGCACCCACACATACAAGAGAGTAGATTAATCTGATTAGAACCCAAGTTTTCTGACTTTTAATCCAATGTTCTAATTTTTATATCAATCTGCCTCTTTGAGACAATAATAGCCAGGGTTGAACTGCACCCTACCTTCACCCATCCAACTTCTGAAGCCATAAGTCTCATTTTGACTCCATGAAGGTGGAGAGGAGCTACTGCTACACAGTGGCCTCTCTGATACAACCCTGCAGGCTTGGAAGATGTCCTATAGCCTCACAGACTTGCAAGTCATATTTTGTAAAAAGATCCATCTTATTTCAAAAACACAAATCCAAATTGTAGGAACATTCTGCTCATATCATCTTAGCAAACTTCTTACTCCCTTTTAAAGAACTGTTCACTTAAGTACTAATTACGGAGAATCTCTGCTTCACCTGTCTCATACTATTTATTCTTGGCTTTTACTCAGTACTGGCTTCCAATAAAACTTACATGTTTGTTTACCTCGAGGTTACAGTAAAGAGGAAGATACAGCCATCAGCAAAAACAAGCTGATGATTTCCCCGCGCATGAAAGTACTGAAAGGCTGCATTTTAAAAAGAGTTCTTTCTCACTTTGCTGTTGAGAACAGTGACTCAAAGTATTTTTCCGACCCAACATATTTGAAAGATCTGGAATAATTCTACCGAAAGCAGTAGTTAAATATTAGATGAGTTCTGTGAAAGGGGTCAACTACTTAAAACATGCAGCTTTGGGCGACAAACCTCCAAATGATTCCCAACCATCCCTTTTCTCTAGCTGAGAATTATTAGCTTGAGTTGTTAATACTAAAATGAGAGGTCAGTTTTGCTAAAATACACCAACATTTTTGATTCTTCACTCAGGCCAGCAAAACGGGCTCTTCAACTCTGTTAACTACCCAATGATCAGTAACATCTTCAGCAAAATATCCTCTTAAGGTATACCCACTCCCCTGCCAAAAAAAAAAAAAAAAAAGATGGCAGGGAACATGGCCACTGGCAGCTCCTGAGATCCAACTCTCTCTGCTCCATCGCTAAAGTGGGTCCTCAGTCTCCTTTCCCAACGCCAGTTTGCATCACTAACTAAAGCAGCACAATTTGTACTTGTCCATCTATTGTGTTTCTTGATCGATGGGAAGCCTGGAGATGATGAAGCCTGGAGACAACAGCAAGAGGTTCTAATTTCTGGCTGCAAAACTTGGGTGCGTCTGTTGGGAATAGATGCTAAAACAGCGAGGGGATGCAGAGGGAAGTGGATTTGCACACTTAGCAAGCTCTCAGGTGGGGTCTATGGTGACAGCCTGCACTTGAACACTATCTCGCATCAAGAAAGGCAGAAGCTGCCTTGGGACATGGCTTTTACTCTAACAATGGGTATTTAGAATCACACAATCAAGAGATAAAACTCATATCCAGCCACTCATGAAACTGCTTCTCACAAACTTCAACCCAGACAATGTGAGAATGAAGTATTATGTATATGAATGGGTCGTGAGTGAGTGAGTGAATTAGTGTGTATGTATACGAAAGAGGAGGGGCGGGAGGGAGGGAGGAAGGGAAGGAAGATGGAGGGAGAGAGAAAAATTCTTTCCAAGTCCTGAGGGTTCCTGAAGCACAAAGGAACATGGCACATGTGCAAAGTCTGGGAATACTTTACTTCCATTATGTCAGAGATGATAAGCATCACGGCTTCCACCTGAAGACCGGGCCTGGACTAGTCAAAGGATACATTTTAATAGCAGCCTATTATGATGATGGGTGTTATTACCATAATCACATTCCTGTAACAGAATGTGAAGATTTTAAGATGGAATTTATTTTTTTAAACACTCACATCTTAAGCTTAAATTGTTCCAGAAACTAAGGCCTGCATAGATGTTCAAATGATGCTTCTCTACATAAAAAGACATTCCCCCAGGGAGAACCCCAGGCAACACCTCTGGCTTCTTCCAGATCTCTGCATGTCAACCACATCTGTCTCCCACAGAACTGAAGGACAGTGCGTTGCTTTGCATTTCTGTAAACAACCGTCTGCAGGAATTGAAACTTGGTGTGAAGGATATAATTTTCCCATCAGAAATGTAAACATCATTTCATGTTTCATTTAAGCCCTCCTATTAAGAACCACACACACAGATCCTAAGGTGTTGCATGTCAGTGACATAAGGCAGGCCCTGCAGTGGCTTTTTTTTTTTTCTTTTTTTCTTGGTGATCCATAATGTGATTCTGAAATAAAAGTGACAAACAATTTTTAACACTGCATATGTTCAAAGACCTCTGCCAAGAAGGGGAAAAAATAGTCTTGGCGTCAGAAGCTAAAGTGCGACACTTCCTCTGTGATCTGTGAGGAGGAAAGGAGTGGCCACGTCCCTGATCTTGTCAAGTTAACAGAAGAACAGCAGATGAAACTTTCAGGAAGCTGAAGTGCATGGCTTCAGTGGATTCCCACTTCTATGCTCTGGGGGAGAGGATTGTGTTCACCTTTTTCAATACTTTGTGGATGGTGTGTCTGCATGCTGGAAGGCAGGGAGGAGGATGCTGAAACCAGAGACCAGTATCTTAACTTCTAAAGAACGCCAATGATGAGACCAAACCTAGTTCTGTTCTCTGACTGCCAGCAGCTGCCTTGAGGCCTAGATCATACTTGGTAAGGTCTGGGACCTTAGCTCGTAACAAGTGCAGAGCTGGGCACCTGTCTAGGTGTCATACAGCCATATTCACACAGCATCTCAGGGGATGAGGGATGGCCTGCCTCAACTGTAGGCAAGCTACCCAAAGTGACAAACAGCAATACCACAGGCCTGCCTCCCTTGGAAGGCACGGAGCAAACAATTTAAATGACAAGTAGATGATATTTAACATTCTCAACAGCAATTTGTTGGTGCTAAAAGCACAGTTAAAGAGTATTATATGTTAGGCAAAGGTCCAAACTCCGCAGGCCATGAGCAAAAACTTCCACCTTCCTCCTCCACAGAAGAAAACTAACTGATTTTGAAAATGCAGACTCCTCCGTGTCAAAGATACCCAAGTCAACCCAAGTGCCCATTGAAGGTAAACCAAAAATTTACCTGCAAAGGTAAACCAAAAGTTGCACCACTGAATTGTTCCCACTGCAGAACAGGGGGTCGGCTTGTGGAGGAAGGGTCTACGGGCAGAAGAGGAGATGAGGGAATTCCCATGAAGCAAATGAATGGGGAAGATTTCTGGAAAACTGCCATCCTCAAAGATCTGCAGAGATGCAGTTGGGGCCTGGTGAACCAAGGCCTCCCCTCTGAACAATGGCTGCCCAAGGCCGGCGCTTTAATGAGAGCTCCCAGAAGGCTGTGCTTCTGCTCAGCCACCTGCTGCCTTATCACTGGCAGAGGGGTCGGCGGGGGGTACAGGTCTGTGTCACACTGTAACTGAGGCCTGGTTAGTATCTGAGGGTTTTCAGATTGCAAGTGTCCTGGATCTGATCTTCTGGCTCAAAATCTTCATCTTAGGTGCCTTACTGCCTAAGATGGCTTCCTGGAAGCCTTAACCACAAGACCTCTGAGCTGTAAGATGGTTACTCCCTTGGGGTATTTGAAACCACTGAACATGACCTCCATAACGGGGAAATAGCTCACAAAATCAAGTCCTTTGTAGCTTCTACAAGTGAAAAGACATCCTATTCTTCTTCTGCTACCTATGGAAAAACTGACAAATACAGACATTGCTCTGGAGACGGGTACTCAGAGGGCAGATAAGTCCCCAGGGTGGGCCAACAGAACAGGCCCTGTAGAAACACCACTTAGGCTAACTTCCAGATAGGAAAGGGGAACCTCCAAGCTGTGCAGTGAGGAAATCACTATTTCACGAGGAACAGTGTTTTTAGACGGTGTGAGAAATGAGGAATGCATGAAGCTGCGGATGATAACATGGGGCAGTGTCCCCAAGGCAGAAGTCTGGGCCACATTTCTGCCACTCATTTCCATAAGGGCCCCTTGTTTTGCTCACTTGTCTCTTTAAGAAAGTTTCTACTTGAGAAAAACGGGTGCTTCTGGAAAGGTTACCATGCCACATGCTGTCAACTTCTTATAGCCAACTCTGATATGCTTTTCTCTTGATTTTCTGAACTCATGAGTTCTTAATTCTTGATTAAGCTGAAAATGCCAGTGGGTAATCTCCACCCCTCATCGCCCACCTCAGGTCTGATCTCTGGGTCTCCCTGCCTCGCACCTTATCTCTGCATCTTGATTTCCATTTCCTTGTGTTTCTGGTCTTTGTTTAAGATAATCCATCTCTCTGGTCTTCCCAGAGTAATAATTCAACTCTCAGTAGTGAATATTCTCTTTTGTTTTCTCTATTTCTCAGTCAGAAGTCATTATATTTCTTAGTTCTGGTGGGTCACCGATGTGCCCTAATCATATCCTCTTGAGGATTCGCCTTCCTGTTTTTATGAAAGTACTGCTCCATCTCTTCCGTTTGAGCCACTGCAGTCAGAGCCAACTGCACTATTAATATTTGTTCAGCTGGGCTCCAGGTCCCCGAGTCCCCTTAAATATGTGGTGACAACAGCACCCTCAGAGCTTAAACTGCGGGCAAGTGAAACAAGTTGATGGCGGATGAACGGGACATACATTTCCCAGTCCCACCACTGGGCCCAGGTGTCCCAGGCAGGCCTCTCAATATGGGAATGTGTGATTTGTAACAGGACAGAATCAAATCAACTGTTCTGAAAAATAATATATGTTAAACCCGACGCCCTTGCCCCCTTTTCCGCCATCACTGTGTTCCCAGCAACATTTGTCTCTTGCCTGGATTTACTGCAGGGCCCCCTTAATCAGTCTTCCGTTTTGCACTCTGACATTTTTCAAGTCCATTCTCCAAGTAGCAACCAGACTTTGGTCATTCTCAAGGTGAATCTGCTCAAGCTACTCCTTGTCCCAAACCCTCAGCAATTTGCCATTAAAGGACTTAGCATAACAACCAAAATCTCTCCATGAAAACACAACACTCGGATCTGACCCCTGACTGTCTGTCCAAATTTGTCTCCTGCTATTTTTTTATCTCTCTGTTCCACCACACTATCTCTATTATTGTTCTTGCAAACAGTAAACTTTCTCCCCTCAGGGTCTGCCTCTTGCCTTGCCTCTGTGTGGAATGTCCCTCCTGAAGACCTCTTGTGTGGCTTGGCTTACTCCTTCCCATTGTCCAAATCTTCATTCCAAGGTGATGTCATCAGAACAATCTCTATATTCTCTAAAACCACATCCCCCGAGAACCCACTATGCAATTACCTGGTTTTACTTTGTACTCCTTGAGATAGTCTATTTATTTGTTTAACTTAGATTTATCTTTTCCTAGACTATGAACATCATAAGAAAATATTTTGTTTTTCACCATTCTGTCCCCAGTATGAGCAAAGTGTCTGGTTTTTAGTGAGATTCAATATATGATCATCAAAAGAGTGAATTAATGAACAAATAGCTTATACAATCAGGATGCCAAAAGAATACTGCCATGAAGAGACAACTGAAAAAGTCCTTAACCTAGTTTGTCAGCAGAGCAAAAAATGCATCAAAATATTGCTAGATAATCCATTTGTATAGCTTTTATCTATGTCCCGTGACTTATAATTCATTTCTTAGGCAAAACCTGACTTGTTGAAATTAAATTAGCTGATGCATATTTAAGTAGGGAGCCTCTTGAAAAAGCATTAGCATAGGCTATGTTTAAAGTTGTAATGGCAATAACTAAGTTATGTTTCTTAATCCAAATTATGTAGATTCCCTACAATGAACCCAAGACAAGAGCATGGAAAGAATAAGACAGCAAAAGAGTGAACTCAAAGGCAGTAGGCTAGTAAGGAGATCAGAGCAAAAAAAATTAGGTCGGGAAGGCTAACCTAACAAGTATATAAAAAAACAACTCTCTGAATAGTTTAACTAGGGAGACTCCATCAGAAAAATGTGTCAGTGAGGTATAGACGTGACCAACATGTTTGTTCCTCCTCACTACTTATGTTTTGTGTAGTTATGTGTATTCCCATCACATGCCAAGATGGCTCATGGGGATTTCCAGTGTGGGAAATGTCCTTGGATTATTACTTTAGTGGAAATGATGGATTCATACCAATACACAAGCTCATTTACCAGTTTTCAACTCATGAAACACTACATTTTTGCCAAGCAAATGGTCCAAGAGCCTTCACTATGACTGAGAGATATATTGAAGATTACCAGCTTTCAGAGGACCTGAACGTCTCTCCTGGCCTCAGCAGCATTCCAAAGAGGAATGCCTCTTAGTGCCAGGAGAGGCAGGTCAGACTCTTGGCTCTGAGACGCTGAAGTTTAAAGTTTGTCATTTAACCGTTTGATTCCAGATGAAGATAAAGACAGCAATACCTACCCTACATGTTCTGCAAGACTGTTGTGAAAATAATACACATCAAATAAATGTTTTGGAAACTGGCTATTTTGGTTTAATTTTTATTCTGCATCTTTGAGGTTATTAAAGTTATCCTCTAAATTGAAGTTGTCATACGTCCACCTTTTAAAAGTAAGAGGAAAAGAAAAAGCAAGCACCAAAATGGGTATGTCTGACCATGTGGTCTTCTACTTGAGATCAACAATGTTCATACCTATTTTTAAAATGTTGCAATCACACTAATTAGCAAAAATGACATTGCAGTTTCTTTAAATACACAAAAGCATCAAGAGCTCTCATTAGGAAACTCCCACAGTCTCTTTCCACAACCAAACATTCCCAAATAATCTATTTCCTACCCAAGGAGAAAGCTAAATTCATGGGCTATCATAAACGGAACAAAATACTTTACAGCACTCATGTGAGCAAATGAGGACGAAACCAAAATCAGAATAAAAATGCACAATATTGTGTGTTGCCTTAAACCTATTTGCTGTTATATGTTAATCACTGAACCTCTAAAATCCAAGCCTCCATAGCATATTTACTTATTGTGTTTCTTGGTTTACTTGAATAATCCTTTTACACATCACTGCATATATCCCGAAGATCTCATTAAATAAGTAGAACAACAGGCATAATGTACAATGATGGAAGCATTCAGTTTCATTAATAAAATCCCCATCATGATGATTTAGTACAATTAGTCAAACCCACTCTGATATCACACTCAGAGGTTGCTTTACAGATTGGTTATATATAAAGTGATCTTAGATTACTGAAAAAAAAAATTACCAAACATCAGAAATCCCCTGTCAACAAAGGTAACTCTTTCAGGAAAACAGAACCAGACGATCCCTGAATTCTTCACCTTAATGAAATCCACTCAGTTCTTTTATGCAAAAGTGGGATGATGGCTAAATAAATCTGATCATTTTGCCCACCTTCACCACCAAAACCAATCAACCTCATGCCTTCAGTCAATAATTACAGAAAGATAATCAATCACCCGTCTTTGGCTCAATGACTAGGTCTACTGGATATTTATGGAATAAATGTATCTGCCTTTTCAAAACTGAGGATCAAATCATAGCATCTTGTATGTTCACTGACTGTTCCCCTACCTCGTGCTGATTCTTGGCCAGCCATTCCTTAATGGTGCTAAGGGCGATGACTGCAGCAGGCTCGTTTGGAAAACCTAAGTGAAAAGCAGAATAAGACAAATTAAAACAAAAAGAAGGCAAAGCTGATAGAGAGTCAGTCATGGATGGATACCGGGTTTTTTCCTCATTTACTCAATATTCAATCCAACCATTCAGTACTGAGCAAGGCAGACCTTAGTAAGTAGCCTACACACTACACTTCACATCACAGGAGATGAAGTTTGCATTGCTATATAGAAGGGCACTGGTCCCATACCCATCTAGAGCTAGAAGGGCAACAGAGAACTGTCTCTTCAGTTGTATGGTTATTTATTAAAATGAATGTACAATTGCTTAACAGCTTTCACAAGCATGTTCATGTAATTTTCTCATACGGTTCAGTTCAGTTACTCAGTCGTGTCTGACTCTTTGCGACCCTGTGGACCACAGCACACCAGGCCTCCCTGTCTATCAGCAACTTCCAGAGCTTACCCAAACTCATGTCCATTGAGTCGCTGATGCCATCTAACCATTTCATCCACTGTCATCCCTTCTCCTCCTGCCCCCAATCTTTCCCAGCATCAGGGTCTTTTCAAATGAGATGACCCTGACGTGAAGAGATGTTCTTCACATCAGGTGGCCATAGTATTGGCGTTTCAGCTTCAACATCAGTCCTTCTAGTGAACATCCTGGACTGATCTCCGTTAGGATGGACTGGTTGGATCTCCTTGCAGTCCAAGGGACTCAAGAGTCTCCTCCAACACCAAAGTTCAAAAGCATTGATTCTTCAGTGCTCAGCTGTCTTTAAAGTCCAAATCTCACATCCATACATGACCACTGGAAAAACCATAGCCTTGACTAGATGGACCTTTGTTGGCATAGGAATGTCTCTGCCTTTTTAATATGCTGTCTAGGTTGGTCATGACTTTCCTTCCAAGGAGAAAGTGTCTTTTAATTTCATGGCTGCAGTCACAATCTGCAGGGATTTTGGAGCCCAGAAAAATAGTTGGCCACTATTTCTATTGTTTCCCCATCTATTTGCCATGAAGTGATGGAACTTGATACCATGATCTTAGTTTTCTGAATGTTAAGCTTTAAGCCAACTTTTTCACTCTCCTCTTTCACTTTCAAGAGGCTTTTCAGTTCCTCTTCACTTTCTGCCATAAGGGTGGTGTCATCTGCATATCTGAGGTTATTGATATTTCTCCCAGCAATCTTGATCCCAGCTTGTGCTTCATCCAGCCCAGCATTTCTCATGATGTACTCTGCATATAAGTTAAATAAGCAGGGTGACAATATACAGCCTTGACATACTCCTTTTCCTATTTGGAACCAGTCTGTTTTTCTATGTCCAGTTTTAACTTTTGCTTCCTGACCTGCATATGGATTTCTCAAGAGGCAGGTCAGGTGGTCTGGTATTCCCATCTCTTTCAGAATTTTCCACAGTTTATTGTGATCCACACAGAATCACAGGAGAGATGAGAAATCCTTCCTCAGTGATCAATGCAAAGAAATATTATCTCTCCTGTGATCCACACAGTCAAAGGCTTTGGCATAGTCAATAAAGGAGAAATAGATGTTTTTCTGGAATTCTCTTGCTTTTGATGTTGGCAATTTGATCTCTGGTTCCTCTGCCTTTTCTAAAACCAGCTTGAACACCTGGAAGTTCAGAGTTCATGTATTGCTGAATCCTGGCTTGGAGAAATTTGACCATTACTTTGCTAGCATGTGAGATGAGTGCAATTGTGCGTTAGTTTGAGCATTCTTTGGCATTGCCTTTCTTTGGGATTGGAATGAAAACTGACCTTTTCCAGTCCCGTGGCCACTGCTGAGTTTTCCAAATTTTCTGGCATATTGAGTTTAGTGCTATAACAGCATCATCTTTTAGAATTTGAAATAGCTCAACTGGAATTCCATCACCTCCACTAGCTTTGTTTGTAGTGATGCTTCCTAAGGCCCACTTGACTTCGCATTCCAGGATGTCTGACTCTAGGTGAGTGATCACACCATCGTGATTATCTGGGTTGTGAAGATCTTTTTTGTACAGTTCTTCTGTGTATTCTTGCCACCTCTTCTTAATATCTTCTGCTTCTGTTAGGTCCATACCATTTCTGTCCTTTATTGAGATCATCTTTGCTTGAAATGTTCCCTTGGTATCTCTAATTTTCCTGAAGAGATCTCTAGTCTTTCCCATTCTATTGTTTTCCTCTATTGCTTTGCATTGATCGCTGAGGAAGGCTTTCTTATCTCTCCTTGCTATTCTTTGGAACTCTGCATTCAAATGGGTATATCTTTGCTTTTCTCCTTTGCTTTTCACTTCTCTTCTTTTCAAGATGTCATATTAAAGCTTATTACCCTCCATTGACAAATCAAATAAATTCAGGTCAGAGACCACATGTGGTGGACCCAGGGTAACACAGTCAGCAGCCCTCCATCAATGAGCTGGCACAAGACAGGGTGAACAACTGGTCACATAGTCATAGCACTGAAAGATATTTTACAAATTCAAGGAAGGCAATGCCTGTTCCTTTTAAAGCCATTGAAAATGATGTTTGAGATCAAGACAACATGAAAGGACCTGATTTTATAGTACAGGTTTGGTTTTAGAAGGGCAGGAAGAATGATGCACTTATAACAAACACATCAGTGAGCATGTGCACACCTCAGAGTGTCTAAAACTCATCCTTTAGTGCATGTAAACCAAACACATTCAAGAACTCACAGAATCACCATACATTCTGCCAACAGAGATCAATGTGAGGGAATAACATTTTAAGTTACGCATTTATGGGGCAGAAAGAAGAAATGGGAGTGACTCTTCTGTTAAAACTCAAGCTCACTACTGGCTTCCTAATCACAAAAGACTGTAGTCTTTCACTCAGTCTTCATCTTCTTTGGTATTAAATGTTTTTAACTCATTTTTCATGTTTCAGTGTCTCTTCCCACCTGGATTTAAAAAAAATCTTTGAAGTGTTTTAAAGTATATAGTTCAGCAGTTTTGATATGTGCCACAAACTTGTGCAGTCATCATCACTAATCCCAGGATATTTTCACCATCCAAAAAATAAGCTCTGTACCCATTAGTCTCCCCAATCTCACCTCTCCCTCTGCTCCTGGTAAGTACTAATCTACTTTGTCTCTATAGATTTGTATATTCTACTCCTGGATTTTCTTTTTTTTCAATCTTTTGGCCACACTGCACAGCATATGGGATCCTAGTTCCCAACCAGGGATTGAACCCCACCCCCACTGGAAGTAATATATTCCAGTAGATCTAATGGTTTAAATCTCAGTGGACTTTCAAAGAAAATGTGAGAGAGAAATAAAAGAGGACTTGTTTGTCCCCAGTTCCAAAAGTAAATGTTGCTTTTCTAATTAAGTCTCTACATGCTTTGTTAAAGAGTATAAAAGGAAAGGGACCAAAATAAACCAGTGCCAAGCTCCACTTGGTCACTGTCATAGGAGAGAGAGAACCCTGCCATATGAAAAAAAAAGTGTACACATTCTCAAACTTGCAGATTCATTTATGGCATTTGGGATTATGGTTTTGCTGTGTGTTGTTTTACTTTCTTTAAATGAAGTCTTCAAAATGTAAAACTCTTAAAATTAGAAAAGCTTGTTTGTTCATTAGCTAATTCAGTAAACAAATGGATCAAACCCACTTCTCTAATGTTCTTTACCACTAGTGCCACCTGGGAACCCCAATATTTAATTATAAAAGGGTATATATGTACATACACATATGTACTTATGGATATATCTGTATGCTACTGCTAACTGCTAAGTCACTTCAGTCGTGTCCAACTCTGTGTGACCCCATCGACAGCAGCCCATCAGGTTCCCCCGTCCCTGGGATTCTCCAGGCAAGAACACTGGAGTGGGTTGCCATTTCCTTCGCCAATGCAGGAAAGTGAAAAGTGAAAGTGAAGTCGCCCAGTCGTGTCCGACTCCCAGCGACCCCAAGGACTGGAGCCCACCAGGATCCTCCATCCTTGGGATTTTCCAGGCAAGAGTACTGGAGTGGGGTGCCATTGCCTTCTCCAATATATCTGTATAGATAGATCCTAACCAGTCCTTGTCTTTAAAGCCCAAAGTTGTGGGGAGGCAGTAACAAGAGGCCATCACAATCCAGCAAACAAGGGCATTTAGGAAAGTAGGGGCTCGGATGAGATCTGAGCAAGGAAGGGGGTTACTTTCTAGAAAACAACAGAATATTTGGGGAAGGGAACTGTATGTCAGGAGCCGAGGGGGCACTGTCCTTGGGAATAAGGTGTGAGCAGCAAGGAACTGATGGAAAAGGTGAGAGAAAGGGAAGTGGGGGAGCAGGAGGAGTCGATAGGCTGCAAGGAAAAACAAGGTGGCAGGCTGGCCATACGTGATTAGGGGTCAACCACAGTAAGCTTTCCAGTCCACCTCTCCCCCGAGTTGAAAACCTACATTTGTAATTACCCAGATGCCTCCCCTGATGGGCTGCAGAACTGGATGGACAACACGTAACCAAAAGTGCAATGTGCATTCGTCTACAAAAGGAACCCTTCCTGAGTTCCTGGTTCTGCCCATGGCTCCACCTCTCTTTTAGAAACTGCAGAGTCCAGCGGCTTCCCCCTGGTAACTGGGTCCCACAGACAGTGTCCCCCTGGCTGATCTGACACCAGCCCGTTCTTCCTTATCCATTGATCTCACAGAAGGTCTGATCCGCTCTCACCCCAACAACTGCAGTTGACTTGCACCTCTGCTCTTTGGGCTTCTCCCCTCCTCTCGCCTATCCAAGCACACCGCCTCCAGGTGATTCTCCTAAAGTACAGTTGCCACCACCTTACTCAAAACAATGGCAGCCTTGGCTGACTTTCTGGCTCTTCCAGAATAAACCTTAGTACCTTAGCTTGGATATACACCCCAGGGGCCTTTCTAGCTTTGTCTTACCTCTATTTATTCTCTTCCCATGAAAATCTCCAACTTTTTGATGTGTTCAAGAAGTATTTAAATAGTGAAATTATAGGGCTACATAAAGCTAATAAATTCTGTAATCACGCTCAGTTGCAATGGCCATCAGCATTAACCTTTAGAAGATGTAATTCCCCACAGAGAAATTATACAAGTTCTCCTAGAACCATGGCAACTGTGGTCACTTCTCAATTATGTGTGACCTCCTGGTCACTTTCCCACATTCATCAAACCTCTGGCACTGAGATATAGTTTTTATCTTCACCTCCAGGCTTGTAATAACCTTGGGCAATTTTAACATCTAAGATGATGACCCACTCAACACCTGGCTTGCCAGTTCCCTGACCTGGTCATATTCGATGACAACTCCCACCTTACCTCCTGCCCAGATCACACTCTGGACCCTGATGTAATACTTCCATTCCAAAGCTATCTCCCAAAACCTCTTCTTCTTAGAATGTTCAGCTACTTTCCAAAGAACAGCCTTTGCAAGCCTTTGAAGGCTGCTCTGTCCTCAGACCACTCCCCAGATTCGTGCTGACCACTCCTGAGTGGTCTGACTCTGTCTCATATTGTTTTACTCTCTGCTTTCTCATTCCAGCCACACTGACCTTCTTTCTAGTCTTTGAATGAAGTGTGTTCCTTTTCACTTTCTTGCCATGAGGCCCTGCTCATGCTGCTGCTTCTTCCAGAAATGGCATTTCTTGCTTTTCCTAGCTGATTTAACATTTGCCCTCTGCTCAGCCAACACTCCACCAGGGAAGGCTCCTCTGATATGGACGACTACCCACCTCATGCTTTCATAAGACCATGTGCCTTTTCCTTGCAGCACTCACTATAGTTGCAATTTTATGTTTACTTATGGAAATATTTGATTAATAATCTTCATAGAGTGAAAGTCCTAAGGAGCTAAGCTACCACACCTGTTTTTACTTATCATGTATCCCTAAAACATTGCTGGCACATAGAAAATGATCAATAAATACATGTGGACTCAGGAACCTTTGCGCTGACAGCAGGAATGGTTAATTACTGGGAGAATAAGGGAGCTTAGCTCAAGAGTATGGTATGAGATGTCCAAGCAGAAATGATGTATCCACATTATCCTATTTCATCCCTGAGGGAAAACTATTGAGAAACTGCATTTGAGAAAATATAGCTCTTGGTGGGAAGAGAATAATTCTGCTGTAATTAAAAGAGGAGGAAAATATCCAGACAAATATCCCTGAAAACATACTCAGCAGTGTAAGTAAACAAGATAAATATTATACTATGTTCTGGGTAAATAGCAACCACACAATCCTTTGTCCACTTAACTGCAAGACCCCAAGGGTTACAAACAAGTCCAATGAATAGACAAGGGCAGATCTGTGCCCAGAGATGGGCTCCTGAGGACAGTAAGGCCTGCCTCAGGAGGTCTCAAAGGCATTCTGGTTACCACGGGGCTTTTGTTCACAAAAGCAGAATGGCCACCCAGAGGCAAGGCTGCAGACAAGCTTCAGATGAAACACTGACTTAGATGACAGAAAATCTCTTCCAAGTATGAGGGTCAATGAGGCTGAGCAAACCATTAGCAATTCAGGGCCAAGCATGCAGGGAGCTGTGTGTGTGTCCAGGTGTGCACAGGACATGCTTCTGTCATTCCAAAGCTACCTAATTCCTCATTCATTAGGATTATTAAAATTAACTTTTGCTGTCAATGGTGAAGCCAACTTACACAATAATTTTTTAAAATTTATTTTTGTATTTAAATTGCTTGCAAAGTTTTACACACACACACATATGTGCATGTGTGTATACACACACACACTATACACCAAATCAAGATATAAAACATTTCCAACACTGCTGAAAACTGTTTTGCCTCAGGTCAATACCTATGCCCTGAAGGAACCGCTAATCATAGATTAGCTTTGTCTGCTTTTCCACTTCATATACATGGACAACATACACTGTCTGCATTTTGTTCAATATCATGCCTGCCTGATTTATCCACATATCCATATAGCCATGCTATATTCACACATGCAACAGAAGCTCATTTTTTTTTCACTGGAGGGTTGCATTCCATTGCATGAATATTCCACAATTTATCCATTCCAGTATTGATGTAAAATTGGACTGTTTCCAGTTTGGGGCTATTGTGAATAAAGCTGCCATAAACATTCTCTTACATGCCACATTGAAAACAAAAGCACTTATTTCTGTTGAGAATGTACCCAGGAGTTGGGGCTATGGATCCAGAGGTTCATTCCCCAGATGTTTCATGCTGGCAGCTCCTACCAGTTTTCCAAAGCAGTTGTACTGATGTGCAATCCCAACAGAAATGTATTAAAGTTTAAAACAATGTATTTATCTTTCCAGTTAGTTAACATGCCAGGATGTACTTCATTATATTTTCTTGACCACATTTAATGCTATTAAGGATAGCTTTAGGCTAATCAATACCTTTTATAGCTAGAAGCTCAGACACACTTTATGACTCTCTTGTTTTCTCTCTACAAGGCAGTGAATACTTAAGCCATGAGGGGACAAATTCTGTCAACAGAACATCAAAGCAGAAGAGGGAGAATCGGGGACAAAACGGGGAAACAACAGAGGGGGAGAACTGAAAACGGCAAGCTGAGTTTGCAATGCTCTTCATCCGTGGCGTATCCAATACTACTTTAGCCATTTTCTATCACTCAGTTATTACCTTATATTTTCTCTTTGCATCAAGCTGCAGAAAAGATAACAGCAGTGAGGAGTCATTGAAGTCTCTACCCAAGACACTGTTTATTGGAACTGTGGAAAACCCTAATTGTTTCCAACATAATTGGAGTGAATCTGGCTTTGACCTTGTCATTGACAATTTTCCTCTCTAGCTTTCTTTTAAAAAAAATTGCTGCTGTTGATAATTTCCCAATATCAGTTCAGGAGGTGGCAAAGGGCTGGAAACAACTGAGCACACAGACATCTTTGTCTATAGACTCCCATGGAGAAATTAAATGTGTCCCGTTGTTATAAAACAAATATTTTCTATTGAAAACCCAGCACAGTCTACCAAAATAAATATAGACATAACATACTCTGCCCATTGCTGAGAAAGAAGCAATGGATCAACTTCTGTTGTAAACTCACAGTGAGGTATGCTTGGAGCTATAGATTACTACATCATACAGAGGCAGATGGTGAGGCCTTAAATCAATGATTTCTTAGCTCTTAGCATGCAAAAGAGTTAAAAATCAAATTGAACAGAATACCCAGCACAGTTAATCCACGCCTTCCAATATTCAACCCATCTACCGTTTATGGTCTACCCAGGGCCCTCACTCTCCCTCGTCTTCTAGCCCAGTATCCAGCGGCCACCTGTGCGTTAACTGCCGATGCCTCTCTAGCAGTT
Organism: Cervus elaphus; assembly: GCF_910594005.1. Classification (NCBI taxonomy): domain Eukaryota; kingdom Metazoa; phylum Chordata; class Mammalia; order Artiodactyla; family Cervidae; genus Cervus; species Cervus elaphus. The sequence continues at coordinate 8,966,149 of NC_057837.1, read as the reverse complement.
GTAAGAAGAAAACCTTCTAGTGATCAATGCCCAGGGAAAGCTCATAAATGTAAAAACTACTGTTTAGGTACTGAATCATTTTTTTTTAGCTATACAATTTCTTCTGTAGTGGCCTTCACCTCAAAGGGTATTTAGTCCATATTATCAACTCTACCCAGCCAGGCACTTGGCCCAAGGCTGTGATAAAATACTAACAACTTTATGGGATCATAAATCTCCATGTCCAGTGCATATTATTTAGAAAGTGGTTGCCACACTCACCAGCCCTTAGGGTGACTATAAGCACCCACTTGGGGCCAAATGGCCATAAATATCCCTCCAAAAAAATAATAAAAAGAAGCAATAGTTTAAAAAAAAATCAAACTCAAACTGTGCCCGTTAAATTCACATCTACTTTTAAATCCTCCCTCCCCATCAAGTCTTTAATGAGGAAAGCATGCTGCTGCTTTTAATGTCTCTATTTACACACAAACTCAAGTAAAATAAAAATATCAGTTATTAAGCACGGGATTTTCTGCATTGATGAAAATCTGTCCTAAATGAGGGGGATCATGAATTACTGGGCTTATTGAAATATTAACATCAGTTGAACTGGGATTTTCAACATTGACTTAATGCAAAATTATACTTTGCCTGATTTTTTAGGAGGATAACCACAATCTTTTTCTATCTTAGCACACAAATTCTGGTGTGGAGACTAAGTAGGCAATGAAACAACACACTTTACAAGCTCAGGTAAAAGAAGATGAAATGCGAGCTGCGTTGTGTTTTGCTCAGAGCATACTTCACCAACCCCCGGAACACACATCCACCCCTGCCCTGCGTGGGCGAGAGAGGTAGAAGGGTGCAGATGGGGAGTGTGATGGACACGGGGAAACTTACCGGACAATGACTGTTGTTAACCTCACAACAGCGTTCCATCAACCCCCTCCCCCAGGCCTCCTTCCAAACCAAAAAAAGCAATTCTGATAGCGTGATGGAATCAAATTACTTGAGAGAAATGAGCTGAAGGAACCTCACCGTTAAGCAATTGCCAGAGCAGCCACTCAGACAATTCTGGCTAACGGCTGCGTTTCACAAGAGATAAAACAGGTGAAGTAATAAGACTGACACTGGCCCCGTCACTGCAGTGAGCATGGCAGCGGAATGCTAACGAGGGGGTCGCTGGCTTCCCGCAGCAGAGCAAAAGTGCACACAGGGGCAAGAAGGAGGCAGCCGCAGCCCGTCCTCAGCAGGGTGGAGTCTTAGCTGTTGTTTGAAAGGATAAGGCAGGCTGTGTCACACATCTGTATACACATAATACGGCAGGCTTGGTTATTTGCACATACGTGTGCGTGATCAATTGCTTCAGGCGTGTCCGGCTCTTTGCAACCATATGGACTGTAGCCCACCAGGCTCCTCAGGCCATGGGATTCTCCAGGCAAGAATACTGGAATTGGTTGCCATGCCCTCCTCCAGGGGATCTTCCTGACCCAGGGATCGAACCTGCGTCTCCTATGTCTCCTGCCTTGCAGGCAGATTCTTCACTGCTGAGCCACCAGGGGAAGCCCATTTGCATACATATACACATACAATATGGCATATCAATAAGCTGCATCACTGTGGAAGACTCAGACCACGCCCTACATACATCCCCATGGCATGTGTCATCCTCACATCCTGGCTCAACTTACACCCACTGGCACCTGCTGCCTTTCAACTGTGGGTTCTCACTGCCCACTGTGGGGCAAGTCCAAAGTGTCAGGGAATCAAGGGCACCAGGAGCATCCTTCAGTCATGATTAAAGAGGTGGTGGGTACCTGGATCAGACCGCCCACCCCCCGGTGGAGAAGGCTGAGGGGCAGGCTGAATGCTGCCCAGTGAGTGGATGCCCCCATGGTCCACAGCAAGGATGCTCAGCAAGATCCTCTTTGCTGACTCCCTTTCATTGTCTATCTCCCCTACTACCTTTCATGAAACTCTCTCCCAAACTCAACCCTAACCTCTGCTTTTGGGGGAAGGGAAACTATGACAGCCATCAACATCCGTTCATGAACTTGAGGAAGTGAGGTGTCATGTCTTACCTGGAGAGCACTCTTTCTCTAAACTTTTCTAGTTGTCATCTTGGGAACATGCACAGTAGAGAATGTTTTATAAATTACTTGATGGCAGAGAGAAAAGAGTTAGGGAGCCCACTGGTCATCAGCATGAAATCACAATCATATTTTACTTCTGGGAGGTGCAGAGGGCTTCCTTGTGGCTCAGCTGGTAAAGAATCCACTTGCAATGCGGGAGACCTGGATTCGATCCCTGAGTTGGGAAGATCCCCTGGAGAAGGCAGTGGCTACCCACTCCAGTATTCTGGCCTGAGGATATTCCATGGACTGTATCATCCATGGGGTTGCCAAGAGTTGGACACGACTGGGCGACATTCACTTCACTTTCAGAGGTCATAAGCCAGGTTCACATTGGCATGTGAAGCTGCCCTAATACATAGAAATCTTGAAATAGCAAAATTGCTGCTGCTGTTCTTTCTGTTAACATTTAGCAAGAAATTATTCTGTAAGTCACAAAGTAAAATGCATGCCAATACTAAGTAATCTTCACAACAGCCCAAGGAAAAGAAGGGAGAAGAACGAAGATGAGTTGGCTTCTAAATGGACAGTGGCAGTGTATTGAGGGAGGAGTTGGTCAAAGATGTTTAATTTGGATTAATCTTGAATACAATCAAGAGGTATGCAAAGTATAGTCTGTCGTACAAGCTTTAATGAACTTAGAATCACTCACTAATTTATCACTGATAAATGTGATGTGGACCAGCACCTACCTGAAGAGTAAGCAAGGATACCGCACGTGGCTATGGATGGGCATGGGGAGGAAGCCTGTTCTTAGAAGCCCTGCCACCTCTGGCTTACAGCTAAAACAGCTCCAAACCCTCAAAACTCCCTTCAGGATATATACAATCTTCATCATTTTACAGAAGTGAAAAAAAATGACTGTAGGGGAAGTCAAGCACAGGCAGGGCCAGGGCCAGCCTTCCCCCTCCGCCCCCGGGCCTGGATCCACCAACTTCCCTCCCTCCATCCCCACTCTAGCCCAGCGCCTGGCACTCCGTTCATCCTCACATCTCCGCAGAAGGATGATCACCACAGTGCTTCTCCTTCAGAGACTCCAGTCCAGAGGCAACACGGTTTCAAATTCCGAAGAAAGGAAGTCAGCCTGAAGGCCCCTGTGGTCAGAGAGCTTGTTGCCAAGCACAGAGCCTCCTGTGAGGACCACGCCTGATAGCCCCGGGCGTCTGATGCCCTGCCCTCTTTCTCCCGTGGAGCCCCCAGTCTAGCTCTTAATATCTTCACTGAAGAGCATGACTTGGGCCCAAGGAGCCCCTGGGGACCGTAGAAAAGCTGGTTATTCCTCAACATGTAGGTACTGTAATTGTGGACACAGTTATTAATAAAATCTGAACATTTGAAGCTCACTGGCTCACAACAGAACTTCTGTGACATCATGCCTTTCCCCGTGGCCCTGCCTTACCCCTCGCTTTATGGTATCAGCTTCGTACTGATTTTCCAAGCACAACCTCTAGAATTGGTCATGAAGAAAGGAAAATTCTATTCTTCTTATTTTAATCTCCTCACGCCCATTCTTTCATTTCACTTGACATTATGTGTGCCATAGCGAATAATACCCCATAAATTCTACTATATTCGCCTCAGACTTGAGTAACGTTTGCTTTCCCTTAAAAAAAAAAATTGTGAAACATGAAGTTTTCAAGTTGTCTCTGCTCTGCAAAGCAGGTCTGAATGAGCTGCATTTTATGGGACACAAGGTTACTATCTATGCAAGCTTCATCAGCTTCTCAAACTTATGAGCACTGGTGTCTTATTTCTGAGAGTGTTTTTAAAATCATCTTTTGCCTAAGGAATTATAATAATGACCTGAGAAATGGCTCGTGAAACAAATTCTATTCTATGCAAGCTGTTCCTACTAACCCTGAATAAGTCTCTGGAGAAGGGAGATGAAAGACCTCAAAGAATCACCTGGAAAAGAATTCTTATGAAATTTTTTAAAAGATGATTTTTCCAAAAAGGGTAATCAAAGGAGTTCATTGAGGACACCACATTTGAGTAGAAAAGACTGACACTGGGATCAACTGAGAGATGAAAATTCAGTGTCTACTTTCTGAACTGGTGGTGTGTATGGTCCATGGACCTGGGGGGCAGTGACCTTTCCAATTTAAAGCACATGATCTCATGTCCATGCTAGAAGCCCCGTGTGGCTTCCTCCATGCTTATGACCAAAGTTCACACTCCTCGCTTTGGCTTGCAGGGCACTTCTGCTGCCCTTCCCAAAATCTGAAATGACCTTGGACCCATGTGATTGGTCACCTTGCACCTATCCCATTGCAAAAGAAGCTCCAAAAGGCAGAACCCTTGTCTTACTCACTTTTCCACCTTTAGTTGTGCTGTTCAGTCACTTCTATTTGTGACCCTATACACTGTAGCCCAACAGGTTCCTCTATCCATGGAATTCTCCAGACAAGAATACTGGAGTGGGTTGCCATTTCCTTCTCCAGGGGATCTTCTTGACCCAGGGATCGAACATGTGCCTCCTGCATCAGCAGGCAGATTCTTTACCACTGAGCCACTAAGGAAGCCCTCTCCTTCAGTGACAAAGCAAAACAGGTGCTCAAAAAAATGGAGTGTGAGCAGTGAAGACCCGGGACATAACTGGTCACTCCAGTGCCCTGTCAGGCTCCCTCACCCCCTGCCATGATTTTACACCACCTGAGGTCTAGGCAAATCAGTCCTTGCCACCAGAGAGAAGGAAATTAACTGATTCTGTGTTGCTTACTGGAGCCTGCTGGCTAAATATCACACGCATATGACTTTCAGTTCAGTCGCTCAGCCGTGTCTGACTCTTTGCGACCCCATGGACTGCAGAACGCCAGGCCTCCCTGTCCATTGCCAAATCCTAACTCAAGTCCATTGAGTTAGTGACGTCATTCAACCATCTCATCCTCTGTCAGCCCCTTCTCCTCCTGCCTTCAATCCTTCCCAGCATCAGGGTCTTTTCTAATGAGGTCTTTTTAGAAGTCTTTTCAGAGGTCTTTTCTAATGAGTTCTTTGCATCAGGTGGCCAAAGTACTGGAGTTTCAGCTTCAGTATCAGTCCTTCCAATAAATATTCAGGACTGATTTCCTTTAGGATGGACTCGTTGGATCTCCTTGCAGTCCAAGGGACTCTCAAGAGTCTTCTCCAACACCACAGTTCAAAACCATCAATTCTTCAGGGCTCAGCTTTCTTTATAGTCCAACTCTCACATCTATACAGAACTACAAAAAAAATCATAGCTTTGACTATATGGACCTTTGTTGGCAAAGTAATGTCTCTGCTTTTTAATATGCTGTGTAGATTGGTCATTTTAATTAAATTAATTAGGTCTTTTAATTTCATGGCTGCAGTGACTATCTACAGTGATTTTGGAGCCCCAAAAAATAAAGTCGGTCACTGTTTCCACTGTTTCCCCATCTATTTGCCATGAAGGGATGGGATGGGATGCCATGATCTTAGTTTTCTGAATGTTGAGCTTTAAACCAACTTTTTCACTCTCCTCTTTCACTTTCATCAAGAGGCTCTTTTGTTCTTCACTTTCTGCATAAGGGTGGTGTCATCTGCATATCTGAGGTTATTGATATTTCTTCCAGCAATCTTGATTCCAGCTTGTGCTTCCTCCAGCCCAGCGTTTCTCATGATGTACTCTGCATATAAGTTAAATAAGCAGGATGACAATATACAGCCTTGATGTACTCCTTTCCCTATTTGGAACCAGTCTGTTGTTTCATGACCAGTTCTAACTGTTGTTTCCTGACCTGCATACAGATTTCTCAAGAGGCAGGTCTGGTGGTCTGGTATTCCCATCTCTTTTAGAATTTTCCAAAGTTTGTTGTGGTCCACGTAGTCAAAGGCTTTGGCGTAGTCAATAAAGCAGAAATAGATGTTTTTCTGGAACTCTCTTGCTTTTTTGATGATTCAGTGGATGTTGGCCTTTGATCATTGGTTCCTCTGCCTTTTCTAAATCCAGCCTGAACATCTGGAAGTTCATGGTTCACATATTGCTGAAGCCTGGCTTGGAGAATTTTGAGCATTACTTTACTAGCATGTGAGATGAGTGCAATTGTATGCTAGTTTGAGCATTCTTTGGTATTGCCTTTCTTTGGGATTGGAATGAAAACTGACCTTTTCCAGTCCTGTGGCCACTGCTGAGTTTCCAAATGTGCTGGCATATTGAGGGCAGCACTTTCACAGCATCATCTTTCAGGATTTGAAATAGCTCAACTGGAATTTCATCACCTCCACTAGCTGTGTTCGTAGTGATGCTTCCTAAGGCCCACTTGGTTTCGCATTCCAGGATGTCTGGCTCTAGGTGAGTGATCACACCATTGTGATTATCTGGGTCATGAAGATCTTTTTTGTATTGTTCTTCTATGTATTCTTGCCACCTCTTCTTAATATCTTCTGCTTCTGTTAGGTCCATACAATTTCTGTCCTTTATTGAGCGCATCTTTGCATGAAATGTTCCCTTGGTTTCTCTAATTTTCTTGAAGAGATCTCTAGTCTTTCCCATTCTATTGTTTTCCTCTATTTCTTTGCATTGATCACTGAGGAAGGCTTTCTTATCTCTCCTGGCTATTCTTTGGAACTCTGCATTCAAATGGGAATATCTTATCTTGTCTCCTTTGCCTTTCACTTCTCTTCGTTTCACAGCTATTTGTAAGGCCTCCTCAGACAACCATTTTGCCATTTTGCATTTATTTTCCTTGAGGATGGTCTTGAGCCCTGCCTCCTGTACAATGTCACAAACCTGTATCCATAGTTTTTCAGTCACTCTGTCTAACAGATCTAATCCCTTGAATCTATCTGGCACACCCAGGAGATCGAGATCTAGGTCCTCTTGGCTTTCTGTCTGATAAACCCCTCTTGGGCTTCTGTCACCCTCAAGTGGGGACAGTACAGGACCAATTTCAGGGACACATCAGCACAAGGAGTCTGGAAGCTTCGACTGTCACCCTCTCGCAGGCGGAAAACAGTTTATGTCCCAAGAAGCTGATTTTATGCCCCTCACCTGCCCAGGCAGGAGCAAGATTCTCCTGAAGGAGCCACGCTGAAAACCGTCAGCCCAGCTCCCAGCAGTTTAATCCCAGTCAACAAATATGGAAGAAGATGAGTTAGTCCCCAAAGCCTCTGATTATTGGCTTTTACAGATCAATGGCTGGTCCAGTTCCCTGAAGGCCTGTGTAAACTGCCCTCATCAGTCTAGGAATTCCTCTGAAAAGCTTCTCAGTGACCATCTGCACTCTGATAAACACACAGTGTGAACTATCTCTCAAGGCTCAATGCTGAGATAGACACTACCTTCAACCCTCTACAATCTGAGGTTTGAGCTAGCCTCCCAATGTCAGTATGCACAATTTTCCTACATAGGGAGGGCCCAGCTGGTGGAAACTCTTCTCCACGGTTTGAAAGCATATATCATGGCAGCCTCTCTTTTGCTGAGTGAGCCAGAGGTGAAAGCACTCTTAGGGCCTAAAATTATAATTAAAAATAAAACATCCGGTATGATTTTTGTGATCAAAAATACCTTCTTTTGATAAAATTAAAGTCCACTGGAGGACCACATACTGAAAGTCATTTGCAAAGACATTTCAAAAGATACCAAGTGAGAAATTCTGAAAACTTCCATGTTGAGACAGACAGCAAAGCTTCAAGTCTGAGGTGAGCAGTAATGCCACCAATAGACCATTGTATCTCTTTTTAGTAGTTTAGTTTGAGTGTGCTGGATCAGATAAGTGTCCCCTGTTCTCCACTCCTCTTTGCTACATCATTTACCAGCGGGCTTTGCAGAAACTGTCCCTATGAGTGGAGTGTACTTCTCTGCCTGTCTGATGTTGAATTTGGGTGTGTGAATTTCTTTGGAATTTGGATGTGAGCAGAAATGAGGCTTTAAAAGCTCTTTCTGGCATAAAAAGAATACCCCAGGTAGACGCTGCTCTTTCAGACTGGTCCCTGAAATGAGACAGGTGACAGAGACTGAGCCCCAGTAAAAGCCTGGAACCCAGCATGGCCAGAGCAAGCCTGGCCTTCATCAGTTAATCAACAGCCAGACCACAGAATCAGGAACCAGAGAATCAAGGCTCCTTGCTGTCAGCCATTGGACTGGAGGGGTTGTCTTAATGCAGAAAAACCTGACTGATACACTGAGCTAGACTTGATAGTGAGGGAACGTAAGTGTTTTTCTGAGATCCCACGAAGGCCACACAGCAGCCAGGAGTGGTCTGTCCTTTTGTCTAGGTCTTTGTCGTCTTCTGAATATGGTTTCACTCGTGGACTGCTCGTCCAGAGTGAAATATTATCCACATAATAAAATCTGTATACTCGTTCAAGAATTTAATCAGGGCAGGGGAATGGGTTCCAGAGGACCGCTCGAACAAGGGAAAGAAGAGGCCTGGCGTCAGACCCACCATACTGTGACTGTCCCCCTGCATCCTGCAAGTTGCCCATTGGGTGAACGCAGCACGTTTCTTTGCTCCGTCTCTGCACCTGCAACGTGGCCCTAAGGTTACTCTTGTGAAGACCGAGTGGTGTAAGTCACAAGCCTCTTGTTTGTCACAGGTTGTCTCATTTAGGCCCCTTTCCCTATAGGTACTTAAAGATGTGAGAGAGCTGAAGCGTGTAAGCAAGCCTAAAGCTAGGTAGGTGAATGCCGGTCAGCAAGGGAGCCCTGGAGACCCAGCTGAGAGCGCTAAGCTCTTCAGTCCACCACGGGCAGCGGCTCTGAGCACAGGTGCATTCATTCTTCAAGATCAATCTCACAGTTTGTCAAGAACTTGGCAGCAGATTTACATTACCTGCTTTCTCCCAGAATTCCCTCTTGACACTAGGAAATGCAATTTTTGGTAACAGAAATAGGTATTGGAAGAAACAGGTTTTCACAAGATTGACCTCATTTACAGCTAAACTTCTGAAAGAATTGTACCATACTTGCTGTCCTCTAAAATATCAACCTCCAAAAGGAGTTTACAGATTCAGTTCAGTTCAGTTGCTCAGTCGTTTCCGACTCTTTGCGACCCCATGAATCACAGCACACCAGGCCTCCCCGTCCATCACAAACTCCCAGAGTTTACTCAAACTCATGCCCATCAATTCGGTGATGCCATCCAGCCATCTCATCCTCTGTCATCGCCTTCTCCTCCTGCCCTCAATCCCACCCAGCATCAGGGTCTTTTCTAATGAGTCAACGCTTCACACGAGGTGGCCAAAGTACTGGAGTTCCAGCTTCAGCATCAGTCCTTCCAATGAACACCCAGGACTGATCTCCTTTAGGATGGACTGGTTGGATCTCCTTGCAGTCCAAGGGACTCTCAAGAGTCTTCTCCAACACCACAGTTCAAAAGCATCAATTTTTCGGTGCTCAGCTTTCTTCACAGTTCAACTCTCACATCCATACATGACCACTGGAAAAACCATAGCCTTGACTAGATGGAACTTTGTTGGCAAAGTAATGTCTCTGCTTTTATATATGCTGTCTAGGTTGGTCATAACTTTCCTTCTAAGGGGTAAGCATCTTTTAATTTCATGGCTGCAATCACCATCTGCAGTGATTTTGGAGCCCCCAAAAATAAACTCTGACACTGTTTCCACTGTCTCCCCATCTATTTCCCATGAGGTGATGGGACCAGATGCCATGATCTTAGTTTTTTGAATGTTAAGCTTTAAGCCAACTTTTTCACTCTCCTCTTTCACTGTCATCATGAGGCTTTTTAGTTCCTCTTCACTATCTGCCATAAGGGTGGTGTCATCTTCATATCTGAGGTTATTGATATTTCTTCCAGCAATCTTGATTCCAGCTTGTGCTTCCTCCAGCCCAGCGTTTCTCATGATGTACTCTGCATATAAGTTAAATAAGCAGGGTGACAATATACAGCCTTGACGTACTCCTTTTCCTATTTGGAACCAGTCTGTTGTTTCATGACCAGTTCTAACCGTTGCTTCCGAACCTGCATATAGGTTTCTCAAGAGGCAGGTCAGGTGGTCTGGTAGTCCCATCTCTTTCAGAATTTTCCACAGTTTATTGTGATCCACACAGTCAAAGGCTTTGGCGTAGTCAATAAAGCAGAAATAGATGTTTTTCTGGAACTCTCTTGCTTTTTCGATGATCCAGTGAATATTGATGTTTGATCTCTGGTTCCTCTGCCTTTTCTAAAATCAGCTTGAATATCTGGAATTTCACGGTTCACGTATTGCTGAAGCCTGGCTTGGAGAATTTTGAGCATTACTTTACTAGCATGTGAGATGAGTGTAATTATGTGGTAGTTTGAACATTCTTTGGGATTGCCTTTCTTTGGGATTGGAATGAAAACTGACCTTTTCCAGTCCTGTGGCCACTGCTGAGTTTTCCAAATGTGCTGGCATATTGAGTGCAGCACTTTCACAGCATCATCTTTCAGGATTTGAAATAGTTTAACTAGAATTCCCTCACCTCCACTAGCTTTGTTTGTAGTGATGCTTCCTAAGGCCCACTTGACTTCACATTCCAGGATGTCTGGCTCTAGGTGAGTGATCACACCATTGTGATTATCTGGGTCATGAAGATCTTTTTTTGTACAGTTCTTCTGTGTATTCTTGCCACCTCTTCTTAATATCTTCTGCTTCTGTTAGGTCCATACAATTTCTGTCCTTTATTGAGCCCATCTTTGTATGAAATGTTCCCTTGGTTTCTCTAATTTTCTTGAAGAGATCTCTAGTCTTTCCCATTCTGTTGTCTTCCTCTATTTCTTTGCATTGGTCACTGAGGAAGGCTTTCTTATCGCCTGGTTATTCTTTGGAACTCTGCATTCAAATAGGAATATCTTTCCTTTTCTACTTTGCTTTTCACTTCTCTTCATTTCATAGCTATTTGTAAGGCCTCCTCAGACAACCATTTTGCCTTTTTGCATTCTTTTCCATGGGGATGGTCTTGATCCCTGTCTCATGTACAATGTCATGAACTTTCATCCAAGGTTCATCAGGCTATCAGATCTAGCCCCTTAAATTTATTTCTCACTTCCACTGTATAGTCATAAGGGATTTGATTTAGGTCATACCTGAATGGTCTAGTGGTTATCCCTACTTTCTTCAGTTTAAGTCTGAATTTGGCAATAAGGAGTTCATGATCTGAGCCACAGTCAGCTCCCAGTCTTGTTTTTGCTGACTATATAGAGCATCTCCATCTTTGGCTGCAAAGAATATAATCAATCTGATTTCGGCATTGACCACCTTGTGATGTCCATGTGTAGTGTCTTCTCTTGTGTTGTTGGAAGAGGGTGTTGCTATGACCAGTGCGTTCTCTTGGCAAAACTCTCTTAGCCTTTGCCCTGCTTCATTCCATACTCCAGGCCAAATTTGCCTGTTACTCCAGGTGTTTTTTGACTTCCTACTTTTGCATTCCAGTCCCCTACAATGAAAGGGACATCTTTTTTGGGTGTTAGTCCTAAAAGGTCTTGTAGGTCTTCATAGAACCGTTCAACTTCAGCTTCTTCAGCATTACTGGTTGGGACATAGGCTTGGATTGCCATGATATTGAATGGTTTGCCTTGGAAACAAACAGAGATCATTCTGTCGTTTTTGAGATTGCATCCAAGTACTGTATTTCGGAGTCTTTTGTTGACTATGATTGCTACTCCATTTCTTCTAAGGGTTTACGGATTAGATCCCCCCAAATCACCACACTCTGGATTTTTACAGAAGCCTAGTAAGAGGGGCACACTTCTTTAAAGAATCTAAAAGGAATTCGGAGGGACCTGAACAATGGATTGATTTGTTGTTGTTGTTGTTGTGTGTGTGTATACTATTCTATCTAGAACATTTTCTTCACTGGTTTTTGGATTTCAAAGTTTTACCCAAATATAAGACACTACTCCTAAAAATGCCTAGAGGGATGTAACAGGAAGTGATGCATGTACCATTTTCCTCAGATGGACAGAATCTGGCTCATTCTTCTAAACCACAGTGAGGCACTTGGGGGTAGGAGGTTTGAGGGATGACACAGGAATAAAGAGACCAAATAAGCCACAGAATTGTAAAGCTGGAAAACTGCATTTTCAAATGCAAATTTCCCACAATGCTCATCACTGTTCATCATAATAATGAATGACAGTATCTCAGAAACCATGAGCTCTAGACCAAGTCTGTGGTAAGATAATGAAATCCTAGAAGGGTGTATTTCCCATCAAAAATCAATCTGTTCTCCTGCTAGAGCTACAGCAAGCAAATGCACAACGTGAAGTTGTAACACACTATGAAAACCTGCCGGGGTCGGGGATGTTCAGTATGCGCTTTTAGAGGTAACACTACCCACTTAAACATATAAGTAGAAGGTTTATTTTGATGGATTTCTTTTGGAAGTGGGAATTTTTGTGTGGACGCCAAGGTATCAAGGTATTGCTGATGGAAATATAAAGTAGACACACAACATTTCACTTATGTAACACATGAAAAGATTTTTTTTTTTCCCTTAAAAAATAGAATGGCATTCTGGCACTTAAGGGTGCTTGGGATTCATCCCTCTGTTCTGACAAAGAAAAGGCTAAACAAACTGAAAATATTTTTTAAAAGATCTTCTTAGATCCATAAGAGAAGTGAGGTAACAGCGAAAACCACTATCCCTTTAATTTGGAGAAACTGGTGAATACAGAGAATTCCAACTTATCAGAACAGAAACTCCTAAGCAGAAATCTTCACAGGAACCAGTACCATGGCAGGAAAACCTAAACTGTAATTGAGGAATTGTTTGTTGGAGCTTGGAATACACAATTCTATGTCAACTTCAAAAAAACGTAACTTACCAGACCAGCTCAATGAGTTTACTCAGGAATAGTTGAAAGAACTGCAATTCAGAAGACGCAAGCTCTGGTGGACCACAAGAAACTCGAAAACAAGAGACACAGGTTGCTTTTATAAGGGAAAATGGGGCTTTGGGTGGGACTGTTCTAAATGAAATTTCACTGGAGGAAAGAAAGCGTTCAGGGTGGTAGCTTCTCATAGCCTGAGCAGCAGTGTTTTCCATTGGCTGGGCTTGTTGCTGGGCAACAAGAGCTAGTCCTTCCTCCTGCTTCCTCTCTGAGATGCAAGTAGTGTCTTTTATTTGGGATAATTGACAATGGCTGGGAGGGTATAAGAACTCCCCACACAGGTCTTCCCAAGTCTAATTTTAGTGGAAGTTTCCTTTTTTTTTTTTTTTTAAATACACCAGAAAGTTACAAATTCCACAGTGGTGGGGGGCTAGTCTTAGGGTCGCCCCCCACCCCCCACCCCCCAACTTTTGTGAATTTTACCTTGATCAGGTTCTTACAGTGAGTAGAGATTAAAAAATCACCTCCTGCTCTCTGCAAAGGTGGGGGTGTTGGTGTGGGGGGTTGGGGGAGGTGGCTTGGGACTTCTTTGAAACATGTTGCTCAGTTCTTTACAAGGCCTGCCTTCAGGAGAAATTGCTTAACCAGAGCCTAATCTACCAGATGGAAGGGCCATGTTCTACTTCAGCCAGCTCCAGGCACCTACATTGTTGTTGTTTAGTCGCTAAGTCTATTCTGACTCTTTTGCAACCCCATGGACCATAGTCCACCAGGCTCCTCTGTCCATGGTATTTTTCAGGCAAGAATACTGGAGTGGGTTGCTGTTTCCTTCTCCAGGGGATCTTTCCAACCCAGGGATCGAACCTGTGCTTCCTGCCTTAGTGGATTCTTTACCACTGAGCCACCAGGAAAACCTGAGGCATTCACATGAGGAAGGTAAATACCTGACTCCAGGCGCTCTAGTTATTCCATCCACCTGACGTGGAGAAGGGAAGCTGAGAAGCACTTGTGATATTCACAGTTCAGAAGCCTAGGCTCAAAACAGACTGAGAACTCATCACAGGACTACAGAATGTTCTCTCCCCCCACCACCTCACTACCACCTTACTAAAGACCTATTTACTGCAGTTCCGTCTACCCAGTACATCATGTCCAGCTATCAAGGAAAAATTACCAGACATACTAAGAGGCAAAAAAAAAAAGCACAGTTGGAAGAGACAGAGCAAGCATCAGAATCAAACAGATATAGCAAGGATGCTGGAATGATTAATATGATAAGGATTCTAACAGATCAAGTATATATCATACAAGAACATATGTGCATTATAAGTTGAGAGACAAATTCTAAGAAAGAAATAGAAAAAAATTTGAGTTCAAAAATAGTGTAACAGAAATGAAGAATGCCTTTGATGGGCTTATTAATAGAGTAGACACAGGTGAAGAAAATTTCTGACCTTGAGGGTATAGAAGCTTTGAAAGTTAACAGAGACTTAAAAAATAGAAAATAAAGAGGATAAGACAAAAATAGAGCAGAATATCTAAGAACTGTGAGACAAATACAAGAAGTATATATAATGGAATACCAGAAGGAAAAGAAAGAAACAAAAATATTTGAAGCAATAATGGCTGGGAATTTCTTCCAGATTAGTGTCAGACACCAGACTATAGATATAGGAAGTTCAGAGAACACCAAGGAAGACTAAAACAAACCAAAAACAAAACTACACCTTGGCATATTGTATTCAAGTTGCAAAATTAAAGATAAATTTTTAAAAATCTTGAAAGAAGCCAGAGAGAAAAAATGCATTTTATGTATAGAGGATAAAAGATAAGAATTGTACCCAATGTCTCAGAAACCATGCAAGCAAGAGAGGGGAGTGAAGTGTGTAACGTGTTGAGAAAACAAAATCACAGAATCAAAATTCTTCACCTTGCAAAATTATCCTTCAAAACTGAAGAAGACATAAAGACTTTCTCAGATACAAAATTTGAGGGAATTGTTTTCTGGTAGACCTGCCTTGTGAGAAATGTTCTTCAGAGTAGAGGAAAACAATGTAAGTCAAACAGATCTATATACAGTAAGGAAGAGCATTAGAGAGGGAATAAGTAAAGGTAAAGTAAAAACTTTTATTCTTATTCTGAATTGATTTAACAAATTTAAAAAATATAATAGGAACCGTGTGTGTGTGTGTATATCTATCTATCTATATATATATATCTTAGCAGATAGTATAGGAGAAAATATAGAAAACATTTGTATGGTGATAACTTTTAGATACAGCATCAAAGGCTCAATTGATAAGCTGGCCACCATTAAAATTAAAAACTTCTACTCTGTGAAAAACCACTGTCAAGTGAATGACAAGCCATACAGGGAGAAAATATTTGCAAGACACATCTGATAAAAGACTGTTATCCAAAAATATACAAAGAACTCTGAAAACTCATCAATAAGAAAATGAACAAGTTGATTTAAAAAATGAGCAAAAGATCTGATCAGATACCTCACCAAAACACACACACAAACACACACACACACACACACACAGAGGAAATAAGCTTATAAAAAGATTCTCTCCATCACATTTTATCAGAGAACTGAAAATTAATAATGAGATACCACTACACAGTTATTAGAAAGACCAAAATCTGGGAAACTGACAACACCAAATGCTGGTGAGGATGCAGAACAAGAGGAAGTCCCAATTCATTACTGGTGGGTATGCAAGGTGGTACAGCCACTTTGAAAGACAATTTGGCAGTTTCCTACAGACTAAATGTACTCTTACCATATGCTCCTTAGTATTTATGTAAAGGTGTTATGTCCACACAAAAACCTGCACACAGATCATTCATAGTTGCCTAAATTAAAAGCAAAATGTCCTTTAGCAGCTGAGTGAATAAACAAACTGTGGTACCTCCAGACGATGGAATATTTTGTTGTTCAGTTGCTAAAGTTATGTCTGACTCTTTGGGACCCCCATGGCCTGCAGCTCGCCAGGCTCCTCTGTCCATGGGGTTTTTGCAGGCAAGAATACTGGAGTAGGTTGTTATTTTCTTCTCCAGCGGATCTTCCCAGACTAGGGATCCAACTGGTGTCTCCTGTATTGGCAGGCAGATTCTTTACCACTGAGCCACCAGGAAAACCCAATCAAATATTAGTCAGTGAGCTACCAACACATGAAAAGACACAAAGGGAACTTATAATACTAAATGAAAGAAGCCAATCTGAAAAGACTACATATTGTATGGTTCAAACTGGAAATTATAATACTGTGGATACCATAAAAGGATCAAAAGGTGCCAGGGGTTAAGGGGGAGGAAGTGATGAATAGGTGTAGCACAGAAGATTTTTAAAGGCAATGACAGTATTCTTTATGATACTATAATTATAGATACATGTCATACTTTTATCCAAGCCTATAGAAAGTACAACACCAAGAGTGAACCCTAATATAAACTACAGACTTTGGGTGATAATGATGTGTCAGTGTAGGTTCAGTGATTATAAATAATGTACCACTTTCCTATGGGATTTGTGGTGGAGGCTGTATGTGGGCAGGTGGTGTACAGGGAATCTGTTTTCCACTGAGCTTTGTCATGAATCTAAAACTTCTCTAAAAAGTAGCCTATTAAAAATAAAGTTAAACTTTTAAAAAAGTAAAATAATGTAAAATAAAATAAACAGCCCTCAGCTTTGACAGATGAGCATTTCCAGTTGCTGTGTTTAGCATATTTTCTAAATGACAGTTTTACCCACCAGCAACTTCAGTGTTCTTTTGGAATCCTAAATTCAAAAGCTCATTTTAGGAAATGATATTAAAGCAATTCCCGTGTGACAGGAAGCACATAAAATTTCAACTCTCTTAAGCACAGAGGCCTGGTAATTACTGAGGAATGTTTTATCAGATGTAAAACTCTTATTGTGGAATAATGTCAGCAGTGGCTTTAATAACACATTGACGTTACAAAGTACTTTTCATGATCACCAGAAATTCCCTTTAGTACTGCCCATTGCATCGCATGTCAGAATTATACTCAGGCACATTTCTGACATATAATAAATGCTGTATTTCCATTAAAAAATGTAGAATGGACTATTGATACATACAATATGGATGAATCTCTAAGACAGTACTTTGAATGAAAGAAGCCAGATGTAAAGTGTATATACTGGCAAGATTCCATTGAAGTTCCAGAACAGGCAAAACTAAGCTGTTAGAAATCAGAACAATGGTTATTTAAGGGGGAATTACCAATTCAGGGATTGCCTGAAAGGTAAGGCAACTTTCCCGCGTGACAGAAATGTTCTACATCATGACTGCGTAGTTGGTTACAGAGGGATATACAATTATTCAAATCTTCCCTCCTGACTCAAAAGAAGCTGTGAAAAAATTCCTTCCAAATGATTCCTGCCAGAATGGGGCCCAGGGGCCCAGGTTGACTGCCCTTATTAATGTCCAGTGCTCACGTCAAGGAAGTGGACGACTCAAGCGTGAGAAGGAGACTCCTAGTGTTCTAATCTCTCTGCAGCACTGATGAGGCTGTGATCACTTTCATAATAAGCACTGCTTTTTGTAAAGCAAGAAAGAGAGGGTTGGGGGAAAGGAAGCAAAGATTAAGAGAGTGAAACATTCCCTTGACAGGAGACATCGGGAGTACAGAAGTAAGAACAATCAGTAGGGGAGGCATGCCAGAGATGGGGGAGGGGGCGGAGTCTGCCTGAGGGGGCGGGGTCTGCCTGAAGGGTTTGGGGTTGGAGTCTGCCTGAGGAGGGCAGAGTCTGCCTGAGGGGGGTGGAGTCTGCCTGAGGGGGCGGGGTCTGCCTGAGGGGGCGGGGTCTGCCTAAAGGTGTTGGGGTTGGAGACTGCCTTGGGGGGCAGAGTCTGCCTGAGGGGATGGAGTCTGCCTGAGGGGGCGGAGTCTGCCTGAAGGGGCGGAGTCTGCCTGAAGGGGGTGGAGTCTGCCTGAGGGGGCAGGGTCTGCCTGAGGGGGTGGAGTCTGCCTGAGGGTTGGGTGGGTACGGGTAGGGGCGGGTAGATGGTAGGTGACCCCTGCCCTTCTGGGGTGAAGGGCACCAATGTGTGCACCAATGTGAAGCAGCCCAATGTGTTCACAATTTGCTTCTCTGCAGGATTAGAAACAACAAATCAAGAACCAGATGGTTTTGACATGTTTCTTAAGCTTCATAGACGCTTCTGTATGTCGAACTGTGATTATATCCTAAAGGATTAGTAACTAACCACAAAATTGAAAGAACTTGTGGGTTGCTCTTTAGGGACAAGAGATAAATAGGAACCATGCAGACCATGGCCTTCTTCTCAGCCTGACTCAGTGAGAGAGAAAGGCACAGGTGAAACGGGCAGTGACAGTTTTGAGAGAAAGAGAAAAGAAGATGGTGGAATAAACCATATGGGCTGAATTAAGAAGACAAGAGCATGGGGGGTCATGTGCGGGTGTGACAATCCACTCTCTGCTCATCTCTCCCCACTCCCCACCACCAAAAATAATAATAATGATTATAAGTCACCCCCCCCCCCAAAAAAAAACACAAAACCAACCCACCCTTGTATTTTTCTATTCCTATTGGGAATGCTTTCTTTTTTTTTTTTTTGTTAGAGTGAATCACTGGGTAGAAAACTATTCAAGTATTTTTCAGTCATCGAAGGAGTCACCCTATCTTCAGAGACTTCTAGAGAATAAAAGAAAGAAGAAAGACATTCATGACAGCACAGTGGTTTCATGACCACTCTTACATGACTGGTTTAATTTACTTCTCTTCAAGGGCAGGAGCCAGCCCTGTCTTAGAATTTATTTCTGCCTGGTCACCTTCTCCCTGCATCCCAGTCAGTTCCTTCAGCACCTGTGTAACTTGTTTAAACTCAAGTTAAACCACATTCATATGTATGCTTCCTAGGAAATATGAGTTTTTTGAAAGGTGTTTATTTTCTATAACCTGGACTATCCAGGGAGAACCTGAGTGTAGGCTAGCTCTGGCTAGTACCACAGTATTTGTGCAGTGTGATGCTTTTAGTTAACATGGAGCCCCAGCAGGGCTATTCATAGGCTTCATAGCTCAGATTCTCTCTCTCTAGTGTGTGAGTGTATGTATATAAATATATATGTATATATATATAAAACATATTCTATGTAAATAATATATGCATACCATACAGGCCATATACACTAGAATTATAAACACATTGTCCTAAGACTTCATCTTAGCTTTTATTATCCAGACTAAAAGGACCTGGCCAGCCTCTGCCTTGTGTTTAGCATGAGTCATCTGGCCACTTCCAGAGCAGTAGACACTGCACCAAGGTAAGCAGACACCTACCTGGCCGGCTCCTGCAGGCTCAGACCCTCTTTCTGCAGAGACAGAATGACACACACGCTTGAGCCCAAACTATAATGTTATGCAAGATGGCACCTTCTATTTTTGTTTCTCTTGCAAAGTTTGGAGTCGCATGCTTGCCAAATGAGAACTCCCGCATCGCAAGTATGTCAACTTGAGTATTTTATAATTAAATATTAAATATATCTCTTCCTTACTTTCAAAGAATGCTATGGTTAGGGAAAGCAAAGTGTACCTGTCAGCATCCTGGCAGAAAAGACAATTTGTCAAGATGGTTTGCATACGGATATTTGATGAAGGGACCACGTGGCAGGGTGGAAAAACAAGCAGAATACATTGGGACACTCTAGGGCCAAGGGGTGGAAATCATATTACCACTGCCCAGTGAAAGAGAGCTGGAGACATAAAGTGGAGCCTGCCCGGTGAACCACGATCATGGAGAGGCGCAGCCACGGCCATAGTGGGGATGGAGAGGAGAGAAGGGTAGGGAGTCAGGGGAGCTGGGGTGGGGAGCATGGGCACATTGAGAAATATCCCAAGCACTTCCTCCCCCCTTCCCATCCTGCAGTTATCCCAAATCTCCCCTTTCCTATCAGCCAGACCCAAACAGAGTCTAGGTAGCAGGGATGGGGCTCTGGGGTGACCTTACACAGAGCGAGACAGAGAAGGGAGGGCAAGGGGTGGAGAGGAGGGGGACAAAACCACCAACAAACAAGGGAGTTGTGCTGTCATAAAACACAGCCTTCACCACGGTTCTGGACTTATCACTTCTAAAGTGTTGATTACTGTAGGCATAGCCCCAAAGATAGGGTAGCACACAGCAGTGGCACAAGAGCTCAGCTTGTGTCGGGGAAGGGGCCAGAACCAGTCAAGTATGACTTGGCTACGAGCCACGGGTCTAGGAACCAAAGTGGACAGGTGGGAACTGGTGACTCTGGCTCATGCCAACATGTGCCCAGTTTGGGGGTCGGGTAGTGTGGTTGTTGCTCAATTAGATAGCAAGCTGCTTTCTCAGGAAATGAGTCCAAAGTTTTGGGACTGCAACCTTACTTGATTCACAAGCTGATCACTCACAAGCTGATATTCACAGCCCAGGAATCTGCAGGGGACAGAGAGTCCCTTGAGGCCTGTGGCAATCAGGACCTTTACTTAATTAGCAAAACTATGGATCCATCAGGGCTTAACTACTCTAAAATCTCCTTCAGACCCTGATGATTCTTTGAAAAGATCAATTAATTTTAATACCATATGTTACATTTATTCTTTATTATTTTCAAATATTTTAAGTACAAAATGACCTTCAAAATATATCTTCATGTGTGTTATGTGCTTAAATATTTTATATCTTTTATATACACAAATGTTTGTGTGTGTGTGTATGTGTGTGTGTGTGTGTATGTATATAAAGAGAAAGACAAAGCTTTTCTAATACCCTAGGGCTATTTTAACAGTGAGTGTCAATGAATTTAGCCAAATACCATTCAAGGGCATCAAACTTTAGTCTGACGTGTTCAAATCAGGAGTAGCAGCCTGTGCGGAAGAGAAAGACCATTTTCCAGGTTTCTCCTAAAGAAGAGGCACTCAGCCTTTATTTTAAATAAGTTCTGAAGGCTAATGTACCTAGTAGAACAGAAAGTAAAGTGAAAACATGCAAGGCATCTGCAAAGAGCAGTGAGTGCAGTGCCTGCTCAAGTTTACCTCTTAAAAAAAAAGTCCAGGAGTAAAGAGTATCTGGTGTTTAACAAGCGCTCCCCAAAACTAGTCCCGTTAGATACCTAGCAAAGGAAGACGTTGCCACATTCATCACATTGTCCTCTCCAAGCCCTTGTCAAGACAAAACTGTCTCTCATGTGTCAAGTGGGATTTGTGGGAGTTAATCTGATTTTTCTTTCAGGACCAGGGATCATAGGACTTTCATGAAGGAAGTCTTTAGTACTTTACCAATATGCTCAATTTTCTGCCAGACACATGAAACGGCTGTTTGACATCAACACTGCCTGTGATGCTCGACTCTTTCTTGTATTGATTTATCTGCTAACCTTGACGAGGCAGTCTTAGATTGCAGATGGATTGTGCGCCAGGAGAAAGCCGTTTTGCCGAGAGACAACTTGCATTTGTGATTGACAGCCACCTCGCACCCACACTGCCTGGGATCTACAAAACCTCTTGAATCTCTTTCCAAGAAACAGCAATGTTTTCTTCCCTGCAGTCTTAGTTTAGGAATTAGAGAAAATGGCGCTGTAAAATAGCCAAGTTCCTTATTTACTGTGACATTCACAAGCTGTCCCATTCTGTCTCCCAGTCCACTGGGAAGTTTTTCCTAGATGTCAAGCACTGAGCTGGAGCCTTGCAAATGGGACAGAATTTCTAGCTTCGAAGAACTTGGTGAAGGGGAAGAAAACCCATGTGCACACATGCCCACACACACATACTTATGCACCATGGCAGGTAATACCAGTCTTCCACCCACATTCCCTTGGTTCTCCCTATTTATCATCTGTATCCTTGGCAGCCCGTCATGGCCGAGTGCATCACTCGCTATTCATGCACCTGGGTCTCTCAGAATGAGGCTTTCTCTGGCCCCTGGAGAGGACGAGAGGTCAGCTTGAACGAGTCAGTCGTAATGGAAAGTTAATGCCCGTGGGAGCAGTCCTTAGTGAGTGAGGGGAGTCACTGGACACGTTCCCTGGTCTCCTAGGCCCTCAGAGGCACAAGTGTGAACCGTGATTCCCATGGTATCTCAGAAATCTCTGCCCTGGCTTCCTAGTGCCACAAATTAACCACGAATTTGGTGACCTAAAAGAATACAAATTTATCATCTTAGTTCTTGAAGTCAGAGGGGCAACATAAATTTCACTTCACTAAGATCAGGGGTGGACTGGACTGCACTCCTTCTCAAGGCTCCGGGACAATTCCGTTTTCTCACTTTTCTTCCGCTTATGCAGTCTGCCTGCGCACCGTGGCTCCTGGCCCGTCCCCATGTCTCTGTTACATTGTCCTTCCCTTCTTCCGCTCGTGATGTCACTTCACCTTCTCTAACAGTGACCCTTCAGTCTTATTCTTCGAAGGAGCACTGTGATTAAATTGGCCCCACCTGAATGATCCAGAACATTTTGCCAGCTCAGTATGCTTAACAGTGAAGCACATTTTGCCATGTAAGGTAATATATTTAAAGTTTCTGGGATTAGGATGTAGACCTCTTTGCGGGACTATAATTCAGCCTACTGCAGTCTCCAATAAAAATGAGCCCCACTTGCGCAGAGTAGTAAGACATTAATTAATGCACCCTTCCCTGTCTCACTTTTCTATTCACCAACCAGTACTTGTGGGATTACCTCTTTAAGTTTCTTTTATCCAAATCCTTATTGCAAATTAGAAGACTCACTTGTGCCCATAAAGTTATTTTATAATGTAAGAGGTGTCCAAAGGCAAAATCTGATAAATACCCAAAGGAACTCATATACCACAGAAACTCAGACAAGGTGTGATCAATTCAACTTAAATTCCAGAAAGCACCATAGAGAAGGAAGAATTGAAGTTAGACTTTAAAGAATGAAAGTACTGTTCATATCCTAGTGAGTAATTTGTGATTTCCCTTCCTTCCTTCTTAAAATAGCTGTATCAGAGCCAGTTTCTGACCAATGGCGAGAAATACCACCATCTTGAAATGAAGCACTTATCAAAACTCTCTCAAGTTCCCAAGTAGCGGCATATGACCCAGATTTTTCTAGTATCTGAAGACATACAATTTTGTCTGCAGGACTCCAAGACTGGAGAAATACTTTGCAGGCAGATCTTGCTAATTTTCCTTCTTTGCTACTGAAATAGGATGCAGCAATCCAACTGAATGAATATGTACTGGGGACCGAACACAGTAAAACACAACACTGAGGGAGATACCAAAATAAGAATGTGACAACTATACTCTGTTCAAGAAGTTTATAAGCTTACTGGGGAAGCTAAACATGTGGGAAACAATTCTGTACTTTTTTTTTTTTTAAAAAAGAAAGACTACATCAACATTATTTTGACATCACAGATGATGATACTAGGTGGAAAGAAAACACTTCTATTGATGACTCTGAGAAGCCTGGTGATTTGGAAAACAGTATTTGTGAAGAAGGTTGAGGAATATTTTCACTCATGCATTTTCATTTTCTTTTTGGTTGTGCATGCAAAAGAGTGATATATCATAAAGGACTGTGTCTAGAATAAATACAAAGTACTCTTTTGATAAGTGCATGTGCATGCTTGCATGCTAAGTCATTTCAGTCGTGTCTGACTCTTTGTGACTCTACGGACTGTAGCCCACCAGGCTCCTCTGTCCATGGGTTTCTCCAGGCATGAACACTGGAGTGGGTTGCCATGCCCTCCTCCAGGGACTCTTTCTGGCCCAGGGATCAAACCTGTGTGTCTTATGTCCTCTGCATTGGCAGTAGGGTTCTTTACCACTAGCACCACCTGGAAAGCCTCCTTTGATAAGTATAAAATACAAATTTTAAGGGATTATGACATAACATCATAGTTGAATGTTTCTAAAATTACAGGGACAGCTTACAGTTGATAGCATTTTGGATCCCATAAAACAGCATAGCATAGTGCTAAATCAGTCCAAAATCTAGACATGTTGTCCCTTTATTGCAATTCTGTAGAAGATGTATTTGGTCACAAACATTTTGCTTAAGTCTCAAGACTGAGCAATGTAAGTTTAATGGGAGAATACAGGTGACCCTCTCTTCTTCTCTTCATCTTTTGCTCTCCTAAGCTTCCTTTATTAGCAACCTATTTCCCTTACTGAAGGCAGCAAATAGCATCTTCTTCTCTTTCATGCAATTTTACAAGGTGTGCAGAGCCTGAAAAGTTAGAAAGGCAGGCTGGCTGAGAATCCTATGATTAAAGGTTTTCTTTCACAAGACTCCTCAGCAGGTCCACTAGCCCTCCAGCATCCTTGGGGAGCTAATCTCCAAGGGTGACGCAGATATCTGCATGGGAAACCCCTCCTTAAACTCTTTACAAGTCACAACACATGTCAGTACAAGCGGGTGGCAGGCAGCCAGGGGCCCTTGCACCACGAGATATATGGCTGCTGGGCGCAGCTTATGCAGGACAGAGAGACCTGCTGAGGAAACACATTTATGGCAGCAAATGCTGAGGAATGCAGTCCCCCTTCCCCCACAGGCAACATTAAATTTTTTTCCCATCAGAATGTAAATTTCCCAAGCACTCTCATGCAATTCTCGTGGAAAAGAATTGGTCCCCACACTGCATTCCTCTGCAAAAGAAAGCTTACCATAGCATTAATGCCAGTAGAGAAAGTTTCACCTGCATGACTTTAAAAGTATTTGGAGATCCACCTCTCATTAAAACTGAGAGAGGGGTGACTGGGGACTTGCAGGGGAGGGGGATGGTTCCAGTGAGGATGAGTGAGAGGTCATGCTGTCTCCTGGTTTAGCCATGGTTGCCATAGGGTTGCGGGGGAGGGTGCAAGCATATGTCTACTCCCAGCAGGACCTTCAAGTAAGACTGCTGAGTGGAGATGTAGATCAGAATGAAATCCAGCCTAGGTCAGCTGCCAACATTTGCACTCAAGTTCAAGGGTGACAGTCTCCCCATCATCCCAGACCATCCCCACTAGCCCCCACCATCCCCACCATCTACCCCCATCCTCATCATCCACAGCAAAAGACTGGTTTTTCTTGTCCCAAAGCACCTAAACTACCAAGTCTTTCACCTATGGGATCGCCTCTGTTCAGAAAGGATTGCCTTTTCTGACTTATACTAAGTCACCGTGTAGGATGGTAGTTGTCCTACAAATCAGAGAGGTATTCTTATTTGTCTGTTTGCTACATCTGTACCCCCATGAGAAGCAGTCAGTTACTGATATTGATGGGAATATGTTAGGAAAGCTGAAGCAGGGAAAAGAAAAAAGCTGAGAACCTGTATAGTCAATGTCGGGGAATGCCTTGTAAGAAGACGGAGGGGTATTTTCCATTCTAGTCCTTCTTGCCCATGATAGCCCAACTCAGACATCAAGAATTGGCAGGGAGAGGAGTCAAGACACCAAGCCTGATTCATTAAGTGAAATGTTTACCCTGAGGAATAATACAAACAAATCCACACAAAATAAACCAATGAACAACAACATATCTATTATAGAAGGAATAAACAAACAATTTGGAAAGCCAAAAGCATAAAATCAACAGTGAACTTGACAATTATAAAAGACTGATGATAAAATGTTAATATGAATATCCAATACCTATGAACTCTAAGTGGTTCACCATGTTGAGAGATTTAATTGCCTTATTTCATTTAATTTCTCCCAATTTCAGATGAAATAGGTTTAATTCTTACATGCATTTTAGAGACAAGCAAACAGGTCCACAAGGGCATATATTTTGCCCTGAATTCACAGAGTCAGTAGGTGTTTCAGGTAGGATCCAGATCTAGGCAGTTTGAACACTAAAGCCATGTTCGGTAACATGTACACATATTTCTATTGTAGAAACCAAAACAGAAGATCACAAGATAATTTGCTTCCTTTAACTGGCCATTTTAACCTTTGGGGAACATGCTACTTAAAAAAAAAAATGCAACTCTAATCAATAAACCCAAGAGGGCATCACTTATGAAGGGAAAGCAAACTGGAAGTGGAGAAAGGAGATAGCTCAGGGGACATTTAGAAGCTAGATGTGTTCATGTCAGTAGAGATTGAAAGCTGAGGGAATTGACAAAGTCACTGTAGCACAACCAGCAGCTATTATTTTTTGAAAATGCAAGCACAGGCAGAATTCCCTCAAGCTTGGGAAACAGTAAATGTAAGGCTCAACTCAGAAAATAGGACGGAGGATGGCTGTGGTCACTACAAACAGTTGAAAGGCAATTTTAGAATGATGGTTTCTACTGTCTTGAGGGGATGTTTTCAAGCAAAAGTCACTCCATGATAGTTGATAAATGAGTCAGGCTTTTACCCAGTATAATTTTAGCCTTCTCTGGATCCTGGTGGACAGATTTTAAAACAAATGGACGAAATTGGTGGCAGGTTTTTGCCTCCTATAATTCTAGCCCTTTCACTGTGCGAACATTTCCTGGATGCCTACCACATGCCATGGTTTGTGCTCTTTCACATCTCATATTCTTCTCGGAGAGGACGTTTCATTCAACAAATATCTATTGAATAGCAACTCCGAGTCAAACACAGTATCAGGGGCTGTGTCATACACTGTTATCTTCCCAATGCACTTGAAGGTCCAGTCTTGTTACTCTTATCATGTAGATGAATAAAATGATGTTAAAGGCTTTACCAGTGCTCCCCTGGGGCCTCAGCAACAAAGAGTCTGCCTGCAATATGGGAGACCAGGGTTCAATCCCGGGGTTGGGAAGATCCACTGGAGAAGGAAATGGCAACCCACTCCAGTATCCTTGCCTGGAAAATCCCATGGAAGAAGAGCCTAGTGGGTCACAGTCCATGGGGTCTCAAAGAGTCACACACAACTGAGCGACTTACAAAACAAAACAAAACAAAAAATGAAGTTCGGAGACATTGAGTCACAAGCTTAAGTCCACGCGGTTGATAAGAATCGAGTGGATCAGGCTAGGCAGACTGGACTTGAAAGTCAGCATTCTTGCTGTTCTTTTCTATTATGGGTAACATAATAAGAGGTCGGAGAAGATGTTTTAGGAATTTAGGGGCAAAAATCTTTACCTGTTTGGGAATGAAAGGCAGAGAAAGTGGATCATGGAAACTTTCTGGAAGAAATGTCTTTATTATAAACCTTATCAGATAATGGGTTTAAATAAGAAATGGGGAGCAGGATTCTGCAGAGGTGATGTAAGCAAAGGCAAAGAGACCAAAAATGGACTTCACTGTAGAAAGTCTAGTTAAGGGAAGGAAAATTGGGCCATAAGGTAAGAAACAAGTTAACAAAAGAGGGTATTGGAATAATACTACACTTGAGTGATGGCAGGAGGGGGAAGAGAGGGAAATGTTCAATAGCTATGGATATTAAAATGACTTAAAAATAGTTAACAACTAATTATCAGTGGAAACGGGGAAAAATGGTGAAAAGTAAGTACGGACTTAAACCTCTGGGCAGTGTTGTTGCCATAAATGAAAGAAAAAAAGAAAAGAAAAAGGAAAATAAGATGACAGACATAATGGTAGACTAAAAGGATGCAGACAGCCTGTCTGTACCCCGTGGCCAGCACCCCCAAGAACACACACTGGGGTCCCACCTCCCACAACCACTAGCCCGTCATTCCCCGTCATGTCCCACTTGTATTTCATAGCTCTCTGCAAGCACTTTCACTTCAACCACATTGCAGTCCTCCGCTTTCGCCCTCTTGGTTCCAACTGCAATGCCTTTCCCAGTCCTGTAGCAGCCTCTTCCTTCCTTTCCGTGAAGGGCTTCCACCCTCGCTCCAGGTTAACTCCAGTGCCCGCTTCCTGCACCGAGCCCAGCTCTGACTACATCACCTAACAGACTTTAACATCTTTCCTCATGCATATTGCATATGTCTTCCAACTAGCAGTGATCTCTTGCAGGGTCAGGGCTGCCTTTTTGTTCTTTTTTCATCTCTCACAGAATGTATGCCAAAGTTAAGTATATCAGTCAGTTCAGTTCAGTTCAGTCACTCAGTCGTGTCCGACTCTTTGCAACCCCATGAACCGCAGCACACCAGGCCTCCCTGTCTATCACCAACTCCCGGAGTCCACCCAAACCCATGTCCATCGAGTTGGTGATGCCATCCAGCCATCTCATCCTCTGTCATCCCCTTCTCCTTCTGCCCCCAATCCTTCCCAGCATTAGGGTCTTTTCCAATGAGTCAACTCTTTGCATGTGGTGGCCAAAGTATTGGAGTTTCAGCTTCAGCATCAATCCTTCCAATGAATATTCAGGACTGATTCCCTTAGGATGGACTGGTTGGATCTCCTTGCAGTCCAAGGGACTCTCAAGAGTCTTCTCCAACACCACAGTTCAAAAGCATCAATTCTTCGGTGCTCTGCTTTCTTCACCATCCAACTCTCACATCCATACATGACTACTGGAAAAACCATAGCCTTGACTAGATGGACCTTTGTTGGCAAAATAATGTCTCTGCTTTTTAATATGCTAGCTAGGTTGGTCATAACTTTCCTTCCAAGGAGTAAGCGTCTTTTAATTTCATGGCTGCAGTCAACATCTGCAGTGATTTTGGAGCCCCCAAAAATAAACTCTGACACTGTTTCCACTGTTTCCCCATCTATTTCCCGTGAAGTGATGGGGCCAGATGCCATGATCTTAGTTTTCTGAATGTTGAGCTTTAAGTCAACTTTTTCACTCTCTTCCTTCACTTTCATCAAGAGGCTTTTTAGTTCCTCTTCACTTTCTGCCATAAGGGTGGTGTCGTCTGCATATCTGAGGTTACTGATATTTCTCTCATAGTCGTCAAGAAATAGTAGTAAACAATTGACTTCAGAATTCATTTCTTTAGTTCCTAAATATGCTTCTATATTCTAGATAGTTCCGTAAAAATGAAATACACTAGCTAGCAATGTGGTTCAAAAGTACCTTTCCCACCTTCAGAGACCTTTCAAAATACCTGAAATTCCTTTAATGGCAAAGCATGAAGAAGGGTGTAACAAAATTGCACAATCTGGGATAGGGTTTTTCCTTTGGTATTTAGTAGAGCTATTCAACAGAAACAATGTAATTCATATAAAACAACTTGATATTATGAAGCACTGATGTGCTCTCATCTGTAAGGTGGAAAAATTCGAAAGACCACTAGATAAAAGATAGACTGAAAAGTATTCTGTCCTGGAAATTTTTTGTCATTTGCAATTTGCAGCATGAGAAGTCTTTTCTGTTTCACTGTTGGAAATTTTATGCGTCTTGTTTGATAACTGTTGATCACTACTTTGTTAAATATTGATGTGTGTGTATATATACATCCCAGTTTCCTTGGTGGCTTGACCTTCCCTGATAGCTCAGTTGGTAAGGAATCCGCCTGCAATGCAGGAGACCCCAGTTTGATCCCTGGGTTGCGAAGATCCGCTGGAGAAGGGATTGGCTACCCACTCCAATATTAGTGGGCTTTCCTTGTGGCTCAGCTGGTAAAGAATCTGTCAGCAATGTGGGAGACCTGGGTTCAATCCCTGGGTTGGGAAGATCCCCTGGAGAAGGGAAAGGCTACCCACTCCAGTATATTCTAGTCTGGAGAATTCCATGGACTGTATAGTCCATGGGGTCGCACGACTGAGTCGGACATGACTGAGCCACTTTCACTTTGCTCCCCTTCCTTGGTGGCTCAGTGGTAAAGAATCTGCCTGCCAATGCATGAGACACAGGTTCAATCCCTGACCCAGGAAGATCTGGAGAAGAAAATGGCAACCCACTTTGGTATTCTTGCCTAGAAATCCTCATGGACAGAGGATCCTGGCGGAAGATAGTAAATGGAGTCATAAAGAATTGGAGATGACTCAGAGATTGAAAAACAGCAACAATGTATAATCCTCTGTGTATATATATGGATTTAAAAATTAAAAGCATGCTGCTTGGCCTGACTTAAAAAAAAAAAAAGGTATCTAAAGCTCCACTATTATGGGCTCTTCCTCCGAGTCTTGCGCACTCTTCCATCCTTCAGCATTTCTAATGTTTTATCCTACCAGCAGTTGATGCTTTGCATGGCAGCTGAGATATCTGACAGAGAGGAAGATGGTTGCAGATAACTGAGAGCAGAGAACCATGGCCTTTCACATAGGATGTGTACTCAGGGAGCAGGAATGCAAGAAAAGCAGTGGGCAGGTGAAAAAGAGGAGGGGGCCACGCTTGTGGAATCCATCGTTTTGAACAGCGATAGCCCCTCATGATCAGATGACTCTCCTGCTCTGGGGCTGCAGCCCTGAGCCTCTCCCTTCATGTTTATGGGCTGTGTTTTTAGAGCCCACCTGCTTTCATAGATTACGCCATAATACATCCTAAGTAATTTGAAGCAAGGTACAAATCACTAGTCAACCGTGAAATCATCATAGCACTCAGAATGGAACGACATTGGGATATTGGTTTCATTTGTAGTTAAGATGCCAACAAGGCTAAACACCAATTTCTTCCCACTGATTTAAATCAATAGCTTCTTTCTATCCTCTTTTAATTGAATGAAAGTATGGGGAAAACATTCTGTTAACATCTTCAATACTCCCTTAGTCCAGGCACTTTCTAAGAGAGTCCTGTACCCAAATTTTAAGTTGATGTGGATCACGCAATTATATTCAGAACTTTGGTCATTATTACTTATTCAAATTCAATGCAGTGGCAGAAATATTCATTACCTACAAAAGGCATTTATATTCAAGTGAAAGGAAAACACAAAAAGGTCGATCCAAAAAAAAAATAAATAAAAAGAGAGAGAGAAATGGGGTTCTGCTTACTGACATAAAGCCAACTAATTGGCATCTGAATTGATGCTTAGAAATCAGGTTGTCATTTCTGAACACTTGCTGAATAGTAGCCTAAGATCCTGGCATCACAGGAAGCTCTAATACCACGATGAGAGTTTTTCACAAATCAGTATGCATTCAGCCCTTCTCAGAAGAGAGCTCCTCACTTGCCACTGTACATTCAGGAAGGAGCAGAGAGCCTGGCACTTAGCAGGAGAAAATAAATATTTGTAGAAAGAATGAACAGAATTCCACCTCCTGCATTTTTGACCATGACTACAGCAGTTCAAATCAATAAATATTTGATTTATTATTCTGCTGCAAAATTCATTAACCACATGGCTGCACATTCTTAAAAGACCATACCTTGCCAGTCTTCTCTCAATAAAGTAGGAAAGGAAGGAGATTTGGAATAAGAGAGTGAGCTAATTAACCTCTCTGAACCCCAGCTTCTTCATCTGTAAAATGGGGATAATAATATTTCCCGTGGGGCTTCCCAGGTGGCGCTAGTGGTAAAGATGTGCCTGTCAATGCAGGAGACAGGAGTTTGGTCCCTGAGTCAGGAAGATCCCCTGGAGGAGGGCACGATAACCCACTCCAGTATTCTTGCCTGGAGAATCCCATGGACAGAGGAGCCTGGTGAGCTACAGTCCATAGGTTGCACAGAGTCAAACATGACTGAAGTGACTTAGCATTACTCAGAAACATTTCCCTTGGACAGGCAGTAAAGATGAACAGATCATGTATGAGATGCACATGTCCTG
The DNA here is from genome assembly GCF_910594005.1 of Cervus elaphus. Lineage (NCBI taxonomy): Eukaryota > Metazoa > Chordata > Mammalia > Artiodactyla > Cervidae > Cervus > Cervus elaphus. The sequence continues at coordinate 8,934,743 of NC_057837.1, read as the reverse complement.
GTTTGCCTCTGCCAGAAGCAGACCGTGAGACAAGGTAGTAATATACATGGAGGACCACACCCAGAAACACGGTTAGGAAAGTGGAAAGATGGAAGAGTAGAAACAAGATAAAGGGTGGTTATCAAACCAGTTACCATTGTGGGCATTCGGGGCACAATCTCAGTGGGGAACTTTGGGAAATGGTGTAGAACATATACTTCAAAGTTATCTTATCTGAGGAGCAAAAGAGGTGAGGTTTTTATCCACCAAGTCCCATTACTCCTGGATTGCAGGTGGCTGGTATGTGTGTGATTTGCCTCCTGGACATCCTGACCTGGCCTGGTCTTCAGCAGAGCACGTTCCAGAAGTCAGAGAATGCTCTCAGAGAGAGACGCAGGTTCTGGTAGGAGGATGTCAGGCTGGCTGCACAGACACGATGAGTGTGGAGAGGAGATGAAAGGGCAGGGCGGGGCAGCATCTGCTACAGAGCCTGACCTTGGACTTGGCACCAGGACGTATTCAATAAACAACTGTCAATTATCATGACATCTGTAAAGACTTGCTGGGCCTCTAAGAAATGCTCCTCTTTAGAAGTAAACATTTAATTTCAATTTTTATAGGATTCAGGGAGACCTTACAGTGTGCTAGAGCTTGCCTGCTCTAGCTGTGAAATTGACATTATCAGAATTAAAATAATTAGGGAGGGCTGCTTATAGGCTATTAAATATCAATGACTTTAAAGTAAATAAAATTCATTTTATACTTATAAAACAACCTCCTTTTTCTTCTTTGTGTTTTCCCAAGCTCTTGTTTTTAAGCTTTTCATGGTAAGCATACCAGAGAAAATATTATCTTGAAATTCTTATGACTTTGAAGTAATAGAGAGGGGAAGGAACGGCAAAGAAGGATAAACATATTGGTGCCAATTTTATGTCCATCGGTCAAATCACATTTTGAGGGGCTTAAAAATTTGGACTTTTTATTAGATGCTGAGTCAGTTCATAAATATGCCAGAGTTGACTTGTAAAATCTAGGTGAATGACACACCATGTGTTCTTTTATCTACCTTTGCCCCATAACAATAGCTGTTTCCAGGTAAAATTGCAAATGCAGTGGCAATTCTGAATGGATGAATAATTGAATTACCTTCAGTAAATGTGCATAACCCCATGGCTAAAATAATTTGGAAGGCTGCCTAGTCAGTGTATCACAATAATGCCAGGCAATGTGCTTAAATAGATGAAGGCATTCATGGTTATTGAATGAATGAATGAGAGAATAAATCCATAAAGGCAAAGACCTGTGTAGAATGACCAGATTTTCACTCTTCCTGACCAATCAACTCTCGGATCAAATGTAAAGTAGCCGCTCCCCACCATCCCTACCGCCTAAATGTTACTACTCAAAAATTAATAGAGAAGAAGGTTGGACAACCTGAGGGTCAGCCCAGTGTCCATACCTTCTTCCCAAACTGTAGGCGTGTCTTGCTTTCTCATGCCTCACCAGTCCAGAGAAGAATCTGAGACACTACCCCGACTGTTGGTAGACCACAGACAGTTCTGAGCAGGGTCTCCTCTCAAACAGCCCAGAGGATTGCGCCTCCATCCGTTCCTAAAGTTATCAGAGAATATTCGACTTCTTCTGGGAAGTCTGTCTCAGGCTTGCCAAGCAGTCATCTGAGAGCCCAGCCAGAACCTCAGTGAAGTCAAGTCACCTGAAAGCTCTTATCACAGACAGAAATATGGTCAATTCACCACTCCCACCCTGCCCGCCTACACTTTAGGGGTATATATTAATATGTTTTATTTTCAAGTTAATAGTCAAAAGTAATTCTTAAAATAAGATGTATTGTGGCAGTAAAATATATATTTTTTAAAAATTTAATAGCATTTATACTTTATATCTAATAAAGAAATCTCACTCACTGAGGCAACACTCATCTGTTATATTTATTTATGATCCTTGCTTTGTAGAGTGAAAAGCAGTGCTGTACCTTAAGGGGAAAAAAAAAAATGGGGAAGGAGAGTATCAAGAAAAGAAAAAGCAAACACAAAACCATACAGACTAGCTTTCAGCAGGGAACAGGCTGAGTCAATGAATGAAATCAGGCCTCTCTCCACAGGGAGATGATGGTGGCTGACTGGAATGTCGATTCTAACCAGTGCTTATGGAGCCTTTACCACCAGCCATTTGCAGTGAGGCATTCGAGATACAGTGATGACGAAGATGCAAACCCTGCTCTCACCCAGCCCAAGTTAAAAATATACTTTTCAAGGAGAACAACAATGAAGGTAAAAATAAAGCTGGCCTGGAGGCAGAGCAATCAATTTTCAGGGGTAGGAAAGGAAGGGATAGCTAAAGATGGGTTTTTGAGATAATTAGTAGCTGAATAGGTACAAAAGGAGCAGAGAGAGAGTGAGTACATTTTTTTTCCCCTCAGAAAAACAGGGCATTTATGATGAGTTCATAATTGGAAGGAAACCCCACTAAAATATTTTTTAAATAGGTAGTTATTTTAATTTTTTCCAACATGCTCAGAGAAGAATAAAGCTAAGGTAGAAGACTTCCAGAAGAAACTAGAAGATTCCAGGAATGGTTAACATATAAATTATACATATCATTGGAGTTTATCCCTTTCCTGAAAAGTATTTCAAAAATCAGTAAAGAAGAAGGTTGAATAGTTCATATGGTAAGTGACTTATAATTAGAGAAATTCATTTAGATAAATAGAAGCGTTGGCTTGAGGGATCAAAGCTGTCTTTCACATACTGTTCTCCATATCCCCACTTTTGAGTAAGTGGTCTCAGTGAATGACTTGTCTTTCAAGAGAAGAACAGCCAGTCAGAATACACCAAGCACCAAGAAGCCAGATGGGATGGCTGCGCCAACCAGCGAGTGTCCGTTGATGGGTAGGAGAGGTCCCCCATCAAATGACTAAAATAAGAGAAGGGACTTCAATATTTAATTAGTCTTAGAGAAAGACAGATGGTTTCCTCAAGTGGAGGGAGCAAGAACAGGGTGGTTAATCACAGGGTAAGTTTGGGATGAAAGACTCAATAAACTTCACTTGTTCTTAAATATATTTTGTAAAACAGACTTTAAGAGCAGTTTTAAATGAATTTTAAAGTTAAGGTCTTAGTTTAAACCTTTGTTAGATATCTATTTTAGTGGCTATCTCCACTATCCTTTCCCAGGGTAAGCTGAGTCAAATGGTCCTCACAGTCTGAGTCAAGGATGTCAAACATGTGGCTCTTCCACACCTAACGCGTCCTCCTTCCCTGGCAGACATCAGCAATCGATACTGGCATGCTCTTGCTCTGAACTCATACTTGGACTTACAGTACTTTTCCACACAGCCCTTCAGACAACCATTCCTCTCCACTGGCACTGACATACGAGATGTAGGAGACTATCCATCCCTGAGCTTTCTGATTCATTAGTTATGAATTCCTAGGGGACTTTAGAGTTATTTAAAGAGTTTTATGAGTTCATATGTATACTCTTGAGAGTCCCTTGGACAGATCAAACCAGTCAATCCTAAAGGAAATCAATCCTGAATATTCATTGGAAGGATTGATGTTGAAACTGAAGCTCCAATCCTTTGACCACCCGCTGCAAAGAGGCCGACTCATTGGAAAAGACCCAAAGATGGGAAAGATTAGAGGCAGGAGGAGAAGAGGGTAACAGAGAATGAAATGGTTGGATGGCATCACCAACTCAATGGACATGAGTTTGAGCAAACTCTGGGAGACAGTGAAGGACAGGGAAGCCTGGTGTGTTATAGTCCATGGGGTTGCAAAAAGTCAGACACAACTTAGCAACGGAACAATAACAACAAATGAATTCATATGTGTATCATGACTGGCCTTTAGAATGAATAGCATGCTTCATATATGTATTTGTTACTACTTTACAAGTGTATGCATCCATTGAAGTTAATAAAATGAAAAACATTGAAAACATTACAGAAGTCATAGCTGCCTTTTTACCACTATAGAATAGAGACCTGTGAACTTTTCTTTGACCTTATTTAAAAAAAAAAAAAAAACACCTCTTATTGGATAAGTTTGGGAACCACTTGGCATGTGCCATCAATGTTTACCCTGTGAAAACTCTGCAAAGTGGTAGTGATGTATCCTCAAGGCAGACATTGGTCTCTTTTGTACAAACACAAAACTATGGCACAGACATATTACAAATTATGACTCAATTCAGCCAGTAAATATTGTTCTCCTTTTTTACTAAACTTGAACAAAAGTCAAGTAGCTTCCGAACCAACAAATAAAACAAAGCATCAAGAAACAAAACTACCACTTGTATATTTAAAATGGCACAGCTATAATATATATTTGCCTTCTTAGCCAAATATCATAGTAATAGCAGTTTCCTTTACTATATTACAAAGACTTTTTTTAAAGGAATTATAGAAGCAAGAGGTCATGACATGCCTTGAAAAGTACATATGCTATACAAATCCAAGAGGTTCTCATCACTTCTGATTATAGATTATTTGCAACTGCCCTACAGTAAAAACTTCATTTTGAAATATGTTCATTAGGTGCACTTGATTTTTGGTGGTCTCTACTTTTCCAGAAAACAAAGCAAACCCAGTAAGAATCTGCATTACTATTATATTTCCCAAAGGCATTCATAAAATATCTGAGACACGGACACTGTCCATACAAAAGCCATACTTCACACTTCACAAGCATTTTCTCCAATAATTTTCCAAGAGTACATTTTTCACTTCCCATAGATGGTTTCTTAGAGGAAATGCTTTGGGTAGTCCCAAAATTGGCAAGAAAGTAGCTCCATCTGGAAACTAGATTTCATGTAGTTCTTACAGACATATCATTTTCACCTACCAGGATTCCAATAGAATTTGGGTACTGTCTGTGATTTTGATTTGTTCATAGAGTTAAAGAGAAAAAAAAAATGCCAGCAGTTGTTAGTATGTTCAAGAAAATATGTAAATAAGGTTAGTTCAGTTCTAGAACAACAACAACAAAAATTTTTACATAGCAAGTTTACTCAACTACATTTGCACACTTAATGCATAAACAAAATATTTACCAATTCAGGGGAAATCCTAAGGTTGCAGTTTAAAGGTACCAAATTTTAGGATGGTTTGTGAGGCAGCAATAGTAACTAGACCAGCTTGTTTTATGCAGCTGTGTTTTTAGGCTGTTTCTGAGGGCAGATGTCGGCACCGAGCTGTGCGTGCTCAGAGGGGGAGGTACCCAAAACTCAACGATAAAAATAAGCAGCATTTCACTCATGTTTCGGATGATCATACCATTTTTGTAAGGTAGATATTGTTATCCTTATATCAAAATAAAGCAAAATAACACAAATTCCATTGTATTAAAGTAGAGCCAAAGGAGGGCTTAATAACTTGCTTGCAATAATCCAGCAAGTGTGTATAATGCTCTAAGGACTCAGCCTAAGGACTTCTAAGCCCTGGTTCCATGCTCATTAATGGTATAGTGCTGTTTCTTGCTTTCGTAGGGAGGACAGTCCAGTAGAAAAGAAAAACGTAACATATAGCCTCATATTTAAGTAGAATATAGCTAATGTGTTAAGAAAATTCCAAACAAAAGATATTGGTAGAGCAGAGTGAATTTATTCCTGGCAGGGGTAGAAAGAAACAACTTCAATCAAATACTTAGATAGTGATACTTTATCACATGCTTCTAATATAAATCAACATTGTAAGACCATCCCTGGAATCCTTTTAAGTGCCATAAATCTTATACAAAACACAATATGGAAAAAATTAAAAGCATTTGTGATGAAGAAGAGTGAGGCTTTCTTGCCCATCTTCTCTACATCTATCCTTGATTCTCCATCACACATAGGTGAGTTGTTCTGGGACAGGCAGACTTCACTTTGAAAATCATTGAGTTCATAGAAAAGATCACCAAGCATATGCAAGTGTCATGGAGGCTGTGGTGATTTGATAGAAATGGGAATGGGGTGCTGTGTCCCCCAGGGTCAAGAAAGGCAAACAGGAACCACCACAGTTATTGTAACAGAGAATGGAATAGCAGGGACTGGTCACAGGTTTTGAAGGACTGCAAAGGTAACATGTGCAAAGCAGGAAGCAACTACCACTCAAAGCCCTAGCGGACAAAGGGAACCAGCTTTGATCACTGGAACTCAGAAGACTGGAGGAGTGTCCCCAACAGAGCAGAAACCCAGACTTTGAGGAATGGGCCCTGCTCAGGACCTCGGAGGAGTTGCCCTGGCGTCTGGGACCCAGATCTCTGAGGAGGGCATAGAAGGATGGCAGAATTCACCATCCCCCAAAGTGCCACTTTGCCCTAAGGAGTACTTGGAGCTAGAGGCATTAAAAAAAGAAAAAAGATACAACAGAGCATTCTAATCTCCCCTTTTCCTCCTGAAAAGAGGAAATAAAAACACCCTTGTGAAACATGTTCTCCCTGTACTAGGCGAAAAGAAACATTTTTTGCCAGGGAATCAAAGCTGAGAGAATCCCGGTTCAAACAGGTGCTGTTAAAATAATCCTTATCTTCCTCTAGCTTCCCTGTATATTTCAGTTACTTATCCACACTTGACTCTCTTTGTTTGACCTGGAATGAAAGTATTTCAGTTTTGCCACTTCCCTGGTCCTTTATTTCCTTATGAGGGCTCCCATGTCACACAGAATTTACATAAATTTGATGTTTTTTCTCCTGTTAATGTGCCTTGTTAAGTGTTAGCTGCTCAGTCGTGTCCGACTCTTGTGACCCCATGAACTCTAGCCCATCAGGCTCCTCAATCCATAGAATTCTCTAGGCAAGAATACTGGAGTGGATTGCCATGCCCTTCTCCAGGGGATCTTCCCAACCCAGGGATGGAACCGAGGTCTCCTGCATTGCAGGCAGATTCTTTACCATCTGAGCCACCAGGGAAACCTTATGTCATTTTAATTTGCGGGTTCAGAGGAAAAGCCCTGAGACAGAAGAGGTAAAATTCTGTGTCCCTACAGGATGCCACCAGCCAGTGTTTCTCAGGAGAAGCCAGGACCTGAGTGCCTTCTGAGGTGCTGGGGCGGAAGCTGGAAGCAACTGCTTTGGCCAAGGTGAAGAGCCCTGTGGGGGTGTCAACAGGGATAGAAAGCAAACTGGAAGGAGCACAGATCCTGAAAAGACACGTGCCTGCACCCTTCTCCTGCCTCACGGTCTTCACACATGCTACTAGGAAGTTAGGCCCTCCAGACTGAGAGCAAAGAAGCATCCATCTCAAACAGCCCATCACAGAAGCAAAAGTGAAAACAGCCCACCTAGTCAGGGACGGCTCCATATTCCTAACACCAACCCAGCTAGGCCATTTTGCAAATTGCACTTTTCATTTGGGACCGGAGACTATTTTCTGTGAAGGCATTCACAGCATAGCACCCTTGCAGCTTGGAGGTAGAAGTGCCATTTCCAAAACTGCCCAGTGTGCAGATTGCCACATGCACAATGACGCCTTGCCACAGTGACCCCTGGCCCAAAGCAAACATTAGATGTCATCATCAGACAGCATCCTCTGTAAGACTTGGTCATGTTGGAAGTGTGACAAGGTGAAGAAATATGCACCTTATACTGCACGAGGTGAGATAAATCTTCATAACCAGGTAACACTCCTTAATGGCAGGGCTCATGAATTCTCCAGGCAAGCATACTGGAGTCGGTTGCCATGTGCTCCTCCATGGATCTTCCCAACTCAGAGATCAAACTTGAGTCTCCTGCATTTCCTGCATTGCTTTACAGCTGAGCCACTGAGAAAGCCCTACATATATGGAGCACAATATGCAGACTAACAACCAGCTTGTTGAATTGAAGGCATTTTTTTTTTTTAAATAAAGGAGAAGCAAAGCACAAAATGAATAATCCAGAAAGAGGTAATGCAAGCTACACTTTAATATCTACATGACTTTCAACATCACTATCTCCTTCTGCTTTTGAGGTACACGCAGTAATAGAATGGTGCACCTCATTTTAGCTTTTTTTTTTTAATTCTAATTTTTTAATTTCTTATTTTGGCCACGCGGCATGCAGGATCTTAGTTCCTCCACCAGGGATAGAACCCAGGCCCCCTGAAGTGGAAGTGTGGAGCTTTAACCACTGGACCTCCAAGGAAGTCTCAGGGGCATTCGATTTTAAAGCTGAGGAAACTGAGACTCTTCAAAGTGGGTTTACTGATTCAAAGGGATATGCACGTTTTAAAAGCTAGAGTTAGATTACTTTGTAAAAACAGATGATCAAAATTCACATTCCCATCTGCATTACATGAAGTCTTAGTTTCTCCATACCTTCACCAGCACTGGTTGTTATCAACCTTTTTTATTTTTCTTTTGCCAGTCGATTGCATAGGAAATAAAATGATATTTTATTTTTATTTTTGTTTTCCTGACAACTGAATATCCTTTTATATGCTTACTGGTTATTTATATTTCCTCTTTTATTACTCTTTATGTCTTTTGTCCATTTCTCTGTAAGGCTGTTTATATTTTTTTCTAAGAATTCTTTACATATTAAGGATTATAGCACTCTGATAGCCAAGAATTTGTCTTTTACTCAAATTTAATGTCCATCCAAAATTCCCACCCACATATTATACAAGTATTATCCTAAAATTTAATGTGATTATTTTCTTTTTTTAACTGTAGATTATCAATCCATGTGTACTTTGTTTTTCTGCTTTGGTGTGAGACATTCCTCATGATTGATTACAGTTACATCAACTTAGCTCATCAAATAAATTACTATTTTTTATTATTTTTCCACTGAGCTAAAATGTGGCATTAAACTCACATTAAGTTCCCAACTATACACAGATATTTTTATGAACTCTGACTCAGTAGGGGAAGTTTCTGATGTACTTAGACCACTTTATAACATTAATTAAAGGGAATCACAGAATAAGAAAGGATGTTATTTCTACTAAACTGTTCTCTACAACTGTAGATTCATTTTAAAGTAAATAAAAACCCTAAGTTGGTGCCTTTGGTTTTGGAATTATGAAACACAGAGTAGATTTTTAATAATGAAACAACTAGAACAGACAATTAATGACAATAAACACTTCTTCATAATGGAAAGTGAAAGTCACTCAGTCGTGTCCAACTCTTCACAACCCCACGGACTATAGAGTCCATGGAATTCTCCAGGCCAGAATACTGGAGTGGGTAGCCTTTCCTTCTCCAGCGGATCTTCCCAACTGAGGAATCTAACTGGGGTCTCCTGCATTGCAGGCAGATTCTTTACCAACTGAGCTATCAGGGAAGCCCTCATAATGGAAGGGGAATAATTAAATTGAGCATTAGACATTATCCAAAAGTTTTTGGATTTGTTTGTAACACTGTGGGAAGTCATCCTCAAAACTGGAAATATATATATATATATATATATATATATATATATATATATATATATATACATACAAAAGTTCTTTGGGTGATAGTTTTATAGCATTTGGGATAGTTCCCAATGCAAGTGACACATAAACCAACTCAAACTCGCTTGAACAATTATATGCATGTGTATAGACTCACATAACTAAAAAGTTCAAGAGTAATCCCACTTCAGAAATGGTTTAATCCAGTGATCCACATAATATCACCTAGACCTAAGCTGTCTCCATCTCTGGGATCTTCTTTCATCTATGTTGCTATCACTCTTGGGTCCAAACGACAGTAGAATGCCTACAAGCAAATCTACTTTTTCACAGGTTTAATTTCAACAGAAATGACAACAGTGTCATTTTCTAGTAACTTCCCCAAACTGCCCATGTCTGCATAATCTCTGCAGCCAAAAGAGTAGACCAAATCTACTTACCAGACCTCTGTTTTATGCCTGTTTCCAGATAAGTCAGTATGACCAGTTCTAGGTTACAAACTACATCTCTGTGGCTGGAGATGAAATCCATGAGAACTATTAGAACTGAGGGTAGAGGTATGACCTCAAAAAGAAAATTTAGTGTATTGCTATGTCTCATTTGAAGAAATGAGAAGGTAAAATACTGAGAAACTGAAATACAAACATCAACCATATGCATCATCTCTGTATCCTACTAATCTCCTAAGAATCTTAATATATATAGGATCCCGAGAGTGGAAAATTGTCTAGAAAAAGGTCAAGAAGTGACAAGGTTGCCTGAACTCTGAAGACTTCCTATTCCCATTGCCCAGCTTCTTACACAGATTTGGAAGCTTGGCAAACAGCTGGAATCCTTTAGGAAGATTAGAGAATGGAGACTGAAAGTGTCATAGATAATTATTAGATAATGACGAGGATGGTGAGCATTTAGTGTCACTGGGAAGATCAAGGAAACTTCTATAAAGAGATAGTGTGGCAGGGGTAGTCAGGGAGGCTTCCATTAAAATATGGCATATGTTGAAAAGCTGCTTCAGATGTTGAAGAGAGCATCTGAATATGCAGCAGAGAGCATCTAGCCCCCTTCTTCTGCTCTAACTTTCTTCCAAATGAGCATCCATAGTACCTCAACACTGAAATGGGGTGAGCAGGAGGGCTGTGCAGTAGATACAAGATACCCAGGCAGACAGCAGTGATAATGCAGAGACACTAATGAAAAATACATTGCAGACAAGAGAGTTTATTTTCTCTCTACAAATCTGCATCACTGGAGGAAAAAAGAAAAGTCAAGCTTCCCAACTCTAAATATTAGCCATGTTTTCTTTCTTTCTTTCTTTTTTTTTTTTTGAGAGACTGTACCCTCAAGAAATGTTTCTTCTTTGATTTCAAGCCTACAAATTGCCTTCAGATACTATTTCATTTTCCATCCTTCCTATCAAGGAGGCCACGGCAGCTCTGGGAGCTTCCTGGAATGTCTACATTTGGCCCTAAGATGGAACTTCCAATTGCCCTTCAAAATTATGGGCAAGAAGACCTGGAATCGCTGCCAAAGGACTTAGAACTCTGATGCTCACTCAGCACACAGCTCTGAGGGGCTGAAAGTGAAGGGTCAGGAGCAGGTGACAGGCCGTCTCTCCTCATTGGCCCAGAACTACTCTCCATCATTCTGGTCCAGATATATCAAGCCTGGAAGAATCCCTTGTACAGAGTGTGGTGGGCACTAAGGAAATAATTGTTGAATTCTGAATGAACAGACTATTAATATTAAATGAGTATTATCAGTGTCAATCAGGTGTAGCATTTAGTGGGCATCTGTTGAATAAATGATGCATTTTTAAACAGCTCATCCCCTTTATCTCTCCTGAAGCATTTAGTGTTCATAAGTTTAGTGTCACTCTCTGACTCCATGCTAAACTCTATGTAAGAACCTTTTCTTTAACAGGTATGCTCGCCTAGGATATATCTCAGTTCCAAGTCCACATTTTCATCACTGATAATGACTTCTGGTTTATATCACAGGAGCTTCATGAAAGTCAAGTTACCTTCCCTAGAGAATGCAAACATCTTCCTGAGTCTGACCACAAAAAAATGAGGCTAAGGTCTAATTATTACTGGGAACATTCTTTTTTAAAAAAGAGGGCAGAGTACATTTCCTTTTTATGAGTTCTTATATGATTTATCTAAATGCTGTGGTCATCCTTGATCCACAAGGGAATGGTTTCTGAAAACATGTGGATTCATTATTATCCAAAATTGTCTTTGGAAATGCTCAGAACACTTTTAAACCAAGCCTTGTGTGGCAGCATTCAGCATTTATATCCCAAATTTTCTTCTACTAGTGGAAATAATTGGAAAAATGTAACTCAAGATTAGGGTTAAGGAAACAGAACTAAATAATACCTACCATTTATTATGGAAGGGCTCTCTGTGAATCAAATATAGCACTGAACACTTATGCATGTTTTTTTAATTTAACGTGCAAAGCAGCTCTGTTAGGTTAAATTATATTATCTCCATTTTACAGAGGAGGGGAAACCACAGCTCATAGAGATAAAATAATTAGAGTGAGAGATAGTATGTAAATCCCAGTGAGTGTGCATGCTCAGTCATGTCCAACTCTTTGCAACACCATGGACTGTAGCCCACCAGGCTCCTCTGTCCATGGAATTTTGCAAGCAAGAATACTGAACGGGGTTGCCATTTCCTACTCCAGGGGGTGTTCCCAATCCAGGGATTGAACTTGCATGTCTTGCATTTCCTGTATTGGCAGGTGGATTCTTTACCACTGAGGCACCTAGGAAGCCCACATTTCAGTGTAAGCAACTTCAAAGGCCCAAATCATCACAGGACATCGGGCACCTCCCAGGGACCTGACACATATTAACGTTGTGAAAAGTGTATATTCAAATGGCCAAATAACTTAGAGTATCAGCTATATGACAGAGAAAGGACAAAGGCGAGATTTCCACAACCGAAGACAGAAGAGTTTGGTAACATATCCTTTCCCCCACTTTAAGAAAACCAAGTCATATTCTAGCTTGGGTCATCATGGTTAGTACCAGAGTAATGCTCAGATAAAACAGCATTTCAAATAAGTCAATGGGATTGATTATTCTCCAATCATGCAAATCCAGTTGCTTTGTACTTCATAATAACTGAAATATTTCAGTTATTCTGTCTCCATGTGACCCAATTTCATCAAACAAATTTATAGCATTCCAAGATAGCACCTGATTGTACATGTAGTTACCAGAAACAATAAGGGGATGATGGTCAAATTAACATGGCCAAGTTGGCTGACAAAAAGTTTGACACACTTGCTTTATCTATCATTACACAGTTGTGGCTTCTCAGAATAGAAACATGTCAGATGCAGAATAGTCAAGTCCAGAAATCCTTGTCAAATTATACATCCTCTAATAACTTCAAAAGTAATAGAAAAATTAAACTGAGGACAAGAATTTCAGACTATATACAGTAAGTACAAAACACTCACAATCATTTGAATTAATCCTTACATCTAGCTTAGTGGATGTTCAAAAGTAAGATATCTTTCAAAAAATTAAAAATGAATTTCAGTTCCCTTCCACAACTTCAGTCTTTGAGAGTGCCAGCCTGTCTGCCCAAGAACAGATAAAATGAAGTGATATGAAGTCAGTTGCCCACTGTAAAAAAGCAAGCTGAAATAAAACTATAAAGCCTATGAAAGGGTAAGCAAATTTCACTTCCACAGCTCAGTGGATCTCAGTCCTGGCTAAACATTAGATTCTCCGAGGAGACTAAATAAATCCTGAAGCCCAGGTCACAGCCAAGACCAATCACATCAGAATTTCCAGGGATAGGGTACAGGCACTAGATTCTCTCTTATAGTTTATTTAGTTAGCCTCCCAGGTGACTGCAAAAGGCAGCCAAGATTGAAAACTGCTGCGTTAGGGACAATGGGCGAAGAAGAGGCCAATGTCAGATCTTCCTCTGGGGCTGCACTTCTGTAACTGGAAATGGGTTGCCATTTTCTTCTCTGGGGGATCTTCCCAATGCAAGGGTTGAACTCGCATCTCCTGCGTTGGCAGGTGTTTATTTTATTTTATTTTTTTAACCACTAAACCACCAGGGAAACTCTGAGTTTACCTACCAGATGCAAAAACTGTACACGTGACCTCGAGGAGCCTGTACTCTGTTATAGAATGTGATTCATAACCACAAATAACTGATTACGACCACAAGTGAAAAGGGAAGTCACATTTGTGTCTCCAAGCGGCAAACCACGGCGGGGATACAAAAGAAAGACACATTCTTGGGGTAGATGATCAACAAGACTATTCAACCACATTCCTGGATGAGACAGTGTCTATAGAAAGGTGTTCCCAGGGTAGGAACTGTGTAAGCAAAGGCCAGAAGTGCAGGAGTAGAAGACACATTTTAGGAAGAGGTGGAGCCTGAGTGATGTCAGGAGAATTAGATCAGGTGGTTCAAGAAGATTATTTTCTGTCTCAGACGCCCAAGCAGTTCTGTGATTCCTAGTATTTGCCTCGAGGATTCCCGTTGCCTGGCAATTACTGTCAGACACTACAGTGATCACTTAACACACATCCTTCCCCAAAATGGAATCGTTGAAAGCACACTTTTGCAGAGACTTCCCGCTGCACAGAACCTGAGGAGGTCAACAGAGCGATCCCTCAGGCTTGTCTCGGTCTTTATTAAGCTCATAAAAGAGAGATTTCACAAAGCAGAAAGCTCATTTTTAGTTTACAGATTTATGAAGGGAGCCTGTCTGACTGGTGAAAATGTCAATCAACTCCCGTCTTCAGAAATAAGCTGAAATGAGAGGGCAGTCAGCATCTGCAAGGTTGTAACCCACCTTGGGAGACTGAGCAGAGGCTGCCAGGGAATGAAAACCTGATAATGAAAGTGAATCTGCAGTAAAAGCTTAAGTAATTAATTTATTCTTCAAAATATGCATCACATTTCACAACTATAATTTCACAGGCTGCCCTTTACAAAAAGATTTTGACAGGCCTGACAGTTATTTGCTCAAAGTCTTATGATATTTCCCAAGAAGAACTCTTAAATATAAACCCATCAGCATTTGGGGTAAAGATAGCTTTGTATGGTTTATAGGAAGTGCAGTTACCCAAGGGTGTGTACATAAATCACACATCTGAAGGGCTCGCATGGTTTCATTCATCACTTGTTGAATGTTCTGGGTTGCTCAGATGCTAAGATACTTTTAATCCTGCCCCTGATTACCTATATCCAATTTAAAACAGTGACAACTCATTAATCAGTCTCTAAAATCACTGTATAAGCTGACACGGACTAGAATTTCCATTAAATCAGATGACAGAAGGGGGACCAATATGTACACTCATTATCCACATAATCACTGGCTTGAAAGCAGTGCTGAGTACTAATTTTCTATTAAATGGGCCCATTTGGTGACTGGTGAAATATCCTCTACTACCAGGAAGCTAAACGTCTAAGAAAATGCACAAGAAGAAAGTCTCTAAATACCATAAGGATGTCATTCTTGCTGTTCGTTAAGTGAGGACCATCTGAAGCCAGGATTCCTGGGTTTAGTTACTGTTTTGACTGTGGTGTCTCTGTATGAACTTGGGCCAGTGGTTCAGGTGATCTGAATTTCTTCATCTGTAACAGTAACAGCACTTATCCCACAGACTGTTTTGGGCATGAGATAGATTAAGATACACAGAGCAACTGACCCATTACCAGGCAGAAGGCACGAGGTAAATCCTTGGTGAGTAACCACCATCACTGTTAATAATCTTTTTCTATCCATGAAAGGTCACCTCCACAGCTCAAAGTATTTCTGCGTAGGGCTGGGGCCTTGGTTTGAAATGTTAGACTGCTTCCCATGAAGCGGGAAAGGTAAATCTTTAAAATATATATGATAAATATATATGTGTATGTATATATAACTAAATATATGCGTATATGTGTGTTTGTGTGTGTAGAGTACACTGTTAGTTGCTCAATCATGTCTGACTCTTTGTGACCACATGGACTGTAGGCCAGCCCCAGGCTCCTCTGTCCATGGAATCCTCCAGGCAAGAATACTAGAGTGGGCTGCCATTTCCTTCTCCAGGGGATCTTCCCAACCCAGGGACTGAACCTGGGTCTCCTGGGTCTCTTGCATTGCTGGAAGATTCTTTACTGTCTGAGTTACCAGGGAAGTCCCTTGTGTATGTATACATATACACACAAATATGACTAATACATGTGTAAATACCTACACACACAATCATGTCCGATGGACAGATAAGACTTAAAAGAGAGAGATCTTCATTAATAACTCATCAATTTTCCTAAGTTAGAAACACTTAGAAAAATGTTGTAGACATTCAACTAACAATGGCATAGTAAGTGCATGTGTGTGTGTGTGCACATGTGTGCACACACATGTATGTGTTTTGAGGAAAAGAAAATATTGGTAACATTTGTTAGGGAGAGAGGATGGAAAGAGCAGTGTTAGGGAAGGTTGTAAGGAAGGGAGAGTGATTTAGATACCTTACCATTGAAAACTGACAAAGATGCTTACAACCTGCAGCTAAGAATGCTTTAAAAATGATTAAACTAATAATACTGCTCTTACTAAAGATACAGCTGAACAAACATATGATAATCAAAGCACACAAAAATGATTAAAAGGCTTTGGCCATAACTGTTTGTCAACTGAAAACCTCACCTAACACCCATAGCCTGTATTGGCAATTGGCTAGGGACATGCCCTCCCAACTGCTCAACATTACCCAGAAACCCAAAATTAATTGTTAAAGCAGAGTAATGGCCTGGTGCATAAAGCTGAGATTATGCGGCAGACACATGTCAATGTTAGAAGAGCCAATGACTGCAGGTCTAACATCCAGATTCTAGCACAAGCACTAGAGTTGCTTATGGATTTCCCAATACTGGGTCTTCATGCCCCTCAGCCAATGAGATTACTAGAGAGACTGATATAACCAGGAAAGCAAAATTTGGATTCTTCAGACCAAAGGCTTACTGGGCAGATTTGAGGGCTTTGATGAATGTTCATTATACATTATATAATTGTAGACACTGCCTCCCAAATCACGGCCCCTTTTTTAGTAGAACAGAGGGATGTTTCTCCGAGCACTGCCCTTTAACACAGAGAAGCAAGGGCTGCTTTCAGGTGCATCTCTGAAGAATAAGGCTGAGTTTTTATCTCAACTCTGTTCTTTCCTAAGTCAGTTACTAAACTCTCAGAATCTCAGATCCCTCTTCTGTATACTGGGGATAATGGTACTGATCTATCAAGACTGTAGTGAGGATTAGAAAAGACACATAGTATATCAGGAAAAATTATAGGTAACCGAGAGATAGTAGGCAACATCATTAACTTTAAGGTAAATGCCAGTTCAGTTGGTATATAACCATTTTAATCTAAACTGTAATATTCAACATGATATAAAACATTTTTAGGGACAAAGCAAATAACTCAATGTTTGGAATGGCTAAATTAGTTGTGAAAGTGTTAGTTGCTCAGTCGTGTCTGACTCCTTGTGACCCTGTGGACGGTAGCCTACCACGCTCCTCTGTCCATGGAATTTCCCAGGCAAGAATACTGGAGTGGGTTGCCATTCTCTTCTGCAGGGGATCTTCCAGAACCAGGATCAAACCCATGTCTCCCACTCTGCAGGCGGGTTCTTTATCATCTGAGCCACCAGGGAAGCCCCTGCACTTCCTGGTAAAATTTTATTTGAATAAGAGATGAGAGGCCTGAGTGTGGGGAAGGGGGAGAGGTTCAATTAATGAGCCATGATTCAATAAGCACTGGGATTTTCAGATTACTGGAGTAGGTTTAGGAAATTATAATATGTCTTTCTTGGAGAGAGAAAGGGAGAAATAGCAATTGATTTACATCTTTTCACAAGTAATTTTTTTTTTCCTGCAGAAAGAAGCTAATCATCAGGACAATTTCAAATCGTGTACCCCGAGGAAAAATCACACAGCAGCGCCTGGATGCTGTGTTCATGGTCTGAATTCTATGTGACTGTAGACAAGTCACTGACACTTTCAGGTTGGTGCTGGGAAATTCTCTGCTGTAATTTGGACCTCAGAAAAATCTCCACTTTTTTCTATCAACTTGAGTTAAGAAATAGAATCTCTAGTCCTAAATACATATGAGAAAATGTGGCTTTTCTTTTTTAGTTAGTACTAGAGATGAAATGTTTTAAACCTGGCTTTAAAAAGTATAAAACCTCAAATTTTAATTATATCTTATTTCTACTCAGTTATCTGGGAGAGGTGAAATAGAAAATTTAGAGAAAATGATCCAATACAAGCATCTGGTCTGAACAGTGATCACTTTTCCTAGCAATTAATACATTTCACTACCAACCTATAAGACCCTGACCCCTCTTTTGTGAAAGCTACATGTCATAGCTGTGAATGCCACTGTCCACAGTTATAAGAACATTATTACTCTTGCTTGATTCAATTTGAGCATCTTGAGCATTTCAGAGGGGACATAAAAAAAATACACTCTTAAACTTAGGATGGATAACATCAGAAACATTCCATCACATAACCTGGCTGTCTTTTACAAAGAATGAGCACTCCAAAATATGATTTTCTCTTGGCTATACCGCAGGGCAGGGAAAGAGAGTTGACTTTTCATTTATCTTTCACTATTATACCACTTCTTATTGTCAGCATCTTCCTCTTAGGATCTTCCCACCTTTTTAAAATTACTCTAGTCCAAGAAAGTATTTGTTAGAATTACATCTAAAATAAGACTAATTAGGCCTGAGTGATGGGCTGAGAAGATCTCCTATGGGTAAAGCTTATGAAATTTATTAGAGGGACTGGGGAGATAGATGAAGAACATTTTTAAAGGTATTTTCAGTTTCATGGTTAAATGTTGAAGAGAAAATTGCCTGGTAAGTGAACTGTAATGAGTGGAAAGGGCTAGATACCTCCCTACCTAGCAGATGAATGACAGACCACAGACAAGCAGCAAGCATAGACAGACAGACACCCTCATTTGGAGCTTGCAATGGACCTCAGCCAATTTCCAGAGGTCAGACACAGCATCCCTCTCCAGGGTTCCCATGGGCAGTCTCATATGCCATTGCCCAGAGCCTCTTCCTCAGCAGGATGAAACTCTTCTCTCATCTCTGCAGCAAAGATTGGTCAGGTCCCTGGCGGACCCAAGGAAGCCCTGTTCAGATCAGCCGAATTTCGAGCTGCAGGGAGCGGTTTGTTTATGGGTGGTGGTGACAGGCAAACCACAGTGTCCCTTCCTTCAGTCTAACGGGGTGAGCTGAAAGATTCGGCTGTCAGACCAGCGTGAGGCCTCATTTTTCTTCCCTGCCGCGTAGGGTGCCCCTCGCTGCGCCAACATTTGATTGTGATTAATTTGTCAGGGATGGCTGTACAATGGAAATGGAGAAATGGATTGCCAATTACAGCTGGTCTTTTCTGACTGCTTGGCAGACGAGGGCCTTGCTGCTGGGCTGGCAGCCCTAGAGCACAGCAGATGTAGACTGGGAGGGAAGGAACCCATTTTCAAGTGAGTTTTAAAGATGAGGACGGGGTCAAGGTGACTCATTTTTTTTTTATATACTTGCTGACGCCTGGCCTGGCATTTTTGGCAAGCACCATAGGAAGGAGAGCTACTCTGAGATTTGCTTTTTATTCTCTTGATTTAAAATGCTTTATACTTTTGATTTCAGTCTTAACAGCACAAATGGAAGGTGTGAAAGAGTCCATTCCATATTTCACACTGAAAATGCCCCAAGGGAAGCAGTATCTCCGATGCCCTCTGAAATGTTTCTAACATGCTAATAACGGTGGGCACATGGCAGGTGTGCCATCATTTTTTCCCCTTTTAGTTCCAAAAGACAATATATAATTGTATGTTGATAACTATCACAAAATAATTTGTGACTTACCTCCTCATGGAAGAGATGAAGTTCTGTAACTTAAAAATTGTCCCAAGGGGGAAAAAATGTCACATAGTCATGTCCAACTCTTTGAGATCCCATGAACTGTAGCCTGCCCGGCTCCTCTGTCCATGGGATTCTCCAGCTAAGAGTATTGGAGTGGGTTGCCATTTCCTTCTCCAGGGGATCTTCCCAACCCAGTGATCAAAACCGGGCCTCCTACATTGTGTGCGGATTCTTAGCCACTAGGGAAGTCAGTAAATGAGGAAATGTCTTTAGTTGTCAAGCCCAATGGACCTCATGATCAGATATGCTTTTAGATGGTGAATGAAATGGACTCAATCACACTTGTAGAAAACTGCCACCAAACTGACATCAATACTTATAATTCTAAGGAATCTCATTATACCTCAGAAATACTTGAACTACAATTTGTGAAGGGTTGCACAATTAATTTATTCTCACATTACATGATTTGCTCATTTGGAGAGGCAGGCATAGGCAAAATGGATCTTGTTTTTGTGGAAAAATCTCAGTGTCACTGTCTTGTAAAGAACAGATGAAAAAACAAACACATTTATTCAATGACAAGAAGATTAAAAAAAGAAAACCTTACCCTAAAATTTCCTAGTAGCTATATTAAAACTGCTTGAGATATAGATGCACACTTACTACATTTTCTCACATCCATACAAAAGAGCACGACACACATAATAGGTGATATATTTTCTATTATCTATTATAATATATATG
Source organism: Cervus elaphus (assembly GCF_910594005.1). Classification (NCBI taxonomy): domain Eukaryota; kingdom Metazoa; phylum Chordata; class Mammalia; order Artiodactyla; family Cervidae; genus Cervus; species Cervus elaphus. The sequence continues at coordinate 8,914,726 of NC_057837.1, read as the reverse complement.
TGTCTATATATACATAGACACACATAAAGAAATATATAAGTATTATGATATATACTTATAAATAATAATATTAGAAAGTATTACCTTGAAATTATCAATTCTAGAGAAATTTAAAAAGCTAGGAATTATTTACGAAAGAAATGGGAAATGTTTAAATAGATGGTTGTTTAAAGTCATATATATCCCCAAAACCTTTGAGTAATTCAAACTTTTCTTTAAATCAGTACAGACACATAGGTACAAATATGTAATTATACTTTTTATATTAAAATATATACTACTTCTCATTTAATACCTTAAGCATATAAGGACTTTATTGTATGTATATGAATATGCATATATCCACATGTTTATACACAAATGCATATCTGTATGCATACACATATGCTATGTAGTACATGTGCCATACAGTACACATATATGTATGTATATATACCTATATATGTATGTGGTGTATGTATGTGTTTGTGTGATATTTATGTATGTACACAAACATATACAGAAAGAGATGGCTTAACATACATATGTTTCTGTGTTTGAAATGTAGCTAGCTCACTGAAAGTAAGTCAGGGAGAAATTTTTAAAACTGTCTTGAAATGGGAAGGCCTTCCTAAGTTGGAAGCTATCAATATGAAGAAAAAGACTAATAAATTTGGTTACATTTATAGGCTTTATAGTCAGTGAATTTTCTTTTTTGAAAATGCACAAGGAATTCAATAATGGTTGCCACTCAAGAGAGATATTAGCAGTTTTACATGGGGAGATATTTTTTTTTTAAACTTGATGACCTTTTATATGGCTTTATTGTTTTTTTGCTTTGTGCATGCATTACGTTAATAGTAAAAGCACAACATTTAAAAATGTCCCTCAATCTCCCATTCTCTTTGGTAACATTAGTGCAATATAAGTGTTCAGATACTCTAGCCATATTTTTTCACTAGTCTTCTAAAGCCTGGGGTGGTGATCATAAATCTTCCAATAAGGTATTAGCCAAAGCAAAGTGGGGATCTGTGTGATTCACTTCATTGTCATGGGTATTTATTTGCCATGTTCCATACTAGACATACTAGACATGGAACATGTTCCATGTTCCATACTAGACATACTAGACTAGTGAAAAGCAAAGGAGAAAGGGAAAGATTTACCCACTGGAATGCAGAGTTCCAAAGAATAGCAAAGAGAGATAAGAAAGCCTTCCTCAGTGATCAGTGCAAAGAAATAGAGGAAAACAATAGAATGGTAAAGACTAGAGATCTCTTCAAGAAAATTAGAGATACCAAGGGAACATTTCATGCAAAGATGGGATCAATAAAGGACAGAAATGATACGGACCTAACAGAAGCGGAAGATATTAAGAAGAGGTGGAAAGAATACACAGAAGAATGATACAAAAAAGATGTTCATGACCCAGATAATCACGATGGTGTGATCACTCACCTACAGCCAGACATCCTGGAATGCAAAGTCAAGTGGACCTTAGGAAGCATTACTATGAACAAAGCTAGTGGAGGTGATGGAATTCCAGTTGAGCGTTTAAAATCCTAAAAGATGATGCTGTGAAAGTGCTGCACTCCATATGCCAGCAATTTGGAAAACTCAGCAGTGGCCACAGGACTGGAAAAGGTCAGTTTTCATTCCAATCCCAAAGAAAGGTAATACCAAAGAATGGTCAAACTACTACACAATTGTACTCATCTCACATGCTAGCAAAGTAATGCTCAAAATTTTCCAAGCCAGGCTTCAACCGTGAACTTCCAGATGTTCAAGGCTGGATTTAGAAAAGGCAGAGGAACCAGAGATCAAATTGCCAACATCTGTTGGATCACTGAAAAAGCAAGAGAGCTCCATAAAAAATTTACTTATGTTTTATTGACTATGCCAAAGCATTTGACTGTGTGGATCACAACAAGCTCTGTAAAATTCTTAAAGAAATGGGAATACCAGACCACCTGACCTGCCTCTTGAGAAATCTATATGCACGTCAGGAAGCAACAATTAGAACTGGACATGGAACAACAGACTGGTTCCAAATAGGGAAAGGAATACATCAAGGTTGTATATTGGCACCCTGCTCATTTAACTTATATGCAGAGTACATCATGAGAAATGCTGGGCTGGATGAAGCACAAGCTGGAATTAAGATTGCCAGGAGAAATATCAGTTACCTCAGATATGCAGATGATACCACCCTTATGGCAGAAAGTGAAGAAGAACTTAAGAGCCTCTTGATGAGGGTGAAAGAGGAGAGTGAAAAAGGGCTTAAAACATTCAGAAAACCTAAAACATTCAACATTGAGAAAACTAAGATCATGGCATCCAGTCCCATCACTTCATGGAAAATAGATGGGGAAACAGTGGAAACAGTGACAGACTTTATTTTGGGGGGCTTCAAAATCACTGCAGATGGTGATTGCAGCCATGAAATTAAAAGATGCTTGCTCCTCAGAAGAAAAGTTATGACCAACCTAGACAGCATATTAAAAAGCAGAGACATTACTTTGCCAACAAAGGTCCATTTGGTCAAGGCTATGATTTTTCCAGTAGTCATGTATGGATGTGAGAGTTGGACTATAAAGAAAGCTGGGTGCCAAATAATTGATGCTTTTGAACTGTGGTGTTGGAGGAGACTCTTGAGAGTCCCTTGGACTTCAAGGAGATCCAACCAGTCCATCCTAAAAGAAATATCAGTCCTGAATATTCATCGGAAGGGCTGATGCTGAAACCAAAACTCCAATACTTTGGCCACCTGATGTGAAGAACTGACTCAGAGGAAAAGACCCTGATGCTGGGAAAGATGGAAGGTGGGAGGAGAAGGGGCTGACAGAGGATGAGATGGTTGGATGGCATCACTGACTCAATGGACAAGAGTTTGAGTAAACTCTGGTAGTTGGTGATGGACAGGGAGGCCTGGCATGCTGCAGTCCACGGGGTTGCAAAATTGGACATGACTGAGCGACTGAACTCAACTGATAGTAGACATTGAGGGGACAGGTATGCTCACTGGTAACTGAGAATTTAGACACTAGTGAATTGCTATGTTTGGAAGTAGGGATGAAAATATGAATTAGTGCATCTAATGACTGACTTTTTAGACAAATTCTGAGGGTCAACAACCTGTCATTAGACAGTTGACTTATCTGCTCTGAGTAATCCCACAATCTTAGGGATGATCCTCTAAGAGGAAAGATGACCATTTGCATAAATGTTACCCTAGGATAACCACAAGAAAGATCTACACAAACAACAAACCCTGGCTCTTTATAAAAATATTAATAGAAAAACACTTATTCGGTTACGTGTACTACAAGAAAAGAAAAAAAAAATCTTAGAATGAGACATACGGACTCTAACTTATTATGCTGTCCATGTTCAAGATCTGTTATTTCCTGTTTGATTTTTTGGGTACTTATAATTCATATTCTCAATGAGAAGATATTATACATTTCAATTCTGTTGTGTGGAGAAACCTCAAGGAGATTTGATTTATAACAAATGTAAAGCATAGAGCTTCTTTTTTTTTTTTTTTTTAAACAGGAAAATGCATGCATTCATTTAACAAGAATTTACTCTCAAACATTTGTCAGGCACTGTGCTGGGAGCTAGGGACTTAGGGATGAGCAAAACCAGACGCTAACCCTGATAAAATAAAAGCCCAATAAACATAAGCTGCAGCTGTAAGGAGGACTGGGAAAGGGACTCACAGAGTGCCATGAGTGCCGGTGATAAGAAGGTTTAGTCTGATCAAGGAGGTCAGGGAAAGCATGCCTGCTGGTGCTGGTTAGCCAGCTGAAGACACGAGGTAGGGGTTCTCCAGACCCTGGGCACAAACAGCAGAGCAGAGGCCTGGGGGAACGGACTGAAAGGTGGCCACTGGCATGGGGAGCAGAGATCCAGGCAAAGCCAGGCACCAGATGAGGCCAGGAGAAGAACCCAAGACCATGTCGATATTTTTATCTTCATCCCAAGAGAAGTTTCTTAGAATTCTGGATTGGGTTCCCAGAAATACTTCTCTACTACAGGGATCTCTCCTGTCTTCCACCTCCCAAGCAGTCAGTATGGCAATTCTGTACCTCTTCATTATTAGCAGTGAGTTACAATCCTATAGCAGGGTATCCAAAGAAACGGAGTTGGAGGTGGCAGGATAGAAACCTAAGAGTTCTAGGGATGGGAACTGGAGGATGGATGAGGTCATGGCTTCTTATTAAGGAAAACACTTGGGCTTTTTTTCACTTTCAGCTTTAATGATATATAAGTGGCATGTAACACTCTCTAAGTTTAAGGTATACAACCAAGTGACTTTATATATGTATTTATTGCAAAACGATTACCACAGTCAGACTAATTAACATATCCATCACCTCACAGAGTTACGACTGTGCATGTGTGTGGTGAGGCCTTTTAAATATCCAATAAGGTGTTGTTAACACAATCGCAAGACTGTTATTGTTAACATAGCCCCAGAATTTATTCACTTTATCACTGGAAGGTTGTACTCTTTGACCACTTACACTCATTTCCCTAACCCACCAACCTCTTCCCCTGGCAAAAAAGTAATCTGTTAGGTTTCATTTAGTTTGTTTTATTAGATTCCACCAATAAGTGAGGTCAGATAGTCTTCCTCTGTCTGACTTATTTTACTTAGCATAGTAGTCTCAAGGTCTACTCATGCTGAAAGAAATGACAGGATTTTCTTCTTTTTATGACTGAATAACATACCATTATAAATTTAAACTTTCTTAACAAAAATAAATGAAAAAACATTAAATTTTCTTTATCTGATCATGCATTGATGGACACATATTATTTCCATGTTTGGCTATTGTAAATAATGCATTAATGGACACAGAGGTGCTTATATTTCTTTGAGATAGTAATTTTATTTCCTTCAAGTATATACCCAGAAGTGGAATTACTGGATCATATTGTAGTTCTTAATGTTTTGAGGAGTCTCCATACTGTTTTCCTTAGTGGGTGCACCAATTTAAATTCCCAGCAACAATGCACAATTGCTCTCTTTGCTTTCTTATCAACACCTATTATCTTTTGTCTTTTTGATAATAGCCATTATAACAACTGTGAGGTTAACTTCACTGTGGCTTTGATTTGTGTTTCGCTGATGATTAATGATATTGAGCACCTCTTAATATAACTGTTGGCCATTTCTATGTATGTATTTTTATGCCAGTGCCACACTGTTTTGATTATTATAGCTTTGCAATATAGTCTGAAATCAGGAAATGTGAGTCTTTCTTTTTCAAGATTTCTTCAGCTATTCAGAATTTTTTGTGGTTCCACACAAATTTTATTATTTTTTCTATTCCTGTAAAATGCTTTTGGCATCCTGATAGGGATTACACTGAATTTACAGATTATTTGGGGCAGTATGAACATTTTAGTAATATTAATTTTTCCAATCAGTGAACAGGAGATGCCTTTCAGTTTATTTGTGTCTTCTTCAATTCTTTGAAGAATCTTATAGTATTCAGTGTTCAGTCATTTCACCTAATTTATTCCTATTAAATAAGTATAAAGTTTATCATTGTGATGTTTCTGTAAGTGGCATTGTTTTATTTATTTATTTTTCAGATAATTTGCTGTTAGTATACAGAAACACAACATATTTTTGTGTAGTGATACTGTATCATGCAACTTTACTAAATCCATTTACTAGGTATAGTGAATTTGGCAATAAGCAACACATGATCTGAGCCACAGTCAGCTCCCAATCTTGTTTTTCCTGACTGTATTGAGCTTCTCCATCTTTGGCTACAAAGAATATGATCAGTTTGATTTCGATATTGACCATCTGGTGATGTCCATGGGTAGAGTCTTCTCTTGTGTTGTTGGAAGAGGGTGTTTGCTATGACCAGTGTGTTCTCTTGGCAAAACTATGTTAGCCTTTGATCTGCTTTGTTTTAACTCCAAGGCCAAACTTCCCTGTTACTCCAGGTGTTTCTAGACTTCCTACTTTTACATTCCAGTCCCCTATAATGAAAAGGACATCTTTTTTGGGTGTTATTTCTAGAAGGTCTTGTAGGTCTTCATAGAACTATTCAACTTCACCTTCTTCAGCATTACTGGTTGGGGCATAGACTTGGATTACTGTGATATTGAATGGTTTGCTGAGATCATTCTGTTGTTTTGGAGATTGCATCCAAATATTGCATTTCAGGCTCTTTTGTTGACTATGATGTTGACTACCCCATTTCTTCTAAGGGATTCTTGTCCATAGTAGTAGATAAAATGGTCATCTGAGTTAAATTCACCCATTCCAAACCAACATCCATTGAATCATTGAAAAAGCAAGAGAGTTCCAGAAAAACATCTATTTCTGCTTTATTGACTACACCAAAGCCTTTGACTGTGTGGATCATAACAAACCGTGGAAAATTCTTAAAAAGACATGGAATACTACAGAACCTTACCTGCCTCCTGAGAAATTTGTATGCAGGTCAAGAAGCAAAAGTTAGAACTGGACATGGAAAAACAGACTGGTTCCAAATCAGGAAAGGAGTTTGCCATGGCTGTAAATTGGCACCCTGCTTATTTAACTTATATGCAGAGTACATCATGAGAAATGCTGGGCTAGATGAAGCACACACTGGTATCGAGATTGCCAGGAGAAATATCAATAACCTCAGATTGCAGATGACATGTTCCTTGTGGCAGAAAATGAAGAAGCACTAAAGAGCCTCTTAATGAGGTGAAAGAGGAGAGTGAAAAAGTTGGCTTAAAACTCCACATTCAGAAAACTAAGATCATAGCATCCAGTCCCATCACTTCATGGCAAATAGATGGGGAAACAATGGAAAAAGTGACTGACTTTATTTTTTGGGGCTCCAAAATCACTGCAGATGGTGACCGTAGCCATGAAATTAAAAGACACTCGTTCCTTGGAAGAAAAGTTATGACCAACCTGGACAGCATATTAAAAAGCTGAGACATCACTTTGCCAACAAAAGTCTGTCTAGTCAAAGCTATGGTTTTTCCAGTAGTCATGTATGGATGTGAGAGTTGAACTATAAACAAAGCTGAGCACCAAAGAATTGATGCTTTTGAACTGTGGTGTTGGAGAAGACTCTGAGAGTCCCTTAGACTGCAAAGAGATCCAACCAGTCCATCCTAAAGGAAATCAGTCCTGAATGTTCAGTGGGAGGACTAATGCTGAAGCTGAAACTCCAATACTTTGGCCACCTGATGCAAAGAACTGACTCCTTGGAAAAAGGCCGTGATGCTGGGAAAGATTGAAGGTAGGAGGAGAAGGGGATGACAGAGGATGACATGGTTGGATGGCATCACCCACTGGATGGACATGAGTATGAGTAAACTCTGGGAGTTGGTGATGGACAGGGAAGCCTGGCGTGCTGCAGTCCATGGGGTCACAAAGAGTCAGATACGACAGAGTGACTGAACTGAACTGAGCTATAGTGAAATTGTGTGGTATCCTGCAACTTTACTAGATCCATTTACTAGCGATAATAATTTTGTTTTTGGTTTTTGTTTGTTTTTTTTTTTTGTTTGGTGTAGTGTTTAGGATTTTCTATGTCATCTTTGAATGGACTATTTTACTTCTCTCTTTTCAATTTGGATATCTGTTAGTCCTTTTTCCTGTCTGATTGTTTTGGCTAGGACTTCCGGTATGATGCTGAATATGAGTAGTGAGAATGGACACCTTGTTTTGTTTCTGATCTCAGAGGAAAATCTTTCAAACTTTCACAGCTGAATATGATGTTAGGCTTCCACACATAGCATATGTTCATATATAGCATATAGCATAGGCTTTCACATATGTAGGGCTTTTCACATATAGCTTTTATTATGTTGAAGCATGTTCCTTCTGTACTCTGTTGAATTTTTATCATGAATGAATGTCGAATTTTGTCAAATGCTTTTTCTGCACCAGTTGACATGACTATGTGATATTTTATCTTTCCTTCTATTAATGTGATGTATCACATTTACTGATTTGCAAATGTTGAACTATCCCTGCATCCCAAGGATGAATCTCACTTGATTATGTTACATGCTCTTTTTAATGAGATTTTAATTTAGTCTGCTAGAATTCTGTTGAGAATTTTTACACTTATATTTGTCAGGGAAATTGGCCTGTATTTTTCTTTTCTTATAGCATCCTTAGCTGACTTTGGTACCAGGGTAACACAGGTCTTGTAAAATGAGTTTGGGGGTGTTTCTCCTCTTCAATTTTCTCCAAGAGTCTGAGAATAATTGGAGTTCATTCTTTAAATATTTGGCAGAATTCACTAGTGAAACCATCTGGCTGAGAGTGTTTCTTTGTTGAGAGGTTTTGATTGCTGATTCACACTCCACAGGTTTGTTTTTTTTTTAATTTCTTCATAATATAATTTTGGTAGAATGTATGTTTCTAAGAGTTTATCCATTTATTCTATGTTTGCAATTATTGATGTACAGTTTTTCATACTAGTCTCATGATCTTTTGTATTTCTGAGGTATCAGTTGTAATGTCTCCTCTTTTGTTTGTAATTTTATTTATTTGGGGTCCTTTTTTTCTCCCTGGTTAGTCCTGCTCAAAGATTGCCAATCTTGTTTTACCTCTTCAAAAAACTGACTCTTGGCTAATCTTTTCTGCTGTTGGTCTAATCTTTATTATTTCCCTTCTTCTACTAACTTTGTGCTTTTTTTTTTCTTTTTAGGTTCTTGAAGTGTAAAGTTTCTAAGTGGATGATGTGTGTGATACATATACAGAGTAATTTTCACAGTTACTTTTTGTCAGAGACATTGCTAAGTGCTCTACATTCACTGTTATTGCTGTTTAGTCACTAAGTTGTGTCCAACTCTTTTGCGACCTTATGGACTATAGCCCACCAGGCTCCTTGGTCCATGGGATTTCCCAGGCAAAACTACTGGACTGTGTTGCCATTTCCTTCTCCAGAGGATTTTCCCAACCCAGGGATAGAAACTGCATCTCCTGCATTGGCAAGCAGATTCTTTACCACTGTTCCACCTGGGCACCAACTTGATCCCTGGGTTGGGGATATCCCATGGAGAAGGAAATGGTAACCCACCCCAGTATTCTTGCCTGGAAAATCTCATGGACAGAGGAGTCTGGCAGGCTACAGTCCATGGCATTGCAAAGAGTCAGACACTATTGACAGTGCATGCACACATGCACACATGAGATGCAAAGTTAGGTTGTTTATCTAAGATGTTTCTTTATCCTTTATGTTGCAGTTATTGCTTAAAAAAAAAAAAACTTCCCACTTCAATGTGCTTTTGCTGCATCCTTTAGGCTTTGATATGTCTTTCCATTCTCATTTGTCTCAAGATTTTTTTCCCCTTTTGATTTCTTCTTTGTTGTTCACAAAAGTGTAGTTTAATTTTCATGTATTTGTAAAATATCCAGCCTTCCTCCTGTTATCAGTTTCTAGTTTCATTCTACTGTGGTCAGAAAAAACACTTGATATAGTTTCTATCTTCTTGAATTTTTTGAGATTTGTATTATGGTATTGTTAAGTCACTTCAGTTGTGTCCGATTCTGTGTGACCCCATAGATGGCAGCCCACCAGGCTCCCCCGTCCCTGGGATTTTCCAGGCAAGAATCCTGGAGTGGGTTGCCATTTCCTTCTCCAATGCATGAAAGTGAAAAGTGAAAGTGAAGTCGCTCAGTCGACATGGGCTTAGCGACCCCATGGACTGTAGCCTACCAGTCTCCTCCGTCCATGGGAATTTTCAGGCAAGAGTACTGGAGTTACATATGTCCTATTCTAGAATGTGTTCTCTGTGCATTTGACATGAATGTGTGTTATGTTGCTGTTGGATGGAAAGTTCTCTATATGCCTTTTAGGTCTCTTTGGTCTATAGTGACCTGAAAATATCCTTGGGTTTCACATGGTCCTAGGCCAACCTCCACTCAACTCCTTTGTTTTCTTTAAAGGTCATGAAGGACAGAGCCACCATCTCTTACCACCCATCATTTCCCCAGTAGGTTCATTCCTACCTAACTCCACTGTAGAATGCACAACAGTTTGAATTGTCTTATCCTTTTTGTTCTAATGCTTGAGGTAAGCACACAGTTTCCTGGGTTTCCTGAGAATCAGTGCCATTTGCAGACAAGAAAATACACTGAGATATAAAGGATCAAGATTAGTTTCTTCCATATGGAAGTTTCATTGGACACTGCACTTCTGCCTTGGAAGGGAAGCTGCATAAAGATTTTGATGGTAGGAAATGCTATGGAGGCTGGGAAAGTGATCAAGGTTGCCCTTGGTTTGACAGGAGTTTGGAGGGAGCTAGGTAGGAAAATTATTAGGGAAATCCCCATATTTCCACTTTACTTCCCACTAGAAACAATTCTGAGACTATTGCCCCATTTAAGATAAGCAATGCATTGTCTCAAGTGAGAAGCAGAAGTAGCTGGTAGTGAAAGGGATGGGAACAAACACTGGATGTAAAGAACAGGAAAGCACAAATTGGGCTGCACATCCTAGCCAATCCTGTAGCCATTCTTCTTCCGCCTGACAATAGCTGTCCTGCCATGAAATTATCAATCCACTCGCTCTAGCTTCTTGGCACTTCTATACCATTTTGTTACTCCTCTCCTTCACCAACTTCTCATGTTCACCGTATTTTCTACTTCTTACCTTATCCCACAGCTGGACGGGTAGTGTAGAGTGAGATCTCTTGGGAGAAAGGCTAGACTAGGATACCTCCTAAACACCCATATGTCTTCATGCATACACACACACAGTCATACACACAACACACTACTCTTAGGTGACAATATGCCTTTAACATGTGCAGATACCATAAAAAAGCATTTGAAGTCAAGTATTTTTTACATTTCTCAGATCCTTGATGCATACACTTATTTTATCCTAGCAATGAGGTCTATTTTCATTGTTTTATGAAGGATGAAAAAAAGCTGATGAGTCCTCAATTCCTTCTATATACAACATGAGAAAACAATACTCTTGTGCACTTGTCTTTCTTTTTCACTATGGATCTATAGATGAATGGGTTAAAACATTTGCAAAACTGAAAAAAAATATTGAGAGGCAATAATTTAGAATGGTAACCATTCCCCATGGCAGTGCCAGCAGATGTTTTCAGCTTGCTACAGGATTCAAAATTTGTGGAAACTCATGAGCTGCTGGTGATCATGTTCATAGGTTCCTGTAATTATATGCAAGAGCTGGCATTTGTAAGTTTGGTTGAATGTCTGGCTTTTAAACTGAAGATTGGTGGGGTGCCATAGGAACAATAAACCACAGAATGGGCACCTTCCTGAGGGTTAATTTTACATGAAGATTTATTGGAAGAGGTTTATACAATTACTTAACAGGTAGCTAATTTAGAGTTTTTATTTATGGAAACAGATTATATTTATGCTTTAGAGTACAATGTGAGATTTCAACTAAAAAAAGAAAAATCCTCACTTGCATAGGTGAAGCCCTGGGACCTCAAGGGAACAGATGCATCAAACTTTATCTTTAAAGGGGCTTTGATAATATAATGGAAGAAGAACTGATATGATACAAAGAGAGTTGAATGTGCAGTTACTTTCTATATTATCTCAGTCTTTACAAGTTATGGATAGTGAATCCAATGGCCTGGGATAGCATGATTCTTACTAAAAGGATTTGACTGGGAAAAAGCTTAGATAGAAGAAAAGGAAGGGGTTGGAACAGGGTCATAGAGGAAGTATAGGAGTCATGACCCTTATTGGGGTGTCCTTGGGACTTAGTTCTAAAAGAGACATGATTCAACATTTTCCTTTTCTTCTAATAGCAGAAGGTATGCAACTATTTAATTCCCACCGAATAATGAGGCTGTGAACAAAGCTAGTAGAGGTGATAGAATTCTAGTGGAGAGATTTAACATTCTAAAATATGCTGCTGTTAAAATGCTGCACTCAACATATCAACAAATTTGAAAAACTCAGCAGTGGACACAGGATTGGAAAAGGTCAGTTTTCCTTCCAATCCCAAAGAAGGGCAATGCCAAAGAATGTTCAAACTACTGTACAATTGTGCCTATTTCACATGCTAGCAAGGTTATGCCCAACATCCTTCAAGCTAGGCTCTAGCAGTACATGAACCTAGAACTTCCAGCTGGGTTTAGAAAATGCAGAGGAACCAGAGATCAAATTGCCAACATTCACTGGATCATAGAGAAAGCAAAGGAGGTCCAGAAAAACACCTAGTTCTGTTTCATTGATTTTGCTAAAGCCTTTGACTATGTGGATCACAACAAACTGTGGGAATTTCTTAAAGAGATGGGAATACCATACCACCTTACCTACCTTTTGAGAAACCTGTATGTGGGTCAAAAATAAACAGTTGGAACCTTATATGGAACAATGGACTAGTTCAAAATTGCAAAAAGAGTACAACAACGCTGTATATTGTCACCCTATTTATTTAACTTCTATGCAGAGTACAACATGCAAAATGCAGGGCTGGATGAATCACAAGCTAAAATAAAGACTACCAGGATAAATGTCAACAACCTCAGACATACAGATGATACCACTCTAATGCCAAAAAGTGAAGTGGAACTAAAGAGCCTCTTGATGAGGGTGAAAGAGGAGAGTGAAAAACCTGGCTTAAAACTCAACATTCAAGAAAACTAAGATTATGGCATCTGGTCCCAAAACTTCAAGGCAAATAGAAGGGGGAAAAGTGGAAGCAGTGACACATTTTATTTTCTTGGGCTCCAAAATCACTGCATTTGGTGACTACAGCCATGAAATTAAAAGACACTCGCTCCTTGGAAGGAAAGCAATGACAAACCTAGATAGAGTATTAAAAAGCAGAGACATCACTTTGCTAACAAGGGTCTAACATAGTCAAAACTATGGTTTTTCCAGTGGTCATGTGTGAATGTGAGAGCTGGACTATAAAGAAGGCTGAGCACCAAAGAATTGATGCTTTCAAAGAGTGGTGCTGGAGAAGACTATGAAGAGTCCCTTGGACAGAAAGCCGATCAAACCAGTCAATCCTAAAGGAAATTAACCCTGAATATTAATCTTGGTGGGTCAGATGGTAAAGAATCTGCCTGTAATATGGGAGACCCAGGTTAGTTCCCTAGGTTGGGAAGATCCCCTTGAGAAGGGAATGGCTACACACTCCAGTATTTTTGTCTGGAAAATTCCACAGATAGAGGAGCCTGGAAGGTTACAGTCCATGGTGTCGCAGAGTCAGACACGACTGAGCGACTTTCACGCTTTTTTTTTGGAAGGACTGACGCTGAAGCTGAAGCTCCAATACTTTGGCCACCTGATCTGAAGAGCCAGCTCATTGGAAAAGATCCTGATGCTGGGAAAGATTGAAGGCCAAAGGAGAAGGGGGTGGCAGAAGATGAGATGGTTAGATAGCATCACCAACTCAATGGACATTAATCTGAGCCAACTCTGGGAGATAGTGAAGGACAGGGGAGCCTAGTATTCTGCAGTCCTTGGGGTTGCAAAGAGTCTGACATGATTTTGTGACTCAACAACAGTAACAATATATGAGGAAGATTTGAAAGAAAAGTGAAAGTGAAATAAAACTTTTCTTTTTTTACTGAACATCAAAGAAGAGATTAACTAAATGAATCATCCTGGATTGTAATCTCACATCCTCCTGATTCCTCATCCTTACCTTTGCTTCTCTGCCTTGTTAGTGGAATGGAAATCTGATCTTAGTCTTATATGGACTATTTCCATATGGCAAGGCAAATCACTTAATAACCCTGGGTCTCATTTTTCCCACTCAGAAAAATAAGGAGCTAGACAAGTATGATATACAAAATGACTTTTAACTTCAAGAGCCTATGATCTTAGAATTTTTTTTTTTTAATGTGCAAAAATTTTAGGTACTTCTGGCAAGACAAAGCAAGCATCAATTGGGCCTTTTCACTCTTTAAGCCAACTGGCAGGATAATGGTTGTCTACTCCCCAAGGCTACCCAGGAATGTTGCTTTACAGAACTTGATTTGGTTTTGACCATCAGAATATGCTGTCTTACAATGTGAAATTTCACTTTTGAGGCCACAAATAACTGTCATTATTTTGCCTCTCTTATATGCCTGTATATAAAATTTTTATATACATACGGAAAAAACAAAGTGTTGTCATCCTTAGGGTTTAGATAAACTGTTGTGAACTTGAAAGTGATGAAGCAAGTTGACTTATTTTTTAATCATTAGGCTACAGTGGTTATGGGTAGGTGTGATATAGAAAGTCTGCCATGATATTACCAGCAAGTTTCATTTCCATGTGGCTGAACTCACGAGGCTTAACCATAGGACTACCTCAGAGTGGGCAAAGAGACAACTGGTCTTCAGAGAAGCAGCATAAAGAACTCAATCAAAAAAAAAAAAAAAAGAATTCAATAGGCAGTGAGGTGGTGCTTCCTGGTATCATTCAGTCTAAGTAAAGCCTTAATACAATGAATTACTTAAAAATTCATTAGTAAAAAAAGTAAATTACTTGCTCAATAGTATAGATACTCTTCTAGAGTCTAGGTGGTAGAAGTGAATAATACTCAAAGCTCCTATCTTTGAGGGACTCAGCCTCTAGTGGGAGAATAATACTTACAACAACAATAAAATTACTATTAAACAATAAAAATAATACTAATTGAAAAAATGTTTATCTTTATGTGCATGCTCAGTCAATTCAATCTTTGTGGACCCCATGGACTGTGGCCTGCCAGACTCCCCTGTCCATGGAATTATCCCAGGAAGAATACTGGAGTGGATTGCCATTACCTCCTCCAGGGGATCTTCCTGATCCATGAGTGGAACTCAGCTCTCCTGCATCTCTTACATTGACAGGTGGATTCCTTACCAATGAGCCGTCTGGGAAACCCATTATCTTTATGTATCTGGTACCATTTTAATGTGATGTCTCAGTCAGTTCAGTTGCTCAGTTGTGTCCGACTCTTTACGACCCCATGGACTGCAGCACGCCAGGCTGCTTCCCTGTCCATCACCAACACCTGGAGCTTGCTCAGACTCATGTCCATCGAGTTGATGATGCCATTCAACCATCTCATCCTCTGTCATCCCCTTCTCCTCCTGCCCCCAATCCCTCCCAGCATCAGGGTCTTTCCCAGTGAGTCAGTTCTTTGTATCAGGAGGCCAAAGTACTGGAGTTTCAGCTTCAGCATCTGTCCTCCCAATGAATATTCAGGACTGATTTCCTTTAGGATGGACTGGTTAGATCTCCTTGCAGTCCAAGGGACTCTCAGAGTCTTCTCCAACACCACAGTTTAAAAGCATCAACTGTTCGGTACTCAGCTTTCTTTATGGTCAAACTCTCACATCCATACATCTAATTTAATGCTTCCCAGGAGCCACAGTGGTAAAGAATCCACCTACCAGTGAAGGAGACATGGGGTCAATCCCTGGGTTGAGAGGATCCTCTGGAGTAGGAAATGGCAACCTGCTCCAGTATTCCTGCCCGAAGAATTCCATGGACAGAGGAGCTGGTAGGCTACAGTCCACGGGGTTGCAAAAAGCAGGGCATGCCTGAGCAGCTGAGCACAACAACAATTTAATCTTAGAACAACCCCATGTTACTGGCATTGTTATTCCCATTTGACAGCTGAAGTTCCTGAGACCCAGAGAGAGTAACTTGCCTGGACACATGGTTATGACAGACCCCAGAATTTTAACCTAGGCCTATGTGATCCTGAAACCCGGATCCACAGCCACTTTGATATATGCCTTCCTACTCCAGATCCATTGGTACTCTAAGGGAGCTCTGAGGCAGCGATCATCAAAGAATGATCACACACAGTGATGCAGACCATGCTACAAGAAATGTTTATCATCCTCCAGGCAGCAGGACACCATAATCATGAAAAAAGGTAGCCATTGAAGGGACTTGAGAAAAAGTGGGCAGGCAAAGAATGAAAATGTTTCAGGATGATTAAAAATAATCTAGATGATTAAAAATAAACTCACGATATATAAAAGACCTAAATGTATAATATCAAATATTATAAAACTAAAGGAAAACATAAGCAGAATATCCTTTGACATAAATCACAGAAATATTATTTTGGATCTGTCCCCTAAGCAAAGGAAACAACCAAAAATAAACAAATGGGACTTAAATAAACATAAAAAACTTCTGCACAGAAAGGAAATCATTGACAAAACAAAAAGACAACCTACTGAATTGAAGAAAATCTTTGCAAATGACATTCCTGATATGGGGTGAGTATCCAATGTATATAAACAGCCATTTTCCCAAAGAGGAAATGCAGATAGCCAAGAGGCACATGAAAAGATGCACAACACAAGTAGTGACCAGAGAAATGTAAACCAAAACCACAGTGATATAACACTTCACACCTGTCAGAAAGGCTATCAAACACTAAAAGCAGAACTACCATGTGACGTAGCAATTCTACTTCTGGGTATATATCTGAAAAAAACTAAAAGCATTAATTTGAAAAGATACAGGCACCTCAGTGCTCATAGCATTATTTACGATTGCAAGGTATGGAAGCAATCTAAGTCTCCATCACAGATAAATAGATAAAGAAAATGTGATACACACACACACACACACAATGGACATGTTGGCATCTGCAGCAACCTAAATTGACCTGGAGGGCATTTGCTAAGCAAAATAAGTCCGGCAGAGAAAGGCAGATACTGTATGATATCACTTATGTGTGGAATCTAGATAAATAAAAAATAGTGAACAGGACAGGAAAGAAGCAGCCTCACGTATTTAGAGAAAACTAGTGGTTACCAGTGGGCAGAGGAGAGGGGGTGGGGAAGGGGTTATTAGGATATGATACCATGTGTGTGAAACCTTGAAAACTGTAAAGCACTATAGAATTTAAAGAATCTCTTATTCAAATAGAAATTAAAAAAAACTAGATAACACCACTAGATGAGTTATAATTTATACATTTAGATATATAATTATGCTAAATTAATTGCCTATAAGCATTACTCATAATAGTCAAAAAGTAATACCAAATACATATATCCATGAACTGACAAGTGGATAAACAAAATGGAGTATATTCATATAACAGAATATTAATAAAGAGGAATAAATTACTGATGGATGCTACAACATGGATGGAGTTATAGAGTATTATGCTAGAAGGTAGTCACAAAAGATCACATATTTCCTGATTCCATTTATATGAAATATTTTCAGAACAGGCAAATCTATAGATACCAAGAGTAGATTATTATTTGCCTAAAGTTGGGGAAGAGGGATTATGGAGTAACATCTTATTTGGAGTCTCTTCAGAGGATGGTGAACATTTATTAAAATCAGATGATGATGGTTACAAAGCTTTGTGAATCTACTAAAATCATCTTGAAAGGAACGGTTTTCTATCGTGTAAACTATATTTTAATAGAAATGCTTAAAATGAACTACAAACAAAAGATTGGGCTCTGTTATTATTAACTGACTCTGCTGTTAGCCTCTCAGAAGTCTAAATGAAATCATTCCTTTCAATAAGTAAGGAAATAGAAATGAGGGTGTGATTGATCTCAGTGACTATTGAATCCAGAGTCTGGTTTCCTAACACTGGATTTCCCTACCATTCATTCATTCATTCATTCATGTATAATGCCATTCTTTTTTTTTTAATTTATTTATTTTTAAATTGAAGGATAATTGCTTTACAGAATTTTGTTGTTTTCTGTCAAACCTCAACATAAATCAGCGATAGGTATACATATATCCCCTCCCTTTTGAACCTCCCTCCCAGCTCCCTCCCCATCCCACCCCTCCAGATTGACGCACAGCTCCTGTTTGAGTTTTCTGAGCCATACAGCAAACTCCCGTTGGCTGTCTATTTTACATATGGTGATGTAAGTTTCCATATTATTCTCTCCATTCATCTTACCCTCTCCTCCCCTCTCCCCATGCCCATAAGTCTATTCTCTATGTCTGTTTCTCCATTGCTGTCCTGCAAATAAATTCTTCAGTACTGTTTTTCTAGATTCCGTACATATGCATTAGTATACAATATTTATCTTTCTCTTTCTGACTTACTTCACTCTGTACAATAGGCTCTAGGTTCATCCACCTTACTAGGTTTACCACAAAACTGAGAGGAAAGTACAGAGATTTCTCATATACTTCTACCTATCCCCAGACATGCGGGGCCTTCCCCATCATCAACATCAGACACTAGAGTGATGCATTTGCTACAAAAGATGAACTTACAGTGACATATCATAATTACTCAAAGTCCATGGTTTACCTTAGGGCCCCCTCTTCACATTTTCCATTCTGCAGGTTTGGACTAGAGTGCAATGACAGACATGAATCACTGTAGTATGAACGAGTATTTTCACTGCTCTAAAAATCCTCTGTGCTCGGCCTGTTTATCTCTCTTGCAACTCAAACCCTGGCAAACATTGATCTTTTTTTATTGTATCTGTAGTTTCTACTTTTCTAGACAGTCATATAGTTGGAATGATATAGTATGATTTCAATATGAAGCCAGAAGACCACCTTCTTCACTTAGCAATATGAATTTGAAATTTCCCTGTGTTCTTTCATGGTCTGATTGCTCATATCTTTTTAGCAAATAATATTACACTTTTTAGTGAATAATAATTCACTGTCTTAATCTGCTACAGTTTATTTACCTATTCACTGACTGAACGGCATCTTGATTGCTTCTAAATTTTGGCAATTATGAACAAAGCTGCTCTAAACAGGTGTGCATGTTTTAATGTGGATAGAAATTTTCATCACCTTTGGGTAAATACCAAGGAGCACAACTGCTGGATCACATGGTAAGACTATATTTAAAAAAGAAACTATAGTAAGAAACCTTATAAGAAACTATAGAATTATCTTCCAAAGTGGCCGTACCATTTTGCATGCCCATCAGTAATGAGAGTTTCTATTGCTCCACACCCTCACCAGCATTTGATGTCATCAGTGTTCCAGATTTGGGCCATTCTGATAGGAGTGTGGTAGTATTTCAGTGTTATTTTAATTTGCAATTCCTTGATGACATATGATTCAGAATATATTTCCATATGCTTATTTGCCATCTGTGTATCTTCTTTTATAAAATGTCTATTAAAATTCTTGACCTACTTTTTCATTGGGTTGTTCATTTTTATTGTTGAGTATTAAAAACTCTTTGCATATTTTGAATAACAATCCATTATAAAGTCCATCTTTTAGAAATATATTCTCCCAGTCTGTGGCTTGTCTTTTAACTCTCTTGACTTTGTCATTCATAGAGCACATGTTTTCAATTTTAATGAAGTCCAAATTATGAAATTTTTCCTTCTGGATCATATCTTTGGTGTAGTATCTATAAAGGCATCACCATACTCAAGGTTATCTAGGTTTTTGTCTATATTGTCTTCTAGGACTTCTGTAGTTTTGCAATTTACATGTAGGTCTATGATCTATTTTGGGTTAAACTGGGAGAAGGGTGTAAGATCTATGTCTAAATTATTATTATTATTATTATTTGGTATGTGCATATCCAGTTGTTCAAGCAACATTTATTGAAGAGACTAATTTTATGTCATTGTATTACTCCTACCCCTTTAACAGAGATCAGCTGTCTACATTTACACGGGTCTGTCTCTAGGATCTCTACTCCATAGATCTATTTTTTCACCAATTCACACTGTCTTGATTATTATAGCTTTAAATAATTCTTGAAGTTAGGTACTGTTAGTCCTTCAACTTTACTCTTTTCCTTCAATACTGTGTTGGCTAGTCTAGGTCTTTTGCCTCTCCAAATAAACTTTAGAATCCACTTGCCAATATTTATAAAATAACTTTCTGGGATTTAAATTGGAATCACATTGAACCTATACATCAAGTTGGGAAGAACTGATGTCTTTGGAATATCGAATCTTCCTATCCATGAGTGTGGGATATTTCTTTATGCATTTATTTGTATAAATTGAAGCTTTTATACCAACCGTTATCCTACAATTCTTGCTATAATTGCTTATTAGTTCCAGGATGATTTTTTTTGTTAGTTCTTTTTGATTTTCTACAAAGATGATCATGTTGTTTCCAGATAAAGACAGCTTTACGTCTTCCATCCCAATCTATATGCCTTTTATTTCCTCTTCATAGCAAGGACTTACACTATGATGCTGAGAAGAAGTGGTGAGAGGGAATATCCTTGACTTGCATTTAATCTTAGTGAGAAAGACTTGAGTTTCTCACCATTAAGCATGGCGTTAGCTATCGGTTTTTGTAGATAGTCTTGTCAAGTTGTGGAAGTTAGCTACTCGCCCTAGTAGTTTACTAAGGGTTTTTATCATAAATGTGTGTTGGATCTTGTCAAAGCTATTTCTGAATTCTTTGACAATTACATGCTGTTTCTTTCATAGTCTGGTGATGCGATAGGTTAACTTCATTTAACCAGGCTTAGCTTACCTGAGCTAAGTCCCACTTATCATGGAATCTAATTCTTTTGTCTTTTGGATTTGATTTGCTAACATTTTTGAGGATCTAATTACTTTGTAGTTGTTAATTAAGCAAATACTTATTAAGAACCACTCTACATCCAGCTCTGGAAAACAAAACTTAGAGCCCAGTTGCATAAGCTAAGTCTCAACAGAATAAAAGTCTTGAGTAAATAGAAAATTAGTTTTACCAACAGTTTAGTTGCTTAGAGAGATCTGGGAATGTTTAGGTGAATCTACATTCATTTAAAATATTTTGAAATAAATTCTGGGCAACAAATAGACAACATGTAAGGTAATTTCTTGTTGATTTTATTAATTTCAATTTAATTTTCAATCACTTGCAGGAAACTCTCCCTATTGACCATAGCTGAAAAGAGAGATGAGGCATAAAAAAATCTTTTTTTTTTCCAGATCTTAAGAGTCTAAGGAAACTTACTTTGACTGCTAAGGAGGTTTAGATTCATATTCATATTATCATTCTCTCTCTCTTTCTTTCTGTCTGTCCTTCTTCCCCTCTCAGCATCTGCCTGTTGGTTATATTTTCACCCTACTATGATCAGACTCTTCTCTAAAGTCACATTTCTCTAGGGTTTTTGGTACACAAGACGTTGATCTATATCTGCTCAGGATCTCTGGTATGTTTACAGATGGATATAGCCTCAGGAGCTTAAGGTGTTACAGAAACAAGCTATAATTGATTCCTCCAAGGGTTTCTACAGAAATGGGCACGAATTAGGAATGTAAAGAGTGACACAATTATTTATTCATTCTCAATATATTGATTTTAGTTTCTACTGATATGTCTGCAAATTTTGGAAGAAGTACAGTACAAAAAAAGTTAACACAATTGATGTAAGATCTAAAGGTCTACATATACTGGCTAACAACTAATAATAAGTCACTGTACTGATGCCTTAGGAATTCCATACTTTCAAATTTTTCAGGATTTGGGATTATAAAGGCATCTTAATAAAGTAGATACTATAAAAATCATTAACTATTCTTACCAAATAGAGACTATAAACATTCAAATATTTATTGATTCTGAGTAGAATCAAACCACTCCAGAACTAGTTTACCTATGAGTGAGCTGTCTGATTTAATTTGGTCTTCTTTCCCCCTTGAGTGATGATATCCAGAAGGCCGTGGTGATTTAATGCTTTCTTCTTGCTACATGAAAGAATTGTAGCCGGACACATGGAATTCAATTTATACTAATTTGCAATCTCTTTTGCAGTGAGGTTGGTCATGAGACCAATTTCTCTCCAATGAAAGAAAGATGGAAGTGAAAAGTGCTGCTGTGAATCCAAGGACTGTAGAATAGGGTGCATGCCCATCCTGCTTGTTTATTCTGCTAGAACCAAGAAAGATAACTACCCAAGAACAGTGCCTAGTGAAAGGCAGAACAACTACTTAATACCATAACAGATGAACAGCACTTTGAATGATAGCGTGGAACAAATCCTCCCTAACCAGAATGCTCTCTTAGGAATTATTAGCATAGAAAGAAATCAGCATCTGTATATACTAAGACACTCTATTTTGGATTCTCATTGTTACAGAAGCTTAGCTTTACCCTAACTAATATGGTCTCATTCAGATGCATCTCAGGATGATTTTTTAAAAATAGAATCATTGACTAAAAAGGATTTGACATGAAAATCATTGTCCTAAAGAGCTAAATATACTTGACTTCTCTAAGAGCTGTCAGAATTATTTTTGAATTCCTTTCTAAAGAGAGCTGAGCTATGTTTATTTAAAGTCACTCTTTAGATACAAGTATGTATAAGGAGCAAATAAAAAGGAGTGTCATTCAAGACTGGATGAGAAAAATGAGCAAGCACACGGAAATTATTCTACTGATCAAATGGAAAATGTGACCCATTCTTAGGAAATTCTAGAGGGAGAGCATCTTATTAGTGCTCCCATTTTTAACATGGCTGAAAGGTATCCCCAGGTTCCTACTAAATGGATAGACTTTGTAATTTACTGAAGTGGTTTCCCTATTTCCTTAAAAGGCTTACTGTTTTATTACTTCTATAAGAAAAGCCATTTTTAACATGTAACATAATAATAAATGGCAGCTTCTAAGGATGAGGTGGCTTGGAAATTATTTCTGCTTTCTAGTCCTGAGACAAAATTTTACCTTGACATAGTTGCAAGGAGGTAGATAGTCAGACCTCAGGAACAGTAATAAAGTTGTAATTTTTATTACTTTTTGAAACACTTAATCTTTTAATTAAGTCCTAAAACTGCTTAATTTGAACAGAACACCAGGGAGAATGACACTGGTTTCCACAGTACCACAAAGCTAGGCTTCCAGGATTTTCATTTCTTTCGGTAGATCCCCTGAGGGAATCCTGCCCGTGGGCCTCAGTGTCATTTTTAGGTAAACTGAACTGGCATATTTTGTTGCTGGATGATTGAAACTATTTTCCAGAGCAAAAGTAGAAGCTTTGGTTTCTTAGTTTATGTCTGTTTTATTATTAGAGACTCCACAGTTTGAGAGAGTAAAAGGGGAGTTTGTACCACACTTTGTGGGATGAATGTATAAATGTGTACATGTGTGAGTGAATTTTCTAGAACTGTCTATTCAGATGATAAGCACTCAGAGGATTAGAAACAATTTAATAGGTATAATTTAGTTGTCTGTTAAACTCTTCCTCCAGGGCTTCCTAAGGATCAGTTCATAAAATATTATTCAAATGTGATAGAATTAAGATGAGTATGGCCCCAGCACTGCATTTTCCCAAAGGGAAGCAAGTTACACTGACTCTAATGTTACTTTGCTTTGAGGTCCAGCAATTAACTCAAGGATTATTAAAAACAGTAACACTTGCTAGAGTGGGAATTACTTGTCCAGGACAAAAAACACAGGATGTCATAGAAGGGAAGTTATGAGAGAGAGTAAGAATCACCATTAGCCCACCAAAAAGGAAGTTTTCAAAGCAAATGGAAATATCAAAGGGAAAAGAAGAAAGCCAGAGGAAGGAGGGGAGCTGTCAGGGGGATGAAAGGGAGGGACACACATTTTTGTCAATTTTGCTCTGGTTTCCAAATGTATTACATAAGATAAGTCTTCCCGCAAGCCCCGGATTGCCCAGCCTTGGTTGTCACACCCTCTGAAATCTGTCAGCATTTAGAGCTGACAGAGGGCCTGCCCTTTAGGATTGCCTTTAGAGAATGCCCTGGTTTCTTTCCAAGTCATGTCTCTGAATGCAGACAGATGTAGTGATAAAAATATTTGCCAAGTAGATATAAGGTTAGCGAAACATCGTGTCGATCTCCTTTTTTACCACTAAAAGCAGAAGAGCAAAGTTGAATGCAAATGAGGGATTCAATTAGAAAGTTGTGTTCTGGCAGCATGTCATGGAAAGCAGAGGGAGACCAGGTGATTTGATAGAAACAGGCCTTCCACGTTGATAACAGAAATCGTATGAATAAATATGGGAGCCGCTTTCACTAAATTATGCTGCGCTTAATTTTTTTCACCAGATTTCCAGCCAGTAACTCAATGTCTGAAATTCCTTACTTTCTAAAAGCACCATCTTGTACCTGGAAAGGAAGATTCAAGTCTTGTTTTGTGTGTGTGTGTGTGTTTTTCCCCTCCACAGAGAATATTTTCTCAATTACTCAAAGGATATACTTTTCCACCTGGACTTCATTTCTGTTAACTATATTGACTCTCATAAAATGGATAAAAATTATTTTTGCTGCTCACTTCTCAGTAAAAATTCCATTGCTATGGATCATGTCTAGCCTCTTGTGTTAAACTTATTAGCACCGGAGTATCCAAGTTGGGCTCAGAGGGCAGAAGGCACGCACAGGATCTGAAATGTCCATCAGGGAAGCTCAAATCTATCCCTCTGAGACAGGTTTAGCAGCCAATTCAAAACTTTAACTAGGATCTGGGAGTTTAGAGCCCCTGCAAGCCTCATCTGGATCTATTTTTCCAAAACTAACACAAGTCTTGCTTCAGCATTTTACCAAATGTGGCTTTTCATCCTGAGTGTAAGCAGGCGGTCTGGTGCCCCATGGAACCAGCCTGGAAAGATTACACTGGGGGCAGCCATGGCAGTGGCTGAAAATCAAAGTGGAAAAGCCTAGCCCCTCATCCAGGGAAACTTCAAAGCAAGCAGGGCCTGCTCCCATTACGCTTTTCTCTGAAATCGGGTTGAATCGCATGGTAGATAGTTGTCTGTCTGTGTCTTGCAAAAAGATGTAGCTGGTTTTGTCTCCAAAAGGTTGAGGGCTGAGGAGAGGGTGAGGGAGGAACTGGTCTCTGCCAGGGTCTCCAGCGTCTCAAAGCCTGGATCCTCCAGACATGCTTTGAATGTGGAGATTATGTCTAGGTTTCCACAAATCGGGGATGCTTACTGTTGAAATGGCCCTGTATGAGATCACCTTGGCAATTAAATAACTCAAACCCTTCCGAAGAAGGCTCTACCATAGTCAGTAATTCTGTTCTAATAGAAGAATTAGAGTTACATTGAGTTTGGGGGCCATAAACCTAAAAGTGAAGGTTAATCCAAAGCAAACAGGTGTCTGAGAAATTACAGTAGGTGGGGCGGTGGGCTGGGACTAGGGCATGTCGGGAAAAGTCAGGATGGGGTCTAAGAGCAACGGGTACCTCCCTGAGAGACCATCATTCAATGGGCCATGATAAACAGTGAAGACTTTGTTGTTGTTGTTTTTAGGTGAAATAGAGTGCTATATTTATCTCGGTTTTCTTTCCTTTAAAAATACAATTATTGGAGTAGAGTTGATTTACAGTATTGTGTCAGTTTCAGGTATACCAGTAAAGTGAATCAGTTTTACAAATACAACCCCCTCAAAAAAAAAAAAAATACACACACACACACACACACACATACATACACACACACACACACACACACACACACAGATTGCTTGGTTTCTAACTAAACAAGTTCTTGAGTTTTCATTTTTCCTTGTGAAGATGGACACTGCTATGCTTAAAGTTATCATTTCCAGTTTGAGAACGCTTTTTAAAAGCAAATTTGTTTCTCTTAAAATAGAGATGTTTGTCCACTTAAGAAAATACCAACTAGGTAGTTTCTCTACTTGTTATTTTGCCAATCAACAACTCTGCTTCTTGTATCATCAGTTAGTCACCAGTTGGGGTTATAAACGTCACTATCATAATTGAGCAGCAGTATTTCCTGAGCTTCTCCAGGAGACACTATGCCAGATGCTGGGTGTATGTAGAATATGCACAAGTGAATCCCTACTCACTAAAAGGCTCCAGATAGGCTACAAACACAGGATATATTTTTAAAAATCTATGGAATAATATGAACTGGCAATTATTAATTGTCCAGATTACAAATGCTGAAAAGTTTCAAAGATGTAATGACCATCAAGAGTTGGAATACTCAAGAAAGACATCTTATAGATCAAGCTTCAACCTATACAAGTGTGTGTGGTGTGTTTTTGTTTTGCTTTTAATTTTCTTTTTCTTTTTAGCTGTGGATCACTTTCTTCGAATAAAGTATTCTTTCAAATGCCAGTAAGTAAAGATAAAAGTAAAATTGATCTAGATAATAGAGGAGCTAGAACTAAGTTCTGAAAAACAGCAAGAAAACCACTGATCCATAAAATATGAGTACTTAGGAGAGAATCAAGGACTGATTAGAAAGCTACAGTTTCACAAGGGACATGTGACATAATTCCAAGTTACAAAATGCTAAATGGTTCAGAGAGTAAAGAGACCTGGAGTAATCTAAATGTTACTAAAGATCTCATGAAGCTGAAAGTAAGTCTGGGTCTAAAGCTCAAGTGCAACTAATGAAAGACAACATGGCACCTGACTTGCAGGTTTCAGCTTCACTTTGAAATTTACTCAAAACCTAGACAGGAAAAGAGATGAGCAGCCAGGACTTGAAAATCACATTCTTTGACCTGGCGCGTTGAAAATTGAGTGAGTTCATGTGGTGGCAGCCTCTAAACCAACGACTGTGACTCCCTATCAATGCCCTTCTCAAGTCTTCAGTATTCCCTCCCACCAACACAGTGCAGCACTGATCGAGTTACTATACATTGACCCATGTTACTCTAACGGGAGAAATCCCTGTCCTTCAGGGATCACAATTAATCCAGAGCCACTTTAATTTTGATTCTGTTTTTGCTATCCTTTCTCGAGCCTTTCCTTTTAGTGTTCATGCTCATCTTCCTTTACTTTTCTATTTCTTTTCCCCACCACCTCCCTCCTTTTTAGTGTATTAGCTGTTAAATTCAGTTTCTGAAAGTCTTTGAACACTAGCATCAGATTCTCAGAGATAAAATAGACATAGGCAATGTGACATACTATTGTCTGGGGCTTTTGGGTTTCTGTGTGTTTGTTTGTTTGTTTGTTTAAGGAAAATCAAGATCGTCGTGTGAGAATATTCTCAAATTCAGAACCATTTCTGTGGTGGAGTCTGATTTGCCTTTAGACAAGGTGACATGAAGATCCGGGTAAAATGTTGCATGTAATGCTTCTTCTAAGCAAATATACCAGTGAGAGTTATAACTGGGCACCTGTGAGGCAGAAAGAGTAGCAGTGATGGGGTGATGGTGCAGATGGTCCAGCCTTAGCTCACCAGCCCAGTGTCCTCTGCATTTCCCCAAAGACAGGCTGTTGTGGAATCCAGAGGAGAGGGAAAGCATGCCTTTGATTTTTAAATAATGTCACCAAATCTTTTCCCATTTAATTCAGGCCTACATTTTCCACTTTATTTTCACTGAAACCTTAAAAACAAAAACAAAAACAAAAACAAAAAAAAACTTGGAGACTTCCCTAGCGGTCCAGTGGTTAAGAATCTGCCTTGCAATGCAGAGAATGTGAGTTCGGTCCTCGGCTGAGAACTAAGATTGCACATGCTGAGCCCAAGTGCTACAACTAGAGAGACCACGTGCCTCAGAGATCCCATACGATGCAACTAAGGCTGGATGCAGCCAGATGAATGTTAAAAAATACCGCCTTAGGAGGAAAGAAGTCTCCTGCCTCTGACATCACTTTAGCTATCCTTTCCCTGTAGTAACAAATTTAAACTAGTTCTTTACATCTGCATGTATTTTATTTTTCACTTAAAAGTCTCCACGTGAGAAGTTTGAGCTCAGAAAAGTCATAATCTTATTTGTTTGACCAGAAAACTCTAAAATGATAAACTCTGTTTTACCTGAATATTGTGAAACAGATTTATTAACAACCTGAGGAAAAAAGTATACGGAAATGCCATTGTAGGTGAAAGAATATTTAAAGAAGTTCAGGCTGGTGCAAACAAGAGGTTTTAAAAAACATTTTGCTTCCATCTCTAAGTAAAGCAGCTGCTACTTAAAACAATCTATGGATACCAGAAAAAAAAATCTACTTTGAATCAAAAATATGTGTTTATATTAACAATCACATCTTTTAAATTAAATATATAGATATATGCATATGTGTGCATTTTAATGCTTCTATAATTTTGTAATTCACAACAAAATAATGGTAATGTTAGATTTTATATGCGTTATGACTTGTCTGACAGAAAACTATGACTTTATTAAAGAAAACACTATTAGAGGTCAGATTATATGAGAGCAAACATTTTTACATAACAAAAGACATTAAGCCACAGTGCACCTAACTATTGCACTTGGTATGCAATATAACTAAATTCAGTAACACCCAAAATATCCAAATAGCCTCTTGAGATTCCTCAAAGAAATTTGACCTGTATTTGAATCTTTTTAAATGACAGCAAACTACATCCATCAGAAAACCTCTAATTTTTCCTGTTAAACTTGACATTAACAACAAAATAAAGAAATATAAACATTACCAAAAGATAGATCACTTACCATAAATGCCTGTTGAGATACAGGGAAATGCCTGTGAATAAACCAAAAAAACAGAATAAATTTTAAAGGCCCAGCTCTCTCCAAACTCAAAACATCTATTTCAACATCTGTTTTGCTTGATAATGGGATGGCCTCTGCTTACATACTCTGAGCTCTGAACTCCACTCAGGTGAAGTAGGAAACATTGTGGAAATGGTATATTTGATTAAATTTTCTTTACCAGCAATTATTCCAGCTCATAAGAGCCAAGGATCAAATCACCAGGAAACGTGGGAACCAATTGTTAAACATAGTTACAAGAAATCATATCATCTAAGCCTGCAATGAACTAAGTTGTATCTAAAAGAAATAACCATTTGTCAACAAGTCCTAATTATTTGCCCCATTTTACTATGACCCTTGCTATTGAGATGACCATGTCTGTTATATGTGTCTGGTGGAAATACAGTATACCAGTATGGTATGCTACTGGGCATTCTGTCCCAGTATTAAGTGACATCATGTTGGTGGCATAAAATCTGAAAATACCAATCAACATTCATCTGTGTCAACTGAAACCATAAGCTGGCTATGGAAATAAAATTTTGATAAAATTTAACAAAAGGATCTGTAAGAATCAATTGTATATACAGAATTTCTAATAAAGGGTATTTTATATTCTACTCTATTCAAGAAAGAACATTTAGAACCTTATATGAACAATTGACTGGTTCAAAATTGGGAAAGGAATATGGCAAGGCTGTATATTGTCACCCTGTTCATTTAACTTATATGCAGAGTACATCATATGAAATGCAGGGCTGGATGAATCACAGCTGGAATCAAGATTGCCAGGAGAAATACAAACAACCTCAGATAAGCAGAGACATAACTTTGCCGACAAAGGTTCCTATAGCTATGGTTTTTCCAGTAGTTATGTATGGATGTGAGAGTGGGACCGTAGGAAGGCTGAGTCCCTAAGAATTGAAGCTTTTGAACTGTGGTGTTGGAGAAGACTCTTGAGAGCTCCTTGGACTGCAAGGAGATCAAACCAGTCAATGCTAAAGGAAATCAACCCTGAATATTCATTGGAAGGACCGACGCTGAAGCTGAAGTTCCAATACTTTGGCCACCTTGTGTAAAGAGCTAACTCATTGGAAAAGGTACCCTGATGATGGGAAAGATTGAAAGCAAAAGGAGAAGAGGGCAGCAGAGGATGAGATTGTTAGATAGCGTCCCTGACTCAACGGACATGAACTTGAGTGAACTCTGGCAGATTGTGAAGGACAGAGAAGCCTGGCATGCTGCAGTTCATGCGGTTGCAAAGAGTGAGGCACAGCTTAGCAACCAGAGAACATATTCTATTCTTATATTTAAGTTCTGTGCTATACATTCTTTGTATCAGTAAAACTTAAAAATAGACTTACAGAAGTAACATGCTAAATTGTTGGACTTCCCAGGTGGCGCTAGTGGTAAGGAACCTGCCTGCCAATGCAGGAGACGTAAGAACCTGGGAGGGGGAAGATCCCCTGGAGGAGGCCATGGCAACCCACTCCAGTTTTCTTGCTTGGAGAATCCCCATGGACAGAGAAGCCTGGCGGGCTACAGTCAGTAAGATCACACAGAGTCTGACACAACAAAAGCGACTTACCACGCACACTAATTTTTTGAGTCATTTTTTAAACACTTGCTGGCAAACCACTGCTTATACCAGACACTGTGGACTGAATGCTTGTGTCCACCCAAATGTAGAAGCTGAAACTCTAATGTGATGGTATTTGGAGGTGGAACCTTTGGGAGTTAATGAGGTCATTGACAGTTGAGCCTCCACGATGGGATCAGAATTCTTAAAAGAAGAGGAAGAGAACAAGCATGCTCTGCTCTCCACCGAGTGAAGAGACAGGGAGAAGGTGGCCATCTGCAAACGAGGGCATGCACCTGCACCAAACACCAGATCTGCTGCCATCTTGGTATTTGACTTCTCAGCCGTGAGAAATGAACGCCTGCAGTTTAAGCCATCTAGCAGTTTGTTATAGCAGCCCAGTAAAAGACACTGCACTTTACTTAGCGATATTTAGAGTTTGATTGAAAGATTTAATGAATAAATGTAAATAGAGTGAAGTCAAAATCGAGCTTTCTAACAACAGGAGGGGATCTCAGAATGGTGATGTCCTCCTGCCAATGTACCTATGTGTAAATCTGATCGAGTTGCTATCATCTTTGTCTTTTCCCAGGAAAAATGCAGATGATAACATTTACCATATAGAAGTATGCTGCAGGAATTCATGACAGGATAGTTTAAAAAAGGACTGATGTTGCACTAGAAATTCAAAAAACTGCAGTTGCTGTTGATTGTAATAACTAATATGATGGCTGAGCTCAATCATAATGAAATGTTTAAGCCTTTTTATTTATGTCTTTGGGTTAAACATGCATTGCATTTTATTTTCCTTAACATTTTTAAAGAATGCATATTTATTCCCTTCACTTGGATCTTCTATTTAAAGTCACAATTTACATGATTTGTTTTGGACACAGTAATATTAATAATAGACTCTGTTGAGCTTAGTTATAAATCTGTGAGACACTTTTTTCCAGTCATTTCACTAGTAAGTGCTACTAGTTGCTAATGAAAAAAGGGCAGTTTCTGGGATGGAGTAGAAGCTATTTTTAAAATGAATTAATTATTTGATTCCTCGCATTCTTGAGGTGCTAGTAAATCCGAAGGAGTTTCTGGAACCACTCAATCCATCCAGTGACCCACACCATGAAAAGACAGTATGGAGCAAGTTCTCCTGAAAATATTGTAGTTTTTTTACAGGCATTCTCCAAGATTCTCCATAGGCATGTAAATTAACTGCATGCTCACTATAAGTAATTTGCTGCTAACAGTAAGGACTTGACATTCAGGAATGGCCTGCTCAGAAGTACAGAATAGAGAGGATTCAGAATCATTCTTATCACTTGAGCCATGCCTACTCATGTTTCACTTGCTTTTTAATGCGGTGGAGAGAGGTGAGTTTACAGCTGATGCCCCAGGAATTCCACAGAAACAAACTAAACACAGAAACATTATCCATCTTGTGCTCCAGGTAGACAAAGGGAAAAGTTTGAGAATGGTTGCATCAAGCCATCAAGCAGAAACTACTAGCTACTAGAATGGTTTCCACAAGCCAGACTGCTAGAAATCCCACCTGGACACCCTTTCCATTCAAGATGTCGGAGAGTTGAGTTAACTGCTTGGAGCATCTGTTTCCTCATCAGTAGATGGAAACTCAAAGTTCTCCTGAGGGGTTTGTGGGAGGATGAGGAGGAATGAGGAACATAAAGCATTGTGTCTGACAAGGGGCACTATCCCAGCGAGTGCTGATTCTTCTGTTGGCCACTGTAATGACCGTCAGGCTCTGCTTTAAGCAGGGCGTCTATTGCCCTAGGGGCTTCCCTGGTGGCTCAGATGGTAAAGAATCCACCTGCAATACAGGAGACCCAGGTTCAATCTCTGGATCAGAAAGATCCCTGGAGAAGAGAATGGCTACCCACTCCAGTATTCTTGCCTGGAGAAACCCATGGACAGAGGAGCCTGGAAGGCTACAGCCCATAGGGTCGCAAAGAGTCGGACACGACTGAAATGACTGAGCATGCACACGCACTGCTGTCCTAGCAGGGCTTCCTGCCCTTGGCACTGTTAATATCTGGGACCAGAGGGCGCTTTGTTGCCCAGGGCTGCCTCGAGCAGGGCAAATTGCATAGCAGCTTCCCTGTGCTCTCTAGCCACTTGCTAGGAGCAGGCTCCCAGTCTTGACAATCAGAAACATTTCCAGGCATTGTCACATTTCCGCAGGGGGTGAAATCACCCCTGGCTGAGGACTACTGCCCCAGAATCTAGCACCTAGATCCCAGCCGGGCTGCCTGCAGACAGCCTTCAACTGTCAACCTTTTCAGGGATGGTCTCAGGCGCAGAGACCCTCCTCACTGGGGCCGTGCCCTGGCCCATGGTCAGGGCAGAGTATTAAGGCCTCGGCTCATCTTGGCTCAAGTCAGCGCAGCACTGTAGACCCCGCAGCACCACCGCCATCGCCGAGCCGCACGGCAGCTCACGCCTTTCCCCCTGCCCGTCTCGTGACCCCCTCCCCGTCTTCTCCAGGGGCTGATCCCCAGGCACAGCTCACTAAACGTCCTGCACCCTGAACTGTCTCAGAGTCAGCCTCGAACTGTCTCAGAGTCAGCCTCCGGGGGAACTGATCTGAGTCCACTCCCTGCTTCCCTGTTACGTCCAGTATTACCAGTCATTCTCCCATCAGATTCAGCAGAAGAGAGAGAACATCAGACAACTAAAGGCAACTTTCATGTGCCTCAGCTCCCAGCTCTATCTCAGAATCAATCATGCGACTTAATAATTGAGTCTGAATGTACCAACTGTCTTGTCTGTTTTAACAAGGACAAATAGCTTCATCCGAAAATGACACTGTCGCCTTCAAAGTGAAGGCGCACAGTTGTGTAATGGAGGCTGGCTTTGATAATAATATTGTATTAATTCAAACACAAAGGCAATGATAAAGCAGAGATAGGATTGCAATATCATGGAAAAACTCATTGTATGTAAAGCAACTTTGCATACAATTCATCCATATAAATTTCCTAATTGATCACTTTTTATCATGAGAAAAAGAGAGGAATAGAGAAAGAAAACAGTGAGCAAAGTGACCTCAACTAAAGGGTTTCACAGCATATTTGTTCTTTGCCATACTAAATTTCTTATGGGGCTACCAGAAGTGAACAACATGGGATTTCTTTATTTCAAAGTTATATTTAATATAAGCACCTCCCACAAAAATCCTCTCCTGTGGAAGAATGATAGATTGCATTATACCAAAACCCAGGCAGTTTAGCCTGGTTTATTTTAAAGTGCATGTAATTCTGCAGTCATCTGTAGAACTTGGGGAATTGACATCATCAGCCCACTTTGTAAGGCTCCAGACTCCCCTTCCGGCAGGCAAGCCCCAGGAGCAAGGACGTCTCCATGCTAATCACTGCCGAACCTATAGCCACCAGCAACTTCAGAGCACTTGACTGTCAGCCAGTATTTTTTTTTCTTTTTCCCAAATCAGCATGTACTTCCCTCTTGTGGGAAAAATATTCATTTGACTTGGAGAGTGAGAGAGGATTTTTCTTTTGTAAAATTATAGATTTCCACCTGGAAAATACTTCCTTAGCCCAGCATGTTGATTTCAAGTAGATTTGTAGAAACACTGAAATCCTCAGGGCTGTAGACTATGCTTCCCATCCTCTTGAATGTCTGTCTCCACTTCTCTCATTTCTGTCTCAATAACTTGGGGACAAAGGAAGCAATACCCCTCAACCTTTGTTTTGACCCTAACGGTGCCTCAAACCAAATACAGTGAGCCCTGTGCCAGCATTATAAGCATCACGTGCTCTCCCTCGGTCCTTGATGCATACCAAGTGGGAATTTCTTCCTCTCCTCCTTGTCCAGGGTCACTACCATCTACCCACTGCTTATAAGCAGCCTTGGGATCTAAGTAGGTCTGACCCCACCCTCAGGTCCACAGGAAGGTGATGACTACAGAAGGTAAGTAAGCACACACCTCCTTTAGTCACGAGGATGGGGAGATGGGGAGTTGTGGCATCACTGAGCTGATGGTGTAAATTAACTCTAAACTAACTGTAAAGTGGTCTCAACCCCTGGACTCTTTCAGTTGCTTAGTCAACAGTTTCCTCATCGCTTAGTCCGTTTTAGTTAGGTACTTCATTATTTGCAAGCAAAAGCTTGCTACCTGATACACCTTTCATTTAAATGTTTGTGATTATATATCACTGTTCCCTGACTTGAGGAAGCTGTCAACTGTAAGAAACACCATTTTGTTGTTGTCCTTGGTGTGCCACTGAACAAGAAGAAGCTCTCTCTGTAACAGTGAAAATATACTTTCCTACCACTTAGGACTTTTATTCTATACCTATTGAAATTACTATTTTGGATTTATCTAAACTGTTTCTTAAGTCATAACTTGCTCTACAGCATAGATTAAAAAGGAGAAAAAACTGGTTACAATTTCCTCAAACTCCTTCATGTGAAGAGTCCGGTACTTCTGAATGACTTTTCAAAACAGAATTCTAGACATGAGCTTTCGATAGTTTTATCCTTGTGCTCTCAAAGTGATATTGACTTAGGCGGTCACAAGTGCTCCCCTGCTGACTCAGAACGTTCCTTCCTGGCCCAGGACACCCTCTCTGAAAGTTTGGAAGGTGGCTCCTTCTTTGATGCTAACAAAGGTTTTCAGACAACATCAAAGGCACATACCTCCTTAAATGGCCCCTAACTGGTTGGGCAGCTGAAGGTCAAGGCTGTCCAGTCAATGACTTGGGGAAGACGACAAATGTACGCATGTAAGCAACAAGACCTTACTGTAACTAGGCTTGACTGTAAACAGCCCGGGGTACAAGAGGCATCCTACTTTCAAAGAAGTTAGAATATGAGAAAACGTGCATCTGTGAAGCGTAGGGTACCACTCTTTGTCTTTAGATGTCTGGTTATCAGCCTAGTAGGTTGTACCAAAATTCTCTTATCCCCAGGATGAAGCATACTTGGGTATTTCTCAAAGTGTCATATGCCTCACTCTAGGAGTATACAAGATATTTTGGTATACAACAAACAGTCACTGTCCATTCCAGTGTAGTGTCAATATACTATTTTTATATGCTGCATTAGAGAGCCAAGAGTATGCCCCTCAGGGCCTCAGTTTCTCTATGAAAGGAGCAGAGTTGGACTAGATGGATCAGTTCAGTGATTACATTCTGTAAAGCTATGAAACAGCCTGTTATGCCTCTCTAAAGCTCAGGATAAAGGTGCTGAAGAGCCAGGCAATTTTACAGCATCCTGAATTCCTCATAGTGTTTAAACATGGGAGGTGGTAACATAGCAACAACAGTGGCCATTCTTGAATTACAGTAGCCTGCTCCTTATCTGTGGTCTTGCTTTTCTCAATATCAGTGACCCCTGGTCACCTGCAGTCTGAAATCATTAAACTGAAAATTCCTGAAGTAAACCATGCACAAATTTTCAGTTGTGCTCCATTCTGAGTAGCACAGGGAAATCTGGAGCCACCTCGCTCCATCCTGCCTGGGGCGTGCATCCTTCATGTATCCTATCTGCGGTCACTTAGTAACCACCCCGGTAACCACCTCAGTTATTATCCCAGTATTGCTGTATCGCGGTGCGGTGCTTGTTTTCAAGTAATCCTCCTTCTCTTAATGATGGTCCCAAAACCCCAAAGCAGTGGTGTTGGCAATTTGGATATCCAAAGAGAGGCAGTGCTTTCCTTAGGTGAAAAGTGAAAACTCTCGGCTCACAAAAGAAAGAAAGAAAAAAAAAAAAAACACCAAACAATTGTGTGCTGAGGTTGCTGAGATTAGTGTAAGAACGAATCTCCTGTCAAAAAATTGTGAAGAAGTAAATCTGTGCTACTCTTGCCGTCACACCTCAAACTGCGAAAGTTACAGCCATGGTGTGTGGTAAGTGCTTAGAGAACACGGAAAAAGCATCAAATTTGTACAATAAGACATTTTGAGAAAGAGACTGTATTCAAACAACTTTTGTTACAGCATATTGTTACAGTTCTATTTTATTATTGTTGTTGTTAATCTTTTGTGTGTGTGTGTGTGTGTGCGTGTGTGGGGTGGCGGGGGCGGGGGGTGCGGCTCAGTCGCTCAGTCCTGCCCGACTCTTTGGGACCCCATGGATTGCAACCCGCCAGGATACTGGAGTGAATTGCCATTTCCTACTCCAGGGGATTTTCCAGACCCCAGGGATCCAACCCGCGGCTCCTGTGTCTCCTGCACTGGGAGGCGGATTCTTTGCCACTGAGCCATCTGGGAAGCCCTGTTAATCTCTTACTGCACCTAATTTATCAACTAAACTCAATCACAGGTATGTATGTCAGGGAAAAAACACAGTATATATATAGGGTTGAGTACTATCCATATTTTTGGCATCCACTGGGGGTCTCAGAATGTACACCCCACAGATAAAGGAGATCACTGTGCTCCAGGGTGCTAAGCATGGGCTAAAACCTCTATGCAGAGAATCTGATTCATTCTCATGAACAATCCTGTGATGAAGAACCTATCACTCTCTCTTCATAAACATGGAGGAGAGAAAGCTAAGAAAGTGAACTCCCTCAGGGTCACAGAAACTGATTTTGTGTAAGATATCTATTTTACGTAAGGCATAACTGATCGTTTACCCTTCATACTTGTTAACTACACAAAGAATTTATAAATAATTCTCAAAAGGCTGAAAGAAGACAGGCTCGGGGAGACACAGTGGCAATCTTCTTCTTCAGCCACAGCTCTTTCTTCCTCAGATTCAGCTAGAAAACCCTCCCCCCGGACCATCAGAGACAATAGCACGGTGACTATCACACGGCTCCATTTATTTAGATTTTGAAGCCTGAATTGTGTCTTTTTCCTGATCTCAAATCCTTAGTCCCTTCAAAGCACATTTTAATAAAATGTGAAGTCACGTTTTAATAAAATGTGAAGTCACGTTTTAATAAAATGTGAAGTCACGTTTTATGTGGCCTTCAACTTCCCCAAGATCTGGCTCCTGGCTCCCTCTCCACCCTCCTTCCCGCCCACTTGTCCTTGTGCTCTGAGTTCCAGCCACACTGGTCTCCTTTTGTTCTTCAAACGTGGAAAGGCGATCCAACGTCAGGACTTTGGACTAGCCGCCTCCTGTCTGGCGCGCTTCTTTTAAGTTACTGATCAGACACCGCCTCCTCAGGGAGGCTCCTCAGGCCTCGAGCTAAACAACTCTCTCTTCCCTCAGGCTGCAGGGTCTCCGAGACTCTTCTGCCACCTGACAGACAGGTGTTTGCTTGCTCACTGCCTCCTCAACCTTGGTCTCCCCACTGGCAGGCAGAATCTAGGCAGATCTTTGTCTTCCTTATGATCGCATCAGTTGCAGCTAGAATGAGGCCTGGCATTCAATAAATACCTTGTGAATGGATGAATGAATGAATAATTGAGTTATATGCCACACAAACACAGATTTTTTTTTTCCTACAGAAATTGGAGTATATGTTGTGTTTTATCTTCTGAGACTATTTTTTTTCATGTCCTAGATGTTGGAGATCTTTCATTGTCAGTGTACAGTGATATAATGTCTACATAATATTCTAGGCGTGATTACACTATGTTTACTTAACATGAGAAACGTGTAGGTTGTTTGTAAATATTGCTGTAATAACACTTCCATAAGCATTCTTGACTATGCCTTTATGTAGCTAACATATTCTGGCAAGATATATTCCTAGAAATAACATTAATTTGTTTAAATGGGCAAATTGACCTAAATGAAAAAGTTTAAAATTTTGAAAATGCAGTCCTTCCACAACCCTCCTCACATACCTAAATCCACAAATGCGCAAGTCACTTGCATAAAATATGTAGTATTTGCATATATCCTATGCATACCTTCCCATATACTTTAAATCATCTCTAGATTACTTATAATATCTAATACAGTGTAAATGTGATGTAAATAGTTGTAAATACAATGTAAATGATATGCAAATAGTTGCCATTACAAATTGAAGTTTCACTTTTTGGCAATTTCTGGAATTTTTAAAAATATATTTTTGATCTGTAGTAGGTTGAATCTGCGAATAGGAAAGTAGATAGCTACAGAGGCCTGATTGACAAACTGCTCCCCCTAAAATATTTTTTCAGTGTAAAATCTCTTCAACAGTAAAGACAATAATTTCACACCCCCCCCCCATCCCCATTACATGCGTGAATAGAGCAACAGAATGCTATCTCTTTAACAAATTACTGGAAAATGCAAGCATCATCAGGGCATTCCCTTCCCTAAAGCTGAATAACCTGAAGGCCAAGGTCATTTAAAGGAGCCTGTGAATGAGATCAGGTGGAAATGGCCGGGGCTGGAGCGCATGGCGCAGGCTCACTAGGCACCGTAATTATAAGCAATAACTTTGTTTTTGTTTTCTTCATTATACCTTGGGAATCGCTGTCATAAAGTCATTTATTGCCAGCTGCTTTCGTGTTTATAACTACAACTGCACGCAATATAAAACAAACTATTACACAGCCATGAATAGGAGCAGTCCTCTTCTAAACTTTATATTTTCCAAGAAGACAGATGGGTTACTTCCACCATGAATTTATATGGATGCAAAATGTCAGAACCAGCAAAGGGAAAAAAAAAAACCTGCCTTTTGCCTGAGCTTGCTCAAGTGACTGGTAGGAATGTTTTACTAGAAACTATATGTATGTGAAAATGAGAACTAGTCCCCATAAACCCACTGAACCCAAAAGAATGTGCATTCTGTTCCCAAATGTCTACATCTGTAAACTCCTTTTACCCAGACGCAAAGGGAAAAAACAAAGGTTAAAACAAAAAAAGTAAAAAACAAAAACAAAAATCCTTTTCATGTTAATAGCAAACCAGTGGTGCGATATGGAAGCTCCTACGGAAACAAAATATCGCTAAAATGATGCTTTTTTCCATAAACTTGACTGCCTCTAATTTTGAAAGTATCTGCCCCCATGTCTTTGTCATAATTAAATATATGTACTGGGCTCATTCTACACCCCTGGCGTCGAGAGGAGGGGGTGTGAGGGAATGGCCTTAGGTGACCTTTTCCTGGGTGGAGCTGGGGAAGCTGAGATTACTGATCATCACCTCAGATCCCCTGAGAAGTAAATTACCCACTTGAGACTGAAAGGTCCATAGCCATTGTGAAGCCAGACTCTTTCTGCACAGAGGGGCCTTCCTGGCTGAGGAAGGGGCCAGAATGACAAGGAAGGCCCCTGTGCACATAGCACTGAGGGGCCAGCATGCTCTGGGAAAGAGCCCAGGGCTGTAGGCAGAGCTTTGGAGGGCTTAGGGTCCCCAGAGCTTCCCTCTGCATGCTGGAAGGGACACCACCTTCCGTCACCATCTGCACCCAGCGTGCTGTGGGAAAGAGCCCAGGCCTGTAGGCAGAGCTTTGGAGGGCTTAGGGTCCCCGGAGCTTCCCTCTGCATGCTGGAAGGGACACCACCATCCTTCACCATCTGCACCCCGCCAGAGGCAGGCACCCCGACACAGCCAGGACTGTCACGGGGATGCCCCTGGGCAGCCAGGCCCGTGCACTCAGAGCACAAGGAGTTCAGAATCAGACCTCCGGGGCAGCCCCTCACTGATGCCCAATCAGTGGGGCGTGGAGGTGTCCCACTCCTGCATCCTTGCCCTGGAAGGGACAAAGCAGAGCTGTGACCTGGTTATCCGGCAAGCATCACCGGTGGGACTTTGCCATCACCTAGGACTAAGCCTGACCTCCGCCCTCCTCTTCTGATCTCAGTCTTCACATCGCGCCTGTTTTATTTTCCCCTGGGATTTTCCTAACAGATTCCCTTCCCCCAGATCTTCACCCCAGAGTCTGCTTTTGGGAAGCACTGCAGACATTTGTTATTGTCATTGAGCTTGATGTGGCTGCAGAAGAACTTTAACAGTGAAATAAACCTTTGGGGTGATTTTGGGGAGAAGCTCAGAGGGAACAGAGCCCGTGGTTACTTCTGCTCAGTCGGGGTGAGAGGAAGAAGGAAAGGCAGGTGATTGAATTCTTTACAGAAGCAAGAAGGAAGAAAGAGCATTCTTAAGACCATGAGTAACAAGAACAACAGAGACCTGGCTTCAAGCCAAGGAGGGGCTGCCAGGGGTGTACAAAAGGAAGGGGTTCAGAGACTGACCGTGCAGGGATGAGGCAGTGGTCCTGGGACTTTCTGTCTTCCACGCTGAGGGCAAGGCTCCATAAGGAATGTGCACCAAGGGGATAGGGAGGGAGGTGGGAGGGGGATTCAGGATGGGGAACACATGTACAGCTGTGGCTGATTCATGTCAATGTATGGCAAAAACCACTACAATATTATAAAGTAATTAGCCTCCAATTAAAATAAATTAATTAATTTTAAAAAATAAAGGCTATTAATTAAAAAAAAAAAAGAATGTGCACCACATAAATAGTAAATAAACCCAAATAGAAGTTATCATCTACTTATGTGAAGGGGAAAGTATTAGTCATGTCTGACTCTTTATGACTCCATGCCTGCCAGGCTCCTCAGTCCATGGGATTCTCCAGGCAAGAATACTGGAGTGGGTTGCCGTGCCCTCCTTCAGGGGATCTTCCCAACCCAGGGATCAAACCTGGGTCTCCTGCATTGCAGGCAGACTCTTCACCATCTGAGCCTCCAGGGGAGCCCAGCTACTCAGGGGTTGGAGTCAGTCCTTGACTTCCATAACAATGAGTTGTATCTCCACATCTTTCTTAAGAATAAAGTTGAAGATCTGACTTCCAAAGGAAACATTTAAGAAAATCCATTAACAGCAATCAACCACAAAACAAGAAACACAGATGACCTCATCGAGGAGCAACCCCAAAGCCTTGACACAATGGGGTGGTGAGGTGATATTTTCTAACAGTCTGTGCATGGATTGGGCACAATGGATATAGTAACTCAACCACTTCTCAGCCAAACCCGTGTCTCCACTCTTCTTCCAAGACTCCCTAATGATCTGCTAGCAAATCAAGCAGCCATGAGAAGGGAGGGAGATCATACACAGTCAACAATATTTCCTGAAACACCATGGAAAGAAAGGGATGCCAGGGTGTCCAGAAGCTTCAGCTATCAGGTTCTCCTCTGTGACTTAAGCAAAGAAACAGAAATAAAGACACCATCTAATAAATGCTAAATCTTCCTGGATGTTTTTACATAGCCTTTGCTGCCTCTCAAAAGAAGCCTGAGGAGGCATCATTATTATTATCCCCAGAGAGAGTGAGGACGCTCCCCAAAGTTATACCATGGCTAAGAGGAAAAGCTCAGACAGCTCTGATCTTCTGGCTGAAAATTCTAAGCACTTTCCACTGCAGAACAGAGTCCATGAGGTCAGTGGAGAAGGAGGAGGCGAAGACAGAAGGATCCATCTTAAGCATCCCTGGTCCTTGAGGAAGGACTGGTTAGAGACGAGAATTCTTTTTCCACATCAACAGAGGATGAAAACCCTCCCAGGCACTAGCTACCAGATCTCAGAAGTATTAAATCTGCCATCACACTGAAGGTTAGTGTCACGGTGTCCCTGAAGATTAGGACACTTTGAGAACCACTGTGTTATTTTATTCTATTCCCACCACTGCACCAGACGAGCGTAGCCCAGGCTGGACCCTTCTCGTGTCCAGCAGACTTCTTCCCTGGGATGCACTGAGGTCCTTCTGTGTGTGTCCGTCACAGACCATATCATTAGAGAGGGAGCAGATTGCTAGATTACCAACACATACACGGGTTTTCTGCCTGCAGAATTTTTTGAAATCTCTGTTTCATCTCTTAAAACGTCAGCACGTTCTTGTCACAGATTGGGCAATTCCACTTCAACCCCTCTACAATGTCATGGTATGAACTTGAAAACACTACATAGAAAAAGAGATGGGTTTCCACAGTCACCTTTAAAGTCAATTCTATGTGCAAATACCTGACTCCCTTTCATACATATGAGTTAGGTGAGATTCTCTTGACAGTTGCTTGCGGCCTAACCTACAGTGTGGTTTGTAAAGAATAAGGACTTTCAATAAAATGAGTTATGATTATGCAGCTTGAGTCAATATGTAAAGGTAATACATTCTTCTTTCCTTAGTCACAAAGGAAGACATTAATCAAGCCTAATGCACACTTTATATTTAACAAGGGAATTAATTAGGGGATAATGACCAAGAAAGAGGTGTCTACAGAACACACGCTATGGGAATGACTAAAGAAAAAGAAAGCAAGAAAGGAAAAGAAAAAAGGAAATTGACTGTAGTCACATTTCCCAAGTTTAGGAATTGATACTCATCGCCTGAAAATGGCTGTGCTCTTTGGACCATCAATAACAGTGAAGACTTTTATCAGCTAGAGTCTATTATGGAAATGAGCAAGAATAACAGGACAAGGAGCAGCCGGTCTGCAGGGAGATGCCTAACAACTTAGGCCCCTGGAGGTGAGTTATTTGTACACCTTTCCTGGTGATCACCACATGAATCCAACCAGAATTATCTGAGAACAACAAGGAAGGAAGCAGGCACCTAGCCTCTCATTGTACACATGAGGGATCAGTGTTGGCTCCTGTACTAGGAGATGAGCAAACCAAGTTTTGCAGAATGTGACACACCTGTAATTCACTAAAAAATAGGCAAGACTAAATTCTGTTCTACTCTCAGGGAGTTAAATAGTGTAGGCATTGGGTCACCCTTACTGTTACAGAGGCAATGAGGAGGTCATACGTGATGGTTGGATACATGCATGGATGATGGAAGGGCAGAGGGTGGCAGACGGAAGGACAGACAGATAAAAGGACAGAGG
This sequence comes from Cervus elaphus, assembly GCF_910594005.1. NCBI lineage: Eukaryota > Metazoa > Chordata > Mammalia > Artiodactyla > Cervidae > Cervus > Cervus elaphus. The sequence continues at coordinate 8,872,087 of NC_057837.1, read as the reverse complement.
GGATCATTTTGGATGTAGAGGCAGATACTTTCAAGCTGCTACCAGCTCTGGTAGACATTGACTTCACTGAAAGTTTAATCTAACAAAGTGAATGACTTAATTTTTAACCACAATGTTATAAACACATCTTTCCTAAGGATAAACAAAATAAAAGCCATCCATAACAGGTTGTAACCCTGTCTCAGATAAAATGTATTGCCGCCAAGAGTTATATTGCTTTCAAGTGTGTGAAAGAATTTCTTTCCACCACTTTTTCTCTCCCACCATGTTACTGTTTCTTTCTTTTTTTTTTTTTTTAGGGGGGTGTTGAAAGTGGAATGCATTCTCAACATGGAAAATGATAGTTTCATCAGTAACAGATGTCACTTGATGTAACTGAGGAATCTTTTTGAGGACATAGCAAGAAGCCAAAGATTCTGTAGTAGGGATTTATTTCTCCCGAGTTACAAAGAGCTGTCCAAGGTTCCCTTCTTCATGAAAAGCAGTAGTTTCACAACCAACAGTTCATCATGTGATCTCAAGCACATATCTAATTGCAGAAACTATAAATGATACCTTTTTGGCACACATCATACTCCTGGCATGCAGTGTTCCTGTTAGAAGCACAGATATCCCAAAGGTGTATGTTCCTGGCAGTGATCTGTTCCCAGTAGCCCACACAGCGCCTCCTGTCTCCACCATTGTTGATAGGCTTGCCCAGGCTCCACATGAAATTCTGCCGGGATGAAGAGTTCACCCGTTCAGAAAGTACACGGACCAGTGATTCTCAAACGTCAGCATATGTGTATCCACTCACAAGAGCATCTTGCTGAAATGAAAATTTAGATGCAGTCGACCTGGGGCAGGCTGAGATTACGCGTTTCTAACAGCCTCCCAGGCGATGCTAATATGGCTGGTCTGGTCACAAGTCACTACACCATAGTACCCCTTCAAGTCCTACTTTTCAAGGTAACATTGCCTGAGTTGAAACCTGAGGAAAACTGGGAGGAAATTACTGGTTCCACTTAATACGGGCATACCTGAAATGGCAGATCTTCCAAAGCTACACAGAAGGCAGCAATAAACCAGGGAGAGGCCAGACGATGAAGCCCCTGCTCTTCCCCAGCCCCTGGTATTTTCCAACAAAATTGCTCTCTTCAAACAGCCAACTCCTTTCACCCTGATAAACACACTTGTCTTTCTGCTCACGTGAATAGAATGTCAACATCAGCGCTTCCATTATTTCCGGGTGGGACTATTTTGTTGTTTGTTTTTTACTTCCATCTGTCCATGTCACTACTATATTTTAGACCCACAGTCAAAGCATTACAGTTTGGACTAGGATAATCCTCACACATCAGTGTGTAGACACGCCCCTTAGGAGGACCTTTCTTAAAATGCAGATTCTGATTCAGTAGGTCTGGGTTGAGATCTTAGCTTCTGCATTTTATCAGTTCCCAGATGATACCTATGCTGCTGATTTTGGGACTCTACTCTGAGGGGCAAGCATTGAGACCATTACTCATGGACTTTCATACTCTGACCCCTCTGCTCATTTTGACACCTAAACCAGTAAAATTCATTATGGTGCAAACAACAGGCAACTTAACTCCAAGTAGTACTCAAAATAAAAAAAAAAAAAATGCAATCTTTCATAATTTAAAATTTTCAGTGATATGTGTAGCTTCACAGGTAAGTCTTGATCCAGCCTCTCAATGATATCTCTAATTACTATAGTAAGTGACTGCTTGATTTAGGCTAATTTGCTGGTGTGAATCACATGTGTGTACACGTATAGTAGTTGTGAATATCAGCTACCTGATGAAGAGGAAGTCACCTAGTACATGAGATCCTTTTTTTTTTCTGCTAAGACAGAAGTTAAGGTGTCCCTTCTTGTCAAAATTGCAAGTGGACATTTTCTTGGGTTGAGAAGAATGCCTTGCAGAAAGACATCTGAGACTGTTTCTGCTCTAAAGACTTATGATTTAGTGATGTGAAAAAGTTCTAAGAACTTTGTCAAAATTAGAAAGCATAGATTATTAAGGACTAAAAAAAAAACAAATGCATGAACATATGAATTCTTTTGCCTTTAGACTGAATATAAAATTATATTTTTTTATAATTAAAAGAAGTTCCACCTGAACTCACTCCCTGAACTCTGAATCCAATATTTACTTCTCCTCCCCAATCACAGGTAAAGGTTCCCCTTGCACCATTTCATCCTCTTCTATATCTCTACCTCCATTCTATCCTGGTTTTGATTTGGTAAAGTGAAGCTATTCTTAATGAGGCACACTGGACCACTCACATAGGACTGAAGCTCCCAATCAATAGCTTCAGAAAAGTTAGGAAGGAGAAGGAAAGACAAGACAATGTTTTCCTTAGCTATGGTGAATTTCCCTTAGTTGGCCACTCTAGTCTTTCCATTCAGAATTCTAAAGTTGTCTGGAATCTTGACCCTCATTTTCATTCTTTTTTTTTTTTAAATGTGGAGCAACACTTCCAAAAAAAAAAAGTTTTATATTCCTGAAGAAATGTCATGACATTTTACATTCTGCAGTGAATGCACAAGCTCAAAAGATTGTGCTGATGTGATGGTGACTCTGCTATCACTTTCAGGAACTGAAATATAGAAGAAAAATGCAAATATGTTCACTAAATGGAATCAAGCAAAGGCAGTTGTTTATAATTATGGATCTTAATTTTATTTTCTCCTCTTGAATGATAATATACAGTCTTTTCTAGTTACTTATGGTAAAGGATATTTTTGGAAAATTATTAGGAATGCAGATGTGAACATCTTTTGGTATATTTCATTAGGGAGATTTTTAAGTCTGTAATGACTAGCTTATGATATTTTATGAGCTTTCATAAATGGGTCATTTGTCCAGATAAGAAATTTAGTTATAGAATGAACATAGAGTTATATTTGGATCTTAATTACACAGGCCAGAACCACTCGCAAAGTCATTAGACATAATAATTCCTAAGCTTCTTAGAAGAATGGACTGATCGGGGTGATCTCACTGAGGCCATTTTCTGGTTTTAAGAGGCCTGAAATTCTACTCTCAGATTTCTCAATAATTTAAATGGTGTAGTGTCTGCTAAGATCTCAAAGAGCTGTCAATTTCCAGGAGGAAAACAGAGTCTGGGTCTACAGAGGCCCCGCAATTTCTGAAAATTGATGCAGGTATCTGGATAAATCAATCAAATGGAAATCATCTTACACAAAGTTTTTTTTTTTTTTTTTTAAAACCTGCACTGTGCTGGTGCTTTGTTCACTTTGATGTTTTAGTTACTACATTATCACTTAATGACAAAACATGGCATAGTCAATAGGCCATATATAAAGGGTATAAATTAACTCTAATAAAGTCAGTTGAATTTTCTTTCCTTCTTGATCTTTTCTCTCCTTATTTCAGTTGTTCTAATAGTGCAAGTGCAAAACTATAAAATCCCCTCAAACTTGTTTAACCTCTTCTTCACAGGTCATCAGCTGTCTCATTAACACAAATAAAATTATAGGTTGTTTTGAAGCTCCAACTGGTAGCAACCACTAATATTATTTACAGCTTTTTTTCCAACGGCAGTCATGCCCTTGGGAACACAATGAGAAACTAATTACCGTTGATTCAGCATCTGAATTTTTCAGGCGTTCTTCATCACCCACTTGACAGCCAGCATTAGGAACAATGGGGGAGGCAGGCAGGAGAGCGTCAGGAGGTGCTGAGAACCTCCTCGCAGCCACAGGTGCACCAAGAGGCACAGGAATACCCCCGTGGCGGCCGCGTAGACACTTCCAAGCGCACTCCCATCATGCTGTGTAGCTCCCAGGATTAACCCCTCTGGACCCATCTTCCTGCACACTGGGATTCCATTTCATCAAGGAGTAAATGGGCTTTATTGGTTGGAAAATGAAAGATGAGCTTGTATGGATAAACACTGATGTTTCCCATTAGGCCATATTTTTCTCACAGCTCCGTATGGAGTCAAAAACTCAACTGTAGTCGAAGCATAAATGCATAACAATTTTTAGACAGAATGTGAAACACTAGCTAAGTAATTTGGGGACAGTTCTAATACCAACTTATTAGGCTAAATGTCATTGTGAAGTTAGAGGAAGTTGTGTTTTTCTGTATTATCTATTCAAACCCATGTCATCATCATGTTATCCTATACTGTCAAGAAAATTTAATAAAGCATCTGTAGCAGGATGTAGTTTTTAAAAATTTGCCTTAGAAGAGGGATGAGATATGGGGATGTGAAACAGGATTATCAAAATTTTAATTTTTTTTTTCATTAACAGACAAAATCAGCTCTGGCAAATTTTTAAAGTGAGCCAGTTAACAAAGTAAAAGCAGCAATACTAACTGTGAAGATTATTAAGATTCTTTTTATCAAAAATTCAGACTAACAACCATGGGAAATTTCAAATTGCTGAAATATTTTTCTAAGAAAGGTGAATGGTGATTTCTAGAGAGTTTCTGTTTTGGAGTATTGTCCAGGTTGAAATTTGGTTTTAAATACCTTTCTGTGTGTGTGTGTGTGTGTGTGTGTGTGTGTGTGCGCACATGGGCACATGCACGCACACATACATACGTAAGTATACAGCCTGGAGGCAGTTAGTTCATATGACGTACCCTAATCAGATAGTCAACCTCCACAGATGGCTCCAGCAACCATTTCAACTATCAATATTGAAGCAAAGAGGGTTAGTTGACAATCAAAGGAGATATTAGAAATAATTCTTTATTGGTAAAATGAGAGGTGTTCAACATATGTAGCTGGCCAGAGAAGTCGTAAAGGTACCATCAGCTTTGCATGAGAGATGCATGAGAACTGTGCAAGTTCAATCACCTAAAAGCTTGGGAGCCAAGCCAATATCCACAGCTCTGTCCACTGTTAGAGTCACACTGAGTGGATGAGCCCATGGCCTGATCTGCCTTCAGCACTGGTTGCTCAAATGATATTTATCTATAAGGGATTTGCTGGATGCCTGCAGATGGAGGGGTGTCACTCAGCTTACAGGGTAAGACTAGATGACCATTTGTGTGACTGCATGTCAGTGGATGTTTGCATGTGTAACAGAATTCATCCTGAGAAGTACTGTAGCACAGGGTTTGATATAGATATGAGTTATCAGTAGAAAACGTTCCTTCCTTTCTATTTTTCACCCCCACCAGAGGCCAGTGGGCTTCCCAGGCGGCTCTGGTGGTAAAGAACCTGTCTGCCAGCGCAGGAGACGCAGGTTGGACCCTGGGTCAGGAAGATTCTCTGGAGAAGGGAATGGCAACCCACTCCAGTATCGTTGCCTAGAGAATCCCGTGGACAGAGGAGCCTGGCGGGCTACAGTCCATAGGATTGCAAAGAGTAGGACACAACTGAAGCGACTTAGCACGCATGTACACTAGAGGCCAGTGATATCTGACAAATGGATTTAACGATTACTGGTGGAGCTAAAGGTTGCGGGCAGAAACGTGGAAACAAAGGTGGAGCAGATGCTGGAGGTACCAACTCAGGAAGAGCCAAGAGGTGACTAGGGTTCCCCAAATACATCCAAGGGAGGAAACTTAATGCAGGGGACACACGATTTTTTTCCTTTACAATCAAGTTACAAAATATACTCTCAGCTCAAAAATTAATGCTCCATACCGTATACTTCTCCTCATCAAGATCCATTTAATAGCAGTAAGAACTAGCAATCTAGAGATACTCAACAGTTCTATTTCTAGTTTGGATGACTTTTTTTTGTTTCATTACATTTATTTACATCTTTTGGCTAAGAATTTTCTTTTGCTTACAAGTATCTTTACTACTTCCCAATTATTTTTTATTAACCTATTTTCAAACTTTCAGAGAATTTAAAAGGAAAGAAGAATGAATTTTTTTAAAAGGAAAGAGTGACAGCAAAAGAGGGGAACAGACCCAGGCAGAGACAAAAAATCATGGGGGCCAGTTATTAACAGCCAATTTAATATCCCAAGTTCTGAGGTTGCACTCTAGTTTATTTCCTAAGCTCAACTAGTTATCATTACATATAATTTGGCTGGTAGAAAATTACACTGATGCTGCACCCATGGCCCCTTAAAGGTCCCTGCTCCTCGCACACCATCGCCCTGTCATCACAGGCCGCTGAGACTCTCTGGCCAGGATGGACGAAGAAAGGAAGGTGACAGGAATCAAGTGGGGTGATTCTGAGACATACTACGTACTCCATGCAATCTGTCAGGGGGTCTCATGGGCTTTAGTCCTCACTGTCCAGAACAGTAACCTGTTGAGTAATGCACCTGCATTGGCTTCCTGTCACTTCCATTATTACTCCTCGGTCTCCATATCAGTGGGTCCTAGCATTACCTGCAGAATTAACTGCATGTCCTCAACTTCTCACCATGTTCTTCTGGGGAAAACCAGACTCAAACATGTGCTAAATAGGCATGTGCACTCTTCTCAGGGCCCACATTAAGCAACTGATTTGAACAAGTCATCTTTCTTCTCCCAGAGATGTGAACGAATAGCCCTTTCCCTTTATTGCTATTTCTGCATTCTATTGGCACACCCTAGTTTTGCTGCTTGGAAGAATTACAGGCTGCAGCCCTGTGACTCCTGGAATGGCATATAATCACTATTCAAAGGGGGAAAAATGAATTGCAAAATTAGAGCCTTCCCCACAATGTGATATACAGAAAACAAAGGCAAGGAAGGACAAGTGAAAACTGAGGGAAGCCTGATGCCTATCATGGTACAGTAAGTCCCCTAAACACGAATGAGTTCCATTTCAAGAGAGCAATTGGAAGTCTCATTTGTTTGTAAGTCCAACAAAGACAGCCTAGGCACCCAGCTAATACAATTGGCTATAGAATAATATACTGTAATAGGTTTACGATATTTTCCACACACACATACACACACACACAAACAAAAAAAAAATAAGAAAAAAACACAAAAAGTAAACATTTTAAATGTTATAGTACAGTACCTTGAAAAGTACAGTATTTCCTGCCAGACACACACATGAAGTGACTTACATGCAAACACATGTTCACATCTTTGAAAGTTTGCAACGTGAAGGTTTGTATAGGGGATTTACTGTAATTAATCTGGAAAATAACATGCATATCATGTATCATTTGATCCTGAACAGAGGTTATTTTATGCTTCTCAGGTGGCGCTAGTGGCAAAGAACCCACCGGCCAATGCAGGAGGGATGTAAGAGCCGTGGGTTCTACCCCTGGCTTGGGAAGACCCCCTGGGGGAGGGCAGGCAACCCACTCCAGTATTCTTGCCTGGAGAATCCCATGGTCAGAGGAGCCTGGCGGGCTATGGTCCATGGGGTCACAAAGAGAAGGGCAAAACTGAAGCAACTTCGCACACACAGAAATTATATTATTTCACAAAGGCTCAAAGACCGTCCATTTGTACAGAATTGATCTAGGTCCCCAAGCAGAATCGGCTTCCATGGAAGCTTTAAAATAATAATAATAAATTGATTTTGTTGTAACTTTATCAGTTGTAAATAAGAAATTTTAGATAAGAAACGAGGCTAAGTGTATTAATATTGGGATAGTCAACAAGCAAAGATGTTAGAAATAATTCATTATTGGCAAAAATGAGTGGTATTCAAGATATGTTGTTCAAACTGAAGAAATAAAGATTAGCTGACTGGCTGATCTGATGGCAAGTATTCACTGTGAGACAAAAGAGACTTCCCTAAAGCAGAACAGATAAAATGACACCATTTCCACAAACCGGCTTGCTTCACCTTTTAAGAGATTCTCTCTAGATTTCCTTCGCCAGACATACTCAAAGACAAACAGAAACATGAGTCTCAGACAAATATTTACAAGTCGCGGCACCACAGGGCTCTCTCCTCCTGGTAATGTTCTGTGTATTTATACGGAGGCATGCTTGCAGCGGCTGAAAGAGGTCGTCTCTGGAGAGGAAGGGCCAGAGGTCATCTTTAATGTGGTTTTATTCCACTGATCTCAGTGGCTGGACAGGAGAGAGCTTTCGTTTAGTGCTCTGATTCACTTCTGGCAGTGAGTCCTCGCGATTTGCCCCTTCATGGTTTTAAGGTCACAACTAAGAGGAGAAGATGTGGCTTGCATGAAGTAGATAACAAGCAGAGACTTAAAAAGCCAAGAACTGTTACAGAAACATGTATTTTTAGTTTGTTAGGTCTGGTTCCAAAAGCTAGTGGATACTACCAAGGCTGTAAGCTATTATCAGATAAATGCCATCAAATACTTTAAGGACTTCAACTGCACAGCCAGACCTGTTATGCGCCTGGACCCAGGACCAGGAGGTTAAGCTGAGGTTTGTCATAAACTCGGCAGCAGAGTGCATTCCCATCTAAATCCTACATTCTCCATGGGGACACTCTGCCTCTGGCACTGCAGGGGTGATTTTTTTTTTTTTTTTAATTTCCTTAAAATAAATTTCGACTTTCCCATTCATGAGATCCTTGAAATCTTCCACAATTCCTTCATCGTTCCTGCCTTACACTGCCTAGGAGTTTGGGGTTTTGTTGTTTGTTTTGATTTTTGTTGTTTCTTGTTTGTTTTTTAATTCAGTAAATTTAAATGGCCACATTGGGTCCAATGTCTTAATGGAATATTTGGAGGTATGACTGTTGTGAAGCTGGATTTGGGGTGTCATACACTGGGCTGAGAGATCTTTGCGTCTTGCTGTTGCTAACTAGCTGTGAGACCCTGAGGAAACCACCTCATGTTTTTCTGGGTCTTGTGGAAAATGAGGAAGCTACACTCGTTAGTCCATAAACTTCTTTCCTGGCCTGATGTTCTGTGACTCTAGGAGTCACAGCTAACCAGCCTTGAGCATTTCCAGAAGAAGTGTGTGGACCACTCACTCAATTCTCACCCCCAGCCTGTAAGGTGGGTACTATTTTTATTATTGACCCCATTTCCTGAATGAGGAAACTGAGGGCCAGAGAGGTTCAATGTCTTATGTGAGATCACACAGTGACTGGACAAACCAGGACTGACAAGGTGTTCTGCCTGTAGAAGACGCCCTCATTTTCTGTTTATTTATTTCTTTTCTTTTTAAGGTATCTACATATTATTTTAATTTTTAAAAATTTTATTTAAGTACAGTTGGTTTACAGTGCTAACTTCTCCTGTGCAGCAAAGTGACCCACTCACACACACACACACACACACACACACACACACACACGCCTTCTTTTTCAGTCTTTCCCACTAGGCTTTGTCACAGAATATTGACTGTAGCTCCCACGCTCTGCAGCAGGACCTTATTGTTGACGCGTTAGCAGAGGATGCCCTCCCCGCCAGGCTGGCCTGCCTCTCAAGCCTCCTCTGACCTTTATGCTACCCCAGGAGTGAAAGGCCCAGAGCTGCATCCTGTCTCAGCAGGTTCCTGCTAAAGCAGACACTGAAACTAGGATTTTGGAGGCAGTGTTTCCTTTGGGAGATGATTTCAGAAGAGCCCTGAGGTTTCAATGAGCAAGCCCAGAACAGAGGAATGCGGCGCATGTACTGACACTACAGGAATCAGTATTGCTGTTGTTCTTGTGTTAGTTACTTAGTCGTGTCTGACTCTTTGTTGACCCCATGGACTGCAGCCCACCAGGCTCCTCTGTCCATGGGATTCTCCAGGCAAGAATACTGGAGTGGGTGGCCATTTCCTTCTCCAGAGGATCTTCCCGACCCAGGGATCGAACCCAGTTCTCCTGCATTGCAGGCAGATTCTTTATCTTCTAAGCTATAGGGATGTCAGTTCAGTTCAGTTCAGTTGCTCAGTCGTGTCCGGCTCTTTGTAACCCCATGAACCGCAGCACGCCAGGGCTCCCTGTCCATCACCAACTCCCAGAGTTTACTCAAACCCATGCCCATTGAGTCAGCGATGCCATCCAGCCATCTCATCCTCTGTCATCCCCTTCTCCTCCTGCCCCCAATCCCTCCCAGCATCAGGGTCTTTTCCAGTGAGTCAACTCTTCGCATCAGGTGGCCAAAGTATTGGAGTTTCAGCTTCAGCATCAGTCCTTCCAATGAACACCCAGGACTGATCTCCTTCAGGATGGACTGGTTGGATCTCCTTGCAGTTCAAGGGACTCTCAAGAGTCTTCTCCAACACCACAGTTCAAAAGCATCAATACTTTGGTGCTCAGCTTTCTTCACAGTCCAACTCTCACATCCATACATGACCACTGGAAAAACCATAGCCTTGACCAGATGAACCTTTGTTGGCAAAGTAATGTCTCTGCTTTTTAATATACTATCTAGGTTGGTCATAACTTTTCTTCCAAGGAGCAAGCGTCTTTTAATTTCATGGCTGCAGTCACCATCTGCAGTGATTTTGGAGCCTAGAAAAATAAAGTCAGCCACTGTTTCCACTGTCTCCCCATCTATTTCCCATGAGGTGATGGGACCAGATGCCATGATCTTAGTTTTCTGAATGTTAAGCTTTAAGCCAACTTTTTCACTCTCCTCTTTCACTTTCATCAAGAGGCTTTTCAGTTCCTCTTCACTCTCTGCCATAAGGGTGTTGTCATCTGCATATCTGAGGTTATTGATGTTTCTCCCAGCAATCTTGATTCCAGCTTGTGCTTCTTCCAGCCCAGGGTTTCTCATGATGTACTCTGCATATAAGTTAAATAAGCAGAGTGACAATAGACAGCCCTGACCTACTCCTTTTCCTATTTGGAACCAGTCTGTTGTTCCAAGAGGCTACTAACTGGGCAACCGCACTCGTTCCTGCAGGGGGCGCTCTGAGCAAGCGCGTGGACCACAGCTTGGCCTTTGCCACCGAGGGTGACTGGGAGAGGGTATTTCCTCCCCCAGGTCCCATCCTGATGAGCTAGCTCTGAACATCTGGCCGGCCTGCACTCGAGCCAAGAAGGACCTTTCAGCCACAGAACGACCAGGTCTGAGCTGCAGGATGCCTTGAGCAAGCACAGGGACCGGGCTGTCACATCCTGGGCGGCTGAGAGGCAGGGGCGAGGCGCTGACAGCCTGTGCCGGATGTGGCCCAGAATTTCAGCCGCCAGCACGCCTGGGTGGGTCATTTGGCTCTAGACCTTGGCCTGTGAACAGGCTAATCACCTATGCTGACACCTACGGAGGGAGGCTCAGGAGATACTAAGGGGGAAAACAGCCTTGCTCAATCCCCTCCAAGGGTCTCTGCCAACCAGGCTCCTGCCTGGTGGGAGGGAAGAATCCCGACCCAGTCTCTTCTTTGGTTTAATTCGAGATAGGACACATCCCATGATTTATAGGAGGCCCAGGATACTTAATGAGCTTGATCTGTGCCTTGAGCTAAGGGCATCTCCTGGTGCTCAGCTGCTATCGATTAAAAATAAATGCTGGCTTTGTTTATTCTGGACAATTTGTTTGTCTTCTCTAGGAAGGTTCCCTTAGCTATCAGGCTCATTTTTTTTAGTTCAGTTGCCAAGAATAGTGAAGTTTGGATAGGTGCAAAATGATACATGTTTGCCCTTTCTGCCCAAGTTGAAGGCATTTAAAAAATATTTTAAGCAAAACTTTTCCTCTTTTAATTAAAGAATAAAACCCAGTTTGAGCTCATTACTCTGTAAGATAACATTTTACCAGTAAGAGACATTCCCCAAGGACTCTAATAAAAAGAACAAATATATTCTTATAATATGATTAATCCACATTAAACATTCTCTTATGAAAGAAGGTCAGTGAGACTCGTTTGGAAGGATTCTTAGCTTGGAGCCAGGAGGTCAAGGGTTGTTACTATTTGACATTTATAGACCTGGCAGCAGCAGATGATGAAGTATTTGAGGGAGCAAACTGGACATGACCTAACAGCCCAATAAAACAACGCTGGCCAATTGCGCTGAGCACTGCAATCATTTAGTCATTTTATCCTCCCATTAGATTTCAGGTGATTCAAATGTAAATGACAACTGTAACATCAGACCACCTCACCGGGTCCTAGGAGGATAAAATGACCAAATTCTGGCAACTTAAGGGAAGAAGGATGCAGCAGTGAATAGACCTCTCAAGGCCAAAGGTACAAACCTCTTCTTTCGGAACCCACATTCTCTTGGATAGCCAGATAGACAGTAGATCACTCTTTATATTCTTTCATTGAGCTCATCATCATGGGCTCCTCGAACCTCACCGTGTGCCAGACGCTGAGAAGTGCTGACCTCATCTGAGTGGGCAAGAGCAGGCAGGCCCCTACTCTCAACAACTGCAAAATCTGCCAGGAAAGGATAATTAGATGAAGGAAGCACACCAGTGTGGAAGTGCAACTTTAAGAGTTTAGGGAAAGGGGAAATGTAAGACAAGAGAGTGTGCGGTTGGCAATTTGAGCTGATTATGAAGGTCAGGGTAGAGAGGTTTCACTGAGGCAATGACATGAGTGCTAAGATCTGTAAGATGAGGAGGAATTAACTAAACAAGAAGTGTGAAGGAACAGCTTTCCTAGGAAAGGAATGTATGTGCAAAGGCCCTGCACTGGGGAAGGCAACAGGAATTAGAATGGGCTGGAGCTCAGACTCCAAGAGACATGTGGCACACAATGAGGGCAGAGGGACTGAATCAGGGGCTTTTGCTCTTATCCTAAGCAGCATCTCATTTAACAGTATCTTCTTCTGACTCCTGGAGGCTGTCCCACACTGGTGGGCTGGTTTTACTGTAAAGTTCCTTTCTGTAATCTGAGGTGTTTGAGAGCAAAATGTGTGTGTCCTTAGTCACTCAGTGGTGTCTGACTCTTTGTGACCCCAGGGACTGTAGCCCATCAGGCTCCTCTGTCCATGGGATTCACCAGGCAAGAGTACTGGAGTGGGTTGCCATTTGCTACTCCAGGGGATCTTCCTGACCCAGGGATCAAACCTGCATTTCCTGCATTGGCAGGTGGGTTCTTTACCACTGAGCCCCCTGGGAAGCCCTTTGAGGGCTGAGACAAGACTATTTGTTTTTGCCTTTTCTGAACTTAGCATCGTAACTGGCTCAATCAGTTTCTTGTTAAATTTTGCTGAGATAAAACTGACCATTTAAAAGTGTGGTTGTTAGTATATTCACAAACTTGTATCAGCCTCACCACTACCTAATTCCATAACACTTCCACCACGCAAAAAAGTCCTCCCATGGCACTTCCCTGTTGGTCCAATGACCAAGACTGGACCATGCTCCCAACACAGGGGGCCGGATTCTGATGCCCAGTTAGGGAGCTAGATCCCACATGCTGCAACTAAGAGTTTGCATGCTGCAACCCAACTCTTTGTGACCCAATGGACTACAGCCTACCAGGCTCCTCCACCCATGGGATTTTCTAGGCAAGGATACTGGAGTGGGTTGTCATTTCCTTCTCCAAAAGAACCTTCAGGCTACAACAAAGATCAAAGATCCTTTGTGCCACAACTAAGACCCAGCACAGCCAAACAAATGAATAAATAAATAATGTTTTTTAAAAGCCCTCCTATTTGTTAGCAGTCTCCCCCCATTCTACTCTCACCTTGCGTCTGACAACTACTAATCTACATTCTAACTTTGGATGTGCCTATTATGGACACTTCATGTAAATGCTCTCATACAATATGTGACCTTTTGTGTTTGGATTCCTAAGCTTAGCGTAATATTTTCATGGTTCAATCACAGTGTACCATGCATCAGTACTTCATTCATTTTTATGATAATGATATTCCATCAGAATAGAACAACATCCCATTGTAGGATTACACCACATTTTGCTTATCTGTTCATCAGGTGGTAGACACTTAGGCTGTTTCCACTTTTTGGCTATTATGAACAATGGTACTATGAAATTCATGTATGACGTCCATGGGGTCGCAAAGAGTCGGACGCGACTGAGCGACTCCACTTTCCACTTTCCAGCACTTATTATTTGTAGACTTTTTAATGATGGCCATTCTGACACATGTAAGCTGAAACTTCATTGTATTACAGTATTGATTTGCATTTCTTTAATAATTAGGGATGTTTAGCATCTTTTCATGTACCTTTTGGCCATCTATACAGATGACTGAATAAAGAAGATGGGGTGTGTAACAACAAAATGTGGAAAATTCTTATAAGGATGGGAATACGAGACTCCCTTACCTGCCTCCTGAGAAACCTGCATGCAGATCAAGAAGCAACAGTTAAGCACCTTTTCATGTGTTTGTTAGCCATCTGTATGTCTTCTTTGGAGAAATGTCTGTTTAGTTCTCTGGCCCATTTTTTGATTGGGTCATTTATTTTTCTGGAATTGAGCTGCAGGAGTTGCTTGTATATTTTTGAGATTAATCCTTTGTCTGTTTCTTCATTTGCTATTATTTTCTCCCAATCTGACGGCTGTCTTTTCACCTTACTTATAGTTTCTTTTGTAGTGCAAAAGCTTTTAAGTTTCATTAGATCCCATTTGTTTAGTTTTGCTTTTATTTCCAATATTCTGGGAGGTGGGTCATAGAGGATCTTGCTGTGATTTATGTCGGAGAGTGTTTTGCCTATGTTCTCCTCTAGGAGTTTTATAGTTTCTGGTCTTACATTTAGATCTTTAATCCATTTTGAGTTTATTTTTGTGTATGGTGTTAGAAAGTGTTCTAGTTTCATTCTTTTGCAAGTGGTTGACCAGTTTTCCCAGCACCACTTGTTAAAGAGGTTGTCTTTTTTCCATTGTATATCCTTGCCTCCTTTGTCAAAGATGAGGTGTCCATAGGTTCGTGGATTTATCTCTGGGCTTTCTATTCTGTTCCATTGGTCTATATTTCTGTCTTTGTGCCAGTACCACACTGTCTTGATGACTGTGGCTTTGTAGTAGAGTCTGAAGTCAGGCAGGTTGATTCCTCCAGTTCCATTCTTCTTTTTCAAGATTACTTTGGCTACTCGAGGTTTTTTGTATTTCCATACAAATTGTGAAATTCTTTGGTCTAGTTCTGTGAAAAATACCGTTGGTAGCTTGATAGGGATTGCATTGAATCTATAGATTGCTTTGGGTAGAATAGCCATTTTGACAATATTGATTCTTCCAATCCATGAACACAGTATGTTTCTCCATCTGTTTGTGTCCTCTTTGATTTCTTTCATCAGTGTTTTATAGTTTTCTATGTATAGGTCTTTTGTTTCTTTAGGTAGATATACTCCTAAGTATTTTATTCTTTTTGTTGCAATGGTGAATGGTATTGTTTCCTTAATTTCTCTTTCTGTTTTTTCATTGTTAGTATATAGGAATGCAAGGGATTTCTGTGTGTTAATTTTATATCCTGCAACTTTACTATATTCATTGATTAGTTCTAGTAATTTTCTGGTAGAGTCTTTAGGGTTTTCTATATAGAGGATCATGTCATCTGCAAACAGTGAGAGTTTCACTTCTTCTTTTCCTATCTGGATTCCTTTTACTTCTTTTTCTGCTCTGATTGCTGTGGCCAAAACTTCCAACACTATGTTGAACAGTAGTGGTGAGAGTGGGCACCCTTGTCTTGTTCCTGATTTCAGGGGAAATGCTTTCAATTTTTCACCATTGAGGGTGATACTTGCTGTGGGTTTGTCATATATAGCTTTTATTATGTTGAGATATGTTCCTTCTATTCCTGCTTTTTGGAGAGTTTTAATCATAAATGAGTGTTGAATTTTGTCAAAGGCTTTCTCTGCATCTATTGAGATAATCATATGGTTTTTATCTTTCAATTTGTTAATGTGGTGTATTACATTGATTGATTTGCGGATATTGAAGAATCCTTGCATTCCTGGGATAAAGCCCACTTGGTCGTGGTGTATGATTTTTTTAATATGTTGTTGGATTCTGTTTGCTAGAATTTTGTTAAGGATTTTTGCATCTATGTTCATCAGTGATATTGGCCTGTAGTTTTCTTTTTTTGTGGCATCTTTGTCAGGTTTTGGAATTAGGGTGATGGTGGCCTCATAGAATGAGTTTGGAAGTTTACCTTCTTCTGCAATTTTCTGGAAGAGTTTGAGTAAGGTAGGTGTTAGCTCTTCTCTAAATTTTTGGTAGAATTCAGCTGTGAAGCCATCTGGTCCTGGGCTTTTGTTTGCTGGAAGATTTTTGATTACAGTTTCGATTTCCTTGCCTGTGATGGGTCTGTTAAGATCTTCTATTTCTTCCTGGTTCAGTTTTGGAAAGTTATACTTTTCTAAGAATTTGTCCATTTCATCCAAGTTGTCCATTTTATTGGCATAGAGCTGCTGGTAGTAGTCTCTTATGATCCTTTGTATTTCAGTGTTGTCTGTTGTGATCTCTCCATTTTCATTTCTAATTTTGTTAATTTGGTTCTTCTCTCTTTGTTTCTTAATGAGTCTTGCTAATGGTTTGTCAATTTTGTTTATTTTTTCAAAAAACCAGCTTTTAGCTTTGTTGATTTTTGCTATGGTCTCTTTAGTTTCTATTGCATTTATTTCTGCTTTAATTTTTAAGATTTCTTTCCTTCTGCTAACCCTGGGGTTCTTCATTTCTTCCTTCTCTAATTGCTTTAGGTGTAGAGTTAGGTTATTTATTTGGCTTTTTTCTTGTTTCTTGATGTAAGCCTGTAATGCTATGAACCTTCCCCTTAGCACTGCTTTTACAGTGTCCCATAGGTTTTGGGTTGTTGTGTTTTCATTTTCATTCATTTCTATACATATTTTGATTTCTTTTTTGATTTCTTCTATGATTTGTTGGTTATTCAGAAGCAGGTTATTTAGCCTCCATGTGTTTGAATTTTTAACAATTTTTTTCCTGTAATTGAGATCTAATCTTACTGCACTGTGGTCAGAAAAGATGACTGGAATGATTTCAATTTTTTTGAATTTTCCAAGACTAGATTTATGGCCCAGGATGTGATCTATTCTGGAGAAGGTTCCGTGTGCACTTGAGAAAAAGGTGAAGTTGCTTGTTTTGGGGTGAAATGTCCTATAGATATCAATTAGGTCTAGCTGGTCCATTGTGTCATTTAAAGTTTGTGTTTCCTTGTTAATTTTCTGTTTAGTTGATCTATCCATAGTTGTGAGTGGGGTATTAAAGTCTCCCACTATTATTGTGTTACTATTAATTTCCTCTTTCATACTCGTTAGTGTTTGCCGTACATATTGCGGTGCTCCTATGTTGGGTGCATATATATTTATAATTGTTATATCTTCTTCTTGGATTGATCCTTTGATCATTGCTCAACATCACTCATTATTAGAGAAATGCAAATCAAAACCACAATGAGGTACCATTACACACCAGTCAGGATGGCTGCTATCCAAAAGTCTACAAGCAATAAATGCTGGAGAGGCTGTGGAGAAAAGGGAACCCTCTTACACTGTTGGTGGGAATGCAAACTAGTACAGCCACTATGGAAAACAGTGTGGAGATTCCTTAAAAAACTGGAAATAGAACTGCCATATGACCCAGCAATACCATTTCTGGGCATACACACTGAGGAAACCAGATCTGAAAGAGACACGTGCACCCCAATGTTCATCGCAGCACTGTTTATAATAGCCAGGACATGGAAGCAACCTAGATGCCCATCAGCAGATGAATGGATAAGGAAGCTGTGGTACATATACACCATGGAATTTTACTCAGCCGTCAAAAAGAATTCATTTGAACCAGTCCTAATGAGATGGATGGAACTGGAGCCCCTTATACAGAGTGAAGTAAGCCAGAAAGATAAAGAACATTACAGCATACTAACACATATATATGGAATTTAGAAAGATGGTAACGATAACCCTATATGCAAAACAGAAAAAGAGACACAGAAATACAGAACAGACTTTTGAACTCTGTGGGAGAAGGTGAGGGTGGGATGTTTCAAAAGAACAGCATGTATACTATCTATGGTGAAACAGATCACCAGCCCAGGTGGGATGCATGAGACAAGTTCTCCGGCCTGGTGCACTGGGAAGACCCAGAGGAATCGGGTGGAGAGGGAGATGGGAGGGGGGATCGGGATGGGGAATAAGTGTAAATCTATGGCTGATTCATATCAATGTATGACAAAACCCACTGGAAAAAAATAAATAAATTAAAAAAAAAAAAAAAGAAGCAACAGTTAGAACTGGATATGGAACAATGGACTGGTTCAAAATTGGGAAAGGAGTACGTCAAGGCTGCATATTGTCGCCTTGCTTATTTAACTTATATGCAGAGTACATCATGTGAAATGCCAGACTGGATGAAGCACAAGCTGGAATCAAGATTACAGGGAGAAATATTAATGACTTCAGATATGCAGATGATACCACCCTTATGGCAGAAAGTGAAAAGAAACTAAAGATCCTCTTGATGAAGGTGAAAGAGGAGAGTGAAAAAGCTGGCTTAAAACTCAACATGCAGAAAACTAAGATTGTGGCATCTGGTTCCATCACTTCATGGCAAATAGATAGGGGGAAAAAATGAAAACAGTAACAGACTTTATTTTCTTGGGCTCCCAAATTACTGCAGATGGTGACTACAGTCATGGAATTGAAAGACACTTGTTCCTCGGAAGAAAAGCTATGACAATCCTAGACAGTGTGTTAAAAAACAGAGACATTACTTTGCCGACAAAGGTCCATATAGTCAAAGCTATGATTTTTCCAATAGTCATGTATGGATTTGAGAGTTGGACCATAAAGAAGGCTGAGTGCTGAAGAATTGATGCTTTTGAACTGTGGTGTTAGAGAAGACTCTTGAGAGTCCCTTGGACTGCAAGGAGATCAAACTTGTCCATCCTAAAGGAAATCAATCCTGAATATTCACTGGAAGGACTGATGCTAAAGCTGAAGCTCCAATACTTTGGCCACCTGATGTGAAGAACTGACTCATTGGAAAAGACCCTGATGCTGGGAGAGATTGAAGGTGGGAGGAGAAGCAGACAACAGAGGACAAGATGGTTGGATGGCATCACCAACTCAATGGACATGAGTTTGATCAAGCTCCGGGAGATGGTGAAGGACAGGGAAGCCTGGCATGCTGCAGTCCATGGGGTCGCAAAGAGTCAGACATGACTGAATGACTGAACACCAACAACAATTATATATATATATATATATGTATATATATATATATACACACACACACATATATATATATATACACACACACACACAGTGGAATAAATAATGCCATTTACAGCAACATAAATGGACTTAGAGATTATCCTACTAAGTAAGCCAGACAGAGACAATGTCATATATGATTTTTATGTGGAATCTAAAAAAAATGATACAAATGAACTTACATACAAAACAGAAATAGACCCACAGACATAAAAAAACAAACTTTTGGTTACCAAAAGGAAAAGGCGGTTGTGGAGGGATATGCAGATGACACCACCCTTATATCAGAAAGTGAAGAGGAACTGAAGATCCTCTTGATTAAAATGAAAGAGGAGAGTGAAAAAGCTGGCTTAAAAATCAACATTCAAAAACCTAAGGTCAAGGCATCCAGTCCCATCACTTCATGGCAAACAGATAGGGAAACAATGGAAACAGTGACAGACTTTATTTTCTTGGGCTCTGAAATCACTGCAGATGGTGAATGCAGCCATGAAATTAAAAGACGCTTGCTCCTTAGAAGAAAAGTTTTGACCAACCTAGACAGCATATTAAAAAGCAGACGATTACTTTACAGACAAAGATCCCTCTAGTCTAAGTTATGTGTTTTTTCCCCAGTAGTCATATGTGGATGTGAGAGTTGGACATCAGAAAGCTGAACGTTGAAGAATTAATGCTTCTGAACTGTGGTTCAAGACTCTTGACCCACATGAGAGAAGACTCTTGAGATGCCCTTGGATTACAAGGAGATCAAACCAGCCACTGCTAAAGGAATTTAGTCCTGAATATTCATTGGAAGGACTGATGCTGAAGGTCCATACTTTGGCCACCTGATATGAATTGCTGACTCACTGTAAAAGACCCTGATGCTGGGAAAGACTGAAGGCAGGAGGAGAAGGGGTGACAAGGGAGGAGATGTTGGATTGCATCAGTGACTCAATGGACATGAGTTTGAGCAAGCTCTGGGAATTGGTGATGGACCAAGAAGTCTGGCATGGGATCGCAAAGAATCAGACACATGACTGAGCGAATGAACTGAACTGAACTGGGATAAATTAGGAGTTTGGGATTAACATATACATGCTACCATATACAAAATAGATAACCAACCAGGACCTACTGTATAGCACACAAAACTCTACTCAATATTTTGTAGTAACATAAGGGAAAACAATCTGGAAAATAAAACAATCTGGAAAACACACACACACACACATATATATATATAAAACTGAATCACTTTTTCTATACACTTGAAACTAACAATATTATAAATCTACTATACTTCCAATACTTCAATTAAAAGTAATTTAAAAAAAATCTATCTCTGACACTTACTGATTAGGAAAAGAGACATGCCTGTAAGCTGTGGGCAAACAGCCGCATAACCATACCCACTATACACAAGCGTGGCGGAGAGGAGCTACCTCAAGCCCAAGGTCAGGGGTGGGGGCCGGAAGGAGCTACCCCACGTCCGAGGTAAGAAGCAGCAGCTGCACTTTGTTGGAGCAGCTATGAAGAGAGACACCACGTCCAAGGTAAGAGAAACCCAAGTAAGACGGTAGGTGTTGCAAGAGGGCATCAGAGGGCAGACACACTGAAACCATAATCACAGAAAACTAGCCAATCTGATCACAGGACCACAGTCGTGTCTAACTCAGTGAAATTAAGCCATGCTGTATGGGGCCACCCAAGATGGACAGGTCATGGTGGAGAGGTCTGACAGAATGTGGTCCACTGGAGAAGGGAATGGCAAACCATTTCAGTATTCTTGCCTTGAGAACCCCATGAACAGTATGAAAAGGCAAGATGATAGGATACTGAAAGAGGAATTACCCAGGTCGGTAGGTGCGCAATATGCTACTGGAGATCAGTGGAGAAATAACTCCAGAAAGAATGAAGGGATGGAGCCAAAGCAAAAACAACACCCAGTTGTGGATGTGACTGTGGTGATAGAAGCAAGGTCCGATGCTGTAAAGAGCAATATTGCTTAGGAACCTGGAACGTAAGGTCCGTGAATCAAGGCAAATTGGAAGTGATCAAGTAGGAGATGACAAGAGTGAACATCGACATTCTAGGAATCAGCAAACTAAGATGGACTGGAATGTGTGAATTTAACTCAGATGACCATATTATCTACTACTGTGGGCAGGAATCCCTTAGAAGAAATGGAGTAGCCATCATAGTCAACAAAGGAGTCTGAAATGCAGTACTTGGATGCAATCTCAAAAACAATAGAATGATCTCTGTTTGTTTCCAAGGCAAACCATTCAATATCATGGTAATCCAAGTCTAGGCCCTGACCAGTAACACTGAAGAAGCTGAAGTTGAACAGTTCTATGAAGACATACAAGACCTTCTAGAACTAACACCCAAAAAAGATGTCCTTTTCATTATAGGGAACAGGAATGCAAAAGTAGGAAGTCAAGAAACACCTGGAGAAACAGGCAAATTTGGCCTTGGAGTACAGAATGAAGCAGGGCAAAGGCTGATAGAGTTTTGCGAAGAGAGTGTACTGGTCATAGCAAACACCCTCTTCCAACAGCACAAGAGAAGACTCTACACATGTACATCACCAGATGGTCAACACCGAAATCAGATTGATTATATTCTTTGCAGGCAAAGATGGAGAAGCTCTATACCGTCAGCAAAAACAAGAATGGGAGCTGACTGTGGCTCGGATCATGAACTCCTTATTGCCAAATTCAGACTTAAATTGAAGAAAGTGGAGGAAACCACTAGGCTATTCAGGTATGACCTAAATCCAATCCCTTATGACTGTACAATGGAAGTGAGAAATAGATTTAAGGGACTAGATCTGATGGACAGAGTGCTTGATGACCTATTGATAGAGTTTGTGACATTGTATAGGAGATGGGAATCAAGACCACCCCCAAGAAAAAGAAATGTAAGAAAGCAAAATGGCTGTCTGAGGAGGCCTTACAAATAGCTGTGAAAAGAAGGGAAGCAAAAAGCAAAAGAGAAAAGGAAAGATATACCCATTGGAGTGCACAGATCCAAATAATAGCAAGGAGAGATAAGAAAGCCTTTCTCAGTGACCAATGCAAAGAAACAGAGGAAACCAATAGAATGGGAAAGACTAGACATCTCTTCAAGAAAATTAGAGATACCAAGGGAACATTTCATGCAAAAATGGGCTCAATAAAGGACAGAAATGGTATGGACCTAACAGAAGCAGAAGATATTAAGAAGAGGTGGCAAGAATACACAGAAGAACTGTACAAAAAAGATCTTCATGGCTCAGATAATCACGATGGTGTGATCACTCACCTAGAGCCAGACATCCTGGAATATGAAGTCAAATGCGCCTTAGGAAGCATCACTGTGAACAAAGCTAGTGGAGGTGATGGAATTCCAGTTGAGCTATTTCAAACCCTGAAAGATGATGCTGTGAAAGTGCTGCACTCAATATGCCAGCAAATTTGGAAAACTCAGCAGTGGCCACAGGACTGGAAAAGGTCAGTTTTCAATCCAATCCCTAAGAAAGGCAATGCCAAAGAATGCTCAAACCACCACACAATTGCATTCATCTCACACGCTAGTAAAGTGATGCTTATAATTCTCCAAGCCAGGCTTTAGCAATACGTGAACCGTGAACTTCCAAATGTTCAAGTTGGTTTTAGAAAAGGCAGAGGAACCAGAGATCAAATTGCCAACATCTTCTGGATCATCAAAAAAGCAAGAGAGTTCCAGAAAAACAACTATTTCTCTTTTATTGACTATACCAAAGCCTTTGACTATGTGGATCACAACAAATTGTGGAAAATTCTGAAAGAAATGGGAATACCAGACCACCTGACCTGCCTCTTGAGAAATCTGTATGCAGGTCAGGAAGCAACAGTTCGAACTGGACATGGAACAACAGTCTGGTTCCAAATAAGAAAAGGAGTATGTCAAGCCTGTATATTGTCACTCTGCTTATTTAACTTATATGCAGAGTACATCATGAGAAACGCTGGGCTGGAAGAAGCACAAGCTGGAATCAAGATTGCTGGCAGAAATATCAATAACCTCAGATATGCAGATGACACCACCCTTATGGCAGAAAGTGAAGAAAAACTAAAGAGCCTCTTGATGAAAGTGACAGAGGAGAGTGAAAAAGTTGGCTTAAAGCTTAACATTCAGAAAACTAAGATCATGGCATCTGGTCCCATCACTTCATGGCAAATAGATGGGGAAACAGTGGAAACAGTGGCTGACTTTATTTCTCTGGGCTCCAATCACTGCAGATGGTGATTACAGCAATGAAATTAAAAGACGCTTACCCCTTGGAAGGGAAGTTATGACCAACCTAGATAGCATATTAAAAAGCAGAGACGTTACTTTGCCAACAAAGGTCTGTCTGGTCAAGGCTATGATTTTCACAGTGGTCATGTATGGATGTGAGAGTTGGACTGTGAGGAAAGCTGAACGCTGAAGAATTGATACTTTTGAACTGTGGTGTTGGAGAAGACTCTTGAGAGTTCCTTGGACTGCAAGGAGATCCAACCAGTCCATCCTAAAGGAGATCAGTCCTGGGTGTTCATTGGAAGGACTGATGTTGAAGCTGAAACTCCAATACTTTGGCACCTGATGTGAAGAGCTGACTCATTGGAAAAGACCCTGATGCTGGGAAAGATTGGGGGCAGGAGGAGAAGGGGATGACAGAGGATGAGATGGTTGGATGGCATCACTGACTCAATGGACATGGGTTTGGGTAGACTCCGGGTGTTGGTGATGGACAGGGAGGCCTGGTTTGCTGCAGTTCATGGGGTCGCAAAGAGTCAGATGCGACTGACTGACTGAACTGAAGTGAACTGATACCCAAGGAACAGCGTGCCATTGTTGTACAGAGAAAGGCAGAGATGAGAGCAATTTGGTGCTGATCCCACCCATCCCCTCCCTGAGTAGCAGTGTTTGTGAAGCACTTTAAACACCTTCCTTGCCATCCTTTCCAGCCAGCTCTGCCCTCTGCCTTCTACCCAAAGGAGCCACAATGCTGAGGAGGGTTACGTACAAAGATCCCAATTACCCAAGTAGAGCAAAGGCCTGGTGAGAGAAGACAGTGCATCTTATGCCATGTCTCTTTGGTCAGTGAGGTGAGCGTGTATAATAGTGGTAGATATCAGGTGAGGTAGCTCAATGACAAACATATCAAAGGAAAAGAATTTCTACATATGGGTAGTGCAGCAATTGTCTGAAATATCCAGAAGAGATCAACTTCCCCTTTTGGCCCAGAGGTTGGAACAGGTAAAAAAATACATAACATCTGCATGCCTGATCCTGCTGTAATTGTCACACACATCCTGCATCCTGAAAGTTTCTGAAACACTTAACATCTATTGGTATATTCATTACAGTTTGCTTTAAAAGTATGTCCTCTTATCACATTTATTGTTGTTATTGTTTAGTCACTCAGTTGTGTCTGACTCTTTGCAACCCCATGGACTGTAGCCCGTCAAGATCCTCTGACTATGGGATTTCTCAGGCAGGAATGTTGCAGTGGGTTGCCATTTCTTTCTCCAAGGGATCTTCCTAACCCAGGGATTGAACCCATGGCTTCTGCTGCATCTCCTGCTTTGCAGGCAGATTCTTTACTACTGTGCCATAGAGCATCAAAAATAAAATTGCCAATTATATTTCCTTTAATTATAACATAGAATACTGAATAAGCATGATGGTGAGGAAGGATCAAGGCTAATTAATGTTACATGTATCTTAAATAAATCAAAATCTTGTTAATAAATTTCTAGCAAAATGTTCCCACCCAGAAGAAAAATAGACTATTTCTCAAAATGAATATGTCAGAGAATCTACTATACTTTCAAGCACTATGAAAATGGAAATACTTACCTGTAGTAAGAGCTGGAACTCCTTGTAAATTTCCAAATAGCTAAGGCCACCCAATAATATCAAATCTATAACACACCCATCTTAGTCCTAGGTGTGGATAATGAATGAGTGAGAATTGTTCTTATCCCCATTCTTGCTTTACTGTCCCATATGTTCCTTTGTAGGTATTATTATAGTTAATATGATTGACTTAAACAAATGTGTTTATTTGTCTCCTTCAACAGGTGAAGATGTTCTACAAATTCATTAATTGCTTGGGACTTTTAATGTTCCTGTCTGTCATGCATAAAGTGTGTCTTCCATCCCAATGGTCCCCAACCGTGGCCCCAAGTGCTAAGTTCCAAATGATAAGAAGAAAGGGAAAAAGAATCAGGGGCATTCCACACTTCAAGAAACAAAAATTTGCTAGTAATCTCCAACAAACTTGCATTTAGAGTGCATGTCCCAGACACACAATCACACGTAGTTGAATTGGAGTCCTGGTAAACATGTGTGGCTTCTTTTTTTAATAGCTGCGTGAATTGCCATTCCAAATAAAATTGGGTTTATTATAAATGAAGAAGGCTAAAAGTGAATATTACATCTAAAACTAACAGAGTCTGCCATAGTTATATCACACACACACACACACACACACACACACTTACTTATTCAAAATATTAGAGACTGAACTATAAAAATATTAGAACTAATGCTCTTTTCCTTTTTGTCTCTATGTATGAGCATTACAAATCTATTAAGAGGACCTGCCTTGGGATATTAGTTTATATTGCTCTTGTATTTCTCTCATAATATTTAAATATCTCATGCCTTTCGTACACATTGGGGATTATTCTCAATTTTCAAGGACCAAGATACCTAATTAAAGCAAAAGGCCTTACTCAATCACATCAAATTAAACCCTTTGAGGGGTAAAGATGTGCAGTAATAGGGAAGGACACATATGCAGTGTCAAATTAGTTCTATCTTTGCATTTCTTTTTTCTTTGTTCTTCCCCTATTTCCTAAATATATCTTCCCAGAAGGACTATCCTGCACTCACTTTTCTGGGCTTCATTCCTCGCGACTGTTTACATATTCATGCTTTTCAATTTTGAAGCCTTTTGAAACATCCCAGAAAAAATATTTGATCTCAAAGATATGAAAGTAAGGATTTCATATTCAACCATCCCTATGAGTCCTCTAGTCTTACAGATTTAAGACATTCCCAAGGCATTAATAGAAAAGTTTTTACAATTTTATTATTTAAAATATTTATAGTTCTCAATTATGCAAGTAATAGGCAATTTCACTGCATTTATTATAGGTCTGATTTTTGCCAGTCAGTGTGATTATGTAGACAGCCTATAAAATGGGAAGGATATACACAGTCAAGTTTACCTTTTAAATTCCACTTGTTTTTACTGAACCTTCAACAAGCCAGGTTCCCTGGATGGATATCTACGGTACCATCCCATGATGCCTCGGCCCAAAGAGAAGAACCTTAGGAAATATAACTGGTCCTCCTTGACCTATAACATCTGCGTGGTTTGGACCACTGCTGGGAGCTTGAGCAACATTTTTCTTGTCAAGGGAGGTGACTGAAACCTGGAAAAGGTCCCGAAGGAGTGTGAGGTGATGAAAGGTGTAGGAGGGAAGCATAGCTTGGAAAATGTCCAGCAGAACACAGGCAGATCTTACTCTCTCAAAAAGAATAAATTATGTTTAGGAAATGTAAAGCACTTGGCATCTAGAGACTTCACAAAGCCCTTGCTATTCCCAGGCTTGCAGGAGGCCCAGCTCAGTTGTCAGTCTGTGTCTCGACCATCTGTCACTAAGAACATTCCCTCAAGGTTTCCATCTGTCAGTTGGGTCACCTCTTTCCGGCTCTCTACTGGTGGATCCTGCGCCTACAATTTCTCTTTTGTTACCTGTAATCAGCCTCAAAGTCCTTGGTTATTCTTGCCGTTAATTTATTTACAGGCATGTACTCTATATTCCTAGTTCTATTCCAAAAGCTTTACAAGTGTTAACTAATTTAATCCTCAAAACAATCTTATGGAATAGGTACAATTATCTTTCCCATTTTTCTGATGAAGAAAACAGAGCAGTCAGGTGCTTTACCCAATATCATCCAGCTAATAAATCATGAGTTGGGATTATACCCAGGCTTTACGTCTCTAGGCTTCAACCACCAAATAATCATACCCCATATCATTGGAGTAAGGGCCTTGACCTTGGAGGTCATGTCAGATTTTACCTATGGAGAAATTCCTACCAAAGTCCCTATGAATGATGGTTGGTCAACTTTGACTTGGATTCTTTCTTCCCTGGGGGTAAGAAGCTCTCCAGATCCGTTATCCAAGTCACTGGTGGTAAATCTAATCTCACTGGATTCATGCTAAACAAGGAGGACGAGTGGATGCCAAGGTCTTTAGTTACCACACTGCTGCTATTTCTCCCCTCGCTCGTGGGGCAGAAATTAGAGATCTGCCATTATGCCTCTGTATTCTGTTAGCCAGTGTTATCTGCTAAAATCTGGAGACAAATCAGTAGAGTTTCAACTCTGACAAACCAAGTCACTTCTGTGATTTGGCAGAATATGCTGAAAAATTCCAAACACGAACATTTTCTATTACTTGGAATGAAACAAAAAAATTACCAAAACCAACCTGTATGATGCCATCTCAAAATAATGGAGAGAAAACCCAGAACCAAGGAACTTGCATCCTTTTTCCCACTTGGCCGCTAACTGCCCTCAGAAGCATCCTCATTCCTTAGTTTTGTCCTGAAGCTAATCCAGCATACCCAGCTGCCCTCACAAGATCAATTTCAAACCAAAGATATGTAATGACTTCTCATTGGCTAGAAGATGCAGAACTAGACCCCGAGGAAAGAACAGTGAACCAGACCTAGCCTCACAATAAAGAGCTTGACCACAAAAGAGTGATGTGAGTTCTCAGAAAAATTAAAGTGTGTGATGAGACACACAGGAAGATGAAGCAACTAAACCATAAGGTCAGAGATAAAAGATATCTAAGCTGAGGCCAAAAAATTGAGAAGAGTGTCCTGAGGCTCAGGGCTTCCAAGGGTGCCTGGTTACTTAAGCAGGAGATAAACTGAGGCAGCCTGTAGGCCAGCTCAGCCTAGGAAAACACACAGACCAAGTTAGAGGTTTCTATTGTATAGGTTATTTAAATAGAATCCTTGCTTAAATGCAACAGAGAAATATAGGACTATTCTGAACCTTTAGCAGAAAAACTAAGTGAAGGAAAACTCATTTTCTTTTCAACATCTCAATTTTTTTTCCAAGTGGATTCTCTTGGAGGACAGTGACCAGGGGTCTTCCATAGTGTCTACGGTCATTTCTGCTGGTCACTCAGTGGGGGTGGCTTCCACAATTGCTGGCTCACCAGGGCAAAGGAGACACGAAACAATGACCCTTCTCACAGCAGAGCAAGACCCACTTGGAAGAGAGCTAGGATGTTGTCAGGCCTCAATTCAGATTTTCTTTCTTCCTCAGGAAGAGGTTCCTAAAATGTCTTCTAAATTTAGTGCAGTTATACAATTTTAGGATGACCCTTAAATATTCATTCCTCAATGCAAGAAAAGACAGTCAGAGAAGGATCTGAATGGGGAATGGCTTTACACAGTTATCCTTAATTTGAGGAAACAACACAGCTAAAGTTCTAAATACACATTTTTTCATTTAAAACACTTATTCTTCCCAGAGAGAAAAGAAGAATTTCATCATTTGGATGGCTGATATCTTGCAATGCTAAAGACTAGATAACACACAAGAACAGGAGGAGATTACTTCTAAAATTATATAAAGTCCTAGAGAAATGATACAATAATTAAAGAAGGATGTTCAGGAAATGCTCAAGAAAACAGAGTAGATAAAACAACAGCATTCCGTGCTAGGTATACTCTTCACAATGTTTGGTGTCAGAGGACAGGCTTGTTTTCCTTTTTGGGAAAAACCCTACAGGAGTGCAAGTGATGCACTGGGCAGTAAATCAGGGTCTAACACCTTCTTGTGAAGAACAGCTACATTCTATTTCCTGAAGCTGAACGAAATTCCCCAGGAGCCCAGGGTGAGTGTTGACAATGAAACTTCTGCACTGGGAAATACAGAAGGAGGCCGGCTGTACCCTATCAGTAACTATTATAGACAATGGGTATTTCCTATCCAATATCCACTTTCTTCTTTTTGTGCCTAACAGAACATTGCTTGCTTGGGAATGGCAGTATGTACAGCTCCAGAAGGGATAACCACTCCCATAACACTGGGGTGACCACGTGATGCAACTATAACTAACAAGATCAAAGCAGAAGACTGCTGGGAGCTCTTGGGTAAACATAGGTGTTTCCTAAACAAAGATATTGATGCTCGAATACAGTTGTGATAAGCAGAGCCACAGCAGTCATCCTACTTTTATGAGGTCATGGCCAATACCCTAAAACTGGCAGAGCAGGAAGAGAGAAGGGATGTAGATCTCTCTTGATGATGCCCTGGACAGCCTAACTCTGGAATTGTGAGAAAACTGGGATTTACAGATAAGCCTGTTCCTGAAACCATAATCATTTTATTCATGGCCTTAGACACAGATGTGAGGAGAGATGAACAGTATCCTCTTCCTCCTCCTCCATCACCACCATCCTCTCACCCCTACCTGTGCCCCAACCCCTAACATGGAGACCAGCCTGATCCAGTAGACAGAATATCTGGGTTAGAATGACAGAATGATAACACCCAGGTCCACGTTCCAGCTACACTGTTACTTAATAAGAATATAGACCTGAGAACTTAACTTTTCTGAGTCCAATTTCTTCTTTTATAAAAATCAAGAGAATGACATGAGTTGACAATACATTTGCTAAACAACACACACACACACACACACAGAATAATGGTTGCTTTAGGATCTCAAGAAATAACAAATCAGGTCGGGGTAAGTAATAAAGAGTAACTTGTTTACTGTCCTTCTTGAGTCAGCTTCAAAGTCCCCCAGTTTTACCACCACATTTGGCATATCCAAAATATTCTATTCCCCTGCTGCTTTGTCAATTTAGTACCACTCAGAGTTACTGAACTCTCTATATAGGTGGATAACCAAAGATATCTATGCTTCTAGTAGCAAAAACTTGTGGGTTTTCTTTGCTCTTAATTTACTAAATTGGCATATATCGAAGGGATTTGATGTGCAATTTATATATCATAGAGATAATTTTACTCTGTACAACATTTCTTTTTTTTGCAAATGAAAATTAAGCCAGCAATGGAGTTGGTGAGAATACCTCTGCTGTTTAATCCTGATTTTATGTAAACCAATCCTCATGAGAAGACATTGGGAGGATAAGTTCTCAGCATGATTGCAGATTGAGGCTGTGAGTTTCCATTAACTTTATGACAATTTACACAATCAGATTCCCATACCCCAAGAATATATGATACTTAGATCATCTTTTACTTCTAAGATCCACGTTGATTTTAAAATTATGATAATGTGCCCAGAGAAAACACAAGAGGCTGAAATTATACCCACAATAAACATAAGATGTGAGGATGGGCCATATGACCTACCTATAATTTTACAAGTTTACTATAAGTTTACATTATACATTTACTATAATGATGGCTGCTTCCATTGAGCAGTTGTAGCTCTAATGCACAAGAATTCACAGCAGAAAGTAGAGTGTGAGATTCTTTACATTCTTAGAAAATAGTCAGCTAGCTTTTGCTTTAATTGCGTTTTGACAGAGCTTTCAACTACCCTGTGAGAAGCTAAGAGATGGCAAGTCAGACCTGGTCTCAAGAAGTGAGATTTTTAATAAAGGAATTCACTGTCCTGCCATCCCACTCAATAAAGCACAATGGGTGGGTTTGCTTCACAAAGACTCCCTCACCCAGTGGATGGGGGGCAAAGAGGTGACCCCAACAGGCCCATGACTGACAATGTGTGGATGCTTTAAAGAGCAAAGTTGCACGTTACTCTCTTACACAGACCAATGTCCTTGGCAGGAAAAAAAAATATCTTCTGATTAATTCATGTTCTCTTTTTGCTATTTTGTCAAGAGGCCATGTAGTACTAAAACACAAAACAAACTAACAAAAAGAAATGATTTTGTTTAAACACTAAGAACAACAGTGTTTTAATTCTAGCAGTCTGCAACTACTTTATCAAACCCAAAACTTATCTGAGTCTCAGTTTCCTTGCCCTTAAGTATAAGATTCTAATAAGTAACCTCCAATTTTCCTTCTTCATATAAGATCCTATTATGAATCTCAACCATCTCTGATCCAGAGAAGGCTTGCTTCTTTATGTCTACAGAATTAAGGCTGCACATCCTTGTGTTCAAAAACAATCTGGGCTACATCAGAGTGGTGTAACTTTTAAAGTTACCTCCTGCTGCTGCTGCTGCTGTGTCGCTTCAGTCGTGTCTGACTCTGTGCGACCCCATAGATGGAAGCCCACCACGCTCCCCTGTCCCTGGGATTCTCCAGGAAAGAACACTGGAGTGGGCTGCCATTTCCTTCTCCAATGCGTGAGAGCGAAAAGTGAAAGTGAAGTCGCTCAGTCGTGTCCGACTCTTTGTGACCCCATGGATTGCAGCCCACCAGGCTCCTCCGTCCATGGGATTTTCCAGGCAAGAGTACTGGAGTGGGGTGCCATTGCCTACTCCGTAAAGTTACCTACTCTCTCTTCATTTCAGTTTCCATGCTGGCTCAATGTATACTGTTTATCTTCACTACCAAAGAACTTTTGGTTACTGGTGCTGTGGGATTTAGACAGTATTATGCATTCCCCTTATGGACTCCTCTAATCAGAAAATTCTTCCCAGCCCTTGGCCAGGTATTTTACAAGTTGAGATAGACATCTGTGAATTTAAAAGTCCTCTTTTAATATATAAGTACTCTTAAAGGATGAACGCATTAAGCTATGGCCACTGGTTCATCCCTAAATGTATATTATTTTATTCTGTCCTCCGGCTAGTTGAGGTCATAGTGCTAAGAGTCAGTGTGTGGTGATGGGAAGAAACAGAAGAGAATACATGTTAAACTGAGACACTCTGGGTGGCATTTTGGGGTGGGCAGCACAAGGCTGGAGATATTGGCAGGGAAAAGGGCAGAGAGGGGTGGACAAACAACAAAAGTAACTGGGTTGAATTACAAGGTGAATGCCAGCCTTGTTTCTAGAAATATTAATCTCTTAGTACTCTGAGGCAGAAACCAAGTTCTCTTCATCTCTGTTTCCCAGAACCCAGTATAGGAATGAAAACAAATAGGAGGTAATCAGTGTGTTGTATGGGGGTCAGCTACCAACAACCCACTCACTTCCTGTTTGCTATAAAGTTTTATTGACTCTCAGACAGGCTCATTTGTTTATGTACTACCTATGGTTGCTTTCATGATCAACAGCAGGTCTGAGTAATTGTGATAGGCTGTAGGCCTACAGTGCTTAAAATATTTGCTATTTCTTGCTAACTAGCCCTTCACATAGATAGTCTGCCAACTCTTGTGTTAAATGAATGATGAATACATCAGCAAATGAATAAATGTAATTATAGAAAACAAATGTATAAAAACCAAACAAAGAGATAAGAAAAATAGCTAATGTTTGCTTTAGGACCGAAACAATGATAAAAACAGCTAACAGGTAGAAAGGATTGGAAGTTCACGATTGCTAAATATCGGAACACATTCAAACGTATTCTCTTTAGCATATACTTGTGTTTTGTCTGGGTGTCCCTGGTGGCTCAGATGATTAAAATTCCACCTGCAATGCAGGAGACCCAGGTTTGACCCCTGGGTCTGGAAGATCCCTGGGAGAAGGAAATGGCTACCCACTCTAATATTCTTGCCTGGAGAATTCCATGAACAGAAGAGCCTGGCAGGCTACAGTCCATGGGGTCACAGAGTTGGACACAACTGAGCGACCTAACACTTTCATTCACATTGTATTCTGTTTATGTCTCAAGCCTATTTGAAAGCATTCTGTTTGGTGGATATGGCAAGGGGTAGATCATGGCAAGGATAATAGTTAAGAACAAATAAAATGGGGTCTTCTCCAGAATTTTCTTGTGGAACCAAATCACACAGGAGAAAGAATACATTTTAGTTACCTTGTGTCAATTCTGCATTGCCCATCCAGTGGGGTGGGGGAGTGGGTGGAGGAGAAAGTCAACAGTGTCCTTGATACACTTGGAGGACAGGCGCCATTTTGCAGAGTAAGCGCTCCTTAGTTCAGTTCAGTCACTCAGTCGTGTCCGACTCGTTGCGACCCCATGAATCACAGCACGCCAGGCCTCCCTGTCCATCACCAACTCCTGGAGTCCACCCAAACTCATGTCCATTGAGTCGGTGATGCCATCTAACCATCTCATCCTCTGTTGTCCCCTTCTCCTCCTGCCCCCAATCCCTCCCAGCATCAGGGTCTTTTCCAATGAGTCAGCTCTTTGTATCAGGTGGCCAAAGTATTGGAGTTTCAGTTTCAAAATCAGTCCTTCCAATGAACACCCAGGACTGATCTCCTTTAGAATGGACTGGTTGGATCTCCTTGCAGTCCAAGGGACTCGCAAGAGTCTTCTCCACACCACAGTTCAAAAGCATCAATTCTTCGACGCTCAGCTTTCTTTATAGTACAACTCTCACATCCATACGTGACCACTGGAAAATCCATAGCCTTGACTAGACAGACATTTGTTGGCAAAGTAATGTCTCTGCTTTTTAATATGCTGTCTAGGTTGGTCATAACTTTCCTTCCAAGGAGTAAGCGCTTTTTAATTTCATGGCTGCAGTCACCATCTGCAGTGATTTTGGAGCCTAGAAAAATAAAGTCAGCCACTGTTTCCACTGTCTCCCCATCTATTTCCCATGAGGTGATGGGACCAGATGCCATGATCTTAGTTTTCTGGATGTTGAGCTTTAAGCCAATGTTTTCACTCTCCTCTTTCACTTTCATCAAGAGGCTCTTGTTCTTGTTCTTCTTCACTTTCTGCCGTAAGGGTGGTGTTATCTGTATATCTGAGGTTATTGATATTTCTGCCAGCAATCTTGATTCCAGCTTGTGCTTCCTCCAGCCCAGCATTTCTCATGATATACTCTGCATATAAGTTAAATAAGCAGGGTGACAATATACAGGCTTGACATACTCCTTTTCCTATTTGGAACCAGTCTGTTGTTCCATGTCCAGTTGGGTATTACTAAAATCTATTCTCCTCAGCTCCTATGACCCTGAAGAGATTTGGGTCTGGCTTCTTTGCTCCAAAATACTCATTGAGTTTTACCTACAGTGGACTTTCAGGTTTCTCTAACTCCAATCCAGAGAAAACGATAAGGGATTTAAAAAAAAAAAGAAAAATCCATGTTGCCATCAGGGACCCTGCTGACTCTGTATTCAGGATGATGTTAAGGATTTGACAGAAACTAACCAAGTAGTAGAGTGGAACACACATGTAAGATGCTCTGTCCTGAGCTCTTGTTCTCCTAAAACCACCCCAAAGTGGGTGTAGGCAGCCCTTCAGAATAACTTAGACTAAAAAATGTGGAGACCTGGAGTGACGGCTGGTTTTATTTGGATCCTCCATCTGCTTTCAGTATTGTCAAACTTTAATCGGGCTGTGCTATAGGAAGAATTTAAGATGTAAAACAGGATCAATTCTGCCTTTCTGTTGACCAGCACTCTAAATATCACAACTCCTGGGAAACAGATGGAAGCAGGCAGGGCATAGAAATCTTGGAGGTCTACAAGGGCCTAAAAAATAAGCAGTGGAAGAAATGTGCTGGTTTACCCAAGGACCAAGCCACGGCCCTTGCCTCCTGGCTAATGTGAAAAGAGACTCAAACTGGCCTCTGTTCTTGTTCCTCTGTGTGCTCCTGGCTTAAAGGAATTTGTTCCATAATTTTCTTTGTGCCAAGTATATATGTTACAGTTGCTTCGCTGTTAGAAGAAATGCCTGAAGTTCTTCCCTCTTGCATCACTCCGGGAATCTCTTGTGAACTGGCAACAGGGCAAGCATGTCATTTCCAACCATGAAGCTTTTGGTTAGAAACTCACCCCAGAAGTTTCCCCTTTGAACTTATTCTCTTCTTTCTCTTCATCTTCATCACCATTGAAACATTTACCAGGAACTTATGATTCGGACAGTACAATGAAGAGAAAGTCATAGGTAGGTGTGTGTGCACAAGTGTATGTGTGTGTCTTGGGAGGGGTTGGGAAGGGGAGATAGGAAAACACTTCTTAGAGAATTCTCTTAGCCAATGCTCAGAGAGGGAGTAGTTGAGAAGAAAGATACTGGCAGGCTCGACTGGTTAAAGGAAAGACAGTGTGAAGGGACTTACATCAGAAGAGTGATTAATGGAAGTCCTTTCATTCTGGGCTCAGAGGTTTATACTTTACTCTGTATCTAATAGAAAAATCCTGAAGGATTTGGGGCAAACAATGATTTGGTCAGGGTAGTCGATTAAACTAAAAGTGGACTTGGAAAAGGAATTGAAAAGAAAAATCCAGATATGGGGCAATGGGAAAGGGAAAACACATGTGCGTGCGCGCGCGTACACACACACACACACACACACACACACACACACACACACACACACGTTTGGTTTGGGGGAAGACAGATAAAGGTCCAGATTTTGAGTGGAAAAGACAGAGTTCTCAAATATAAAGGAAAAATTTATGGGACTGACCTGGGATGGAAAGATGAAAGAGCCAAAGATAGCTTTGATATTTTGAGCCCAGACGACAGAAAGGAAGAATAATGAAGCTGTTAAAGAGAAATGGAAAAGTCCAGAGAGACAGTGGGTTGGAAAAAGAGATGCTGAGTTAAATGGGTAGAGTTAATCCTTTGTCACCATCTGTCTTCCCACCACACACTTATTCCAATCGATGTCAGGAAATAATCTAAGACGACTCGGCTCATCACAGCACTGTAACACCCGGGATGGCACTGCCGTTAATCTCCTGACAGAAGACCACGCACTCTTTACTTCACGTCCGTGTTAGGAATCAGGGCAGTCACCCTTTGCCACAGACTCGCAGGGGGCTGTCATGGGAAACCCTGGACTGAAATCTGGCTTCGGGACAAGGAGAGACATGGCCCCTGAGGCGCTGGCTCGCTCACCAGGGCTTTCCCAGGCGCTCTGCACGGCCTCCCATCGCTCCTTCCCCAGCCAGCGCCGTGAGCTGAGAGGCGGGTGGGATGTGCCCTAGAGCTTTCCTTGGATAGAAAGCGTAACTTTATACTACACAATTTCCTATTATAAAACAGCGGAAGCAATTTTTTTTACATTATTCTTTAAAAGAGAAAAAACAAAAGAAGAAAGGAAGAACGGAAAGAAAGAAGGGAGAGAGAGGGAGAGGGAAAAGAGGAAGCAAAGGAAAAGTGGAGGAAAAAGAAAGGTGGGGGCAAGGGAAAGAGATAGAGGACAAAAAGAAGGAAGAAATAGGAGGGGGAAGGAAAGCGCTGACACTCCAAACAGAAGTGAAGACCTTGTAAAAAATTCGGTAAATCGCTGCAACATCTCTGAGTCTTCCCTTTTCCCATTGGTAGAGCGGCATGCTGCTGCTGCTGCTGCTGCTAAGTCACTTCAGTCGTGTCCGACTCTGTGCGACCCCATAGACGGCAGCCCACCAGGCTCCCCCGTCCCTGGGACTCTCCAGGCAAGAACACTGGAGTAGGTTGCCATTTCCTTCTCCAATGTATGAAAGTGAAAAGTGAAAGTGAAGTCGCTCAGTCGTGTCCGACTCTGGACTGCAGCCTACCAGACCCCTCCGTCCATGGGATTTTCCAGGCAAGTGTACTGGAGCGGGGTGCCATTGCCTTCTCCAGTAGAGAGGCATAATGATGCATTATTTTTCACCTAAGGGAGACAATATGAGGTAAAATGATACCAATTAGGCAAAAACAGAAGTAATTGAAAATAAAGTCTAACAGTCTTGAAGTATGAATATTAAAGATAGGGAATGATCAAGAGCCATCTTATAAAATGAAAACAATAAATCACATTAAATACGATATTAGTGTCACATTATTGGCTTTTCCTCACACTAGTGACCAACATATTAAAACACTGAATATTAATATCACCCATTAGAAAACCAATCATAATAAAAATCAGTGATGGTAGGTAATGAGGTATTAGTGAAACCAAGCCACACTAGCAAGAACAAGGAATTTTTTTATAATATAAAAATATTTTTTCCTGTAGTTCCTTCAACTATCAAAATTTTCTTTGAATGATAAGTATATTTTATACTTGCTTTAAAGCTTATAATCACTGGTGTCTTGCACATTAACTACATTTACTACATAGCAAAGTTAATTAAGGACTTCCCAGGTGGCTCAGTGGTAAAATAATCCACCTGCCAATGCAGGAGACTCAGGAGATGCAGGTCTGATCCCTGAGTTGGGAAGATCCCCTGGAGTAGGAATTACTGAAGTTAGCTCCAGTATTCTTGCCTGGAAAATCCCATGGACAGAAGAGCCCAGGAGGTTACATCCAGGGGGTCGCAAAGAGCTGGATATAACTGAGAACGGACAGGAGTGGGGGGTGGGGGTGAGTTAATTACATAACCTATTAGAGTTCCTCTCTCTTCCCATCTCCCCATATTTTTCCCACTTAAAAAGACAAACAAAAATCCTTGGACAGCAACGTGTAGAAGAATGAAATTAGAACATTCTCTAACACCATAGTAAAACAAAATAGACTCAAAATGTATTAAAGGCATCAATGTAAGACCAGATGCTATAAAACTCCCAGAGGAAAACACAGGCAGAACACTGTTTGATACTAATGCAGCAACAGTTTTTGGACTCGTCTCTCAAAAGTAAAAGAAATAACAGCAGAAGTAAATAAATGGGGCCTAATTAAACTTAAAAGCTTTTGCACACCAAAGGAAACATCAACAAAATGAAAAGACAACCTACTGAATGGGAGAAAATATTTTCAAATGATATGATCAATAAGGGATTAATTGGAGAAGGAAATGGCAACCCACTCCAGTATTCTTGCCTGGAGACTCCCCATGGACAGAAGATCCTGGCCAGCTATAGTCCATGGGGTCACAAAGAGTTGGATACAACTAAGCAACTAACACAGACATGACCAATAAGGGATTAATACCCAATGTATATAAACAGCTCATACAATTCAACATCAAAAAATCAAACAGACTGATTAAAAAATGGGCAGAGATGACTAGATATTTTTCCAAAGAGGAAATGCAGATGGATAACAGGCACATGAAAAGATGCTCAATATCACTAATCATCAGGGAAATGCAAATCAAAACCACAGTGAGATGTCACCTCACACTTGTCAGACTCACTATCATCAGAAAGAACACAAATAACAAACTTTGGTGAGGGTGTAGAGAAAAGGGAACCCTGTATACTATTGGTGGGAATGTAAATTGGTACAGCCACTGTGGAAAACAGTATGGCGGTTCCTTAAAAAAAAATACTAAAACTTGAGTGACCACATGATCCAGCAATCCCACTCCTGGATATATATCTGGAAAAAATGAAAGCTCTAATTTTAAAAGATATATGCACCCCAATGTTCATAGCAGTATTATTTACAATAGCCAAGATTCTGAAGCAAGCTAAGCATCCATCAACAAAGAATGGACAAAGTTGCATGAGCTTTACATAATATATTTATATATAATATATATTTATAACAATAGAATTTCTTATATATTATATTTATATATATATTTGTATTTATTATATATGTATTTATATATAATTTATTATATATTATAATATATAATATATATTTGTAAATTATACATATTTATAAAAGTATAGCCAATATTTTGTAATAACTGTAAAAGGAGTGTAACCTTTAAAAATTATATTAGAAAGTTGAACTTTTTTAAGAATAAAATTAAAAACAAAAATCCTGAACCAAAATACTGAGACAATGATGTAAAAGCAAATTTTGGAGATTTATTTATATTAGATAATAGCTTGATGATCCTAAGTTTCATTTATTTTGTTTATCATTGAGATTAACATGCTATCTTAATTCTGTTTTGCTTACTTCATGTTTTCTAAATAAAAGTGGAGCCCTTCAATGGTGACCTAAATTAAAATCTCTGGGATGGTTAAAAGGTCTTGTCACTTTTAATGGACATATATCCACACATTTCTACATAGTTTCCAAGAAGATCTCACTCACACAGGTTAAAATAGAAAAGGAAAAAAAAAGAAAGAAACTGAAGAGAAGAAGTGAGCATTTTGGGGTTAATGGAAGACATAGATGACTCCCCAGAATCCTCACTAAAATCGCTTCTAATATTTACCATTCAACCACATGGATGGGGGAATGAATCCTCACAAATTTCCTCAAGGCCTGGTCTCCTTCCTGACTATGACTGGGACACCTGCCCTCTTTGGGAATGCCAGCCCCACCACTGCCGAGCTTCCCCATGTTCTGCACAGCTCCGAGCCTCTGTGCTAGGGCTTACAAATGCTAACTGAAAGTCCTAGACCAGCTGTGGCACAGCAAAAGCACAAATCCCAGCATATTGCCGGAGATCTCCAGGATAATTCCTCTCCCAGGTCGTATTGCCATTAAGTGTTTTACTTTTTAGGAACCCTCCTACACTGCTGGTGTGGATGTAAACTGGCGCAGCCACCATGGAGAACAATATGGAGGTTTACCAGAAAACCGAAAACAGGGTTGTCATATGGCCCAGCAATCCCACTCTTTGGCATATATCTGGGGGAAATGATAATTCAAAGAGATATACACCCCTCAGTGCTCACTGAAGCACTATTTACAATAGCCAAGACATGGAATCAACCTAAATATCTATCCAACAGATAGACGGATAAAGAAGATGTGGTAAATATACACACAATGGACTACTACTTGGTCATAAAAAGAACAAAATAATGTGATCAGCAGCATCATGAATGAACCTACTGATTGCCATACTAAGTAAGTCAGAAAGAGAAAGGCAAATACCATATAATTTCACTTATATGTGGAATCTAAAATATGACACAAATAAACTTATTTACAGGGCAGAAAGAGATTCACAGACATAGAGAACGGACTCATGGTTGCCAAGGGGAAGGGAGGAAGGGGAAGGAAGGACTGGAAGTTTGGGATTAGTAGATTAGAACCATTATATTAGTATATAGGGTGGATAAATAATGAGGTTGTACTGTATAGTACAAGGAACTATATATGATATCCTATAATAAACCATAATGGAAAACAACATATATATGTATGTGTATATATGTATATATATATATATATATTCTGTAGCATACATACTATGTACAGGAAACTAACATAACCTTGTAAATCAACTATGCTTCAATAAAAATTAAATTTAAAACAAGTTTTACTTTTTAAAGGCAACACATATAAAACCACATACACTGATTGAACAAAATTGACCAAATGTTTGTGCTAAACTAGGAGGATTCCGCAATCCCACTTGTAAAAGGTGATAGTGATCAACCGAACCCCGTAAGCAGGTAGGGGTCTTTCGGCTGGCCCAGTTCAGTGCTTCTGTAGGCTCACTTTTACTGACTAGCAGTAGAGTTCCTGTGTCGTCAAACTCTCCAGTTGCCTCTCGCTCCTTTCTTAGGCGCCTCAGCCAGTTTCACACGATTTCCCTGTACATGTGACACCCGCATGGTGAAGTGAAGTGGTGGAGGACACTCGCCCTGCCTTCGGATATTCGGAACTACAGACCTTGGTACCCTCTGCATCTTCCAGGTGAATGATACATCAGCAAAACAGCATGAAGCAGAAAGTGTGGTGAAACACAGCTCCAGCTACTGAGCGCCTACTTTTTTTCAGTTTCCTGATTTAAATAAATCTGTTTTACAAAGGGTTGAATTTATATGACCAATCAATCAATTAAGAGTAGTTATATATCAAAATATTTCTTTATTCCAATAATTCTTTTCTGGTTGTTTTATTAAGAGTAAAACTTTTGCAATTTATAAGTGGGTTATATTCAAGAGTTTTTTGTTTTTGTTTTTTTAATAATAATGCTGCTTGGTGAAACTTAGGACATATTTTTCCAAAGAAACTGATTTGTAAATGATAGGAATCTAAGGCAGGCCACAGATACACATTTAATTCACTGAGAGTTTGGTGCTGTCTACACCCACAAATGCATTTACTCACTAAACAAATCCTACTATGTGCCAAACCCTATTCCAGATGCTGAGGACACAGGCTATAAGGTGTCAACTCTCAAGGGAATCAGATCCCAGTGGTGAGAGACATCCAGAGAGAATCAGAGGAACAGTAAATCAGCAACATTATCTTGGATAATAATCAGTGCTAAGAAAAAACAAGGCAGCTGGGGAATGTTACAGGTGAACTTGGGCAGGTGCAGAGTGGGCAGTTCAGAGATCCCACTGAGAAGCTTATGTTTGAGCTGGACTTGAATGCTGTGAACATCTAAGCATATGGCAGTCCCAGAGAAGAGTATTTTAAGCAGACAGAATGGCAATAGCAAGAACAGCCCAATGGCAGGAATGTTGCGTGTGACTGTCACTGTTGAGGAGGAAGATATTTCCCTCTATCCCTCTAGGTTCTTCTGGTTGGTCTAAGAATTAGCTTGACATGAGACAGATTAAGAGCAAAAAATTAAACAAAATTTAATAGGGTGTACATGGAAGAGACACAGGAGAGCTAATACTCCAAAATGGCCTAAACCCTCACCCTGAGTACCATCTTCAGCTAATGACAAAAGAGGATGTTAGGGGTATTGATTTGGGACTTCCAAGAGGAGGAAGACAATTCTCATGGAGATGGAAAAGCAAATGTTTGCTGGGCCAGTCAGAGACAATGGGACTCAGAAAGGACTCTGATCTTTATGTCCGGCTGAGTTTCTCCCACTAAGCGAGCCAGTATTCTTGGTAAATAGCTCTGGTGAGAGCTTTATCCCAGGAGTAGGTCCTTTATCTGAGTTATTTAGGCAGTTAAAAAGGAGCCAAAAATAAAGGCCCCCTGAACCTTCTGTCTCTTAAAAATAATCAGACTGAATTAATCCTCTGGCCAAAGAGACACAGATTGGGGTGACAGATTTTGCCTCTTTGTGATACAAAGACCAGATATATGACCAGTGTGACTAGAAGAACGAAGGCTGAGGGTGGGAGAAGCCAAGCTTACAGAGCCAGATGATGGAGGTCAGCCCGGGTAATGAAGCTGGATTTTGTCCCAACTGCACAGGGCTTACTAGTCCTAGCACTTCTACACAGACTCTAAACCATCTCTACATCTCTTCAGGGCTCAGCTACGATAGCCACGAGGAAATTATTTCAGAGGTGTCGCTTCGATTTTCAGGACCATATCTTTCCCTTTTCAATATGGATTCGTTCTGTTTCCACAACTAGAGTACAGGCAGAGGAAAGTTCACTTCCTCATCAGTTCTTCAGTGCTCAGAAGAATTGTTGAACGAATGAATGAGAGTCTGAAGTAAACAATACCAGTAGCGTTTGTCCTCACGAAGCTTGGAAGGGTTTATTGTGGCAGGGTTAGAGACCAGTTAGGGCAGGCGAGACCCAGAGGAGCAGGAGGGGAAGCACAGCTTCCAGCCACTGTTACACTCCTGGCAAACTCCGGAGCCCGGAGACACCTACTCCCAGGCACCTGCTTTCTCTCCTCCCTTGGATCTGGGGGCTGGTGGTGCACAATGGACCAGTGCAGGGACTAAGCTTGGGAGACTTCAGCCTCCTGGTTGATTCCACTGGGAATCACGTCGGAGGAGGGAGGGTCTCCGTAAGGACACTCACTCTTACTACAGTGAGTGAGGGGGAGATGCGGTTAGCTTCTCCATCATGCTCTTTCCAGCAGGGAGGAGGATTCCCGGGTCTGACTTAAGGCCCTACAGGGACCCCTAGAGGCTTGACCTGGGCCTCAGGGGCACGCTGGCCTGATCTTTGTCTGCTTGTGTACATATTGGTAGTTCAAATATTAAAAGACCTCTGTGGTGTAGCTGCTTCCTCAGGTTCCTCAAATTCCAATCAAAGAGTCCTGGCCAATCCAAGACCCCCGGAATGCTCATGACCACCCTTAATCAAACAACTAAGGGGGCTTCCAGACCAGGGTCTGATTCAGCACTTCAGGCCTATTGTCTTTCTGATGAGTCCATGCTTGCTGGACTTTGCTTGCTTACTTTGAATATCAAATATTTTCAATATAGGGAAGACTCATAGACTTAACCGAGAGACAACTGTTACCTAAGTCATGGGCATGCAATGGACAGCATGGTGAATATAGAAATACTGTATTGCATATTTGAAAGGTGCCAAGAGAGTAGATCTTAAAAGTCCTCATCACAAGGAAAAAAAAATGTGTAATTAGGTATGATAA
The DNA here is from genome assembly GCF_910594005.1 of Cervus elaphus. Lineage (NCBI taxonomy): Eukaryota > Metazoa > Chordata > Mammalia > Artiodactyla > Cervidae > Cervus > Cervus elaphus. The sequence goes on along the minus strand of NC_057837.1, from coordinate 8,828,939 downwards.
TGATGCTAACTAGACTTACTGTGTTGATCATTTTGCAATATACACAAATACTGAATTGTCATGTTATATACTCGAAATGAACATAATGCTATATGTCAATTATACATCAATTGTATAAACTGACTAATTTTTAAAAAAAGAAACAGTCATTATCCTCATAGATCCCTGGGGAAGAGTTAATTTATCATGATATTCCTGACCATGAAACAGTCCCTTGGGGTTTAAATAATGGTAAGAATGCGCCTTTTTAGGGCCCCCTTTCTCCTTTTTGTCTTTGCTTTTGCTTCTCCGTGTCTCTCCCCATCCCTCTCTCTGCACACATTGTTTTCCAGGGCAGGGACTTCCTCTCACCCTCCCCAGCCTGTCCTGTTCCCCCTCCTCCGTGAGGTCTTTGCATATTATCATCCAGGTTGGGTTCATTTAGAGAAACCTCTTCTCTAGTAACCCTTTAAACCATCCCTGAGTTTCTGTACTTGGCACATTATTTGAGTACTGAGAGCCTGTCTGTCGCCCTTGCCTGCAGAACTGAAGTGTGAGGACCCCATACGTGGTCCCAGGACCTGATGTATTAATAGAAGGTAAAACAAAGGAAGAGCGTGGGGAAACGGCTGTGGAAGGAAGTGGGGCTAAGAGGAGGGGAGAGGGAAAATGACTTAAGAGAGAAAGGAGGTTTGAATGGAGGTAAGGGAAGGAGGAATGTGGAATGGAGAGAGAGGGGGACAGAAGTGGAGGAAGTGAGAAAGAGAAGAAGGACAAGAGAGGGAAGCAAGAAAGAGGAAGAGAAGACGGGGCGAGCGCGGAGCGGAGGAGGGAGGAGGAAAGCGAGGGAGCATTTCTGGAAGAAAGAAGAGGCAATAGAAACCAGAGAGAAGGAGAAGGGAGGATACAGGGAGGGAAAGAGGCCAGAGAAAGGAGGGAAAAGGGAAGAAACAGACTCTGACTTCAGGCAACCTTTGCAGAAACAGCAAAGCACCCAGAGACCTAAGCTTCCGCTGGGCGCGTGCATTCCCGCCTCACCTCGCAGCCATCAGGTTTCTTTCTGAATAACCTCTTTCTGAGCGGTGACTGCACTCCACCTCTCTCCTAAGTCGCCCTGCATTACTTGTGCCCATTTGACTCTCTTGTCCTCACACCGACTGTGAATTTTGATGAGTGAGGGGAACAGGCTCTACTCTGAGTCATGGGCTGCATTGCTCCCATCGCCTGCGCTGAATGCTTTTGGTTTTCTTTCCCTTTATATGATTTTCTTATTTGGAAGAATAGCAGGGGAAAAGGAGAAGGAAAAAAAAAAAGTATTTGAGAATGAAGTGTTCCATCAGGATTCACAGACAAGTTAGCCAGGGATCACAGATTATAAGAACATTAACAGAAAAGATGATATGAAGAAATTAAATAATTTTCAAATTCTGTGTTCAGTTCTAACTCAATAACAATTGATTCTCCAGTGGTTTGGTCAACATGACCTCAACTGCCACTTTTATTGCCCAAGGAGCAGGGAGTGAAAAATGAAGAGGGCATTAGGCCCAACTCTGGAAGGAATATATTCTGGTATTAATATTTTCACCTTTCCAGTCATTGACTACAATATATTTCAAGAGATCTGAAGTTATAATATAATTACTGGGTAAGCTATTACAGCTTCAGTGGAATTTCCATCAGCCCTGGACCTAGCAATTCAGGATCACTTCTTGACACTGGGGTTTTGAATATCTCAGTAGTACTTTCAGTGGCATCTATTGAAATCATAATGGGATTTCCCAAATGGACTTTTAAAAGTTTTTACTGCTCTAAGTGGTTTGACCTTGCAGGTCACTTACCCTCTCTGCTTCTTTCTTCATCTTTAAAGTGAAGCATTTGTACAAAATTATTTTTAAGATCCCTCCCGACTTCAAGATTCTGGAAACCATATGAAGCAGAACATAAGAATACAGGGGCAAACAGGCTAATTTATTATTGGTGTACACAGAACTATCACTTAGGATCTTATAGCTCAGGGCAAAGGTTGCTGATGTCTACTCCTTTTTTGCCAGTAACTGTGACATGAAATCTATTTTGCTTAAGCATACCTCTACTGGGACAGTGCAGAAAAAAATACCTCTACTGGGATAGCACAGGAAAAATACACATGATTTATCTCTGTATGGCCACTTCTGAATCATATGCCAATAGCTTCATCTCCTTGCATTTTAGGTAGTCGCTTCTGGAATCTCAACATCTTAATATCTGTCAGTGTGGGACTGAAACAAAACAGTCTTTCAGGCCCTCAAGTATCAGTTTGTAAAAACCACCACAGGTTCTGACTACTTTGACCTAGTCACCTTATAGAACAGACAGTCATTTATGGAACAACTCAAGTCTAAGGACTGTTATTTTATGCTCAATTAAAGGAAGTTTCTTTTCTTTCTTTCTTTTTTTTTTTTTTTTTTTTTTTGCATTTTCAGGAAAAGAGACTCTTGAGGACACATTAAAGTTTACCTAAAGAAATAATTTTAGGATTAAACAGATCCACAGAGCAGTTGGCTAAACTCACCTTCACTGTCAGACATAAATTTGAGTAAGGGTAGATTTCTCTTTAATGAAAAGAGACCAAGAATAACTGACGGGAAACAAATAAAGCCATAATAATTCACAGAATATTAATGGACCTGTCCATAGAGAAGTTAATAATTTATATCAGGCAATGTATACATTCTCAAGTGGATAAGAAGGCAGGTCTCAGGGTACTCCTTAGACACTAATGTCAAGAACACGTAGGAAAATAAACAGACAAGTGTGTCCTCATGGTTTGCTCAAATAATCCAGACCACACTGAATTATGCAATCATGTCACTCAGTAGCCACAGATTTAAAATATAACTGCCTCATGTCTTCTTGGGGGCACAATTTTGAAATAATTTCATTTATTTCCTGCAAAAGACAAATGGATACTTTATACTCTGCAGGAAAATTCCTTCCATCATTTGAGTCCAAACAGTAGTCATTTTATTCCAAAGCTCACTGGCCTCCATCCTTCATGAGGTCAAAGTTCTACCTTGTTAAATCAAAAATTATTCAAGACAGAGTCTCTGTCTGTCTTCAGAGTGTTTACATGAACTTGAATCTGTCATGTGTAGATACCATCTGCCCTGTCCTTCTCGTCAGCTCTAAATCTCCCCTTCTCTCCTCCTGTGTATAGTTGGAAATAATCTATCTCGAATGTGTTCTTAAGGCTCTATTGATTACATGAAGTTTCAGAACAGTCTCTGCAGCTGTTGTACCAATATTTTCTTTCTCTCCTTTCTACTCTGACTTAGCAGTTTATTTCCTGTGAAATATCACAGGGTCACATCATGGACTTGCCAAGTAAGAAGGCCTATTAAGGGGAGATGTCTTCCTTTGCTTAATTAAAACCAAGGAATACACCAGCTCAATTTTGGAAGGACCCTTGTCTATTTGCCAAGATTCTAGTAAGAGTGAGAATTAGGTTAATGGATATCTTACCTAGTTTACTGCTAGAAGAACCTCTTCAGGCCTCCCAGGTGGTGCTACTAGTAAAGAACCTGCCGGCCAAGGCAGGCGGAATAAGAGACAGGGGTTCAACCCTGGGTTGGGAAGATCTGCCGGAGGAAGGAATAGCAACCCACTCCAATATTTTTTCTGGAGAATCCCATGGACAGAGGCTATCCTACCAGGCTACAGGCCATAGCGTTGCAAAGAGTCAGACATGACTGATGCGACTGAGCACATTACACGTGGAGACAGCCTCTTCAGGGTTTCCCTGATGGCTCAGATCTTAAAGAGTCTGCCTGCAGTGCAGGAGACCAGGGTTCAATCCCTGGGTTGAGAAAATCCCCTGGAGAATGGAGTGGCTACCCACTCCAGTATTCTTGCCTGGAAAATTCCTTGGACAGAGGAGCCTGGCAGGCTATAATACATGCAGTCTCAAAGAGTCAGACATTACTGAGTGACTGAGCACACACATACAACCTCTTCAAAGGTCCTGAGAATTTCATTTCATATGTTAATTGTAAATAATGTGTTGATTAGTAATGATTTGGAAGATACTATATAAATATGCAATTTTGACAAGTATGGGTCCTGCCTCAGCATTTGTCACAGTGCCTGGCACATAGTAGGAGCAAAATAAATGATTTTTGGATGAGTGAATGGATAAACTAAAGAACTAGTGCCTTCAGATATGCAAAGGTTTGCAAGACACATCCTTTGATCTCAATGTTAGGAGGTTTCAAAGAATTGATTGAAAATATTTCTAACTGAAAGCCATAGTTACTGTAACATAGTTATTATTTTCTCCCTTCTTGGATCTGTCTTGGGCCTTTCCAGAAAAAAACAAAAAACAACAAGATACAAATAACCATTTGTGCTACCTGAAGGTTATACACTATGGATTAATGTCCATTAAGAACTGAGTTGAAGCCACATTGCTGAGGCCAAGCTAACATGTCATTAAGAAAGGCATGCAGTCCCCAAAGCCTCTATTCCAATGTGACCGAATGCATGAAATTTATGGAGTGCCATTAAATGTCCCCATGCAGTTTTGAAAAATAAATGTTTTTGACAGAGCATAAGTGCAAAGCATTTACCAGATCTCCCATTTCCCAGAAAAAAAAAGACTGAGTGTCTCCCGGAGCTAATTAATGGCCACTTCCGGAGATCAGAATGTAAATAGAGAAGTATTAACAAAAGAAAACTCACTAAAGGGAATGGAACTGGATTACTGAAACCGATACACTATTATAACTCCTTTTATGACGAATAGGGAAGGGACTTGGAAAATAAAACGCTTCTGCTCAACGTGAAACTTATCAATTGTTTTCAAAAGTGAGCACACATCATATTTCACTTCTTGGAAGTGCACTGTGACAACAGAAAATGCAAGCTTTCCTGTAGATCAGTGTCACAAGTCTGCACACAGAGGACTAAAAATAATAGGGACATGGAAATCCAATTGTTTGATGCTCATGAAAGCCAGCGGGATGTGCTCAGCCTCATCCATTTTGCCCCTTAAAAACATTAACTCCAAAAGGAACATCATGTCAGAATAAAGTTGAAACCCTTACTGGGAAACAAATGCTGTTGTGAAAAGAGTAGGCTCTAGGTTAATACTACCTGTGTTTGAAATTCCACTTACTAACTGAGGGAACTTGGGCAAGCTTTCATCTCTCTGAGTCTTTTTAACTGGAAAGGCAGTTGTTCTTCTCAGGGCTGATGAATGGATTACAAATGCAGCATCCGGTTTACTGCAGTTAATGTCGGCCAACACTGGCTCACTCTCACAGGAACATTTCTAACCAATTCCCTCTCCTTATTACTCATGTTTGGAAATTTCTTAGAAAGTAGTTGGAGATATATCTAATTAAAGTGACAAAGTGAAGTCATTCAGTCGTGTCAGACTCTTTGCAACCCCATGGACTGCAGCCTACCAGACTCCTCAGTCCATGGGATTTTCCAGGCAAGAATACTGGAGTGGGGTGCTGTTGCCTTCTCCAGGGTATGTAGAGTCAAATTCTAGTTCTTTTCCTAAAACTTGTGTTCAAACCTCAGTTTATTAAAATTTATTTTCTCTCCATCCCATTGAAACTAAGTCCCTACCTTCTGAATGATCTTTCTCATTCATCATTTTTGACTGAAGATTTCATGCAGCTTTATTTAGCTTTCTTTTAGGGCAGGGGGAGGCCAGTGTGTGAAGATAAAAATCTGGAGGCCATTTGTAAAGTTCTGCCTTATCCAAGGGCTTATCTGCTCTTCCAACTCTCTGAATTGATGTCCCTCCTTTTCTCTCCTTCAGATTAAGAGAACTTTTCAAATGCCTTGACAATGTCTCCGCCGTTGGCTAATTTTTCTCTCCCTCTCCCAGAACATAGTTTCTTCTTGAAACTACTGACGACACATCTTGCCTGTGTGTGTGGATAGACCAACACACGTTCGTCCTCGTCACTGATCAAAATCCGTATGGATCAGTTCCCCACGGGCAGTGGCTCCTTCTCTAGATCCACCTGTTTCTGTCTTCCTTCTAATTATTCAGGATTGAATTCTCTCACGCTTTCTCTTCCTTCTACCAAGAGAATGCGTATATTACAAGTAATTTACATACACACTTTCTGAGTCTGCCTTACCATGTGCCAAAAAAAGAACCAGTGAGCTCTCCTTTATCCCTTCACACTTTCATTTGTGCAACATCTATTTACTGAGTGCTCACTACATGGCCAGTCCCTGCTCTCTTAAAGCTTTAGATTTAGAGGGAAAACAATGAATACATTAAAGAAATATTTCTGGTTCATTTAACAGGAATGGCTTCTAGGGATGAACCATAAGGCTGCCATTTACTTGTCTGCTAATGCCCCTCAACTGACTTGATGGGAGTTGGCTCTTCTTTTGCTCCTTCAATATCCAGTCTCGTGTAATGATCAACTGTGAATGTGATTAAAAGAGGAGGAGTTTTCCTAACCACAGCCAGACCTCCCGTCAGTGAGAAGTCAGCAGCTAGGGTAGGAGAGAGTGGACAGATGCCCTTCGTTTCTTTTTCCCCAATTTGTATTTCTCTTCCACTTCCCCCAACGTGCTAACTTAGGGACAGCTATGAGGAAACAAAGCAGCAAAGCCCTAACAAGACTGGCACCATCGCAAGCTGGCAATGTATTCATTCTCCCTTTCTAGGGGTGCAGAACTGCCTTCTCCTTTAGGTGTATTAAGGTGGCTCCTCAGAGATTCCCAATTCCCAGTTGAAAACTTTTCAACTGGAATTCTCCTCATGCGAGACATACATCTCTTCCTTTGGTTATAGAAAACCAGGAGTCATTTCGAGCTTCTTCATGCAAATCCACTTGACTCATCTGGATCTGAGTTGATCCTGTGCCATATCTGATTCACATGAGGGCTGTCTCTGGTCCCGGGGGAACGCTCACTCAACCTTTGCCCCACATCCCTGGGTATGTGCTGGGGAGGGGGAGTTGCTCTAATAGCAGCCTTTCCTCACCCCTCCTCTTAGAGCAGCCAGCCAAATCTCTCTCTGCTTTTAGATTTTCCAAGAGAAGTAAGACTCCAATTCATAGCCTCCTTGTCCCGGCCCTGAGAAACATAGTCAACACTCTGTTGGTGGTCTTAGGAGATGCCCCTTCTCTTGACTTGGGGTAAAATGAGAAATAATTTGCCTTCCTCTGGGACAGATAGTGCATCTAGCACAGTTCTGTGCTGGAAAAGCTTAACAAAGAGCTCTCTAAAATACAAAAGTATGCATGCATATATACCTATACATAAGTTTACTACACATTTTACTAATATCAAGGAGTCATAGAACAAAAACACAATAGTATTTATTATAAAATCTACATGGCCAACTGATTCTCACAGAATGATTTAATCAATTTATGCCAAACTTTTAAAAATCTGTAACCAACCTAGAGTTACACTGATAATTACATATAACTCCAACATGAATATCAGTTGATATTTTCATTTATATTAATGAGTAAGATGAAAGTGACAGTTCATCATGTAACAATCCTGTGGCTTGAATGTTTGTGGGCCTCCAAATTTATATGCTGAAATCCTACACCCCTAAAGTGACGGTATTAGCAGGTAGAGGCTTTGGGAAGTGATAAGGTCATGAAAGGCAAGCCCTCCTGAATGGGATTAGTGCTCCTATAAAAGAGATTCCACAAAACTCCAGAACTCCTTCTGATAAGTGAGGATACAAGGAGATGCCGGCCATCCAAAAAAGGGCCCTCACCTGACCATGATGGAACCCTGTTCTCACACTCTGAGCCTCCAAAACTGTGAGCAATAAATGTCTGCTGCTCAAAATCCACCCAGTTTGCGGAATTTTGTTATAGCAGCTTCGAAGGACTGAGCCAAATAGCTACAGACATGACAAATATTTGGATTTTATGCTATATGTAATAGGAAGTCCTTTAAGAATTTTAAAGAAGGGGATGACATATCTGATTTATATTTTTAAATTTTTTAAATGAACTCAGTTCAGTTCAGTCGCTCAGGTGTGTTTGACTCTTTGAGACCCCATGGACTGCAGCAAGCCAGACTTCCCTGCCCATCACCAACTCCAGGAGCTTGCTCAAATTGATGTCCATCAAGATGGTGATGCCATCCAACCATTTCATCCTCTGTCATCCTCTTCTCCTCCTGCCTTTAGTCTTTTGCAGCATCAGGGTCTTTTCCAATGAGTCACTTCTTCGCATCAGGTAGCAAAGTATTAGATCTTCAGCTTCAGCAACAGTCCTTCCAATGAACACCCAGGACTCATCTCTTTTAGGATGGACTGGTTAGATCTCCTTGCAGTCCAAGGGACTCTCAAGAGTCTTCTCCAACACCACAGTTCGAAAGCATCAATTCTTTGGTGCTCAGCTTTCTTTATAGTCCAACTGTCACATCCATACATGGCTACAGGAAAAACCATAGCTTTGACTAGATGGATCTTTCTTGGCAAAGTAATGTGTCTGCTTTTTAACATGCTGTCTAGGTTGGTCATAACTTTTCTTCCAAGGAGCAAGTGTCTTTTAATTTCATGGCTACAGTCACCATCTGCAGTGATTTTGGAGCCCCAGAAATAAAGTCAGCCACTGTTTCCACTGTTTCCCCATCTATTTGCCATGATGTGATGGGACCAGATGCCATGATTTTAGTTTTTTGAATGTTGTGTTTTAAGCCAGCTTTTTAACTCTCCTCCTTCACTTTCATCAAGAGGCTCTTTAGTTCTTCTTCACTTTCTGCCATAAGGGTGATGTCCTCTGCATACCTGAGGTTATTGATATTTCTCCCAGCAATCTTGATTCCAGCTTCTGCTTCATCTGGCCTGGCATTTCACATGATGTACTCTGCATAGAAGTTAAATAAGCAGGGTGAAAATATAGCCTTGACATACTCCTTTCCCAATTTGGAACTAGTCCATTGTTCCATGTCTGGTTCTAACTGTTGCTTCTTGACCTGCACACTCATTTCTTAGGAGGTAGGTCAGGTGATCTGATATTCCCATCTCTTGAAAAATTTTCCACAGTCTGTAGTGACCCACACAGTCAAAGTCTTTGGCGTAGTCAATAAAGCAGAAGTGGATGCTTTTCTGGAGCTCTCTTGCTTTTTCGATGATCCAACAGATTTTGGCAATTTGATCTCTTGTTCCTCTGCCTTTTCTAAATCCATCTTGAACATTTGGAAGTTCATGGTTGATGGACTGTTGAAGTCTGGCTTGGAGAATTTTGAGCATTACTTTGCTAGTGTGAGATGAGTGCAACTGTGCGGTAGTTTGAGCATTCCTTGGCGTTGCCTTTCTTTTAATGAACTAGAAGAAGGCAAGAGTGGAAAGCTGAATGACTAGTTGCATCCTCTTGCATGAATTCAATCAAATGATAATAATTACAAACTAAGGTGCTGACAACCAAATCAGAGAAGAGGGAATGAATTAGTCATATATCTTCCAGGTAAAGTTGAAAGAAATTACAGATGAATTTGGTGTAAAGTGTGAGGGAAAGGGGAAAAATGAGAACAATGCCCACGTTTTTTAAGCTTGAGCAGTAGAATGAATCATGTGTTCAAACGGGGATCCCTATAGTTGGAAGAGGTTCCAGTGGAGAAAATAAGACTTTATTTTGAGCAGCCTGGCTGATGCAATGCCAATGCCAAGAGGAAATGTCAGTTTGAGAGTGACATATTTTAGATCAAACTATGAGAAATTATCATTTTTGTAGACTCAAAATGATCAAAACCTGGAACTGTCATATGGTTTAATTTAATATGCATTTGACACTCAGTGGAAAGATATGTGAAGATGCTATCCATATAATAAAGTCTGTCTAACTATTAGGCTGGATGTAATTTATAAACAAAAAAATACATGGGTGTATAGTTTATCATGGTATTATTTATAACACATTCACAGAAAGCCATAGCTACTGATGTAACCAATCAGAGTTTGAGGATTCAACATCTACATCAATTTCTTTAATATTTGGCTTTCAGTACTTTGGCTTAAAGGTATTTCTTCACAATTATGAGGCCCACTTTAGAAATTCCACCCCTCAGCAGCAGCTGAACACCATGAAATGAAACTCACTATGTGGTAATCTTTGCAGTTTGATAACTAGTACAGTTTGTGCTGAATTCCCCTCTCAGGGCAGTGGTAGTTTGCCAGTTTAAAGCAGAGATAATCTCACACATCCTTTGCAATTTCTTTTCTTTTCTGTATGTCTTTTCTTTTCTGTTTGGATTTTATTTGTATAAAATCTCAAATATATAAAAATCAATTATCACATATACTCTGTTGAGGTAGTCACATGACATGAACTTTGATGGCATATAAACTCTTACTTAGAAGGACTAGCACTGTGATAGTTGATTTCTTCTTTTAAGAAATAAACTACCCTCTCAAATTAAAGAAGACCACATTATAATTTAATAAGTGATATAATAATAAACTTACTTGGAACACAAATAAATGTATAATATAACCTATAAATGCAAGACACATCATTATAATTATCAGTATCTTTGCTTTAATGTATTCCATCAGTCATATATTTTCTCAATTTTTCCTTTAGCGTGTCTTTAGCATGTACCTCTCGACTTTTCCCCTCCCCACCATCTGTCTGGTATGGCATTATTTTCCTCTGCCTGGGTTACCAAAAAAGAGAGAAAGTGTTAATTGCTCACTTGTGTCCGATTCTTTGCAACCCCATGGACTGTAGCCTGCTAGGCTCCTCTGTCCATGGGATTTTCTAGGCAAGAATATTGGAGTGGGTTGCCATTTCCTTCTCCATGGGGCTTTTTTGACTCAAGGATCGAACCCTGGTCTCCTGCATTGCGGGCAGACTCTCTATCGTCTGAGCCACCAGGGAAACTTTAATGCTTTCCACCTGTCTATCCTCCACTCCAACCTTCCTGTCCTCATTGGCATATTCAGTGACTACTGATACTTCCAGTTATAGCTCAGATGGTAAAGACACTGCCTGCAATGCAGGAGACCAGGGTTTGATCCCTGGGTTAGGAAGATCCCTTGAAGAAGGAAGTAGCAACCCACTCCAGTATTCTATAGATAAAGGAGCCTGGTGAGCTACCATCCACAGGGTCACAAAGAGTCAGACACGACTGAGCAACTAACACATGACCACACTGATACCGTATGTGTGGCCCGCTACAGATCTCCCTGTAGGGGCTAGGCATAGAATTATAACCACTCTGCAAAGGTATTTATCCCAGTGTCTGAGAAGCAATTCAAAGTAGATCATTGGTTTATTCTCAAAGTTTCAGACCAGCAAGATAAGGGCTTACTTCTTTACCCAGGGGGTCAATGTATTAGGGAAAGTATTCCCATTCTGGAAACATGTTAGACTGTGGGCATTGCTTGTGATATTTCTTAAACAGATTAAATATTTGAATTCATACAGGAAGCACTTGGGAGCTGGAAGATAATTGAGAAGCCCTAGTTCCTTAAATGAAAGCAAGGCACGAGTTTAAAGGCTTTCAGATTTCACTGTTAAATTTTATCTCAAGGTAAGCAGGCAATAGTAAAGTAAAAGTTGTGTGTGTATGTGTTTTAATATTGTGTTTTGTCTTGGCCTCTGGTTTTCATTATCTCTGTAGAGACCAATGAGTAGTAAAATACTCTAGAGAAAAAACTTTTCTAATAAAGATGATTTAAACAACTTTTTTTCAAATGAATATATGTAAGAAAATGAACATTCAAAATAATACAAAACTACAGAGACTAGGACCTGCCATGACATGGTGGGTACATCATTGAGCTAGGATTCAGATCATTTGAATTTTAGTCTTAGTCTTATTGGTAACTAACTATTTAGCTTTGGACTAGTTCATTTTTCTGCTTCACAGTTTCTTCCTCCATAAAATAGAAGCAATCTTAAAGGCCTTATATAGCTTTCAAAATTTATAATTCTCTTATCTCTAATTTCCTGGCTGAAAGTAATTCTGTAGTAGTGTGTTAGACAACTCTAGTGGTCTAACAAGTATTTTCTCATACCCCTGGTGGTAGAGAAATCCAATTTGGGATGGAACACCTTTATCCAAATCCAAGGGGATCCTCTATAATTTTTGATATTGAACAACATAGTACAGAAAAAAAATCTGTACTGCACTTTTATCTTCCAGCAATAAATACAGTGACAGGCCACTCTGATTCTGCATTTTCTTATCTATTAAAAAGAGTGACAATTTATAGTCCTATTTGTCCTAAAACCTATCTCAGCTTTCTCTTTGATGATCTGGAATTTTACTATATTATCCAGAAATGATGCATGCATGTGCTGTGATCATTGTGCTGAGCATAGATTTCCCCATCTGGATGGACTGGACAGACTTGTAGATGGACCCTGTGGTTTCCCACTTCTTGGTATTCCTATCCTTATGTAATCCCATCGCCTTCAAAGTAGCCAGAGCGGGGAATCCTAAAATAAGTATCAATAACATAACAATTACTGTTTAACAACATTTCCTGTCTTTTACACCCACCCACAAGTTCCCAAGGACAGGCAAACATACCAGAATCACCTTGTAAACATGAAATACATGGTCTCAAAAATGTTCCCACATATACTAAATAATACTTAAAAGAGCACTAAGACAGAATTAAGAAGAATATATCTTGATACAAATATTCATTATTACCATTGATGTAGAAGAAATTAAGCAGACTTAGGAAAAAGACTGGGTTTGAATGGCTATAAAAATTCCTCGACTTACGATGAGATTGTGTACTAATAAACCCAACCCAAGTTTAAAATAACATAAACTGAAAATGCATTTAATACACCTAACATCATAGCTTAGCCTTGCCTGCCTTAAATGTGCTCAAAATACTTTTATTAGCCTACAGTTGGGCAAAATCATCTGACACACAGTCTGTCTGATAATAAAGGGCTGATATCAAAATGCTGTTTGATAATAAAGTTGAATCTCATGCAACTATTAATAATTGAATATTGTACTGAAAGTGAAAAATAAAATGATCATCAGGTACTGAATGTTGTAAATGTATCAGCTGTGTGTCCTTGTGATTGTGTAGCTCACTGGGAGCTATGGCTTGCCACCCCTGCCTGGCACCACAAGAAAGCACAGTACCACTTACTAATAGTAAATATGTATGTATAGCTTTCACATGGTCATAATGCTGAAAAATCACTAAGTAGAACAATCCTAAGTTGGGGACCATCTGTATTAGCTGTGTGACCTTGAGAAATTTTCTAACCTGTCTGAAACACAACTTTATCTTCTGTTAAGTGAGGATAACCCTCACTTTTCAGGATTGTGAGAATTAAATTAAATGGGCTAAAATATGAAAATGCCTAACATAGTATTTAATATGCAATAGGCATACTATAAGAGCTTGCCTCATTTCTTTCTTGTTTTGTCAACTTCTCTTTAAAATCCTGATTTTTCTTTTCCTTTTAAGGAATGAAGAGATGAATACAAAATCTCCAGAAACATAACTGTAAATAATTTCTGGCTAATTCAAAGTTTAGAAGAAGTTGAGAGTCATCTGGTCCAGGCACCTCTACTTTAGTAGTCAATCTCTGTAATAACCTCCCAATTACTATTTGGCTGAGACTGTAGTTCTGCAATTGGTGAATCTTGGCATCTGAGATTTTTCCCAAGGTTGTTATCATTCTCAATTCATAATTAGCATCTGTCTTACCAGATTGCCACAGAATTATAGCACTTGAGTCTTTCTTGGATCACTTACAATTAAAACACTAGCTGGGATTCAGTTCAGTTCAGTTGCTCAGTCATGTCCAACTCTTTGAGACCTCATGAATCGCAGCATGCCAGGCCTCCCTGTCCATCACAAACTCCCAGAGTCTACTCAAACTCATGTCCATCGAGTCGGTGATGCCATCCAGAAATCTCACCGTCTGTCATCCCCTTCTCCTCCTGCCCCAAATCCCTCCCACCATCAGGGTCTTTTCCAATGAGTCAACCCTTCACATGAGGTGGCCAAAGTACTGGAGTTTCAGCTTCAGAATCAGTCCTTCCAATGAACACCCAGGACTGATCTTTAGGATGGACTGGTTGGATCTCCTTGCAGTCCAAGGGACTCTCAAGAGCCTTCTCCAATGTCGTAGTTCAAAAGAATCAATTCTTTGGTATTCAGCTTTCTTCACAGTCCAACTCTCACATCCATACATGACCACTGGAAAAACCATAGCCTTGACTAGATGGACCTTTGTTGGCAAAGTAATGTCTCTGCTTTTTAATATGCTGTCTAGGTTGGTCATAACTTTCCTTCCAAGGAGTCAGCGTCTTTTAATTTCATGGCTGAAGTCACCATCTGCAGTGATTTTGGAGCCCATAAAAATAGTCTGAGACTGTTTCCACTGTCTCCCCATCTATTTCCCATGAGGTGATGGGACCAGATGCCATGATCTTAGTTTTCTGAATGTTGAGCTTTAAGCCAACTTTTTCACTCTCCTCTTTCACCTTCTTCAAGAGGCTTTTTAGTTCCTCTTCACTTTCTGCCATAAGGGTGGTGTCATCTGCATATCTGAGGTTATTGATATTTCTCCCAGCAATCTTGATTCCAGCTTGTGCTTCCTCCAGCCCAGCGTTTCTCATGATGTACTCTGCATATAAGTTAAATAAGCAGGGTGACAATATACAGCCTTGACGTACTCCTTTTCCTATTTGGAACCAGTCTGTTGTTCCATGTCCAGTTCTAACTGTTGCTTCCTGACCTGCAAATAGGTTTCTCAAGAGGCAGGTCAGGTGGTCTGGTATTCTCGTCTCCTTCAGAATTTTCCACAGTTTATTGTGATGCACACAGTTGAAGGATTTGGCGTACTCAATAAAGCAGAAATAGATGCTTTTCTGGAATTCTCTTGCTTTTTCGATGATCCAGCTGATGTTGACAATTTGATCTCTGGTTCCTCTGCCTTTTCTAAAACCAGCTTGAACATCTGGAAGTTCTTGGTTCACGTATTGCTGAAGCCTGGCTTGGAGAATTTTGAGCATTACTTTACTAGCATGTGAGATGAGTGCAACTGTGCGGTAGTTTGAGCAGTCTTTGGGATTGCCTTTCTTTGGGATTGGAATGAAAACAGACCTTTTCCAGTCCTGTGGCCACTGCTGAGTTTTCCAAATTTTCTGGCATATTGAGTGCAGCACTTTCACAGCATCATCTTTCAGGAATTTGAAATAGCTCAACTGGAATTCCATCACATCCACTAGCTTTGTTCATAGTGATGCTTCCTAAGGCCCATTTGACTTCACATTCCAGGATGTCTGGCTCTAGGTGAGTGATCACACCATTGTGATTATCTGGGTCATGAAGATCTTTTTTGTACAGTTCTTCTGTGTATTCTTGCCACCTCTTCTTAATATCTTCTGCTTCTGTTAGGTCCATACCATTTCTGTCCTTTATTGAGCCCATTTTTGCATGAAATGTTCCTTTGGTATCTCTAGTTTTCTTGAAGAGCTCTCTAGTCTTTCCCATTCTGTTGTTTTCCTCTATTTCCTTGCATTGATCGCTGAGGAAGGCTTTCTTATCTCTCCTGGCTACTCTTTGGAACTCTGCATTCAAATGGGAATATCTTTCCTTTTCTCCTTTGCCTTTTGCTTCTCTTCTTTTCACAACTATTTGTAAGGCCTCCTCAGACAACCATTTTGCTTTTTTGCATTTCTTTTCCATGGGGATGGTCTTGATCCCTGTCTCCTGTACAATGTCATGAACCTCCGTCCATAGTTCATCAGGCTCTGTCTATCAGATCTAGAGGCAAACCATTCAATATCACGGTAATCCAAGTCTATGCCCCAACCAGTAATGCTGAAGAAGTCGAAGTTGAACGATTCTTTGAAGACCTACAAGACCTTTTAGAACTAACACCCAAAAAAGATGTCCTTTTCATTATAGGGGACTGGAATGCAAAAGTAGGAAGTCAAGAAACACCTGGAGTGGCTGATTCATGTCAATGTATGACAAAAACCACTACAATATTGTAAAGTAATTAGCCTCCAACTAATAAAAATAAATGGAAAAAAAAAAAAAAAGAAACACCTGGAGTAACAGTCAAATTTGTCCTTGGAGTACGGAAGGAAGCGGGGCAAAGGCTAATAGAGTTTTGCCAAGAGAACGCACTGGTCATAGCAAACACCCTCTTCTATAAACACAAGAGAGGACTGTACACATGGACATCACCATATAGCTGGGATTGGCAAGGCTTAATTTTCTCCACCTTGATGATCCAAATCAGCAGTGTATTACTTGACGCCATATAAGGATGATTTTTTTCAAGTCCCAGGTATCTCATGAGCTTATCTATCATCCATATTACTTTATTATGTCTGTAAAAGGTTCTGCTGCTGGGAAGGCCTATAGATTTAAATTACCAATATATTGAGAAGCCCTTAATAGATGAACTTTCTGAGTTGGATAATTTAGTCACTCCAAGATAAACAGTTTACACGGACAGTAGAAGAATTTACTTGAATAACAGAAGACTGGCATATTTTGCAAAACGTAAGAGTAGCTAAGTGAAGGCAGGAGCTAATGGAAGTTGATCTAATGTCACCCCATTTTCTGGGGAAAAAAAGTCCATTTTTTTTCTTTTTTTAGTCTGTTCTTTTAAGTTGTAAAGAATTTGTCAAACCAATTTGTCATCATCCTTGCACAATTGTTTTGCCTCTGATGTGTACTCATCTGGGGCAAAGCCATATGTTTTACATGGCAACTAATCTCCTCAAGGCAAAACTGTATGCTCTTAAAAAATTGCTCTGCAGCATTAGCAGCAAAAGTCATTTATATACATCCTGGCCATTCTCTAACTTGGATCTCTGATGATTAGGAATGCAATACAATATGTACATGTGTTTATATGTATGGTGAGAGACTGGATAGATTCAGGATGAAACTGGAGAAGTCTCTCTCTTTCTTACACAGGAATAGTGTTTTTTGTTTTTGTTTTTTTCCCTCACTTGGGAGTAGAATTTCCAGAGATAAATCAAATGTCTACAATCTTGAAAATTTTTAAAGGAAAAATGCGTAATCTCAGGGAAAGTTTTGTCCAGGGAAAACTGTGATCCTTTCTTCAAATTAATCTTAAGTGGAAGGCAATTATATAAAGATATAAATAGCACACATTGATTGAAAATAGGTTTTGTATAGTTAGAAAATATGAAAAACTTTGCAGGATATGAAAAAGTGCACAGATATACACACACATATATCTGACTATATACATTAATATATATTCTTTCTGAAAATTTTTCAAGATCTTATGTACATTTAATTATATTGTAAAGCCAAGATATAGATATATTCTTGTAAGCATCCCAGTAAGAATAAAAGAAAAGAGAAAATGGGAGAAAGGTAATAAGACTGTGCATTTTCCAGAATTGAAGAAAGACATGAGTACCTGTCTTGGGGAAAAACAGAAACATATATACCATAATAGGATAAATAAAAGCAAATTCACAGCAAAATGAATTTACAATATACACATATAAAAATTAAAGATATTAAATGTTATCAAAAAACAATGCAAATATTTACCAAGGATAATGTGAAAATATGCATAAGTATACAATATTCATGGATTAGAGGACTCAAGAAATTTATCAATTCTCACCCCAAACTAAATCTATAAGTTTAATGATACTTCAATAAAAGTCTCCAGAGAAACTCATATAAAAATAACAAATTATCTTATAATTTAACTGGAAGAAGAAAAGTCAAGAATAGTTAAATCAGTTTGGAGCATAATAAGAAATATGGGACTTTGTCCTTCCAGTTCAGTTCAGGTCAGTTCATTTGCTCAGTCGTGTCTAACTCTTTGCGACCCCATGGACTGCAGCATGCCAAGCGTCCCTGCCCATCACCAATTCCAGTTTACTCAAACTCATGTCCCTTGAGTTGATGATGCCATCCAACCATCTCATCCTCTGTCGGCCTCTTGTCCTCAAAACTTCAATCTTTCCCAGCATCACATTCTTTTCTAGTGAGTCAGTTCTGCATTCAGGTGGCCAAAATATTGGAGTTTCAGCTTCAGCATCAGTCCTTCCAATGAATATTCAGGACTGATTTCCTTTAAGATAGACTGGTTGGATCTCCTTGCAGATCAAGTGACTCTCAAGAGTCTTCAACACCACAGTACAAAAGCATCAATTCTTCAGTGCTCAGCTTTCTTTATAGTCCAACTCTCATATCCATGCATGACTATTGGAAAAACCATAGCTTTGAGTAGATGGACCTTTGTTGCAAAGTAATGTCTCTGCTTTTTAATATGCTGTCTAGGTTGGTTATAGCTTTCCTTCCAAGGAGCAATCATCTTTTAATTTTATGGCTGCAGTCACCAGCTGCAGTGATTTTGGAGCCAAAATAAATAAAGTCTCTCATGTTTCCATTGTTTCCCCATCTATTTGCCATGAAGTGTTGGGACTGGATGCCATGATCTTAGTTTTCTGAATGTTGAGTTTTAAGCCAGCTTTTCACTCTTCTCTTTACTTTTATCAACAGGCTCTTTAATTCTTCTTCGCTTTCTGCCATAAGGGTGGTGTCATCTGCATATCTGAGGTAATTGATATTTCTCCTGGCAATCTTGATTCCAGCTTGTGCTTCATCCAGCTTGGCATTATGCATGATGTACTCTGCATATAAGTTAGATAAGCAGGGTGACAATATGCAGCCTTGATGTACCACTTTCCCAATTTGGAACCAGTCTGTTGTTCCATGTTCGGTAATAACTGTTGCTTCTGGACCTGAATACAGATTTCTCAGGAGGCAGGTCAGGTGGTCTGGTATGCCCATCTCTTTAAGAATTTTCCATAGTTTGTTGTGATCCACACAGTCAAAGGCTTTGGCGTACTCAATAAAGCAGAAGTAGATGTTTTTCCAGAACTCTCAAAAGGAGGCCATTTCAGTTATCAAGGTATAAAGCAAAAGTCATTGAGACAGTTTAATTCTGGAGCAGAGAGACCAATGTATCAAAAAGAGGTCATAGAAATAAAGTTGTACATTTTAGAAATATGGCCTATGAAAGATGGATTAATGATCTAAATATGAGTGCCAAAATGTTAACCTTTTTACAAGAATTTATAGAATTGATAGGATCACTATAAAATTATGATAGGGAAGGATTTTTAAAATAAGGTCTGAATGGCAGAAACTATAAAGAAAAAGATTAGTATATTTTTTTGACAATGCAATTTAAAACATGATAAAAATCTCCATGGAAAAAATTAAAAGAACAGCTCCAGTCTGAGGGAAAAAAAAAAGGCAACACACACAGTTGGCAAAACTTATAATAAAAACTTATAATAAACTTATAAAACTTGTAAGTTTTATAAAAAACTTATAAAAAACTTATAATAACAACTATATAAATAATTACTATATTACAAGAAAAAAAAAACTGAGCAATGGTCATTAGGGGTAATTCCCAGAATAGAAACCCAATAGACAGTAAATTAGGAAGATATTTAATATTGCTAATAATCAGAGAACTGTCTATTAAATCAGCAATGAGATGCTACTCCATATTCACTTGGCTATTGAATGCAGAAAAGCATGGGCCGTAAAACAATGCTAGGCAGCATGTAAATAAGAAGAGCCACTTTGGGTAATATTGATACATTGGCTTTTTTTAAGTGATGAGTACTCTGAGTCTCAAGAACACTCCTGGTTATACACCCTGACTAGTTTCACGCTTAAACATTGTGTAAGGATGTAAACCGCCAAGCTGTCTGTCAGAATGAGCGAGTACAAGGCACTTTAATATTTTTCATAGAAATTAAATTAATTGATTAACATGACATATTCATTATATGGAACTTCAGCAAGCAGTCAAAATGAATGCATGAGAATCTATATATACCAACATGAAAATCAAACATAAAATATGATGTGAGGAAAAAGATGATCAATGATATTTATGGTATAATATTTATGAAACATTTCAAAAGTACACAATTAATACAATATATACTTTAAAGAATATCTTTACATATGCCCTAGAAGTATAAGAATACATATGGGAATCAAGGACACCAAATTGATGATAGCACTTGTGTTTGGAGAGAAAGGGTAGATTTAAAGGAGGGATTTCAACTTTTCCTATTATATTTTATTTCTTTGATTAAGATATTCATTAATATTAATTCTAGGTGCTTTTTTGTATCACTTGTGCATTTCTGAAATGTAATAATGATACAAAAAGAACCAAAAGAAAAACTAATTTCTTTTTATATATTACAAGTAAACCATAAAATTTTCTTATGATTTCAGGGGATTGCTAACATTCTAAAAGTCATCCTAAACATAGCAAACATTCTGAGAAGCATCAATCTGAGTTAGGATACACTGGTTAGAGGCTGCACAAACATATACCTTAGGGTCAGCTACAAATCCCTTCTCCAGAAGCACAGCTGATGATTTTTACCTAGTGGTTATCCAACTGTTTTCAGTGGAACTTGGATTCAAAACAATGCTTAGTAGAATCCAACATAGTCAAAAAGAGAAAAAAAGTTAAGTTGTTCTGGGCAAAGTAATTTGTATGAAATGTCCTCCCTCTTACCTAGGAAGTGGCTACTGAACCCTCTAAGAAGAGTCTAGGCGACAAGATTATTCTCATTTCTTATACTGAAAAGCAAGCTGTGATGGGGAGCCCAGTCAACCAGCAAATCACCCTATTGCTCAAGTTTCCAGGATTAACAAACTAAGCAGTGAAATAAAATGAAGAGAATAAAGCATTGGTTGTTTTTGGTTGGTTGGTTGGTTTTGAATGATTTAAGAATAAAATGAAAACACTGAGAGATTTTACAAGATGATTCAGATATTGATTACTGAACCCGGTGACCTACAGATGAAAGCCATCAGCAAACATTTATTGAATGTGTTCACACTGTATACTCTTAGACGGAAAAAAAGCTTCCACTGTATTTACTAGTCAAAACTCAAGACCATATCAACAAGCAATTTTATTTGCCTTTGCTCACAAGGAGTTCAGAACCTAAATTTACATAACTTATATATACATGTATATATTGCTGCACTGTGACGCATGCAGGATCTTAGTTCCCCAACCAGGGACAGAACCCATGCCCCCTGCAGTGGAAGAAATCATATGTTAAGTCTATGGGTTACTGCCCTCTCTAATGGGTTATCGCCCTCTCTAATGCTTTTTTTTTTCTTTAATTTTGCATGTGTTTCAATTTTCCATCTCTATTCAAGTTTAAAAAAATTAAGTCACAATTCCTTAATGTAAATAGCTTCAAATTCTTTTGAAAAGGTGTAAGTATAAATAATTAAGAAGACAGTGTCATTAGATACAAAATTTATATTTTAGTCTCCAATCTTATACAAATGTTTTATGAATATCTATGAATATTATTCCATTTACTATTCTATTCTATTTAACTGTTCATCTAAATATACAGCAATTTTCTGGTAGTGCATATTTTTAATGACATCCCAGTTTTCTTTCTCTGTTAGATAAACTGATGACAATATCAGTCATCAGTATGATAAAAAAAAAAAAAAAGAAAGCAAAATGCAATTGGGCTAGACTGTAGGAGAATGGAGAGTCCTCCATTCCTCCATCAACTCATATGAATTCTACATCGTGGAAATATAAACTCCTACTTAAGGATCTATGTGAGACTGTCAGCTAAATCGGTATTCCTTAAATGTAACTTAATGAAACTGAGATTTATATATGTCAAAGCTGAAGTTCAGTTGCTCAGTCGTGTCTGACTCCTTGCAACCCCATGGACTGCAGCATGCCAGGCCTCCCTGTCCATCACCAACTCCCAGAGTTTACCCAAACTCATGTCCATTGAGTCAGTGATGCCATCCAACCATCTCATCCTCTGTTGGCCCCTTCTCCTCCCACCTTCAATCTTTCCCAGCATCAAGGTCTTTTCTAGTGGGACAATTCTGCACATCAGGTGGCCAAAATATTGGAGTTTCAGCTTCAGCATCAGTCCTTCCAATGAATATTCAGGACTGATTTCCCATAGGATGGGCTGGTTGGATCTCCTTGCAGTCCAAGGGACTCTCGAGAGTCTTCTCCAACACCACAGTTCAAAAGCATCAATTCTTCGGTATTCAGCTTTCTTTATAGTTCAACTCTCACAGCCATACATGACTACTGCAAAAACTATAGCTTTGACTAGATGGACCTTTGTTGGCAAAGGAACGTCTCTGTTTTTTGATATGCTGTCTAGGTTGGTCATGACTTTTCTTCCAAGGAGCAAGTGTCTTTTAATTTCCTGGCTGCAGTCACCATCTGCAATGATTTTGGAACCCAAAAATATATAGTCTCACTGTTTCCATTGTCTCATCTATTTACTATGAAGTGATGGGACTGGATGCCATGATCTTAGTTTTCTGAATGTTGAGTTTTAAGCCAATTTTTCACTCTCCTCTTTCACTTTCATCAAGAGGTTCTTTAGTTCTTCTTTGCTTTCTGCCATAAGGGTGGTGTCACCTGTATATCTGAGGTTATTGATATTTCTCCTGGCAATCTTGATTCCAGCTTGTGCTTCTTCCAGCCCAGCATTCTCATGATGTACTCTGCATATAAGTTAAATAAGCAGGGTGACAGTATACAGCCTTGATGTACTGCTTTCCTGATTTGGAACCAGTCTGTTGTTCCATGTCCAGTTCTAACTGTTGCTTCTGGACCTGAATACAGATTTCTCAGGAGGCAGGTCAGGTGGTCTGGTATTCCCATCTCTTTAAGAATTTTCCACAGTTTGTTGTGATGCAAAAAGTTGAAAGGAGGTTCAAATTTTACTTCTTTAGTACATTTAGAAATAAAGAAACTACAATAAGTAAATACCCCTAAGAGCTCACCGGTGAAGGATGAATACAATTTTTAGCCAATGAACAATTTCAAATAATCATGGTGGATTCACTCCCAATTTATATCAAATGTTCCATCCTTGGTCTTTGATCTTTGTTCATAATACAAATGTGAAATCATTCAACCCTGGAGTCAATCATATAATTTTATTAAGAAATCCAAGGTAGATGTACTAAATAGTTTCATCCTGACATGTATTTTCTCTTTTTCTAAAAACTAAATGAATGATTTTAGGTTGTAATCAGCAAAACAGAGGTCAGAGTTTTTTAGAGTTAATTTGCATTTCATTATGAAATGATTCCAGGTGCAAGAATTAAAGTGCCTCATTTTGCTTCACAATCTTTATTTAAAATTCCATTTCTATTTTCATTCCTGCAGAAATGACATCCTACACTCATTTATGCTTTGTTTGTTTGAGGGAAAAGAAAGTCTGAACTCAGTCTACTGGGATCTAATTATCAAAACCTAATTCTAATTACAGTCTTTTAAATCAACGCTGGAGGCTTTCCTCCTCTCCCCTGCTTTTTGAATAAGGACCGCTTATATTGTTCAGAAGATTTTCCATGTTAGATACCTCTATTTATAGTTACCATCTACCAAGGGTTTTGTAGCTCTATAATCTGTTTGCCAAACAGCTTCATGCTCATTTGAACTATGGAATGTCTTTGTAATTTAAACTCACAGGATAAGAGACATGCAAAGATAAAGCAAATACAAATCAAGACTTTCTTGTTGAGATAAAACATAACATTTTCCCTTTTTTGCAAAAGGTATAGAGCTACTAACAGAGAGTGTTGCCTATAGATGTTTAAATAAAACGTGTTATGTTTGATCCCTATTAAATCATTAGAAGTCCACTAACAAAATTTAAGGGTGGTTTCCCCATTAAACTTTGACCTGGCAGCAAGCAATAGGCCACAGATTCATGTTGCAATTTTTCAGCAGATGTAATAATTGTTATTCTCAACTTTTCATTTTATTTTTTTTAATTTAAATAAGATAGTATTTTGTTTTATTTACTAATTTTATATTCTCACTTTGTATCATGACATTTTTTTCTTCATCAGATAAGTATTTGGCCCAAAGTCTCTGAATTTATTTTACTCAGATACACAATCATCTCTAATAGTCAGAAACTATAAATAGAGTATTTCCTATCAGGGTTTGGTAACACAGAAGCCATTATAATACATTTTATACAAGACACATATGCCCAGATACATTAAGATATACACTATAGGCAAGCGGTGGGGGTAGCAGAGGTGAATCAACTCAGGAGGCAATAAAGCATCCTTTGATTAAGGATATAATTAAGAAAGGGCTGTTGGTTTTCTCATGATCTACTCATAAGAAAAACATAAAACACTAAGCCACTTCAGTTGTGTCCGACTCTTTGCAACCCTATAGACTGCAGCAGATCAGGTTTCTCTGTCCATGGGATTTTCCAGGCAAGAATACTGGGAGTGGGTTGCCATGCGCTCCTCCAGGGGATCCTCTCCACCCAGGTATCAAACCTGAGTCTCTTATGTCTCCTGCATTGACAGGCAGGTTCTTTTCCACTAGCACTACCTGGGAAGCCCTAAACACTAACGCACATGTGTAAATGTATTGACCACTCAGGTTGAAGCTAGCAACTGCAGTTTGAACTGAGACACACTCTATTGCCATAGGAGTGCTGTATTTGATTAAACATAACATAAATATAGCATGGTCAACATTTTGGGCATACAAAGTTTAGAGAAAGATAAATACTTTTTCTTTCCTCTACAGGCCTTGTCAGAAACTCTAATAAGGTAATGACATCAGGAGTTGCCAAGAAGAAGTTAAAGCTGTGGTTCTTAGGCTTTAGTGATTAACATAATATTTGAAGGACTTGTTAAAATATGGATTGTTGCTTCTGCCTACAGAGTTTCCTGATTCAGTAGGTGTGGGGCAGACCTGAAATTTCACATTTCTAACAAGTCTCCAAATGATGTGGATCTTGGTAGTCCAGAGATCACATTTTGAGAAGATCTGAGGTTAAGAACACATTTCATACTTTTACTGAATTTTTAAATTTTATTTATGGAAATTTCATCCTAAGGTACTTGTGTTCCCTATAATGTAGTTTTAGAAATAGGTTTTATGATCCCCTAGCTAGAAGAAAACCTTAGGTAGGAAAAAATATTCCGGAAACAAACAAGGGCAAAAGGGATCCCTTTATCTCCAGTATGACATTTTAGAAAAATGAAAAAAAAAAAAAAAATGATAGACCACTGAAAAATGGAAAAAAAAAAGTATAGAATACAGTTCATGAAGATGTCATCTTCTTAATCCAGTTTATACCAAGTGATAATACTAAAGTTATTCCTAATATATACATTTTAGTATTTTAATGCATAAGAATTAAGATAAAGTGAGAAATAGATAATATCAGGAAATGTCAAATTCCTTAGATCCAAAATATATATCATTAAATCATCTTTCCATTAACAAACTTTTATAGGCAGGGACTCTCTTAGGTAAAATAAGTTTTAAAAGTCTTACTAACTTAAAAGTTCCTGAGTTTCTTTTCTTCTTCTTTTTTTTGGTAGTGGTCTTAGAAGTGTTCACTGGTTCTTTGGGCTTAATATTATGATGCTTTAATAGCTACTTTTCTAAAGAGAAACTCATGTTAATGAAGACCTAGTAGTAATGTAAATAGATACTACTACAGAAAATAATACTGTAAAAATGAAAATAAACGCTTATGGCTTGACTCCCAAAGGAAGTGTATTTCAAGGAAAAACTCAAAAGGAGAAAAAGTTTATGTCCAGAAACTATGTTTCCAATATTATCTACAACATTTTTAAAACGTTAAACCAATTACATGTCTTCAAACAGAGAAATAATAGGTTATGGATATAAAATTGATTAAACAGTATTTCAAGATTAAATACCAAAGTTATAATGGGTGTGAAAGCACAAGAATTCTATGTGCAATTCTCATTATTTTTCTTCTCACATACCATGGCACAAGAAGAGTGAGGGGGAAAGGGAAAAGGGTTGAATTACAGCACTGAGAGTGTGGATGACTTTATTTTTTTCTTTACAAAAAATGTGTTAATGTTATTTTAACAATATATGAACATTTTAAATATTCTTATCAGTATACTTATCCTCCCCCCAAAATACCTCTTTAATTTTCTGACAGTTGGTATTAACAGTTCTAGGATCACAACATGGTAGAAGTTTCTGGAATACTTAGGTAAGAATACTTAGAAAGAAATACTGAATAAAAGGAGATTGAAATCTTCCATAACTTAATTTTCTTTATATTTTAAATGAGGGCTCACTGGACACAAAAAGTTAGTCCAAGCTGGAAAATGTTCAGGAGAAGATGAATTTTATGTTCAAGCATCCAGGTTAAAATTTTAATTGTGTGTGTGATTAATTTGTTCTTTTGAAAAAAATGCAATTTTTCTCGTCAAATAAAAACTCTCTTCATCGCAATTAACAGTAAGCATAAAATCAGAGATCTTGCTGATTCCAAACAGTATTTTCCTTCCCATAATTTTGCTAAAAAGACTCAGAAGTTTGGATAGAGAGTCTCTGAGTTTGTTACTTACTGAACAAGGTACAGGTTACTTTTTCTTTTCTCATTATACCATCTTCACATAGATTTTTTTCAATATTCACAAATACAAGTATATTCTTTACAAAACACCACTTTTGATTTAAAACATCTGCCTTACATTTCTGCTCCTCAAAGAATAATTTAGAATACAGAACATTTTCCCAGTTATTTAAAGAGTGATGTGTGGTAAAATCATAAAGTTGCCCTAAAAAGCAAGTCTCAGCATATTCTTAATCAGACTAAAATGTGGTTGTTTCCAGCAAACGCACTGTTGAATTTCCTTCTGTCTTTGTCAGTAAAACAGCTGTGAATAGATCAAACTTTGTTAGTTTTTAACTTTTTCTCTTATGACTTGTGACTTTGCTTTTTTCCTATTCTACAGCTACTACAATTTTAGAGGAAACAAATTGGATCAAACACATTTCCCAGTTCGTACACTTTTTCTTTCACGTTGTTCACAGTAGGTTTCACACATAAAAGTAACCCTTTTGCAACCTTCATGCAAGGGTCCCTGTAGGAGCTTAGTTCATTGGTGAGCACACATCTGTTGAGGACCTACTATGTGCCAGACACTGTCCTTGTTTGCATTCTAAGCTATGAGAGAGAGAGGGAAGGCATGAAGGTGTTCATGCCTGCAAAGATCTGGTGAAAAGATCTGATGAACTACTGACATGAATCATAACTCAGTCATTAATTCAGTAAATCTCTGGAAATTATTAAATTCCACTCTTATGAGAATTAAGACTTTGGTCTAGGCTGATAGAGGTATGATCAATAAAAACAAGAGAAAGAGAACCACCAGCAACCATTCCCCAATACTGAACGTATAATGAATTAAATGACGTTTACAGAGGGAAGGGCAGTGGGACGTGCCGGGGTATGTATGTTCTTTACATATTAACCACAACAAAACAAGGCCTTTGTGCTGACAGTACAGGGGAATTTATCGGAACAACAGGGCAGGAAGTTTCAAAGTGGGATTCCCTTGGAATAACTGGACAGCTTTCTAACAAACAGGAGGCCTCTAACATACACTGGGACGGTGGCGTTCATGATTGTTTAAATAGAGAGGTGGGTTGGAGGAGATGGCAAAAGTCAAAAAGCCTAGACATTTTTAAAGAAAAATAATAGGCACAATCATGAAGGCCTTGTTGGTGATGGTTTTATCAAGAATAAAAGGTTATTAGTTTAACCTAGTTCACATGCTTGTACATTAGGCAGGAATATATTCACAGAAAGTCAGGATTGTGCCAGGAAATTTAAAGCCAGTGAAATTCAAACATACCCATTAAAATTATATTAGTAATTACCAAAGTTACCAAAAAGTGTTGTAAAGAAAATAAAAGAGGTGAGTTCATGCAAACCATTCAGACAGTAATAATGTACATGGAGCTCTGTTAATAGATGTGCTAACTGCTACTCCTTGTATCCTGTGCCATTTCCCTGGACTCCCCCTCACCCCCACCACCCAGTGATGATTCATTATGCCAGATTGTGAAGCCATTTGCAAAATATAAAGTGCTATAAAAATACTGGATAATAATGATAATCCATCTTGCCTTCCATCTCTATAGCATTTATTTATATTACACTAAATTTGAGCTTTTATTGCTCCCTAGTGAATCTGTGGACCCATATTTCTTTCTTTTCCTCTTGCAGTAATACTTTGTAAACATGTCGGGCAGGTCAGGGCTGGATGGGCGGCAGTGTTTCCCTGTAGTAGATTTTATGCAGTTTGGACCGAATGACCCACACCCTGGGGGCTTTCATTGTCATTCACAATGGACACCGTCTTATTTCCTTAACTTGGTCAAAGCTAATGACATGAGAAAGCTCTCTCTTCTAATTGGTCATTTCTGCCCTCAATTTATGGCACTGTTCTATAAAAGCAACATATTATCCTGTGTCTTCTGAAACTTTTTCTTATAACAAATGTTCCTATTCCACCAAGCATAGCTTTACACAGTGATATTATTTCATCCTCAGGTTAACACTGTCTTCATTATACCTTTGTCTCTCTGTCAGAGACAGAATGCTGAAACTGGAGGCTCCTAGATCTTCTATTAACAGAATGACTCTAAAGCATACAATTAAATGTGTCCCCACTAAATAAGCAGATGGTCATTTGTCTCCTGGAATCTGGACTCCATATGGGTTCTCAAGTCAGGGAGCACCCAGCTTCACAAAGAAAAAAAAGTGGTAGCAGAAAAATAAAGAAATACCAGGGAGATAGTAATAAAGTTGAATAGAAGCTAAGTTAACCTGTATACTATCATGGATTCCTATATGTCTGTTCTTTCTTTATTTCTAATATCAACACTATGTTAGATTTCATGGTTTTACCTTTTTTTTTTCCTTTCATGCACATTTGACAGTTTAGTTGATGACAGATGAAATGTTTGTTTATTGAGCAAGAATTATTAACTTCTAATAATGAACTGAGTATTTAAAATGTTCTTCTGAACCAAGGTATTCACCATATTAACAGATTTTTTTAGAAACACAAAATCATACCAATTGGTGCATAAAAAGCATTGGACAGAACTCAACATCTCTACAATAAATACTCCTAGAAAACTGAAGAGAACTTCTTTAATCTTTAGTAAGATACATCTACCAAAAAACTTAGAGTTCTAACATCATACTTTTTGATGCTTTTTAACTCTGGTGTTAGAAAAGACTCTTGAGAGTCCCATGGACTGCAAGGATATCAAACCAGTCCATCCTAAAGGAAATCAGTCCTGAGTGTTCATTGGAAGGACTGAAGTTGAAGCTGAAGCTCCAATACTTTCGCCATCTGATGTGAAGAGCTGATGCATTAGAAAAGACCCTGATGCTGGGAAAGATTGAAGGCAGGAGAGGAGGAGAAGGGAAGGACAGCAGATGAGGTGGTTGGATGGAATCACCAACTCAATGGATATGAGTTTGAGTAAGTTCTGGGAGATAGTGAAGGACAGGGAAGCCTGGCGTGCTGCAGTCTATGGGTTGCAAAGAGTCGGGCACGACTGTGCGACTGGACAACAGCAACATCATACTTCATGTTTAAAGACTCACTTTTCCCCCAAACACTGAGAATAAGACAAAGAAGTTCACTCTTAACACTCCTGCCTGTGTGATAAAGTAAGGAAATGAACATGAAAGAAAAAAGGAAATCTACATATGACTGAGAAATATTTAGATAGCATTTCTTTTAAAGGTTCCTTAGATTGACCACTTTGGATGGTACAGATAGCTTTGTGACTGCCAGAATATTATTTAGTACAATTGATTCTCCTAGATGACCAAGAAAATGAAAAATATTTCCCAAGTATCTGCCATTCTGAGTGAAGAGCTTCCTCAGTTCAAGACTGATTCATAAGATCAAATCAGATATACATACTGTGGAATGAATGCTAAGAAAATCATAAAGAAACTAATACAAGAGATGAGTACAGTTCCTTGGTTTTCTATTCTCTGAGATTGAATCCATTAAACTCTAAGAGCAACTTTGTAGCCTTTCTAAGTGCAAAATCAGGTCACTGGTCTCCTTCAAGAAGAGCCAATAAAACTTTCATCTCAATAGGCTGCTAATATGGAATTATTTTAATCTCCAGCAAAAGGATAATATTCAGAAGAGAAATAAATAGTCATTGAACACTAAGCTATTAATGTCTCTTTCAGAAGAGACATTATCTGTATATATATATCTGTATCTATATCTGTATTTTAGTTGGACAGTCCTACTGGAAAACTCATTTATATAATAGTCATCCAATAAACTAGGTGTCTTTTCTGATCACTTAACCTCCCCCCCAAATATTTTTTCTCTTCAAACTCCTATAGCACTTCATACTATCTTAAGACTTTTCAACATGTGATGTGTTTGATAACAGTCATGCAGATACAGGACCTATCTCTCTTGCTAAATGCTATCCATTTGTCAACTTCTCATCATCATCACTTCATGCTTATATTAGCTGAATGAATGCCTGAATGAATGAGTGAAGAGTAAGAATGTGGATAGCATTTCTACCTTAATAAATCAACTCATTTCAACTTCAGAAAAATATCATTTAGACTTTTAAAAATTACTTACATATTTGTCCAAGAGTTTCATGTATTACATACTGAAAAATGTAGATGAGAAGAAATTAAAATACAGAGATAATGAACTTTATAAACATGTACATCTGATAAACATGCAATGTAGTAATTATTATTAATTATCTGAATGCTGGTAATATTAATATTCATGATTGATTATTTCTATAAGTGCTATTTGTGTCTCATGGACAGAAGGGAAGAAAATTAAAATTAGTATACATGCCATGATGGCAAGACTAATTATTTTAGGCCAAGATCACAGAAAGCAAAAATAATGCTAAAAATGGAAATTTCTATTAAGTGTGACATATTCTTGTCCTCTAGGTTTATTAAAAAGTAAATTAAATTTTAAGATAAATTTTTAATTATATTCATAATTAGTAGGACAACACATAGAAAATGACAGAAATGACTCATATCTGCAGGATGGCATCATATAATTTAATCCTTCTCATTCAGTCAAGTATTTCACAATGGCTGTTTTTAGAACTTGTTACAGAACTCAAAGCCCCAGGGCTAGAATATGGTAACACCAGAATTGCTTTCAGGCAAATCTACTCTTGTTAACTCTTACTGAGATGGTTCTATTAACCACTCCCTTTGTTTCTGAATGAGTCTTGCTAACAGTCTGTCAATTTTGTTTATTTTTTCAAAAAACCAGTTTTTAGCTTTGTTGATTTTTGCTATGGTCTCTTTTGTTTCTTTTGCATTTATTTCTGCCCTAATTTTTAAGATTTCTTTCCTTCTACTAACCCTGGAGTTCTTCATTTCTTCCTTCTCTAGTTGCTTTAGGTGGAGAGTTAGGTTATTTATTTGACTTTTTTCTTGTTTCTTGAGGTAAGCCTGTAATGATGAACCTTGCCCTTAGCACTGCTTTTACAGTGTCCCATAGGTTTTGGGTTGTTGTGTTTTCATTTTCATTCGTTTCTATGCATATTTTGATTTCTTTTTTGAGTTCTTCTATGATTTGTTGGTTATTCAGAAGCGTGTTATTTAGCCTCCATCTGTTTGAATTTTTAACAATTTTTTTCCTGTAATTGAGATCTAATCTTACTGCACTGTGGTCAGAAAAGATGACTGGAATGATTTCAATTTTTTTGAATTTACCAAGACTAGATTTATGGCCCAGGATGTGATCTATTCTGGAGAAGGTTCCGTGTGCACTTGAGAAAAAGGTGAAGTTGCTTGTTTTGGGGTGAAATGTCCTATAGATATCAATTAGGTCTAGCTGGTCCATTGTGTCATTTAAGGTTTGTGTTTCCTTGTTAATTTTCTGTTTAGTTGATCTATCCATAGTTGTGAGTGGGGTATTAAAGTCTCCCACTATTATTGTGTTACTATTAATTTCCTCTTTCATACTTGTTAGCGTTTGCCTTACATATTGCAGTGCTCCTATGTTGGGTGCATATATATTTATAATTGTTATATCCTCTTCTTGGATTGATCCTTTGATCATTATGTAGTGTCCTTCTTTGTCTCTTTTCACATCCTTTATTCAAAAGTCTATTTTATCTGATATGAGTATTGTGACTCCTGCTGAGATGACATGATCCTCTATATAGAAAACCCTAAAGACTCTACCAGAAAATTACTAGAGCTAATCAACGAATACAGTAAAGTTGCAGGATATAAAATAAACACACAGAAATCCCTTGCATTCCTATACACTAACAATGAGAAAACAGAAAGAGAAATTAAGGAAACAATACCATTCACCATTGCAACAAAAAGAATAAAATACTTAGGAGTATATCTACCTAAAGAAACAAAAGACCTATACATAGAAAACGATAAAATACTGATGAAAGAAATCAAAGAGGACACAAACAGATGGAGAAACATACTGTGTTCATGGATTGGAAGAATCAATATTGTCAAAATGGCTATACTACCCAAAGCAATCTATAGATTCAATGCAATCCCTATCAAGCTACCAATGGTATTTTTCACAGAACTAGAACAAATAATTTCACAATTTGTATGGAAATACAAAAAACCTCGAATAGCCAGAGTAATCTTGAGAAAGAAGAATGGAACTGGAGGAATCAACCTGCCTGACTTCAGACTCTACTACAAAGCCACAGTCATCAAGACAGTATGGTACTGGCACAAAGACAGAAATATAGATCAATGGAACAGAATAGAAAGCCCAGAGATAAATCCATGAACCTATGGACACCTTATCTTCTATAAAGGAGGCAATAATATACAATGGAAGAAAGACAACCTCTTTAACAAGTGGTGCTGGGAAAACTGGTCAACCACTTGTAAAAGAATGAAACTAGAACACTTTCGAACACCATACACAAAAATAAACTCAAAATGGATTAAAGATCTAAATGTAAGACCAGAAACTATAAAACTCCTAGAGGAGAACATAGGCAAAACACTCTCCGACATGAATCACAGCAGGATCCTCTATGACCCACCTCCCAGAATATTGGAAATAAAAGCAAAAATAAACAAATGGGACCTAATGAAACTTAAAAGCTTTTGCACAACAAAGGAAACTATAAGCAAGGTGAAAAGACAGCCCTCAGATTGGGAGAAAATAATAGCAAATGAAGCAACAGACAAAGGATTAATCTCAAAAATATACAAGCAACTCCTGCAGCTCAATTCCAGAAAAATTAATGACCCAATCAAAAAATGGGCCAATGAACTAAACAGACAGTTCTCCAAAGAAGACATACAGATGGCTAACAAACACATGAAAAGATGCTCAACATCACTCATTATCAGAGAAATGCAAACCAAAGCCACAATGAGGTACCATTACACACCAGTCAGAATGGCTGCTATCCAAAAGTCTATAAGCAATAAATGCTGGAGAGGGTGTGGAGAAAAGGGAACCCTCTTACACTGTTGGTGCGAATGCAAACTAGTACAGCCGCTATGGAGAACAGTGTGGAGATTTCTTAAAAAACTGGAAATAGAGCTGCCATATGACCCAGTAATCCCACTTCTGGGCATACATACCGAGGAAACCATATCTGAAAGAGACACGTGCACCCCAATGTTCATTGCAGCACTGTTTACAATAGCCAGGACATGGAAGCAACCTAGATGCCCATCAGCAGACGAATGGATAAGGAAGCTGTGGTACATATACACCATGGAATATTACTCAGCCGTTAAAAAGAATTCATTTGAATCAGTTCTAATGAGATGGATGAAACTGGAGCCCCTTATACAGAGTGAAGTAAGCCAGAAAGATAAAGACCATTACAGTATACTAACACATATATATGGAATTTAGAAAGATGGTAATGACAACCCTATATGCAAAACAGAAAAAGAGACACAGATGTACAGAACAGACTTTTGGACTCTGTGGGAGAAGGCGAGGGTGGGATGTTTCGAGAGAACAGCATTGAAACATGTATATTATCTATAGTGAAACAGATCACCAGCCCATGTTGGATGCATGAGACAAGTGCTCAGGGCTGGTGCAATGGGAAGACCCGGAGGGATCGGGTGGAGAAGGGGTTGGAGGGGGGATCGGGATGGGGAATACATGTAACTCCATGGCTGATTCATGTCAATGTATGGCAAAAACCACTACAATATTGTTAAGTAATTAGCCTCCAACTAATAAAAATAAATGGAAAAAAAATAATAAGCAGGGTGATAATACACAGCCTTGAAGTACTCCTTTCCCGATTTGGAAACAGTCTGTTGTTCCATGTCCAGTCCTAACTATTGCTTCTTGACCTGCATACAGATTTATCAGGAGGCAGGTAAGATGGTTTGGTATTCCCATCTCTTTAAGAATTTTCCACAGTTTGTTATGCTCCACACAGCCAAAGGATTTGGCATAGCCAATAAAGCAGAAGTAGGTGTTTTCTGGAACACTCTTGCTTTTTTGATTATCCAGTGGAGGTTGGCAATTTGATCTCTGGTTCCTTTGCCTTTTCTAAAACCAGCTTGAACATCTGAATATTCTCATCTTGTGTGCTGTTGAAGCCTGGTTTGGAGAATTTTGAGCATTATTTTGCTGGCGTGTGAGATGAGTGCAATTGTGTGGTAGTCTGAACATTCTTTGGCATTGCCTTTTTTGGGGATTGGAATGAAAACTGACATTTTCCAGTCCTGTGGCCACTGCTGAGTTCTCCAAATTTGCTGGCATATTGTACAGGAGGTGGTAATCAAAGCCATCTCCAAGAAAAAGAAATGCAAAAAGGCAAAATGGTTCTCTGTGAGCCCTTACAAATAGCTTAGAAAAGAAGAGAATCGAAAGGCAAAGGAGAAAATGAAAGATATACCTATCTTAATACAGGGTTCTAAAGAATAGCAGGGGAGATAAGAAAGCTTTTCTAAGTGAACAATGCAAAGAAATAGAAAAGACTAGAGATGGGAAAGACTAGAGATCTCTTCAAGAAAATTAGAAATACCAAGGGAACATTACATGCAAAGATGGGCATAATAAAGGCAGAGATATAAAGATGAGGTGGTAAGAATACATGAAAAACTATACAAAAAAGATCTTAATGACCCAGATAACCATGATGGTATGATCACTCACCTAGAGCCAGACATCATGGAGTGTGAAGTCAAGAGGGCCCTTAGGAAACATCACTACAAACAAAGCTAATGGAGGTGATGGATTTCCACCCATACTATTTCAAATGCTAAAAGAATATGCTGTGAAAGTGCTGTACTGAGTATGCCAGCAAATTCGGAAACCTCAGCAGTGGCCACAGGACTGGAAAATGTCAGTTTTCATTCCAATCCCAAAGAAAGGCAATGCCAAAGAATGTTCAAACTACCTCACGATTGCACTCATCTCAAATGCCAGCAAAATTCTCCAAACTAAGCTTCAATAGCACATGAAATGAGAACTTCCAGATGTTCAAGCTGGATTTCAAAGAGGCAGAGGAACTAGAGATCAAATTGCCAACATCCGTTGGATCATAGAAAAAGCAATAGAATTCCAGAAAAAACATCTACTTCTGCTTCACTGACTATGCTAAAGCCTTTGACTGTGTGGATGATAACGAACTGTGGAAAATTCTTAAGGACATGTGAACACCAGACCACCTCACCTGCCTCCTGAGAAACCTGTGTGCAGCTCAAGAAGCAATAGTTAGAACTGGACACGGAACAAAAGGCTGGTTCCAAATTGGGAAAGGAATATATCAAGACTATATATTAACACCCTGTTTATTTAACTTATATGCAGAGTATATCATGCGAAATGCTGGGGTGGATGAAGCACAAGCTCAAATTAAGATTGCCGGGAGAAATATCAATAACCTCAGATATGCAGATGACACCACACTTATTACAGAATGAGTAGAGGAACTAAAGAGCCTCTTGATGAAAGATGAGAGTGAAAGAGCTGGCTTAAAACTCAAAATTCAAAAAACTAAGTTCATGGCCTCTGCTCCCATCACTTCATGGCAATTAGATGGGTAAACAATGGAAACAGTGAGGGACTGTATTCTGCGCTCCAAAATCACAGCAGTTGGTGACTGCAGCCATGAAATTATAAGACGCCTGCTCGTTGGAAGCAAGCCTCTTATAATGACAAACTCAGATAGCATATTAAAAAGCAGAGATATTACTTTGCTAACAAACGTCCATCTAGTCAAAGCTACGGTTTTTCCAGTAGTCATGTATGGATGTGAGAGTTGGACTATAAAGAAAGTTGAGTACCAAAGAATTGATGCTTTTGAACTGTGGTGTTGGAGAAGACTCTTGAGAGTCCCTTGGACTGCAACGAGATCCAACCAGTCCATCCTAAAGGAAATCAGTCCTGAATATTCATTGGAAGGACTGATGCTGAAGCTGAAGCTCCAAAACTTTGGCCACCTGATGCGAAGTGATGACTCATTAGAAAAGACCCTGATGCTGGGAAAGATTGGAGGCAGGAAGAGAAGGGGATTACAGAGAATGAGATGGTTGGATGGCATCACCAACTGAATGGACATGAGTTTGGTCAGGCTTTGGGTGATGGTGAATTTCAGGGAAGTCTGGCATACTACAGTCCATAGAGTCGCAAATGGACATGACTAGCTACCAAACAATTTCAAATGTAGAACATGCATCAGGTAACTTGTTTCAAGGAACACTATTTAGAAAGTCTTGAGAGAGTCAATTTCTAGTCAGGTTAATAAGAAGTCTGGGGTCCCCAAGGAGGAAAAAGGGGTCTGGAGCTCTCAAGGAGGAGATAGGAGTCTGGAATTCTCAAGGAGGAAGGGACAAATGTTTTTGTTCTACATTCATTCAGTTCAGTTCAGTTCTGTTGCTCAGTCATGTCCGACTCTGTAACCCCATGAACTGCAGCATGCCAGGCCTCCCTGTCCATCACCAACTCCCGGAGTTTACTCAAACTCATGTCCATCGAGTCAGTGATGCCATCCAGCCATCTCATCCTCTGCCGGCGCCTTCTCCTCCTGCCCCCAATCCCTCCCAGCATCAGGGTTATTCCAATGAATCAACTCTTCGCATCAGGTGGCCAAAGTATTGGAGTTTCAGCTTCAGCATCAGTCCTTCCAATGAACACCCAGAGCTGATCTCCTTCAGGATGGACTGGTTGGATCTCCTTGCAGTCCCAGGGACTCTCAAGAGTCTTCTCCAACACCACAATTCAAAACCATCAATTCTTCGGTGCTCAGCTTTCTTCACAGTCCAACTCTCACATCCATACATGACCACTGGAAAAACCATAGCCTTGACTAGATGGACCTTTGTTGGCAAAATAATGTCTCTGCTTTTTAATATGCTATCTAGGTTGGTCATAACTTTCCTTCCAACGAGTAAGCATCTTTTAATTTCATAGCTGCAATCACCATCTGCAGTTATTTTGGAGCCCCCAAAAATAAAGTCTGACACTGTTTCTGCTGTCTCCCCATCTATTTCCCATGAAGCAATGGGACCAGATGCCATGATCTTAGTTTTCTGAATGTTGAGCTTTAAGCCAACTTTTTCACTCTCCTCTTTCACTTTCATTAAGAGGTTCTTTAGTTCCTCTTCACTATCTGCCATAAGGGTGGTGTCATCTGCATATCTGAGATTATTGATATTTCTCCCAGCAATCTTGATTCCAGCTTGTGCTTCTTCCAGCCCAGTGTTTCTCATGATGTACTCTGCATATAAGTTAAATAAGCAGGGTGAAAATATACTGCCTTGACATACTCCTTTTCCTATTTGGAACCAGTCTGTTGTTCCATGTCCAGTTCTAACTGTTGCTTCCTGACCTGCATACAGGTTTCTCAAGAGGCAGGTCAGGTGGTCTGGTATGCCCATCTCTTTCAGAATTTTCCACAGTTTATTGTGATCCACATAGTCAACACTTTGGCATAGTCAATAAAGCAAAAATAGATGTTTTTCTGGAACTCTCTTGCTTTTTTGATGATTCCTTAGTAAGGATTATATAACAATAATGCATCCTGCTTGAGGACATGTTTCTCCTTCCTGAAAACCTTCTGACTAATTCTATTATCTTAAAATGTATATTGTGGGAGTGGGTCTAGTAAGATCTTTACAACCTTGAGACATTCTTTTGATTAATGTAATAACCAGTTAAAAATGTATATAACTCCCTGACTACCACTAGCAAGGGGGACACTCTCTGTCCCCCTCTGATGCCTGTGTCAGAAGCTTTCTCTGTGTCTTTCCTACTTTAATAAAACTCTGCTACATAAAAACTCTTGAGTGATCAGGCCTGGTCCCTCTTTGGGAGCTAAATCTTCTTCGGAGATCAAGAATCCAACATGTTTCACTGTAAGCTATCAGTCTCATAATATCAGTTTTTGACTCACAATTTAAGAATATCCTCACAAGCTGTCCAGGTCTTCCCAGGTGGCTCAGTGGTAAAGAATCTGCCTGCCAATGCAGGAAAAGCAGGTGTCTGGGTTTGATCCCTTGGTCAGGAAGATCCCCTGGAGAAGGAAATGGCAACCCACTCCAATATCTTGCCTAGAAAATCTCATGGACAGAGGAGCCTGGTGGCTACAGTCCAGGATGTCTCAAAGAGTCAGACATGACTTAGCTACTGGGCATGCATGCATGCAAAATGCTGTCTACATTTACATAGAGATTTAAAATGAAGGTTTCTGGTATAATACACATTTAAATGAATTTAATTCCTGATATTTTGATGAACAATTAATTCATGATATTTTGAATTCACACCAATCTACACAGTACTCAAATCCTGATATGTGATCCTATATGAGATCAAGAATTTTTCATTTCCTCTCTGAGGAAACACCAATTTGCATTTATGATTAAAGGTTATGGGAACATTTAACATCAAGCTGGCTTTCTGCTTCCACTCATCACTTCCTCCCATTTACCTACAGCCAGGTAAGAACCAAAAGTTAACTCTATTTATGGAAGTATGTCTGCAATTGAAAAAAACCACACAATTGAAAGTCAAATATAAATGCATTTGATTGTTATCTTTACCTGAGTCTTTCCAGCCCTACCAGCCTGTCTAAATGAGGGGGACATTGGGGAACCTTTACATTATGATCATGACAGTCTTATTGAAAGCCAGCATCCAAAGCCATAATGGTACAGAAGGAGATGCCAAATCAAGGAGTACCATATTTCTGGCAGCCAAAAGGAATTCTCTCTCTATTCTGTTAGCTAATCAAATATCCAAGTTAACCAAAGTCAGTTTCATTAGACTTATCCTTGTCTATACTTTTTAAATTCAGGGCTGAAAATCATATATGTAATGCACAGTGAAGTCCTAGTTCAACCTCAGCTATTAGCAACTGGAAACCTATCTCAAGATGGTGGAGGGTGACAGTGAGGCTGTAAAGGAAATGCATTTACCATATAACATCTTGTTCCAGCCAAAGGAAGCAAATTCTTACTTTTAAATTCAAAGCTTTTCTTCTTTGACCATTTCACTCGCTCTTATTAAGACTCACTATTTTACCATGTTTTTTTAATGCTTGATCCAAGAAAGAAATTGCTTGAACTACAAATTCCCCGTGACCCCCAAAAAAAGGTGGAGAAAAATTGAAAAAGCTGAATATCTCTACAAAAAAACAGAAAGAAAGAACAATGTGCTAGCTTACTTTAGTAGCAACATATGGCCCACAAATTAAACTCCAGACATGAAAGAAAGACATGAAAAACTTCAGGAGGCAAGAAAGAGTAAAAGGAAAAAAAAAAAAAAACTTAGAGCAAATAAACTGAAAAAAGAAGATTATGTTTCTTGGTTCTTTCATGGGGGCACTATTGAATTGAATGAGTTGACACAAACATTCAATTAATTTAAAATGTTTTTAAAATAAAACACACTGGGTGGTTTCTGAAAGAAATGGAAAGGCCAAGGAAAAAAAATTATATGGGTCTGTGTCAAAATTCTCCAGAGCCCATGGTTTCTTTCCCATGAAGGAAATTACTCCATTTTTAAAAACTGAAAACATGTCAGTCAACAGATTAGAAAAAGCAGAAGCATATTTCTTTTCATTTTGTATTTTAAAGTTGATATTCTTTTCTTAAAGTGACACATTAGGCTGTGATGAGGAACCCTGAGATTGTTCCTATAATACAATCACACCCTATAGCAATGTTTATTCTACTTCTAAAATCTGAGTCCTTTTAATAAACACAAAAATCTCTTGCTCACGCTGAAGGGAGCACTCACTGCTCCTGTAACAGATCAAATCTCAATGGTTTCATACAGACATGCTTGCTTCCTATATTGTTAGCATGCTGATGTTAAAATCCAATTGTGTGTGTGGGAGCAGGAGGCCTCCCCAGCTGTATGGCTCTCCTCAGTGACACAGACGCTTCCCCGGTGCACCTGATCTCCTTCAACAAAGAGGCCCAAGGATGCCTTCGGGATAGGCTTCACCCCAGTGAGCTAGGAGAGGGAAAGAGCATGGAGGAGCAAGCAGGCAGGTTGTCACAGCCGGATCCAAAAGGGGCATGAGTCATTTCCACCCCCGTTTCATTGGCCAGGAGAGTCACACACTGTCATCTAAAATAACATACGCCATCCAACACGGTCTAGTTGGAGGCCAAGGAAAGGAAACGGGCTGGGTGAGCACATGATTAGCTCTGCCACACTCCCCAAGAAAATCCTAATAAATTCTCCAAGAAAGACCCCCTATAGGGCCCATGTATTAATGCCCCTTTGGGACTGCGGAGTTTCAGTTTTGCAAGAGGTGCCACTGCTGCTGCTGCTACGTCGCTTCAGTCGTTTCTGACTCTGTGTGACCCCATAGACGGCAGCCCACCAGGCTCCCCCGTCCCTGGGATTCTCCAGGCAAGAACACTGGAGTGGGCTGCTATTTCCTTCTCCAATACATGCAAGTGAAAAGTGAAAGTGAAGTCGCTCAGTCGTGTCTGACTTTTAGCAACCCCATGGACTGCAGCCCACCAGGCTCCCCCATCCATGGGATTTTCCAGGCAAGAGTACTGGAGTGGGATGCCATTGCCTTCTCCATTGCAAGATGTGAGAATTCTAGAAATTTGCCTCCCAACAAAGTAACACTTAACAATGGTAAAGACAGTAAGTTTCATGTATGTGTATTTTTTTTAAACCCATAATTAAAAGAAAAAATTTTCTTAAATGGTCAAAATAATTTTTTTAAAAAAGCTCATGGTTTAGAGTGTATACTTTGTATATCCCTACCAGGCAAGACGATCCATTCATTCATTCAGCATAGATTTACTGTGTGTGCGTGCTAAGTCTCTTCAGTCATGTCCAACTCTGAGACCCTATGGACTGTAGCCCACCAGGCTCCTCTGTCCATGGGATTCTCCAAGCAGGAATACTAGAGTGGGTTTCTGTGCCCTCCTCCAGGGGATCTTCCTGACCAAGGGATCAAACCCATGTCTCTTATGTCTCCTGCATTGCCAGGCAGCTTCTTTACCAGTAGGATCACCGGGGAGTGCCTGCTATATGCCAGAAGCAATTTAAGTAAGAAGAAATATGGATTAAAAAAAAAAATAAAATCCTCTCCTGCATAGAGATTGCTTTTTAATGGTGAGAGGTAAGACAACAAGCAAAATAAACAGGTAAACTTTGTAGTATATTAGAAGCGATCAGAGCCAGGAGAAAAATACAAAAGAGAAAAAAAAGAGGCAAAGTGTGCCAGTGGACGATGGCGTGTTTACGGTTTTGAGTATAGTAGTCAGACTTAACAGGAAG
Organism: Cervus elaphus; assembly: GCF_910594005.1. Taxonomy (NCBI): domain Eukaryota; kingdom Metazoa; phylum Chordata; class Mammalia; order Artiodactyla; family Cervidae; genus Cervus; species Cervus elaphus. The sequence continues at coordinate 8,787,319 of NC_057837.1, read as the reverse complement.
TGACTGACGGTGTGTACCATAAGAAAATGTAGTCAGGCATTCATTCGATGGATGATTTGATTTACATTTTTTATTTAATTTTTAAATTTTTATCAAATTTTAAATCAAATTTTTAAATTTGATTTAAATTTTTCCCAATATAATTTTATACAACCCTGAATATGACTTAAAAAAAACATAAGCACTTCTCTGAGATTTTGAAAACACTTTTTCTCCTGTAGCAACCCAGGTGATAATCCACTGGCCAATAAAATAAGTATGAAGTGCTTATATTTCCATCTCTATCAAGTAAAAGCAAAGAGCTTTTATTCAGAAAGACAAGTAATGTAGCAAGTTAACAGAAAAACAAGTTAACTTTTAACAAGTAGTTTAACTGAATCTTTTGATGTGTGAAAGTTACTCAAGTTAAGGGAAGTTAGTCTTGACTGATGAGACTATAAAAATAGTCTCAGAACAAGTGGATAACTTGACTTAAATGGATTATTTAAGCCAAATCATTTTTGAGAAATAAGTTTAAGTATGTAGGGAGATTCAAGTTGCAAACTACTTGTAGCCTTGAAAGACTTTTAAAATGACCAAGACAGAGTCAACGTGCACAGCACTGATCCAAAAGAGAGTTGTCACGGCAGTGAGTGAAGAGCTGAAACGAAATTTCCTGAGTTCTCTTGGCCTAGACCTTTGCTTTTCTGTCTGGTTCCTGGCCCTGTGCTCAGCTGCCCAAGTCAGCTTTGCCCCTTTTGCTTTGAATGTTTGGTTCCCTGTCCCAGAGATTTCAGGCTGTGGCTGCCCCGTCGATTCCCCTGACTCACTGTTTCACAGTGTTCTATCTCTGCCAGGCTCCATTGTGGTTGGTCACGGGACTAAAGCTTAAGGTGATCAACATAAATGGAGAGAGTTAACCATTGCTAATATAAGCTCCCTGGACAGGATTTATTATGCATTTATATTGAAGTCCTTTCTAAGAGATGATTTCTCTCTTCAGATACTCCCAAGGAGATACACCAAATTGCTACACAAGCAAAGAGAAAATATTTCTGCCTCTCTCTACAGCTTCTTCCATGACAACAGATGGTCTTCAACTCCCAGCCCAGCCAGATCCATGCAAGAAGAATAGAAGGAGTTAGGTTAGATCACTGGGCTCAACAGCATGTGAACTGTGCTGCTGTACACTGTATGACTTTAAGAATACATTTATTTATTATTTGGAAATCTGCCTCTTTCCTAATACTCCAATTCTAGTCATTGAGTAGCTACAGTTTCCTAAACTCAAAATCCAGTCCCAGATCACATTTTCTCAAAGACAAGGGTCTCGCCTCCTTCTCAGCAGTCCTCCCAGGAAGAGGGAACAGGGATTCTGTTCCGTGATGTAACCCAGCATTTAAAGATCTCTATTTAGCCCATATTTCATGAATTCTGGTCACAAGTGGCACCTTGTCCTGTTTGGAGCTCTTGAAGAGCTTCTAAGTGGCAAACATCTGCATGGCTGGCTACCTGTACATCATCTCCAGGAATCAAACTCCTCCTGTCTGGCCATGCACTGTCTCAACTGTTGATACCTGACCTGTGAACAGTCTGGATCCGTGGACATTCAGAATGGCTCATTGTACCATTTCCTGAGCAGCAACCTGCCAAAGAAGCAGCAGTTCTAACCTTACAGAGACTACAGGGAGCTATGGATCACCTAGAGCGGTACTGTCCAATGTGATAGCCATCAATGGTGGGCAGTTACTGAAATGTGATTTTAAGTTCAATAACATTTAAAAATTCAATTTCTTAGTTGTACCAGTGACATTCCAAGTTCTCAATGTCACAAGTGTCTACTTGGCCAGCAAAGAGCATATTTCCATCATCTGCTGGATGGCATTGATCTAGAGCCTGGGAATGAGATGTCAAAGATCAAGGATTTAGCCAAGAGGAGTCAGTCCTGATTCATTCATGCAACTGAACAATGTGTACTGAACTGTGCTGATCATAGAGCTAATGCAACTATATTCTAAAATACTTAAAGCATGTTATGAAGGACGTAGATAATTAAGGAAGGGATCTTTGCCTATTGTGCTCATTGATAAATACAGGAACCTAGGACAGTGACTGAAAACACTGAAGAAGTGCACTAAATACATACTGAATGAATGAACAGACACAGTTTATTCATTAGCAGTTCATTCATTCATGAATGAATGAACAGACACACAGTTAATTATAACAGGATCAGAACTTCCCCGGTGGTCCAGTGGCTAAGACTCCACACTCCCAATGCAGGAGCCCTGGGGCAAGTAAAGACCCCACATGCCCCAGTGAAGACCAAAGGTCCTGCGTGACAACCCGAAGACCCAGCACAGCCAAATGAAGAAACAAAATAAATTAAATATATATATATATATATACATATATATATATATATATATATATATATATATATATAACAGAATCATCATGGAGGGATGGGAATAATTTTCTAGGCTCCATTATAGGTCAAATTAAATAACATACTAAGAATTCCAATCCTTTTTCTATGGTTGCCAATTTTCTAGTCACTAATTCCACATCTTGGGCCAAGAAGGGTGAACAAACAGATAGGACCATTGTGGCTGCAAAACTAGATCAGTCACATTGCAGTTGAATAAACAGGCACAGAGATGTAGAAATCAGCCCTCTGGGAGTCTAGCTGCCAAGGCTGATGCTCTCTGGAAGCACACACACTGAAAGTTTCTACAGAAAACACACCGAGACTCAGAGCTTAGGGCGGACTGGTCCCTGCTGCCGCTCCATCTGAGCGGCCCACCCCTGAGTGCTCTATCAGTGTCTCTAACACGAGCAGCACGTGCTCTGTCCCCACGCCTGGGGTGTAGGAGAACTTCTCTGGTCTTACCAGTGACCCACAACTGTATATGCAAAACTGGTCATTGCCTCTTCTCATCTCTGCCTTACCCACACCTTCTCAGCCTGGCTTTCCCACCCTTACAGAGCATCTAGATTGAGGAGTACCAAGAGGAAGAGGACAAGGAAAAAATAATAATAATAAAGAAGAAACATTAGAGGTAAGGGGTCTCTGAAGTGGGAGAAAGGCTGGCACTTGGAGATGAAAAGGAGAAAGGGAAGGATTGGAAATTATATTTAGGTTTTCATCAGTGAGTCTGGATTTGTATTTGGAATAAAATGTGAATTTTATGCTATCACCTAATTCATTTTAGAAGAATCTCATTTAAACTATGGAGAAGGCAATGGCACCCCACTCCAGTACTCTTGCCTGGAAAATCCCATGGACAGAGGAGCCTGGTGGGCTGCAGTCCATGGTGTCCCTAAGAGTCAGACACGACTGAGTGACTTCACTTTCACTTTTCACTTTCACGTATTGGAGAAGGAAATGGCAACCCACTCCAGTGTTCTTGCCTGGAGAATCCCAGGGATGGGGGAGCATGGTGGGCTGCCATCTATGGGGTCGCACAGAGTCGGACATAACTGAAGCGACTTAGCACCAGCAGCATTTAAAGTATACATATTGAGATAACTGAAACTTCAGGAGCCAATTTAGACTGCAGATTCCAACCCCATTTCTACATTATTTTTTTTTTGTACATTGATAAAGAGAAAATGAATGGAAGTGTGGCTACTCCTGTACCTGCCTTGATCTGTCTGATAAAGTCATATTTTCAGGGGTTAAGTAGACTGGATGGGAAGAGGGGATAGCTCATCAAACCAAACAGAGCACAGAACTCAATATTAGAGTTTGATGACATGACAGATGCTACAGTGGATCTCCCTCATAGTCTAAATGCACGGCTGTTCAGCTTTTTAGATAGTGGTTACCCTGGGGTCTTTGAATGAAAATCTGGAGCTTTTAGGAAAAATAATGAATGTTTGTTAAAGTTACTTGGTATTCTTCTTAGAAATGATCAACGAATTCTCACATATATTAAAGTACTGAACTAGGAGACAAGATACCTGGTTTCTGTCTTCATCCCAGCACTAACTAGATGGATCATTTACTTCCATTGGTCTCTGTTTTCTTTTATGTGATATTGAAGTTTGGAAGTGAGTCAGAGTTAGAGTTGAAAAAGAGAAAGAAATTGAGAGAAGGAGAAAGACACGTAGAGAGAATACCACTGATTGTCAAAGTATTAGATAACAATGTGTTTTAATGAAAACGTCTCCTGAATCAATGCCCTATTTATGTCTGGCCAAACAAGTCAAATAAACATGCTATTCCAACATTTTTATCCAGTAGATCAATTTTTCATCCTCAATCAGGTTGACACCATCTTCAGAAATTGCTTGCAGTAGGCACTTTGCTTTCCTTTGGTTACAGAAGGGTTTAAAGTAGTCCAACAAATGAACACACAAAGTGTCAAAATAATGTTGCAACAGAAGCACGCACAAGTCAAGCAGCATCAAATGTGCTTGCAAAACCGGGGCCCTAATTCACCCTGATGTGAGTGGGAGGCCTGGCTGATCCATGGCTACATGAGGAATTCTGACAACATGCCTTTGCATCATATCATACATGCTGCAGTTCCTAGGTGCATCTGAGTTAGCACCGAAGCACTTTCAATTTCCGAAGCACTTGCTAATCATTAATGATTTAAGCCTTACAACATCCCTCCAAGGGAGGTCAGTAGCAAAATACCAGGAGCACAGATGAAGAAACAAGAGGAAGATGTTAAATGATGTGGTAGGGACTGCAAAGAGAAAAGGCGGTATTAAAGTAAGAGCCCCCACCCTTCAAACAGATATATCAAAGTGGGTAGGTGGTCAAAATGAGGTTACATCTATTCCCTCACCACCAATAAAGCTCAGTCCTCCAGAAGTCCTCCTTCTTCCTGTCTCCACTCTTTTCTTGTCATGTCCTTCATCCTTTTAATGTCTGACATCATGTTTTCATGATGTTAATGTGATTTAGTCCTCAGCTATTTGCAACACAATCAAATATCCTTGGCTGTCGTCTAACATAAGTTAATAAAAAGACCCTCCTTAAGTGAAGGGGGGGAAAAAACCGTAACATAAACTATTTCCTTAGCTTGTCCCCATCACATACAATTCTGTCCATTATTTTAAGGATTCTATATCTCCATTGATTTTCATTAATAGATTCCCTGAGACTCAACTTCATACTACAAAAATGCTGCCTACTCTCCTAGGGGCTCCATCCCCATACCACACAGTCTGCTGATGACATGGATACTTTAAAACCCTAAATTCAGAGTCTCAGCTCTGGGCCTTCCCTGGTGGTCCAGTGGTTAAGACTTTGCTTTCCAATGTAGGGGGTACAGGTTCAATCCCTGGTTGGGGAGCTAATATCCCACATGTGCCTTGGAGTCAAAAAACCAACACATAAAAACAAAAGCGATGTTGCAACAAATTCAACAAGGATTTTAAAAATGGTTCACATAAAAAAAAAATCTTTAAAAAAAAGAATCTCAGTTATGATTTCTGAAGATCATTTGCCTAGCTATATCTGTGCAACTTACTTTGACCTGCATGAAAAATGTATTTTGAAAAGGATATATGTTCACCATCATTTTATAAATTATATGACATGTTTCTATTGATTTACATTATAATATAATTGATGTTGTACCTTTAGGGTAGAACCATATCAAGCTGTCAATCACTCTTAATGCCTTAATTTTAAATTTATATACTTTTTCTTCTTCCTTTTGCTCCCCACCCGGCTTAGGAAGTACCTACCAATCAATACCAGAGAAGGCTGAAATACAGTGTTTTAGAGGTGGATGATTTTGTATACTTAAGAAATGTTTTTGTAAAGTGAATAAGCCCTGAATTCATCTTCTAGATTTGTTGCCAACATTTTTCTTAATGGATATTGAAGCCATTATTAAACAGAAAGGTTTTTTTTGAAGGTGGCTTCAGGGCAATACATTACCAATAGTGAAGCCTAGCTATATAAAACTCTCTGGAGATTTCTTATATTCTTTCTTTGGTTGCACCTAAGTACATTTTCTCATGAGGCAGTCTTGGACTCAGCAGAATTATATCATATTAAGGTAATTTACTAGATGCTACTATATTACCTTGGTATACATTAATGAATTTTTTGAATTACTGTTTAATATAGCATGAATTGGGCTTCCTTGGTGGCTCAGCTGGTAAAGAATCTGCCTGCAATGCTGGAGGCCTGGGTTCGATCCCAGGGCTGGGAAGATCCCCTGGAGAAAGGAATGACTACCTACTCCAGTATTCTGGCCTGAGGAATTCCATGGACTGTATAGTCCATGGGGTCACAAAGAGTTGAACATGACTGAGCGACTTTCACTTCACTTCATTTCATAGTATGAATTGACATTGGTGCCAACATGAATAGAACTTTGCTTGAATACTGAGTAAGAAATTTTAAAAACTTAAAAGTCACCAAAGAGCAAACCACATAATCAAAATAAGGCAAACAATTTGTTAAAACTTTTCTAACCATTTTATGTCCCAAAGAAAATCTAAGTGAGCTGAGTGTGGAAGTGGGGATATTTTGCAGGAAGTGCTTCATGCCATGAGTGGGGTGCAGGGTCCTTCATGTATCATTGTAGAATGAAAGAAGTGGTCTCCCCCCAAGAAAGTAAGTAATTAGACATCTATATAAGGAGCCTGATGCTGTCAATAACTCAAGAATTTGTATAATTTCCAATGATACTAAAATAAGTTTGGTATGTTTCCTGAAAGTTATAACATGATTGTAACTTCATGAAAAGGAAATCTAAAAAAGTTACAATTTGAAGAAAGTCCATGTGAACCAGAGTAGAATAGCAAGCATGGAGGAAAAATGTTTGTATGTGGAGGGTGATTAGTCAAGCAGAATCTGCAGCTTTCATTCAGCACAGATCCAGGGAGAACGTCACTGAATTGAAAGGGTGTGAGAAGCCCAAGACTAGAAAATTGTGTCTGTTGCAAGACAAGGATGAGTTTTGGTCTGGAGGAAAGCGCCCTGGGTCACTTGGTTCTGCTTCCATGATCTCGTGTTCACCAAGTAATCTTCTGTTGCTAATTCATCTCTCCTAGGGCTCTGAATCTGGGAAATTCAAGCAGAGTATGGTTGTAGACTCATCAAAATTCAAGGTAGCAGCACAAGTCAAGTTTACCCAAAGGCGAGACAAAAAGAAAGGTTGACAAAGGGGAAAAAAGAAAAGCAGACCCTATATCTATCCTGGTTACTTTGTCAAGACAATGGGAGCCAATGAGACCAGGCTAGCTTATTTTTCTGTGTAGCTACAAGACTAGGAAATGGGGGTCAATAATGCACTCGTCACTGCATTATTAAAACTACACTATATTGAAAACTCTGGGGGGAGGTGCTGTGCTTAGCCACTCAGTCAGGTCTGACTCTTCACCAGGCTCCTCTGTCCATGGGATTCTCCAGGCGAGAATACTCGAGTGGGTTGCCATGCCCTCCTCCGGGGATCTTCCCAACCCAGGGGTCAAACCCAGGTCTCCCACACTGCAGGTGGATTCTTTACCATCTGAGCCACTGGGGAAACCCTGGTGAAGGGAGGGGTTCAGGGGAGGGGGTGTCATTAAATCAGGCCAAATAATCACATGATATGTAGCTGCACTTCTACCATCAACACTGCCAGCAAAACTACAATGAATACTCTTTAGATCAGGAAATAAATATTTTCAATTAACTTTTCTGTGTTCCATAAATAGAAACTAGTTCAAGTAGTATCCAATTATAATCACAATATTAGAAATTGACCTGGAAACATGAATTTCACTTGTTGAGAAACCATTACAACAAAGCAGCTGTCTCTTGGACTACGTAAATTCACCGATAAGCACAAGATAAGTTAGTAGAAAAACACTTTCCTGAGCCGTGCTCAGGATCCTCAGTCATGCTGGGCTTCAAGCGCTGGAAACGACTTAGCAGCCAGCTCTTCCATCTGCCCTACAGTCGGCCAGCAGCCAGCATCCAGGATGAGCAACAGCCTCAGAGGTTTATGACTTACCAGCCAACAAGTAATATATTGTGCTGTTTGGTGCTTTGTCGATTGATTTCTTAGAGTGAAAACTGCCAAAGCTGCAACCCACCTGCCAATACTTTAATCTCTGCCAAACTGTTTTAAAAACATAACCTGAATATCAGGATATATACAACCCAACACCTCACCTATGGTAGATGGAACTCTATTACCACTGGGTACTGAGTGACTCAATAACCGTAAAAGGTTTTCAAGGGTATCTGTACATACATATGCATACATATATATTCATACGCATGCTGAGAATACCTCATTTGAGTTTCTAAACAGAGTGAATATTCCTTACTACAATATCTTTCCTACTAACAACATTTGCTAGAGGCCAGCTATAATAGATTGAATGAGCTTATTTGAAGGAGCCAGTAAAGCCAGTGGTTGATATTAACAAGCTTCAGTGACTGCAGAGAGAAATGAATGTTCCAAATATACAGAATGTACCATTCCAAAGTGTATCATCTAAATAGTGAACATAGTGCTTATAAACTGATAAATTAGAATCATCGCTCTAAAATGAACCATAATGCTTGTGTTTACCATCGGAGTTTGACAGAAACAGGGTGGGGAGACAGCACGTGCGTGTGTGCTTAGGCAGTCATTCGAGCCCGAATCTTTGCAACCCCAGGGGCCCCATGGAGGAGCCCGCCAGGCTCCTCTGTCCATGGGGATTCTCCAGGCAAGGATACTGGAATGGGTTGCCACGTTCTCCTTCAGGGCTTCTTCCCGATCCAGGGGTTGAACCCAGGTCTCCTACACTGCAGGCGGCTTCTAACCATCTGAGCCATCAGGGAAGCCCCAGGGAGTCAGCATAACTTGTATAATATACCATTTGGCAGAGTAATTACGAACTGAAATTTTGGAAGCTGACCTTCTGTTCATAACACAGACTCTATCACATACCTTATAGAAACTTTTAGAAGTCTTTTAGACTTCAGACAAGTAACTTAAACTCTCTCTGCCTGCAAAATGGAGATGATAATGACATCTCCTGGTATTGTTCTGAAAATTAAATGAAATAATAAAGTACCTGGCACCCGTTAAGTCTTTGATAAGTCTTCTTCCTATTACCACCTTGAGCTTAGGTTGCGGGTTCTCATAAGCTCCCTCTAGCCTGATGGATAATCAGATCCAAAGAGAAAAAAAAAAAAAAAACACACAAAACCTGGGCCTTTTGCAAAGGACTGTTGATGATTCAACTGTGGCGGGCAGAGTGCTTTGAAGTGACGGCTTCAGATACAAAGGCAGCAGGAGACCTCAAAAGATTTGACTGGACCCTTCAGGAAAGAAACTCATTGGCGTACAAAGGAAACACATGGTTGAAAAGCTGGATGAGAAACTTTGGCTGAATAAACACAATATAAGGTATTTTTAAGCAATGTCTTATAAGTCATGAAGGGTAGAACCAAAACTATACTGCCATATGATGGCTTAACTGGGTTTTGTGTCTGCATGTAGAGGAAAGAGGAGAGAGGCAGATAGGGAGAAATCAATGGTCCCGGGATGGATTTCTTAGCTAATCCGAGAGCAAGAGTGTTCTTAGTCTGTTTTCTAAAGTACTTCAAAGCCACTGAAAGGTCTTCAATATTATTTAAATGCTTTAGTACCTGGTGAGTTCAGAACTGTACAACATTGAAAGAAATGGTTGAGGGGATACAATTTTGGGTCAAAAATGTTATGGATGTTTAAGAAAGAAGAAACAAGTGAAGAAACTAAATTAAAGACAAGGATGGAGGAAAACAGAGCTGCGTTCAAACATAATCCTCTTACTCAAGGCAATATCTCAGTATAATTTCTTAAGTTCCCTCAATGTAGTTCAATAAATACCTTGGTAAAAAGAAAAACAAGCCCATATACGTATGTACACACATACACACACACACACACACCACCGTATGTTGGGAGGTTATCAGAGTCAAAAGATCTGTTGGAAATCAGCCTTTGAAAGGCAGCAGTGCTAAGGCTAAAAGGAAAACTTTAATGTGCAAAGGAGAGAAGGCCAAGCTGGAAGGGAGGTACCAGCCTGAAAGTCGACCCTGCAGGACTCAGAGCTGGGGCAGATCCGACGAGAGTGCACGCAGGTAAAGGTTTACTTTAAAAAGTGTGACTATCAAAATGTTGCTGAATTCTTCCCAGGCTTTCTAAGAAGAAAAATATGTAAGTACAGTGAGGGGATAGAATACAGCTTAGAGGAAGCTTGTTTAAAAAAAAAAAAAAATCTGGGACTTCCCTAGTGGTTGAAACTCTGTGCTTCTACTGAAGGAAGCATGGGTTTGGTCCCTAGTCAGAAAACACAGATGTCAGATGCTGCACTGTATGGGGATTAATAAAACAAAACAAAACTGTCCTGCACCATATAAGAGTGACCCAGAAAGAGATGAGAGAGGGAGTCAGAAGATGGGTGAAAGAGGTAACATAAAATCACCTAATCTGCAAGGAGATCAAACCAGTCCATCCTAAAGGAAATTAGTCCTGAATATTCATTGGAAGGACTGATGCTGAAGCTGAAACTCCAATACTTTGGCCACCTGATGCGAAGAACTAACTCACTGAAAAGACCATGATGCTGAGAAAGATTGAAGGCAGGAGGAGAAAGGGATGACAGAGGGTGAAATGGTTGGATGATATCACCGACTCAATGGACATGAGTTTGAGCAGGCTCTGGGAGTTGGTGATGGACAGGGAAGCCTGGCGTGCTGCAGTCCATTGGGTCTCAAAGAGTTGGCCATGACAGAGAGACTGAACTAAGCTTAATCTTTGTGAAAAGCCTTAAAAAGGAAACATATTTACCTCAAGCAAAAGATATACTTCACCTCATTCATTGACTCTGGTTAAAATCTCATAGTTAGTCCTAGTGTATAATTTCCTCTTAGGTAAACCAAAACTGCCCTCTTAGTCTTCCTTTTTTTTTTATATCCAATGTCACATTTTATTTTATTTCTTTTCATTTATTTTTATTAGATGGAGGCTAATTACTTTACAATATTGTAGTGGTTTTTGCCATACATTGACATGAATCAGCCATGGATTTACATGTATTCCCCATCCCGATCCCCCCTCCCACCTCCCTCTCCACCCGATTCCTCTGGGTTTTTCCAGTGCACCAGGCCCGAGCACTTGTCTCATGCATCCCACCTGGGCTGGTCATCTGTTTCACTATAGATAATATACATGCTGTTCTCTCGAAACATCCCACCCTCGCCTTCTCCCACAGAGTCCAAAAGTCTGTTCTGTACATCTGTGTCTCTTTTTCTGTTTTGCATATAGGGTTATCATTACCATCTTTCTAAATTCCATATATATGTGTTAGTATACTGTAATGGTCTTTATCTTCCTGGCTTACTGCACTCTGTATAATGGGCTCCAGTTTCATCCATCTCATTAGAACTGATTCAAATGAATTCTTTTTCATGGCTGAGTAATATTCCATGGTGTATATGTACCACAGCTTCCTTATCCATTCGTCTGCTGATGGACATCTAGGTTGCTTCCATGTCCTGGCTACTATAAACAGTGCTGCGATGAACATTGGGGTGCACGTGTCTCTTTCAGATATGGTTTCTTCGGTGTGTATGCCCAGAAGTGGGATTGCTGGGTCATATGGCAGCTCTATTTCCAGTTTTTTAAGAAATCTCCACACTGTTCTCCATAGTGGCTGTACTAGTTTGCATTCCCACCAACAGTGTGCATTTCTCCACACCCTCTCCAGCATTTATTGCTTGTAGACTTTTGGATAGCAGCCATCCTGACTGGCGTGTAATGGTACCTCACTGTGGTTTTGATTTGCATTTCTCTGATAATGAGTGATGTTGAGCCTCTTTTCATGTGTTTGTTAGCCATCTGTATGTCTTCTTTGGAGAAATGTCTGTTTAGTTCTTTGGCCCATTTTTTGATTGGGTCATTAATTTTTCTGGAATTGAGCTGCAGGAGTTGCTTGTATATTTCTGAGATTAATCCTTTGTCTGTTGCTTCATTTGCTATTATTTTCTCCCAATCTGAGGGCTGTCTTTTCACCTTGCTTATAGTTTCCTTTGTTGTGCAAAAGCTTTTAAGTTTCATTAGGTCCCATTTGTTTATTTTTGCTTTTATTTCCAATATTCTGGGAGGTGGTCATAGAGGATCTTGCTGTGATTTATGTCGGAGAGTGTTTTGCCTATGTTCTCCTCTAGGAGTTTTATAGTTTCTGGTCTTACATTTAGATCTTTAATCCATTTTGAGTTTATTTTTGTGTATGGTGTTCGAAAGTGTTCTAGTTTCATTACCTTAAATGTAAATGGGTTGAATGCCCCAACCAAAAGACAAAGATTGGCTGAATGGATACAAAAACAAGACCCCTATGTATGTTGTCTACAAGAGACCCGCCTCAAAAAAAGAGACACATACAAACTAAAAGTGAAGGGCTGGAAAAAAATATTTCACGCAAACAGAGAACAAAAGAAAGCAGGAGTCGCAATACTCATATCAGATAAAATAGACTTTTGAATAAAGGATGTGAAAAGAGACAAAGAAGGACACTACATAATAATCAAAGGATCAATCCAAGAAGAAGATATAACAATTATAATTATATATGCACCCAACATAGGAGCACCGCAATATGTACGGCAAACGCTAACGAGTATGAAAGAGGAAATTAATAGTAACACAATAATAGTGGGAGACTTTAATACCCCACTCACAACTATGGATAGATCAACTAAACAGAAAATTAACAAGGAAACACAAACCTTAAATGACACAATGGACCAGCTAGACCTAATTGATATCTATAGGACATTTCACCCCAAAACAAGCAACTTCACCTTTTTCTCAAGTGCACACGGAACCTTCTCCAGAATAGATCACATCCTGGGCCATAAATCTAGTCTTGGTAAATTCAAAAAAATTGAAATCATTCCAGTCATCTTTTCTGACCACAGTGCAGTAAGATTAGATCTCAATTACAGGAAAAAAATTGTTAAAAATTCAAACAGATGGAGGTTAAATAACACACTTCTGAATAACCAACAAATCATAGAAGAAATCAAAAAAGAAATCAAAATATGCATAGAAATGAATGAAAATGAAAACACAACAACCCAAAACCTATGGGGCACTGTAAAAGCAGTGCTAAGGGGAAGGTTCATAGCATTACAGGCTTACATCAAGAAACAAGAAAAAAGTCAAATAAATAACCTAACTCTCCACCTAAAGCAACTAGAGAAGGAAGAAATGAAGAACCTCAGGGTTAGCAGAAGGAAAGAAATCTTAAAAATTAGGGTAGAAATAAATGCAATAGATACTAAAGAGACCATAGCAAAACAAAAACAAAGCTAAAAGCTGTTTTTTTGAAAAAATAAACAAAATTGACACACCATTAGCAAGACTCATTAAGAAACAAAGAAAGAAGAACCAAATTAATAAAATTAGAAATGAAAATGGAGAGATCACAACAGACAACACTGACACACAAAGGATCATAAGAGACTACTACCAGCAGCTCTATGCCAATAAAATGGACAACTTGGATGAAATGGACAAATTCTTAGAAAAGTATAACTTTCCAAAACTGAACCAGGAAGAAATAGAAGATCTTAACAGACCCATCACAAGCAAGGAAATCGAAACTGTAATCAGAAATCTTCCAGCAAACAAAAGCCCAGGACCAGATGGCTTCACAGCTGAATTCTACCAAAAATTTAGAGAAGAGCTAACACCTATCTTACTCAAACTCTTTTAGAAAATTGCAGAAGGTAAACTTCCGAACTCATTCTATGAGGCCACAATCACCCTAATTCCAAAACCAGACAAAGATGCCACAAAGAAAGAAAACTACAGGCCAATATCACAGATGAACATAGATGCAAAAATCCTTAACAAAATTCTAGCAAACAGAATCCAGCAACATATTAAAAAAATCATACGTAATGACCAATGGGCTTTATCCCAGGAATGCAAGGATTCTTTAATATCCGCAAATCAATCAATGTAATATACCACATTAGCAAATTGAAAGATAAAAACCATATGATTATCTCAATAGATGCAGAGAAAGCCTTTGACAAAATTCAACACCCATTTATGATTAAAACTCTCCAGAAAGCAGGAATAGAAGGAACATACCTCAACATAATAAAAGCTATATATGACAAACCCGCAGCAAGCATCACCCTCAATGGTGAAAAATTGAAAGCATTTCCCCTGAAATCAGGAACAAGACAAGGGTGCCCACTCTCACCACTACTATTCAACATAGTGTTGGAAGTTCTGGCCACAGCAATCAGAGCAGAAAAAGAAGTAAAAGGAATCCAGATAGGAAAAGAAGTGAAACTCTTGCTGTTTGCAGATCACATGATCCTCTACATAGAAAACCCTAAAGACTCTACCAGAAAATTACTAGAGCTAATCAACGAATACAGTAAAGTTGCAGGATATGAAATTAACACAGAGAAATCCCTTGCATTCCTATACACTAACAATGAGAAAACAGAAAGAGAAATTAAGGAAACAATACCATTCACCATTGCAACAAAAAGAATAAAATACTTAGGAGTATATCTACCTAAAGAAACAAAAGACCTATACATAGAAAACTATAAAACACTGATGAAAGAAATCAAAGAGGACACAAACAGATGGAGAAACATACTGTGTTCATGGATTGGAAGAATCAATATTGTCAAAATGGCTATACTACCCAAAGCAATCTATAGATTCAATGCAATCCCTATCAAGCTACCAACGGTATTTTTCACAGAACTAGAACAAATAATTTCACAATTTGTATGGAAATACAAAAAACCTCGAATAGCCAAAGTAATCTTGAGAAAGAAGAATGGAACTGGAGGAATCAACCTGCCTGACTTCAGACTCTACTACAAAGCCACAGTCATCAAGACAGTATGGTACTGGCACAAAGACAGAAATATAGATCAATGGAACAGAATAGAAAGCCCAGAGATAAATCCACGAACGTATGGACACCTTATCTTCGACAAAGGAGGCAAGGATATACAATGGAAAAAAGACAACCTCTTTAACAAGTGGTGCTGGGAAAACTGTCCTCTTAGTCTTAAATATCCTTGCTATTAGATTGTAATCAAACAGTGAGTCAATTTTTTTTGTTGTTGTTGTTACTATGCTTAAGTCTTTCCTGGTGGCTCAGATGGTAAAGAATCTGCCTGCAATGCAGGAGACCTGGGTTTGATCAGTGGGTTAAGATCCCCTGGAGAAGGGAATGGCTACTCACTCCGGAATTCTTGCCTGGAGAATTCCATGGACAGAGGACTCTGTCAGGCTATAGTCTATAGGACCACAAGAGTCAGACACGACTGAGCGACTAACACTAACGCTTACTATGCTTCATGCAGACACACTAGAATGGGTGTGGGGGGCAGGGATTACAATGACATGGGAGGCAGGGGCCTAGGCCCTCAAACTGTAATCTAGGTATGGAGACAAGATGTTAACATTTAAATAAACAAGGTCACATTTAATTTGACAGAAAAACAATGGTCAATTAGTGTTCAATGAGGGCAAAAAGAGAATTGGAGCTTAGGTCTTTTTTGGCCTTGATGTGTCTGAGGAGTTGTGAACAAGAGACCATTTTCAACTGGGTCAGGGTGAGGGTGGGGTTCAGGCAAGTGGAGATATTCAAAAAAGGCATCCTTTGTGATGGGAGCACAGTGAGCAAAGACTTGGAGCCTGGAAAGTGCAAGGAAAATTCTAGGAAATGCAAATAAACTAGCTGGGCAGGAAGAGTGTTAGGCAGAGGGGACCAATGTCCAAGATCTGATCTGTTCTATCCACAGTCTGTCCTGGCTTCACATTAACAAACATTTGTGCTGGTGACTGACTCAAGAACCTCATTTCAACCCCATGAATGTTGTTTTTTTAATGTTGCTTTTGGTACAGAAGGACCATTTGAAAGAAAGGAGTCCACTGACATTCTTTAAGAGAACTATGGTGTAGAGCATCTGGGATTATCATGACCATAGATAGATATTCCCTTCCAGTGAATTGTCTGGTGAGTAGTCTTTGTATTACCACTATCATGTATCACATGCCTTAGTAGGGCCACAATTTTGGTATAGACATTTAAAAACACAGAACTCAAAACAACAAGGTGTGTCCCTTCCCTAAGGAGCAGGAATAGAAAGAAAAAATCACACTAGCAGAATGGAAAGCCTAGCAATAGCTTAACAATGGAAAGACAAACAATACTGCTTCTACGAAGGAGGTATGAAACTCCTAATATGTAATGGGTGATAAGAAAATGAACTTAGATTACCTAAGAAAAGCATGTATGTAGAATGTTGCCCTTTGGGTTGAGAAACAACAATAAGGGCCTTTGAAGAACTCAGTCTCTTTGTAGAGAGAAGAAGGAGCAACAGCTACTCCTATCAAGTTGGTCAAAAAGTCCGTTGGGGTTTTTCGGCCACATCTTTGGAAAAACGTAAACTAACTTTTTTGGTCAACTCGATATCTCAAAGCTATGACAATCCATGGGCTTCACAGACTCCTGAACAACATCTCTGTGGTCAGGGACTGTCTAGTCACTTCCCTGCCAGGGTCTAATATTGTTTTCCAAACAGGGGTTGGGGAAGAAGACCAGAATCCTCAGTCTTACACACAACAAACTAGCTCTGGGAACCAATCCAGTCCTGACTTTTATCACCATGATTGCTCTGGAGTCTGTGACCACAGAGGGCCTGCCCACCTTGAGAAATCTACAACACAGGTAGCCTTCTGCGACTCTGGTCAGGAAAGGTGGGGACTCTCAGAATGCAGCCTAGGACAGACTGGAATCCACTGCTGCTCTGGATCCCTTGGTACAGGAGACAGCAAATTTCCTTACTGTTTCAGGCAGAACGTCCTCTTACCTGCTGTCAGAAGTTGAAAATGTTTCTAATCAGGATTTGAACATTGATTACAAAAACTGAATTTGCTAAGCTTTATTTATGAATGAATAAATTGAATGTTAAATACATTGCGATAATGTTTTATGTATCAGTCAGTTCAGTTCAGTCACTCAGTCGTGTCCAACTCTTTGCAACCCCATGAACCGCAGCACACCAGACCTCCCTGTCCATCACCAACTCCCAGAGTCCACCCAAACCCATGTCTATTGAGTCGGTGATGCCATCCAACTATCGTATCCTCTGTCATCCCCTTCTCCTCCTGCCCTCAATCTTTCCCAGCATCAGGGTCTTTTCCAATGAGTCAGCTCTACACATGAGGTGGCCAAAGTATTGGAGTTTCAGCTTCAACATCAGTCCTTCCAGTGAACACCCAGGACTGATCTCCTTTATGATGGACTGGTTGGATCTCCTTGAAGTCCAAGGGACTCTCAAGAGTCTTCTCCAACACCTCAGTTCAAAAGCACCACAGTTCAATGACCAATCTAGACAGCATATTAAAAAGCAGAGACATTACTTTGCCAACAAAGATCCGTCTAGTCAAGGCTATGGTTTTTCCAGTGGTCATGTATGGATGTGAGAGTTGGACTATAAAGAAGGCTGAGCGCCAAAGAATTGATGCTTTTGAACTGTTTTATATATACATATAAGTAAATATAGATATGTGTATATAAGGCTTTCCATGGTGCCCAGCTCCTCAAAAGCCCTCAGTGAATGTCAACTATCGTCAGTTTTTAATAGCATTAGAATGGCACGTTAACATTTAAAATAGCATTCACTTTCCCTCAGCTTGAACTCCTAATTACCCTTTGAAGAGGCACTATTATACCAGTTGAAAAATCAGTCTAAGTGAGAAAATTGATCCAAGAGGATGAGTGACTTTCCTGAGTCAAAAGCTAATCAGAGATAGGGTCAGAACCATGTCTCTGGCTCCAAATATGTTGCTGTTCCCATTACCCCACATAACCTTTTATTATTTTGCCATCATACAGAAGGAAGGTCAGAAACAAAAGTCTATTTTAGTGAGTCAATATGGCCTCTTTCTTGGCCAGTGGAACTTTAAAAGATGGAAGGAAAAAAAAGAAAAAAACAGAGATATTATAGAAATCTCCACTGGATATTCAATCAAAGGCAAAAGCAATCATGTGTCCAAAATCGTACATGTGTAAAACTAGTTGCTTTCTTTAAGAAGTCAGCTTTAAAATAAAAGACCCACACACTAGGATGCAGGAAGTTGGGATTTAATGAGGAAACTGGGGACAGAGAACTAGTGTGCCTGTTTTGAGAAGAAAGTGTCAGAGGTTTGCAGCCAAGAGAACAATCACTTAACTGAGAATCCACAACAGTTTAGTAGCAACAGGACAATTCCCTTGCCTTGGATTGTGAGTGCCTTTTAACATTGCTCTAATTGGACAGAATATTCTTATAAAAATCTCTTAAAGCTGTGATCGATGTGGTCCAGTCTCAAAAAGCCTGTTTTTAAAGCAAAGTGATGAACCCAGAAATCAAAATGTAATTGTTGAGATCACACTGAGTCTTTTAATTGCTTTTTTTTCTTTCTGAAGATCATAAAGAGAATACATTGCATTTAGCAATAAAAACAAATGAATACTGATCACCGTTTCATGCCCTTTATATAAATCAGCTAAATGGATACTTATAATATCCCTCTGAGTTTTTATTGCTGTTTTAGCTCCATTTTACAGCTAAGGAAACTGAGTCCCGGAGAAGCCAAATAAGTGGACCAATGATACGCATCTTATAAGCGGCAGAGCTGGGATTCAAACCTGGAGACAACTTCAGACTCTACAGGAACAGTGTTTATTCCCAGCGATATGTGCAGCTCTCCTTCCAGCGCCGATCTCCACACTCCGGGAAAATTCTTCTCATGGTTCTGACCTGATCTCCTCCTTCCTCTCCTGTCTGCATCATAAAAGTCTAAACTGACTAAAAGTTCAATCTGTCCAGGAAATGGCCAGCTTCGAAAGAGAAGGGAAGGGGAGGAAATGAGTGAAGAAGCCTGAAGGGGAAGCAGACAAGAGGCAAGGATGTTCAAACTGGAACTTGCATTAGGATCACCTGGAGGCTTTACTAAAACCAACTGCCAGGTTCCACCCACTGGGCTTTGCCATTTGTTTGAGACAGGGCCTGAACATTTTCCTTTCTAAGAAGTTCCAGACTGATGCTGGTCTCAGGACCATATTTTGGGAACTGCAGTTCTAGGTGAATAGCTTTTTATTCATACTTGAGAGAAGAACCCAATTTTAAATGTTCTTCCAATTATTCCAAAGTTACACAGTATTGTCCAAGCATACAGAGAATCTACTTATCGGGCTTAACTTCCTCTAACCAGGCACTGCTGATCCCAGCCTAAGAGAAGCAAGACCCAGAGGGAGAATTCAAGCTTCCTCTCTCTTGGCTAGAGCCAGCCTTCTGAGTTCCCACTGCCTCTTTGAAGGCCTGCCTCTTCCTGTCAGTAACCTGGCCTCCCTTTAACTTCATGGACTAGTAACTTCATTTCTTCTGAAAAAAAAAAAAAAGGCCATGGCCCTCGCTTACATCCCAAACAGAAAAGGACACTCACTATATTACAGGGGTAATCGAGGAACGGCTCCTTTACACAAGTCAACAGAAAAAAAAAAAAAAAAATATATATATATATATATATACACCAAGACAACTGCAAGGAAGAATTGAGAAGCAGACAGCAGAGGATCACAATGAATCATCATCATCATAATCGTCATCGTCGTCAGATATCCTCTTCTGAAGGGTATCAATATAGGAACATGCCCTTTCCTTGTAAAATATGAATACTCTATATTTGTATTAAGAATTCCACATTTAAACCTCATTTTCACCTAAATGAATTATAAATTAATCACATGAATTCCCAGCCCATATTTTATTTTTAATGTTTTGGCCTGTGAGGCCCAAATTCAAATCCTGGCTTTGTATCCTAGGACAGATTTTACTTGTGCCGAGTCTTTAGAGCATAAAGTCTTCCTTCTGATAAAGTGCATGGAATTATACATCTAGAATAAATAGATGCTTTAGATTGATTAAGCTGAAGGAACACAAGCATTATTTTATTATGTGCACTTCCCTGATGATTTAAATGGATTTATTCAGCTATGTTAAATAATGCATTATTTCAGCAGCACATGCAATTTTGCCTATTTTGCATATGGAAGAAAAATTTAAATACTGTCTTTACCCAGACAAAAATGGGACTCCTGCGTCAACATCTTTGGAGACAGCCAACTCAATCAGTTCAAACTTTTCCAATTTGCTGTGCAATCATAACCCATGTCTTCAGTTTTTAAACTCATCTTGATTGAGATTCTTGCTTTTACCTATTAAATATGACCTCAAGCCTTCTTCTGTTAAAGGGAAGTAAGATTCCTCTGGGAACTAGGGAGATCCCTGTTCAGGCCTGGAAACACTATTTGCTTTTTAAATACTAATGTTGGAATAATACATTTATACAAATCACGTCGAGTTCGGAGCACAGGAAAAGAATGACCCTAGAAAAGTTAGGTGCATGTCTGTGTGTATATATTTGCATACATGCATCTATGCATGAATATATGTATTTGCAAACTGATGCTCTAAGAAAGTTTGGAAAAGAGTATTCACACAAGAAGTCCCTGAAAATGGCACAAGAGAAATTTTGAAAAAAGACCATCTTAGGAATAAGTTCCTAAATTCCATCTGATACTATTTAGAGCAATGGACCAAATGAGGTTTTACATGGCTTAGAGCTTGTATTTTGAAGTCTTGAGCATGAATCATCTGAAGTTAAATTATTTTCTTTTACTTTTATATAACTTCCTAAGTCAAAATTCCCAAGGTATCTCTTTGAAATTAAATATTTCCTTTAAAATCATAAATTTTCACACAGATAATCTTTTCTAGGAAAAAAATTGATGTACATTATAAATGCATGAGTACCATACTCTGATATATGAGAGAATCACATCAACTTTAGTCAGCATGTGGTTTGTTAATAATTCAACCAAGTAGACTTAATCATAATAAAGCCTATCTTCATCAGATAACAGACATTTAAAAATTAAAGATAAAATCTACAATGCACAAATATTACTTTGTGTAAAAATAATGCTTGATATTACAAATCCATTTAATTTTTAACAAGTAGGTTCCATCTGTTATTCATAATTCTATATAACAACTAAAATACATTTGGAAAGTTGTGGGAGAGTAAGTCAAATCCTTGTCCTAAACTTGTAAGCACATTTCCATGTGCTATTGCTTTAACCACCTTGCCTGAGTTTTCATATTAAGGAGACATCACAATTTTCTATTCCTATAAAGCATCAAAGCTGAAGCATTTTGCTCCTATTTTCAAAGAAAAGGAAAATGAAAGTAGTGCATGTAGGGGCTCTTACGTAAGCCACAGGTAGGCGATAACCAGAGGCAGAAGACGCACAGGCCACTCTATGAAATTATTTCAGGGCAGGAGGTAGCTTGCTGAGAAGAGTAATTTCATCTTTGGGTTCTAAACTTGGGATGCCTCCTGAGCTTATAAAACCTGATGGTTCAACAACATCACAGAGGAAGATTTAACAGCTCCGTTTGAATTTTATCACTTTCGTCCACTAGTCAGAAGTGTGAAGGAAGTCTTCCAATCCCCCCTAGAATACAGTCACTCTCCACATCTGCGTGTTTTGCATCCATGGATACTGAGGGCTCATGGTACTCAGTACCCTGGACCATTTTATCAAAGGAACTTGAGCATTCACAAATGTTGGTATCCCTGAGGGTCTTGGAACTATTGTCCTGAGGATACCAAAGGAAAACTGGGTTGACTTCCCTACTCCTATGAAGGTGGTGGGTTCCTGAGTTAGCACACCTTGTTGCCATTTTTTTTTCTTGCTATCATGGAATATCAATTTGGACTCACTGGAGATATAATTTGAGATATAAAATCATCCTACATTTTTCGTCTCCATAAAAATACACTGCTGATTATCTTCTGTGCAGCCCTCCACATCCTCAGCCACTAATCTACGACCAGGACACACTTCTCTCAGGGAAGAGGTTGAAGCGCTTCTGCATTCTCCATCGGCTCCCATGGAAAAGCTATTTGCAACCGAGGCTGCCCTCTGAGCCAAGACTATAACAAACCCAGACACTTCTGAGAACCTGATGTAGAGCAACACTTGTCAAGATTAAGTGGGGCTAAGAATCACTTGGCAATCTTGTTAAAACACAGATTTCTGGGAGTGGAGTCCAAGAGGTTGCATCTCTAACAAGCTTCCAGGCTCACTCTGAAAACCACTGACAAGGGGTCTAGATTTCAGACAAGTGGAAAAGTGCACTTCTCAGGACCTGTGAGTTCACTGAAAGGCTTTGTTTTGAATGATCATATACTCATTTCCATGATAATCTTTTCAAATGATATGAGTCTTTCTTTCAGGGTGAACTACTTGGGAAAGTATATCCTACCCAATCCCAGAGAAGTGGCACAGAGGGGCAGATAGAGAGACCCAGACTTCAAATAACATACTCGTCAGTGCAAACTACCTCCACCCTCCACAACCCCATGCAGGCCCTGAACTTGGCCATGACATCATTGGGACCTTCCCTAAACTTTTTCATTAATGGTACCTTCTAGAAAGAACATTATAAAATAATTTTGGGGGGAGGGGTAGAGGTAGGGTAAATATAAAAAAAAAAGCATGAAAATTATTTTACATAATCATACAGACTCCATTAATATCTATTGTATTCCCTTCCAGAGTTTTTCTATATCTTTGAATCTTACTTTTATTTGCATTACTTCATAAGAATTCTCCTATAATTAAGATGGCTTTCAATGGTGAATAATACTTTGTCTTACACATGTCATAGTATCTTAAATAGTTTTTTCATTGATGTACATGAATATTGAGATTGTTTCTTATTTGTCACTATTATACTTTATATTATATATATATGTGTATATATATATACACACACACACAATATGTATACACACATGTACATATATATCCATATATCCACAGTTTTGGTACATATCTTTGGACATATTTTTTCCCTGCATTTTGAATAATTTCCTTTAAGCAAATTTCTAGAAGTATAATGACTATGTCAGAAATATTATATATATATATAAATATATGTATTTATATATATATATGCACATGTATAGTAAAACTGTGCCATAACATGGATTCCGAAGAATGCCATTGCAGACAACGTGGATGTCGATGTAAGGTTGACCAGGGCCAGACAGCCAGCATGGGATCCCAGGTTCAGCTGTGTGACACAATCCATCCCTGGGTTGTGATTTTACCACCAGGTCAAGCTTGTTTTCTCTGATTTAAACATCTCTGGGGATGATTCTAGATCCTGGACCTAAATAGGAATTTCAGAACAACTGCAATGCTGCCAAAAATCTCCTGCCTCTCCACCCTAATTTGAGAACACCACAGACAATGGCAGCTGTGTTCCCAATTGACCTGAGCATCTCCTTTACATTCTCTCATCTCCTCTCCAGAAGATGACTGTGTCCCATCCTCTCCTCTGCCACCTGGATCATTGCAAGAACCCCTAACCACCCCCTTCTGCTCTTTCTGCCTATTCTCAATCAACTGCCAGGAGGACCCTTTCCAAAGCATAAATCAGTGTTTATCTCCTCTGTTCAAAATCCTGACACTGCCTTGTTTCATTCAGAGTTAAAGTCAAGGTCACTGCATGACCCTACAGGATCAGATCCTGGGTTACCCCCAGGACCTCATCCCCTATTCTCTCTCTCTGGCTCACTGCATTCAGCCACACTGGCTTCCTGCTCTAGCTCACACACAGTTTTGTAGTTACTGTTCCTACTTCCTGAAATGCTCTGCTCCATGGTATCTACTTGGCCAATTATCTCACTTCTTTCTAGAATTTATCTAAATACCGCCTTCTTTGAGAAGACTGCTCTAACCACCTAATTAAATACTGTAAATTCACCACCCTACCCTGCACCCCAGCCCCAACCATTTGGCACTTCTGATCCTTCTTACCTTCACTTTTTAAAAAATATATTGTAATTATCATCTTAATAAACTATGTGACTTAGTTATTTATTACAGTTACTATTTATTATCTGTAAATTCAAGGGCAGTGATGACTTTGTTAATTGATATGTCTCAAGTACCCAGAAAAGCCCCTGACACATAGTACAAATATAAAATATATATATATTTTAAAGAACATTCAATTCATTCAGTTCAGTCGCTCAGTCGTGTCTGACTCTTTGCGACCCCATGAACTGCAGCACGCCAGGCCTCCCTGTCCATCACCAACTCCCAGAGTTTACTCAAACTCATGCCCATCAAGTCAGTGATGCCATCCAGCCACCTCATCCTGTTGTCCCCTTCTCCTCCTGCCCCCAATCCCTCCCAGCATCAGGGTCTTTTCCAGTGAGTCAACTCTTCGCATCAGGTGGCCAAAGTATTGGAGTTTCAGCTGCAGCATCAGTTCTTCCAATGAACACCCAGGACTGATCTCCTTTAGGATGGACTGGTTGGATCTCCTTGCAGTCTAAGGGACTCTCAAGAGTCTTCTCCAACACCACAGTTCAAAAGCATCAATTTTTCGGTGCTTAGCTTTCTTTACAGCCCAACTCTCACATCCATACATGACCACTGGAAAAACCATAGCCTTGACCAGATGGACCTTTAAGCCTGTCCTAAAACAAGAGTAGGGGCTAGGCGAAAAATAGAATCTAATCTTCTGCCACATTAGAGTCACATTTTGGTATTGTTGTCATGTTATTTGGGAGATTCACTGTTGAGCCAGTTAACCTCACCCAAAAGTGCGCATGGGCCTCTGGGGGCCTTCTGGGCTCAATTCTCTGGCTGCCTGTGCCTAATTCTGTAAATGTGTGGTCTTGCAGATTGGGGCAGAGATGAAAGAAGTTCTTCCTCATCAAGATACAGTCTTCTCCTGCTTGTCTTCTTAAAGCCCTATTCCTGCCCTACCCCAGGATGACTGGAAGTTTAGGTCCTTATCGTTGTTCAGTTGCTAAGTTGTGTCCAACTCTTTGCGACTCCATGGACTACAGCACACCAGGCTCCCCTGTCCTTCACTACCTCCAGAGTTTGCTCATATTCATGTTCATTGAGTCACTAATGCCATCCAACCATCTCATCCTCTGTTACCTCCTTCTCCTCCTGCCCTCAATCTTTCCCAGTATCAGGGTCTTTTCCCTCTGCATCAGGTGGCCAAGGTGGAGCTTCAGCTTCAGCATCAGTCCTTCCAATGAATATTCAAGGTTGATTTTCTTTAGGATTGACTGGTTTGGTCTCCTTGCTTTCCAAGGGACTCTCAAGAGTCTTCTCCAGCACTACAGTTTGAAAGCATCAATTCTTCAGCACTCAGCCTTCTTTATGGTCCAACACAAAACCATTGCTTTGACTATATGGACTTTTGTCAGCAAAATGATGTCTCTGGGTTCTGGAATCCAGTAATTTTCTTCCAAGGGAGACAGGTGAAAGATCACAGAATCTCATACTAATCACTTTTAGAAATGGGTACAGGAAATGCATTTTTTTTTTTAAATTTTTTTATTAGTTGGAGGCTAATTACTTCACAACATTTCAGTGGGTTTTGTCATACATTGATATGAATCAGCCATAGATTTACACTTATTCCCCATCCCGATCCCCCCTCCCACCTCCCTCTCCACCCGATTCCTCTGGGTCTTCCCAGTGTACCAGGCCCGAGCACTTGTCTCATGCATCCCACCTGGGCTGGGGATCTGTTTCACCATAGATAGTATACATGCTGTTCTTTTGAAACATCCCACCCTCACCTTCTCCCACAGAGTTCAAAAGTCTGTTCTGTATTTCTGTGTCTCTTTTTCTGTTTTGCATATAGGGTTATCGTTACCATCTTTCTAAATTCCATATATATGTTTTAGTATGCTGTAATGTTCTTTATCTTTCTGGCTTACTTCACTCTGTATAAGGGGCTCCAGTTTCATCCATCTCATTAGGACTGGTTCAAATGAATTCTTTTTAATGGCTGAGTAATATTCCATGGTGTATATGTACCACAGCTTCCTTATCCATTCATCTGCTGATGGGCATCTAGGTTGCTTCCATGTCCTGGCTATTATAAACAGTGCTGCGATGAACATTGGGGTGCACGTGTCTCTTTCAGATCTGGTTTCCTCAGTGTGTATGCCCAGAAGTGGGATTGCTGGGTCATATGGCAGTTCTATTTCCAGTTTTTTAAGGAATCTCCACACTGTTCTCCATAGTGGCTGTACTAGTTTGCATTCCCACCAACAGTGTAAGAGGGTTCCCTTTTCTCCACACCCTCTCCAGCATTTATTGCTTGTAGACTTTTGGATAGCAGCCATCCTGACTGGTGTGTAATGGTACCTCATTGTGGGTTTGATTTGCATTTCTCTAATAATGAGTGATGTTGAGCAAAGAAGACATACAGATGGCTAATAAACACATGAAAAGGAAATGCATTTTTAAGAACATATGGAGAGGGGGAGAAAAAAGGAAAGTAGAATAATAGGATAAGAAATTTAAAATAATGTAAAGTTGTGTGAAATAGATAAAATGTACTCTGTATCAGTTTATCCAATAAGGTTAAAAAAAAAACAACTAAAATATATACATTAATTTCTGGAGTTGTCTATGGTGCTGCAATATTTAGACTTATTAAAAATGTCCAATTTTAAAGGAAACAATATTATTATATGAGACTAGCAAAGATAAATGCTGCTATCAAGATAAGTATCTATGAAGAAATTTCCAAAGTGACCAAATCTTTAAAAGTTTTTTTTTAAAACAACTTTCCATTTTGCTTTGAAAACAAATCTAAATGTATTTTCAGCTTTTCTAGAAAACATGAAAAATGGTCCTGATGGCTTACCTCATTCATCACTTTTACAATTAAGAAAAGATAGTTTCTTCCTGTTTCATATTTGTTCTCTAGAGGCAGATATAAGAAAGCTGATATGAAGCAGCAAATCGAACAGTTTGGACCTGAATGTGATGGATATGAAAACATCACAGGGTACATCAAGAACCTAAACACAATTACTAAGGAGGAAATTGGGGGATATTAACTCCCTGGGAAAGAAGTGTACTAAAATCTAAGTCATTAAGCAGCTCTTGTATGATTGGAACAAACCCTGAGACCATCTCCCAAAACATCCAAGATTTGGGGAAGGCCACCATATGTCACTCTAATGGAACCCCTGTTCCCCTGTTGCCTGCGTGAGCTCTGATTAATGAAGGACATGCTATGAATGATACAAGTGATTACACTACATAAGTTAGGACTCAGACAGGCCATGGCTTGATTAGATTCTGGAACAAACAACTCCTCTCTCCCGGGGC
Source organism: Cervus elaphus (assembly GCF_910594005.1). Classification (NCBI taxonomy): domain Eukaryota; kingdom Metazoa; phylum Chordata; class Mammalia; order Artiodactyla; family Cervidae; genus Cervus; species Cervus elaphus. The sequence goes on along the minus strand of NC_057837.1, from coordinate 8,760,067 downwards.
ACGTCTGTCCACAGCACGGCAGTCATCTGTTAAATACTGGCATATTTTACCATGGAGGTTACCAAAGACCAGGGTAGAATTTAACACCTGCCTTCCCAGAGCTGCCTTAAATTCTATCCCCCATTACCACAAATAAAAATGAGAATGAAGCATAAATGAGAAGGCACTCTTTTTTAAAAACAGAACAATTTAATAAGATGGAGAGATCTAAATGGGTTGACCACGGACAAACACTAGTTTCTAGCTATAGGTGTAACAAGATTTTGCAATTTTCACTTTGTAAATATTCGTTACTGAATACCTGTCGTCTTATACCTCAGAGGTCACTGACTTTGGTCAAATGTTTAGATTTGCAAGATACAAATATAGAAGTTTGGCAAAGGAAGAAGGATATACATTTCTTTGCTAACCAGAGCTACTGACAACAAGAATCAACATGATGAATGACCTTATGTTATCCTAACCTCATAACTTTTGACTTCTTCTATTGTCAGGTTGTTAGGATACACTTATTTTCCATCAGCTACTACCACAGAAAGGCCAACATTTTTATCAACAAGTCCAAGGGACAAACAATCTGCCTGTGGAAGAAAGTGTTATGATTACCTTTTTACATATGGGCAGAAATAATTAGTCAAGGACAGCTTTCAAACTTTCAAAGAAGATTCAAATGGCCAACAGTTACGTGAAAATGTGATCAACATTATTGGTCCCCAGGGAACTGTAACTCAAAACAAAACAAAATGAGATATCACGTCACATCTGTTAGGATGTGTATTATAAAAAAAGAAGAAATAACAAACGCAGGCATGGAGGTGAAGTAAAGAGAACCCTTGTACATTGTCAGTGAGAATGTAAAAAGGAGTATAGATGCACCTGGAGGGCATTATGTTAAGTGAAATAAGCCAGTCAAAGAGCAGCACTGCATTGTATCACTCATATGTGGAATCTAATTTTCTAAAAAGGTCAGACTAGGATGGTGATTGCTAGGGGTGTGATGGTTAGGCAAATGAGGAGAGGTTGGTAAAAGGGAACAAACTTTCAGTTACAAGATGAGCATGTTCTTAGAATCTAACTTACAATAGCATGACCATAACTGATAATATAGCTGTATTATGTAACTGAAATTTGCTAGGAGACAACTGTTCTCATCCAAAAAAAAAAAAAAAAAAGCAAATATGTGAGGTGATGGTTGTAACTAACTTAATTATGGGCATCCTTTCATAGTGTATTCATATATCAGATCATCATGCTGTACATTTTAAATAAATTATAACTTTATTTGTCAACTATACCTCAGTAAAGCTGAGAAAAATGAATAAAAACAGTGGAGTAATTCTTTCCTAAAGCTTACAATTCCTTGTATAGATTTTATTTCAGATCACATTGAGCAGAAGCATAAGGAACACAGGAAGTGTTCTAAAATCCTCCTTAAGTAGTTTCATAATAAAGGCAAAGGGATGAACTGGAAATAGCATAGACCTCGGATGTACAAGACCTATTTTGCAGTCTTAGCTCTATCTGTTCAGCTGTAGCCTGGGGGTGAGGTTAAAGGAAGGAGTATGATGCGACTCAAAATTGGGGATACAATCTGGGGATGCCTCAATGGTTCATGTGAGAGTATAAACTACTGTCATAAAAGCATCCATTGGAGAGGAAGGGACAGATGCTAAAAATATATAGAAAGTAGAATCAACAAGATTTATGGAATCAATTAGATGGACGGCAGAATGATGGAGGGAAGTGGGAAAAGAAAGGCTAAGGGTGATGACTTAGAGGTTTATGGCTTGGGCCAGAGGCTGAATGGTGGCATCATCCACCAAGATAAGAAATATTTGCAAAAGAACAGCAATTGGTGGAGGCAAAATGAGTTCAATTTTAGAATCAATGAATTGTGAGCACTTATGGATTTTTGTAATATAATGTTTAAAAAAACACTTGTAAAAATATACAAATTTCAGAGAAAAAATAGATTAAGTCTGAAAGTTCTGACCATTTCAAAACAGATAGATAAAGTAAATAACATGCATTTTTACTATGCTTCTATAACATTGTGTGGAAAAACCTGAACAAACTTTTTGGCAAACCCAATAAAAATGCCTGAAGAACTACGGACAGAGTTTTATAACATTAAACAGGAGGTGATAATCAAAATAATCCCCAAGAAAAAGAAATGAAAAAAGGCAAAAATGATTGTCCCAGGAGGCCTGACAAAGGCTGAGAAAAGAAAAGACGCAAAAGGCAAAGCAGAAAAGGAGTGATATATCCATCTGAATGCAGAGTTCCAAAGAAGAGCAAGGAGAGATAAGAAAGACTTCCTAAGTGATTAATGCAAGGAAACTGAGGAAAACAATAGAATGGGAAAGACTAGAGACCTCTTCAAGAAAATCAGAGATACCAAGGGAACATTCCATGCAAAGATTGGATAATAAAGGACAGAAACAGTATGGATCTAACAGAAGCAGAAGATGAGGTGGGAAGAATACACAGAAAAACAAGACAAAAGGCTCTTAATGACACAGATAACTATGATGGTGTGATCACTCACCCAGAGCCCAACATCCTGGGGTGTGAAGTCAAGTGGGCCTTAGGAAACATCACGACCAGCAAAGCTAGTGGAGGTGATGGAATTCCACCTGAGCTATTTCAAATCCTGAAAGATGATGCTGTGAAAGTGCTGCACTCAATACGCCAGCAAATTTGGAAAACTCAGCAGTGGCCATAGGACTGGAAAAGGTAAGTTCTCATTCCAATCCCAAAGAAAGTCAATGCCAAAGAATGTTAAAACTATAGCACAACTGCACTCATCTCACACACTAGTAAAGTAATGCTCAAAATTCTCTAAGCCAGGCTTCAACAGTTCGTCAACTGAGACCTTCCATATGTTCAAGCTGGATTTAGAAAAGGCAAAGGAATCAGATTGAGTTGCCAACATCTGTTGGATCATCAAAAAAGCAAGAGAGTTCCAGAATGTCTACATATGATTCATCACTAAAGCCTTTGACTGTGTGGATCACAACAAACTGTGGAAAATTCTTAAAGAGATGGGAATACCAGACCACTTGACCTGCCTCCTGAGAAATCTGTATGCAGGTAAAGAAGTAACAGTTAGAACTGGACATGGAACAACAGACTGGTTCCAAATTGAGAAAGAAATACATCAAGGCTGCATATTATCACCCTGCTTATATGCAGAGTATACTATGTGAAATGCTGGGCTGGATGAAGCACAAGCTGAAGTTACGATTGCTGGGAGAAATATCAATAACCTCAGATATGCAGATGACACCACCCTTATGGCAGAAAGTGAAGAGGAACTAAAGAGCCTCTTGATGAAAGTAAAAAAGGAGATTAAGAAAAAATGGTTTAAACTCACCATTCAATAAACTAAAACCATGCCGTCTGGTCCCATCACTTCATGGCAAATAGATAGAGAAACAATGGAAACAGTGACAGACTTTATTTTCTTGGACTCCAAAATCACTGCAGATGGTGACTGCAGTCATGAAATTAAAAGACACTTGATCCTTGGAAGAAAAACTATAACAAACCTAGATGGCATATTAAAAAGCAGAGACATTACTTTGCTGAGAAAACTCCGGCTAGTCAAAGCTATGGTTTTTCCAGTAGTCATGTATGGATGTGAGAGCTGGACTGTAAAGAAAACTGAACACCAAAGAATTGATGCTTTTGAACTGTGGTGTTTGAGAAGACTCTTGAGAGTCCCTTGGACTGCAAGGAGATCCAAACATTCAATCCTAAAGGAAATCAGTCCTGAATATTCATTGGAAGGACTGATGCTGAATTGAAGCTCCAATTCTTTGGCCACATGATGTGAAGAACTTACTCATTAGAAAAGACCCTGATGCTGTGAAAGATTGAAGGCAGGAGGAGAAGGGGACAACAGAGGATGAGATGGACAGGTGGCATCATTGACTCAATGGACATGAATTTGAGCAAGCTCCAGGTGTAGGTGGAGGACAAGGAAACCTTGTGTGATGCAGTCCATGGGTTTGCAAAGAGTTGGCCATGACTGAGTGACTGAACCGACAGGTTTGTTCATGTCACGCTCATTCCGTTCTGATTGTCTGCAACCCTGTAGGCTGCAGCCTGCCAGGCTGCTCTGTCCATGGAATTTTCCTGGCAAGAACACTGGAGTGGGTTGCCATTCCCTACTCCAGGGCATCTTCCTGGCCCAGGGATTGGACTTGTGTGTCTTTTGTCTCCTCCACTGGCACGCAGGTTCTTTACCAGCTGGGCCACCTGTCTCATAAACTATATAGTTTACTTTTAATGTAGAACACTACATGCTATTGCAGTACAATGGTCCTGGCACATCCATCTGTGAAGAATGGCAGGAAAGTGAAGAGTAAAAGTTCTGCGTTGACAGATAATTTGACCATGAAGAGGAAATACTGTATGTGGAGCAATCTGCCATTACTGTTCTCTTGTGCTCAATGAGTAACAGAGGTGAAGTATGTGATTCACCCACACAGCATGGCAAAATGCCAGTGTCAATGTGCAGCATTATTCTAGCTGAAAAGTGAGCCCCAAACTCTTATTTGGTGGTTGAGGACATTGGTTACCACAGAATGACAACCAGAGGGTTCATTGACAGAGATGCAGGACTAGAATTCACAGACAACTCCTCAGGAAAAAACATATTTGCTTTTTAATACCAAATTACATTTCTTACAAATATATTTTGTGGATTCGTGGTAACATTCCTAGCACAGACAGCTTATTCAACCTACAGTTATTAAAGGAGAGCACAAAAGGAAGATCCCCGAGGTTTTATACAATTGTAAACATTCCACCACTAAAGAAAAGATTAGAGAATTGGGTTGCCATTGCTTTCAAAATGGTCATTCAGATTCTATGCAAATCTGTAACTAAAGAAGACAGGAAAAAGTAATTCCTTAAACCTAAATTCTGTTCAGTTCAGTTCAGTGGCTCAGTCATGTCCAACTGTTTTTGACCCCATGGACTGCAGCATGCCAGGATTCCCTATCCATCATCAACTCCTGGGACTTGCCCAAACATATGTTCATAGAGTTGGTGATGCCATCCAACCATCTCATCCTTTGTTGTCCCCTTCTCCTCCTGCCCCCAATCCCTCCCAGCATCAGGGTCTTTTCCAATGAGTCAACTCTTCACATCAGGTGGCCAAAATATTGAAATTTCAACTACAGCATCAGTCCCTCCAATGAATAATCAGGACTGATTTCCTTTAGGATTGAATGTTTGGATCTCCTTGCAGTCCAAGGGACTCTCAAGAGTCTTCTCCAACACCACAGTTCAAAAGCATCAAATCTTTGGTGTTCAGCTTTCTTTATGGTCCAACTCTCACATCCATACATGACTACTGGTAAAACCATAGCTTTGACTAGCCGGAGTTTTCTCAGCAAAGTAATGTCTATGCTTTTTAATATGCCATCTGGGTTTGTTATAGTTTTTCTTCCAAGGAGCAAGTGTCTTTTAATTTCATGACTGCAGTCACCATCTGCAGTGATTTTGAAGTCCAAGAAAATAAAGTCTGTCTCTGTTTCCATTGTATTTCCATCTATTTGCCATGGAGTGATGGGACCAGATGCCATGATCTTAGGTGTTTGAATGTTGAGCTTTAAGCCAGGTATTTTTTTCTCTTTCACTTTCATCAAGAAGCTCTTTAGTTCCTCTTTACTTTCTGCCATAAGGGTGGAGTGATCTACATATCTGAGGGTATTGATATTTCTCCCAGGAATCTTGATTCCAGTTTGTGCTTCATCCAGCCCAGCATTTCATATCATGTACTCTACATATAAGTTAAATAAGCAGGGTGACATTATACAGGCTTAGCTTACTCCTTTCCCAATTTGGAACCAGTCCGCTGTTCCATGCCCAGTTAGAACTGTTGCTTCCTGACCAGCATGCAGACTTCTCAGGAGGCTGGTAAGGTGATCTGGTATTCCCATTTCCTGAAGAATTTTCTAGTTTGTTGTGATCTACACAGCCAAAGGCGGTGGCATAATCAATAAAAGTAGATGTTTTTCTGGGACTCTCCTGCTTTTTCTATGATCCAGCAGATGATGGCAATTTGATCTCTGATTCCTCTGCCTTTTCTAAATCCAGCTTGGACATCTGGAAGTTCACTTCTTTTGAAGCCTGGCTTGAAGAATTTTGAGCATTACTTTGCTAACATGTGAGATGAGTGCAATTGTGTGGTAGTTTGAACATTATTTGGCATTTCCTTTCTCTGGGATTGGAATGAAAACCGACCTTTTCCATTCTTGTGGCCACTGCTGTGTCTTCCACATTTGCTGGCATACTGAGTATAGCACTTTCACAGCATCATCTTTGAGGAACTGAAATAGTTCAACTGGAATTCCATCACCTTCACTAGTTTTGGTTTTAGTGATGCTTCCTAAGGCTCACTTGACTTCACATTCCAGGATGTCCGGCTCTAGGTTAGTGGTCACACCATCGTGGTTATCTGGGTCATGAAGATGTTTTCTGTATAGTTCTTCTGTGTATTCTTGCCACCTCTTAATATCTTCTGCTTCTGTTAGGTCCATACCACTTCTGTCCTTTATTGGGCCCATCTTTGCATGAAATCTTCCCTTGGTATCTCTAATTTTCTTGAAGAGACCTCTAGTCTTTCCCATTCTCTTGTTTTCCTCTATTTCTTTGCATCAATCACTTAGGAAGGCTTTCTTATCTCTCTGTGCTATTCTTTGGAACTCTCTATTCAAATGGGTATATCTTTCTTTTTCTCCTTTTCCTTTAGCTTCTCTTCTTTTCTCAGCTCTTTGTAAGGCCTCCTCAGACAACCGTTTTGCCTTTTTGCCTTTCTTTTTCTTGGGGATGGTTTTGATCACTGCCTCCTCTACAATGTCACTAACCTCCATCTATAGTTCTTCAGGCACTCTATCAGATATAATCCCTTGAATCTATTTGTAACTTCCACTGTATAATTGTAAGAGATTTGATTTAGGTCATACCTGAATGGTCTAGTGGTTTTCCCTACTTTCTTGAATTTAAGTCTGATCTGGCAATAAGGAGTTCATGATCAGAGCCACAGTCAGCTCCTGGTCTTATTTTTGCTGACTGTATAGAGCATCTCCATCTTTGGCTGCAAAGAATATAATCAATATGATTTCGGTGTTGACCATCTGGTGATGTCCCTGTGTAGAGTCTTCTCTTGTGTTGTTGGAAGAGGGTGTTTGCTACAACCAGTGCATTGGCAAAACTTTTTTAGCCTTTGCCCTGTTCATTTTGTATTCCAAGGCCAAATTTGCCTGTTACTCCAGGTATCTCTTGACTTCCTACTTTTGCATTCCAGTCCCCTATGATGAAAAGGACATTTTTTTTGCATGTTAGTTCTAGAAAGTCTCATAGGTCTTCATAGAACCATTCAAGTTTAGCTTATTCAGCACTACTGGTTGGGCCATAGACTTGGATTACTGTGATATTGAATGGTTTGCCTTGGAAACGAACAGGGATCATTCTGTCATTTTTGAGACTGCAGCCAAGTACTGCATTTTGGACCCTTTTGTTGACTTTCAGGCCTATTCCATTTCTTCTAAGGGAATCTTGCCCACAGTAGTGAATATAACGATCATCTGAATTAAATTCACCCATTCCAGTCCATTTTAGTTCACTGATTCCTAAAATGTCAGTGTTCACTCTTGCCATCTCCTGTTTGACCACATCTAATTTACCGTGATTCATGGACCTAACATTCCAGATTCCTATGAAATATGTCTTTACAGCATTGGACTTTACTTCCATCACCAGTCACATCCACAACTGGGTGTTGTTTTTGCTTTGGCTTCATCTCTTCATTCTTTCTAGAGTTATTTCTCCCTTCTTCTCCAGTAGCATATTGGGCACCTACCATCCCGGTGAGTTCATCTTCTGGTGTCATATCTTTTTTTGCCTTTTCGTGCTCTCCATGGGGTTCTCAAAGCAAGAACACTGAAGTCGTTTGCCACTCCCTTCTCCAGTGGACCATGTTTTGTCAGAACTCTCCACCATGACCTGTCCATCTTGGGTGGTCCTACATGGCATGGCTCACAGTTTCATTGAGTTAGACAACACTGTGGTTCATGTGATCAGTTTGATTAGTTTTCTGTGTTTGTAGTTTTCAATCTGTCTTCCCTCTGATGGATAAGGATAAGAAGTTTATGGAAGCTTCCTTATGGGAGAGGCTGACTGTGAGGGGAACTGCATCTTATTCTCATATGTGGGACCACGCTCAGTAAATCTTTAGTACAATTTTCTATTGATTGTTGATGAACAACCATCGACAGGAGAATATTGGATCCCACCAAAAAAAAAGATACTCCATGTCCAAGGGCAAAGGAGAAGCCCCAGTAAGATGGTAGGAGGGGTAAAATTGCATTTAGAATCCAACCCCATAACCACCAGTGATGCACAAATAAAGCCTTGTGCGCACCAGGACCCAGAGACCCCATAGAGACTGAGCCAGACCTATGTTTGAGTCTCCTGCGGAGGTATGAGTCAGCAGTGGCCTGCCACAGGGGCTCTGGGTATAGCTACCTGGTCATATAGCCTGTGGCATAGCCTCCTTGGAGGAGGTCACCATTAACCCCACCGTAGAGCTGCAGAGCAGAGAGCCCACAAACTGTAGAACAATTATACCAAAGAAATCCTCACACTGTTAAGAAAGCTCTAGGAGCCACAACAGATTTCCCAGCCTGCGGATCTGGCAAACAGACCGAGTACTCCCAGATAATTTGACTCTGGAGGCCAGTGGGATTTGATTACAGAACTTACACAGAACTGGGGAAACAGACTCTTGGAGGGCACAAACAAAACCTTGTGCACACCAGGACCCAGGAGAAAGGAGCAGTGACCCCACAAGAGGCTGACCCAGACTTGCCTGTGCATGTCCAGGAGTCTCCGGCAGAGACGTGGGTCGGCAGTGACCAGCTGCAGGGTCAGGGGCACTGGGTGTAGCAGTGCATGCATGGGACCTTTAGAAGGAGGTCGCCATTATCTCCATTACCTCCACCATAATTTGGCCTCAGTTCAAACAACAGGAAGGGAACAGAGCCCCACCCATCAACAGAAAACTGGGTTAAACCTAAATTACTGTAACTAAAATGCTCACCCATTTTCAGGAATGAATATTGCTGCTGTTTAGTCACAAGTGGTGTCCTACTCTTTTGTGACCCCATGGGCTGTAGCCTGCCAGTTTCCTCTGTCCGTGGGATTTTCCAGGCATGAATAGTGCAGTAGGTTGCATTTCCTCCTTCAGGGAATCTTCCTGATCCAGGTGTCAAACCCAAGACTCCTCTGTCTCCTGTATTGCAGGTGGATTCTTTACCCACTGAGCCATCAGGGAAGTCCCTCTTTACTTTATGATATGCTCAAGACAATTATTATCAATCCTTTAGCATATAAAATTAAACCCTGTCATATTTGACTGATCTGAACCCACTGGCAATTGCTTTGCTTATTAAAAAACATATTTTCCAAACTCAGTGAACAACAAAACTATTTGAAGAACTGTGAAGTTGAAATGCTAGCAATGGGTCAGTATAAACTTCAGCCTTCAAAAGTTCCAGGATCATGTGTAGTGACCTGATCTAAGAACAACTAATCCATTTGAAAAATGGAAAAATGCATATTTTAATGTCACCACACATACACATCACACATGCAAATTGATTTACTTATTCCCTTGGAGGGGGAAAAAACAAATGTTTTCTCAGTATCTTCATAAAAATTTAATGTACATCACAAACACTTTCCAATCTATAACTAATACAATCAAGGGAGACATTTAATTAGCAATTAGTCTGATTAACATTCCTTGGAGAATAATTTGTTTTACCAGATGGGCTTCATAAAAATAATTCTTAGAGGATTTCTGTAAAAAAATGAGCTAAGTAATTATAAGATGTAGAAAGAGATAGAAATGTCGAAAATCATACTAAGAATACATTCATGTGTTCAGGTTGGAAGTCAAGACATGACTAAAATGGTGAAGAATGGTGAAGGGGAGTTTATGGGCTGGCTCAATGAAGATGCAGGGCCCAGGACGGGGACCAGTTTATTGAAAGGGTCAAATCAAGGGTCTGAGTCATACAGAAGCTGGGGGTGAGCAAGCTGTTTCAGAAAGACAAACCCCGAATTAGACATTGGAAACTAAACTGGACCAAAGCCAAGGGAATTTTCAATGCACAAAGGAAAATAAAAGACAAGGTGGGCACAGAGCCCAGAAAGAATTCTGCTGAACGTTTCGTTGGCAGCCGCATCCACTGACTTCGCCACAGTGCCACGGTTAATGGTCTTTCCTCAGGTGCATACTTTGAGACACACATCCAGAAGCTATGATGGATTCTCTCTTACCCACAAAGAAAGGAGCTCACATTTATTAAGTGACTACTTTTATCAGACACTGAAGTAGAAAATTGATATATGTTATTCCAAGTAGCTTTGTCCTCACTGATTTTTTTCCCCTTTCTGACATTCATAGCTAGTCTACGCTTCTTAGCCTTTTTGCAAGTAGGCCTGGCAACAATATTGAGTTATGGCTGATGGAACTGGGGGTAAAGTGATGCATTCCACTATCTGGTAACGTTTCATTAAAAATTTCCACAAGAGATCTATGATGTTTTTATCCATTTGCTGATTGATGGAAAAGGAAACTATTTTAATACAAAGACCTGAGAAGGGGGTCCCTGATGATCATGTATAATACTCCCCAACTCATGAACACCCACAGTGGAAATATTTGAGAGAAATAATGCTTATTGTGATAAATCACACATATTTGGAGATTTGTTTGCTACTGGACCTGGCTTCACTGATATATTTGTTTTTCTAATTTAATCATGACAACCATTTGTTGTACTGTTAATTTTATATTATCAGATGTGTGAAATAAATGAATCATGACTTTGAATTCAAGTCAGTAAGACTCTAAAATATATTCCCTCTCACCAAATACTCTAGTTATCAGTATATGAATTAACAAAAAACATGTGTTTTATTTTTTTAATTAAAAATAAATTCACATAATATAAATTAGGTTTATTTTTGGTGGGGGGAGGGGGGCATGTCCTGTGCAGCTTGTGGGAACTTAGTTCTCCAATCAGGGATCAAACCTGGCCCTTGGCAATGAAAGCGCCAAGTCATAACCACTGGCCTATCAGGGAATTCCCATAAATCAGCCATTTTAAAGTGAACAATCAAGTGGTAGTACATTAAATATACTGTGCTATCACCACACATGCATCTAGTTCTGAAAACATTTTCGTCACCCTGAGGGAACTCCATATCTGTTAAGCAACATGCCCCCATTTACCCTTTTCCAGTCCCTGGCAACCAACAGTCTAATTTCTGTCTCTGTGGATTTACATATTCTAGATAATTAATATAAATGGAATTATACAACAGTGTGATCTGTTGTGTCTGACTTCTTTCCCTTAGCATGATTATTTAAGGTTCAACCACAGGGCACCATGTTTTCAATATTTTGTTCCTTTTCATGGCTGAAAGATAGTCCATTGTATACCATAATCTGTTTACCCATATATCCACTGATGCACACATATTTCCACCTTTGGGCTAAAATTAATAGTATTTTGGTGAACATGAATGCATAGGTATTTATTTAAGTACCTATTGCCCATTTGGGGGACATCTATTTAGAATTGGAAATGTTGAGTCATATGAAGACATTGTGTTTAGCTTTTTGGGGAACCATCAAAGGGTTTTTTTTTTTTTCCCACAGCAGCTGTATCATCTTCCATTCCTACCAGCAAACTACAAAGTTCCAATTTCTCCACCTTCTTACCAACACTTGTTATTTTCAGGGTTTCTTTTTTTTTTAATTAAAGTCATACTAGTGGGTATGACATCATTGTGATTTTGATTTATATTTCATGTTTCTCCAATATTTTCCCAACAGCTAAGGATGCAGAGTGATTTTTAATGTTCTCAGTGCCCATTTATACGTCTTCTTTAGTGAAATGTCAGTTTAAATCCTTTACCCATTTTTATAAAATTGGGTTTCTGTCTTTTCATTGCTGAGTTTGTAAGTGTTTTTATATATTCTGGATAATAGGCTTTTATTAGATATATGATTTGCAAATAATTTCTTCCATTCCACACGCTGTCTTTTCACTTTTTTAATGATGTCTTTTAATGCAAACATGTTTAATTTTGGCAAAGTCCAGTTTATCTGTATTTTCTGTTGTTGCTCATGCTTTTGATGTCATACATAAGGAAACACTGCCAAATCTGAGATCATGAGGATTTATCCCTTGTTTTCTCAAGAGCTTTATGTTTTTAGTTGTTCATATTTAGGTTTTGGTTCATTTTGATTTAATCTTTGCACATGGTGTGATGTAAAGTGTTCAACTTCAAGCTTTTACATGTGAATATTCAGTTGCACCAGCACCACATGTTGAAGAGACTGTTCTTTTCCCATTGAACACTCTTTGCACATATGTCAAAAGCCAAGTAGTTAATTGATTTAGACGTTTGGGTTCATTTTCTAGACTCTCAAACCTATTCTATTGGTATATGTCTATTTTTATGCCAGTGCCACATTGCTTTTTTTTTTCCTATAGCTTTGCAATAAGTTTGGAAACCAAGTGGTATGAATACTCAAACTTTGTTCTTTTTCAACATTGTTTTGACTATTCAGGGTCCCTCTCCTTTCCTTATGAATTTGAGGATTGGCTTTCACTTCTGCAAGAAAGGGCAGTTTGAATTTTCATATGGATTGCATTAAATCTCTAGATAGCTTTGTGTAGTCACCATCTTAACAAAAATCTTCCAATTCATGGACATAGGATGTCTTTCCATTTACTTACATCTTCTTTAATTACATTCAGCAATATTTATAGTTTTAAATGTACAAGAATTTTACCTTCTTGGCTAAATTTATTTCTGGATATTTTTATTATTTTAGCTGCTGTTTTATATGAAATTTTGCTTTCTTCATTTTCTTTCTTTCTTTCTTTTTCATTTATTTTTATTAGTTGGAGGCTAATTACTTTACATAACTGTAGGGGTTTTGCCATACCTTGACATGAATCAGCCATGGATTTACATGTGTTCCCCATCCTGATCCCCCCTCCCACCTCCCTTCCCCCCATCCCTCTGGGTCATCCCAGTGCATCAGCCCCGAGCACTTGTCTCATGCATCCAACCTGGACTGGTGATCTGTTTCACACTTGATAATATACATGTTTTGATGCTGTTCTCTCAGGTCATCCCACCCTCACCTTCTCCTGTAGAGTCCAAAACTCTGTTCTATACATCTGTGTCTCTTTTTTTGTCTTGCATATAGGGTTATCATTACCATCTTTCTAAATTCCATATATATGCTTAATTTTCTTTTCAGGTTTTCATTTCTGGTATGTATCTTGTACCCTTCAATTTTGCTGAATTTGTTTATTAATACTAGTATCTTTCTTTTCTGCAGACTTTTAGAATTTTCAATACACAGAACATATAATCTGAAATATAGATACGGTTTTCTTTCTTTCTTTCCTATTTAGATATTTCTTATTTAATTTTTCACCTACATTCTCTGGCTAGAACTTCCAGTGCAATGTTGAATAGCAGTGTTGAAAACAGGCATACTTGCCTTGATCTTAAAGGGAAAGATTTCAGTTTTTCACTATTGAGTACATTATGCTTTTTTTTTTTTTTTAATAGATGTACTTTATCATGTTAGAAAGGCCCTTCAAGTCTTAGTTTTCTGAGTGGTTTTATCATGAAAGGTATTGGATTTTGTCAAGTGTTTTTTTCTGTATCAATAAAGGTGAAGTTGTGTTTTTTTCCCCCCTTTGTTCTATTAAGGTGATAAATGCTATAGATTTTTTTATGTTAAATGACCCTTGCATTCTTCACATAAATTCCAGTTGATCATAGTGTATAAGATTTGTACACTGTTGGATTTTGTTTGCTAGTGTTTAAGAATTTCTGCATCCATATTTGTAACAGACATTGGTCTGTAATTTTCTTTTCTAGTGGTGTCTTTGTCTGGCTTTGTCTGGTATCAGAGTAAGCCAGATTCATAGAATAGTTTCAGAAATGTCCCCTCTTGTTCTATTTTCAGAAGAGTCTGAGAAGGTTTGATGTCAATTCTTCCTTAAATATTTGGAAGATCCACCATTGAAACCATTTGGTCTTAGACTTTTCTTTGTTGGGAGATGCTTAAGTACTGATACAATTTACTTGTTACAGGTCAGTTCCAGATTTTCTATTTGTTCTTGAGTCAGTCTTGTTAATCTGTTTCTAAAAACTTGTCCATTTCATTTATTTACCTAAATTGTTCATGCACAATTGTTCAAATTTTCTTTTATAATCCTTTTTTAAAAAGTTCTATAAGGTTGGATAATTTTAACTGACTTATCTTAAAGTTTACTAGTTCTTACTTATGCCTACTTAAATCCGATGTTGAAACCCCCTAGCAACATTGGCTGTACCACTCCTTCAACATTTTGCCATGCTGCTTAGAACTCCGCCTGCCTTTCACTTCCTGCTTACATAGAGTCTATAGATCAACCAAGGGTGGGAAGCTTACTGTCTTCTCAGGACTCATGAGCATGTGTCCAGCACTGGGCAAGCTTGTGACTTGACAATTTCTTCAGTACACACAGGTACTTTTGAATGCCCTAATTCCCCGTTGGAACCTCTGTCCTAGCTTTTCCTCCCAGGCTTTCAGTGCTGCATTGTTTGTGTCAACTGTAATCTTTGTCCTTCAGGTGACTGTAGGTTGTTCCTTTGCCTTACAAAGTTTTGAGAAATATCTACTGCTTTCTTATCATAAGTGAGTTCTAAGTTATGCAAAACAAAGATAAGCACCTTGCCCCAGTCCTGCAGGGAGTCCCAGACAGGTTTGGATAGACAAGTATGATTCTTTAGGAATAAGGTTTTATCTTCTTCCTGAAGGATCAAGAAGCAGGGTCCCTCACTGCAAACTGGGGCTTCAAGAATTTTACCAACCTAGGGGGTGGGGAGTGTGAGGCAAAGCCAAGTATAATGCATAGAAGCTCTTTTACCATTTTTAAGTTGCCTTTTTCTTAATTCAGCATGGCAAACAGATAAGAAAAATGTATTTTGTAGTCTGTCAAAAATGCATTCTTGGGGGGGAAAAGACTATAGTCAGGAATTTGATCCACTGTGGTTGATCCAATATACTTGCATAGCTTCATTATCTCTTTCACAGTATCCATCCCCACCCCACCCAGTGGACAAGGTATTGGTCGGCAGGAGTACAGTGAGCAGCTGAACATATTTTATTCCTTGACTCTTTCATTGAAAGAAGTGAATGCATTATTTTGAAACAACTCCCTGACATTACATTTTTTTTTAATTGAAGTATAGCTTATTTACAATATTGTGTTAGTTTTAGGTATACATAGAAGTCACTCAGTTTTATATATATATATATTTTTTCAGATTATTTCCATTATAGATTATTATAAGGTATTGAATATAATTCCCTTTGCTGTATAGTAAATCCTTACCTCTAATCGATTTTATGCATAGTGATTTGTATATGAGACTCCTAATTTATCCCTTCCTCCCTCTCCCCTTTGGTAACCAAAACTTTGTTTTCTATATCTGTGAGTCTATTTTTGTTTTATACATAGATTCATTTGTAGTGTTTTTAGATTCTGAAGGTATATATATATATATATGTATATCATAGAATATTTCTCTTTCTCTGACTTACTTCACTGAGTATAATCTCTAAGTCCATCCATGGTGCTGCAAATGACTTTATTTCATCCTTTTTTATGGATGAGAAATATTTCACTGTGTGTGTGTGTGCACGTGTGTGTGTGTGTGTGCATGTACATGCTCATTCAGTGGTGACTCTTTGCAACCCTGTAGCCCACCAGGCTCTTCTGTCCATGGAATTTCCCAGGCAAGAATACTGGAGTGGGTTGCCATTTCCTTCTCCAGGGGAATGTTCTCAACTGAGGCCTGGAACCAGTGTCTCCAGAGTCTCCTGTACTGACAGGCAGATTCCTAACCACTGAGCCAGAAGCCTATATATGTATATGCATGTGTGTGTGCATACTACATCTCCCTAAGCCAACTGAATACTGATTGGGTTGTTTCCGTGTCTTGGCTGTTGCAAAACGTGTTAATGTGATTGGGGTGTATGGATCTTTACAAACTAGAGTTTTCATTTTTTCCACATATATACTATATACCCAGGAGTGGGACTGTGCATCATATGATAGTTCTAATTTTCATTTTCTAAGGAATCTCCATACTGCTTTTCATTATGACTGTGCCAATTTACATTCCCACCAACAGTATAGGAGGATTACCTTTTCTCCACATCCTCTCTAGACAGGAGACTTTTTGATGATAGCCATTCTGACAGGTGTGAGGTGATACCTCCTCATGTTTCTGATTTGCATTTTTCTAATATTTAGTGATGCTGAGCATCTTTTTGTGTGTCTGTAGGCCATCTGTATGCCTTCTTTAGAAATGTCTATCTAGATCTTCTCCTCACTCATTTGTCAGGTTATTTCTTTCAATATTGGGTTGTATGAGCTGTCTGTATGTTTTGGATATTAACCCCTTGTCTGTCATATCATTTGCAAATATTTCCTCCCAGTTGGTTAGTTGTCTTTCATTTTGTTGATTGTTTCCTTTGCTGTGAAAAGTCTTTTAAGTTTTATTAGTTCCCATTTGTTTATTTTTGGTTTTATTTATTTTGCCTTGGGAGAGTGACCAAAGAAGAAATCGCTATGACTTATGTCAGAGAATATTTTGCCTAAGTTCTTTTCTAGGAGTTTCATAGTGTCATGTCTTATAGTTAGGTCTTTAAACCCTTTGGAGTTTATTTTTTTATACAAAAACCCTTATTTTTGTATATGTTGTGGTGAGTGATATATATATATATATATATGTATATATATATATATATATACGTACGTGTGTGTGTGTATTTCCGATTATGTATCTAAAAGAGGACTTTAAAAATCAAAATCAAATCCAACCATCATATCTGAACATATTAACAATTCCTAAATAGCATCAAATATTCAGTGTTTGAACTTCCAATTGAGTCAAAAGTATGTATGTGAATGTGTTGCCATCAACATGTGAGCATATATCTGCAGATAAATTTCTGTAGGTCTTCTTCATAAGTATGTCAAAGATAATCCCTCTAGTTGGTCTTTTTTGCTTTAACTTGTTACACTTTTTCTATTACTTTCTTTGTCTTCATTTATATGTAGTCACCTTACCTTTATTTATTCCATTATTTTTTTGCATTTTAATTAAATTATTTGATGATATTATGCTTGGTCACCAAAACATGTTTTCCAAAACATAAGTTTTAATAGCAGTGTATAATTCCACCAAATGAGGATCACTGATTTGTTCAACCATTTTCCTGTCATCTTTTGCAATTTTTTTTTCTGCTATTAAACATCACTACCTGGTACATCCTTAAAATTGTACCATTTGCATAATTAATACTATTGGTTAACCACTATTGCACAGTTTTCAACATATATGCTAAAACATAATTTAAAAAATCATTTAAATTAAAGATTTTATTTCCTATCTGGATTTTTCATATTTTCCTTCCAAATCATTGGCCCACTATTTTATTACCATCTTCTTCAGACTTTAGAAATACCTTTTTCTATTTCTGAGCAATCAAAACACATAGAGAATGAAACTATGCCGGCTACTGTTTACTGGCTATTATTTACTGAAATATCCTAATTTCCCCTCCTGATTGCCTTTGGTCACATAAACTACATGTAGGTTCTCTTGGGATATCCTGAAAAATGGTCTGCCGACAGTTGACCTTCCTGTCTGGACTGAGAACTTCTTTGTGTTGTCTAGGTGGTGATGAAGGAGGAAGGCCACTCACCTAGCTCTTTCTGGTTGACTGGGTTTCACCTTTGCCTTATCTGAGAAACTATTTTGTTTCTGCAAGAAGCTGTAATCACTGAAGATCTAACTCAATTATCCATACAGTTTTGTCCTTTGAATTCATGCATGAGAGGCAATACCCATTTTCTCACCTCTCAGTTCCTAAAGGCTGATTAATACTTCCTGAAGTTGTTGTTGAGGACTGCTTTTTTCTCATTTGCATCATTCTCTTTTTTGCCATAGTCATGCCTCCAAGCTAAGTACTTTATTCAGATCTCAGATGTCGCTTAGCTGTGATTGGCAGCCCTCAAGGAAATAGGATTTATTTTGATTGGAATGAGACCAAATGAGTGCAATGTGGAGCTTAAGGGGAGTGTTGATCAGATAGCATGTAGTCTACACTTCAGTGCAAAATATCTGAGACCTTCAATACTGAGCACAAACCCTATTTTTAGTTTCACCAATTGCCATTCTTACCTCTCTACCTGGTAAGGGAAGTAGGAAAAAAACATGGTGAAAAGTCCCCCTTTCCTGAGCTCTATGCCAAGCCACCTGTATGCATGCCCATTGAATCTTCACAACACTGAAGATGGAAACTACATCTCCACTTTCTAGACGAGATGATGGAGACTGAGAAAGAGTAAATCATTTAACCAACCATATTTTCCCAGTAAAACACAGAAATGAGATTGAAACCCAGGTTAACCTGGCCTTTAAGCCTGTGCGCTGTCTGCTAAGTCATGCTGATTAAAGTCTTCAAATGGCACAAGCTTGAGCCTCATCAGACTCTAAGCCTTTATCTGAATACATTATATTTTTCCATGTGTGTTTGTGCTCAGCCACATTCATGTTCAACTCTTTGCTACCCATGGACTATAGCCCACCAGGCTCCTCTGTCCATGGGATTTTCCAGGCAAGAATACAGGAGTGGGTTGCCATTTCATCACCTACTTTTCCATACTGCTAAGCTTCTCCCCGACATGCTTCTCCCTATTTCCTTCTCTTTCTGATGAATTCCTAGTCATTCTTCAATATCTGGCACAACTGCCAGTCCCTTCTGAAAGCCTTCCCTCAATTCTACAGATATAACCATTGTTTCTCTTCTCTGTGGTTCCACTATATTTATACACAGTAAAGATTATATTTGTTCTGTGTCTCTTTCCTCTCATGGTAGGTCTCCTGTCTTATTTGTTGTTGTATTCCCAGCCTATAACATGGTTCTTGTCACAAAGTAAATACAAAATACTCATTTCTTAAATTTAAATTGCTAATTTGTTAAAAAGTCAATAAAGTAATTACTGTTTGTGGACAGTAGATGAAGACAGGACATGTGTGGTATTTTGCCAGATCTATAGATTCTTAGAAAAAAAGCATATGAGAGGAGCAATCTCTTCTGGTTACTTGGAGGATGCCATGATTAGTTTGGGAATCAGCAGATAACCAAGTCCTCCTAATTTAGTTCTTCCTTTCCTCTGATAGAGGGAAAAAAAGAATAAAGAGAGGACCTGGAGGGAAAGATGACTGCAGCCTTTCCCTAGGAGATGTGTGGCCTGAGTGAAGGGATCAGTGATGCAGATTCCATCTTCCTCATCAATCTCTGTATTCTCGTTGGCCTCACATTTGCTGGGTTAAGACTCCTCTGCTGATTGTTGAACACAGACATTTGTGTAAAAAAATAACTCCATACCCTCAGCAAGGAAATGTTCTCACACACAGGAGTATTTCTTGCAGCTTTCCATCTGGGTGTAAGGCAGCAAAGATAAGGAAGAGCTAAATGTGTAGAGAAATGGACCCATCTTTGTGAGAATGACTGTTACAATATTGTGTTTTTAGGGGAGAGAAAGAATGGGCCCAAAATCCTCAGAGGGAGGTGAAGTTGCTCATAAGTTAAAGAACACAGGCTTAGATCATAACTTCCCAAGTTTTGAAGAGAAGCACAGGGAGGTCTATCCAAGTCCAGCTAGTTGAAAACACTCGGCATTTCCCTGAGGACCACAGCAGGGGAAAGCAGCCCCCAAAGTGGAGACCAGGAATGGAGCCAGGCCTGCAGGAATGAAGGGTCATGAGCACTGTGGAAATCTAAGCACTACTGTCAGTCTTGCAGCCAGGAAGTGATAAATGTCTATATTTCTTTTATTTGTCCCCTTAAAAATAATCATGAAATTCTGTTGGCCTTCTTCTTGAACCTAAGTGTTTGATATTTGGCAAGTAAGTAGACCTCAAATATAAGTGATCCATTAAAAAGAGTGTAAGTTCCCACATGAATAACCTTCAACTTTAACATTTGGAAGTTTGAATATTTTCTTTCTCAAAGCAAAAGTTCCTCTTAGACATATTTGAAGAAATATTTGAAAGTTGTTAAAAGAATATATCCTAAGAGTTCTCGTTACAAGGGAAAAAACATTTTTTTCTTTCTTTTTAAAAAATCTATATGAGATGATGAGTGTTAACTAGACTTACTATGGTAATCATTTTACAATATATATAAAACTCAAACCATTATGCTGTACTCCTTCAACTCATACAGTGCTATTTGTTAATTATATCTCCATAAAACAGGAAAAATACCTAACAGTATGTTAAAAGCTGTTGTTTTCCTTATATACTTATCCTTAACCTCAGTAATAAATGTGATCAATAATTACAAACTGCAAGTTAAATATGATCCAATTTGGATGATGAACTCATCCACATGGTACTGAAGTTGCTCCATATTGAATTTTTATTTTTGTTCAACAACGTCTTTGTAAGTAAAAGTTACAAAACAAGACTCTCAGCATGTATCTGGCAAGCAAATTATAAATAATATTTCAGATAAAAATCATGGATGGTTACTAAAACTACTGGATGAAAATTGTGATGATAAATGGGCTACTGAATTAAGATACCCATTAATTACAAAGAGAAAATAGTAACTTTATAAGGGAGAAATCTGACAGATCCCACTATTATCAAGTCTTGAAATTAACCAATACCAGTGGTAATTAACCATCCTTTGCCTCCCAACATGGGGCACCAAGAAGGACACACCATTACTTCCATGACAATCTTGGCAAAGATACATAACATGAATCTAACCATGAGGAAACATCAGACAAACCAAAATTAGGGATATTCCACAAAACAACTGGCTTGTACTATTCAAAAATGTCAAGCTCTCTTAAGACAAACAGATTGAAGAACTTTTCCATATTTTAGGAGACCAAAAATAAATGACAACAAAATGTAATATATGATCCTGAATTGGAGACTAGAACAGAAAAAATACAATTATTACAAAACACATTAGCTGAGTTGGTAAAACTCAAATAAGATGTGCAGATTAGGATATAGTACTGTGACCAATATTAGTATCCAGATTTTAATAATTGCCCTATGGTTAGATAAGAGAATGCCTATATTTTTAGGAAATGCACAAATATTTAAAGGCAAATAGGCACAATACTCCTAACAGTTCAGTAATAAACATAATGATATGTTTTAAAAACTAGTCCGTGTGTGTGTGTGTGTG
This sequence comes from Cervus elaphus, assembly GCF_910594005.1. Taxonomy (NCBI): domain Eukaryota; kingdom Metazoa; phylum Chordata; class Mammalia; order Artiodactyla; family Cervidae; genus Cervus; species Cervus elaphus. The sequence goes on along the minus strand of NC_057837.1, from coordinate 8,738,673 downwards.
TGTGTGTGTATGTGTGAGAGTGTGTGTTTATGTGTGTGTGTGCCGAGGGGATGGAGAAGAACAGAGCAAACCTGGTAAAATCTTAACATGGAGAATTCTGTGTGAAAAGTAAGTAGGAATAAGAATTCTTTGTACTGTTTTCGAGACTTTTTCTGTAAGTCTGAAATTATTTCAAAATAAATTATCCCTTGGAGTCCAAAGGATCCAAGCTTCACTGTCTGATGAAGGCAACCACGATCACACAGCTAGTTTGTGGCAAATCTAAATCTTAAGAAGATGAGGCTTTCCCCCTCTACAGTCTGTTTCTGCATAAACATAAGCTAGGTCTCAAGAGACTACAGAGAGCTTGTAATGTGAACGCATTCTAGAGCTACCAAGTTGCAAAGGAAATGAGCTTTGGCTTTGCTGCTCCCACCTGTCTCTTTTTTGGGGAATAGCCTAGTTCTGATGACTCTCTTGGCCTAGGAGAGATTATCTGTCTTCCCCCCACATCCCCCAGTTACAGCTCCACACACCTGGGAGGCTCCGGAGGAAAGCAGACCCCACAAGAGCTCTCCTAAACCCTCAGTGATCAAAGTTAAGAACGTAGTCTCCAGCCTGGGCTTGTCTGTGTTCAAATTCAAGTTCTACCCCTTTATGACCTATGTGACTTTGGGCAAATTACTTTGCCTGTATTTGGGTAAAATGTAGGTAATAACAGTATCTGCCTTTAGGATTACTGGGAGGATTGAATGTGACAACTTATGTAAAGTACTTAGCATGGATCTTGGCACATAATGTTAGTGCTAAGAACATGTGACTTGCTAATTTTATGATTAAAATGGGTAGTTAGTATGAAGTCCAGGTTCTCACACCTGAAAAAGTGATCTAGAAAATGACTCAGCTGCTAGAGGATTTTGCATATGTATATGGAGTTAACTCTCAAATATCTATGAATTGTTAACATTTTGGCCAGAAACCAGGTCATGCAATGACTGTTTTACCTTTCTCTCCAGCAAGGAAACTGATCGTTAAATTAGAAAGAGAATTGGAAACAACATAACTGTCCCTCAGAAGGAAACTAGCTAAATACTTTATGACATTCATAGTCATTGGAATGATAAAAAGCAATCAACAAGAGTGAGGTAGATGAAGACGTAATGGAATGGAAGGACATCTTATTCATATTGAGAGTAAGAGGAAAAAATGCAAATAGAATGATAGAATGTATAGTACGCTTGCAAGTTTTTTAAATGTTCACATGGAAAAAGGAATTAGACAATTGTATTCAAAACAGTTAAGGAATGAGACTGGGAAAGGAGTGGGCACTTAATTATAGTGTGTGTGTGTGTATATATATTTCCCTGGCAACTCAGTGGTAAAGGATCCACCCTCCATGCAGGAGACGTGGGTTCAATCCCTGGTTTGGGAAGATCCCCTGGGGAAGGGAATGGCAACCCACTCCAGCATTCGCACCTGGGAAATCCCACGGACAGAGGAGTCTAGCAAGCTACGGTTCATGAGGTTTCAAAAGAGTCGGACACGACTGAGCAACTAAACAATGACAATGTGTTTGTGTGTGTATTTATAAATTCAGTATTATAATAGCTCTGACTGGTTCCTAAAGATTTCACAGGAATTGCCAGAGCCACTAGCTAGTGGATCCAGCCATTGTTCCCAGAGGCTCTTGCCAGATTGTCAGAGTAAGTCTGGAAGAGAAGGTAGAGAGCTAAATAAAACTTAGCAACCAACAGCAATAAGGACTACTTAAGTATTCATACGCTATCTTAACATCACTATTTAGCTAGCAAAACAAGTATGATAGAACACTATGGTATTTCAGAATATTATTATAGCTCATAATTATGAATTATAGTTTAAAATATGAATCGATATGGAAAAAGAAGGCAGCCTAAGTGGAAGAATACAGGTAGGTTCAATAGGTGCATTGTTTCACAGAGAAACATTTAAAACCTGAGGTCTGTAGGGGAGAAATGAATAAAAAGGAACTTTGGTAAAGATACAGAATGGTCTACTTTCTTTCCTGTTACACAGATGAGGACATGTGGTCCAAGGGTCAATTGATGAGCCCAGGGCCCCACACTGAGTTAATTCTGCAAACATGGGCTGAGGTGCCTGCAGGACTCAAGTAGGCAACTATCCACGGGTATGAAGCCCAGAGAGGACTAAAGCAACGATGAGACCCAGTGCCGGCCCAAAGGAGGCTGCAGTTGCTCATCTCCATCAATTCTGCCCACAGAGAATGCAGATCTACCCTTGCCAGTGCTTCTTCTTTCAAGAAAAGGCAGATACTTATAGGAAATATTTTGACTGCAAATGTTGGTCAACTAAGACATGTGATCATACACTATTGGACTTGAGCAGACAGAAGGTACCCATGGGATGGACCAGTCTCACCGCCACTGATTGCCATCAATGGGAAGCTAAGACAACCGATCCTTGGCAGAGCTTTCTCCAGTTTCATTCCATTTGTCCCTAATCCCAAATCTCAGCCATATACTTATTATAAAATTACAATCTTTTTAAGAAAGGAAGGAGCATCTGTAAGGTACCAGACAAGAAACTGAGATGAGAAAACAGAGCAAAGAAGGAAAATGTAATTGGAAACAAGAAGCAGATTCTGGCCTTCAAGAAGCTTAGAATCTAGTGAAGTAAGAAGAATCATGTACATGATGCTATAATAATTAATTATTACAGAAAAATTAAATTGGGAGGTGCTGCAGGAAACTGCTACAGTAGCTGATTCAATCTAGTTGGGTGAAGGAGGATATCACTAAAGGAAAAGAAACGGGATTCAACAGGAGGAGAAGGGAGAGGCATCGAGGCTCTCACGCCAGCAGAGGAAAGTCACTGGAGAGTGCCCAAGCCTGGTACATTGAAGGAGAGGAAGGAAACTGGTGCTGTGGGAAAATATGGCATGTGAAGGCATGGTGAAAGTGTTTGCCAAGACCAGTGTGAACCTTATTCTGTGAAAGATGGGACTGGTACTTGCTTTTGTGGGGGCAACACGATTCTGCTACTGTTTTAGAATATCTTGTCTGTCATGTAACAGATGGACTGGAACCATGAGAAGTTGACAGAAGAAGGACTGGTTAGTTAGCTATTTTAGTTGCTGAAGCAGTGAACTAGAGTAGAAACAGTGAGAGCAGAACAAACAGGATGGATACAAGAGTCATTATAGGGATGACGTTTATGGAGCTTCGCCACTGAAATGAACACCTTGGACAAAGCTGCATGGTGACTTGGAGATTTCAGGTTCAAAGGTCTTGGAGGAAATGGTGCCCTTGGTGATATAGGAAGCAGAAGTGGGAAGATGATGAATCTCACATTAGGAGGCCGATTTTGCCTGTTTGTGGGCGAGGAGAGGCTGGGAGCACAGGGTCCAGTAGGATATGAAAACGGATCCTTTATAATTTGAAAGACAAATCAGAATTAGAGATTCTGATTTCTCAGCAGAGTAGGGGTTAATAAAGTTGAAATTGTGGGAGTTATGGAGGTAGTTCAGAAAGAGAGTATTGAGTGTCAAGAAGAAAGGGATTTGACAGTAGAATCTTGGAAAATAGGTGCATTTTAAAGGTATGAGGATGAAGAACAACTAAATAAGGAAAAAGGAATCCAAAATAATTAACACTAGCTTCCGTTTATCAAGTGTGTTGTCTGTGCCAGACTTTGGGCAAAGCCTTCATGTAAATATTTTATTTAAGCCTCATATTAACTTTGTGAAGCGGCTGAAGCTCAGGGAGGTAAATTGAAATACGAATATAAATAACCAGGTTCACAGAACACATCTAAATGGCTAATAAACATTTGAAAAGATGCTCAACTTCTGTGGTAGTTGAAGAAATGCAACAGATTTGTAAAAATGTTAAGGGCTATAATACTTCTGGGAAGGGCTACTCAAATACTACTGGTAGAAATGTGAAATGGTGTAGTTTTTAAGAAGGCCATCTGGCAACGTCTATTAAAATTAATGTACACATTAAATACAAATTAAATATACACGTGTCTTTTGATCCAACCATGCTTCAACTGGGAATTTATCCCGTAATATGAAATCACCAGCCCAGAGTGGAAAATGTCTGAAAACAAATTGGAATATCCATCAATAGGGGAATGGCTGAAATTTTTATGGTACTTTCATAATATTTAAAAGGATAAGTTAGTTCTATGCCAGTTCATTTGTAGGGATTTCCACAATGAACTGTTAAGTGAGTCAGGCAAGAAGCAGAGAAGATTATAAAATATGATCCCATTTCTACAAAGCAAAACAAAAAAGTACACATCTGTGTAAATGTCACATGTGTGTGTATGGTTTGTTCACCCAGGGTTATAGTTGATGACTTGAAGGGATAAAAGGAAATATAATCAACAATGTCAAATAAATGACCACAGAAACAGAAGGAGCTGAGACTAAGAAAAAGCCTTTGGATTTGGCAATGAGGAGGCCACACGTGGCCTTTGGAAGATAGGTTGCAGATGACAACTTGAGGAAGAGTCATATTCCAGGAGGCAAAGAGCAAGGACACGGTGAAGAAGCAGGACCATGACGGCTGACAATGCTCTGGAGGTAATGACAGGGTAATGAGAAGGCTGTGATCTTGGCAGGGAAAGAAGAGCTAAGGCTGAGTTTCCTTATGTTTGGTAGGTTTGGGCTTCCTTTGTGGCTCAGCTGGTAAAGAATCCGCTTGCAATGTGGGAGACCTGGGTTTGATCCCTGGGTTGGGAAGATCACCTGGAGAAGGGAACAACTACCCACTACAGCTTTCTGGCCTGGAGAATTCCATGCATTGTATAGTTCATGGGGCAACAAAGAGTCGGACACGACTGAGCAACTTCACTTCACTTGGTATGTTTGGGTTTTATGTTGGTGACTGTTGGAGTTTTTACATTTTTCTGTCTTTTTGAGTTTGAGACCAACGTATCATATCTGTAAGTTAAGATGAAAGACAGGTGCAAGAGCCGGGCCGGGTCCTAAAACAGTTGGCAGGGAAAGCGGAAGAGCTCTTATGGTCCTCTCACTTGGACCTTTATTTTGCTAATGTTCCAAAAAGACAAATTGCTCCTTTAAGAGATATCATTTTAAGATTCCTGAATGGGAAAAAAAAAAATGTAGTTGCTGATCCAAGCAAGCCAATCACTATCCCCATTAACCTTCACTCAATGATGAGATTCTTAAATAACTGTGGTAACCTTTCTGAAAGCCAGGACACCAAAGCAAATCCCAAGTCCCCGAGTAAAAGAAAACCCTGAGGAGCAAACATCTTCTAGGGACAATCTAAGCTGTTGGCCATCACCCGCGGCTGCTTCCTCTTGTTCTGGGTGCCTCTTATCCTCAAGCCCCGTGATGGCTTGCTCATCTCTCTCCTGCCTCCCTGTCACAGGTCTAGTTGCTTCTCTGTGGCATGCTCACCAGCACCCACTGGCAGGCCTGCCGGCTCTCTGTTCCCTTGTCCCAGTCAAGTGAAAGGACGGTGAGAATGACTCAGACCTTCTCCTTGTATGTTCCTCCTCTAGCTCCTCAAACTGGAGTAGCTTCCAGGAAACCACTTTGGAGAAGTTACACGCCCTCCCTCCCACTGAAGAAGCGACTCAGCAGGCCAGTGAGATGGGCCACTGGTCACTGCTCTTGCCCAGCTGGCTACCATCTTGCGAGGTCTCCCACCTCCAAAGTTGTTCTCCGTTCTCCTCCTGTTGCCATGGGCAGAGTCGGCTCACCAGGGCATGACTTCCCCACTCCACAAGCGGGGCCTACATTCTCCAGCCTCTTTAGAGACTAGCTAGCTGGGATGGGGAGAGAAAGTCAATTCAAGCAACAGGAACAGCTGTGTTAAAATGCAGAGTCTAGTAGGTCGAGGTGGGCCCCAAACTCTTGTATTTCTAACAAGCTCTCAAGTGATGCCAATGGCACAGACCACACTTTGGGCAGAAAGGATTAGAACAGTGGTTTCCCAACTTAGCTGTACTTTGGAATCACCTGGGGACCTTTTAAAAACAGGCCACATTCTGGACCAATTAAATCATAGTCTCTGGCAATGCGACACAGCAAACACTATTCTTGAAACTTCCCATGTGATTCCTAGAGAACAGCCAAATTTGGGATTGCTGATTTGAAATGATGAGCTCCTTTGCAAGGGCTAACTATGAATAACAAACATCAAAGGATCTAGGAAATGCAAAGCTGAGACTTAAGCTAAATTCTCTAAGTTAAAAAAAAAGGAAAAAGGGTCAATAGTGTTTACCATTATCACCATGCTTTGGCTGAGCACCATGATCAGTTTGGGGGGTGACATTTCTAGATAGATAGTGATATGGACCGTGCCCAGAGAACAGTGAGTTAATCTTATTTAAAGGCTGTAGCAGTTGTCTTCACATAACCCAAAGTCTGTCACACACACACACACACACACACACACACACACACACAACTCTACTATTCCTTCCATTTTCAGTTGAAAGTGGCCTTGACCCTTTAGATAAGTTTTCTCCCTCATTTAAGCAGACTCCACCTATCTTGGTCTATTCCCAGCAGCAAAAGGGCTGGATCTCAAACTCAGTCTTAATACACGGGCTTTGTCATATCTCTGCAATGACTTTTTTCTATTTTATAGGTAAGTATATGAAATATACATAAAACATCAGTATGGATGTGACTGGTTAAAGACAGTACTGACTGACTTGTATGAGTGATAATGAAGACAGCTGAGGAAGCACACATTTTTGTCCAGACAACCATAAAATGCATACATTTTTGGCAATGTCGACTCCTACAGGGGAATCTGACTTAAAGAGGCCAAAACACATGAAAATACTGTGGTTCTTAAAATCACTTCCTTGGGATCTATTCCAACATTTAACAGTAGCTACAAAATGGTAATCTCATATTGTTGAATTAGGAAGCATTCGCAATCTGTTCATGCTTTGTTTATTCTGTGTTTAAGATTTAATGAAGATTTGTTACTGGGAGCCAGAGACAAGAAAACTTAAATGCTCTCTGCCTGAGAGGTTTTAAATGACCCTAACTATCTTGTTCTGTGAGTAGCTGTGTCCCTAGATAATGATTCTTGAGAAATAGTTTCAAAATTGGGAGTTAGAAACAGCAGACGAAAGGGTACAAATAAATTAGGATTGATTTACTGGTTTACACACACACATGTATGCATGCACACACATGTGTGTGCACACACATGAATGCACACACACACACACACACATAATTATACATTACTTTCCTGCCTTTGCCTCAGAGACAACGGTGTTAGAAAAATAGCCAAACTGCAAACCCAGGTTAACATATGCTTTAGGTTCTTAATTTATCACTTTCAGTCATTTGCAATATCACAACTATAGACTCACTGATTATTTCAGTAGGTGGTATATGATGGGTTTAGAGGTCAGAATATAGATGAATGGGTCAAAAACTTGAATTCAAAGTCTCACCCCTGCCACTTCATAGCTATGTGAACTGGAGGAAATGGCCTGACTTTTCTAGGCCTCAGCTCCTTTAGGAGTAAAATGAGCATAATAATACACTGCAGGATTGTGAAAGGTTTAAGTGAGGTCATATATGAGACATACAAAACAATGACTGAAATATAAAAGGCACTCAGTAACTGGTAGCCAGGTACATCTTCGTCATGTTAGTTCCATAAATGGAAATTTTACGACGGAAAATAAAGCCTTAAAGTAAATGTAAATTGTACCCAACAACCCACAGGAATGACCCCACCTAAAACTCACTTTCTAAAAGGTAATTGACTAAACTCTAGTCACAGATAGACACTAGTCACAGTCTTTATCATCCCCATATAACTCCATCAACTTGACCTGGGACTGGAATCCTTGGAATCTTCCTTTTACCCGTGGAGGCTGCTTGGTGGTTACATCTCAATGGCAGTCATGCTGAATGTAAACCTCCCTCTTCTTCCTCCATCCCGTCTCTCTCTCCTCTTCCATTTTTCTTCCCTGCCCACCCTCACGGTCTTTCATATCCTCCCCCTTCTGCATCCTTGCCAGGCAGTTTTAGTTTTGTTCTAAATCAGATAGTTATGGAAGAGCTAAGATACAGTTCAAGCAGATTTAAAGCTCGGTTCTGTCTAAGCAGGAGTCCCTGCCTAGTGTCTTTATCACTTTAGTGCCACTGATGAGTCAGAGGCCTGCAGGAAAATCCAGAAAATTCTCTCCCTAGAGGAGGGAGCAAACTCGATCCACTCAAAGTCTTTGAGTTAAGATGTCCACATCCTTACAGTGAGGATTACAATGTCTGCCTTCATTGTCTCATCTCAGAGTTTATACCAGGATAGACTGAAATAATAAATAGGATGAAAGCACTTAAATCTAATGTCAAAGACTAGACATATGCCACTGCATTCCTTAGGCCTCTTAATTAACCAGCAGTCAGAGTGAAATGCACAGAAAGCGTACCGTACCTCTGGTCAGTCATTAGAAATTCCGCCCTGGGGACTGACCATGAAGATGCTGAGAGTCAGCTTTAAATTCAGATTAGAACAGAGGAAGAGATGGAGGGAGCTAAGATTTGGTATAGGACTTCAGAGGTCAGAGTCCAGGTATTGATACATCATGATATTATTCTATTTAGGATTTCTCAACTCATAGTATAATGTAAACACACAGGCACACATACACACACATTTTCATTTCATTTTGCTTTGTTTAGTTTTTAATAATATTCCTGTGGTTCACAGCCAAGAGAGATGGGTGAAGGGACTGGAAATAGGGTTGGGGAACATCAACTTTTGCTTAGAAGCCTAGGCTCCAGAGCATCTCTGCAAATATTTGAACCCAGATTCCAATATTTACCATCTATGTCACATTGAGCACATTATTGAATGCTCTGTGCCTCCCAGTTCCTTCATCAGTAAAATAGGCGGGGATAATAGTACTTAACTCATTAACTCATTAAGTTTGTGTGAGGCTTAAAGGAGAAATTCCCACACATTGTTCAACACATTCCTGGAATTTAATAGATTCCATATTTATTCTTTATTATCATGATTCTTATAATGGTATGGCTATCCAATATCTTTCCTCCATTCTTTTTCATACAGATTCCTCACTTAATTGGGGATGACAGTGTCCCAAGCTTGAAAACTACATTTTCCAGTTTCCTGTATAGGTAAGGTTTACAATATAACCAAATTCTGTCCAACAGGATGTAGGTAAAAAAAGTTTGGTCATGTCTTTAAGAAAGTTCTCTAAAAGTGCATGTTATTCAGCTAGCAAATTACTTGCATCTTCCCTCTTCTTCCTGCTCTAAATTTGTATGTAATAGCTAGAGCTGTGGCATCTGTCTTAAGACCATGAGGCAAACGAGAAAGTGGAAAGGATAGGAGATTAAGAATATGGAAGACTAAAATATCAATAGTATCATGGAGCTACCATGCCAGTCCTGAACTGTCCCTTTGTAAAATTCTCTTGCCTGAAAGAAAAAAAAAACAAAACACTCACACCATGTTTAAGCTACTGAGCTTGATATTATCATTACACCAATAATGGGTCTAGTTCAACGCTAGACACTTGAGAAATCTAAAGCTCTGTTAATGTTATGCTCCTGCCTAGAGTAGAGAATGTCTTCTTTCACAAGACTCTAATTTAGAGATGGGATGTGGACCACTCTCATTGCCAAATTTTTTGCAACTTAGCCTTGAAAAAGCACCTGATTTCCTCATGACACAATGTGAGAGGAGGATGCAATCCAAAATAAATAAATTAACTAAAATTTGAAGTAATAAAAAGCTAACAATGTCTGCAAGAAAATAAAAAGTAATTTATAAGGACACAATCTAGGTCAGGGAAAGTCAATGGGGGAAACAAGAATAGGATAAAGGAAGTATGAGAAAGAAGGGGACTGATTGTGAAGAAAGAAGAGATGAATGAACTGTACACAGTACACAGTTAAGCAAGAATTGCTCACAAATAGTGACCCCATTTTGAACAAAATGATAATGCCTTCCCTTGAAATCTAGTTCACAGATCAACTCAAAATTTAAATTGCATCTATTCTGTTGAACAACCAACAACCATGTATTCTGTGGAGATGGGAAATGATGGAAGTCCTGAGTAGGTCAGATTGGTTGAGGAAGGACAAAGCTGGAATCTGTGGAGATGGTGATGCATGACTGAATTTGAGGTAATTTTGAGGGTACTTACTCATATAGTGCTTACTCATACACTTGGTGTAAAGTCTGAGGGAAAGAGAGGAGTCAAGGCTCTCGGCTTAAACAATTGAATAGGTAATGGGACAGTTTACTGAGATGCAGGAGGAATGGTAGGAGAACATGGAGAAATCACTCTCTCTCTCTCTCTCTATTTGCCATTTTAAACTTGAAATGCCTATTAAAGAGCCAGGTGGTGCTAAAGAACCTGCCTGCCAATGCAGGAGACCTAAAAGATGCAGGTTCCATCTCTGGATTGGGAAGATCCCTGCAGTAGGAAATGGCACCCACTCTAGTATTCTTGCCAAGAGAATCCCTCGGACAGAGGGGACTGGCGGGCTACAGTCCACAGCGTCACAAAGAGTCGGACACGGCTGAGAGTCTTAGCACACACACATTAAAGAGCCAGGTGAAGCGGTTGAGCAGGCAGTGTGACAGGGAAGTCGTGGAGCTCAGGGGAGAAGTCTAGACGGACACAGATATCCGAGACAGGATTCCAGGCTATGAGCTGGGACAGATGACCAGCAGACAGACAGGCATTCCGACATTCAGTTATCTGGTAGAAGAGGAGAAGAAATCAGGAAAAGATACTGAGGAAGAACAGCCAGTGAGCAGGAGGAAACCAAGCGAGTATGATGCCCTGGATGAGAAAGTGGTCACCCATGGTACATGCTGCTGGGAGACCAAGGAAGATGAGACTGGAAACGTAATCCCCGCCTTTGTGAGCTACAGTCACCGGCTACTTAGTCAGAATGGTTCCAGTGGGATCATAAGGGTGAAATCTTGGTTGGAGCAGAGAGGTTTCTCTTGAGAAGCTTCTCATTTCTCTCCCAAAGAGAAACCGGAAGATAAACTGGTGGAGACAAGAGTAGAGATAATGATTTCAGTTTTGTGGTGAAAGAAAGCAAAAAGACAGGGATTGGGGTGCCAGCTTCTGTGGGGTCACTGTTTTTTTTTTGTTGTTGTTGCTTCCGTTTTTTATTTTGTCTATATCCCAAAGGGAATGACTTTGTAATAAGGGAAGACATTGATGTTTTCATAAGGTAAGTGGATAATTCTAGGAGTGAAGTCGCTGAGAAGGCAAAAAAAGGCAGAGTCAGGGCCCAGGTGGAGGTTCAGTCATTCAGAGGAGGAGTAAGACTGTCACCTGAAAGATGGGGGGAAATTCTCCATTAGGAAAGCCCCATGAGCCTCTCTACCAGAGTACGTGGCCTAGACGGAATGAGTAGGCAAAGACACAAATTTGGTTTATTCACTATAGCAGTATTATATTTTCCAAAAATGCTTGGAAGCTCAGGGTTGGTTGCTGCTGGTCAAAACTAGTCTTAGTTAATAATCTGTCTTAGTTTGGATTCCTCCAGAGGCAAGATATTGAGATAAAGATTCCAAGGCAAATCGTTTATTTTCAAAGTGATCCCAGGCAAGAACAGTGAGCAAACAGGGAAACGAGACAGAGACAGGAAGGCTGCTGCCTGAAGGGCATCATCCAGAAAGTTATCACGGTGGGGAGCGGAGGCGGGCTCCAACTGGAGAACTCTGGGAGATGGGGTAGGACATGCCTCAGAGTCATCCCCCTCTCAGGGTTTGGGACTTGAACTGTTTATCTACCCACTTCTGTCATTTCCTGGTTCTAGGTTGCTCCAAGGGCCCCCTAATTCCCTGGCAAGTTCAGTCTGCACTGTGCATGGGCAGAGTTGGCAGGAAAAGCTGTCAGGCAAAGAGATGCAGGTGTTGAGATCTGGAGGTGCAGCTGATGGACCAAGGGGATGTCGGTGGGATTCTGATGTGTGCTAAGTTGCTTCAGCCATGTCCTACTCTTTGCTACCCTATGGCCTGTAGCCCGCCAGGCTCTCTGTCCACGGGATTCTCCAGGTAAGGGTACTGGAGTGGGTTGCCATGCCCTCCTCCAGGGGGTCTTCCTGACCTAGGGATTGGACCCACGTCTCTTATGTCTCCTGCATTGGCAAGCTAGTTTTTGACCCCTAGCGTCACCTATCAGGACAGGATCTGTTAAATGAGCCAAGGGTCATAGTTATATTTTGGCTTGTTTTGCTGGTTGGAAGGAAATACAGAAGTCCAATGGTCTCTCTCCTGGTATTTGTCAAAGAGCTCAAAACAGTATGAGTGACCACACGCTAAGGTTCCTCTCCCTGACTTACTTTCATTCTGGGGGTTTGGAACTAGAATAAGAAGTTAACAACCCACTTCTCATATATTATCTCATTTAACCCTGACACAATGCCTGTTTCAAGGGTATCATTGGCTTCATTTCATAGAGTAAGAAGCCAAGTCATAACAGCTTCTTCAAGACTGGCTCAAAATCATATCAGTTAGGTATATCAGGGCTCTCAGACTCTAAAGCCTAGCTCTCAACTTGTTAGAGAAAAAATAAAAAAACTGGATCTGATTTTATCATTTACCTGATTCCCCACCTGTCAGGAAAAAGTGATGAGAACTTACTCTGGCAATCTCTTTGAAGGACAATTTATTTGGAGAATATACAACACAGTATTTCTGGTTTTATTTAGCTATTGTATTTCCTTAATTTGTGGGCAGACTTTTCTAAGAGGAAAAATTATATAAAATAAAATGTTTGGAAGCGTCTCACAGTGTGACTGAGTCATTAAAAAGAAGAGTCATTAATAATGCATTGACTTTGATTATACTTCTTTCAGTCACTGGGAGCTGTCAATAGAGAATTACTACTCTCTTCTGACAAAGTCAAAGTCATGTAGGTCTCTAAGATGCATGTGATTGTTCTAGCATTGCAAAAATGGGAAATTGTTCTCTTGTGGGAAATGCATTCCAAGGCCAGGGGGGCATCCTTAACATTCTGGAAGGGTTGTGGTCTAAGGATGGGATGGAGTGGGAAGTGAGAGAGGGAATGGAATTTAAAATAAATGAGAAACATCCAGCCAGTTAAGGATGGTTTGGTGAGCACCACCCCTGCCCTCCCTTTGTCAATGCAGCAGAATTCTTTCACCAAATCATTCCAGTATGCTCTTCTATGCTAGTAAATTCTCTATTGATCTTTGTGGTCTGCTTAATTACAAAGAAAGTTGGAATGTAAATGCGGACAGCTTTCAGATCTTAGGATGCACACCTTTTTCCTGTCTGAAAATACAAACCCACTGTAACAATTGGATTCTGAAATTGACTCAAGTCTTTCAGGCCCAGAGCCAAAGTCCATGTGCGTGGAAGGAAGAATGCTCAGCACTTATTTGGGTGAGTGTATCAACAGGCAATAACTCTCCCAGAACCCTCTGTGATAGAATTTATAGACTACTTAGAAGGGCAAAAAGAAACAATCTGCAATAAACATTTAAGGTGATAGGGAACCCTCAACATTCAGAGGCAGGAGGCATGAGAGCAGAATTCTCCTCATGTGCAAGGCATTCAGCACTTGAAACCCCAGGATGCCTGACCATGGGGTTCCCGGTGCCTCTAGGAATCCTGGAAAATCAAGGCTAAACATTTTATGAGGCTGAGAAAGATCTTCACCCCAACCGAGGCTCCCTTCATTCTGGTCAGAGAGCTGCTGTTGTCATCTGTAAGCTTTCAGCAGTAAAGCAGCACTTTTTTTTTTTTTTTTTAAATTCAGCTCTGCAGGGGTAAACTGTGCCAGGACCTCAAATTCATTAAAATTTCATTAACATCCACTTACGGAGTTGCCATTTATGTGCTGCATAGCATTTTCTGATAACGCTGCGGAGAGAGATAAATGAGGTTTTCCTCTTTGGGATCAGAAACAACCACATCCCTTCCCAGGCCAGGCAGTCACAGTCTAATCAGGCCGTGCTCCCTCCCTACAAACGTCCGGCTTGGAGGGTCCCCAGCGCTCCGCTCAGTGATGAGTCCGTGGACGCCTGTGTTCTGCCACGGCTTTGGCTGTGGAAGGGGCCTGGATGCTCAGCATCTGCTCTTCTCTTTGTCGTATTTCTCAACTTCCAATATAGAATATTTCCAATATACACAGGATCAAAATTTCATTTGCGCTTCTAGCAACTTTCCTCTTGCCTGTATTTCTGAACCAACTGTCAGATGTTATATTATGTCACTGATATATACCCCAAATACATGTTTCTAAACAAAAGAGGCTCTCACTTTTGTGGGTAAAGGAAGGACATAAGTTTAATAACTAAAGCACTATTACTATACTTTTAATTAATTAATAATTCCTCATGATCATTAACTGCCCCATTGATGTTCAAATTTCAAATTGTCCCATAAATTCATATTTTTAAATATTTTAAGACTGTATGAAACAATATCCAAATTTGAATTTTGATTGGAAGTGGTCAGTGGGTCTCTTTTATTTGTTCTTGATTACAAGTAATATAATGTAATTAAAATTATGAAAAAATAAATAGAGAAGTATGGGGAATAATTCTATGCACTATCTTTGTTGTATGAAGCAGAATAAACTAATGATATTTTGTTGTATTTGATTAAGATGGGATATCTTTTAAGTCATTATTTTTATAGATTTTTTCTTTCTCATTCTCTCTCTTCTTCCTGCCCTCCTCTAATTTGCATGTTGAAAAGTTGGATCCTTTGGTCTGTGATTTTCCAATATGAATTTCATTGGATCCATAGCATAATTTAACATATTCCTCTCTTCTCTGTATTTCCTATAAATGGGTAGTTATATCTAGAGAACTGATCAAATTTCACTCATTTTTTTTAGGGGGATGGAGCTTCCCCTGTGGCTCAGATGGTAAAGAATCTGCCTGCAATGCAGGAAGGCCCAGATTTAATCTCTGGGTCAGGAGGATCCCTTGAGATGGGAATGGCAACCCACTCCAGTATTCTTACCTGGAGAATTCTTTGGACAGAGGAGCTTGGTGGGCTACAGTCCATGGGGTTGCAAAGGGGCACGACTGAATGATTGACACTTTTAGGCGGATGGGGATGGCTAAACTACTCCGTAAGTAGTGATGTGGAAAAGTCATATACCATCTAGGGGATACAGTGGGTGTGTGTACATGTGTGTGTATGTGCGTGTGTGTGTGTGATGTTAGAGCTGTGGATGAGTGTTGCTCAGATACTTTAAGTTATTAAGGTTGCAAAACAGTGACTGCTTCATTCTGTCATTGCTCTGTCACTTATTAAGGAAACACTTCTAAAAGGAGAAACTTCCCTCCATTTAAGCTTTGCATCCCAGGTCTAGCACCTGTTTTTCCAAGTCCCTATCAACACATCCTCCTTCTCATACCCATCTCAACAGACTGTGCACTTGGGAAAAAATGAAAAGCCTGAAAGATTTTTATTTTCTTTTTCCAACATTTGTTGTTTTGAAAAGTAGTAGACATTCAAAAGTTATAAACAGTAATATAATAAGCAGCCTGATGGCTGGGAAACTTCTCCCTGCTTTTTTCATTTGCATTTCCCTGATTACTAATGAGAGTAAGTGTTTTTTTTTTTTTCATGTGTTTATTGGCCAGGCAGACATTTCAACTAGCCTGGTTTTCTGTGATTAAAGACCAAGAGTGTCAGATTCCACATGGGCAAGGGAAGGCAGGGGCAGAGGTTACAGCCGGCGCACACAGCTGCAGCTTCACTGGAGCCCGGCTTGAGCACTATTAGAAACGAGCATGTGCCCCACATGAGAATACCATTGGTCAGGCAACGTGGCAGGAAAACATGCTGGCAGAGTCCTAGACGGAGGTGCAGAGGTGATGGTGAGAAATCTCAGCATCTGTCAGAGGAGATCTGAGCATCAAAGCAGTCCTGTGTTGCCTGAAGAATTACACCTGAGAAAGTTTGCACGTGTGTGCTGTGTTGGGTGGAAAAAAGCATTAAGGAGAACAGGAGGCTTAGAAGCTGGAAAGACGTGGCAGGCAGAACAAAGGCAGGCTCAGCCTGGAGACATCAGTAACTGGAGTATCAAATGCCAGGAGAATCAAGCAGACAATAAAAATGGAGGCAGTGTGCCTCGTACCCTGCACATGGGGAGCAGTGGGCACCGTGGCCACCTGCAGATGTCCCTTCCCATCAGCTTTATTACCAGATTCTTGACTAGTGGGAATGTCGGCCCTGTGCTGCCTTCTCAAGAGAAGTTAGAAATCTAGATTTTACATAGAATCTCCTGATTTTTAAAAGCAACCTCTTTTTTTTAAAAAAAAAAAAACATTATGTCAGCCACACACTACATTGATGGCCTCCAGGTTACTATCTTTTCATGGGAGGGGTGCCTCTTTCTCGGGGAACAAACGTCATTTAGCCAGGGGCTTGGGTGTCTGTTCCCCATTCCACCTAGACACAATCATACTCGTTGGTTAGCAAGGAATTATCTACATGTCATGTGCTCTAGACACAATAAGGAAAAAAAATGGTTCCACCATAGGCATGACCAAGCAAGCTTCAACCTGCTCAGTTCTTTTGTTTGCTTGTTTAGTTGTTTTTGGTCTGATGATTTTTCCAAATTCAGCAGAGGGGTCCAAATTGCTGGTGTGTTATGGGTTGGGACATAAGGTCCCTGTAGAAATACTTTATCCTCCAATAGTAGATATAGCGTTTAAAAAGGCAACATGTTATAAAATGCAATTCATTCTAAGATGTGGCAGTATACTAAATATAAATCTTTGTATAGCAGGATGTTTCTAAAACACCTAAAGCGTTGCATATGAGGAATGAATAAAGACTAAGGATATATAAGTTACCCATTTTCAAATAACTGAAGGGCTGCCATGTGATAGAGAGTACCAACTTATTCCATGTAACACTGCAGAGTAAGAGTTTGGCAAGAAGTAGCTGAGAGAGGATTTCCTGGTGGTCCAGCGGCTAAGACTCTGCACTCCCACGGCAGGGGACCCAGGCCTGGGTTCAATCCCTGGTCAGGGAACTGGATCCCATGTGTCTCAACTAGGAGTTCCCACGCTGCAACTAAAAATCGAAGATCCCACCTGCCACAACTAAGATGCCCGCACAGCTAAATAAACAAAACAAAATGAATTTATATATAGATATATAAAGAAGTAGAAAGAAGTAGCTGAGAAAGAGACCAGAGCTTGGTTTAATATAAGGAAGAATTTCATAGCAGTACTTTTTGAAAACAGGAACACATGGCCTCAGGAATCAGTGAGTTTCTGGTCCCTAAAGACAGTCAAGTGATGTCTACCATGATGTGCAAGCAGAAAATGGTGGCATGTGCCTCCTCAGCCCATGAGATATTAATATATAAGTTCCTTTCTAACACTGTCATTAAAGATCCTATACAATTTAAATCCATAAAAAAGGGGAAAATAGCCCACTGAAATTTAAAGAGTAGGAACTTAAAAAAAAAAAAATACAGTTGGATCAAAGCATTTGATGAAGAGAAAAAAAAAAAGGTAAAACAATGTAAATTGATACAAGGCATGCATAAAAATGTTAAGTAACACTTATTATTTCAGTTATTCTGGTTAATATACCTCATAATCATAATGTAGGGTTTTATAACTATAACTAATTATATAGCTAAGGTCATTGGGGTTAAGTGATTTGCCTAAGGACATAAAAGAGTTATTATTTTTATCAGGAATTACAGTGAGAATTATGACTCTGAGCCAGGTTCCTTTTTGGAGAAGGCAATGGCACCCCACTCCAGTACTCTTGCCTGGAAAATCCCATGGATGGAGGAGCCTGGTGGGCTGCAGTCCATGGGGTTGCTAAGAGTCGGACACGACTGGGTGACTTCACTTTCACTTTTCACTTCCATGCATTGGAGAAGGAAATGGCAGCCCACTCCAGTGTTCTTGCCTGGAGAGTCCCAGGGACGGGCGAGCCTGGTGGGCTGCCGTCTGTGGGGTTGCAGAGAGTCGGACACGACTGAAGCGACTTAGCAGCAGGAGCAGCAGGTTCCTTATGTTTTGTATTTGAACTGCCACATACTCCAAACCATAATGATAAAAGGTTGACTTTATTAATCAAAAGACATTGCAAAAGTTAACATCAGGTGAATGATGACACAAAGAAGAGTCAGTGGGTCAAATATTTATTAATTATTTTTTAAATACTCTCTCCACATGGGGTCAAATGCGGTTCCTTTTACATACTATCTCATCTCATTTACTCTCATAATTAGATGAGGTGGGGATTCACCTCAACGTGACAGATTAGAGAAATTAATTAGCTTCTTTGCTAAGTCACTTCAGTAGTGTCTGATTCTGTGCGACCCCATAGATGGAAGCCCACCAGGCTCCCCCATCCCTGGGATTCTCCAGGCAAGAATACTGGAGTGGGTTGCCATTCCTTCTCCAATGCATGAAAGTGAAAAGTGAAAGTGAAGTCGCTCAGTCGTGTCCGACTCTTTGTGACCCCATGGACTGCAGCCCACCAGGCTCCTCCGTCCATGAGATTTTCCAGGCAAGAGTACTGGAGTGGGGTGCCATTGTCTTCTCTGAATTAGCTTCTTTAAGGCCGTGCAATTTGAGAAGATAACAGTTAGAATTTTTCACCTGGATTGTATCAATTAAAATATGCAGAAAATTCAAGGAAAAAAAAAAAAGCTGTTTAGTTTCAGGAGACCAGGTACTTTATCCAGTGATTACAGGGTTGTTTATTGTTTTTTGTTTTTTTAACCTTCCTGTGATTTTCTTTGCTATTTATTATACAAAATAGCTTTACTTGAACCACAGCAAATTAGTTATTATTAGTAATACAACTGATAACCATTTAATTCACAGGTGTTCCACTATGCTATTATTTTTTTGAAATAAAGGTGATTTATATTTTACAAACAGAAAGAATTAGAAATTAACTTTTGATGTATTCCAGGTGTGCTACGCCCTCCACAAAAGTTTTCCCTTTCTTGGCCATGAAACTGTCACGACTGCCTTTAAACTAATCATAATATTTCATTTCCTCTGCACCTGCAGAGGAGTCTGAAAAATTCTTTATTTGAAGTGAATTTGAGCTCCTTTTTGATTTGTTTAAATAAATATATAACATTAATATCTTATAGGCCTAGGGCAAAACTGAGTTCAGATATGGAAGAGAATACAATAATTATTATTTAATTGAGCGTTCAGTGAATAGTTTTTTGCCATTTTCAAATACTGTGTACCAAGCCACTCTAGCATCCATGAATAACATCAGTGTTTTATTGTAGGCCTACTGTGTGTGCTTGGGGCTGTGCTAGGTGATTTAGATATAAGAGGAATAATATCTTGACCCCTCATAGGACAACAGCAAAGGTCAAACAGCTGGTATTCTGTTATGCTATCACTGGGAATGTCTTGTTATTTTTCATCTCTCATGTCTCTTGGGTTTAGAGGAGTTTTCACGTTGGACACTTTATGGAACAACCATTTAGCTCAGCTTGCCTTGAAATCAGAAATCTTGGAGATGGAAATGAAAAGGCTAGCTGACGGGATTTGCCAGCATTAGTGACTCCCAGGGAGCTGAATTCACGGCTTAATTTGCAATACAACGCTCACTTATTAATTTGGCCACCTGCAATATCCTTTCTTTTCCTTTTCTTCTCATCAATTGCCTCTTCACCCTACTGCCATGTCTTCCCAGCAGCATCCCAAACACTGCTCCTAGCCTATTATTCACATTTTCAGTTTATTGCAAATTTATTTTATGCATCTGCCTCTCCAATTACACTCTGCAGGCATAGCATATTATTTTCTTCAGCATCTGCCCCAGGACCTAGGAATTAAAATGAATGTGTGGCTGAATGAATAGCTGGCTAGGTGGGTGTACTGCAATACGACTTCAGAGTCTCCAACCTATTCAGACTGCAGTCCCCTCCTTGGTACAGGAAGGCTGGAAAAAGTTCAGTGTGACAAAAGACCAGATGAGACCTGGATTTGTAACGCTGGCTTGTATCTTGCTGGTACTTTCTCCAATAAATGAACCTGTTGTGATTTCACTGCTTTGAGGCCTCCTTAACAGCCTTTCAATTCCTTCGTTTTAATGGCTCAAAGGAAGTTGTTACAATGTTTGCAATGAATGCAAATTATGGATCCATAATCCTGAGTGTCTCATAAAGAACCTCGCTAAACAGTTATTGTACCTATACAACAGCGTCTCTTATGAAATTTCAATGAATCAGCTTTAAACAAAACCATTCTCGCCCAAGTCTGTAGTGTGCAATTTTATAAGAAACTCAACAGGCTTTTATACACCCCTCGCTCAAAAACATCCTGCATAGTGGAAGAAAAAACCAGAACACTGAAAATGAGGCTTACAAAAGACTGACATTCTGAGGTAGATAACACTTCTTTCAGCTAAATAGTAAAAACTTCTGGTTTTATTTATTCTGTCACATGGGTACTTCTTGTGGGGAGAAAATTATAGCTTCATGGAATCAAAACCAACCACAGAGGTTATTTGAAAATATGTTCACTCAGTTTAGTTCAGTCACTCAGTCATGTCTGACTCTTTGTGACCCCATGAATCGCAGCATGCCAGGCCTCCCTGTCCATCACCAACTCCCAGAGTTTACTCAAACCCATGCCCATCAAGTCGGTGATGCCATCCAGCCATCTCATCCTCTGTCGTCCCCTTTTCCTCCTGCCCCCAATCCCTCCCAGCATCAGGGTCTTTTCCAATGAGTCAGCTCTTCCCATCAGGTGGCCAAAGTATTGGAGTTTCAGCTTCAACATCAGTCCTTCCAATGAACACTCAGGACTGATCTCTTTAGGATGGACTGGTTGGATCTCCTTGCAGTCCAAGGGACTCTCAAGAGTCTTCTCCAACACCACAGTTCAAAAGCATCAATTCTTTGGTGCTCAGCTTTCTTCACAGTCCAACTCTCACATCCATACATGACCACTGGAAAAATC
This sequence comes from Cervus elaphus, assembly GCF_910594005.1. Lineage (NCBI taxonomy): Eukaryota > Metazoa > Chordata > Mammalia > Artiodactyla > Cervidae > Cervus > Cervus elaphus. The sequence continues at coordinate 8,717,726 of NC_057837.1, read as the reverse complement.
ATAGCCTTGACTAGACGGACCTTTGTTGGCAAAGTAATGTCTCTGCTTTTTAATATGCTGTCTAGGTTGGTCATAACTTTCCTTCCAAGCAGTGAGCGTCTTTTAATTTCATAGCTGCAATCACCATCTGCAGTGATTTTGGAGCCCCCAAAAATAAAGTCAGCCATTGTTTGTTACATATATTTAAAAATAGCACCCTTCCCTCATTTTATATTGAAGCTTATAAAACCGTTTCATATTTGCATTATTTCATCTCATCCTCATAACAGTTCCGTGCTGCTGGGTTCATGCTACTGTTGTCAGCTTACATACTTTGCCTCTAGTTTAAAAACATTTTATACAATCCTCCACGTACCCACATGAGTGAACTTTTTAGCGTACACACTCGATATCTGTTATCATTCAGATCAATACTCCTATCTTACAGAAAGAGAAAATGACGAAACCCCATTTGATCCACATAGGGGGCTTTTCAAGATCTGCCTGATTATCTGTTAGCTCCACCTCTTTCCACTTCCCTCGTTTTTTCTGTTTCCTGCTGCAGTGGGGACCCCTCCAGCCCTTGTGTGCACCGTATTCTCACATCTCCATTCATATTCTTTTCATTGAGTGAAGTCAAGCTCTGCCCTAAGTTGTTTCTTTGAAGGTTTCCCTGAGTTTAACAAGTAAACATAGAAGAGCTTTCCCTTGGGAGATCACAGATTGAGTACTTTATCTGACTTCATTAGATGTGTTTTCTTACACAATTATTTCCTTCTAGAATTAAAATTCCTGTAGGTTAGATTCTTAACACACACACACACACACACCCACACACACACACACACACACAAACTTTTAATCACAACTGGCATAGCACGTGATGTAGCGAAAATGTAGGCCTAATTTTTCAAAGCCAGTGGGAAAAGAATGATAAATAGATGAGGTCAAGTGGTAGGTGCATGCCTTGACTACTCAACATCCACTTTTCCAAGAAACTATTCCCCTTCCATTTCATATTCATTCTCTCATCAAACCATGTGATTTGTCCCTGGGGTGGGCAGGCAGAGAGTCAGGCCTGGTCCATCAAAACACAAGGGTCTCTCTTCCTACTTTCAGTGATTAGTTTGAAAATGGGCCACTAGCCTGTGCAGGACCAATCAGAGTCTTCTCGGGGCCTTTAATCAGAAGGATCAGAAACAGTTTCTTTTTTCTTCCAGGATCTCCAGCTATCAAGATCAAAGGGTCTGGAGCTACCATGCTGCCCATCATGTGGAGAGAGCATGCCTAAAAATTAAGCTGCACAGGAGAGATTGGTACAGGCGGCCTGCTGGGACAACTCATTCTTGACAGCCTTACCAGAAGTCCTTGAAATTTCAGTTGCATAAGCCAACAGTCCCTTTTTATTTTCTTAAACTACTTTGGGTTGGATTTCAGTCACTTGCAATAGAAAACGTTTTGATTAATACAGTGATTATGATAAAAATTAATGGGCAAAAGGGAAAATCAAACCAGGCCATCCAACTCCATAAAAAGTGTCCTTCCAAACCCAAACCACTGTCTCTCTATTGAAATAGAGCAAGTTGGGATGAAAATATTTAAAACACAGAATGCTCCTCCTGTTCTTTCATTTCCCTAAAATGAATCTTGAATGAGCTTGCTGAACATTTCAGAGTTCACAGAAATACACACAGAACTGTCTTTTAAGATGGCAAATGTTAACAGCTCCTTAATTATAAAACTATCATTGAATATTTTATAATAAAGCACATTCAATAAGAGAATTAATAAGAGTATGTACTATAATTGTTCAAAACTTAAGCAAGAATGAGGAACTGCTTACATGCTGCAAGAGAGGGTGAACAAGAGGAGGAAATAACAAAACAAAACAGAAACAAGAGTCCCTTCTATTCTCTTGGGTGATGTCCCAGCTCAGCTCTTTGCTTCTTCTGCAGTCCTCACTGTCTATCACTAGTGGAGAGTAAATGGGAATTTATGTCCACCATAAAATGCTGTCCAGTAGGTAGTTTTATAAGATTTATATACACACATTAAGTCACTCTGTCCTCTGCCATGTACCTACAATAAACCTTGTGGTTCTCCCTCATCGTTTCATGCCAAATGAAAAGTGGTAATATTACCAGATTTGCAGTTAATTATCATGAAATATGATGCCTAGTGATTTAACATCTTTGTTAAGAAGCCATGGTAACATGGAGCACAATGCTGGAAAACATCATTAAAGCCATCATTTATCCATGACATTTACATCTCGTTCGCAGTCAAAAAAAAAAAAGTTAATTGACAAAGCACATCTATACAATATTTATTGAGAAAATAGCTCTCTCTCCTTACTGCCAGTTAGTTTGGCATATTAAGCCTTTATTTATGGGATCTAGCTTTTGTTATCCTTTTTAATGACCTTGAAAGTGAGTTACGCTTCCTTCCCTTTACATTGAATATATGGGAAGACAATCCTCCCTTGACGATGGAGCTCAGACTGATAAAGGAGATTTGCTTTGCATTTCACTTCCCTGATGGGCAAACAAGTTCCCCAAGAATTCCCTGGAACTGTTATGTATCTTGATGAGAGAAATGTCATATAACTTCTCTTTTGCTAAAGAGAAAATGCTTTTAGAGAGGGCTCACTGTAATTGTCTCCTCTCTAAATAGTGTATCTCCAAGCCATGCTCACCCTCAGAAATATTTCAATAATATTCTATGATTCTATTTTAAAAAGCCTAATATCAGCACCAGCTTTTGAAAGATGCAAAATACTGTGGATTCACTCGGCCATAGGGATCCAGCTGTGAGAAACTCTGACTCAGTTTTGGGTCTCCTCAGCTTGGTGCACTCAATCTAAAGAACTTTATCTGTGTTTCTAGAATGGAATGCACTATTTCCTAAAGAGCAGCCTTACTTCATCCCCCTCCTGTAAAATAGCACCCCTTCCTCTCTCCAGCCTATTCAGCCTGCTTTATGTCTTCATAAGCCTTACCTCCACTTGATATATTTATAAACATACCTTTATTCCTTTGAATATTTGCTATACTCCTCCTCACTCCCAATTAGACTTGACTTGCTTATTAATTGGACTTGTTGGGAAAATGTGAAATTTCCCAGTTAGAAATAAGGAATGTGTAGACCTTTTAAAATGTACTTTGAGATACTTGGGCGTAGAATGGAATTACCATGGAAGTATTTCATCAGTATGGTTTGACCCCAGGGTCAAGGGATGTCCTTGAGTCAGGGGCCTAGGTACCTTGCTGTCTGTCTCCCTGGCCCCACCCTCAGAAGCCTTTGAAACATTCTCCTCTCCTTCATCAGCTTCCATGGATTCATTGCCTCGATCTGTTTCCCCACTCCCTTCACTCTCCACATTTAAGAAGGTAGCTGAATTTAACCTGTTTTTTTCAAGCAAGAAATACTCCTTTCTCTTTAAGCAGGTAAAAGAGGTAAAAATGAGATAGGGATTGGGATGGAAACAAGAGGATAGTCTCGGTACAGTTCAGTAAATAAGAATTTATGAATACTTCCTTATGAAAGTATTTAGAATTGCCACATATATAATATATGAATAAGTGTTCCTCCCAAATAGAAACTTACACCTTAAAGCACTTTAAAGTGACTTTTAAAAATAGTCAAAGAGAATTGACTCTCATGTGTAGACCAAAACTTCTGATTAGATAAAATTCTCCCAGCCACACATATACAGGAAAATCTTTACTATCAATAATAAAATATGACAGACCACACTATTATTATTTAATCATTACCAAAAATAAATCACAATTTTAAATATGAACATAGTAGCTATCATATATTAAACAACGGTCACTTGGAGTTAGATAAATAGTTTAGACAGATGGATGGATGGATGGATATAACGCACTGTTAGGCCAGTTTTAGAAATGATGAATGGTATGGCATTCATGGAGCTTCCCAAGGTTATACAACCAATAGTGTAGTTGTTAACCCACTTTCTTGCCACTACCTACAAATTGATACATACAGCTATATCAATACTCCAGAGAGCTAAAATAATTCATTTCCATGTTTCATTTAGTCAGAAAAACTGTTAGGCTAGCTACATATAAATTTCATAGGCAAAGCAGCAATGTTTTCTCAGCAAAATAAAGGGGCAATAACTATGACAATACCTAATTAGATAATTTAGCAAAAGAAAAAATTTCACGTCAAACATCAAAATACAGAGGAGGAAAGATGATTTCATCAAAGATTGCAAACATCCTCAAAAGAGAAAAATGGACCTCATCTATTCTCCTTACAGAAGAATGTACATTTGTCTCTGAGATTTTCTCCAAAAAAAATTTTTCTCTTAAAAATCTAACCTGAATCTGATTAGTCCTCTAACTATAAAACTACTAATTTAAGGAACAAACAATGAACATGGAAACATATTAAATAATACAATTGAGATGTAATCAGCTAAATCTAGATGCAATCCCTCAATCTAGACAGAAGGAACTCTGTAGAACAAACACCCCAATTGCTCAATAAATAAATAGCAATGAATGACAGAGACACAGAGATAGAGAGAGAAGGAGTTAACAATGTAAAAACAACTACAAAACAATTAGTGAAAACTAAACAATGACTGTCTGATGATATCAAGGAAATTAAGTTAATGTTAATTTTGTCATACAATAAAAGTATTATGGTTATGTTTTGAAAGTATCCTGTTTGCTAGAAATATATATGGAGATATTTGCAGATCAAGTGACATATCAAAAACTGTTTTAAAATAATGCATGGGTTGGGAAAACACAGGAGAGGGTACAGATATAATCACTTACGATATGAGATAACTCTTGAAGGTATGTGATGGGTACATGGGAGTTTATTATTCTGTTATTTCTACTTTTGTATTGATGTATACTCAGAATTGTCTTTGATAAAATATTAGAAAAAAATCTCTAGGCTGTATAGGGATAAATTAAACAAAGTAATAAAAGAATATTTTCTTTCAGCTGTGTATTAAGAAATAATAGACATACAATGTAAGCTTAAAGAGTCCAGCATAAAGATTTGATACATGTATATATTGTAAAGTGATTAGCACAATATGGTTAGTCCAAAACCTCAGTTACATTGTGTGTGAGTGTGCATCTGTATGGTGAGAACTTTTAAAATTTACTATCTTAGCAATTTTCATATACAGTACAATATAGTTAACTATAATCACCACACTCTATACTACATCCACAGAACTTATGTATTTTATGACCAGAAGTTTGTGTTTTTTGACCATATTAACCCACACACACTCCCACCCTACCCAGTAATCACCAATCTGCTCTTGGTTTCTATGAGCTGATTATGTCCCATAAGTCTTAAAGGCTTTACTCACTCCTTTTTATCCATTTTTTTTTTCTTTTTACTTCACTGACTGAATAATTTAAGTGATCTACCATCTAGTTCACTGATTATTTCTTCTGCTTGGTCAAGTCTGCTCCTGAAGCTCTCTACTGAATTCTTTAGTTCAGGCTTTGTGTTTTTCAGATGTAGGATTTCCATTTGTGTGATAGATTTTTTTGATAGTTTCCATTTCTGCATTGAACTCATTTTGTTCCTGCACTGTTCTAATTTATTTGTCTGTATGTTCATGTAATTAACTGAACTTCTTTAAGAGGATTATTCTGAAACCTTTGTCAATGCATAGTTCTCCTGTTCTTTAGAATCAGTTATTGGAACTTGTTTCCTTTGGTTGTCAATTTTCATTTCAATCCCAAAGAAAGGTAATGCCAAGGAAAGTTCAAAATATCATACAACTGCCCTCATTTCACATGCCAGCAAGGTTATGCTCAAAATCCTTCAAGCCAGGCTTCAGCAGTAGATGAACCAAGAACTTCCAGATATATGAGCTAGGTTTCAAAGAGGTCAAAGAACCAGAGACCACATTGCTAACATTCTCTGGATCATGGAGAAAGCAAAGAGATTCCAGAGAAACGTCTACTTCTGCTTCATTGAGTACACTAAAGCTTTTGACTCTGTGAACACAACAAACTGTGGAAAATTCTCTAAGAGCTAAGAGTACCAAACCACTTTACGTATCTCCTGAGAAACCTGTATGTGGGTCAAGAAGGAACAGTTAGAACCAGATATGGAACAACTTACTGGTCCAAAATTGGGAAAGGAGTATGACATGGCTGTATATTGTCTCTCTGCTTATTTAACTTCTATGCAGAATACATCATGCAAAATGATGGGCTGGATGACTCACAGGCTAGAATCAAGACTAATGGGAGAAATATCAACAACTTCAGATATACAGATGATACCACTCTAAGGGGGAGGCTAAGTGAAAACTAAGAAATAATTGCACACCAAGTTACTGAGCTCTTCTGGTCTGGACTCCTAAATTATCTTCTGAATTGCACTTTCCTTGTTCTCTCACCTACTCTCTCTACAGTAGGAATTTTCAGGAGGAATAAAACATAATTCTAAAAAATAAAGCATGCATATATTTTAAGATATTACACAGGAAAAAAAAAAAGTACATGAGAACAAGGAGCAAAAGGTGTGCTCAAGAAGAAGTAACAGAAGATAGAAGTTTGCCTGAAGAAACAAGAGCACCCTAGAGTCTGTTTGTAAGTTTCTTATCTGATCAAACTAATAGCCTTTCAGCATACTGAGTGATGGGTATAATCCATCTTGCCTTCAGGAAACACACTGATGTTCTCTTTCGTAACACACTTATTAACAAAAAGGGAGCATACTTGGTATCAATGGAAATGCTTCTCGCTGAAAGTAACATTCCAAATCTGCTGACTAAAACATTGAGCAAAATATGTTTACTCAAAAAGCAAGGGGGTCCTGAGATGAGGTGGCTTTGACATTTTCCATATTTTCTCTCTGCCATCTTCAGCCAGTTAGGCTTGTCCTTGGCATCCACCTCATAATATTTGCAAGAGGCTTGTCATATTTTTTGGCATCATAAGAAGACACCATAATATCTACTGGTAGGAAAGTAACTTTTTTTTTTCTTATGTGATTAACTATACAAAGCACACACACACACACACAAAATTCTTTCCTTGAGGTCCCCAGCCTACTTCTCTGATGTTTCATTGGGAAGAACTGGATCAACAGTCTGCCCACAAGCCATTTGCCAATGACATAAATGCAATCTTCCTAATAGGAAGCTCGCTAATCAGGTTTGCCCTGAGGTAAAGTGAAAAGTGGATGAACAGATAGAGTTCTGCTGGGCAGGAAGGAAGGCTGAATATTTGCTAAATAGGCACCTATATTTGGGCCAGTGTTTCTCAAACTTTAATTTTGTTAGAGTGAAGAATCTGATTGACAAACGAGGAAGGTTAGCAGAAATCCCCGATAATGGGGATCTCTGAAGCAGTGGGATTTCTGCTCATTTTTCTAATTTTTCAAGGTCGCTATACAGTGACAAACTGAGAGAACAGGCAGAGACAAACAGGATGGTGTTTAATAAGTACACTTGGGAAGAAAAAAATAAATAAACTGTACCAGTAAAAGCCTGGGAATGGTGACAAATGTCTATGTATGACAGAATAAAAGCTCTCAGGGTCCCAGTGATAGCAAGCTATATTGAAATACTGCAGTGATGTTACAGTTATAAAACTTATCCTGCCTTTGGGATGCCTAACAGTGCATAGATAATGTTCTGAGTTACAGAGTTTTGAAGGATAAAGATTTTAGCCCCCTTCAGGGCTCCCGGAAAAGAACTGTAGCAGACTTGTAGCAGGGACAAGTTACTAGGAAAACAACAAAGAAAAGGGACTTCTGAGAAGTTCAAAAGGCACACCTAAACCAACTTCTGGACATCTTGATGTGATGAGGACGACTGGCTAATGGGAAAAGCAAGCAGAATTCAATAGTAATAATCACTTATAAAAAGACCTTGACAGGAGCCCTGAGTCCAGCCAAGCTTTTGAGTAGCCCCGTGTCTTTGGGTGCTTTGCTTAACTTCTCCAACTCTCATTCCTTATAAAATGAAGCAAACAGTACCTTTCAGAACTTCATAAATGTTAGAGAAAATAGGAAATGTGTCTGTCCAGGGTAGCTGCTTAATAAATGGGAATAGATATTATTGCAATGGTATGCATGCTAAGTTGTTTCAGTCATGTCCAACTCTTTGTGACCCTATGGACTGTAGCCCACCAGGCTCCTCTGTCCATAGGATTCTCCAGGCAAGAATGCTGGGGTGGGTTGCCATGTCCATCTTCAGGGGATCTTCCCGACCCAGGCATCAAGCTGATGTCTTTTATGTTTCCTGCGTTGGAAGGTGGGTTCTTTACCACTAGCGCCACCTGGGAAGCCCAGTTGTAGGTTCCTGCGCTGCATACAACAGGGGTCCTTAAAGGGATACTGAAATAATAGTCCAGTATTCAATGCACACTTGACATGTGGGCATCACGCGAAGGTCCATTACCTCACCTATTGCTCCCTGCAACTCCATAATATCAGTGATAAGAAAATGTATTATTGACTCTTGGGGGAGGCAGTGAACATCGATCATTTCTCTGACCCCAGCCCCTTCCAATCCAACCATGTGTGCCCCAGTGTTTCGCAAATGCTTCCTAAATGTAAAATGGTTGTCAAGTGCACCTGGTTTTTCCTAGAATTCCGGCTATGTTGCATTTCTATTCACTTGCAGTGCCGTCAAGAAAAGGTAATGTCTGTGATTAGATTGGATTCCATTTCCTGATAATGAAAGGAGTTTTTTTTTTTTTGCTTGCCTAAAACCTGCAGTAAGTAGTTAGTGGAAGCTTCCTTCCTTAAAGGCAAGAGCTGTAGAGACTTTAAAATATATTTTCTTCTTTGTCGATAATGGCTTATATTTGGGTCTTCCTGCAGAGTGCAGAAAATCTCTAAATAGTCCTTGGAGACATACATGAACAGAAAGGCCATGGCATTTTGAACCCTCATTGTTTCCTTCTTTACAATTACCCGCATGACCTTTGAAGAAGCCATCTCAGAGAAACACCTGGGATTCACAAGAAAGCTAGGCTGCTGAGCCTGGCTCCTCTGCAGATTCCAGACTGTTAAGACATACTTTCAACCATCCCTAGGCTGGGAAGTTAGGGCTTTTGCCTGGTTTTAAAGAATATATATTTCAGAGCCAAATCACAATTCACAATCCAATTATTACTCATCAGTCAACAACACAAATCAATCTCTAAGAACACAACACAGTGGCATTTTTCAAATTCAGTAACTTGAACAAAGTAGTGAGAAATTGATGAGGGAAAGTAAAGAGTAAAAACACCCCTACTGAGAACTGTTCATTTGCATTTCCTGAGAACATTCTTACATTGGGATAGTTTAGCAATGATTCTATTTACAAGCAGTAATTAATAATGACGATGGTATTAATGAAGGTGATAAACGTAAGTGCAATAACATCTACTGAGTACTTAGCATGTGTGAGACTCTGCGCTAAGAGCTTTAGAGGTATGACCTCATTTACTCTCCCTTAATCCAGTGCAAGAATTCTGACAAATTCTAGGTTAAGAGTCAACATTAGGATGATACACTTTTTTCTTGATACTTAAATCTAGGACACAAGCAGAGCTCACCAGCCTTGAGGGCAAGGACTTCGCATTTCATCTTTTATGGCACCACATAGTGCCTGGCACAGAAGGGATGCCGCTGGTGTATGTTGAATGAATGAGGCAAAGTTGGCCAGGACTTCAAAGTTCACAAATCTGAATGATTTTTATGAAATTAATGGAGTTTGATAAAATTCTTCAGTATTAATACATCACTGAAAGTGATGACAAGGACTTCCCTCGTGGTCCATTGGTTAAAACTCTGCCCTTCAAATGCAGGGGGCATGGGTTCAATCCCTTGTTGGGGAACTAGATTCCACATGCCCTGTGGTGTGGCCAAAAAAAATTACTTAAAAAAAAGTGATTACAGATCCCTGTGCTGGGGTAATGTCCAACTGGTAATGTCCAATCCATCATAATTGATAATATTGTAAGCTGAAAAATGTATTTACTACACCTAACCTACCAAACACCACAGCTTAGCTCAGCCTAACTTAAACATGATTGGAACACTTAGTTTAGCCAACAGTTGGGAAAAATCATCTAATGCACAGCCAACTTTGTAACAGGGTTGACTGACTATCTCATTTAATTTATTGACTACTGTATTTAGGGTGAAAAGCAGAATGCCATCTAGATCTAGAAAGGTTCAAAGTATATGGCTGACTGGGAGCTGCCCAGCATCAAGAGAGAGGATCACATGACATGTTGCTAGCCCAGGAAAAGATCAAAATTCCAAGTATAGCTTCTACTGAATGCATACAGTTTCCACACCATCATAAGTACAAAAATCACAAGTTGAACCATCCTAACTCAGGAACCATCTGTACTACTCTGATTGTAAATTCTTTATAATGAGGATTTTACTTTTATAATCAAAAGCAATCAAAATTTATACAAATTTCAATTTGCAATAAAATATTTTTATTTCTGGGATTATTTGATTCGTGTTTATCTTTCTCAGGAGAAAATGAAATCAGTGAAGCCAGGAACTTGTTTGTTTTGCTCATGACTTTGCCTCTGCACATAGGAGAGCACCTAATACATGGTAGGTGTTCAATAATTAATGAATGAATGAACAAAGCCCAGCATCCCCACCTGAGTCAAAACTTGAGAGAAGTGTGAAGAAGAGTTAGAAGATACAGGTCCTTCATACCAAAGGATAAAAAACTTAACTGCCCCATTGTTCACACAACCCTTTCACTAGTTCAACATAAATAGGACAGAGGAATAGAAGTCAAGTAAGAAAGAGAGACACTCAATAGCACCATTGTATCAAGAGTAGGCACTGGAGGAAAAACCAAAATCACTTTTGCAGAAAAATGGGGTCTGACATGTCCCAAGACTGGTTTGGTTCTATGTGTTCATGAATGTGAAGGGCACACAGTCCCAGTGAGGCTAAGCATAGATCTACTGGAGCCTAATTGTGAAGTATTCAAAATGCAGCCTCAGTCAGCCTGGACTCTAATCAGAACAAACAAAAGCAAACAAACAAAAAAACCACAGTGCTCGCCATGTTCATCGTAGCAAGATTTACAACAGTCAGGACCTGAAAGCACCCTGAATGTCCACTGGTGGAAGAATGGATAAAGGAGATGTGGTACGTGTGTACAATGCAATGTTACTCGGCCACAGAAAGAGACAATAACAACAAAAAATGCCATTTGAAGCAACATGGATGGACCTAGCGAGAGTCATGCTGAGTGAAGTAAGTCAGACAGAGAAAGATAAATATCATATGATATCGCTTGTATGTGGAATCCTAAAAAAAAAAAAAAAAAAAAAAAAGGTACAAATGAACCAATTTATATAACAGAAATAGAGTTACAGATATAGAGAACAACTTAAGGTGACCAAGGGGGAGAAGGCAGGGGGAGGGGAAAACTAGGAGACTGGGATTAGCATACACACTGCTATACATAAATCAGTAACTAATAAGGAGCCCCTCAATACTCTGTAATGCCTATATGGGTTGTTGTTTTTAGTCACTCATCCTACTCTTTTGTGACCCCATGGACTGTAGCCCTCCAGGCTCCTCCATCCATGGGATTCTCCAGCCAAGAATACTAGAGTGGGTTGCCATTTCCTTCTCCAGGGGATCTTCCCAACCCAGGGATCAAATCCAAGCCTCCTGCAATGGCAGGTGGATTCTTTACCACTGACCCACCAAGGAAGCTCAGCACGGGAATAGACTCCAAAAGAAAGTAGACACATGTATAAATATGACTGACTCATTTTGCTGAATAGCAGAAACTAGCACAACATTGTAAATCAACTATATTCCAATAAAATTTAATTTCTTGAAAATGGAACTTTTATTTGCAGCTGGACTCTCAGCCTACTACAAATGTATCTTGATGGCTATATGTAGTCTTGCCTCTCTGTGTGAATCCCTGAGATTCCTCATGTCTCCTGCTTCTTACCAGTCATGAGGCAAGGCTGCTTTATTAAGCTCTTAGAAGTGTCTCAGCTCACTTCACCCTTCATAGAAGAGTAAAGACCTTGCAGTCATCATAATAACAATAGCTACTGTTTATTTAGTGCCTGTGCACTAACCAACCACTGTGATAAGTGCCTGGCGTACATTATCTTCAATCCTTACAACCTGGCCAGGCAGATATTAGTATTCCCACTTCAAAGATAAAGAAACCAATGCTCAGAGTAATTGCATAAGTTGTTCACTATTGTAGCTAATACAACAGTAGGGAAGGCAGAATTGGAGCACACTCTATTGTCAGACAACTCCACGACCTGAATTCTCCCACCATCCGCTATACACTGTTCCTGCAAACACAGCACTTGATTATCAGAGCCAACAGTTGTATCTAGATGCTCTATGTGACAGTGGAGGAATCAATCACTTAGCTACCCAGACTGTCCCTTTCATCTCCAGGTCTTCTGGAGTTCTTTTATGCTTAGTCAGCAGTTCTCTTAAAAAGTCAAAATCTCACCATCACTGTTGGTGTTCATTTTCTTTGCAGCTCACAGTAGGGAAAGTGTCAGTTGGATAGGAAAGTTTAATTTTTAGGATCTCAGGGAATAGTGGATTTCCTTTCAAAGTCAAGAGAAGAGCATGGTCAAATATAAAAACTTCCCAACAGAAAGAAGTACCATGGTAAATGCAGACGGACTAGGAGAAGGAACACTCAGGTCACAGGAAGGGAGTGCTGGATGGGAAGACTGATTGGAAATTACAAACACTAGTCCATATGTAATGTACCTTACTTGGAAGTGTCTTATACGGATTATTGTACTTTCCAAATTGGACAAGATAATTGACCTGAAAGCGATCAATGTCTCCTTTCCAACATGCATTCGGAAAGCATCTGCTCATTCTGCGCCTTCAGGACTATTGAGTCCCCACCATTCACATGGTGAATGGAAACAGTGTGGAGTTCCTGCCGTTCACACACTGGGTGTAAACAGTGTGTACCTACAGGGCTGAAGAGGAACAGAAGAGCAGCCTCTCACCAGTGATCTTGGGGTCAGACTCGTTTCTATGTTAAATGCTTCAAAGACTGATTATTATAAATATCAAAAAGAAAGTCCTGAGAACCAATTTACTCATCATTGACTTATGATGGAGAAATCTCGACCCCATAAAATGAAATAATTTTTCCTATAAGAAGCTTTGGAATGACTTCCCAGGAATCAGCCTCTTACAAAATACAATTCCAACTATGATTTGACTAGATAGATCCAATACTCTGTTTCATATGCACCAGGAGGTCAGAAGGGAGAACTTTGGGAAACTTTCCAATATTTTTGTGAAAAAAAAATTTAACCAATGCAAAGAATCACGAAATGTTAATACACTGAGACAGCACTAAAGCCTCAAAACAGAAGTTTATTTTAAACACAGTTTTATATATCCATAGACATTTTCAAATTTCCCTTTTTTTAGCACATAATTAATTTCCTAATTAGCTAATTAGACATTTTAGCAGGCTTAAAGACTACAGAGGTTAAATACATAGCTGTTTAATGGTTACTGTTACTGAAACAAAAAGTGGTGTTAATAAGGGTTGAGTTCTTCAAACAAGTTTTTCATTTTTCCCTAAGAATATAATTGTGTGTTAGGCAGTGCTTTATTATAGATGTTAGGGGTGGGCAGGCTGGGAACAAATCCCAAGTATCTAATTTGAAAATCTAGCATTTCATAGATGGAAGTGTAGTGTTTCCACAAAACTGTACCTCCATTAACAAGAGCCTGTTGACTAACCACAGTTGACCACACGGTGTCTTAGGGGAAAAGGCAGTTCATGTTCTGAAACTATGTCTGGAGGCACTCACCCTTGTTAGATTAACTGGGCTTGGGGTGGGGATGAGAGCTGGCTGCCCCAAAGATGAATGAGGGAGGTTAGGACAAAAAGAGCATCTTTCTCCAGAGAGACTTAGGGTTCAACTACTTTTCACATTCATTCACACATCAAAGTGATCGTTCTTTTAGCAAATATGTATTGAAACCATACTATAAGCCAGGAAAAGAATCAGGCACTTTATAGGTATTGCTCATTTATCCAACATCCAATACATTTTTCTAACCTCCTACAATGTGCCAGTGATGTTTTAGCAAGAAACAGGGAAATAGTCCGCTTTATTGACTATGCCAAAGCCTTTGACTGTGTGGATCACAACAGACTGTGGAAAATTCCTAAAGAGATGGGAATACCAGACCACCTGACCTGCCTCCTGAGAAACCTGAATGCAGGTCAAGAGGCAATAGTACCAGACATGGAACAACAGACTGGTTCAAAATTGGGAAAGAGTACGTCAAAGCTGTATATTGTTACCCTGCTTATTTAACCTATATGCAGAGTACATCTTGCAAAATGTTGGGCTGGATGAAGCACAAGCAAAATTGGGAAAGAGTACGTCAAAGCTGTATATTGTTACCCTGCTTATTTAACCTATATGCAGAGTACATCTTGCAAAATGTTGGGCTGGATGAAGCACAAGCAAAATTGGGAAAGAGTACGTCAAAGCTGTATATTGTTACCCTGCTTATTTAACCTGTATGCAGAGTACATCTTGCAAAATGTTGGGCTGGATGAAGCACAAGCTGAAATCAAGATTGTCAGGAGAAATATCAATAACCTCAGATATGCAGATGACACCACCCTTATGGCAGAAAGCGAAGAGGAACTAAAGAGCCTCTTGATGAAAGTGAAAGAGGAGAGTGAAAAAGCTGGCTTAAAACTCAACATTCAAAGAACGAACATCATAGCATCACTCCATGGCAAATAGATGAGGAAACAATAGAAACAGTGACAGACTTTATTTTTCTGGGCTCTAAAAATCACTGCAGATGATGATTGCAGCCATGAAATTAAAAGACATTTGCCCCTTGTAAGAAAAGCTATGACCAACCTAGATGGCATATTAAAAAGCAGAGACATTACTTTGCTGTCAAAGGTTCATCTAGTCAAAGCTATGATTTTTCCAGTAGTCATGTATGGATGTGAGAGTTGGACCATAGAGAAAGCTGAGAGCTGAAGAATTGATGCTTTTGAACTGTGGTGTTGAAGAAGACTCTTGAGAGTCTTGGACTACTCCTTGGACTACAAGGAGATCCAACCAGTCAATCCTAAAGGAAATCATTCCTGAATATTTATTGGAAGGACTGATGCTAAAGCTGAAGCTCCAATACTATGGCCACCTGATGTGAAGAACTGACTCACTGGAAAAGACCCTGATGCTGGGAAAGATTGAAGGCAGGAGGAGAAGGGGATGACAGAGGATGAGATGGTTGGATGGCATCATCGACTTGATGGATATGAGTTTGAGCAAGCTTCGGAAGTTTGTGATGGACAGGGAAGTCTGGCTTGCTGCAGTCCATGGGGTCGCAAAGAGTCGGACATGACTGAACGACTGAACTGAACTAAAAGAAATTGGCTTTTACTCTCATAAATATTCTAGGATTTTTTTTTTTTTTTTTTTTTTGGAGGGGAGAGTGAGGGTCATTTGGTTTCCTTATTTTGTAGGGCCTGAAATTTACTCAGTTTTAAAGGCCTATTTATCAAAAAGAAAATGCATTTTTAACAGCTGTTATGT
Organism: Cervus elaphus; assembly: GCF_910594005.1. NCBI lineage: Eukaryota > Metazoa > Chordata > Mammalia > Artiodactyla > Cervidae > Cervus > Cervus elaphus. The sequence continues at coordinate 8,702,145 of NC_057837.1, read as the reverse complement.
GCAAGTGTGGGCACTGGGTGCATGCATGCTAAGTTGTTTCAGTCGTGTCCGACTCTTTGCAACCCAGTGGACTGTAGCCCACCAGGCTCCTCTCTCCATGGGATTCTCCAGGCAAGAACACTAGAGTGGGTTTCCATGCCCTCCTCCAAGGGACCTTCCCTACTCACATGTTGAACCCAGGTCTCTTGAGTCTCCTCCATAGGCAAACAGATTCCTTACTACTAGCAGCATCTGGGAAGCCCAGCTGAAGTTGTATCAACTTCACGGGAAATCTACCTCTTGGCTCTGCTTGCCGATATCTTGTAATCTCATAGTCTATGCTTGAGTCTCCTAACCAGATAGGTCACCAACCATTGGAAATTTACTTCTTTGGGGGCTTAAAAGCAGTAAGTTTTCCAAACTCTTTTAATAAATGCAAATTCTCTTAAATGAGATCGCAGCTTAAGGTGTTACTATCACATAATGGGGCTGTGGTGGTGGAGTCACTCAGTCATGTCCGACTCTTTGCGAACCCATGGACTGTAGCCCACCAGGCTCCTCCGTTCATGGGATTTTCCAGGCAAGAGTACTGGAGTGGGCTGCTATTTCCTTCTCCAGGGGATCTTCCCGACCCAGGGATCGAACCTGGGTCTCCCGCATTGTAGGCAGATGCTTTACCGTCTGAGCCACCAGGGAAGTCTTATAATGGGGCTAGGAGGTGCCAAATGTACATTGAAGTAATTAATTAATTAAAGTGGTAAACAGAAGCCTTGTTATCCAGGCAGAGAATGTAAAAGCGAAGGGCAAGAGGGTTTCAGGGGCACCCATGGAAAACAGTAGGGGTTGAGAAGGCAGGTGCAGGCAAAGCATGAACTGTCTTCCTCACAAATCTCCCTCTGGGTCTGCCTGCTCAAGACTGTCAAAGCTGCATCACAGTCCGCAGTATTACAGTGATAGCCACTGCAGCAAACCCTAACGGACAGGAAGGCGGCCCCGGAGCCTATGGACAAATCTCCTCAGGGGACAGTTTGCAGAACAGATAATCATTCTACTGGTTATCCCATCTTGACTATAATTTTATTCCAAAGAATTCCCTTGAGAGCCAGACAATAGTCATCATTAGTTAGTCATTTCACCTTAAAATGTACTTGCCTGTCCACTTTTCAGTTAGCAATAATCCATGCATCTCAGGCAACCACAGGGAGAGGGCTGGAGGGGGAAGGAGGGGAGGGGAGTTGGCCGCTGGAGGATGGGTGAGCAGAAGGCTGGGAAGGGTGAGACGGGGTCAGGCCCTGAGGAAAGCCTCGTCCAGGCACCAGAAGAGGCAGGGAGGCTGAGCTGTGTTGGCTTGGCTGGCCTGTGTGGCCGCAGTGTCCGTGTAAGGAAGAGTCAGGGACACGCTCTCTGAGAAGGCTGCGATAGTGAATATTTTTACCTGCGTCCCGTGGAGAGCTGTGAAAGCAGCAATTTATAATCTGACAAAAATAATGTAAAGATATAGAAAAGGCTGCCATCTGAACCACATATTCGGTCAAGAGGATTTGGGAATGAATGCTGTTGATAATGTTGCCACCCATTCAGAAAAGGCTGACGGAAATCTTGTGGTTCTGGGGTTTTAAGGAAGATGACTCAGAAGGCATTTCTCTTCTGAAGAGACAATGAACAGAAAGAAAAAAAAAAATCGATTATATTACGGGCTGCAGCTTCCTGTTTCCCAAGGTCTGGAGGGAAGGCGTTTTTTTTCTGGGGAGTTCATGGGTGGAGATTCCAGCTGCTATCTTGGCCATGACCCTGAGGGAAACATGGTCACTTATTCATTTACTTGTTCAATAGTTAATTCATTCCCTCATTCGTAACCCTTAAGATTCCTAGATTCTCACAGTCTGAATCCTATGCTCACGCAGAGAGTTCAAACAGGAGGGAAAGAAGGGAGAGAGGTGAAGGCAGGGAGGGAGGCAGAGAAGAAGGAAGACAAAAAAGGATTTCTAATCTACTTTAAATACCATTTTAATTTGTAAGAATTTTAATTTTTAGATGTTTCTTAAAAGATATCTCCAATTACATGTACATGCTAAGTCTCTTTAGTCATGTCCCGCTCTTTGAGACCCCATGGAATGTAGCCCACCAGGCTCCTCTGTCCATGGGATTCTCCAGGCAAGAATATTGGAGTGGATTGCCATGCCCTTCTCCAAGGGATCTTCCCAGCCCAGGGATGGAACCAGAGTCTCTTAAGTCTCCTGCATTGGCAGGCAGATTCTTTACCACTAGCGCCCCCTGGGAAGCCCCTACCAATATAATTCTCAATAATGATCTTATACTCATTTCCTCCTTTTGGCTACCACAGTTTTCTGAAATCCTGTTCTGCTCTTGGAAACCTCCTTCTCAAGCAGAACACATCAACTGAAACAAATCTACAACTCCCTTCTCGCAGTCTCTCCTCAAATGTCAGCCTTTCCCTGTCCATTTCTCTGTCCTCTCTCACCAACTCCACACACTCCCCTCCCACTTCCTGATTTGTGTTTGTTTCTTCTGCCCAGCCTCCAAATCCAAAGGAGAAAAGCCAAGAAATCTGTTGATGAGAAGGGGTGGACAGAGGGAGAGGCTAGTGACCTCCCAGGGGGTGAGGTGGGAGGTGGAGGCTCCCAGGGAATGTCTGACACTGTTTCACGTTCACTACACACACTGGACAAAGAGTATTGAGAGCCTTGCGTCAGGCATCCTGCCGGGCTCTGTGGACACGAAGGTGGCCAGGCCTGTCCCTGCCCTCCAGACACTGGGCAGAAAGGCGGCACGGTGAGCAGATAAGCAAACAGCAAATTACAACACTCTTGAGACAGGCTCTCTTCCAGATCTGAGCTCAGAACTTTGCGGTCTCTGGCTGGAGGTAGGGGATGAATTCCCAGGAGGTGTGGGGCAGACTCTGAACCACAGTTACTAGAAGTTAGCCAGGCAGGCATGGGCGCCCAGAGGCAGGGAACAGAAGCACAGTTCCGCACACAGACGCGTGAGGGCCCTGAGGGGAGAGAGGTTTCCCCTGAGGCCTTACAGGGCCCTGTTCCCGCAGCCATTCCTTCTAGCATGCAACTTTAGCCCCCAGCTATCTCTCTCTACCTCTCTGACCAAATCCAAATTGTTTAAACCAATGGCTGCTCATCCCCAAGAATAATTCCTCCCTCTTCCTGCTAAAGCCTACAAACACTCCGCCCACCTTCCCCAGTTAGACTCTCTGCCCAGCCTTCTCATGCACTGCCATTCAAGAATAAAAGAGAGGCCCTCACACCCATGCTGCCGTTGCCAGTGGCTGGTCTTCTTCCACGGAGAACAGCACAGAGGCAGACACAGACATCCCACCTGGGCCGCTGTGAGTGGTTCTGTGTGAGTGAGCCAAAAAGTTGGGGGTGCCAACAAGCGTGGTGGGAGACAGGGTCTCTGGGGGTGATTAAGAGACAGATTATGACCAGCCTTGAAAACCATCTTGAGGATTTGAGACTTGGTACAAAGGACCGTGGATCCATTCAAAGAAGAGGCAAGTGGCATGGAACTGAAATGTGGAAAATTTATGATTCTGAGGATGGGTTGGAGAGGAAGGGAGTTAGAAGCAGGGAGAGCCGGAAGGAGGTAACTGTCGCTCCCCAGGTGAGAAAACAGGCATCTGGCCACTGCATGGCACCACCTGGTTGGTGAGGAAGCCATCAGGAATGCTGGCCAAGACCTGCTCATAGCTACTTAGCAAGAGTCTCATCCTCTCTCCTTTAACTGTACAATCTTTTATTGGCCTGATTGCACAGGAGAGGCTCTTTAACCATCTCGGAATGTATGGCACACGGTAAGTATGCAATGAAAGTTCGTTGCGTGGAATCGAAATATTCTGGAAGCTCCCAAGGACTCAGGTTTATTTAGGTGAGGGCAGTATGAAAATATACCATCCTCAAAATCTGAAGAAAACTTGTATCTTTTCACTTCCTCTTGATGTGATACAGAAAACATTACAAAGAAACAAAATTTTTCAAATCAACAGAATGTGTTTGTGAGAGTATACAACTCCTATTTATGAATTTATTTTTACCTTATTAAGAGATATGAAAAAAATTACCCACATTTTCCAATTCTGCCACCATCTGGGCGAGCAATGTAAATATTTACAAGCAAAGTCTTAAAGTGAAGAGGGGGGCTCCGCAGTATTTTGAAAGCTGATCGTGCTGCTTTTCCCAATGGCCTATGGTTTCCATCCATTGGATTTCCTTCTGAAGCCTTCAAACACACACGTGACACACTCAGGGACCGTTAGCAGATGGTAAAACATTTTATAAGCTGATTTATTTAGCTATTGAGGGTCATTCTTTGAAAAATGGGGAGAGAAATCCAGGTACAACAGAAGTTAGAGAAATCAGAAATCAACCTTTGGAACAATGGTAGCCAGTCACTTTCTTTCTCTTTGTTAACATACTGAGCTAATTCAAAGCAGATCAATGTCTGTATGAAAGCTTACAGTCTCTGCTTTTCCTCTCCAGTGAGAGAAAGTTCAGGAAAAGTAGAAGAAAAAAATAAAGAAAGAAAAGAGAGAGAGAGAAGGGAAGGAGGGAGGAAGACAAGAGAGTACAGGGTCATTGGTGTATTTATAGGAAACACGAATTTAACTGGAACCTGCTTGTGATTTGTCCCTCTTTAGATCTGCTATCTATTAAGAAGCAGCTACAATTATATAGAAAACTCGTGTCACATGATAGCACCCTTATCTCAACATCTTGATAGCAGAAGCTTGCTAAGAAAGGTTGAAGGCTTATTGTTCAGGTGCAGTGAGACAGGGCAGTATATGGCTGGATTTGAGGAACCCAGGGAAGACATCTCAAAATACCTCATCAGACGGCTGGAAGTTGGCACCTCTTCTTTCAGATAATGCTTTTACCTTTTCTGGGTCCTATTTTCAGATACAACTGGTCTTGGAAAAGTGAATGGAAGCAAGTCACTCCCAATTTAGTGTGAATATGCTTTGAATATGTCCTCTATAGGACAAACTAAAACCTAATGTGATCACTGGGGCCAGGAAACCAGAGGAGAGCTTGCAGAGTGATCATATGGCCACTGCTTTCCACTTTTTCCCTGCAATTCTGCAGTCACGGAAGACGAGATCATCTACATTTACTTCACAATTTTCCCAGGTTCTGCTGTGTTGAAGAACATCGCAACATGTTAACTCATGGAGTGATATTTATTCACAATATATACAGAATATAATGTGTCAATAACTGGAAAGAACTCTATTTACTGACCTTTTAGAATCCCACCAGATTATAAACCATTAAACATCCGATTGAAAAGAGTCCACCATCTGGCTTTTCTTAAAATATTAAGTTTTATTTTGAACTTCCTTTTATTATAAGAGACACCTTGCATTAGTAGTCACAAATCAAAAAGGCACTCTTAGAGGAAATAGAAAGACTCAAAAATGTTGTCAGCCAGATTGGTCCAACATTGACTTTGTTGTGCAAATTATGGGCTCTGAGTTCCGTACATTTTGTTGGAGCCAAATCAATTACTTATAAGTCTCTGCCATTTAAAAAGTCATGATGGGCAGTTCATGCTGCTTATTAATACTCAAGCAATTGTTGATAATTGTTCTGGATTTCAACATCTAATTAAGCTGAGTGGCTAGATTTGCATACAATAAACAATAGAAGTGACTTGCATCCTTGGTCCCACAGGCATAATCAGCTTCACCATACAGTATCATTAAAACTCAAATGCTAATTACAGCTAATGGGTTCATGTAAATAGGAGCTATTTCACTCAGAATATAGACTTTCTTCCAAAAGCCTAAATCCTGCTATTCATCTAAAAAGACCCAAGATGATTAAGTTACCATAAAAGCAAAGTGTATAGGAAAGATTCTGTGTATGTGTGCGCGTGCATGCGTGTGTATGTTCCCCTCAAGATACACAAAAATCTGGGTTTCTTTATTGAAAGGATTCAGATCCTCAGTCAAAGCAAACCAATTTGCATTAACCTGCTTATTAATTGTACTTGTTGGTAAAATGTGGAATTGCCCAATTAGAAATGAATAAAATAAGCATTTATAATTTGGGGGGTTACACAAATATTATTAATAGATTAAATCCTGGAGTTGCCCTTTTAAAATTGTTCCCTAATTAAGTCTAAGGGACCACATGAAAAGTGAAATATTGGACATGTTTGATGTGGAAAACCAAACTATCCTTCTCCAAAATCAGTACTAAATGTTATAAATCTAAGATCAATTGTCAATAGTTTTTTTTTTTTAAAGGCTAAAATAAAATAAATGCTGTATATCAATGGATTACGACAGCAACAACTCATTTATTTTGTAATTAGAGCTCTCCTGGTTTGATACCACGTTAAATGGAGCCTGGAAGTTTCTAACAGGGCAGTTCATACAGCAAGGCCAAGGGTTTGAGATATGCTCATATTTTATCACCTCCTTGCAAATAATGCTAAAAAAGATCGAATAATCCCATGGCCCATAGTTTTTTACCCTCTGGGAAAGCTCAACTAGTAAAAGGGATTTTAATTAACAGACATTTCTGGATGTGACTTGTTTTGTAAAAGGAAAATTAATATCAGAGAGAAATAAGTAAACAATATGCTTTTTAACAGCAGAAATCATTTTAAAACAAAACAAAACTGTTTCCAGAGAGATTCCATCCCATTTTGTTCCATCCTGGTCCTTTCTCTTCTTTTCCTGAAACCTAGGAAGGAAACTTATAGATGGTGTTTTTTTCAGATGCATCTTGCTCAGCCAATGAGGTATAGATGGTGATGGCTCCCAGATGACATTTCATGTCTGGGCTAAGAGAGGAGAGGAATGGAAGAGGAATAAAAATGAAAGAGATGGGGAGAGAAAAAGCCCCTGGGGTAAAGAAGACGGACTTCATGGGTAGGGCTGACAGTTAGAGGCTCTGCTCGGCTGTAGCGCCTCGTGGATCCTGACCTCCGTCCTCACTGCCTTCTGCTTTCATCACCCTTGCCATTTCCTTCCAAAAGACTGTCAAGTCTCTGACATAGGAATTTATGGCTTGAAAAATAACTAATTTATGACTCCTTGCCAGTACACAGATGATTTGATTTTCTGACTTTTTAAAAACCACCGCCATAACCAATATAAGAAAGTCTCAAGGAAATATCTCTTATACACTGGCCCTTGGTCACCGTGATCCATCTATCACAGAATTAAATACATAACTGCTCAAGCCATGTCACGTGGAGTTCACCTATTTCTCGTTTCCTTCTACCAGTCACTGTCCCTCCAACTCCCGCTTGCCCTGAAAAGAGACTGTCTTTCTGGACATTTCCTACTCTTTTATAGAAGGTTTACCTAAGGGGCTTTCTCTCCTTAACTTTCTCTGACTTGGAATCTCACTAGCCTTCCTCCATCCCACAATCCATTGTACGTGAACTTTTTTTATTAATAAAAAAACATGGAAGACTCAAAAAATAAGGGAAGCGATGGGCAGCACAAGACCATGCAGGGGCAAAGACTCACTGAAAAATCATCTAGGGGATGTGCTTTGCTCGACTCACTGGTTACTGCTGTGAAAATATCCCAAACAGAGTGAGGTTACACAGTAATTTGTGCGGTGGTTTGAACATTCTTTGGTATTGTCTTTCTTTGGGACTGGAATGAAAACTGACCTTCTCCAGTCCTGTGGCCACTGCTGAGTTCTCCAAATGTGCTGGCATATTGAGTTCAGCACTTTAACAGCATCATCTTTCAGGATTTGAAATAGCTCAGCTGGAATTCCATACCTCCACTAGCATTGTTTATAGTGATGCTTCCTAAGGCTCCAAAATCACTGCAGATGGTGACCATAGCCATGAAATTAAAAGACGCTTGCTCCTTGGGAAAAAAGTTATGACCAACCTAGACAGCATTTTAAAAAGCAGAGGCATTACTTTGCTGACAAATATCTGTATAGTCAAAGTTATGATCCTTCCAGCAGTCATGTATGAATATGAAAGTTGGACCATAAAGAAAGCTGAGCCCCAAAGAATTGCTGCTTTTGACCTGTGGTGTTGGAGAAGGCGCTTGTGAGTCTCTTGGACTGCAAGGAGATCAAACCAGTCAATCCTAAAAGAAATCAGTCCTGAATATTCATTGGAAGGGCTGACACTGAAGCTGAAGCTCCAATACTTTGACTGATGTGAAGAACTAAATCACTGGAAAAGACTCTGATGCTGGGAAAGATTAAAGGCAGGAGGAGAAGGGGATGACAGAGGATGAGATGGTTGGATGGCATCACTAATTCGATGGGCATGAATTTGAGCAAGCTCCAGGATTGGTGATAGACAGGGAAGCCTGGTGTGCTGCCGTCCATGGGGTCTCAAAGAGTTGGGCACAACTAAGCAACTAAACAGAAACAACAACAAAAGGTTGCCTATAAATATCTAGCTCCAGGAATGCTCTTTGAATCGGGTCAATCACCTTGACAACTCTCTTATTAATTAAAGAGTTTCACAAAATCTTTGACACTTTTATATCTGTGTGAAGATCATACCATTTCAACATTTTGAATATTACACTTGGGCAGTATCAATTTTATTTACATACTTCTATTACTTATCATATTGTTTAGTTAATTGGTCTTTCTTTACAGTTATACAGTTGGCCCTTCACACCAAGGGTTCTGCATCTGCAGATTCTATCAATTGTGGATCAAAAATATTTGGAAAAAAATTATAGAAAGTTCTAATAAACAAAGCTTAAATGTGACTTGTACAGGCAAATATTTGCATAATATTTATATTGTATTTACAACTACTTACATTGCACTTTACATTATGCAAGATATTATATGTAATCTAGATATAATTTAAAGTATATGGGAGGATGTATGTAGGTTATCTGCTATTTTAAGGAGGGGATGTGAGCATTAGTGTGTTGTGTTATCTGTGAGGGGCTGTGAAGCCAATCCCCCCTGGATAACAAGGAACAACATACTGCGAAATTTTCAGAACCAAAGCCGTTTATTTCTAAATTTGCAGCATGGGTTCCTGGCACTTAATAAGTACTCGATAAATTCTGTTTGTATGTTGTTAAATTCAATTTCATGACCATACTCATAAATCACTGAAGCATAGTCACCTACATTTATCCCCAGAGGCTTATATTTGTCTCTCCTTAATTTGGCAACTGTGTTACTAAATAGACTTTAACTCATGCTATATGAATGACATAAATCATAACCTGTCTCACTTGGTATTTCACATATATGTTCATACTAAGAAAATTCAGAAAAATCAGTGCAGATTCACACACACATATCATTTACTGTGTGAATGTGTATACATACATTCTAGTTAAGAGTAGGAAAATTAACTCAAAGAAAGGAAAGAGGCCACATTGTTATCTGTAGTATGGTTTCCACAAATTCTCCCTACATAAAAACTATTAATTTAATAATAAAGCTGGAACTTGCTATTTAGTGTAAAAAAGCTGCTGAAGACTTGTTCTCCACTTCCCTGCGGCAGAAGCCAACAAACATGACTGAAATATGACTTTAAAAAAAAAGTCAAGAAAAGACAATCACATTGACAGCAGTAACGAAAATAGGTTTCAAATATTGTTAGGGAATATCTGTCATTTCAGAATAAATCCAGGTCTCCGATATCCATGTTGAGTCACTAAAAAGTCCATGGTTAATGAGACTTCAAAACCCTTGCTTGATCAGTTTCTCATATCCTCTTACCATACATAATTCTTATAAAGGACTTTTGCTGGCCAGAACAAGTATCTTACTTTTCAATTGGTTTAAATTACTACGAGCATCCAGAAGTGTTAAGTAATGGATTAAATTCATTTTTTTCCCAGTTTGCTACTACATGATTAGGACCTTTGATCTTTTTTTTTTTTTACTGTTCTCTAGTTGCTAGACTGCAGATGTAAAACAATACATATTGTATTTAAGATATTAATTATATACTTCAGACACGCTCAATAAAATACTCCAAATCCCAATGTCTCAGACTATTTACTTCAATAATATAGCTCAAGTACTCCAGAACTTTTTCAAAAAGTATGGATAAAATTCCCAGACATTCTTATGTTCATGGTTAAAACATAACAAACAAAAAAATCCTGTATCTGGAGAGCATTACTTTATAAATTTTCAAATTCAAAAATGAAAGTACTAAGAACCATGAAAAACTCAATATAATAATGCAAACAGAATATTAATAAAGAGGGTAAAAACAGCTAATATTAATTTGAGGAATTAAAAAGCTCTATGATTCATTTTCTACTAAAATTGACCAATCCATCATTCAAAATGCAGTAATAATGCCTCGTGGATGATGAGCACGGTGATGATGCTGGCTACATGACATTAAGAAGCCACCCAGGAGTTAAGCAAGAAAAAACGTGACTGCTGCCAAAGCAAAATAAACAGACAAATCACATGCACTATTCAGATTCTCAGGCTCCCACTTAACTTTTAGAGACTGTTGACTCACAATTCCAGTTATCATGCTTCCCATTCCATAACATATAGAAATGCCAAATCATAAAGGGAAGAGAGAAAGCAAACGAGTATATATTCTTGCCCTTGTACTTCTGAAATCAAAGAGGGTTGCCTGTTTTAATGTTGGAAGAAGGAAAAAACAGCTTAGCTTCTTACTCCAGGAAATACATGTTCTTGTAAAACATAACTGTGAACCAATTGAAATTGCTTATTAACACTAATAGCTTGATCATCAAGGCTCTTGTCACCTCTCTGTGTCCCCCAGTCCAGATTTGGCTCTGCCAAATCACAGCCACCTCCCTGCCTTGTAAGACCCATCTTAAAACTACCCACTTCATGCCTTATTCTATAAATATTTTCATCTCCTCATCTGAAACACTACTAAGACTATCAAGGTGGTGGTCTCTCATCTTACAATAGATTAAGTAAACCTAGCTGTGTTTGAGGAGAAGGCAATGGCACCCCACTCCAGTACTCTTGCCTGGAAAATCCCATGGCTGGAGGAGCCTGGTGGGCTGCAGTCCATGGGGTCGCGAAGAGTCGGACACGACTGAGCGACTTCACTTTCACTTTTCACTTTCATGCATTGGAGAAGGAAATGGCAACTCACTCCAGTGTTCTTGCCTGGAGAATCCCAGGGACGGGGGAGCCTGGTGGGCTGCTGTCTATGGGGTCGCACAGAGTCGGACACGACTGAAGCGACTTAGCAGCAGCAGTAGCTGTTTGATCGATAGATATATCTGGTGGATATTGGAAGACTGACAATCCACATGCTACACTGATAAGGAGAAGTAGCAACCACTGTAACATGAAACATCTCAGAGTTTACACATCAAGCACAGGAACTTCAAAATACATAATAGTCCATGTCAATAATATTCCTCTTTATTTCAGTAAACTCTTATAATGTTCCTATATTATCATACAGAATAAAAATGAAGTCCACAGTAATATATGATTCATTAATATAATCTAAAATCATCGTCATATAATCTGTATAAGAAGACAGGGAAATGTATAACATATCTTACAGAGAATTCTACCAAAATTAAACAACATTTAAAAAGTTTTGGCAAGTACCCAAATATTAAATAATATTCTAAATGTTTTGTCAAGTCTAGGTTTTGACCAGAGTCTCCAGGTGATGTGTTCTCAGGGACTCCAGTTAGCTGAGGAAGCACCATGCTGTATTCAACCAACTACCCGCTTTTGAATTGCTAGGGAAAGCCATACCTTGGCCCTAAATGATTCACAATTCAAAGAATTCATGTTTTACAACTGGTGAGTTAAGTCCACAGGCTTTATAATCAGAACAGAAGTCTACCTCCAGCTTTATAATATTCTAGACTTGTGACCCTTAGCAAGTTAGTTAACTACTCTGATTCTCAACCACTTTGTCTGCTGGAAATAAAAAAAGAAGATAGAGTGAGTTCTGGCTCAAGATGGCAGAGTAGGCTCTGAATAGACATTTTTCCAAAGAAGACGGACAGATGGCCAGACAGACAGATAAAAAAATGATGTTCAATATAATTCATCAGGAAAATTCAAATAAAATCCAAAATGAGATACCATCTCACATTTGTCAGAATAGTTATCATTAAAATGGCAATAAATAACAAGTGTTGGTGAGGATGTGGAGAAAAGCGAACCCTTGTAACTATTGGTAGGAATATAAATTGGTACAACCACTATGCAAAACTATATGGAGTTCCTCTCCCCCTCTTCAAAAACAGAATAACCATTAGATCCATCAGGATCACTTTTGGGTATTTATACAAAAAAAAAAAAAAAAAAAACCCACACTAATTTGAAAAGATATATCCACCCTTGTGTTCACTGTAGTATTATTTACAATATCCAACGTATGGAATCAACCTAAGTGACCACTGATAGATAAATGGGTAAAGAAAATATCACACACACACACACACACACACACACACACACACACACACACACTGGAATATTACTCAGCCATTAAAAATGATATCTGCCACTTTGACAACACGGGTAGACCTAGAGGGTATTATGCTAAGTGAAATAAATCAGGAAGAGAAGGACAAATACTACTGTATGTTTCACTTATATGTGAAATCTAACAAACCAAAGAAATGACAGAACACAAACAGAACCGAAACAGACTCATAGATACAGAGAACAAATTGCTGGCCACCAGAAGGGTGCGTGTGGAGCACAGGGCAAAACAGGCGAAGGGGATTATGAGCCACAAACTTTCAGCTGTAAAATAATTAAGTCATGGGGATACAATTTACACTGTCAGTAATACTGTATTAATATTGTAATAACTTTATATAATGACAGATGCTTATTAACTAGACTCACAGTAGTGATTAATTCATCACGTATATAAATGTATATTATGTTATACACTCAAAACCAACATAATATTATATGTCAACTACAATTTAAAAACATCCTCAGAAAGCTACAGTTTTGATTACAATATAATTAGCATCTTGTTTGTTAGATGATAAAGAACCCTATATATATATACTAGTGGCTACTATTATAAGCACTTGACACGTATGAACTCACTTAACTAGCACAGTTCTACCTGTAGTAAAAGCTATTCATTTCCCTTGTCTACAGATGAGATCAATGAGGCTCAGTGAAATCACGGGCTGCAGTGACACAGTCAGGAAATGGAGAGCTCGGAGTCAAACCTAGGCAGTTTGCTTCATGGTCTTACTTGTACCCCTAAGAAACCATTTATGACAAAACTGGAGATGATCAAAGTTTCAAGAAAGTACATCACATTTGAATATCCACCAAGTCGTTAACAATTCTAGTTGACACATCTTCGTTTTCCCTTAGGATGAATAGTCCTGGAAAGAGTTAATGGAATTTGTATGATTTACCTTTTTTTTTTTTTTGAGCTGAAGGAAAATCTTAATTACCTCTTAACTTGGCAAAATCCCCGTCATTTTGCCTCACAAGGCATAGAGAAATAAACCATATAACCAGGTTAAGTACACTGTTTTTTGCATTAACTATCTCGTTTCCTTGCAGGTGGAAGAAACATTTTTAATGAGTGTCCCCCATGTCAGAACTAATTGAGTGGGTGTATGATTGAAAACAAACAAAACACAGTTAAGAGTCCTGTAAGTTACATCAAGGAACATTTACCTGTGGATGGTACATGATGGAGGATAGAGTGATCAGTAAAATCTGATGATTACCTTTGAAAATAAAGTGAAATAAACCAAAAATAAATGAAATCAGCCCTGGATAAAACAATCCAAACTAAGTTATAGTCTTTGCCTGGGCAGTTAAGGCATTTGAGGTAATGAATTCTAGTAATGATGAATTGGGTGTGGCTGTTGCCTCTGCAAATTTTTTTTTTTTTTCCCACTCATTGGGAATAAAGGTTGGGATCTTCAACATGGAAAAAGGAATCTAGAGGGTGAGAATGAATCAGTTTTGAACAGAATTCTACAGTGTTGTCCCAAGGGAAGCTACAACCTCACCCACAGTCATGAGCGTCCAGCCCAGGGGACGTCCACGGTGACAGCGCAGGTGGAAATCTCCCTGCTCATAACTCACTGTTCTAGAGTTCACTGTCTTACAGATAACTTGAAGTGCTTCCTGGCACTGTGTTAACCTTATTATAATTTAGCTTTGCACACAGATGAAACACAGGGAAATAATATTATCTCACAAATCTGAATCTGCTGCGGCTGCTGTGTATAGCCAAGCTTCTTATAAATCAACAAATCAGTCTTCTGGCCTGTGGACCCGGGGCCAGGAATCTTTCACTATGAAAGATGAGATATTCATAGTAAATATCTTAGGCTGCTGGATCATATGGTCTCAGTTTTGCTATCCTAGTGCAAAGCAGCCAAGGACAACACAAACAAATGATCCTGGCCTTTTCCAAGAAAGCTGTATTTATACAAGCAAGGGGCCAGACTTGATCCACAGGCTCTTATTTTGCCAACCCTCAGACTATCAGGATCTTGTGAGTTGGTGTGGTTGGCAGAATACTAGCCTACCAAAGCCATTTATGTCTAGCCCCCAGAACCTCTGAATGTGTCATATCACATGGCAAAAAGAGTTTTGCTGATGTGATTAAGTTAATGGTTTTGAGACAGCAAGTTTATCCTAGATTATCCGGGTAGGTCTAACGTAATCACAAAAGTCCTAAGGGAAAAGAGGGAGGCAGGAAAGTCAGATTGAGAGAAGGCAATGCAAGGAGAGAAGCAGAAGTTGGAATGATGTGGCCTTTAGAAGCTGGAAAAGGCAACAAATGGATTCTCCCCTGAAACCTCCAGAAGGAACACAAGCCCTGTGAACGCATCGATTACAGCCTAGTAAGACCCACTTTAGACTTCAGAACTCCAGATCTGTAAGGTAAAAAATCCACGCGGCTGTAAGCCACTAAGTTTGGAGTAATTTGTCACAGCAGCAGGAGGAAACTGATACACTGGGTTAGCACGGGTCTGACCAGGTGTCTTCAGACTCAGAATGTGTGAGAGTCTGTATTAAGTCTGCTTGGTTAAGCTGCCACTGTTTCTAGAACCCTTGCCCTGTACTGTTTCCAAGGCAGATTTGAGAGGCAGAGGTGAAGGAGCAGCCACGACACTGAAGGCTGTAATGGTGAGACGCAGATAGAAGCCAGCAAAGAGGGGCCCCTGAGTTCTAGATGGCCATCACTCTCCACCAGTTCCTAGCCTGTTAAACCATCATGACCCCAGGCCAACCACAGACGCTTAGCACTAGTCCACGGGGCTGCCAGTCACGTAGAAGCCCAGTGTCCCCACAAGATTCCTGCAGACCTCTTCACCATCCTGCTTTGATGACTAGGCATGCTTGGCTTATCAGAGTAACTCATTCGTGACTCTTCTGAGCCTCCAGCCTCCTTCCAGGACTTTCATTTTCCCAGATTCTCCCACAGGGTTTAATTTCTAGTTACTATAACAAATCCCTTACACCAAACTATACAGCGGTTCTGCTTCCACAACTGATTCCAGACTGACACAGAACCTGAGCAAGAGCAAATGTTGGACCCACAGACCCAGAGAGACAATGTGTTGACCATGGCGAAGTTACACCACGTGTGAGACAGGCCCTGGGGAGCAGCCAGCCTCTTCAGGTGGCATCCTTCGCTGTGAGTCTAGCTATGATGGCATGTCCACAAGTTCACATGCAGGAGGCACTGGGGAGAAGGGGAAATAGAGATCTGAGTCCAGTCTCAGCTCTGCCAGTTATCCTGTACAAGTGTCTCAATCCTCCTGATGATGTTTGCATATCCAAAATATGAAGGAGTGAGTGTAGACTTTTCCCACGTATTTGGTACCTTTTCCCTGAAGAAAGATTCTATTCCTTGTTTCCCTGTCTTAGTAAATGCAGGTACAGCCATGTAACTTGTTCCACTTAATGAAAGGTGAGGGTAAGTGACATACAGAAGCTTTAAGAACTGTCGTCTCTCTTTCACTTCTGTTGCAGAAACAGGCCTCATTCTAGCGAGAGGCACCCCTGTCAGCCAGGTCCCAGAGGGAAGGCGATGTTTAAGAGGAGCCGAAGCCCCTCATGATAGACATGCAGGCTGGGTAAGAACTAAACAGGAGGCTTTGTAAGCCACCAACACATGGGGAGTCACTTGATCAGGACCCAGGCAATCCTGACCGACTCAGGACTGAGTGAGAAGCCTAATATAACTGCTTAAAATCAATTCACAGAAATATATGCAATAAAATAATCTTTGCACTAGCTCTTTGTTTACATGGTATCTAAAATACATATAATATCAAACATCTTAAATGACTGGATCTTGAAATAAAGAGACTGAACTGACAAAGTTAGTCAGGATTGCCCAGACATCATTTATGCAACCTCTTACAAAAGACTATCTAATTATTTTTCCTTTCTGCTGTCTTCTTAATATCACTTCCTGATTTGAAGTGAATAATTCATACTTGGGGCTTACCAACCTCAAAAAATCAGAGACATTTAATTAACTGTGTATTGGGTAGCTGTACTTTTTAGGCTGTTACCTGGAATGTTCTCAATTTAAAATTTTAGAACTACTATCTTGATGCCTAAGAAGCAATCTCTTAAACTGAAAAAAATAGCAGATTAACTTAAAAAATAGTCATTTGGGAATAAATATAGTAAAAAAAGAAGATAAAGACTGGAGGAAGGGAGGGAGAAAGATGAAATATTTTAAATATCACTGAAAATAAGGAACCGATGCGCAATTCCAACTCTCCCAAACTTCATACTGAACGAGTTTCCTCTAAAGTTGGTGTTGGCACTCCGTTTCACTCTGAAGTCCTTCGTTAAGGGTTACGGGGACACAATTTGTTGTATGGGTTTTCTTGTTGCTGTTTTTTTACTTCTTATCCTAAAATCCTTAGTTATGCCAGTTGAGCTACAATTTCATTGAGCAGCATGTTGTAAAAGAGTGCATATCATATATATTCAGTGAGAGTTTGAGGTGGGAAATGTTAAGCCTGAGGTTTTCTAACCAAGGGATGAACATGGCATTATCATGGATCTAACTCCATCAATTTTCAGCAAATGAAAACATGGCAGTTTTGCAATTGCAGGCAATCCATTTTGAGTCGAAATATTCCAAGTGGTTAAATAAACAGAACTTTGGATATTGTATTCTGTCCTAATTTGATTACCTGACCCCTACTCCTTATTTCAGAAACCTACAATCTTTCCTGATTTCTTTCCAAATCAAAATTAAAATTCCAATCCCTGCCCTCCCTTACCCAAATGCCTTTTGTTCTCACAAAGCAGGAAATTTTCTTACCTTCTGTTGGAAAAATTGTTTCTCACAATCACTTTAAAATAATCATCAGGTCTTGATACTTACAAACAAAGCTCTCATAAATTAATCATTCATTTATTCTTCCCATACTGATTCCACAAATATTTACTGACTGTTTGCTATGTGTCTGGCAATATGCTCAATTATGGATGCTAGTCGTGAGTAAGATAGAGCCTACCCTCATGGAACTTGTGATTTAGGGAAAAATAAGAAAATATTCAGACAATCACACAGACATCAATGCAAAACGTTTCCCTGAAGAAGATGTATAGATGAAGAGGGCAGATAACCCAAGTGAAAGGGGAGTGAAGACTAAGACAGAGAGGGTGGAATATGCAAAGATCCTGTGGCACATGCAAAGATCTCATGACATAAGATGCTTCAAACATAAACAAGAAGGAAAAGGGTCAAGGTTTGTTCTTATATTCTTACATTCATTCTTGCTTTTACTTTCATCCTTTGATTCACTCACCATTTTGGAAGAAACGATAGTACCATGTTAGGCACTCATGATAATCAACCATACATTAAATTAGCATGATCCCAATGGAAACACCAGCCAGGTGCTTGATGCAGATGTAATGGCGCTCATGGAAGTCTTGGACTTGAGTGGCAGACAAGCGACTCTCCTGCGGGGTAAGCATACATGGCGCCCCATGTGTAGTACAAGGGTGCCACGGTGACAGGGGGGCACCTGAATCCTGCCTGGGGCAAAGCACCAGTTCCGGGGCACTCGTTCTAGAAGTGTCCCTGAAGCTGAGTTAGGGAGGGCTGGTTAAAGCGGGTGAGGGACCAAGAAAGAAGGGAGGAAATCATGCTATGGCATAACCACCTGATGAGCTTCTCAGACCTTCCAAGATGTGAAAAATCTGAATATGAAGTAGAGGCAGATGAGTAAGAGGCTGGCAACAGCCTTATGAAAAGGACTGAAGGTAGGGCACCCAAATGTTTTGGCTCCCTACACTCTTCTTCATGCTGCCCTACGGCAAAAAAAAAAAAAAAAATGCCCAAAGGTCTCCTTTCTTACACAGTTGGGTGCAATCAAGCTAAGCATTTGTGTACTAATAACTCAGTAGCCAATTGAAAAGGTAAGATGTGTAAATGGAAAGGAAACATAATACTTTGATTTCACTCTTAAGTAACCATGATTATTTGCTAGAGAGATGGGGCTCCTGTTGGAACAGCACAAGTCCTTAAACTTTGGAACCAGGTTGGACTCTGCCACTCACATTTCCTTCCCACATAGATTCTCACCCACTGCTTCCTTGTTTATCACAGTAACAGTCAAAAACTCAGCCTGGGGATGGCATGGCATCATAGAAAGGGATGTTGTATTATACAAATTTGAAACTGTGCGTTATCTTGAAACTAATAGTCTATATGCTCTCCAACAGATGTTGACTATCTGCATTTCTTTCAAAATTTTACAGTATCCTGCCCCATCCCTGTGAGTCTGCTATGGTGTCCTGGGTGCTTGGGGTACCAATCTTGCATCTAGCTCGGGAAGCACAGGCTAAGGTAATTGGGCTTCATCATGAAAACTACAGGAGCTCTTAAGAGTTTCTAATTAGAAGGAAGGGAGATACACAATGGTAAGGAGTATGTCTGTGTGTGCACGCGTGCATGCATGTTGAAGACAACTCTAGCAAGATGTGTGAAAAACTAAAGTTAAAGAAACTTGAAACTTCAAGAAAATAAGCTCCACAGTTCAGCTGAGAAGTGATGGGAAATGGTACCTGGGATGGGGCAGATGGACAGTGCAGCAGAGGCTCTTGGCTGCCTCCCTGGCCCTGGCCCTCCAAACATCCCCTCCACATCATTTCCATCCACCTGGTGGCTTCGGAGTCTCTGCCTGAGGGTGGTCACTGGCTACAGGAGGTACTCACTATGCGAGGGGTGAAGGCTAGTGGAATAGACCACCCCAAAATAAGACCAGAGGAGTTCAGAACATACCAGCCCTAAATATACCACTTTGGTGCATTAATTGTTTTGAGTTGTTGGCGCTTAAAAAAAGAAAAGTAAAGAAAACAGCAAATGCAGAGAGGCTTTCTCTGAACATTCCTTATCTGCCTAAAGAGAGATCCTCCAAAGAAACTCAAGTGTCGTAGATTTCCCCCCACTGGAGAGTCATGGGCCAGGGAGGATTGATCCTTACCACAGAAGATTAAAGTTGTGACTAACCCTGACACAAAGCATCATAGCTCCCACGGAGTCTTCTAAAACCTATTAATCTTTCCCAAATCACCTATTCTCCCCTACGAGGTATACATACCCCCTCCTCTTTGTCTATTAAGATGGCACTTAAGTTTGAACTCTAAGCCACTTCTTCGAGTCACTTGTTTGTCTTGGGTATTTCCCATGTGTATATGAGGTATATGTGTTAATAACTTCTGTTTGTTTTTCTTTTGTTAATATGGTTTTTATTATAGGGGTCTCAGACAAGAACTCAAAAGAGTAATTTTCCACCCCTAAAAGGGTAACCTCAGACAACAAGGGACAGGTTTGGTAGATTAAAAATCCCAGTCTTCTTGGCATCATTGGGATGATTCCTAAGTGGGTTCTCCACAGTCTCTCAAAGATTTCACAGCTAGACTGTTTATTGATGCACTTTATAGATTTTCTTCCTTCCCACCTTATTTCTCGACTCCCTCGTGGTGCTTTATGGAAAAATACCCCTCCCCCAATAAATTCTTTGAACCCAGATACTTGTCTCAGAGTCTGCTTTAGCAAGAACACAATCTAAGAAAGATATGAGAAACATTAGGGAGGTCTAACATGCTGCAGTAGATGACTCACTGGAAGGAGAGGAGTGAGGCAGAGAAATCTAGAAGCTTACCTTGATTTCTGGCTGTATCTGAGGGTTTCTGTTGGTGACACTCACAAAGGTGCTGGCTAGAGAAGTTCAAGCAGGTTATCCTAGACACACACAATGGAACTTTTCATCAGCAGTTGGATATTTAGTTATGGCGGTCAAGAGAAAGAGCTTCGCTGGAGCTATGATTTGGGAATCAAGGACAGGTAAGCAGGTAACTGAAGTCTCAACATCACCAAAGTGTTAGGATTTGACCAGTATGAGTAAGGAAGGACACACTGCTGTCTAAGCAGAGCGGAGGGTGAACGAGTGAGACCGCAGAGGGCTTAAGCCAGAGAGGTGGCCACAAAGATGGCTAAGAAGGGATGGCTAAGTAGGAAGGAAGAGAAAAGAGGAGAAAGTTGTTGTGAAAACTAAGAAAGCCAAGTCTTTTTTTTTTCTGTTAAACAATGATTTTATTGCTTTAGTACTGGTAACAAGTACTGCAGCAGTTCTCTTTAGATAAGAGCAAAAAGGGCAGGAAGATTGAGGGATTATTACACCTGGGAAGTTGCCAAGAGCAGCCCAGAGGAAGAGTTTGGAGGATATGCATCAAGGTGGCCTAGAGGCAGAAATGAATTGACCTCAATTCTGACTCTGCCTGGAGCCCAGGATAAGCTCACATCCTTCCTCACTTAAATAAGAAGGCCACAGTCTGTGAGGCCCTCAGAGGGAGGTGCCTGGAGTCCATTCAGTAGCCTGCAGACTTTGCTTTGGGTTCCAAAGAGAATTTTATTTTTAAGTCTCAGCAGAGCTCTTCTGGTATCAGCTGAGCAGTCCCCACAGGCAGATACTGTGTCCAGGGATGCAGAGATACGGAGATGAACAAAGTGAAGCTTCTGTCCCTCAGGGATCTTTGGTCTAGCAGGGCAGTTATCACACACCTGGTACTCACATGTAAAGTAGAGAGTGACGGATCCCAGAGAAACGCTCCATTTTCTCCAGCTCTCCTGTGCCTTCCATTCTTTAAAACAAATTCTTCTTTGTGAGTTTATAACTGTCATACAGCTCTTCATGGAGGGTGTCCTGAGTGGAATTAGCTGTCTGGGCGACTTTTCCCAGGACTGGGCATAAAGATGATTTTCATGCAAACCCTCCGTATCCACTTGCAAACACTGAGGCTCATGTTCTTGTCTATGTAGTAGATTTCTGTGTGTGACTGAGAGTTTATAAAGAGTTTATAGAATTTTCCAGCTGTATTTGTTACTTACAACAATCCTCTGATATAGGCAGGGCAGGGGTTTTTTAAATTATTTTCTTTATTCCTATACCATAAAATTCACTTTCTTAAACTATGTAATTCAGTGTTATTTTATTTTATTTTGCTTTTTTTTTTTTTTTAGCATTTTCACAGAGTGGGGCAAGAATTATCATCATCTAATTCCAGAACATTTTCATCTCTCCAAAAAGAAGCTACGTATCCAATACAAGTTACTCCCCATTCCTGCCTCATCCACCTCCAAACTCTGGCAACCTTTAATCTTCTCCCCATCTCTATGGATTTGCCCATTCTGGACATTTCAAGGCTTCCCTTTCATTTCAACTGGTAAGGAATCGGCCTGTCCCTCCGGGCAGGAGACGCCGGTTTAATTCCTGAGTTGGGAAGATCCCCTGGAGAAGGGATAGGCTACCCAGTCCAGGGTTCTGGGGCTTCCCTGGAGGCTTGCATGGTAAAGAACCCACCTGCGATGTGGAAGACCTGGGTTCGATACCTGGATGGGGAAGATCCCTGCAGAAGGGCATGGCAACCCACTCCAGTATTCTTGCCTGGAGAATCCCATGGACAGAGGAGCCTGGCGGGCTGCAGTCCATGGGGTCCATACCCATCAGAAGCTACTCCTCATTCCTGCCTCATCTCCTACCCTCAGACCGTGGCAACCATTAATCTTCTCTCCATCTCAATGGATTTGCCTGTTTTGGACATTTCATATAAGTGGGATCACAAGATGCGGCACTTGGTGACTGACTTCTGTCATTTAGCACAGCATTTTCTATGTCCAGCCATACTGCAACCGGCATTAGTATTTCATTCATTTTAGTGTTGAATAATATTCCATTGTCAGTGGTGTCTGACGCTTTGCAACCCTTTGGACTGTAGCTCACCGGGCTCCTTTGTCCTTGGGATTTTCCAGGCAAGAACACTGGAGTGGTTGCCACTCCCTTCTCCAGGGGATGTTCCCGACCCAGGGATGGAACCCACGTGTCTTGCATCTCCTGCATTGCAGGAGGGTGCTTTATCTGCTGAGACATCGGGGAGGCCCGCTCCACTGTATGGATGGACCATGTGTGTTTATCCTTTCACTAACTGATGGACATTTGGGCTGTTTCCACTTTGGGGCTATTATAAACAGTGCCACTATGATCACTAGTGTACAAGTTTTTATATGAACATATGTTTTCAATTTTCTTAGATCGATATCCAGGAGTGGAATGGCTGGGTCACATAGCAACTCTGTGTATAACTTTTGAGGAACTGTCAGACTCTTTTTCCATATCAAATGTATCATTTTACCTTCTCACTGCAATGTATGAGGTTTCCAATTTCTTCACATGCTCACCAGTACTTTTCTTTTTTCCACTGATATGATTCAAGACACATTTTATTACCCCCATTTCACAGATAAAAAAGGATGGTGCTACACAGCAATTAACTAGAAAATCCAGGGCTCAAATAATATTTTTCAAATTCTTAGACCAGATTTCTTCCTGTGATACACAAAGTCATTTTGAAACCACTTATGTGTTATAAAGGCATAGAATAATGCTCTTAAAAACTAGGGTGTGATAACTCAGGAAGTGTATGGATTTTACAACACACATCTACTCACAGATGCACATGTGTGTGCATACTACACACACATTCACATCCATGGATGTGTGCCCACCCATTGTGTTACTGGTTTAAAAATGTACTCAACAGAATACCAATGTGTTAATAGCAATGAGCAGCTTTCAAAGAAGCTGAACTTAAATTACAGTGACAACTTTAATGCTGAGTGAAGATGATTTGTTAGCATTAAAATTTTGTCTTTGAAGTTCTTCAGATCGATTAAGGGTGTGATCCTAGCTTGTGGTTCTTAAGACCTGGACACTTCTACTCATGCCATCGGATCTGGGTTATTCTAGAAAGCAGCACAGTATTGTCTAAAGCTGAAGCAACCGAGTTTTTAAATTTCTTAAATTGTCACAAAGCACAGTATCTTTAAAGTTTCTTTAGTGTATAGGTCCTTAGAAAAATACACATTTGAAACTTAGGCATTCCTTTGATTACTATTTCAGACAAATCTGTCAAAATTAGAAATGCTGTCGTACAGCTTGTGTGAACAGAAAAGTAAAATTGATAGTGTCTGGCCCCCGGATTAGTCCTTGACAATTTTTTAATGGAGATAATATAAATATATTTTGAGTGTCACAACAGCACCCCTTCACTTGTCATAGGAAATCGACTAATATATTTTCTTGTTTAACACCAAAGAAGGGTGTTGATGAAATATGTCAGAGCCCTCACACCAAATGAAAATTTCTAGGCTGGGAGAAATCAACTTCACAAGACAGTGAAGACTGCATTTTCAGAGCTTCCTCCTTTCTATTGAAATAAAAACAATCCAATGTGAAAAACAAGTGAAGGCGTGACATAAACATGGAATTGTTCATTTCAGATGCTTATTCGTCTTGTTTCACGCTAACATTATCACAGTGAACAGCTGGAACACATCTCTAAGTAATTTATAGCAAGTCTATGATGTTATATTTTGGTGATAATGTCACAGGTATATAATATTAGGGAGAGTTCTGCTGAATTTGATTTTAAATAATTCTCCTAAGTAATGGCTTACTGTATTCAAATATGTGCTCATTGAAAACATGGGTTTCCCTGGTGGCTCAGCTGTAAAGAATTCACCAGTAATGCAAGAGATGCGGTTCAACCCCTGGGTCAAGAAGATCCCATAGAGAAGGAAACACAATCCACGCCAGGATTCTTGTCTGGGAAATCCCATGGACAGAGGGGCCTGGCAGGCTACAGTCCCTGGGGTCACAGAAGAGACACAATTTAGTGACTAAGTAACCATAGCAATTGGAAACATTGACAAGTGTGTGCTTTCTTTGTATCTGTTGCCTGATGCATTTGATTTTTAGTTACACAGAGGAAGAAACGTTTGTACAGCTTTCTCTGCATTGTTCAGAAGAAGGTTTCTAACTATCCGTAATTTTTAAAATATATTATATGGCAGTTGAGTTAGTTAGAATTCCAAATAACAAAATAAAATCAGAACCTCAGATTTCTTTAGACTTTTTGTAAATAAAAACTGTCAGAATGCCTTTCTCTACGAAAGTTATGCTTTTCTGTCCAAAAAAACAGTAACTTCTGCGACGATGCACATAAAGTTGTGAGAAGGGGAGACAGTGTCTGCCCAGTCAGTCACGTAAGTCAGACCAATCTGGGGATCAGTGAGACATCAAACCAACAAGCACTGCACGCCTCAAAGCCTTTCACGCCTCAAGATCCCACTGAAAATCCTCGTTCAGTATGCTGGCTTACCGGATACACAAACCATCACTTACACACAGAGTGACCAGATTATGCCTTTGTGCCACTGGTAAATGAGCAGTAATAAGAATACCTTAATACTGCTAATATATCTTTGATCTAATGCTTATAGCACAAACAAGGTAACTCATAGATGTTACAGAAGAAAAGAAATAAGTTTTCCTCCAAAGAATAAATACCGTATGGCACTGGAAGAAAGCTAGCCTTCCTGTCTCTCTGACTTTGACCTACAAATACCCATGAATAGATATGACTGGATTAGTGGCAATTATAGATAATCAGATACACAACTATTTATAAAATTTAGAACAGAAAATATTGACAGAGCCCCTACTCTTCGCTGAAAGGCATTACCAAGAACCCTTAGTTTATGCAAATGGTACAGAGCTATTTCTTCAATTTTTCCAAGAGGAAACCGAATTCAAATGTAGTTCGTTCCATTGCATATGGTTTGCAGCACTGTGCTAGGCTCTTGTGTGTTAGATTGTGAGGTATGTAGATTCACACTCATTTTAAAATAATGTAACTGATCTACAAGCAGTTGTGGTCATTTCTACAAGGTCTGAGAGGCCCTCTCTGCCTGTTCTCTTAATGCTGGATCAGCCTATGGGCAGAGAAGCACCTGCCCAGCACGCAATGGCAAAGCAGAGACCCCAGAAGCTGTGTGTTTCCCATTAGGACATCTGTGTGAGACAGTTTGCTTATGACAGTTCAATTTAAAGAGAAAACGACAGCTATAATTAAGGGGAAATCAGAGTATTATTGGGTTTCCTTGCAACTTTTTTCACTCTCCAGCATAGTTTTCATTTTTAAATATAGTTACCATGTCTGGAAACTCTAAAGGCTCTGTTCATGAAATTTTTTTCCTACAGTTGGGAACACTTACAAGGTTGTTAAATAGTTTTAGCAATTGTATCTATGATTCCTAAAAAACAAAGATGTATATACTATATACACACAATATATATGCTATACACATAGTATTTCATATATGAACATATATACTATATATGTATATATGATATACATATATACATACACACATACATATATAGTATTAAAATACATATATAACCAAATTCTGTAGTAACTGACAAACAAGTGTAGCCCCAATGTCCATGTTGTTGATATTTTTTAGTTATGTTAAGAATAAGACAAAAACAAAATAACAAGGATATATATCAAAACTTTGACTCACTTGTCAATATGTTAGCAGCTTCTTTGCTGAATAGAATAATGGTTTTCAAATACTGGAGAAATAGTTCTGTGATTTCTTGTGGTTTTCACAATGTAACAGCTATAGACACAACACATTTGATCTGCTTTATTAACATTTTTCATCACTTTCTTAAGTCAAGACAATTGACAAAACAATAAACAAAGCCCCAAGTTATACATTTGCTGATTTCTGCGGTGTAAATACTTTCACGCTGGCCAATTTAAAGTGACCTATGCAATGTCACTGAAGGCGGAATTGGGAAGAGATGTAAGGCAGCCACTGTCATACAGCATTTCTACCATCCAGTTATCACAGACAGAAATAAACCCAAGATTATAGACAATAGTAAAATGCAATAAAATACTTAAGAGTGATATGTGTCAAAATATAAAATCCAACTTTTATATAATTTGTTTTTAACATAGGCTATGTTTCAACCATTGGCTTATAAAATTCATGGACTTGTATCCATTCTTACAAGCCAATATAAGCCAGTCCTACTGCAGGTATACAGATAATTTAAGATATGTCTATATTGACCTATGTGTGCATGTATGTATGTGAGTGTATATTTTTTTTCCTGCAAATGTGCCAAATTGCCAAGAAAAATAACTAAAGGAACTGAAGGAAATGAAAGAGCACAAGACTGAAAGAGGGTTGTGTCAATTCTGCCAATAAAGGGAGCCTCCACTGCGATCCCACCATCTCAACATGGACCAAAATGGTTCTGCGACTGAACAGTAAACATGATCCTCAGCCTGCTATCCTTTTCATTCACATCCCCAAGAGACGCAAAATATTCTGCTTCAATTCTTATTTTACTAGAGCCATTAGGTTTAAAAATCCTTGGGCTTTGAAGCAAGACAAAGTTCTGGTTGAGAGTCTTAATTCTATTCACAAAGGGGAAATGGGGGGAGGGATAAATTAGGAGTTTGCAATTAACATACACACTACTATGTATACTACATATAAAATAGATGACCAATGAGGATCTACAGTATAGCACAGGAAACTATACTCAATGTTTTGTAATAACCTATAAAGGAAAGTAATCTGAAAAGATTGTGTATATATGGATATGCTTTATATATATATGTTTTCAAACTGTAGTGTTGGAGAAGACTCTTGAGAGTCCCTTGGACTGCAAGGAGATCCAACCAGTCCATCCTAAAGGAAATCAGTCCTGAATACTCATTAGAAGGACTGATGCTGAAGCTGAAACTCCAATACTTGGGCGATCTGATGCGAAGAACTGACTCACTGGAAAAGACCCTGATGCTGGGAAAGATTGAAGGCAGGAAGAGAAGGGGATGACAGAGGATGAGATGGTTGGATGGCATCACCGACCTGATGGACATGAACTTGAGCGAGCTTCATGGGTTGGTGACAGACAGGGAAGCCTGGCGTGCTGCAGTCCACGGGGTCGAAAAGAGTCAGACATGAGTGAGCAACTGAACTGAAATTATATATATATATATATATATATATATATATAAACCAATTCAAAAATGGGCCAAAGAACTAAACAGACATTTCTCCAAAGAAGACATATAGATGGCTAACAAACACATGAAAAGATGCTCAACATCACTCATTATTAGAGAAATGCAAATCAAAACCACAATGAGGTACCATTACATGCCAGTCAGGATGGCTGCTATCCAAAAGTCTACAAGCAATAAATGCTGGAGAGGGTGTGGAGAAAAGGGAACCTTCTTACACTGTTGGTGGGAATGCAAGCTAGTACAGCCGCTATGGAAAACAGTGTGGATATTTCTTAAAAAACTGGAAATAGAACTGCCATATGACCCAGCAATCCCACTTCTGGGCATACACACTGAGGAAACCAGATCTGAAAGAGACACGTGCACCCCAATGTTCATTGCAGCACTGTTTATAATAGCCAGGACATGGAAGCAACCTAGATGCCCATCAGCAGACGAATGGATAAGGAAGCTGTGGTACATATACACCATGGAATATTACTCAGCCGTCAAAAAGAATTCATTTGAACCAGTTCTAATGAGATGGATGAAACTGGAGCCCCTTATACAGAGTGAAGTAAGCCAGAAAGATAAAGAACATTACAGCATACTAACACATATATATGGAATTTAGAAAGATGGTAACGATAACCCTATATGCAAAACAGAAAAAGAGACACAGAAATACAGAACAGACTATTGAACTCTGTGGGAGAATGTGAGGGTGGGATATTTCAAAAGAACAGCATGTATACTATCTATGGTGAAACAGATCACCAGCCCAGGTGGGATGCATGAGACAAGTGCTCGGGCCTGGTGCACTGGGAAGACACAGAGGAATCGGGTGGGGAGGGAGGTGGGAGGGGGAATCGGGATGGGGAATACGTGTAAATCTATGGCTGATTCATATCAATGTATGACAAAACCCACTGAAATGTTGTGAAGTAATTAGCCTCCAACTAATAAAAAATTAAAAAAAAAAAAATCTGAATCACTTTGCTGTATATACCTGACCTGAAACTAATACAACATTGTAAATCAATTGGACTCCAATAAAAAACAAACAAAATAAACAAAAAGAGTCCTAATTTGTATTGCTGTGTGGTGTGATGGACACCGTGAAGTATCACTGAGGACAGCAGTTGGCAGTCCCCACAGATATCCCCTCCAGGAATTGCTCCTGACTGAGGAGGGTGACTTACCCCAAGATCATGCCCTTTCCTGGGTATAGTCTGCAACCAATGACTAACTGTCATGGTTAAAGCTTCAGGCTTTTCGTACCAACCTGCAGGCTTCCCAAGTGGTGGAGAGGTAAAGAATCTGCCTGTCCATGCAGGAAACAGAAGAGATACAGGTTCAATCCCTGGGTCATGAAGATGTCTTGGAGTAGGAAGTGGCAACCCGCTCCAGTGTTCTTGCCTGGAAAATTACTGTTTTGTTGTCTGCCTTCCTCCTGTGACCCATTCTACCTCCAGTCCCTTCCG
Source organism: Cervus elaphus (assembly GCF_910594005.1). NCBI lineage: Eukaryota > Metazoa > Chordata > Mammalia > Artiodactyla > Cervidae > Cervus > Cervus elaphus. The sequence goes on along the minus strand of NC_057837.1, from coordinate 8,673,290 downwards.
AGGAGGTCTGTCACAAAGCCACTTCCCTATTAACCTCCTGCACACGATATGCCATTCTAGAGAGCTTCATGGGGCCACAACCCACGATTGGCAAAGCGACTGTGGAATAACAAAACCCATAAACAAATATCTTTAATTAAAATGAAAAACACTATGTGGGCTCTATGAGTTTCTCATTTTTTTTACATTTTTTAATAATGTAGAATTATTTCTCATTTCTAGGTCATTTCTTGGAGACCACAAGTATGAACTAAATGAATATGTTTTCATATAGTATTTCAAAACATATTACATTTACTTCTAAACAGTTAAAGAATAAATATCAATTCTTCATAGATTCTTTCAAAAAACTGAAAAGGGGTAACACTTAACTTATTCTATGACACCCTAACCAGACAAGTCATTACAATAAAGGCAAACTACAGACTAAGATCTCTCATGAATACAGATTGCAAAACTCCTCAAAACTATTAGGAAAATAAATTCAACAATACATAAAAATAATTAAATTAATCCAAAAATGGCAAGGTTTATTTAATATTCAAAAACAAGTCATGTAATATACCATACAAAATAGAAAGAAAACAAACTTAGCTTCTGTTTGTCTTTCTTGACCTTGACAAGTATTTTGAAGAGTATTGATTCATTACTTCTCTGAACATGCTTCCTTTAGAGTTTACCTGATGATTTCTTGCAAGTGAACTGAGGTTATGTTTTTGGCAAGAATATCACAGCAAATGAGGAAGTGCTCTCTTTATTCCATCACATCAAGAGGCTCATGATTTTGATATGTCTTATCACTGATAGTTAATCTTGATCAACTGCTTAAGGTGGTATCTGATGCGTTTCTCTACTATAAAGTTAATATCTTTTCTTTAATATTTAATACAAGTCTTGAGGGATCTAATTATAGTTTTGTTGATGGAAAAAAATAATAGAGCTTAGCTTTTTGCATTAAGCATGGACCTGATGGAGAAATCTATTTTAAGGTGTAGAACATGTCACTTATTCTTTACTCAGACTGCTGACCACACTCTTACACAAGACCTCCATCTCCCCATGGTATCAAAACATTCCAAGAAATTTCAAGCATTTGGCACAGATTCTAGCTCTTCCATTTTAGTAGGGAAATATCCTTAGTACATAACTTTTACAAAGAGACATTTCTGGATTTTCATTGTTTTGAAGACCTTCTGTAGTGGCTTGTCTCAACTGTTCCTCCAGACAGATTTCTGATCAATTATCAGAGGTCCAACAAACCTGATCTGCAGAAAGAGCTCTTGTGCCCTCTTTATAGGGCCAGTCATGTAACCATTTATCTTTATAAATGTATTAATATGTTAACTGAGAGCTCTGTTATTACCATTTCATAGAACCACCATTTGGTGGATCTATACTCAGTTCTCTTGCCTTCTGAGCTTCTCAAAGATTCAGGAATCATAAAAGTAAGGTTAAAAGAAAAAACAGAATGATGATGAGATAATTTCCCTGAAATACAATAACAATAAAAGCTGCAGCATCTAGAAATGTTGTGAAATCATTTAATAGTGAAAATTAGTACTAGTAGAATGCAAGCTCCATGAGGGTCAACATATCCCATCAACTTGGAAGGGTGATTAAAACATGTCTGTTGCTTGATACATGTATGGTGGACAAATCACCATTAATAAACCTTACCAGGTAGTCCTCTAAGCTTTCTATAAACATTGTTTCATTTTAGCTTCATGGAAACCCTAGGATGTATATACTAATATCATGAATCACTGTTTTTTTATATCTTTTAAACATCTAAGTTTGTTTTATTATAGAACATTTCAAACAGGCACAAAAAATAGAGAAAAGAGTACAGAGTGGACCCCCCGTATCTGTAGGTGCAGAGCCTGTGGAGATGGGCGGCTGACAGTACTAGGTCATTTTATAGCAGGGATTTGAGCATCCTTGAGTCAGGTGTCTGTGGGGGTCTTGGAACCAATCCCTTGAGGATATGGAAGGATGTCGATAATAAACACCCACAGAACCATCTATTTCTGTTACAGTAATCAGTTATTGATATGTGTCATCTCTTGTATTTATAGTATTATTGAAGAATATCCAATTCCTCTGCAGAAGAAAAAATATATGGAATGTATGAAACTCATGTAGTGAGTAATAATAAAAACGAAGAAGGCAGAGTTTGAGATACAGGTATGATTCACAGAATGTCACATACTTTTCCAAGTTAATAAACTCTGAGACATGACCAGTGATAGAAGGGATGAAACAAACAAAAGTGCCATCTCTAAACAGAGAGAGACAATAAGACCAAGTCATGAGCATGAATCATGCTAGCTCTAGGGCGGCATCACCTCTAGTGATATGAGCTCTAAAGCTACTTTCAATTTGTGATACCCATCATGGTCTCACTTTGCACTACATCTGCTCTGACTTAGAAATACAGATGCTGTCCATCAACTAACTGATGAGCCAGTGCCAGCAGGCGCCCTTGTCCCTGTGTGTTTATGATGGAGCAGGTGTGTGCTGTTGGCCCCAGATACTCGCCATCTGCTATGTCTCCTGCTCAAACTCAACTCCAGTCTTCCTATCCAGACTGGAACAGAAAAGGCTGAGTTGGTAGAGAGAGAAGGCATGGGAACGCAGTGCAACCACAAATAATATAGGTGGTCCTTCCACACTTTGTCACCCGGCCCAAATGCATTAAACTTTAACCCCTCTCTGTCCCCTAGTTTATTTTCCCTCAATTGAAAAAGCTATGTCGCTCATGACGCCTAGTTTGGACTGTAAGCTTTTCTGTTGTGTAGCCTTTAGGATAGCTTGCAACAAGGAAACTCCCCAAACAATGGACTCAAAATAAATGAAAAGACTGCACTAAAGTTATTCAGCTAAAATATCAGCGATTAATACACCCCTCTATGTAAGCCCTAATTATACCCACAACACTATACCGTTTTCATGAAACACTGTCCAAGCAGAATTTCACCCTTTAGACATTTTACAAGTGAGTGTGGGTGTGTGTGTGCACGTGCGTGCACTTTAAAAACAAAGATAGCTAGGGTGTAACTTAAACCCAATCTGTAACAAATCTTCTATTTAAAAAAAAAACCCTCTTTGCAACTCTATTGAATTGTACATAAACAAGTCTAGAGAGCTTTCTCGATACTGAGAAATTTATTTTTACTTTAAAATTTTTATTGGTTTTATTTGTTTTGCTCTTTTCGTATCTCAGTTGAACAGCTCAAGAATAGCTTAGATTCCATTCATTGAAATTGCTCTTATAAAAAGAAAATATCTGAACATTTGCAAGAAAAAGAAATGCACAGTTCAAAGCCATTGCCTTTGCTCTACGCTATTAGCTCTCTAGATGTATGTAAAAATTGCCCGTTGTTCAAACCAAATGGCAGGCCCGGGCCTCTGTGGTCCATGTTTTGAATTGACTATTTCCTCATGATACAGTGATCTAATAACTGCTTCTCAGGTCTGGGAAAAATAAAACACTCAAGACAAAAGCTTGCACTACAAATCTGCTTACTGTTTCCATACAAATTTCACTACAATATACTTTCTTTGACAGTGTCCTTGGCTAGTATTTCCTCTGAAAGACACTGTTGTAGAAACTAGTAATGATATTCCTGAGAACGTTCTCTAGTCTGATAAAAGAACTGAAAATTGTTAAGTTGACAAATCCAGCCAAATTGATGTATTTTATACTTTCACTTGTAAATATATTTTCTTTGGTCTTTGCTGGTAGATTTACATATGCAGAATGCAAAAATGACTAACAATAAGTCTTTCAACATTGTGAAAATTGCTCAGTCCTGTCTGACTCTGAGACCCCCATGGGCTGTAGCCAGCCAGGCTCCTCTGTCCTTGGAATTCTCCAGGCAAGAATACTGGAGTGGGTATTCCTCCCTTCTCCAGGGGATCTTCCTGACCCAGGGATTGAACCCAGGTCTCCTGCATTGCAGGCAGATTCTTTACTGTCTGAGTCACCAGGAGGAGATGAAACAAAAAGTTACAGATACTCATATAGAAAGGACTGATATTGAAAGATTGTTGAAGAAAACATAAGATAACATATTACCTAAAATTTTTAAAGAAGATAATTTGAAAGAATTCTTATATTGGAATAAAACCAAAAGCAGCCTCATAATCAAATGACTCTGACAAAACGCATCTCCTTAACTGATGAATGATTTTACATACATGCAACTTTAAGGTGGTCGACTTTTTTGCAGTTTGCAAGATGAATCAAAATTTGGTGTTATGAAATGTTGAGAACAAATTCAACCTAGGTGACATTATATTGTGATACTATTTATCCACTATTGAAGTGTTAACACTCACTTCCATAATTCTATGCATTCCAGAGAATTTCACACTCTCATTAACTATCATCTTTATAACATCTACATCACACTATACTTAAGAAGCAGAAATTTGGATGGCTGACTTCAAGAATAAAAGTCTTTAGACAGCTTGTGTCTAGCACAGTAATCTATCAGGACTGGGGCTCAGCTGCCCACGGATATAACCTGCTTGAGAACATCACTCTTGGCTATCTTCCTTTCCCTTTCTCACTTTTTTTCTCTCTGACAGTGCTTCCCGTTTTCCTCCTAAATAAAGTATTTGTACACAAACACTTCTCTCAGGGTCTGCTTCCAAGGGAACCCAAATAAAGAAATATATCAATTTTCAAAATCAACATAATGAGTGTAATATGAAAGTGAGTGTAATATGAAAGAGATATAAAAGGAAAGTGACAGAGTAAAATTCTGTTTTTTCAACATGTAAAGACTCTGGTACAATTACATATTGCCTAACGCAGCATGTAAGGAATCAAGCAACATATAATGGAGTAGTCCACTGGTTGCTTCCCTACCTGGAATCATCCTCCAGAGAACATTTGCAGATGCAGACTCAAACAGGTGGGCTGTATTGCCCACCATAAGTGCCACCGTCATCATGACTGATGTGATTGCCCAAAACCACCCTCACAAAATGCTCCCTACAAGACAGTACTATTGAGGACCATTTAGAGCGAGAGAGAGTGGGTCAGGGAAGAGAGACATAAAGCAGCAGAGAAAAGGAAAAAAGAATGGGACAATGGGTAAAGCCACTGGATTTAGAATTCCTCATTTCAAATCCCACCTCCGTTCGCTGTTGGAGGTGAGACTTTAGATACTTATTGTCCTTTTGGCTCATATTGCCCATCTATAAAGCGCAAGAAACCACAGACCCTAACTCAGGACTGCTCTGTGATTAAATAAGTAAAACACAGTGTCTGCCACAAAGTGAAAAACTACTAGCTATTCTTATTATATTTTGTGGCTAAATGACTGGTCTCTTTCTTCTAACGCCAATCATTGTTCTGCTGTGGCCATTGGAAGATACAAGTTGATCATATATGAACATATGAGTTTGGGCGTATAACAAGTCTCCCAAGCGTGATCTGTGAATTGACGATCACCACGTGCTTTCCCGCCTCTTCGTCTCTGCTGGCCACCCTTGGTCACCTGCCATTCCCAGCAACAATAACCAGATGAGAATATTATTCCATCTTTTGTACCCCTCTTCCCAACTGGGACATCTCCTAAGAGGTGAGTGTAGGGAAGAAAGAGGAAGGAAACGTTCTGGTTTAGCCTCCGCCCACCCTTCTTGGCAAAATCAAAGGAAACATAGGGAGTCAGCTAGAGAATCTGAATAACAAACGAAGCATAGAAATGCACTTTCCTTCTTGGTGTTTATTAATAGTAACGCCAGTTAGACAGCTGCGAGAACCCAGATAGGAAACACATAGACACTCAGCGTCATCCTTTTCACATGAGAGGACCGAAAACCAAGACTAGATGGTGTCTAAAAACACGAGAAGGCCAGGCTGACGGCACTGCAGAAGAGGGTGCTTTGAGAGGAAGAGTGGGCTGGGAAAATTGTGATATCAAGTTAGTTGGAGGAGCAGAGGTAACAAATTAAAGGGTCAGTTTTTTAAGGCTGAAGAAGTTTTCTTGAAGAAAGGACCGCATTGATTGATGTGGCCTGTAATGGAAACTCAGATAATGAAATAAAACCAGCATTTAAGAATTTCAGACTGAGAACTCATTGCCATGGCAACCCTCTCAGAAGGGAACTTGTAAAAGAAAATAAGATTCACTTGACTACGCCTTAAAATGAAAACCTACACTACAGTGAAACAATTAAATGCAGAATTCCAAAACTGCTTATTGCCACAGTGCCTAGAGGTATAGTAGGTCTGGCAGCTCTTCCACTAGAATTCTCAAAATTTATTGACTCATAGAGGGAACATCGTCTAGCTTTGAGGAATCTCTGTTGGTGTTGGATGTTTCTTACCAGTGAAGATTTGCAATTGTTTTCATCCTATAAATCATCTAGAACCACGCTCATATGTAAACCACAGTGGTATATACCATTCAAACAAGTAAGTAACTTTAGTCTGCCCATAATCACAGAAAACTACCAAATTCATACATCAATTATTAGTTAGACTTCATGGGAAAATCATTTTTAGCCTAAGTAGAATCTGTTTTATATTTGCATCATATTCCTTTTCATAAAAACATCTATTTTCAATTACATGTTTTCACTCAAAGAAGGCTTCCCAGGTGATGCTAGTGGTAAAGAATCCATCTGCCAATGCAGGAGACACTGGTTCAATCACCGGGTCAGGAAGATCCCCTGGAGGCAGGCATGGCAACCGACTCCTGTATTCTTGCCTGGAGAATCTCATAGACAGAGGAGCCTGGAGGGCTACAGTCCATAGGATCGCAAAGAGTCAGACACGACTGAAGTGACTTGGTACGCACACATTCAAGGAATGTCAAACTGGATACACTGTATTTTGTCAGTTAAAACACATTTTCTTAAATACCTAATATCATTGACAAACATGAATCTATGCCTTTTAACTGATGCTGAGAGAAGAAATCAGTTTCTGAATGGCAAGGACTAGGTTCCTCAAATTGAACCTGGTAGTAAAACAATTTGCCACTGAGGAATTTAAAATAATATTTTAAAAATAGAGAGAGAGAGGTTAAGCATAAGACAAAAACCCTTATATTTCTATGCTCAGTTAAACAAAAACAGTAAAAGACCCACACAACATATAAGATGATGTGTATGCTATTTTAATAACTCTACATCAACATCTAACTCTACATGAGATAATGGATACAGTATTATTAACTTCTATCTGCCAGCACTTTTTACCTAGAATTTTTTACTTCCTGCTTTCAACCCCATCTCCACCCTTGAGGTTTCACCAAGACTTTCATCAGTGTAAACAACTTCCATTTGTATATTTTATCTAATACATATTCAAAAGGATATTCTGTATATGTTCAATCCTCCTCCAGTCCCCACAACATCCTTCTAATTTTCTCAGGACATAACCTTTTCCTAGAAAGCAAAATCATTTAGTTGTTTGCCTTCATGAGCAATTGACTGTTCATTTCTCAAGTCACATGTATCAGAATACCGTGGTTCAGAGGGCCCAGACTTGGCCACTGGACATTTACAGACAGTGACAGCCCGCCTGCTTGCATAAATTAGATCATAAGATGTGCCGTGCCAAGTCATTTCCGTCGTGTCTGACGTTGTACAACCCCATGAACTATAGCCAGCCAGCTCCTCTGTCCATGGGATTCTCCAGGCAAGAATACTGGAGTGGATTGCCATTCCCTTCTCCCGGGATCTTCCCGACCCAGGGACTGAACTGGCGAGTCTTATATCTATCCTGCATTGGCAGGTGACTTCTTTACCACTAGCGCCACCTGGGAAGCCCATCATAAGATATAAAGGAATTTAATTATGTTCTGTTGCTTTGGCAGCAACATAAAATGACTTTTAACAAAATATTTAAGAAGAATTTTTTTTTCATGTTGGGTCCTGAGAGATTTACTTTCTGGAGTAGCTATCCATTTTTAAATAGTTAAAAGCCAACTTGTGTAAATACAACCAAATATTCATAACTAAAAATGAGTGAAACACTGATTAAAAAAAGAATAATCTGGTTCTAAGACTTGGATCTATTTTTTTGATACCTATCTTTACCTTTTACTGAGAAGATCTGAATCCTTGACTTTTCATTCATTTTTTTTCCTTATGCCTATTGCCAGGTCATCCTATTTCTAATTATTCACCACACTGAGCATTACACTTTATGCCTATCTTGGAATCAACATTCTCAAGGTTGTCAAGAATGTATACAAAAGTAAATTTGCATGTATTTGAATTTTGCCCAAGGGGAATTTATGGTTGGAGGAAAATAACTGAATATTTGAAATAATTTGGAAGGAATAGGTACTTCCACCCACCACATCTAGGAAGCATGAAAGATAGATTTTTTCACCTGAAACTCTTTATGGTAAGACTGAAATGAAAATCATGTTTAAACTCTAAATTTAAGCATTCTTTGGTATTAATAAAGCTGCACTAATTAATAATCTGCCACTGTAAAAAGAACCATTAGATTTATTGATTAATTTATTTTTATTCTTTTACAACCTAAAGCAAACATGTGGGTACATATTGAAAAAGAACTGTATATTGAGAAAAATAATGGATAGAGGAGAGAAATTTCATAAAATTTTATCTCCTAAATTAACAACAGGAATATTAGAGAATTCCTTGGCAGTCCAGTAGTTAAGACTCTGTGCTTCCACTGCAACGGGCAGGCATTCAATCCCTGATGGGGGAACTAAATAAATAAAAGGAATACTATTCTTTCACAGCAAAAAAATTGTATCCACAAATGTAATATTAACCACATAACTAACTTATTTCTAGACTGTTTTAAGTAATCACCACTTTTCCTTCTTCTCTGTTTAAAAGTAACTCCTTTAAGCAAAACTGAAAGGTAAGTCCAGTTCTTTGCACCTCACTTTGTTTTCTGCTTCTTCCAACCTCCCTCCAAACTACCTTTTAATTCTCTTCTTTCAGGCTTAGGAGTTTAGTACTTTTATCATCCTCTAATTTATCCTGCCAAAGGAAAAGTAATTTGATAAATTTCCTCAACTTAAGGTATTAGGAAATTAATTTTCTGCTGATCTCATGAGTATTTGCATTTTAAAGGAAAATTGCAGAGAAAGAACAATGCCTGACCATCCTAAATTACTCATTAATTATGGAATTTCAAGTTTCCCTGAGAAGATATTTAAAAGTGATGAGAAAATTAGAGAAAACTCTCAAATCATACAATGGACATGGTGACTGGGTCTATTTATTTTTCTGGATTGTCAGAAGATTGAGACAAATTATACATGTTGAGACAAAATATACATATTGAGACAAACATACATCCTGTAGGTCTTAGGTGATACATAAAATGTCTTGGAACACAATATTATTATTATCAATCTTATTATTGATTAAATAAATAAATGATCATGTTCTTTGGTTTACTGCCAGTAAAATTTTGAAAAATATATTCCTTTCAATAAATTAGAGTAAAGCAGACATCTCTGACCCTCTGCTATGATCCCAAAGCCTTTGTCTTAAGAAACTTGGTACCATCAAATATTTCACTTATTCATTTCTAATCTGACACAGTAAAATGTTTATGCATGATTTTGCAAAGCTCCATGGCTGAGGAGGTTGTCAGTTCTAAATAGCACCACCCAGAGAAAATGAGACGCCCAGAAGACAGGGACTCTGAATGCAGGTCGCTAAGATTTTGAGCTTATTTGTAGCTGCAGCACAGCCTAGCTGATCCAGACCAGTAGAATAATATATTCTATTTGTGACACTTGTTGCCTTATAGGCACTTTGTTATATATTTTGTTCCTCCTTATTCATTTTCATAGCGTTATTGTGAAACAACACAGTGGAAGAAACTAATCATATATGAGAACTTTAAAATTAAAAATTAGTTTCAAAGTTAAGATAGCTACACGTGGTGACAAAATTAGTGTAATGTAATTCGATTCGGTGCATCTACTGAGCCACAAAGGTCTGTGGCATGTTCTGTGCTGTCAATACGATGTGAGTTGGTAATATTAACACTGATATCATTTATAATAATATGATACAAAGAGTTATTAACAACATTAGTGCTTTTAGTTGCCTAAATACAGTATTATGAGCTAACTGGCCTCTGTCTCAAGTTCCTGGCACAGAGCTCCTGAAGCCTTTATAATTTCTGAGGTGGCAAGAACACTGGGAGCACCCCTTGTTCTAATATTCGCCCTTGACTCCATGCCCGACACAGGGCTCCTAAAACCCTGGCAAACCTCTAAGTGATGAGAGCATTAGGAGCATCTGTTGTTCTCATGAGTTGACTCGGAGTGGGCTTCTGGATGAACTGTGGCTGGAGGCTGCTCACCAGAACCAAGACATGATCAGAAACGTGGGATTTCCATTCCTATCTCTTATCCTCCAGACAGGGGAGACCGGCTGGAAATGGAGTTAATGATTGATTGTGTCTATATTCCTGGTTGGCACTAGTGGTCAAGAACCCGCCTGACAATGCAAGAGACATGGGTTCGATCCCTGGGTCGGGAAGATCCCCTGGAGGAGGGAATGGCCACCCACTCCAGTATCCTTGCCTGGAGAATCCCACAGACAGAGGAGGCTGGCAGGCAACAGTCCCTGGGGTCTCACAGAGTCAGACACGACTGAAGCGACTTAGCACGCACGCATGTGCCTGTGAGCAAGTCTCCATTATATCCCAATAGTGCAGGTTTGGGGAGCCTCCCACTGGGTGAACATATCAGATCAGCAGGGTAATAACCCACCCCAACCACACGGGGGCAGAAGCTCCTGCACTCGGGACCCACCCAGACCTAGTCCTATGTATCTCTTCATCTGGGTGTTCAGCTGAATCCTTTATCACATACTCTTATAAACTGGTAAATGCATATAAGTGTTTCCCTGAGTTCCGTGACCTGCTCTAGAAAATTAACTGAACCCAAGCAGAGGGTTGGATCATTGGACCTTCCAATCTATGGCCAGTAGATCAGAAGCACGGGGGATACCCTGAGCTTGTGACTACTGGCATTTTAAGCTCACATGTGTGTGCGTTTGTGTGTGTGTGTGTGTCTGTGTGTGCGCGCGCGCGCACGCGCGCGCGTGCAGGGCAGGGGAAGGGCAGCAGTCTTATGGGACCTGGTGCTTAATTAATCTATGGGGTCTGACAGCATCTCCAGGAGGAAGGAAAAACTGAGATTCTCCTTTGCAAATATACTAACTGAACACTTCATGCTGATTTATTTCTGTATGAAAATATCAAGAAATGATATGATGATGTCTAGAGGTCTGGTCTTCAGAATATCAAGGCACAAATGTTCTCAATCTCTTAAACTTGCCAAATTATAAACTAGGAAAATATCTTACACTTAAAATAACATTACCAAATACTTTTATGGAGAACTATATTTTCCAGTTACCTTACATCCATTATTTCAACTAATCCTCACAATAGCCTCTGATGTAGACAGTAATGATTTACTGATTCTTTGCATACGGAAACTGAGGCTACAAAATATTGATGTGACTTTTCCAGGGTCACACTAAGATGATCTGATAAATGAGTTTATGAGAAATTTTATTTGATATGCATATAAATAAACTGAAGTTAACTTTATTTTCCAGCTTGCTAACCAGGATTTTGATATCAAACATTTCTCTCCACCTATAGTAATGTCTATAATGTAGAAACTTGTTCAATAAAAGATGTATCCAGTCATGATAACTTTTCTAAAAAGTTTCCATTTCCCCCCATATGACAACAATTTGATGACATTAGCATCATTAGTTTTTTAATGATGGTCAAGAACATGACACTCAATATAAAGTAGAAAGTTTCATTTCCTCCTTCAAGAAAAGAAAGAAAGTCAGCTACCACGGAAAACATTATGGAGGTTGTGTGAGATACTAAAAATAGAGTTACCAGGTCCAATGGGATCCAACAATCCCACTCTTGGGCATATGTCCTAAGAAAACCATGATTTGAAAAGATGCATGCACCCCAGTGTTCATACGTGGTTTACAATAACCATGACAGGGAAACAGCCCAAGTATCTGCCACCAGATGAGCAGATAAAGGAGATGCAGTATGTGCGCATGATGGAATATTACTCAGCCATGAAAAAGGATGGAATCACGCCGTCTGCAGTAACATGGACAGACAGTTTATCATACTAAGTGAAGAAAGTCAGGCAGAGAAAGACAAGTACCTTATGATATCTCTTACATGTGAAGTCTAAAAAATATGATACATAGAAATTTATTTATAAAACAGAAACAGACTCAGACACAGAAAGCAAACTTTTGTTACCAAAGGGGTGGGATAAGTCAGGAGTTTGAGATTAAGAGGAGTGCACTATTATATATAAAAGAAACAACAAGATCCTATTGTATAGTACAGGGAACTATATTCAAAATCTTGCAATAACTCATAACAGAAAACAATCTAAAACAAATATATATATATATATATATATATATATATATATATATATATTTGGATCACTTTGTTGTTAATCTAAAACTAGCACAACATTGAAAATTGATATATTTCAATTAAAAAAAGAAAAAAAAAGGGAGGAAAATAATTTTTTCTTTTTAAAAAGAGACAAGATATTTGATGGCAGCTCCAGTCAACCCATGCAAGAATGTAGTGATTAATTTAGCTGGACATTTTCCTTCATATTTTGCTGATATTTCCCATCTCCATTTTTATTTACTAATATTAGAATAACTTCACTTAAGTGCCACCACCTGATAATCTTATCCAAGTAACATGCAATTAACCCCTCAAAATCATCATCAAATGCATCAACGTAGACCTAATTCCAATGTCGGGACAACTAGGGTATCACACTGTAGGGTATCCGAAAAGTTAATTTAACTTAGTCCATGATTCTTTCACGTTTACTTTGCAGTATCAAGTAAAGTAACACAGATGTGATTATTTTAAGGTCATAATAGTTAAGAGATGTTTAGTTTTCCTGTTGAAAGGATGAGTGCTATTTATATACTGTCTCTAATGGACTAGTCTCTTCTTACTGGTTTCAAGGAAATTACTAGAGATGCCAGTGAATTGGTTAGTAAATTCACTTCAGGTCTCAGGGATCATATTTCCCAAGTTGGAAACTTCTATACATATCCATTTTTCCAAGCATTTCAGCCCTATTTGCCTCTTTTAGTCAAAAAGCTATATTATTGACAAAATATTAATTATTCCCAGAATGTTTACGCCTGCTTTGATTGTTGTTGTTTTCATGTAGAGAACAAAATGAGTCAACTGGTTTGGTAGCTTGCTTTGCATCATTCTCTTTGAACTTCAACTTTCTCCTCTCAGATAGAATAGGGTCTTATTAATTCATTTGCAAAGAGAACCATTTTTTTAAATCAAAGGATGAAATGAAATATCTAGCTCTGTTAGCAAGTAGGAAAAGATGTAAAAGGCAGCATAATTGGCCTGAAACAGTCGTCTTATTTTAAGCAAACCCACTAATGTACATTGGAAAAGGCCCTTTATAATCATAATAATTCACAAAAAGTACAGAGACCATCCAGTGTTATCTAAATGTGTCTGACTCCCAATGCTCCTCATGCAAATAATAAAATCACCACAAAACCACCACTTCTGTGAACTCGCAAGCAGTGCTGATCCATTCAGCCTGTTAAGAAGGCAAGTGTTTATCTTCCTGCCCCATGATTTCAGCAAGGTTATCATCTATATGAAAAACCCAAGGGATTCTGCCCCAATTAACTTACTATTGTGTATTTACACTCTCATTTTTCTCATAGCTTTATTTTCCTGGTGTAATTGAGATGTAATAAATGTAGGGCATGTTACAAAATAAAAGCAGGTGAACAAACACCTCCAAATCCAGCTAGAGGAGACTCCCTTTCATCTCAGCCTACTGCTAAGAGAAAAGATTGGATCCACATTTTCTGAACTCTCCCACCTAAATGGGTAAAATGTAGAAGGGATGTGGCATATCCAGCTACAGAGCATTAATTTAGGATGACCAAAATCAACCTAAAAGAATAACATCTTTCAAGTTAAAACACACACACATTCATGAACATTTTCTTCAAAAGATAATGACAACAGGGAGAAAATAAATTAGATGTGATGATTCCAGTTCTGGGATGCTATCATTTTAAATTCAAAATAATTAAGCAATTATGTCAGACATACAAAAAAGTTGAGTCATGATAACCAAGAGTCTGTGTCACTTCCTAAGCCGGTTAAACTTAGTTTTCTGAATAACAGAAATTATTTTCTACCTTCATTGTGGACAAGATTGATATCCAGCATATAAAGGCTGAAAAAGAATAAGAAATAGCATAAAAGTACTTACAACTGATCGGATGTTATTTTCTTTCACCAGTTTCAGAGATGATTTATAGCAATTTGCAAGGTCTTCCTTGTGGGAACCATTAATATGGCCTCTGGCTATTGGCCCTACAGTGTGGATGACATCTGCAAATGCAAAAGGAAGGAAAAATAGGGTAAATGAGAAATTTTTTGCTTTTCACATAACTGTTGCTTTATTTATTTTAGGTATTTGTTTTAGAGTTTAGAGACAAGCAAGCTAAGAAATATTGATGATGCAAATGCTTCTCTGGTAAAATATTTTAAATAGCATAGCTTTTTAAAGTAGGCAATATTCCAGGAAGGTGATAATTATGAAAAGGAATCCCCTACCAGTAAATTGTTCCATTGTTATTGGTCAGATCCAAGCATAACAAATTATAATATAAGATGTGAATAATTGGCACACTGGCAAAAGACAAATCCTCAGTAGGAGATAAACTGAGAAATAATTGCCTACAAAATGAGCATTCTGAACTGACATGGGAAGGAAGAACCAATGTTACATATCACCTTGTATTTAAGATAATAGTGTCAGACATCATAAAAAACTATAAAGAAGGGCAAGTTTCTGAAAAAGTAAAAAAATGAAATAATAATAATCCTAAAAGTAATCATGTTTAAACACCCATAACAATTCACAATGCAATCTACCAATGCTCACATACATCAGATATGCTGGGGATATCTGGTTCTTAATAACTCCCTAACTTCTAGTTTTCATTATAGTAAACCGCAAAAATCAATGTGTACCTCTCAACCTCTATTTATATTTAAAATACAATATTTAATGTTCTTGCTTTTGCATATAAAACCAGCCAGTCTGGCACACATAAACATTTAAATTTAGGAATTTAATGAAATAGAACTGTCCTCATTTTAAGTCAATAAAGATAGTAAGAAAAAAACTAAATTTTAATCCAAATTACTTGAAAAGGCCTTTATTACTCCTGCTTCCCAGTCTTATCTGTTATCAACTCATTCCACTGATGTGAATAACAAGAACTGATCAACTTTGATAAAAAAGATAAATTCAGTCTAATAGCATTAGAATATTATAATGAAATGAAATTACTTGCTTTGGCTAATTAGTACCAGTTAATTTCAAAAACAGTAACAGGAATGAGAACACTTTACTAAAATACAGCTATGGAATAGTTAATGGTTTTAAATTGCATATGAAATTTAAACAGTGGAAAAGAAATCACGAAGAGAAAAATCTTTGTTGATTGTCTGCTAAATGTCAAGAGTATTATTTGATGTTGAGGAAATCCCCAAATGTTGATTTCAACTTTTAACAGCTTTAAACAGTATTTAAACCCTGTTCAGATAATGCTGAAGATGATATCTTGTGATCAAAATAGGCAGAAACCTTATCAGTTAGTTGATGCAGATGTTTATTTCAGACATACCTGGTTCTAAAGTGAGAACTGCTATGATACAGAAAGACAAAATAGAGGGAGATTAGGTTGTATTTAGCATAGGCTTGCATGCACATGCGCACACACACACACATACTAATGTTTTTGTGTGTAATAACAAGGATTGCAACATGATTGCAACATGATTTCCCAAAGCAGGTAAGTAAGATAAGGGTTTAAAGTGAAAGTTGTTCCGTCGAGTCTGACTCTTTTTGTCCCTGTGGACTATACAGCCCATGGAATTCTCCAGGCCAGAATACTGGAGTGGGTAGCCTTTCCCTTCTCCAGGGGATCTTCCCATTCTAGGGATCGAACCCATGTCTTCTGCATTGCAGGCAGATTTTTTACCAGCTGAGCCACAAGGGAAGCCCAAGAATACTGGAGTAAGTAGCCTATCCCTTCTCCAAATGATCTTCCCGATCCAGGAATCAAACCGTGCATTGCAGGTGGATTCTTAACCAACTGAGCTATCAGGGAAGCCCCTTGTACCTATATTTAAAGTTTTACCATGATTTTAATATGCAAACTGAGTCCAACCTACCTTATAAGTGGACATGTAGTACAGGATATATCTTAGGTATCTCAGTTGCCAAAGAATTTTAGACTGTAGTCAAGAATTTTTAGAGATGAAAGGGACAATATGGAAAATTTAATCCATTTTTCCCTTGCTCAGTGGATCAGTAGGAGAAAGAATTATGCCTAAGTCACAGTAGGGAGACACACTGTCACACAGGCAATATGACTGTGAATAAACTTTTCTCAACACAACTGTTTGTTGATGGAAACAGCACACATTTGTGTATATAAGTTTTCCATGCTTACCATGAATTCTATTACTTTAGCCTCATACTTTGTATACATGCAAATTCTCATTGGCTATCACTATGCAAGAAACTACCCTAAAACTTGGTAACACATTTTTTTTTCCATTTATTTTTATTAGTTGGAAGCTAATTACTTTACAATATTGTAGTGGTTTTTGCCATACATTGACATGATACACATTTTATCTTAACAAAATCTTCAAACAAAAACGTTTTATCTTAACAAAAATCACTGCTTGATTATTTTTATGGCTTTTTCGGATCAAAAATTCTGAAACAGCTCAGCTGGAGGGTCTGGTGGGCATGGAGCCTCAGGTATAGTCACAGTTAAGCAGCAGCTAAGGCTGAGCAGGGATGTCCCAGGGACTCACCATGGAGGCCGGTTTGGGTTTTCTCAAGAAACCTCAGAACAGTCAGATTGCTCAAAGGGCAGCTCAGGGCTTCAAAACCAAGTGCCAGAACTGGAAGCTGTGTTCTCTTTTCTATCTCAGCCTTGGGACTGACAGAGCGTCACCATCACTGTACCCTGATTGGTTACAACTGTCACACAATTCCACCCATTTCAAGCGGATTGTAGACATGTTTTAACATGGGCACAATGAAGGATGCCCCAGACACCTGGGGCTTTCTTTAGAGTTAACAGATTTATCAAATACGAAGTCTTGAGGTAGATGAATAAGATACCATAGGAAAAGCTGATATGATTATTTCCATGCATCTGTGCATGAAAACAGTATGGGGGTCCTTCAAAAAACTAAAAACAGAACTACCATATGATCCAACAATTATACTTCTGGGTATTTATTCAATGGAAAGAAAAACATCCCAAATAGATATCTGCCCCTCCATGTTCACTGCAGCACTATTTAAAACAGCCCAGCTGGTAGCTCAGCTGGGAAAGGATCTGCCTGCAATGCAGGAGACGCCCGTTTGATTCCTGGGTCAGGAAGATCTCCTGGAGAAAGGATAGGCTACCCACTCCAGTATTCTTGGCCTTCCCTGGTGGCTCAGATGGTAAAGAATCCGCCTGCAATGCGGGAGACGTGGGTTCGATCCCTGGGTTTGGAAGACTCCCTGGAGGAAGGCAGAGCAACCCACTCCAGTATTCCTGCCTGGAGAATCCCCGCGGATGGAGGAGCCTGGCGGGCTACAGTCCATGGGGTTACAAAGAGTCGGACACGGCTGAGCAACCAAGTATGGCACAGTTCATTGATATAACCAAAGTTTCCAATGATGGATGGAGGGACAGAGAAAATGGGCTATATATAAAATACATACATACAATGGAGTACTATTCAACCAGAAAAATAAAGGAAGTTCTCCCATTCATGATAATATGGATGGAACTTGAGGGCATTATGCTAAGTAAAATGCATCAGAGAGAAGAAGACAAATGCTGTACCTTCTCACTTATACGTAGAGTTAAAAAACAAACAAACAAAAAAACAAACAAAAAAAACCCCAGCAATCTCATAGACACAGAGAACAGACTGGTGGTTGTCCGAGGCAGGGGACAGAAAGGAAGGCATGAAATAGACGAAGGAGATCAAAAGGTACAAACTTTCAGTGATAAAATAAACAAGTTCTGGGAATATAATGCACAGTATGGTGACTGCAGTTGATAATACCATGTTGTATATTTGAAAGTTGCTGAAAGAGTAGATCTTGAAAGTTTTAATCAGAAAAAAGAAATCTATTTCTAGTATGAAGTTCTCAGACCTATTATTTTAATAAGTCAACTGCTGATTTAATTTAAAAAAAATCAGAACTAGAGGAAGATTGAATATGAAATTAATATGCTTACTAATTGCAAATACATCCAATTTGGAGCTCACAGTACAACTATGGCTCCTAGATAGAATTGCCTGGCCTAGCACAAAAAAAAATTTTGTTTTGGCCTCTGTCTCAAAATCTGGCAGGAACTTGTAGGCAAATGAGAGGGCAGGGATTACTGTTACAGAATCAGCATTATCTCTCCCTGTGAGTCATGAAAATAATGCTGTTTCTCTGAAATGTCTGGGTCTGCATTCCAGAGAGGAAGAGCAGTCTTGATGCACCTGAAGCCCTTTCTTACACAACTGAGGAAAGCCAAGAAAACAGCTATGTGATCTGTGCATTTCATCAGCATTTCAAACACCTGGAAGAGGTATGGAAAATGAGGTGGCAGGCCTTTTCGTGCTTTATCTGACCAACCTGTGGCAAGACAAATGAGCCTGTTTTTGTTCATCTGTTTCTGAAATCAATCAGCCTGTAAATCAGCACTTTTGTTTTGAAGCTATAACCACCACCTTGGGCTCCTCCACCTTGCTCCATCCTGGGAAATTAGTCTCAAGTCTATAGAAAAGGAGGGTAGGATGGAAGGTTTGCTTCGAAGCGGGTGCCGGAGGGAGCCTGCTTTCATTTCTAAATGTGTAAATTGAAAAATGTGCAGTTGGAATGCCAAATAAATATTGAAAGCAGTAGAATCATTTACTAAGATTCGATCAGACTTCTGCTTGATAAAACAAATGCAGCAAAAACATTCGTGAAAAAATATTAGCATAATGAATTTTGAAACAAATGAGGGGACCTATATAGGTTGCTCTCATCGTTTTCCATTTGAGAAGCAACTGTGCCACATTCAAACTGTTAATGAACAGTCAGACTAGAAGTAGAATCAATTACACTTTGCTTTCATTCACTCCATTCTTATATTCATAAGCATAATCGGCCCATCTAACCGACTGCATAATGGTGCCATGCCCTGTCAGTCATATTCAAATTGCATGAATTTTAAGAAGAAAACCAATGCATGGGATTAAATTGATTTTCTTTTCTAGAACTACAACCACAAAACCAAGCACTAAAAGTATTATTTGCAAATCTTATTGGCCAATTTATATGATAAGCACCACCAATCTATGACCCAAAACAGAGTACTTGAAGTTTGGTTAACGGGAAATTGAATTACTACCTGATAGCATTACAAAGTGAATGCTGCCTTTTCTTTCCATATAGGTCAATGTTTTTCACATACACATTTTCAAAGCTTGTTTTTACTATATTTCAAGAAACAAGCAATTGTCCATAAGATGTTCCTTTTCAACCTACAGCAGACATCACTGAGATTGTATTTCAGCCGCAGCACATTTTTTTTTTTTTTTTTTTTTTTTTTTTTTTTTTTGTTGAATTTTATTTTTTTATTTATTTTTTTTTTTTTTTAATTTTTTTATTAGTTGGAGGCTAATTACTTCACAACATTTCAGTGGGTTTTGTCATACATTGATATGAATCAGCCATAGATTTACACTTATTCCCCATCCCGATCCCCCCTCCCACCTCCCTCTTCACCCGACTCCTCTGGGTCTTCCCAGTGCACCAGGCCCGAGCACTTGTCTCATGCATCCCACCTGGGCTGGTGATCTGTTTCACCATAGATAGTATACATGCTGTTCTTTTGAAACATCCCACCCTCACATTCTCCCACAGAGTTCAAAAGTCTGTTCTGTATTTCTGTGTCTCTTTTTCTGTTTTGCATATAGGGTTATCATTACCATCTTTCTAAATTCCATATATATGTGTTAGTATGCTGTAATGTTCTTTATCTTTCTGGCTTACTTCACTCTGTATAATGGGCTCCAGTTTCATCCATCTCATTAGGACTGATTCAAATGAATTCTTTTTGACAGCTGAGTAATATTCCATGGTGTATATGTACCACAGCTTCCTTATCCATTCATCTGCTGATGGGCATCTAGGTTGCTTCCATGTCCTGGCTATTATAAACAGTGCTGCAATGAACATTGGGGTGCACGTGTCTCTTTCAGATCTGGTTTCCTCAGTGTGTATGCCCAAAAGTGGGATTGCTGGGTCATATGGCAGTTCTATTTCCAGTTTTTTAAGGAATCTCCACACTGTTTTCCATAGTGGCTGTACTAGTTTGCATTCCCACCAACAGTGTAAGAGGGTTCCCT
Organism: Cervus elaphus; assembly: GCF_910594005.1. Taxonomy (NCBI): domain Eukaryota; kingdom Metazoa; phylum Chordata; class Mammalia; order Artiodactyla; family Cervidae; genus Cervus; species Cervus elaphus. The sequence goes on along the minus strand of NC_057837.1, from coordinate 8,652,757 downwards.
TTTCTCCACACCCTCTCCAGCATTTATTGCTTGTAGTCTTTTGGATAGCAGCCATCCTGACTGGCGTGTAATGGTACCTCATTGTGGTTTTGATTTGCATTTCTCTAATAATGAGTGATGTTGAGCACCTTTTCATGTGTTTGTTAGCCATCTGTATGTCTTCTTTGGAGAAATGTCTGTTTAGTTCTTTGGCCCATTTTTTGATTGGGTCATTTATTTTTCTGGAATTGAGCTTCAGGAGTTGCTTGTATATTTTTGAGATTAATCCTTTGTCTGTTTCTTCATTTGCTATTATTTTCTCCCAATCTGACGGCTGTCTTTTCACCTTACTTATAGTTTCCTTTGTAGTGCAAAAGCTTTTAAGTTTCATTAGATCCCATTTGTTTAGTTTTGCTTTTATTTCCAATATTCTGGGAGGTGGGTCATAGAGGATCTTGCTGTGATTTATGTCAGAGAGTGTTTTGCCTATGTTCTCCTCTAGGAGTTTTATAGTTTCTGGTCTTACATTTAGATCTTTAATCCATTTTGAGTTTATTTTTGTGTATGGTGTTAGAAAGTGTTCTAGTTTCATTCTTTTACAAGTGGTTGACCAGTTTTCCCAGCACCACTTGTTAAAGAGGTTGTCTTTTTTCCATTGTATATCCTTGCCTCCTTTGTCAAAGATAAGGTGTCCATAGGTTCGTGGATTTATCTCTGGGCTTTCTATTCTGTTCCATTGATCTATATTTCTGTCTTTGTGCCAGTACCATACTGTCTTGATGACTGTGGCTTTGTAGTAGAGTCTGAAGTCAGGCAGGTTGATTCCTCCAGTTCCATTCTTCTTTCTCAAGATTACTTTGGCTATTCGAGGTTTTTTGTATTTCCATACAAATTGTGAAATTCTTTGGTCTAGTTCTGTGAAAAATACCGTTGGTAGCTTGATAGGGATTGCATTGAATCTATAGATTGCTTTGGGTAGAATAGCCATTTTGACAATATTGATTCTTCCAATCCATGAACACGGTATGTTTCTCCATCTGTTTGTGTCCTCTTTGATTTCTTTCATCAGTGTTTTATAGTTTTCTATGTATAGGTCTTTTGTTTCTTTAGGTAGATATACTCCTAAGTATTTTATTCTTTTTGTTGCAATGGTGAATGGTATTGTTTCCTTAATTTCTCTTTCTGTTTTTTCATTGTTAGTATATAGGAATGCAAGGGATTTCTGTGTGTTAATTTTATATCCTGCAACTTTACTATATTCATTGATTAGTTCTAGTAATTTTCTGGTAGAGTCTTTAGGGTTTTCTATGTAGAGGATCATGTCATCTGCACATTTTAAATTTGGATTATTCTCGTGCACATTTCTTCAGGTACATGTTTGATTTCTTTCCATGTTCAGAAAGACTAATCATACAGCTTTGTGCATGGGTTTGGGCTATTTTCTAGTCTATTTTCCTTTGAGTCTGTGATTTGAGCTTGTTTTTGTTTGTTTTCCCGTTCTATGTTCTTAGTTACAAAGGACTTCCAGTTTACTTCTTTTATCCTTCTTAGATGTCTGTGTCTAGGATTAAATATACAGTAACTAAACACCATTTGCATTTTACAGCTGATTAGGATACAGAGAATACACTGCCAAAACTTGAACTAGTACACTCAATTCACTTTCAGGCTTGAATCCCATTTTTACATGGAGATAAGGTGGCATTGCCATGTTTGGGGCCTCTTGTGCTGACAAAGTTTCGTGCTTCATTGACTTCAAAGTTGTGACGTTTTAAGCTTAAATTGTGAGGATCAAGTCTTAAAATAGTAGTTGAGCACTTTCTACCAAAATGTTATCCTTTAGATTAAAAAGAAGAAGGAAGGGGCAAAGCCCATGTAAAATTTGTTACCAGTTGTCCTTCTTCTGCCAAAGATTTATTTCAGGTCAGTCCTATTGATGGGACTGTGTCCTCTTTCAACCCGATACTACACATAAGGGTCTATTTGCAATAATATAGACTGAATTTCTATAAAACGGATATCCTGTGGTCAGCCATTTATAGGATCTTTGAGATTCCACAGGATACCGGGGTCACCGGCATTACAATAGCATTATTTCCAACAGAGAGGGGTCTCAGAGAGACTGTGGGAAGCTGAATTTTCTGCAAAATTCCAACATTTCACCATCATTTTAGAATGAACCAAAAGAGAACACATCTTAGAAGGAAGTGAGTCAAATACATGGCATTTTTAATGCTTCAAAAGCAGGGGTTGAGAGGAGGTAGAAGCCCACATAGACAATATGAGTTTTTCAAGGAAAATAATAAGGCCTTTGTTCCAGTTCAAGGGATGGGCAGCAATTTGCAGCTTTTTCAGAGAGAAGTAAAGCCAGTGCTTTATTAAGACGCAAAGGGAAAGTGGGCTTTAAAAATTCTACGTAGTCAGTAAAAATAAATGAATGTCAGTCCCCATTGCAAGGATAACTCCACAAATGCAGAATCTGGGCTGAGACTCAAGTGCCAGAGAAGTCAACTTGCTTGTACGTCACCAACTTCCTTTACAGCTCCCTTGCCACCACATGTCTGGACAAGAAAGACTTTTTCGCCATCATTCCCTCAGTCATTAATTCTATCCTTTATTCAATGAATAAATGCATGAAGTGCCAGGTACATAAGGTAACTGCTCTATGCACTCACACCAAACAGCTTGTGAGCTTTTTCTGACTCCACATCTTTCCTGGTATCAAGAAAGCCTCTCAACTTTGCCTCTCAAAATCCTTCCTATCCCATGAAACTAAAAAAAAAAAAAAAAAATTGACCTTCCTTGAAGATATAATCCATAAACACCACTACATGTGCTAAATTGAACTCATTTCTCCTCTTTTGGTCTCCAGTACCACTTGTATGTTTGACCATTTGCCTGACTTTTAACATGAACATTTCTGTATATATGACTAAGAAGATTCATTCAGTCAGAGCTCTTCAGTAACACAGCAAGCATTCTGCCGGAGGAGATGGGTGATTTCCTGTCATCAGAGGCAATCAAACATGACTACGTATGCATCAAGTCCTAACTCGGATGCCATGACCCTGTGTTTCCTGGCTTCACAGAAATTCTGCTTCCACTGCAGAAGACATGACCAAGCTACACCTGAGTCTCCCACAAAGCCTAGAGTGCTATGGGAACCGTTGCCTAATAGATAATTAGTGAATCTGTGAGTGGTTCAATAAAAGTTGGCCCAATGCAATCAATCTAATCAGAGATGATACACTGGATTAGAGGAAACAATGAGGTGGGATGGACAGTCTAGGTTGAGCAAGCAGTGGAATGTAGTTTGACTGGTTCAGATCATTCAACACAAATTTTTATAGAGCTGAGAATCTGTTTCTTCACAGAACAACTCAGCAAAGCCTCATCAAAGATTTCCTAATAACTGAACTACAGACAATTTAAAAAAAAAAAATCACAACTCTAACACCATCACACTTTTTAATAAAAGCTAAAAGATTCTTCCCAAAGACTTCCAACAAGAAAAAAAAAAATGTGTAGTGATTTTTTCTGCCTTTTTCTGCAAGAGATAATTAAATAAATGCATTTTTAAAAATGTGTCACTTCCCTCATCTGCATATGGTTCATTTTAGAATAAATTGGCTTTGTTCTAGAGATTGGTTTTGGCTCTCAAATCACAAAATGGAAAATTACAGACTCTCTACATGTCTTCTCAAAAACTTAATGGGATCACTTTTCACATTGCTTTAAAAAGTGGTGTTTGGGTATAATAAACCCACCTTTCCATCAAAATAAACCAGGTGTAACTGCTCCCTGAGCTCAATCCAGTCATAAGACAGTGCTGGACTATAGCTACTCTATACAGGGACAACCGTGCTCTCTTCTGGATTGCACTCTCATGGTCCACTCGTCCACACACGGCTCCACACCTCATTATATAGAGGAGCGTTTGTATTTACAAAAGACAACTGAGGACAGAACAGTTTAAGAGATTAACATCTATTCTAGACAGAGTCCTCAACTCCCCACTTGCACCCGTCACAAGCATCCTATCTACTTTTTGCCTATCAAAAAAGAAAGAAAGAAAGAAGGAAACACACTGATTCTAAAAGAAAGAATACATGGAAATCTGTATACAAAAAAGTTGCATTTTTCATGAGTTCCCTTATACAAATTCAACGATATGAATAAGGGGTTAGGAGGGGTGAAAATGACAAAATGTTTTAAACAGTAAGGACAATTTCACTAAACATTTCCACAATGAGTGTCTGCTCTAGTATGAACATGAACTTACATTGCTGGACTCCAGGAAATCAGTCTCTGTTTCCACCCACCTCTCAGATATGATTGGTTCTTTGTGCATAATAGAAGCAGTCTTCAAACTTTTTGGCTTCAGAACTCTATAAAGTCTTAAAAATAACTGAGCACCTGTGAGAACTTTTGTTTTGGTGGGTCATATCTATCATACGGGGCTTCCCTGGTGACTCAGTTGGTAAAGAATCTGCCTGCAATGCACGAGACGTAGGTTCAACCCCTGGTTTGGGAAGATCCCCTGGAGAAGCAAATGGCAACCTAATCATTATTCAGTATTCTTGCCTGGAAAATCCCATGGACCAAGGAGCCTGGCAGGCTATCGTCCACGGGGTCAAAGGAGTCAGACAAGACTTAGTGACTAAACCACCACTACCGTATATCACACAAGAAAACAAAAGGACATATACGGTAAACTATCAGGAAAATGATGCTATCACATGTCAGGTAACCTCTGGAAAACTGCACTGCATACTCAAGAGAGAAAGAGAGGGAAGATGCAAACAATTTCTGAATATTATCATGTACATGGTACTGATCTCACAAATCCCCTGAAAGAGGCATCCTTAAACCACACTTTGAGAATTGCTACACTAGAGTTTGTGGCTATGCAGACCTAGTAACTAAATATAAATATCGCCACTTCAGTGGAAACTTGACACCATTAACTACTATACCTGGTTCTCAAGTTTGAAGAAGCAGTGATCTCTTTCAGTTCTACAGGGGAAACTAGATGTACTGGACTTGTGAAAAAATGATACTTCTCTGCTTCAACTTTTGTATGAGTTAAGGGATTTTAAAAGAGTAATCTTGCACGTGTGTGTATTAAGTTGCTTCAGTAACGTCCAATACTACGTGACGCTATGGACTGTAGCCTGCCAGGTTCCCCTATGCATGGGAGTCTCCAGGCCAGAAAACTGGGGAGGGTTGCCATATCCTCCTCCAGAGGGTCTTCCCAACCCCAGGGATCAAACCCGAGTCTCTTAAGTCTCCTGCATTGGCAGGCAGGTTCTTTACCACTAGTGCCACCTAGGAAGCTCAAAAGAATAATTTTAACTAAATGCAATACTGTCTTTTGGGGTCTAAAGTATCTCAGTATTTAGAACCTAATTTCTCTTCCCACTTCTGCGAGACAGTGATCAGATCATTTCTACTTGCCAACATCTTTAGAATAAAAAAGCTCTTGTTAAATCAGCAGTTTGCAAGGACTCAAGAAGTCTAAGATGACTTTGAACTGATTCTGATAGAGAATAAAATGGCAGACTCAGCTTTTTAAACACGAATTCTCCAAGACAACCCAGGATAAGTGAAGAGGGGTCCTTAGGATCATGCATTCCCAAGAGAAGTCATGACCACGGTTTCCTTCCTCATACTTCTTTCATCATAGAACGAGTTGGAAGCTACCAAAGGGAAGGAAACCAGCTAACATTAAGCCAGATTGGAAGGAATGAGAAAGAGACAGACAATTCAAGAAACTTAAAGGTTCTGGCCAATTTTGATGATGGTTTCAAGGTGGATAGGAGAAAAGAGAGAAAGAGTTGAAATTCATCCTAAGTAACTTCACTCTGGGTGACTGAGGGGATGATAGAAATGGCAAAATCAGAAGAGTAATTGAGACCCAAATTATTGTAGTGTTTGTAAGTCTTCTAGAAATCCATCCTTAACATAAAAATAAAATGCAGAAAGGGGACAAGTATAAGAGAAGGATGAGTAAGAGAAACAAAATCTGTACAGTTGAAGGTAACTAATTTTCTTCTATCAAAGTACATTTTTTTCCCTCCTTCCCAGCTTATTTTGGATTCGACATAGAATCACTCAAGGGAACAGAATATATCACTGAGCCTTTCAAGCATGATTCATTGTGAGGTTAAGATTCAAAGAGGTCAACATGTGCTTCTGCAAGATTATTTAGTGGAAGCTATTAATGTAAAACCACTCTAAGAAAACCAAGATAACTTTTCATAGTGATTTAGATGCTAACAATGAAATGTCTGCCTGGGAGCTTTGATAATTAAGTAATGAATGCCAGATTTCAAAAGAAAGAAATACCTGTAAATGAATAAATAATATCTGGTGCTTGATTCTCTAGTAATAAGCTATTGTGTAGGCCAATGAATAAACATTCCAATTTTTATTTGAAAATGGGTTCAAGCACAAGATGATATGATAATATGACTGAAGAGGTGCTCTGCTGAGAGAAGTAAGTGGAGTGGAAGAATGAGTAGTTTATTATGAGTAGGAGAGTATTGTAGAGAAATCTCTAAAGACCTCAGTAAAGGATGATCACTAGAATGTGACCATCACAGTTATAATCGGATAGGATGATACCAAGAAAGAACAAGAAAACAAGTCTTCATATCCCAAAGGGAAATCCCACTCACTGACTAGGCAAACTTGGTCAAATTACTTTTCCTCTCTTCTCTGTAAAAAACAGAATAATATCTACTTTTCAAACTAATAATGGGGAATAAATTAGCTGTTATATGTGAAAGCATCCAGCACAGTACCTGGAATGTTGTAGGTGAACTCCAACCTCACTGATTATTATTAATACTTATAGTGAATTGTATTCACAGTGTATATAAATGGCATAACAATAAGCTCTTTCATATTTAATCAATATTTCATCATTACACTCTCAAAATTCCTAACTGTTCTTAGAAACTAATTATGTCAGAATTTGTATTTTACTGACTTCGTTGCTTCTACTATTTCTTGGGCTCCTGGTTTTCTCTTTCTTAAACTCTTTCTTTCCCCCCAGATATTTGAGTAATTCTTTCAGAGATGATCTGTAGATGAGAATTTTCTAAGTCACTGGATTTTTCAAAAGCTTCTAGTTTGTTCTCATTTCTGAATGTTAGTTTTCCAGTATCTATGACCCTAAGTTCAAATTAATTTTTCTCTCAGAATTTTGACAATTTTGCTTCATTTATTTCTACCATGAGAAAAATCCAGTTTGATTTTTACACCTCCATAAGTAAGCTGGATTTCTTTTGCTCTCCAGAAGTTCTGTGAACTTCCAATTTATACCCAGAATTCTGAATTCTGTCTAGGTTTTTTTAGGACAGGAATTCTTTTTTTCCATTTTAGTTATGAAGTCATTACTATTCTTTCCTTTTCTCCACTTGTTCTATAAGTCTTAATAGATGGGTTGCATATGTCTGAGAGTAAATCTCAATTGTTCTAACTTTCAAATATTTTATCTGCTGCACATTCTAGACTATTTCCCTGACCTATTCTTTGGATCGATGAGTTAATTGTCAGCTGTTTCCTTTCCATTATGCATTTCTTCATTTGAAACTTCTGTTCTTGTTTTAACTTCCAGGAATTTTTATTTCTCTTCTTGTTAGTACATCTTTTTTTAAAATAATACATACCTTATATATAGTTCTTTTATCTACCAACTCTTACTGGATATAAACCCTATTGTTGTCCAGGCTAAGACTCTTCTAGCTAGCTCTTAGTGGATCTGAATTCACTTAATGTATGCCTTCATGTTTTTCTGTGATATTTCTAAAAAGTGAAAGTGTCAGTTGCTCAGTCATGTCTGACTCTTTGTGACCCCATGGACCGTAGCCCGCCAGCCTCCTCTGCCCATGGGATTTCTCAGAAAGAATACTAGAGCAGGTTGCCATTTTCTTCTCCAGGGGATCTTCCCAACCTAGGGATTGAACCTGCATCCCTTGGATTTCCTGCAGCAGTAGGTGGATTCTTCAGCGCTGAGCAACCAGGGAAGCCTGGACCATACAAATTATACATATTTTCATCACATTTTTATTTCTAATGCAAATAAGCAGTCCCTGTCAGGGCACCTCAAATAAGATAAAAAGATATTTGTAATGCTGTAATTGCTGACTGAATTACATAAACAGACATTTTAACAAGGAATATACTTCTTAGGTAGCTAACAACAGAATTATAGAAATTGCTAAGATACTCAGAGTTTGTTTTTTTTTTAATGATAAAAGGTATGATTTTATTTACCCAACATGATAAAGCAGCATATGCTTCCAAATTGAAAATACATATACACACACACAGGAAAAAAAAGGAGAAAAAATATTTAGTGTTTTCATGACTCAAAACATATCTATCCACATCATTCTAGCTATTTCACAGTGCTTCTTTTAGAATTGATTACAACACTATTCCAAGTCAGACCTACTTTAGACCCATTTTTTATAAATATTATACATTTTAAATAAAAACAGATTACATGCTTGCCAGAATAGTCAAATATGAAGAGCTGTTTTTAGATACCTAATCATTATGCATTAATTACAAATCCTATTTACACTTGTTAAACTAAAAGGGATATTTATTTTTACCCTAACTAGTAGATCTATATGCATTACACACTTTGCAGTCCAGAGATATTTAAAACAGAAACACATGAAGCAGCTAAATTATTTTCTAAAGCATCTTTGCTGTACAACATTTTGAATACACAGAAGACAATATCAGCAACATGTTCTGATAGGATTTTTAACAGTGTTACTGCTTATTTCATCCCAAAAGAGTAACGTCTTAGTTCTCTCTACTACAGTAAATGGACTGCAAGACACTGCTGTCTAAAAAAGACCCTAAAGAACAACAAAGTTAAACTTTTTAATGGAATCATCATTGACAATTTTATTGATGGAATAATACAAAAGGTTTCATAGGATGGAACCAAATATCTTTTATTTCTTTGCCTTTTGATCTTCTCTTTAAACAGAGAAAAACAGTCATAAATAACCCAGAGGTGCAACTGATTTATAAAATTTCATGAAGACAACTCTGTCCCCTTTCAAATATACACTAGGGGCTTAAGAATCCACCCACAGGATAGGAATCTCTGGAATTCCCTTGGAGTCCTTACTGGGGTTCTAGAAGTCTCTGAAATGCCAAATCCTGCTAGAAACAAATGATGGCATTCATCTAAAGGGCTCAAGTCATTGCTATTCTGGACATGGCCAGAGGAGCCATATCTGGTCCTGGCCTGGGAGCTGGCGTGAACACAAAAAGTTAAAGGAGAAATAAAAGGTTTTTCCTGTTGTTGAAAGGGAAAATTTCCCTTGGAATTTTCTTGAGATAGGAAAAGTAATCTCCTTCCCAGGACACAGCTGATTGTATTTGTAGCTTCCTATAAATCTGGCTTTATCATATGATTCCAGTGAAAGCTTTGTGGGCTCATCAGAGGTGTGTGTAGGGTCTCTCACAAACCACTGACTTTTACTGAAATCTTCATTATTCTTTATGGCATGCACCTACCAACCTATTGGAATGCCTTCACTCAAGGAAAAAGGCTTAGAACCAGAACAGCCCACACCCTGGACATACCCCAGTCTCTTCCATGCCAAGGCCCTGGCTCACCTTCACTTCTGTGGGTTTGATTTACCAACAATTTTCCAATCCGGTGTGAACGCTGCCCATGTTAGAATTCTCAACTGAAAAGAAGAGGTCTCTGAAGGCATTTTTTTTTCCAAGAAGATCTCCCTGTAGATATTGCTTTTGGCTACAGCCATGCCCTTGCTGGGTACTCTCATTTAATCCTAGACACTTGCTATGTCAACAAAGCATCTCCCCATTTTGCACCTCCTAGATACCTGGGACAGTGGTTCTCAAACTTGAAGTACATCAGAAGCATCTGGGAGGGCTTGTTACAGCCCAGGCTGCTGGGTAACACTCCCAGAGTCTCTGATTCAGTAGGGCAGGGATGAGGTGGAGGTGGGAACTAAGAAATTGCATTTTTAACAAGTTTCCTTGACCCTGGTGTTGCTTTCTGAGGAAACACATGGGTCTAGGAATCAATTATTAGTCTAAACCGATAATGGCAACCTGCAGTTCTCTAATCAAAATTCCACCCATGTCTTGCTACTTCAAGTTTTGACTTGCCACCCAAGGTTCTGATCTTGATTTTTGTCAAATGGATTTACCCAACCACTGTGCCTTTAGCTATAACTTCTGGCTTATACACCGTGTTAACAATCTTGTCCCATTAACCTGTATGGCTTTTCCTGACCTGCCATGCCCATGCCCATCTGTCACACACATGAATGACAATCTATACTTTGAATAATAATCCCAAAACAAAAGTTTTCTTGTTCAATCTCTACTTTAGTTCTCACAAGTTATATCAAAGAGCTACAAAGATAAGAGCATTTTGGACAAATATTATAGTACAAAGAGTTCATTTTGGATTAAATATCAACAGAATATTAATAACAGAGGCACGGCTTGAAATTGTTTAAATTATAAGAAGATCAAGGTGCACGGACACTGACAGAGAACAGGGCTTAAAGAAAGTGTGTTTCTGAAGTGAGTCGAAGAGCAGGCTGGCCAAACTGAAGACGAAAAGCTAAATAAGTAATTTGACTTTAAATCAATTCAAGGAAGCGTACACAGAAAGATTAAGAAGTGGTTGGAAAGAAGATATATAAATGGCCACTAAAGACATGGAAAGATCCTCATCATCCTTAGTCATTAAGGGAATGCAAATCAATACTGTAATGAGCTACAACTTCATACCTACCAGGATGGTTATCATCAAGCCAGACAACAAGAAGTATTAGTGAGTATGTGGACAAATGAGAATCATCATGCATTGGTAGTGGGAATGTAAATGTCTCTCTAGAAAGCAGACGATCCCTCAAAATGTTAGAAATAGAGTTATCACATGACCCAGTCACTCCACTCCTAGGTACCTATCCAAAACAACTGAGAATGCATGTCCACACAAAAACTTGTACACAAATGTTCATAGCCGTGTTGTTTATAACAGCTCCATTATAAATGAGGGCTTCTCCAATGGCTCAGCAGGTAAAGAATTCACCTGTAATGCAGGAGACACAGGAGACACAGGTTTGATCCCCGGGTTGGGAGGATGCCCTGGAGGAGGAAATGGCAACCCATTCCAGTATACTTGCCAGGAAAATCCCACTGACAGAGGAGCCTGGCATGCTACAGTCCATAGGGTCGCAAAAAGTCAGACATTCCTGAAGTGAATGAGCACACTATAAATGTTTATCAATTAATGAAAGAGCAACCAAATGTATACCTAAAGAATGAAATACTATTCAGCCATAAAAAAGAATGAAATATCGATATCTGCTATGTCACTGGATATTGAAAACATTATGCTAAGTGAGAGATGCCAGTCACAGTAGGCCATGCATTTTATGATCCCATTTATAGGAAAATATCCAACCTGCCAAAGATGAAAGTGGAGTGGGGGATGGAGAGTAACTAATGAGTACAGGGTTTCTTTGTAAGGTGATAAAATTGTTCTGAAATTAGGTAGTAATGGTGATGACTCTGAAACTCCATAAATATACCAAAATCATTGAATTATAAACTTTAAAAAAAGAAAGTCAAAAGAAAAGAAAAAGAAATAGTGTTGGAACATGCCAGGAAATTCAGGCATAGGGTAGGTAACACATATTTTGAAAAAGGCTGCAGAGATACCTGAAATGGCTAATTAATTAATATAACTATGTCTAGAATATGAAAAATCATGAAAAGCAATACTCTAAAATAAGACTCAGAAAATGGAGTTTGTCACCCCAAGAAATCTGCTTATAGGGGTGCTTATCATGCACCTGGGCAGGCTCAGGTTGAACTTTTCAATTAGAATCCCATAGGACAGACCCTCTGTGATTTCATCTCCTACCAACAATTGTCAAAACATAGATTAGGAGAGCTACTTGCCATGCAGTACTGCCTATGAATCTGAGGACCAAGAGCCACTTCCATTTTTCAAAAAGCCTGCCTGAATATGTCACTGCAAACTAGTCAATTGTTCTAGCACATGAAATGCATGTGAGGGTCACAAATAATAAGCAGAGGGAGATAAACTCTGCTTGGTATCACAGACATTCAGTTCTCTATCAGGAGATCTAAAGTCTTTAGATATGGTTATATTATACAATCACGAGGCCTTATATGGACCCATCATACAAAGTATAATGTTTATTTTACAAATAAACCCTACAGAGAACCATCTTTTGATGAAAAGACTTCAGGTCAAACACTTGTAGGTGAAAGTCATCATCTTCTTAGGAACTTAAGAAGAACCCTTCCCATACCCTCCTAGAAAGATTCTTGGAATCTGTATGTTTTGGTCCTAGGTTTCTTTGCCTTTGTCAATACATAAAAGTCAGAAGTTTTTATATGTGTTTATACATATACATGTATAGTCAGTTTCATGCACAGGCCAGAATATATAACCCTGTGATGTGTTTAAAGAAATGAGGAGTTTGGATAAATCTCCCTCCCCGCCTCTTCTCTAAATCTGTGTAGAGCCTATCCTATGAAAAGAGGAGACTGGACTTTCAGAAACATTCAGATTGTACAAAGAAAATGGCAGCTATTCCTCATTGAATTCTCACTATGTGGCAACCACTGTTCTAAGTCTAAGACTAAGTCTAAGACTATTTTAATGTTTCCATACCTTTGGTATTCACTAAGACCTAGTACTGGAAATTAGATCCAGTTCTGGGTGAAAATGGAACAAATGTGCTAAGTTGCTTCAGTTGTGTCCAACTCTTTGCGACCCCATGGACTGTAACCCACCAGGTTCCTCTGTCCATGGGATTCTGCAGGCAAGAACACTGGAGTGGGTTCCCATACCCTCCTCCGCAGGAGCTTCCCAACCCAGGGGTCAAACCCCTGTCTCTTATGTCTCCTGCACTGGCCGGCAGGTTCTTTATCATGAGCACCCCCTGGGAAGCCTCTTGTCAAGTGTATTTAAAAAACCTGGGGACTGAAAGGTGGGAGAAGAAGGCAGACATTGGGACCTGACATGCTGGTATTTACTGGGTTTTCTTTTGCTTCATATATCCTGTTGGGTGCTGGAGGAGCCAGGAAGTCAGAATTGCCAACAAGGGGAAATTTAAGATGTCCCAAGAATGGTCGGCTTTTTCCATCCAGAAAAGCAGGAAAGGCCAACCTAGCAAGACAGAAAGGTTGTCCTACTCCAGACAAAACCAGACCTCCATCCTGTCCTCAGCCAAGGCCAAGTGAGCAGCCGATTCCCACCCTTGCACATCTATCATGAGCTGCTCCCCATCCAGGTGGTAACAGAGGGTGGTGAGCAGGAAGCAAGCTTTCATCCCTGAATGGTGGTTAAAAAAAAAAAGAAACCCTTCCCCACATAATGCTAGCAGAAATCATATGGGTATCCTGGACTTTCACCCCCACTTGCCCTGGGATGGTGTCAGAGGACACAGTGAGGAAACATGGAGCTTTCACTACAATTCAGTAGGCCCTCCACTGTGTCAGTGGAGGATAACTGGGGAGCAGTAACAAGGTGATCCTCCTTTCCCAGCAAGGTGTTGTTACCTGAGGCACATTCAGGTCAGTTCAGTTCAGTTGCTCAGTTGTGTCCAACTCTTTGTGACCCCATGAACCGCAGCATGCCAGGCCTCCCTGTCCATCACCAACTCCCGGGGTCCACCCAAACCCATGTCCATTGAGTCAGTGATGCCATCCAACCATCTCATCCTCTGTTGTCCGCTTCTCCTCCTGCCCTCAATCTTTTCCAACATCAGGGTCTTTCCAAATGAGTCAGCTCTTTGCATCAGGTGGACAAAGTACTGGAGTTTCAGCTTCAACATCAGTCCTTCCAATGAACACCCAGGACTGCTCCCCTTTAGGATGGACTGGTTGGATCTCCTTGCAGTCCAAGGGACTCTCAAGAGTCTTCGCCAACACCACAGTTCAAAAGCATCAATTCTTCAGCACTCAGCTTTCTTTATAGTCCAACTCTCATATCCATACAAGACCACTGGAAAAACCATAGCTTTGACCAATAGACCTTTGTTGGCAAAGTATGTCTTTGCTTTTTAATACGCCATCTAGGTTGGTCATAACTTTCCTTCCAAGGAGTAAGCATCTTTTAATTTCATGGCTGCAGTCACCATCTGCAGTGATTTTGGAGCCCCAAAAAATAAAGTCTGACACTGTTTGCACTGTCTCCCCATCAATTTCCCATGAAGTGATGGGACCAGATGCCATGATCTTAGTTTTCTGAATGTTAAGTTTTAAGCCAACTTTTTCACTCTCCTCTTTCACTTTCATCAAGAGGCTTTTTAGTTCATCTTCACTTTTTGCCATAAGGGTGGTGTCATCTGCATATCTGAGGTTATTGATATTTCTCCTGGCAATCTTGATTCCAGCTTGTGCTTCCTCCAGCCCAGCGTTTCTCATGATGCACTCTGCATATAAGTTAAATAAGTAGGGTGACAACATACAGCCTTGACCTACTCCTTTTCCTATTTGGAACCAGTCTGTTGTTCCCTGTCTAGTTCTACCTGTTGCTTCCTGACCTGCATACAGTTTCTCAAAAGGCGGGTCACGTGGTCTGGTATGCCCATCTCTTTCAGAATTTTCCACAGTTTATTGCGATCCACACAGTCAAAGGCTTTGGCATAGTCAATAAAGCAGAGATAGATGTTTTTGTGGAACTCTCTTGCTTTTTCGATGTTCTACTGGGTGTTGGCAATTTCATCTCTGGTTCCTCTGCCTTTTCTGAAACCAGCTTGAACATCTGGAAGTTCATGGTTCATGTACTGCTGAAGCCTCACTTGGAGAATTTTAAGCATCAGTTTACCAGTGTGTGAGATGAGTGCAATTGTGCAGTAGTCTGAGTATTCTTTGGCATTGCCTTTCTTTGGGATTGGAATGAAACCTTTTCCAGTACTGTGGCCACTGCTGAGTGTTCCAAATTTGCTGGCATATTGAGTGCAGCACTTTCACAGCATCATCTTTCAGAATTTGAAATAGCTCAACTGGAATTCCATCACCTCCACTAGCTTTGTTCACAGTGATGCTTCCTTAGGCCCATTTGACCTCACATTCCAGGATGTCTGGCTCTAGGTGAGTGGTCACACCATCGTTATTATCTGGGTCGTGAAATCTTTTTTGTACAGTTCTTCTGTGTATTCTTGCCACCTCTTCATAATATCTTATGCTTCTGTTAGGTCCCTACCATTTCTGTCCTTTATTGAGCCCATCATTGCATGAAATGTTCCCTTGGTATCTAATTTTCCTGAAGAGATCTCTAGTCTTTCCCATTCTATTGTTTTCCTCTCTTTCTTTGCACTGATCACTGAGGAAGGCTTTCTTATCTTCCCTTGATGTTCTTTGAACTCTGCATTCAAATGGGTATATCTTTCCTTTTCTCCTTTGCTTTTTGCTTCTCTTCTTTTCACAGCTATTTTTAAGCCATCCTCGGACAACCATTTTGCTTTTTTGCATTTTTTTTTCTTGGGATGGTCTTGATTCCTATCTCCTGTACAATGTCATGTACCTCCATCCATAGTTCATCAGGCACTTGTCTATCAGATCTAGCCCCTTAAATCTATTTATCACTTCTACTGTATAGACAGAAGGGATTTGATTTAGGTCATACCTGAATAGTCTAGTGGTTTTCCCTACTTTCTTCAATTAAAGTCTGAATTTGGCAATAAGGAGTTCATGATCTGAGCCACAGTGAGCTCCTGGTCTTGTGTTTGCTGACTGTATAGAGCTTCTCCATCTTTGGCTGCAAAGAATATTATCAATCTGACTTTGGTATCGACCATCTGGTGATGTCCATGTGTAGAGTCTTCACTTGTGTTGTTGGAAGAGGGTGTTTGCTATGACCAGTGCATTCTCTTGGCAGAACTCTATTAGCCTTTGTCCTCCTTTATTCTGTACTCCAAGGTCAAATTTTCCTGTTACTCCAGGTGTTTCTTGACTTCATACTTTTGCATTCCAGTCCCCTATAATGAAAATGACATCTTTTTTGGGTGTTAGTTCTAGAAGGGCTTGTAGGTCTTCATAGAACTGTTCAACTTCAGCTTCTTCAGCGTTACTGGTTGGAGTATAGACTTGGATTACTGTGATATTGAATGGTTTGCCTTGGAAACGAACAGAGATCATTCTGTCATTTTTGAGAGTGCATCCAAGTACTGCATTTTGGACTCTTTGTTGACTATGATGGCTACTCCATTTCTTCTAAGGGATTCCTGCCCACAGTAGTAGATATAATGGTCATCTGAGTTAAATTCACCCATTCCAGTCCATCTTAGTTCACTGATTCCTAGAATGTCGATGTTCACTCTTGTCATCTCCTGTTTGACCACTTCCAATTTGCCTTGATTCATGGACCTAACATTCCAGGTTCCTTTGCAATATTGCTCTTTACAATATTGAGGCATATTAGGGATCCGGAAATCCTAACTCTGCTCAGCAGAAACAAGGTACCCCTCCCTCCCTGCGGTGTCAAAAGAAGCTGAGAAGGGAACCTGGACCTTCACCCTCAGCTGGTAGGAATGAGGCAGCACCTCCCTTCTCCTGTTGAGATATCAGAAGGAGGCCTCCTAAGACAGATGAGATCCAGAGCCTCATATCATAAAGGATACATTGCAAAATCATTCAGTATATCAAAACCAGGAAAAATCTCAACTTGAAGTAGAAGAGACAATCAATAGACTCAACAGAGAGATAACAGATGTTAGAAGTTTACAACTGAGGTTTTAAAGCAACCATCATAAAAAAATAATTCAATAAACAATGATGAACATGCTCCAAATAAATGAACACATAAAAAGTCTCAGCAATAAGAAGATATAATAGAAGATATAAACAAGGACCAGATGGGAAGTTGAGAACCAGAAAATACAATAGGTGAATAAAAAACTCAACAACTGGGCTCAACAGAATAATGGACAGGAGAGGAAAGTGTTGGTGAACTTGAAAACAGAACAACAGAAATCACTCAGTCTCAACAGCAGAGAAAAAATAGACTTTAAAAAATGAACAGAGCCTGAGGGACTCATGAAATCTTTGTATCTTTGGTGTCTTAGAAGGAGAAGAGGAAGAAGATATAATTTAAAAGGTATTAAAAATGTAATGGTTGAAAAATCTCCAAATTTAGTAAAATATATAACCAAAGGATTCAAGAAGTGCTGTGAATTCCAAACCAGATAAACCTAAAGGAATTCATGCTAAGACACGACATGAATCAAACTTCTGAAACCTAAAGACAAAGAGGCAGTCTTGAAAGCAGCAAAGACAGAAATAGAAACTGTATCTACAAAGGGGAAGAGCAATTTAAATGATGATGGGTTTCTCCTCAGAAATCGTGAGACCAGAAGGGAAGTGATGAAAGGAAAGAACTATCACATGTAGAATCCTGTATCTAGGAAAAGTATCCCTCAGGAATGCAGGAGGAAATAAGTCATTCTAAAGCAAAGGCAAACTAAGAATCTGTCACCAGCAGACTGCACCTATCCTAAGAATGGCTGAACAAAGTTCTTGAAACAGAGAGAAAACAATAAACAAAGGAACTTTAGAGCATAGGAAAGGAGAAAGAAGATGCTCAGTAACTCAGTCGTGTCCGAAAAAGAAGAAAAGAAAAAGCAAATATATGGAAGTGCCTGAGAGGAACTGACTAATGAAAAACAAACCACTGATACATGTGACAACATGGATGAATGTGATGGACTTTACACTGAAGAAAAGAAAGTTGGCAGAAAAGATTACATGTGTACTCTATGTGGTTCCATTTATATTGAGAACAGAGACAATTGATACAACATCAAAGAAGATAACATCAGAACAAATGCTTGCCTTTGAGAGATGGGGACTCACTGTATTGAGCAGCAGGAAATTTCTGATGTGAGGGAAATATTTTCCATACTAATTGGTGTGTATACATTGTCAAGTCATGTGTATACACAACTTAGCAACTGAAAAACAATATATGTTGTCAAAACCCACCAAATTACACACCTAAGGTCTTTGCATTTCACTCTATGAATATTTCATCTTAAAAGAAGAGAGTATGATCCTATAGTAAGCAATAGTTCCATTTATGTCACCGTTTCACCTATGATTTTCAAAGCAGAACCAAAGCAATGGATATTTGTTACTGATAACTTCTTTCCTTATTCATATAGGTCATCCTACACATCTCCCAGAGTACAGCAAATTTCGGATAAACATTAGCTCTTCTAATTCTTCACATTTGGAAATGAACCCATGTACTTAATAAAATATTTATATCTAGACCATAAAATTTGAAGTCTTTTATTTAAAAGAAACAAACATTTGCTTGGTAGAAAAACATGTGTTTTTTGTTTTTTTTTTTAATTCTTGCTTTTCATCATGCACAGACGCAGGCAAAGCAAAGAGGCAACTTCTTATGAAAGTAGTTTTCAGAGGGATGTTTAAGAAAATAACTTATACCCACTGAGCTACTGTTTTCTTCCAAATTGTTCTACTGCCCAGCAAGCAATAACACAAAGTTGACTCATTCCCTGTGGTAGGCTCTATTATCCAAATATGGCTACAGTAACGTCGTCTATCCTATGCCCTTCTGCAATGTGACCTTGCCTTGCCATTCCTTCATCAAAAATTGGGACGTAAATCTCCTTCTGATGAACCTCAGATGGCTGCCCTGACTGCCGATCACCAATAAAATGTGTTGAAGTGATGCTGAGTGACTTCCCGGGAAAGGTGAGAAGAGCCTTACAGATTCTGCCTTGGTCACTTAGAATACTGACTCTCTGAATGCTCTCTCTAAGAACTCAGTGACATGTTGCAAGAAGCCAACATCATCCGTGAAGATACTCTAGTGGACAGTCTCAGTAGAGCACATTCTGTAATCCATCACATCCCAGTCAGTAGACATCTGTGTGAAGAAGCCTCCAGATGATGCCAGTCCCTAACCATTCACATTTTCCCTAATAAGGACCCATGTGACATGGACCAGAGACAGGCCAT
This sequence comes from Cervus elaphus, assembly GCF_910594005.1. Classification (NCBI taxonomy): domain Eukaryota; kingdom Metazoa; phylum Chordata; class Mammalia; order Artiodactyla; family Cervidae; genus Cervus; species Cervus elaphus. The sequence goes on along the minus strand of NC_057837.1, from coordinate 8,633,728 downwards.
TTGAATTATTGTAACATGAGATCATGACTGCAGCCACGAAATTAAAAGATGCTTGCTCCTTGCAAGGAAAGCTATGAAAAACCTAGACAGCATGTTAAAAAGCAGAGATCACTTTGCTGACAAAGGTCCATATAGTCAAAGCTATGTTTTTTCCAGGAGTCATGTACCCATGTGAGAGCTGGACCAAAAAGAAGGCTGAGTGCTGAAGAATCGATGCCTTCAAATTGTGGTGTTGGAGAAGACTCGTGAATGTCCCTTGGACTGCAGGAAGATCAAACCAGTCAAACCTCAGGGAAATAAACCATAAATATTCACTGGAAGGACTGTTATTGAAGCTGAAACTCTAATACTTTGGCCACCTGATGTGAAGAGCCAGCTCATTAGAAAAGACCCTGATGTTGGGAAAGAGTGAGGTCAAAAGGAGAAGGGGGAAGCAGAGGATGAGATAGTTAAATAGCATCACTGACTTCCTGGACATGAATCTGAGCAAACTCTGGGAGATAGTGAAGAATAGGGGAGCTTGGTGTGCTGCAGTCCATGGGGCTGCAAGCAGTTGGACAGGACTGAGCGACTGAACACCACCACCACCATCAAACACAACACAAGATCTGCATGCCTAATAAAAACACTTGTTGATTCATCCCAGCAGTTTGGGGATGATTTCCTGCATAGTGTAAATAACTGAAATATTTTAGCTCAATTTGTTCATTTTCCAAAAAGTGATAACATGAAATTGATTCATCCCCTAATATGGGCTATAATCCCTTCTGACTACATTTTCCTAAAGGAAGCAGAAGTATCTGAGACTCTACATTTGATTTAACTTTGGGGTTGACTTGGAGTCAGACTTGAAAATACAATGTAGTCCTTCTTGAGTTCACTGTCACAGATTCAGATTGGCAGTTCACCCACCTGGATTATGCCATAATGTATGTTGAAAATCATATACAAGCTATGGCATTCTCTGTCGTGGTGTTTCAATTCCAGCTTTGCCATATACCATCTGGGGGTCTTGAGTGACATTTTGAGCCTTATCTGTAAAACTATAATATTAACACTTTATTCATAAGGACACTTAAGATGAATAGGAAAAAACAAAGTAGAATGCTTAACATAGGGTCTGAGTCTGCAAATGCACAGCCAGTATTATGGTAATAGCTATGCTCTCTCACACATGTGGGACATGAGTCTATCTGCGGACTGATTAAAGGTTTACATTCCTTCTCTACACGAGGGCTGCTCTGTTCCCCAATCAACACGATAGGGTGTTAAGCATCTCAGTTGCTGATGGTCCTTTATAAATATAGGGGCTCCTGCAAGATTCCACATTATTATTCAGTGAAAGCTCGCTCTTTCCGGGGCCTTTAAAAGAGCCACCATAGTATAGAAACAACTGAGAAATGCTGCCAGGAATTCCCATTAAAAAGTCTAATGAATGTTTTCCAACTAACACATTATGTTCTGAATTTATAGGAACAATCTGAGCAAAAAAGGTCTTGGCAGTCATTTAATGGAATTATTACAAAGGCAAATTCATATGCAGATTCTTGGATAGTATTCATTTCATCATATGGGAGCATTTTTAAAATTAGTTTTAGGAAAAGGGCACTCCATAATAAACTTTTAATTTCAGGAGTTGCACAAGGTAAGGGCTAAAAATTACAATAGGCCAGGTACCATGTCAGCTCTGATATACTACAACCCTTCTTTATGAGCACATTACAATCCGAAGAGCTAATAATAAAAAGAAGTGATGCTGAGATGATGAATTGATGCTATGCAATTAGACCTATTAGAATTCACAAGAGCCGACAGGCAATAATCAAACCCTGTTCACGCTGCCCATTGCAATTATCTTTGCACTTAAGAATCAACAAAGCACGTAATGACTTGCACTCGATTAAGGAATTCATGAGAAATGGAATTTTAATTAGCGTGCAGAAAATTTGGGCCATTTATTACTTTACAGGACAAATTGTGAAAACTAGTTGAGGAGTTAAAAAACAGCAATGGTAGACGTTTGCTGATCATGGCGAAGAGCTTGGATGATGGAGATTTCCAGTACATACCCTCCTCCCATGAAGTTACCATTAACAAATTCAATCCATTCCCAATTTTTATTTTCTTAAAACCACAGTGCTTCATACTATTTACATGCACACACACACACATTCACTCAACCATAACCCACGTAAGAATCAATAAATATCTATCAATTGCTATCTTCCTGTAGCAAATAAAGAATATAACTTTAGAAGAAGTGGGATTATTAATTTATATGGAGTTTTAAAAAACTGAGTGAGTAAAAATTATGCTTAGTCATCTTGCACTATTTGCTAATTGTAAAAAGCCACTATGTAATGGCTGTTTGTTTTTAAATAATGATTAGTCATAATGTGCATTCTCTTCTAATGCACTTGACCTTGGGAAAGAAGATGAAATTAGTTTAGCACAACTCAGACATAAATAACAGGCTTTGGCATTTAACACATAAGTCAATGAAAATTCATTATCATTGAAAATTTCCTGGATATTGGGTAAAGGGTATCATGTTTATAAATAGAAAATGTCAAATGTCACTTTGCAATGCAGTCAATTTAATAATATATTTCTCATGCCCAATTTACTACTGAAAAGCTAGTAAAATACAAAGAATTGGAGAAATATCCACAGTCACTTCTATACTTCGTGAATACATGGAAACAAAAGTAAGACTGAATACAATAGCCTTCCCCATGCATTTCATAAAACAATCAGGAAAGAAAATCAATATTTATGAGAATAAATCATTGATTCAATTCACAAACAAAGCCAAATTGTACTTGAACAATTCTGGAAGTTGTTATCTGCATCCCATTAAAAATATCAATTCCTTTGTTGTTTAAAGTTAAGTAAAGAGTCCTCCCGCAGTGCAGGAGACCTGGGTTCAATCCCTGGGTTGGGAAGATCTCCTGAAGAAGGAAATGGCAACCCATTCCAGTATTCTTGCCTAGAAAATCCCATGGATGGAGAAGTCTGGCGGGCTACAGTCCATGGGGTCGCAAAGAATCAGACACGACTGAGCGACTTCACTACATTTTAAAGTTATGCAAATCTGAGATGAAAGATTTGAATGTTTAAAATGTAGATAGTACTTGAGTGAAGATCAACCCAAGGAGGGTACCTGATATTGTAAAATATTATAATTTTAAAAAGTAGTGTTATTACTACAGCCAGATGTTTAAGAGTTCTCTACTTCAATGCAGGGAGAAAAAAAAATGGCAGAAATTAAAATTCTCCACCTCTACCTCTTCTCATCGTCCTTCTCAATAGTAAGAACTTAATATTTAATTAAGTTTTTTGATGCAACAAATAAAATATTACATTTCCCAGCAGTCTGTGCCCACAGCTGTGGTTGTATAACCAAGTGTTGCATAGGACCTCTGGAAAAAATGCAGGAATAGACTGGCACTGTTTGGCCCTTCCACATTTCCATCTGCTTCATGTACTGACATGCACAAATTTGATGATGGCTGGAACTCCAGCAGTTATCTTGGGCCAAGAGGTGTAGAAGAGATCATAAGACATTTTAATTATAGGAAGTTTTATAATATATGAAATTCTACCATACATATTATTTTTCCATTTGAAGTTTAAAAATTCTGCAAGGTCACTCACTCAAGTATTTGTTTCTTTCCTTCGTTTATATGCTGCTGCTTCATCCTAAATTCACTGATGATTTTAAATTGCTTTAAAAGCTAGATGAACTTTAAAGTACAGGTGAACAAAGACAACTGAAGAAACACTGATGGATACAGACTTGGGGTCTGTATTGCTGGGTCAAGTACTGCAGGTGAACTTTAAGTTTAGCACTGAGCTTCCAGGCAGCTGAAGCAAGAAGTGCACAAACTTGTTTGAAGAGATCATCTACTTTTCTCTTAACTTAGTAGTGAATTTACGGAATACTACCTTGCTTAATTCTCATATGAAGGATATTGCATGACACAGTGGATGCCTTAAATAATAATCATGCAAGCAATACAGAAATATTCCATATAGAGACTTACATTACTTTAAAAGGGAAAGAGAGTATACGATTGTGTCTTGATGTGGCATAAGATTTCTTCTATGTAGCTAAAATATGATCTGACTCCAGCATAATCTAATTTTATACTATTATATTTTAGAGTCACCTTTTAGAGCCACCTTACCTGCCTCCTGTGAAACCTGTATGCATGTCAAGAAACAACAGTTAGAACTGGACATGGAACAACAGACTGGTTCCAAATTGGGAAAGGAGTACGTCTCTCTGCTTATTTAACTTATATGCAGAGTACATCATGCGAAATGCCGGGCTGGATGAAGCACAAGCTAGAATCAAGATTGACGGGAGAAATATCAATAACCTCAGATATGCAGAGGACAACACTCTTATGGCAGAAAGCGAAGAGGAACTAAAGAGTCTCTTGATGAAGGTAAAAAAAGGAGCATGAAAAAGCTGGCTTAAAACTCAACATTCATAAAACAAAGATCATGACATCCAGTGCCATCACTTCATGGCAAATAGATGGGGAAACAATGGAAACAGTGACAGACTTTATTTTTCTGGGCTTCAAAATCACTGCAGATGGTGACTTCAGCCATGAAATTAAAAGATGCTTGTTCTTTAGAAGAAAAGCTATCACCAACAATAGACAGCATATTAAAAGCAGAGACATTACTTTGCCAACAAAGGTCCATATAGTCAAAGCTATGGTTTTTCAGTAGTCATGTATGAATGTGAGAATTGGACAAAGAAGGCTGAGCACCAAAGAATTGATGCTTTTGAACTGTAGTGTTAGAGAAGACTTTTGAGAGTCCCTTGGACTGCAAGGAGATCAAACCGATCAGTTCTAAAGGAAATCAACCCTGATGATTCATTGGAAGGGCTGATGCTAAAGCTGAAGCTCCAGTACTTTGGCCTTCTGATGCGAGGAGCCGACTCATTAGAAAAGACCCTAATGCTGGGAAAGATTGAAGGCAGGAGGAGAAGGGGATGACAGAGGATGAGATGGGTGGATGGCATCACCGACTCAATGGTCATGAGTTTGAGAAAGCTCCAGGAGATGGTAAAGGACAGGGAAGCCTGGCTGTAGTCCATGGGGTCGCAAAGAGTTGGACATGACTGAGCAACTGAACAACTCTTTTCTAGCTTAGAGAACCTAGAAAAAGACATTGTTTGGTCCTTCAAAGGTCCCTCTCCGATATTAGGCACCTTGCATTATCTTTGAGAGACAGTCCCTTCAGTTCTATTCTAGACCCAGCCAAGAAGGACCCCTTCCATCTGCTCCAGAGGTCCTCACATATCACAAACATGCAAGACAACTTACTTTTGTCACTTTGAATCAGGCATTTAGCACTGATAGACTGTGATGCATTGTCCTCAATATCTTATCTCATAATTAACATTGTTAAGACCTCAGGGAAGTGATTTTCCATGTTGCTTACCGTGTAGCTCAAAATAAACAGAGACTGGATTTGAGGATGATGAAGGGACTGTGCAGTTACTGACCACAGAGATGGACATCATTTTCGAGTGGAGGGAGGATTCATCAGTAGAAATGTTTAGGAATGGGAAAAATAATTACTTGCCAAATCCTTCTTGTAAAAGAGCATGAGTGCAATAGAGTCTCCAAAAATAAAGCCTTGTTTCTTGGGAGAAACAAGTATTCCAATCCTCTTCATGTATCAAATTGTGGTTGAGAGGCACATGGGTGTTGCATGTGTCAGTTGTACATGAAAGCTTAGGAACATATTCCAATGATAAAAATTCATATATTATACAATGTTTGTTTGGCTTGATGTACAACTTTTAAATTTTGATCCATATGTCATCAGGTCTCACTTGTCCTGGGCCCTTCAAATGTTAAAAGAGACACAGCCCAAAGAATTAAAGTGTATGTTTAAAGTTATAGGGGCTCCTCTGCCTCATATACTAGATATGCCAAGGGGTGCAGTAATCATTAGTCCTGTTTTACAGGTAAGGAAACTGAGACCCACTGAGGTGGCTTAGGCCAGAGAATCTAGCTCCCTTCTAGACAACCTCAGAGACTCTTCATCAAGCCATGTTCCATCCCACTATAACCTTTACCTTATGTCAGAGAAACAAGGAGCCCTAAAGCAGAGCTACTCAAACTGTGGTCAGAAGGTCAGCAGCATCAGCTTCACAGAGGAGCTTGTAGGGGAAACAGAATGTGGGGCTGAACCCTGAACCTGTTAAATCAGCATCTCTGGGAGTAGGGCCAGGAATCTGTCTCCAGGGCTCTCCAGGAATTCTTCACACACTCCCAGTGGATAATCTGTTTCTAACCCCTTACTACTCCAAGTGTGGTCCATGGACTAGCAGCAGTGGCATTTCCTGAGACTCAGAAAGAAATGCAGAATCTCAGGCCCCGCCACACCAACTGAGCTAGAATTTTCATTTTAATAAGATCGCCTGGGGATTAATATAAACATTCAAGTTTGAGGAGTGCTACTCTGAATAAATCCTTCTTAGATTGCATACAGTGAATTCTCATCAAATTATTCTCTGAACTACAAATCAGGGCTGTACTGTTTTATAATGTTTTAGCACATAGAATTCAAATAAACTGGAATGTGTGCTAACGCATTCACAAATCTAGGGTTCCTATGGACCCCCTTACTTATTTAATATGGTTTCACTTAGTATTATGTTACACAGACTGTCTAAATCAAGTCTAAGTCCCTTTTACAAAGCAAATTAGACACAATTTAAATCTACTTCCAGAGAATTGCACATTTTAGCCATTCAAAAATTTAAATGTGATACAATCATATTGGTGACTGAGATAGAGTCTTCTAAAAGTTCCAGTAAACCTTATACTCTGCTACTAGCAATGTTTTGATCTTTAAACCTTTACCCCACGTAAAAAAAAAATGTGTTAATTGGGTGAAAAGGTCAGGCAGTGCAAAGAAAACCAGATGCAAAAATAAGAGGATGGCAATTTGACCCCAAAAAGTTACTGAATATATAGTCATCAAAGTGACATGTGAAGTTTGAGTATTTAAATCAATAAATGTTGAGCTTCAGAGTAAAAAACAAAAGAAAGGTCGTCTGAATCAACGAAACTTTTTTTACTCAGTTTTTCCTTCCAAATCAGCAGACTTAAGGTCCAGTATACAGAATCTTAGCTGAAACTATGAAGGCCACATTTCAAAGGCTAAGATACAGTTGGAGGCAGGTTTTTGATAAGGTAAAAGTCACAAAACAAAACCAAAACCCAACTTTCCTTTTTTTAAAAATAATGATTTACTCTGATAAATATTGTACTGTTCTAGTTTTGAAAACAACTACAAGGTGATTTGGCATCATTATAGGTTATGTTTCCAGAACTGCATTTTTCTACCTGACTTTCTACTTCATTGTTGTAGGGTGGCGCTGCATGGTCCTGTACATTTCTGTCCCTTGAGATTAATCAGGAAACAGGCTACTCAAGGGGTTATAGCTGCTTCCTTTTCTAATAAACGCTATAACAATTTTTATTGGTCTTTGTTTTACAAAACATAGAAGCATGATTAAAATGATTTAACGAACATGAAAATAGCAATAACCTTCAACAAAAGGGCCATCCATGGAATAGGAGAAAATATCTGCAAATTATACATCTGAAAAGGGGTTAGTATCCAAAATATATAAAGAACTCATACAACTCAATAGCCAACATACACAAACATACACAACTGGATTAAAAAGTATTAAAAGGATCTGAAGAGGCTTTTTTCAAAAGAAGACAAACAATAGCCAACAGGTGAGAAGATCCTCAATATCACTAATCATCAGGAAATGCAAATCAAAATCATTAGGAAATATCACCTCACATTTCTTAGAATGGCCACGATGAAAAATACAAGCAATAACAAATGCTGGTGTTCATGTGGAGAAGAGGGAACCCCTGTGGTAGAATTGTAAACTGGTACACTGCAGATGGTGATTGCAGCCATGAAATGAAAAGACGCTTACTCCTTGGAAGGAAGGTTATGACTAACCTAGACAGCATATTAAAAAGCAGACGTTACTTTGCCAACAAAGGTCCGTCTAGTCAAGGCTATGGTTTTTCCAGTGGTCATGTATGGATGTGAGAGTTGGACTATAAAGAAAACTGAGTGCAGAAGAATTGATGCTTTTGAACTATAGTGTTGGAGAAGACTCTTGAGAGTCCCTTGGACTGCAAGGAGATCCAACCAGTCCATCATAAAGGAGATCAGTCCTGGGTGTTCACTGGAAGGACTGATGTTGAAGCTGAAACTCCAATACTTTGACCTCCTCATGTGAAGAGTTGACTCATTTGAAAAGACCCTGATGCCGGGAGGGACTGGGGGCAGGAGGAGAAGGGGACGACAGAGGATGAGATGGCTGGATGGCATCACTGGCTCGATGGACATGAGTTTGAGTAAGCGCCGGGAGTTGGTGATGGACAGGGAGGCCTGGCGTGCTGTGATTCATGGGGTCGCAAAGAGTTGGACACGACTGAGCCACTGAACTGAACTGAACTGAACAGTCACTATGGAAAACAGTATCCAAGTTCTCCAAAAAATTAAAAATAGAACTACCATGTGATCTATCAATTCCACTTCTGAGGATATATTCAAAGGAAATGAAATCAGTATGTCAAAGTGATGGCTACACTCTCAAGCTTATTACAGCACTATTTACAGTAGCCAAGACAGAAAGAAAAAAAGTGTCTATTAACAGATGAATGGACAGAGAAAATGTGACACACACAGACACACACACACCACAAAGTAATAATACTAAGACATAAAAAAGGAAATCTTGCTATCTGCAACAACATGAATAAATATTGAGGGTATTATCCTAAGCGAAAGATGTCAGACAGAGAAAGATGGATATTACTTATATGTGGAATCTTAAAAGAAAAAAGAAGAAAAGTCATAGAAAAAGAGATCATATTTGTGATTACGGAAAGCAGGGGAATGAGGAATTTGGATGAAGGTAGTCAGAAGGCGCAAACCTCCAGTTATAAGATAGATAAGCACTGGGGATGCAATGTGCAACGTGATGACTATGGTTAACGCAGCTGTGTGGTATGTTTGGAAGTTGCTAAAAGAGTATATCCTTTAAATAAATATAGCAATAATCAAACTGGAAAATATTTTTACGATTAAATATTGGAAGAGACTAATATGTTTAACGTATAAAAAGCTCATGTGAATCAACAGAAAATTCCTATCCCAATAGAGACTTAATAAAATGTTCATTACATTGATGGTGATAACTATAGCAAAATCACTTAATGCATATCATGTGCTTGGCATTGTGCTAAGTATTATGCTTATACTATCTCATTTAATCCTCACAACAATGCTACAAGGTATTTATTATCTCTATTTTACACAAGAGGAAACTGAAACGTAAAGAAAGTGCCTAGAGTCACACTGCCAAGCAGTGCAGATTAGGGCTACATCAAGCCTGCTGCCACTATCGTAAAGGACATGGGTGATGTACAGGAAAAATGAAGTACTGATGCTAAACTAACATTTGAAAAAAATACTCAACCAAGCCACTCTTCAATAAAGTAAAAATTAAAAAAAAAACTATTAAAAAAAGACTGAAAACTATACGAAACAACACAGTCCAGCAGTAATGAGATAAGCAATATCACAGATGCTGGTGCTCAACACATTCTTGTACTTGTGGAAAGTCTACAAATCGAGGGTACAAATGTATTGCCACCAATAAGGGAATATCTAAATGACTTATGATACATTAACCCAAAAGAATATTATACCATCCTTAAATAGTAATTATGAGAAAGCTTAATTACACAAGAGAATACTGATGATACAGTGCTTTCCTGAAAACATGAAGACACTCAACTGTATACACTCTAGTCTACAGTATACAAGTCAATATACAAATATAAATAAATAGAAAAAAGAAGAAGAAACTTCTAAATGATGGAATGTTGACAATAATTACCCCTGGGCAGTGAGTTTATGGTTAATTTTTGCCTTTTGATTCTAAAAAATGTAATCACCTGAAACTAAATTGTCTGCAAAGTTTATAACTTGATAATTAAGAAGAATTATCTTAAATTTGGAAAACTGGAAATTTCTGAAATAAATATCAAAGGTGTCATGTTGTCCACATAGGAGTTTAGGGATATTTAAAAAAATACTAACTTAGAGGAATTGATTTCTATTCTGTAAAACTTGACTTTAGGAGATGGATGTATTGTCTTGTGAGTCCTCGTCCTATGCCCTTAAAGTAAATAAAACCTGCCTCTCTCAATACAGCAAAAATATAATAGATATTCATTATTAAAAATAATTCTGAATAGCAACACAATAATGAGACAACAAGGCTGTATATTCGCACCCTGCTTATTTAACTTATATGCAGACTACATCATGCGAAACGGTGGACTAGATGAATCACAAGCTGGGATCGAGACTGCTAGGAGAAATATCAACAGCCTCAGATATGCAGATGATACCACTCTAGTGGCAGAGAGTGGAGAGGAATTTAAAAAGTCTTTTGATGAGGATGAAAGAGGAAAGTAAAAAAGCTGGCTTACAACTCAACGTTCAAAAAACTAAGATTGTGGCATCTGCTTCCATCACTTGATGGCAAATAGGAAGGGGAAAAAGTGGAACAGATTTTATTTTCTTGGGCTCCAAAATCACTGCGGATGGGGACTACAGCCATAAAGTTAAAAGACCTTGCTCCTTGGAAGGAAAGCCATGAAAAATCTAGACAGGATATTAAAAAGCAGAGACATCACTTTGTGGACAAAGGTCCATAAACCAAAGCTATGGTTTTTCCAGTAGTTATGTATGGAGGTGAAAACCAGACCATAAAGAAGGCTGAGTGCCAAAGAATTGATCCTTTCAAATTGTGGTGCTAGATAAGACCCTTGAGAGATCCTAGGACAGCAAGGAGATCAAACCAGTCAGTCCTGAAGGAAATCAACCCTGATGATTCATTGGAAGGGCTGATGCTAAAGCTGAAGCTCCAGTGCTTTGGCCACCTGATGCAGAGCTGACCCATTGGAAAAGACCCTGAAGTTGGGAAAGAGTGAAAGCAGAAGGAGAAGGGGGTGGCAAAGGATGAGATGGTTGGATGGCATCACTGACTCAATGGACATGGATTTGAGCAAATTCCGGGAGATGGTGAAGCACAGGGAGCCCAACATGCTGTGGTTCACGGGGTCGCAAAGAGCTGGACGGGACTCATGACTAAACCACAACAACAAGATGTAACATATTTAAGATCCAAATAATAGAGTTCATAGTCTAAAACATGTAAAATTGTGACATATGTGAACACAGTGTCCTTCTCATAAATGATATTGAATAGTACTCTTTTGGTGTATAATATAGAAAATCAATCTCCTTCTTTGGGGTCTTATTTTCAAAAACCAAACTTTGGGCAAAAAGCCCTTCATGGATAACTAGTAAGCCAAATGGGAAGAAATATTGCAAAACACCTTCTAAAAAATAATTAAAACGTTAAGGACAGGGAAACTGACCAAAGAATGCGAAGGAAAGGCAAAACCGAAATGAGAAGTAATAGAAATTAAGGAGGAATTTCTGAGCTTGAGGAAAATCACCCACTTGTGTGAGGGTGCTGGGCAGACTTCTGCCTGCCTGCTGGGTTCTCTAAAGATATTCTGTTTAGATACTGAGTCCTGGAGGCCTCAAATTTTTAAGCTTCTTACTTAGTATTTACCAAGTTCCTCAAAGTGTTGCAAGTACATTCCTGGTAAGGCCTAAGCCCCTAATCTCCTAAACCTTCTCTGATGATGTCAGATCAGCGTGAACAGAACTGGGGCACCTCGGAGCAGCACTCTGGGGTTACTGTCTCAATTCTAAGTTCATGCTGTGCCTTCTTAACTGTTTTTCTTCTGGACAGTCCTGGCCAGCAAAAAAAAAGACAACTGCAAATCCATGATTAGAAAACCAAACCCAAACTTGGAAATAGTAATAGGTGAAAGAGTGTTCTTTCAGTGCAGTGCTGGGCTTGACTTACCACTGACTGGACTATTTAACAAGTCTTTGATGCAGAACAACCCATAGATGATTGTCCGTAGAAATGCAAATTATTTCTCCTCAATGAAATGGGTAACTCCAAAGATAGCTCTAGAAGATAATCACCAATTTTGTATCTAACCCAGAATTCTTATTCTGACATCTCTTGTGAGATCGCTATAAATATGTCTAGCTCCTCAAATGGTCTCTAGACTGATTTAACAATTGACTAACTCTCTCATTAATAAGTAAAATAAAATGTTTGACATGTGTTACATCATATGTGTACGTCATATTTCAAGCCTTCTGAAAGTTATTCTTTAACATCACAGAAGTCCATATTTGGAGACATCCTACAAAATAACTGACCTGCACTCATAACAATATCAAGATCATGAATGACAAAGAAAGGCTGAGGAACTGCTACAGTTTAAAGGAGGCTGAGGCTGGAGGGACAGGACAGCTAAATACAAAGAGTAATCCCCAACTGGATCCTGGACCAGAGGGTTTCTTTTTCCTACCAATGTAAAGGAAATTAGCTGAATAACGGATAACACTTTTATAAGATCTACAGACGAGATAACTGCATTCAGTCACTGTTAATTTCCAAAGTTAATTTTATGGTGCTGTGATTATGTAATAGGAAATGCATACTAAAATACTTATGGGTAAAGCGATTCAAGTCTGCAAGTTGCTCGCAATTCAGAAAGAAATGATACACAAATATCATTGATAAACGACAGAATGACTAAGAAGGACATGTGATAAAGATAAAAGTTGGGAATCAGTGAAGGGTGTGCTGAACACCCTCATACCACTATTTTTACAACTTTTTAAAAATAGTTTTCTGAAATTATTTCACAGTGAAAAGTTTTAAAGTAATATCACACAAGTATCAAGTCAGAGAACGCATGAAATTGTGTCCTTAGTAACATCACTAAAACACTCTTTGATTCATTTAATGCTTTATAGTTCACAAAATTATTTCCCTTCTGTCATCCTGTGGATTTCTACAAGCTTTCATGATGTAATTTTGTTTGTATTGCTTCCCACTTGAAACTCGGAGAGATTAAACAGAGCCTTCTGATTGCCGTTACAACGACTTGGCTACTAACTCACACTCATTTCACTGCAGGCGTTGGATTGGGATTTTCCAGCTTGCTCTTTGGGACCCACCAAGAGAGGGTGTGGGAGAGAAGAATGGAGGCATGCCGCTGGGGTTGGGGGATGGAAGGAAGTGCGTGTGGCAAGTCAGTTACTGACCATGTAGCCACCATTTCTATCTGTCATTTACCAGCTTCCATTCTTCCCTCTGAAGCCCCTCTTGACAGAATAGTACAGTTCAGGAGAAAAGATGTAGTGCATATATACAATGGAAAATCATTGAGCTACTAAAAAAGAATGAAGCAGTCATTTGTAGCAACATGGATGGACCTAGAGATTACCAAACTTGGGTGAAATAAATCAAACAAAGAAAGACAAATAACATCGCTTATATGTGGGAGCTGAAAAAATGATACAAATAAACTTATTTACAAAACAGAAATAGACTCACAGACATAGAAAGCAAACTTCAGGTAACCAAAGGGGAAAGAGAGTTATATATATGCATATATACACATATATATGATACTGAATCACTTTGTCATATACCTGAAACTAACACAACACTGTGAATCAATTATACTTCAATATATTTTTTAAGAAAAAAAAAAAAAAAGGAACTGCTTGGGCAGAAACAAGTATGACTCTATCAGCAAAGTTAATTTTGCAAAGGTTTTATAAGGATTACAATTAAGGTGATACCCTAATATTAATACATACTTCTGTGGGCTCAGGCAAACCTGTAAATTGACGATAACAGAGAGAAAAGTAAAGAGGAAGAAGAAAGACAGGAGTGAAACGGAGGAAGATGGGAGGAAACAGAGCAAAGAGGCTGAAGCAGAGTTCACCGGTGCCCCGTGGCTGGTCACACACGGCTGAAACTCCGATCTGCAGCTCCAGCCACACTGGCTTTCAAGCAGGCCACTCGGAGAGCAGAGGGGACGACAGTTCTGTTCCTGTTAACAAAGACACTAAGATAGCTTAGCACTCTGCTTTGACACCAAAAATTCACTGCAGAGCTAGAAACCAGTTTGTTAGGAACGTTGGAAACTATAAAAATCTAAAGGGTTTGTAAATATTAATAGCTCTTGAATGGTTCTCTCCCAGATGGCCACACAGCTGACTCCCATTCCCTCCTAGAACCCTCTGCTGTTTATCCTGTAAATGTCCCCGATATACCACAGTTTTAATCTTTTGTTGCTGCTGTAAAGCTTGATCTAGTGTGCGACAGCATAATTAACTGTCAGGGCCTGGATGTATGGAGTGGGAAGCTGACAGAATAATCCTGGATGTATGTCACTAAGAACTCAGTTCATGGCTCGGTGGTAATGAATGGGCTTCCTGGATGTTAGCAGGACAGCTGGCCCTGGGGGCGTCTCAGTTTGAAGCCCAGGTATGTGGCCATATCAGGTAGGGCTGGCGCTGGGAGGGGCAGGGAGCCTCACGCTGCCCATCTTTTCTGTTCCGTGAAACTGAAAGGTCTACATCATTCTCACTGTACAGTTTCGAAAGGACAGCCAACTAGCAAAGAAGAGCAGGTGGATCTGAAAGATTGGATGCTGTTTTGTGCTTGATTTTGTAAAAGTTATGAAAAATTTCTTAACTCGAGTGTAATCCACAGAAGAAGAGGTACGGTCCTGAGGATACTATTTTTTTAGGAGTGATGGGAGGCGAGTCCAGAAGACAATCCAGATTGTGTTGTGTACAGTAAAAGGGATGAAGGGAGAGGACGAGGCCAAGAAGGGGAAGTGGTGAAAGAGGAGACAGAAAAGAGGAAGAGTGAGAAAAGTGGGAAGGAAAGAAACGAGGAGCAGAGAAGGAAAAACACAGGAGGAAGGGAAGGAGTAGCAGAGGACTGGGACCACTTAAGAACAAGAGAAGGACAGATGGATACACAGAGGAGGACATGGTTATATGATTTAAAGCAGGGAAACCCAATCTCTGGGATCTGATGCCTCATAATCTGAAGTGGAGCTCGTGTAATAATAGTACAGATAAAGTACACAATGTATGAATATGTTCAAATCCTCCCAAAACCATCCCCTCCCCTGTCAGTGGAAAAATAGTCTTCCCTGAAACCAGTCCCTGTCCTAGAAAGGTTGCGGATCACTGGTTTAAAGTCTTCATGATCAGGTGAAATTTCATCTCCAGAATGGAGAGATTCTCACCTGCCCTCTGGTCCTTGGGCCACAGCTTCATCTGGCTTCCTAGATAATGCTCCTAAGGGGATGGCCAACATTTATATCCCTTGTGCTCCTTTTTCTGTTTTCATAGCTGGTAAAAAATATTTCTGATCGGCAGAGGATTTTTTCCTTCAGCCAGGAGCATGGCTTATGCCCTGTGTGCCTGGGGTCTGTTGGTTTGTATAAGGTGACTTTATTTTAGGGGTGCACTGTTCCTTTATGTACCGATCACCTCACAGCTACATCTCATTGACCAAGCTTATTTCATGTTCGCAGGGGCGGGAGGGATTGGGGGTGCAGAGTACTGGTTGCACCTTTGGCCCACTTGTTACCCCCTCAGTTTTCTGTCTCAGGACTGTCTCTGAACTTACAGACGTGTGCTCGGCCTGGGTGTGCAAGCTCGTCCCAGAAGTGGACAGATGTGAATGTCTCAGGAGGCCGTCCTCAATCACGGGGGGCTGTGAGCTGGGGAATGACTATTTCTGCCTTGTGTTCTTGGCAGGGACAATTCTGAGGTGCATTCTGCATAGTTGCTCAATCTCCAGTGGAAGTCATCCCAATTCTCAAAAGGTTTCTTTCCTTCCAAGTCTCACTCTTCCCACTTCCTCATTCTGCGTTCCTGGTACTATTTCCAAAATAAGCTCTCTGTACTCTGTATTAAGAGTATCCTCTTATGGCCAGTATTCTTGATGCTCTGGCATCTGGGTCCTTGCTGACTAAGGAGAGACAACCCTCCCAGGGCTTGTCAGTTCATGGGAGACAGGAAAAGCCCTGTCTGGGAGTTTGCCTTTCATATATAAACCAACCAATCCAGAGCCCATACCCTGGACCATCTCCTCCAGCTGGCTTCTACCCTCTAAGAAGCAACATGTTAGTCACTCAGTCACGTCCAACTCTTCGTAACCCCGTGGACTATAATCCTCAAGGCTCCTGTGTCCATGGGATTCCCCAGGTAAGAACACTGGAGTGGGTTGCCATTTCCTTCTCCAGCCAGGAAGCAACACTATTCTCTTTTAATCATTCTAGGTCCAGCACTAGGCATCTAGAAATAGTCTTCATACTCCAGAGCCCACTAAAATTATTCCAAACGGCCAATCATAAGACAGGCTACCCTGCCTTGTCTTGCCTTTCCCACAGAAACCACAGTGAAGGCTCTTGCCCATGTCTTCCCCTTGCTCCTGTCTCCCGACCAATCCTGGTGCTTCTCTATGTGGCCCTGCATGGTGGGGTGCATTCTCCTTGTCTCACAAATGTAACAAACTGTCTTTTCAATGGCAATGATCTCCTGATCTGCTGACCCTATCTATCTAAGCAATAATAAGATTTACGTTTTAAAAACACTCCCAAGTTCTCATTTCAGGTTTTGCTTGCAGAGGGAATCCAAAGAAAGACTGATCATTATTTATAAATATTTGCTAAATTAATGCATAGAAAAAAAAAAAGATGGTACAGAGGTAAGTCTACAGAGGAAGAAAGGGAATAGCACCCAATTCAACAGTCTCTACCAAGGGGATTGAAGCATGCAGGGTGATCGATGCACTCATCTGCCGGCCCCTCAACTATCCAGCTTACAGTCTCACAGCATCTAGCTCCTTATCAACCATTCCTTTTCTCCTTCAGATATCTGGGAGTATCACAGACAGTAGATAGCTTATGATAAAAGATGCCAGAAGGAACAAATGAGGGAAAAATTAAGAAAATCTACTTTAAATATGGAACACATACTGTCCTTGTTAGGAAATAAGTTTATCTTTTTCATTTTGAAACTGAGAATGTATTATAGTTATATTTTAAGTACATACGATGAGAGGATAAAAAATATGAAAGTCAACACAAGTTAAAGAGAAAGAAGGAAGTGGTACATATTTGAGCCTCTCAGTGAGAAAGAGGCCATTTTTCATCTTAGGCCCCAGGGTCTCTGTTAGTGCACCGGGAGAGGTAATTCATTAAATGAACCTAAGGTTAATGCACCTTCAAAAGAGAGCAATTTATCTCCCTTTCTTCAATAGGATCAGGCCGGGAGGTTCTAGAGTTGGAAAAAAATGTTTCCTGGTGAGATAGCCCCATGATGATCTCTGGTCCCCTGAACTCCATCTTTTTCATTCATTAAACAGATGACTAATGTACCAGATGGGAGGGCGCTGTGTTTTCTCTTCAAGGTGTGGGTATTTAAGTTCTTTCTTGAACACTGGGAAATGTTTACATTCTGCTTTATGTATTAGTCCTCACATCTCAGTCCGACCAAAGGGCAGTCAAGGAGGTGTCAAAAGGAAGGATACACTAGTTTAAATGAGTTGAAAAATACTTAGGAATGGTATAATAATAGCTTATTTTAGAATAAAATCAATAATAGCAGTTACAATGTTATTATAAAATCTGCTGAGTTCATCAAGTGAAACCAGGGCAAATAAACAAAACCTTAAGTGAGATTATTCATACTGGATTTTCACAAATTCCTATTTCTTCCCATCAAAATTAAAATATTCATTCAGCATTTCTCTTTCTTTGTGTATCCATCCATCCATACATACATATACTTATATAAAACATACACATAAAATCATATACACACACATACATATTCTCATGCTTTCTAACTGACTGCAGTGCTTCCCCATACAGTCCTGTGTGGGGTAGCAAATATGTGACATGCACATAAGAACATATATGTATATGTGAATGTGTGTGTATACAAAACATGTCCCTGCCCTTGAGAACTAACTATCTGAAAGGGGAGACAGATGTGCAGGAAATGATTACAATAAGATATGGCCAGCTCTGTAGGAATAAATATGTAGGAAGCTATGAAGCTTCCCCTCCCCCCACCCAGGGAGGGAGGTGGGGGGAGGGGGAGTCCACCCACCCAGACTTGATTCTCGAAAGGAGGCAAGTTAGGATAAAGTCCAAAGCAAAAAGCCAGCCTTTCTCCCCTCTCACTGTACCGGAGACTCTCATCAGGAGCTTGGGTCCTACCCCGAGAGACCTAGACTCAACCGGTCCGGGCTGAGCGCCAGTCAGCTGCCTTGATCTCTGCTCCCCCTGCGCTACCAGCTCCTGGAACAAAGCCTGACACACACAGGGTGCTCACCACTCATGTGCCGACCGAACACATCCGTCCCTACACATCGAGGGGACGGACTAGACGGTGCCGCCTTTAGTTACATGCAACCCCTGGATGTCATAGTAACGCGTGCATGACTAGAAAGTGCCGTCTGGCCCCTGGCTGAGTCCCCAGGTGAAGACACGTGTGCAGCTGAGGTGACGCCGCTCCACGTAGGGGCAGCCTCTGCGCTCATAATAAAGGAGTGAAGGCAAAGACGATCCCTGTTTTCACAGAGCAGAAGAGTGACTATTGCTTCCCAAAGTTAGATGTTACAGGCAAGATATTTCAAAAGAATACACACGTGTGCCCACATACACACACATGCACATACACACGTTTACTCTGTCACTATGGGGAAGGTTATGCTGAGACCACAATCACAGTCAGTGGCTCACATACCACAGCAAAATTATATTTTTCTCTCATGCCACACGGAAAGGGACCTGATCCCGGCAACTCAGAGACTCAGGACTCCAAGCTGGGAAGGGCTTTGCAGTGTCATCATATCAAGAAGACATGCTTGTTTCAGGAAGACCCTGACACTGGGAGATTGAGGGCCAGAGGAAGAGAGGACAACAGAGGTTGGGATGGTTGGATGGCATCAGTGACTCGATGGACATGGGTTTGAGCAAATTCTGGAAGATAGTGAAGGACAGGGAAGACTGGCCTGCTGCAGTCTATGTGGTCACAGAGAGTCAGACACGATTTAGTGACTGAAAAACAGTATCAATGAGGGGAACATGGTGAGTCTCACAGTTCTTAACACTTCCACTGGAAGTAAAATACATCACCTCGGCTAAATCATATCATGTGACCACGATGAACCTTAAAGGCAGTAAGAAAGTGCAGTCTTAGGGTTAAAAGGTGGGAAGCTAGAAATACTGGATACAAAGCACTGATGTCTATGCTATTTACCAACAAACAACAGTGAAATTCAAGTCCATTGGGAGCGTATGTAACTTTAGCTATGTTCTACTTTACCGTAAAAGGCTGAATAGCTCAAAAAAATGCTATAATCAGGGCTTACCATTTAAGGAAAAACATTTTACAAGTTGCCAAACAGGTTTGCTACATGCATCTCAAGGTCAAAAAACTGTTTTCCCTTAGGAACAGTGTCTTATAAATAAGGTCACTGTCATAGATGACAGCTCATTTAAAGAATCACATACCAACCACAGAGTTTTCATCACCTGAGCCTCACAGAGAAATAGATGTCTCCCAATGCACTAGAGGCATCATCTTATGACCCAGGCTGACAAGGAGAAAAGCACATCTTCCAAAAGTATGAAGCGAAGACTATGGGCTTTCACAAAAAAAGTGAGCAGTCTGGCTTATGGGGAGCTGCCACTACAATAAACCGAGGGCCTTTCCAGATACTGAAATCTAAACCCCGTCAAAATCAAGTTGGCCCTAAAAGGCTAATATGCTAACCACTCTAGGTGATTCTTTGGAGACACAGAGGTTTGAGCACATACCTATTATTTCAGCACAAAGGAGGTGTTTTCCATGTTGGTCCCTATTTATTTTTAAACTGACTTTTTTTCAACATGGGGGAGACTGGAATAAGCTTTGATACAGAGCTGCTCTGCTGGTCACTCCTTCCCTTAACTTTATGTTTAGGGAAGCAAGGGGTCACCAGATCTGCTTTCTCAGGTATAAGCCAACCTAGAGAGCTGAGGTCAAACCAGGCTGGGAGAGTTTAAGTGAAAAAGGGCAGATGTTATGCAAAAATGTGTCTAAACACCCAGTGCAGCCCCCATCTTCCCTCCCTAGCCTGAGATGCTGAGTTTTATGAGAATTCATCAAGTTTCTAAAAGTATCTTGATGGGACTGGATGGGTTGGGAGTCCAGGATGATTAAAGATATTAGAAGAACCAGAAGGAAAGCAAAGAAAAACTTTTTTTTTCAATCTCCCTTGTGATACAATAATATTAAAAAAAAATGAACCAAACATTGAACAATCAATTTCTGAGAAAACAGAACAAACTGCTTACTCGTGAATAATTATGAGACAAATGAACAAATAGCAGGCTCAGAGATTATGATAAACCCTTAAAGGATAAATGTAATTAATGGTGATGATAAAAATGCTGAGTATTTGCAATAATAATTACAACACATCTGTCTCCAGAGGTCTCAGTTTTTAATGTTCCTTTTCAGAAACATCATCAGAGTTTAATCAAAGGCGCTGGAGGAATATACGGCTAATTTCCTCTGTAACTGGACTGAATGTCGGTGAAAAAGCTGCCTGTTATCTCTGTGAGATGTTCCAGGGGTCCACTGAAATGGTTCCAAATAACACTTTGGGGGTGAGAAAAGTTGTCTTGCTGTTCAAGAGCCCTACATGTTGAGCATGCACACATTATTTTTTTGGTTTTTTTTTTGTCTCTTCTCCTGGTCAAATTACAGTTGATCTATAATAGATCTATCAGCCAAGGATTTATCTAAACCACTTAAAAAGTGGTTTATACTGTGTTTTTGTAGAATGTGGGCATTAGTTTATGTTTGCTGACTGCCTAATATAGCAACTATTAAGGAAGAGGTCCCACTCCAGTATTCTTGCCTGGAGAGTCCCAGGGACGGGAGCCTGGTGGGCTGCCGTCTATGGGGTCACACAGAGTTGGACACGACTGACGTGACTTAGCAGCAGCAGCAAGGAAGAGGTTAAAAAAAAAAAAAGAAAACACACACACACACACACAAAACAGTACAAGTAACTCTGCTCACTATTCTGTAGCAACCTAGCTGGGAAAAGAATTTCAAGAAGAATGGAGATGCGTGTATGGTATATAACTGAGTCATTTGGTTGTACACCTCAAACTAACACAGCATTGTTAATGAACTATATTCCAATATAAAATGAAAAAGTTAAAAGAAAAAACAACTTGCAAATTTAGGTAGAAAGTCTGACCCACAAAGCAGGCCCTGAAAAAACGTGAAGAAGTTTGTCACCAAGTCACAGACTAAACAGACCAAGTTTCAGGGGGCTCCAGAAAAAAAGTGCTCTCACTTCATACTCAGTACAAAGGGAGGCCTCTTGGCAAAGAGTCCATTGTTCTGGGTTTATGTTCGCTTTCCACCCATCTGCAAAAACACACAGATACCCCTGTCTTTTGCTGACATAAGTGGTTCCAAATTTCATCCCTAGTCTGGCAAACAAAGAGTCATTTCTTGTGAGTGAGTGGTATAAAACACCACATTCCTAAACTTTTTCTCCCCCAAATTTCCAACAGAAGTTGAATGACCACTTTGAAACTTAATGATAAATGGTGGAAACTCATTTCCTTCTGGTATTGGTGTTAGAACAAGACTCATTTAGCAAACAACAGATTGTTGACTCTGAACTAAACATGAGAATGGCATCTGGTCTATAGTTTAGAAGCTGAAAATTCTTTTGCCTCTGCTGAATACATTCAGAAATAAAAGGGAAGGAGGGCCAGGGTAATTTTAACTTCATTATCAGGACATCTAAATTATTACATTTATAAATATATTATATAGTAAATTTAATAATAGGTAGTAGCTATTTGAAACTAACTTCCTTTAAACAATTCCTAAGCTAATAATGACTATACTAGCCAAGAAGATGACATAATTGACTTGAAATCTAATCTGATCCACTTCAGCAACACTTCAGCCCAGATAAATGATATAGTATGTTGCTTAAATGAAATCAACACTTGTTACACAGTCAGGAAACTGTAATTTAAGACTCAATGTTGTGAATTCTTTAGAGATAACCTATTTGGATATCACAGAATGAGTCACCATAGAAATTCAGGAGAAACAGAAAGAAAATAAATCAAAAGAAAACTATTTTATCATGAATCAAAAGCTTAAACTCTTAAAAGCTGATGAATACGAACGTTTCCTTCTCAAATCAGGAGTCTGTTTATACTCCTCTTATCAGAAACTCATTCACTCATCAGTTTGACAAATGTTTATGGGCACCCCCTAGACAGTAGGTAATAGGAGGGATACAAAGATGAACAAGGTATAATCTGCGTCCTCAAGGATCTTGCTGTATACAGTAACAAGATAAGACATGCAAACAATCAACAAAGTGTCAAGCTCCACATGGTGAAAAAACACTGCTTCAACTCTGTCCCCACTGCATCTAGGAGTCCATTAAAACCCCCATCACATGTGATGTAGCTGTGTGGACATCTGTCACCCTACTGAAGCATCAGTTCAGTGCAGTTCAGTTCAGTCGCTCAGTCCTGTCCGACTCTTTGTGACCCCATGGACTGCAGCATGTCAGGCTTCCCTGTCCATCACCAACTCCAGGTGTTTACACAAACTCATTTCCATCACATCAGTGATGCCATCCAACCATCTCATCCTCTGTGTCCCCTTCTCCTCCTGCCTTCAATCATTCTCAGCATCAGGGCCTTTTCAAATGAGTCAGTTCTTCCCATCAGGTGGCCAAAGTACTGGAGTTTCAGCTTCAGCATCAGTCTTTCCAATGAACACTCAGGACTGATTTCCTTTAGGATGGACTGGCTAGATCTCCTTGCTGTCCAAGGGATTCTCAAGAATCTTCTCCAACACCACAGTTCAAAAGCATCAATTCTTCGGCACTCAGCTTACTTTATAGTCCAACTCTCACATTCATACATGACTACTGGAAAAACCAAAGCTTTGACTAGATGGACCTTTGTTGGCAAAGTAATGTCTCTGCTTTTTAATATGCTGTCTAGGTTGGTCATAACTTTTCTTCCAAGGAGTAAACATCTTTTAATTTCATGGCTGCAGTCACCATTTGCAGTGATTTTGGAGCCCTCCTCCCACCCAAAAAAAAAGTCTGTCCCTGTTTCCATTGTTTCCCCATCTATTTCCCATGAGGTGATGGGACCAGATGCCATGATTTAGTTTTCTGAATGTTGAGCTTTAAGCCAACTTTTTCACTCTCCTCTTTCCCTTTCATCAGGAGGCACTTTAGTTCCTCTTCACTCTCTGCCATAAGTATGATGTCATATGCATATCTGAGGTTATTGATATTTCTCCCGGCAATCTTGATTCCAGCTTGTGCTTCATCCAGCCCAGCATTTCTCATGATGTACTCTGCATATAAGTTAGATAAGCAGGGTGACAATATACAGCCTTGATGTACTCCTTTTCCTATTTGGAACTAGTCTGTTGTTCCATGTCCACTTCTAACTGTTGCTTCCTGACCTGCATACAGGTTTCTCAGGAGGCAGATCAGGTGGTCTGGTATTCTTATCTCATTAGGAATTTTCCATAGTTTGTGGTGATCCACAAAGTCAAGGGCTTTGGTGTAGTCAATAAAGCAGAAGTAGATGTTTTTCTGGAACTCTCTTGCTTTTTCGATGATCCAGGGGATGTTGGTTGTCACAGGGTTATAAAAAGTTGAATTTCTTGTTGCCAGTACATTTTTTTTAAGGGGAAGAAGATTTTCTTTTGAAAAATCAACTGTCCTGAGTGATTCAGGCTGAATAGCATGCAATGCCTTTAAACAGGGCCTGGGTTCTCTTGTTTTCTACAAGGCCCACTGCTTCCTATTGCCCCAGTCAACCTGTTATGTGACCTCCCTAATTTCAGCAGATGTCTGAGGTCACCACCCCGCCCTTAAGTCTTTGACGACTGAGGTTGTGGGCCCATGTGATGACAGTGTGTTTGATTAGTTATTCTCATCCTGTTCCAAAAGTCAATTTCCTGGAAAGACATATATTTCCTTCACATTCTATGGGTGAGAGAAACCTATCAAGGTGCGACTGGGGATACCACAAGCCTGTTACCTTGTGTGATGATCACTGTCTTGTACCTAAGACAATGTGACCAATTCAACCACTATAATGGAGATTAGACAATTGGACTCTCTGCCTGCACCATTTCTACATAACAGGTAATTTCTCAAAAACAATTCATTTTATTTCAGTATATGCTGGAATTTGTGGGGGGGGGGGGGTGGGTGAGGGAACAGTAGTTCAGGAAATATCTGGATGCAATATGGTAAATTAGATCCCCTTTTCAATGGCAGAGGAACAGCAATGTAGAATGACTGTGATTCCCAATGAAAACAATTTGCAAATTTGCTAGGTCTTTTTTTTGTTTGCTTTTTTCTTTCACTTATCACAAGTGGTATGAGAGAATTCTGAGACTTGGGATCTGACTACCCTTCTATGTTGCCTAATCAAGGCAAAAAATGCCAGAAAACTTCTTTATACATAATAGATTAGAGTGAGAATAAGAGGAGATAGGGTAGTTTGTGCACAAGTGGTTATGATTTTATAATAAAGAATTCCAAGGAAACCTTCTAATTGACAAAAATGATGCATTGACCATGTGGCCCATGATAATATTTGACTTTGTTCCTGTTCCTGTGGGTACTTGTCTGCGTGTGTTAATAAAAGTCACACTAGTGAAAATATAGCTATGTTTAGGATATAACCTTACAGTTTATTTCTCCGAAATATAGCATTAATTTATATGTCCCCATGTCAGTTTCTGAATAACTAAATGGGTGAATAAATAAATGCTGTCTGAATGAATGAATATTGTAAAAGTATCAACCATACTGTACAACCCCAGCTGTCTCTAGCTTTTTCCCAAAGGAAACTGGGAAAAAGTCTTCTAAAATACTGATAGCAAGAGATGCCTACGGAAACACATCTGCATGCCTCTGAGTTATAGATACTACTACTTTGCTCTAAGTGCCAGGAAAGATAAATGTCTGTGCTCATTGAAATCATTCTTCCCTCATTATGGTCTAATGAACCAAGATTAGGGAAACCTGGATTCAGGGTCTTCCACTGCAAGAAAATCAATTAGATTCTTATGACCTGGCTTAGCTGGTTTCCTGGTATCCCATATTTTTACACATTTTCCCACAAATTCTACACACAACTAATCAGACTGTAAATGTAAGGCACATTTCCATAGTCATTTACACTGAAAATTATTCAGCACTGCACTTACTGGTTGCTTCATCACTCCAATAGCCCATTTTTTTTTTTTTATTTCCCACCCTCAACCCTCATATCCTGGCTATATAAAATTTTAGTTTTGGTACTGTTGGAAAACAGGATAGGTAAAGCTAAACAAAGCAGCACTGTAAAAATTAGCAAAATTTTGTTAAACTGCTTCATTTTAGGGCTTGTTCTTTTGTTAATGTACAAATCTGGTTTCAGGTTTTCATTCTATTCTATCTTATAGCAGATGTGAAGAGTCCCTACTCCAGGGGCACAATATGGTCACCTATCTTGAAATAATTTATTTTTATAGGAATAACTTGCCTCTCCAGAAAAGGAAATTTATCTTAAGCAGAGTATTCACTGGATTTAGGAAATCACTACCTCAAGGGAGGCAAATGGTCTTCTTCAAGGGATAATTAACTGCAAAGGCAGAGGCCAATCATTTCGAAGAGGAAGCATATTTTTTTTATACCGGTCTGCTAATCAATTGATTTATTTCTCTGTTAGATATGAAATAGGAATCACAAAATAACACTGATCTGCTCTTATGTTCTTCTCTTAACAAGACTGAATGTTTTAAATTGTTTTCATTAAGGTATGATTTAGAGAAAATAAAATTCACTCCTTTTAATGTCCAGTTCTATCAGTCTTGAAAAATAGGTACAGTTGTATAACCACACCACAGTTTGGATATACAAGAGTTCCATTATGCCAAAAAATTCTCCTGGTTCCTTTTTGTAGTCAACCCATTCTCCTCACCTCAGTCTTGATAAAGATCTATTTGTTTTCTAACTCCTAAATTTTGATAGCTGTAGGTTTTCACTTTTATTTTCGTTTTAATTCTGTCCTATGTATTTTTAAGTGGAAGTATAGTTGATTTTGGTTCTATGTATCTTTTATTTTCCTTTGGACTTCTTCTTTCACCCATGAATTATGTGTTTTTCACCAATTTCACAGAGATTCTCATATTATCTTCCTATTATTTTCTTTATTTTTTAATTTTAGATTGGAGTATAGCCAATTAATAATCTTGTGCTAATTTCAGATGCACAGCAAAGGGACTCAGACTTACATACACATGTATGCATTCTCCCTCAACACTCCCCTCCCATCCAGGCTGAAGAGGAAGCATATTTCCTTCATTCCCATTTTTGTGCTATAGAGATCATTCTGTGTATTATAAAGGCCAAGCCAACTAATGGATATGGTGAGATAGATGAAAAGATGAGGTCATGAGAAGTGGAATGCTTTACAGAGACTTGAATGTGAAAATTTACAACATTAAGAAGTATTTCTAGAAAGTACTAAAATAAGAACACCATCTATAGTAATCTAAGCATACTGTTGAAAAACAACAAAAAATTCTAACTGGCCAGTCTTTAAATCTATAAAGAAGTGGTCAAACATAGTCTTATGAGAGGGAAGAAACATACTTCACAGTATGCACTGTTTCATGTTTAAGCCACAGGATGAAACCGCTGCCCCGGTTCACTGCTGTTGGCCTTTGGCGGAAGCGCAGTGCTTTGAACAAGCACTATGGCCATATCCATCTTGAGTAAGAAACATGGTTTTCCCCCGGGGCTCGACACTTGGGATTTTATTCTATCAATCAATAAGCATTGTTGATAAGAAAGTATGGGCAGTATCATTGATGCAATGAACATGAACTTGGGCAAGCTCTGGGAGATGGTGAGGCCCAGGGAGGCCTGGCATGCTGCAGTCCATTGGGTTGCAGAGTCAGACATGACTAGGCGACTGAACAACAACTCATTGCAATATCATATGTAATTACAAACATTAAAAACAGACCATACACACAAGAAAATATTTAACTTAGTCTGTAAAATTAACGTAACTACTGCACATAAAATAATTATAAAGTCAATTAGTAACATGGAAAACACTTATGACATGCTTAATAAAAAATTTAAAAATCAGATTATAAGATTGCATTTACAACATTAATTTTACAGTGCTCTCCATTTTGGGGTATTGATTTAATAACAACTATATGTAACCATATAGTAGAGTATACATCATTCAATTAGATCTTAAGAATTTTTAAAATAAAATACTAGTGTAACTTATTTACTTATTAATATATAATGTTTAAACTTAAGATTCCTTAGATACCTCACAAAAGTTTAAAAATCAAACTCTTTTTCCAGATTTATTGAGATATAAGTGACACATTATGTAAGTTTAAGGTATACCACACAATGATTTGACATGTTATCTATGGCAAAATGATCACCATATTAAGTTTAGTGAACATCTATCACACCACATAGTTACTTTTTTTTCTTATGGTGAGAACTTTTAAGGTCTATGTTGGGCAACTTTCAAATAAATGATACAATGAAATTACTATAGTCACCATGCTATATAGTACTTCCCCAGAACTTTTAACTGAACATTTACACCTTTGACTAATGACTGAAGATGGTCAAAATAATCATACTTTTGATATCGCTCATGACTAACACATATTAGAAAACTGACTTTCAGGTTTCCCAAAAGGACACACTTACACACATATATAAATTCTTATAAACACTTGAGTGCACTCTTATAGAAAAATATTTGAGGATTAAGAGGTAAGAACTGCCAGTTATAAACAAATGTGTCACAGAAGTGTACTATACAACACAGGGAATATAGTCATAATGCTATAATAACTTTGTATGGAACATAATCTCCGAACATACTGAATCACTATGTTGTACACCTGAAACCATTATAATTTTGTAAGTCAATTATAAATCAATAATTTAAAAAAAAAGATTTTGTGAATAAATGCTGAGAAACACATTCAAATCTTACAGTCATCCCTATCTTTCAATAATCACAAAATCCAGCTTTTTTGGATTTACTGGTAAGGTACTATTTCCATTGCTTTGCAGTCAATGGAAATAGTAGATCCCAGCATATTTATTGGTCAGGTGAAACCAGTGGTAACTGTGCCCAGCTGAATCCTGGGGAAAAACTTTAAGCTGCCAGATAGATGGGAGGAAAGCAAGACAGCTCTCTGGGAACATAGGCAACACTGGCCGAGTTCTCTCCCTGTTTGGGTGGCCGGGGACCTCAGAGTATTTCCATGGCTGGTATAGCAGGTTTGTCAGGGTGATCAATCTAACCTCGGTCTCCCCAGAGTGTTAGTCGCAGGGGCTGCCCAGAATGATCATGATTCCCCTGTCCCCTATATCCTTCCTGCAGACAGAACTCCTGGAAGGTCTGCATAAAGCCTTCTCCTGCTGGAAGTACAGGCCAAAGGGTGACCAGGCAAACACGGAACATTGGCAGGGGGTGAGGGCAGCGAGCAGAGAAGCGCAAAATCACAAAGGGTGGAGCCAATGCCCTGATCATACTTGTAACTTAGTATGGAAGACACCCAGGATGAGACAATTGCAAAGCATTGCAACTCAGTCTATTACTAGGAAGGGCGTATATTCAGACGTGACTTGAGGACCAGACCAGACAAGGATTCTGCAGTAGAGATGACTGGATAAGTTGGGTAATTAGTTACAGAGATTAGGTGTTCCAGAAGATGGGGCAGCCTGTGCAAGGTCCTGGTGACATGATCAAGCATGCCCTTCCCAAGCAAATAGCTGCAATTTAGGGGTAACACAGGAAGACAGAAATTTATTTCTAAAATTCCAAAATTGTATGCATTATGATGTCAATTTTTTTATTTATCCTTGATTTATCAAATAGATATTTACACTCTGCAAATATAATTTGTTTGGACACATGGACACCATAGCTAACTTGGAGCATACCCCATTTAAATTTCTAATTCAACTGGATCTAGCCACGAGTGGCCAAAAAGAAAAGCATTTTCAGATACCCTGAAATCAACAGTCATTCCGGTTGGTTGGACAAAGCAGAGCAAATTTGAGAATCTTTAAATTGTCCAATACGATCAAAATGCAAGAAAGTCCAGGTGCAGTCTTGTAAGAACGACCTTGGCAGTGTGGAGCAAACACTCACTAGCATCACTTGAAGCAGACTGGAATTCACAGGTATAAGGATAAACATGCATCCAAGGCTCCCCATCCTCTCAGCATCCTGTGGACAGAAGTGCTTGGGCCTTGCCCTGCTGGGTGCATCACTGGCTGTTCTTAGCAAGAGACCATATCCTTTTGCATGAGATGAGATGAAGGCAGTCTTAGTAAGCATGGTAAAAAGTTTGGGATTGGGTGCAAAACAGTTTGAGCATGCCAGCTCTTAGCATTTGGCATTTTTTGAATGTTAGGTTCAGGAGCAGACCTTCCTCCTAGAGGGAAAGAGGTCACTGGTTTCAGGTAGCTTGTTACTAGGCAACCCAGAGAGTCTCTATGGTAATGGACTAGACAATCTGGCTTGTCTCTGAGCAGGTAGAGTTGTTTCACACTTGTCAGTTAAAAAAAAAAAAATGTACCAAAGCACAAAGGGTAAAATTGACATAAACTTTTCTTTTTTCTTTTTTTTTAGTTTTTATAAATGTTTATACTAGGCTAATCAAACTAACCAAGAACCTAACACTCAGCATTGTCAGATGCTAGCAGCTGGCAGTCATCTCACCCCACAGGAAGGGGCATAGTCCCTTTCTAAGAGCAGCCTACGGTGCACCCAGCTGGGCCTCACCCATCCACAGGATCTGAGAGGATGGGGAGTCTTGATACTTGCTTATCCTTCCATCTATGAATTCCAGTCGGCTCCAAGTGATGCCAGTGTTTACTCCACACTGCCAAGGTCACTCTTACTAAATACCTAGATTTTCTAGGTTTGAATGTTAGAAGAGAGGAAGCACCTCTCTCCTCCTGAGATCTCAAGCACTAAGTGGCAACTTGACCACTGCATGCACATCAGCAATCCCACAACCCCCCATGCAAAAGGTAAGTCAAAGTGTCCTGCTTTTCCTTGTGGTTCACGTTAGGGAAGATATTAACACATGCTTACCTATCTCCCAGTACCAGTTTATGACAGGCTGCTCAGGTGGGCAAACTGCAGAAGACCCAGGGGGCCCCCAGTTCTATCTCTAATTTCGATATTCTTAAATAATACCCACAACTTCAAGTGATTCCAGGATAGCTTTTATTTTCCTTTTCCTTGTCGAAAGTCACTGAGATGTAGACGTAGAACCAAGCAAGAGGAAGAAAAAATGAAATGTTTCCTTGCTCTGGTGGTTCTGCTCATTCTTTCTAGAACAAGGAAATAGACTGTAGAGATTTATTTATTTATTTACCAGCAAATGTCACATTCATTAGTGAAACCCTCAGCGTACAGTGAGGCAGATGCTTGTGAAACCGAGAAAATGCCTAGTTCAGTCTCAAACTTCCTGTCAAGATATAATCTAAAATAAATTTAGATTCAATGGGGATGAATGAGTCAAAGATGAGTTTTCAGCAGCAGCTGTGACATGTGTTAGCACAGACTGGCAGACTTGTATTTTTCAATTTGGAAAGTCAGGGTGCAGAGGTCTGAGACAAATGCAGGCACACTCACAATCTGTATCTTCCCCTCCTCCTTGCCTCTTCATCCCCAAAAGACAGAGAGAGAGGCAGGAAGTCTGCCTGGACCACCACGACTTCAAGCTTTTTAGAACAGTCTAGCCCCTCCCCCCGCCCCACACCATTTAAATGGTACAAAAAATATAAATAAAAAACAAAAATGAAGATTTCTATCATAAACTACTGTGATATCTTTTTTCTTGAATTTTCATTTTTATCCCCCAAATGGCAGGCTCACCATGACTTTAGGTTTCATTAATTTTCCAATAGCTAAGTCTAAATAACTAAGACTGACTTTTAGAATTCAGTAGCTAAATATTTTAAGTAGTAGAATTACACAGGAAACCTTTACAATAGAACAATTATCCATGGTTCCTATATTCATTTCCGAAGTTTCCAGTGACTGCATTTTATGTCCATATGTTTCACTTTTAAAAAAATCTGTGCTGTATTCTCATCTTAATTTAAAATTTTTCTAAATTATAAATGCTATAAATAATATTTTGTTACAAACGGAAGAAAACAGAACAGATATGAAGGAGCCGTATATTCAAGGACATTATACTGTTTAAAATGAGACATTGTACTTGAGTATAACAAAGATAAAAATGTTTTATTCTGTATAATAATCTACATAGTTCAACATTACACCATTTAAATGCAGAGTGAGAGAAAAAATGATTTAAAAGAGTTTTGTATATATTGAATAAGGAAGGAAATTTTCAGTGATAAATTATGTTGCACTCAGGATTAGACTTATAAAATAAGCTTCTGCTACTGATTAGAAGCTTAAACAATACAGACTTTTTTCTAATCAAGGAACAAAACATTTTTTATCCCAAACTTTATGCTTCAGGGGACAGGTAGGCAAAAAAAAAAAAAAGTCAACGATGCAACGTTTCATTGAACACCATTAACCAGCACCTTAAGTTTATGGGGGAGAAAAATGAGTAATACCAAGATTATGTTAGGACTCCTTATGAGTATTTCAATTAAAAATATGCAATCATGATATTATCAAGCTACAAATTGGTTCTGCATGACTGAAGCTGAGGCTAAATGCACAGATCGTATTCATACCCAATTATCATGCTATGACCCTTGACTTTGTTTTAATGCCATATGCCAAAAAGTTGAATTAAAACACAGCTTGAAATTCAGCCAGTTTCTAGAATTCTCCTTAATGGAATGGATTTTCTATGCTACATGGGACAAGAGTAATGTGATGTCCTTTGTATTGTCATTCAGAGATGGAGGCCTCTTTATCTACTGTGTGACCTTCTCTGGACTTGCCAAAATGGGTAAGGAAACTAGCCACTCCTGATTAGAAACAGACACACAGATTTACTTTGATCTAACAGTGAATGTGCTCCATTGGGTTAAAACAGAGGACCGCTATGGACAGCTTCTCTTTAACCACAAAGGTCAACATAGCAAACATGTTCCTAGTAAGTCCTCACGTCTTCATTTGAGGAAAAAACAAAATATTTTCAAGAAACCATAATCTAAACCAGTAACAGACTATTTGAAATAAATGCGCAAAATGAATTCTATATAAGATGAATTCAACTTGACTGGCAATCAATGGTTTTTTTTGAGTTTACCATTAACCTAATTTTTACAGATTTGCTATTGTTTAAAATTTGCAATTTTTAAAGTCTCTCAAAAACAAGAAAAAAGATTCACATGCACATAAATTATTCTTCAGTTTATAAATTTTTACAAAGACTTTTAAGAGTTTATGTTCATGTTGAATGCTTTTCATGTCACTGAACTATGAAGGCTAACATGCATGTTATCTTTCAACTGTTTCCTTTTATGAATTAGTAAAAACACTAGTGCAGCTTCCCTGGTGTCTCAGTGGTAAAGAATCCGCCTGTCAATGCAGGAGACTTGGGTTTGATCCCTGGGTTGGGAAGATCTGGAGAAGGAAATTCTTGTCTCCAGTATTCTTGCCTGGGAATTCCCATGGACAGAGGAACCTGGCGGGATACAGTCTATGTGGTCACAAGAGTCGGACATGATTTAGCAACTAAACAGCAACAACAAAAACATTAGTAAATTGGCTTAAGACATATATACTGTAATACTTCCCCAACTAATTTGCATTCTGGTAATGGCTGTATTAGCAGATTATTAATGAAATTAATATAATTATAACCTGTCCTTAACTACTGCTAACTGCTGCTGCTAAGTCACTTCAGTCGTGTCTGACTCTGCGCGACCCGATAGACGGCAGCCCACCAGGCTCCCCTGTCCCTGGGATTCTCTAGGCAAGAACACTGGAGTGGGTTGCCATTTCCTTCTTCAATGCATGAGTGTGAAATGTGAATGTGAAGTCGTTCAGTTGTGTCCAACTCTTAGCGACCCCATGGACTACAGCCTACCAGGCTCCTCCATCCAGGGGAGTTTCCAGGCAAGAGTACTGGAGTGGGGTGCCATTGCCTTCTCTGGTCCTTAACTAGTCAATGTTCAAATCCCTTCAAGAGAAGCTCTATGTCAGGATTTATCAGTTTTATACAGGTGACTTGAATATCCCTAAATTTCAGTATTCCTTTCCCCTGATTATTTTTTCTCCCTATCCTTAGATTTCGAATATAGTAAAGTTGCAGGATATAAAATTAACACACAGAAATCCCTTGCATTCCTATACTCTAACAATGAGAAAACAGAAAGATAAATTAAGGAAACAATACCATTCACCATTGCAACAAAAAGAATAAAATACTTAGGAGTATATCTACCTAAAGAAACAAAAGACCTATACATAGAAAACTATAAAACACTGATGAAAGAAATCAAAGAGGACACAAACAGGTGGAGAAAAATACCGTGTTCATGGGTTGGAAGAATCAATACTGTCAAAATGGCTATACTACCCAAAGCAATCTATAGATTCAATGCAATCCCTATCAAGCTACCAATGGTATTTTTCACAGAACTAGAACAAATAGTTTCACAATTTGTATGGAAAGACAAAAAACCTTGAATAGCCAAAGTAATCTTGAGAAAGAAGAATGGAACTGGAGGAATCAACCTGCCTGACTTCAGACTCTACTACAAAGCCACAGTCATCAAGACAGTATGGTACTGGCACAAAGACAGAAATATAGATCAATGGAACAGAATAGAAAGCCCAGAGATAAATCCATGAACCTACGGACACCTTATCTCCAACAAAGGAGGCAAGGATATACAATGGAAAAAAGACAACCTCTTTAACAAGTGGTGCTGGGAAAACTGGTCAACCACTTGTAAAAGAATGAAACTAGAACACTTTCTAACACCATACACAAAAATAAACTCAAAATGGATTAAAGATCTAAATGTAAGACCAGAAACTATAAGACTCCCAGAGGAGAACATAGGCAAAACACTCTCCGACATAAATCACAGCAGGATCCTCTATGACCCACCTCCCAGAATATTGGACATAAAAGCAAAAATAAACAAATGGGACCTAATGAAACTTAAAAGCTTTTGCACTACAAAGGAAACTATAAGCAAGGAGAAAAGACAGCCCTCAGATTGGGAGAAAATAATAGCAAATGAAGCAACAGACAAAGGATTAATCTCAGAAATATACAAGCAACTCCTGAAGCTCAATTCCAGAAAAATAAATGACCCAATCAAAAAATGGGCCAAAGAACTAAACAGACATTTCTCCAAAGAAGACATACAGATGGCTAACAAACACATGAAAAGATGCTCAACATCACCCATTATCAGAGAAATGCAAATCAACACCACAATGAGGTACCATTACATGCCAGTCAGGATGGCTGCTATCCAAAAGTCTACAAGCAATAAATGCTGGAGAGGGTGTGGAGAAAAGGGAACCCTCTTACACTGTTGGTGGCAATGCAAACTAATACAGCTGCTATGGAGAACAGTGCGAAGATTTCTTAAAAAACTGGAAATAGAACTGCCATATGACCCAGCAATACCACTTCTGGGCATACACACTGAGGAAACCAGATCTGAAAGAGACACGTGCACCCCAATGTTCATCGCAGCACTGTTTATAATAGCCAGGACATGGAAGCAACCTAGATGCCCATCAGCAGACGAATGGATAAGGAAGCTGTGGTACATATACACAATGGAATATTACTCAGCCATGAAAAAGAATTCATTTGAATCAGTTCTAATGAGATGGATGAAACTGGAGCCCATTATACGGAGTGAAGTAAGCCAGAAAGATAAAGAACATTATAGCATACTAACACATATATATGGAATTTAGAAAGATGGTAATGATAATGCTATATGCAAAACAGAAAAAGAGACACAGATGTACAGAACAGACTTTTGGACTCTGTGGGAGAAGGCAAGGGTGGGATGTTTCGAGACAACAGCATCAAAACATGTATATTATCTATAGTGAAACAGATCACCAGCCCAGGTTGGATGCATGAGACAAGTGCTCGGGCCTGGTGCACAGGGAAGACCCAGAGGAATCGGGTGGAGAGGGAGGTGGGAGGGCGGATCGGGATGGGGAATACATGTAACTCCATGGCTGATTCATGTCAATGTATGACAAAACCCACTACAATATTGTTAAGTAATTATCCTCCAACTAATAAAAATAAATGAAAAAAAAGTTTCTAAACGTTTTTAAATGACCCATGCCACATTCTATTCTGTTCCATTGCAGTCCCTGAATGATGCT
Source organism: Cervus elaphus (assembly GCF_910594005.1). NCBI lineage: Eukaryota > Metazoa > Chordata > Mammalia > Artiodactyla > Cervidae > Cervus > Cervus elaphus. Next base: position 8,598,209 of record NC_057837.1, on the reverse strand, counting down.
ACAGGACTTACAGGCTTTCCTGTCTTGCCTTTCCCTCCACTACTGTATTCATTTGAGAATCCCAAATTAAAAGACGCTTACTCCTTGGATGGAAACTTATGACCAACCTAGACAGCATATTTAAAAGCAGAGACATTACTTTGCCAACAAAGGTCCGTCTAGTCAAGGCTGTGATTTTTCCAGTGGTCATGTATGGATGTGAGAGTTGGACTGTGAAGAAAGCTGATTGCCCAAGAATTGATGCTTTTGAACTGTGGTGTTGGAGAAGAGTCTTGAGAGTCCCTTGGACTGCAAGGAGATCCAACCAGTCCATCCTAAAGGAGATCAACCCTGGGTGTTCATTGGAAGGACTGATGCTGAAGCTGAAACTCCAGTACTTTGGCCACCTCATGCAAAGAGCTGGCTCATTGGAAAAGACCCTGATGCCGGGAGGGATTGGGGGCAGGAGGAGAAGGGGATGACAGAGGATGAGATGGCTGGATGGCATTACCAACTCAATCGCCGTGAGTTTGAGTAAACTCCCTCCATCAGGACAGGGAGGCCTGGCGTGCTGCGGTTCATGGGGTCGCAAAGAGTCAGACACGACTGAGAGACTGAACGGAACGGAATAACTCTATCAGTATCTGTCCCATGGAAATTCTGCACTATCATATGAATGCTTCATCAACTCTTACAAAACCAAAAGGGGGCAGGTATTTTGGCCTACATATTTTGGAAAAATCACTTTTAAGTCAAATTGTGTCATTTAAGCTTGTCGTTCTAGAAAATTTTAAAATCTGACTGTATTCATTCATTTATTTCTTATTCCTCCACTGACTTATTCACTCAGGAAGCATTTAATAAGTACCTTCCATGTACGTGCTAGGTCCTGTGCTGGCTGCGGAGGATATACTGGTGAATAAATGGACGCGACCCAGTCCTCACAGAGCTCACAAGTCCGTGTGTGGGATAATAAGCCAGTCACACAGGACTTGCGGTGAATGCCGTGAGGGACAGGGGGAAATGCAGCCATGGCGGATAATGAGAGGACATGGGAGAAGTAGACGTTTCATCAAGGAGGTTTCAGGGGATGTTCTTCTGGAGAGGTCACTTTTAGCGGAGATCTGAAATAGGAGGAGTCAGTCTTGAGCTAGAAAGAGAGAGAGAGGCAGAGAGAAACAAGGAGAGGCAGAGAGAGAGAAAGAAAAAGCTGAGCCACTGAGCAGGGAGTGGGAGATGCAGGAAGGAGGAACTGGGCTTTCTTCAAACCAAGACACAGCTTGTGAAGATGCCAAGGCTGCAGGGAGCTTACTGAATCCTGCCAGCAGGGCACAGAAGGTCAAAGATAACAAGAGGGAGGGATGGAGGAAGTGTGTGGAGGGAGACAGAGAGAGGGAATGAAGCAGTGAAGGGAAGGGAGGAGAAGGGATGGTGGGGGGAAGTGACAGAGGAAGGGTGTGGAGAGATGATAATAAAGAATCAGGCCAGAGGCCAGGTGCCGCCCATAAAAGCAAACCTCAGACTCCAGGGCTGTGGGAGGGGCGCGTTCAGGAGCACCCCCCAGGGGGCTTCTCCTGGCCCTGCTCCTCTCTCTGCTGCCATCCCAGCCCCCAGCTCTAGCATCTCATGGGGTCCCGCCCTCGTGAGTAAGTGATCCGCCCAGGCCGAACAGCTGGGGCGAAAGCAGGCCCTGCTGGCCGGTCTTCAGCCGCTCAGTCGTGTCCGACTCTGTGACCCCATGGGCTGCAGCACACCAGGCTTCCCGGTCCTTCCCCATCTCCCGGGGAGACGGTGAGCCCTGCGGCTCTCCTTCTAAATTGGGGCAGTGAGGTGCTCAGCTCACGGTTACTCCAGGGAGACCTGGTGTTTGATCAGCTCTTCATGAGCATTTCCCTGGAGAAGCTGAAAAGCTTTTACTAACTTGAATATCTTGCCTTGGGACAACTGAAAACCCTCGCTCTTCCGGTGGTGTACTCTGTTAAGAAGGCTACGCTGGTTTGTGTTTGCCGAAATCCCCTCCCGTGCAGTTCCAGGTTGGGCTGGCCAGAAGGGGCTCTGTGGGAGCTCGGAAGGTGAACGGACACGGCGGCCATGCCCTCTGCAGGCTGCCAAGGCCAGCGATGGAGGGGGAGCAGCCGGCAAGTCCTGTCCACGCTCTCCCTGCTCTGTGACCGGCGCTTCTTCCCCCCTGCCAGCCCCGCACACCCCCAGGGCCACCAGTCCCACCACCAGACTCAGAGGCACCGGTTCCTCTCTGAGTTCCTCTCCAGAAGCGGGTCCCACCTGACTTCCCATTTGTGCCTGTAGACTCCGATTGATCCACCAGTTCCGGGGATTTGGAATCTCAGTTGTGGCTTTTCTTTGATCTCCCTACTCTACCTTTTGATCTCCACTTTTCCAGCTTCTCCAACAATTGCCTGACTTCTTAAGCCTCTAATAAATCCCTTGTTGCATAATACTCATGAGGTTTTTACTATCATGGCTGAACCCTGGATAACACATGCTCTCTTGTTGTTAAGACAGGAAATTCAGCTTTACCTTCAATTTCAAAAATTACTCATATGAAAAACTGACCAGGTTACAAGTTAGTAAACTAACTTGTTGGAGGATAACTGAATTTTAGAAAAATTACAAGAATAAGTCTTAACTGTAAGTCTGGTGACATCAACTGTTCTTAAAGACCAATTGATTTATAAAGCAACATGGCTGCATTCTACATATTGCTGTGTTTAGGCAGAGAAAGCACAAAACTAAGAGACAGATTGATCTTAGCCCCAGAATTTCAGCAAAGAGGATCATGATGTTGATGGGTAAAGTAACCCAACTGAAATAGACAGAAAGCAAAGCCAAGAGAGAAAAATGAGGAAGGTGCTAATAAATAACAAGATCATTATTGAGGCACCCATGTTCTTGGTGAAGAGGATAGGGTTTTCTCTAAAGGAAGTGCTCAACTCTGATTTAAAAAAAAGCTTTCACGTATTTTGTGTCTATTACCAATAATGTATCTTATAATTTTGCTAACAGTACAAGAGAGTAAAAGAATAGATTTGCTTTAACCTGACATACAACTAAAACTAGATCAGCAGTCACTGCATAAATAAAACTCATTTTTATTTTTCCTTTCAGGTAACACTAGACAGTTGTTTTTTTTGTTTTTTTTTTCCTGCTGAAATCCCTCTGGAGTAAGTGGAACATCACAGAGGTATGTTAACACCTTCAACTCTCTGTGACATTAATGTCCTGCACACTCATAGTGACTGGTTTTTCCCTCAAGGAAAATGTTGGCCTCTTAGCAAAGAGCATGGATGTGTCAATGAACTCACATTCCAGGGGGCAGAAAAAATAAAATGCAAAAGCAAACAGAAAAAGAAAACAGCCAGCTTATTTTCACTGTATTGAGATGTTCTCTACATACTTTCAAGTGATTTAAGAAAAGGTTCTCCACTCTCTCACCCCTCCCTCTATGTGATGTTATGCCAAAGATATCTTATTCTTAAAGAAATCAGGGACACAAAAATACAATGCCTACCATGCATTCTTAGCATAAAACATAAGACACTTTTGTTCTATATTCTTGAGTTTTTTAATTATGGTAAAATACAAACTATAAATTTTTCCTTTTAACCATTTCTAAGTGTACAGTTTCATCATTATGCAATCATTGCCATCATACATCTCCAGAACTGTTTTCATCTTCCAAAACAGAAAATCCATACCCATAAAGAGTAACTTCCCATTATGCTCTCCCCCTGCCTCTGGTAACCACTATTCTACCTTCTGTCTCTAGGAATTTGACTATTCTAGGTACCTCATACCAGTGGAATACAAAGATAACAATGTCCTTATTCTCAAGAAGGTTAAAATCTACTATTTGTGATGTGAACTTCGTTTCCTATTATATTCCATTTACTTCAGCATCTCTGCTGATGGTTTAAAAATACACATGCAAATCCATGGCTGATTCATGTCAATGTATGGCAAAAACCACTACAATATTGTAAAGTAATTAGCCTCCAACTAATAAAAAACAAAACAAAACAAAACACCAAGTTCTTGGAACTGTGGGGTTTTTTGTTTGTTTGCTTTTTAATAGCACTTTGTTTGAGGGAGTCATGAGGAGAAACTAAATGCATTCTATTTTCTGCAATTTCAATTTTTAGTCCACGAAGAGTTGGGCATCATTTCACGCCTAAAGGGTCTGTTCTGACCTTTGATAGAGAATTTCATAAAATACAATCATAGTCAGATAATGAGGACAGAGGAGACCTCTGAAGATCAATTCTAAAAAGCATATTTTTTTTCTGGTATGTTTTTAAAGATAAATGCAAACCTCTTAGTTCCCTGATTTTCTACAGATCTCTTCTGGGATGTATAGCTGACTAGAATGAGGGGGAGGAAGAATAAAATGTTCTCTGGAACCAGGCCACTCCGCTCAGCATTGCTTTGCAGGAAACAAGGTTATCTCAAGCTTCAACATTTACTAACAAATGCTAAACATGAGTTATGGATTTTCCCAAATACAGATATAGCTACGATAGTCGAAAGAACACTGTTAAGAGAAGTAGTTGCCTGACAGCATATGATCCTATGGTTATTTTCAGGAGTTGTTTAAACTTTACTTCTTAATATAGTTTTTCAATACTTCTTAAATTTTTTAAAGTCTCTTTATGTATTTTTGGTAGTGTATAGAAATTCAATACATTTTGGTGTCTTAACCCAACAACTTTGTTGAACTTTCTTAGTGAAAATTAATTCTACTAATTTTTTAAAAGATTCTTTACATAAAAATACAGAAAATAATTTCATTATAGGATAATATAGACCTCTTTCCATTTCTTTTTTTTTTTTTTCAGTGGGGGTTGTATTGCTTTTTTTAATTTATTTTTTATTGAAGAATAATTGCTTTACAGAATTTGGCTGTTTTCTGTCAAACCTCAACATGAATCAGCCATAGGTATACACATAACCCCTCCCTTTTGAACCTCCCTGCCATCTCCCTCTCCATCCCACCCCCTAGGTTGATACAGAGCCTCTGCTTGAGTTTCCTGAGCCACATAGCAAATGCCCGTTGGCTGTCTATTTTACACATGGTGATGTAAGTTTCCGTGTTACTCTTTCCACACATCTCACCCTCTCCTCCCCTCTCCCCATGTCCTTAGGTCTATTCTCTATGTCTGTTTTTCCACTGGTGCCCTGTAAACAAATTCTTCAGAACCATTTTTCTAGATTGCATATATATGCGTTAGAATATGGTATTTATCTTTCCCTTTCTGACTCACTTCACTCTGTATAATAGGTTCTAGGTTCATCCACCTCATTAGAACTGACTCAAATGCATTCCGTATTATGGCTGATGTTCCACTGTGTATATGTACCACAACTTCCTTATCCATTCATCTGTCGATGGGCATCTAGGTTGCTTCCATGTTCTAGCTATTGTAAATAGTGCTGCAATGAACAATGGGATACATGTGTCTCTTTCAATTTTGGTTTCCTCAGGGTATATGCCTAGGAGTGGGATTGCTGGGTCATATGGTAGTTTTATTCTTAGTTTTTTAAGGAATCTCCATGCCATCTTCCATACTGACTGTATCAATTTATATTCCCACCAACAATGCAAGAGTATTCCCTTTTCTCCACACCCTCTTCAGCATTTATTGTTTGCAGACTTTTTGATGATGGCCATTCTGACCAGTGTGAGATGATAGCTCATTGTAGATTTGATTTACATTTCTCTAATAATTCGTGATGTTGAGCATCTTTTCATGTGTTTGTTAGTCATCTGTATGTCTTCCTTGGAGAAATGTCTCTTTAGGTCTTTTTCCCACTTTTGGATTGGGTTGTTTGTTTTTCTGGTATTGAGTTGTATGAGCTGCTTATATACTTTGGAAATTAATCCTTTGTCAGTTGTTTCATTTGCTATTATTTTCTCCCATTCTGAGGGCTGTCTTTTCACCTTGCTTATAATTTCCTTTGCTGTGCAAAAGCTTTTAAATTTAGTTAGGTCCCATTTGTTTACTTTTGTTTTTATTTCCATTACTCTAGGAAGTGGCTCATAGAGGATGTTGCTTTGATTTATGTCACTGAGTGTTCTGCTTATGTTTTCCTCTAAGAGTTTTATAGTTTCTGGTCTTACATTTACATCTTTAATCCATTTTGAGTTTATCTTTCTGTATGGTGTTAGGAAGTGTTCTAATTTCTTCCTTTTACATGTAGTTGTCCAGATTTCCCAGCACCATTTATTGAAGAGGCTGTCTTTGCCCCATTGTATATTCTTGCCTCTTTTGTCTAAAATAATGTACCCATAGGTGCATGGGTTTATTTCTGGGCTTTCTATCTTGTTCCATTGGTCTCTGTTTCTGTTTTTGTGCCAGTACCATACTGTCTTGATGACTGTAGCTTTGTAGTATAATCTGAAGTCAGGAAGGTTGATTCCTCCAGTTCCATTCTTCTTTCTCAAGACTGCTTTGGCTATTCAGGGTCTTTTGTGTTTCCATATGAACTGTGAAATTTTTCTTCTAGTTCTGTGAAAAATGCCATTGGTAATTTGATAGGGATCTCACTGAATCTGTAGATTGTGTTTGGTATTATAGTCATTTTCACAATACTGATTCTTTCCACCCAGGAAATGGAATATCTCTCCATCTGTTTATGTCACCTTTGATTTCTTTCATTAGTGTCTTATAATTTTCTGTGTATGTTTGTTTGTCTCCTTAGTAAGTTTATTCCTAGATATTTAATTCTTTTTGTTGCAATGGTGAATGGGACTGATTCCTTAATTTCTCTTTCTGATTTTTCATTGTTAGTATATAGAAATGCAAGTGATTTCTGTGTATTGATTTTGTATCCTGCAACTTTGCTAAATTCATTGATTAGCTCTAGTAATTTCCTGATACTATCTTTAGGGTTTTCTATGTACAGTATCGAGTCATCTGGAAACAGTGAGAGCTTTACTTCTTTTCTGATCTGGATTCCTTCTATTTCTTTTCTTCTCTGATTGCTATAGCTAGGACTTCCAGAACTATGTTGAATAACAGTGGGAAAAGTGGACACCCTTGTCTTGTTCTTGATCTTAGGGGTAATGTTTTCAGTTTCACCATTGAGAATAATGTTTCTTGTAAGCTTATCATATATGGCCTTTACTATGTTGAGGTAGGTTCCTTATATGCCCATTTTTTGAAGAGTTTTAATCATAAATGGGTGCTGAATTTTGTCAAAGGCTTTTTATGCATCTATTAAGATTATCATATGGTTTTTACATTTCAATTTGTTAATAAGGTATATCATGTTGATTGATTTCCATATATTGAAGAATCCTTGCATCCCTGGAATAAACCCAACTTGATCATGGTGCATGAGCTCTTTGATGTGTTGCTGAATTCTGTTTGCTAAAATTTTGTTGAAGATATTTACATCTATGTTCATCAGTGATATTGGCCTGTAGTTTTATTTTTTTGTGTTATCTTTGTCTGGTTTTGATATCAGGGTGGTGGTGGCCTCATAGAATGAGTTTGGAAGTGTTCCTTCCTCTGCAATATTTTGAAGGAGTTCTAGACGGATAGGCATTAGCTCTTCTCTAAATGTTTGATAGAATTCTCCTGTGAAGCTGTCTGGTCCTGGGCTTTTGCTTTTTGGGAGATTTTTGATCACAGCTTTAATTTCAGTGCTTGTAATTGGGTTGTTCATAATTTCTATTTCTTCCTGGTTCAGTCTTGGAAGATTGAACTTTTTTAAGAATCTGGCCATTTCTTCCAGGTTATCTATTTTATTGTCATATAGTTGTTCATAATAGTCTCTTATAACCCTTTGTATTTCTGCAGTCTGTGGTAACATCTCCTTTTTCATTTCTAATTTTGTTGATTTGATTCTTCTCTATTTTTTTCTTGATGAGTCTGGCTAAGGGACTGTCAATTTTGTTTATCTTGTCAAAGAACAAGCTTTTAGTTTTATTAATTTTTACTATTGTTTATTTCTTTTTCATTTATTTCCACTTGGATCTTTATGATTTCTTTCCTTCTACTAATTTTGAGGGTTTTTGGGTTCTTCCTTTTCCAGTTGCTTTAGGTGTAAAGCTAGATTGTCTACTCGGTATTTTTCTTGTTTCTTGAGGTAGGATTGTATTTGTATAAACTTCCCTCTTAGAACTGCTTTTGCTGCAACCCATAGGTTTTGAGTTGTCATGTCTTCATTGTCATTTGTTTCTAGAAAATTTTTGATGTCCCTTTTGATTTCTTCAGTAACCTGTTGGTTATTTAGAAATGTGTTGTTTAATCTCCATGTGTTTGGGTTTCTTACAGTTTTTTTTTTTTTTTTTCCTTGTAATTGACATCTAGTCTCATAGCATTATGGTTGGAGAAGATGCTTGATATGGTTTCAATTTTCTTAAATTTACTGAGGTTTGATGTCTGGCCCAAGATGTGGTCTATCCTAGAGTTGTTCCGTGTGCATTGAGAAGAAGGTGTGTTCTTCTGCATTTGGATGGAATGTCCTGAAGATATCAGTGAGATCCATCTCATCTAATGTATCATTTAAGACTTGTGTTTCTTTATTAATTTTCTGTTTTGATGATCTGTCCATTGGTGTGAGTGTTTTGTTAAAGTCTCATACTATTACTGTGCTACTGTCAATTTCTCTGTTTATGTCTTAGTGTTTGTCTTATGTACTGAGGTGCTCCTATGTTGGGTGCATAGATATTTACAATTGTTTTGTCTTCTTCTTGGATTGATCCCTTGAAGTCCTTCCTTATCTCTTGTAATCTTCTTTAAGATCTATTTAGTCTGATATGAGGATTGCTACTCCAGCTTTTTTTGCATCTAATTTGCATTGAATATATTTTTCCATCCTCTCACTTTCAGTCTATATGTGTCCTGAGGTCTGAAGTGGGTTTCTTGTAGTCAGCATATATATGGGTCTTTTTTTTATATCCATTCAGCCAGTCTGTGTCTTTTGGTTGGAGCATTTAATCCAGTTACATTTAAAGTAATTATTGATATATATGTTCGTATTGCCATTTTCTATTTGTTTGGGGTTGATTTTGTAGATCTTTTTTTTTTCTGTTGTATTTCTTGACCATATAAGTCCATTTAATATTTCTTGTAAGGCTGGTTTGGTGCTTCTGAATTCTCTTAACTTTTGCTTGCCTGAAAATCTTTTTATTTGTCCATCAATTTTGATTGAGGTCCTTGCTGGGTACAGTAATCTTGATTGTAGATTTTTCCCTTTTAGTACTTTAAATATACCCTGCCATTCCCTTCTGGCCTGCAGAGTTTCTGCTGAAAGATCAGCTATTTAAGCATATGGGATTTCCCTTGTATGTTACTTGTTGTTTCTCCCTTGCTGCTTTTAATATTCTTTCTTTGTGTTTAGTCTCTGTTAGTTTGATTAGTATGTGTCCTGGTGTGTTTCTCCTTGGATTTATCCTGTATGGGAGTCTTTGTGCTTCTTGGACCTGATCGACTATTTCCTTTTCCGTGTTGGGGAAATTTTCAGCTGTAATCTCTTCAAAAATTTCTCATAAATTTCTCTTTATTTTTCTCTTTTTCTTCTGGGACCCTATAGTTTGAATGTTGGTGTGTTTGATATGGCCCTAAAGGTCTCTGAGACTGTCCTTAGCTATTTTCATTCTTTTTACTTTATTCTGCTCTTCAGAAGTTATCTCCACCATTTTATCTTCCAGCTCACTGATTCGTTCTTTTGCTTCAGATATTCTGCTATTGATTCCATCTAGAGTATTTTTAATTTCAGTGATTGTGTTATCTCTGTTTATTCTTTAATGCTTCCAGGCCTTTGTTAATTGATCCTTGCATTTTCCCCATTTTGTTTTCAAGGTTTTGATCATCTTTACTATTACTACTCTGGATTCTTCCTCAGGTAATTTTCCTGTTTCCTCTTCATTTATTTGGGCTTCGTGTTTCGAGTTTGTTCCTTCATTTCTGCAGTGTTCCTGTGCCTTTTCTTTTTTCTTTTTTTTTTTTCAAGTTATTCTGTTTGAGTTCTCCTTTTCCCAGGCTTCAAGGAAAGTTGAATTCTTTCCTTGAAGAAGGTTGAATTCTTTCTTCCTTTTGGTTTCTGTCCTCTTAAGGTTGGTCCAATGATTTGTGCGAGCTTCCTACAGGGTGAGACTTGTGCTGAGTTTTTGTTTATTTGTTTTTCCTCTGATGGGCAAGGCTGAGTGAGGTGGTAATCCTGTCTGCTGATGTTTGGGTTTGCATTTTTGTTTTGTTTGTTGTTTAGATGAGGCGTCCTGCACAGGGTGCTACTGGTGGTTGGGTGATGCTGGGTCTTGGATTCAAGTGGTTTCCTTTGTGTGGGTTCTATGATATACTCCCTAGGGTTAGTTCTCTGATAGTCTAGGTTCTTGGAGTCAGTGCTCCCACTCCGAAAGTTCAAGGCTTGATCTCTAGTTTTGCGTGGTCCTGTATATTCTTTTCCACTGGTCAGGTCCTCCTGTCTGCTCTCAGCTGGTGTGCTGCATGCACTTCTGTGTCTGAAGGTGTGTTCCTGATGTATCTGTGGAGAGAGATATACTGCATGTCCACCTGCTCTTCCACCATCTTGTTCCAGTCCTCTCCTTCCATTTCTAATATCTGTTTCTTGAAATTGTGTTCCTATATAATTTTTAATGGAACTGGGTATCCTACCCTTTCACTGAGTTTAATGGAATAGATTCTAATGTTTCAATAATTAAAATGATTTAAGAGTAAGTAGGAGATGGGAATACCAGACCACCTGATCTGCCTCTTGAGAAACCTGTATGCAGGTCAGGAAGCAACAGTTAGAACTGTACATGGAAAAACAGACTGGTTCCAAATAGGAAAAGGAGTACGTCAAGGCTGTATATTGTCACCCTGCTTATTTAACTTATATGCAGAGTACATCATGAGAAATGCTGGGCTGGAAGAAGCACAAGCTGGAATCAAGATTGCCGGGAGAAATATCAATAACCTCAGATATGCAGATGACACCACCCTTATGGCAGAAAGTGAAGAGGAACTAAAAAGCCTCTTGATGAAAGTGAAAGAGGAGAGTGAAAAAGTTGGCTTAAAGCTCAACATTCAGAAAACTAAGATCATGGCATCTGGTCCCATCACCTCATGGGAAATAGATGGGGAGACAGTGGAAACAGTGTCAGACTTTATTTTTGGGGGCTCCAAAATCACTGCAGATGGTGACTGCAGTCATGAAATTAAAAGACGTTTACTCCTTGGAAAGAAAGTTATGACCAACCTAGACAGCATATTAAAAAGCAGAGACATTACTTTGCCAACAAAGGTCCATCTAGTCAAGGCTATGGTTTTTCCAGTGGTCATGTATGGATGTGAGAGTTGGACTGTGAAGAAAGCTGAGCACCGAAAAATTGATGCTTTTGAACTGTGGTGTTGGAGAAGACTCTTGAGAGTCCCTTGGACTGCAAGGAGATCCAACCAGTCCATCCTAAAGGAGATCAGTCCTGGGTGTTCATTGAAAGAACTGATGCTGAAGCTGAAACTCCAGTACTTTGGCCACCTCATGCGACGAGTTGACTCATTAGAAAAGACCCTGATGCTGGGAGGGATTGGGGGCAGGAGGAGAAGGGGATGACAGAGGATGAGATGGCTGGATGGCATCGCCGACTCAATGGCCATGAGTTTGAGTAAACTCCAGGAGTTGGTGATGGACAGGGAGGCCTGGCGTGCTGCGGTTCATGGAGTTGCAAAGAGTCAGACACGACTGTGACTGAACTGAACTGAACTGAAATCCATTTAATTCAGTTAAAGAAGTTCTCCTATTTCTCTAATTTGTCTGAAAGTTAAAAAGATAAAAAAAAATCATGACTAGGTTTTTGCATTTCCTAGAATTTTCCCTGCTTCTACTTACATGATCTTAGGCTTTTTTGCCTTAAAATTAAGTATAAAACTGGGCAATTTTTATTATATTTACAGAGTTATGCAACAAAACTAGTTTTACAACATTTCCATAATCCACAAAAAGGTCTTTTGTATCCTTTTGCAGTAAATTCCTGTTTCCACTTTCAGCTACATTCAAGCAACAACTATTTTACTTTGGATTTGCCTTGTAAGGATGCTTTGTACAAATTGCATCCTCTGATATGCAGCCTTTTGTATTTGGCTTTTTCCATTTAACATAATATTCATAAGATTCATCCATGTTTTAGCATGTTTCCAAGTTTGTTCGTTTTGATTACATTTACCAGTTGATAGATATTTGGATTGTTTCCATATTGGGCCAATTATTACTTTAAATATTGAATTTTTGTACTTTTCCTTTCTTGCACTGTCTTTGTTGGGCTTGGACATAAAGGTTATATTGACCTATTGACATAAATTTTGAAATGCACATTTTTTAAAATATTTTGGAAGAGTTTGTAAAACTATATTGGAATTCTCTGTGAAATTTTGGTAGAAATTACCTGTAAATCTATTGTAGACAGTTATTTTATTGGGGAAAAGTTATTTTACTACTGAATTAATTTATTTTCTGGTTATAAAACTGTACAGATACAATAATCTTGAATCATGATTGATGTTACAATTATTGAGGGTGTTTTCCTTGTATCCAAACTTTCAAATTACTGATACAAAGTTGTTCTTACTTTTATATGTGAAATGTTTTGTGTTTTTAAGTTTATACTATTTTAATATTCAATGAATGCTAAGTTGCTTCAGTCATGTCTGACTCTGTGCAACCCTATGGACTGTAGCCCACCAGGCTCCTCTGTCCATGGGATTCTCCAGGCAAGAATACTAGAGTGGGTTGCTACTAATATATTTTTCTTGATCATTCTCAATAAATGTTTATTTTGTTAATATTTCTAAAGAAATAGCCTTTCTTAATAATATAGTCTATAATTTTCTCTATAGTTTGTTGTAATTCCAGTCATTTCTACTCTTTATTCTTTATCCCTTCTAGTACATTTGTGTTTATTCTGACATTATTTTTTGTAACTTCTTAAACTGGTCTTATAGATCATTAATATTCAGCCTTTATTTTCTTTAATATAGCATGTAAAAAAACATTTCCCATTACATCTCAAGCTTTGATATCTATTGATCTTATTATGTAATAAAAATTCAGTTCCATGTATTTCAATTCTTTTCATTATTATTTCTCTTTTGATCCATATGTTATGTACTTTGAGTAGTTAATTTTCCAGAACAATTGTTATTTTCCCTGTTATACTTTTTCTTCTTAACGCTAATCACCATCAAACACACTAAACTTTTTATTACCTTACTTCTTGTCTATCTCCCTCACTGGAATACAAGCATTTTTTTTTTTTTTTCCTGTGATATCCTCAGAGATACAGTAGTGTCCAGCACACAGTAGACTTTCATAGATATTTGCTGAGTGATGGTCAATATGATATTTTTTTGGGCTTTTCCCTAGGGCCTACAACGTAAGTCAGCTATTTTTTTTTTCTGTAAAGTACCAGAGAGTAAACATTCCAGCTTTGGGTACCATGTATGTTCTGTGTCATATATTCTTTTTTTTTTTTTTTAATTCTTATAACCAATTAAAAATGTGAAACTTAGCTTTCAGTGGAGGGCCATGCCAAAATGGGCCATGAGCTAGATTTGATCTATAAACTGTAGTTTGTTAGCCCTTGGTCTAAAATATGGCCAACTGATATGCATGTTTAACGAATATTAGAAAACATTACTTTCTAATTTTGAGAATCAGGTTTTCACATATGTATAAGTTTATTAATTATTTTATTCAACCATTCTAGTTTTTTATTAGGTATATTTCTCAATAGTGAGAATGTTATTTCTAAATGACTTACTATGATTATAAATTTAAAACTTTTTCTTTACAGTCATACCAATCTTTTATTTGTATTTTGATTTTCTTACAGTGTTATACCTTTCTTTTGATTAGCATTTCTATATATTTTTTTCTTATTTTGTATATGTGTATAACTTTGATATATTTTTTCCTAATTATCCAATCTACTGATTATCTCTGTATTTTAATTAAGGAATTTAGTCTTTTTATACTCATTGTGATAACTGAGGTAGCTAAACCTTTTAAAATCATACGTAGTTTCTTTACATTTTATTTTTTTCCTTTTTCTTTCACTATGTCTTTTTTTTTTTAAGCAGACAAATCTCAGTTTTACCATAGTCGTTCCTTTGTTCCATTGCTTTCTCACTTTCCTTAACTTTCTGCTACTCAAGACAGGCCAATTTATTTCATCTTTTCTCCACCTAACCTAAAACATAAGGTTCTAGAAATATTCTTATCATGGAATTTTTAAATGCACATGTTACCCACATTAAATATACAGTTTATGAAGAACTTAAAATAACAAATGTGTCATATTCCTATGCTTTAATATTTTTCTCTTTCTTATGAATATAAGTATAGCTATAATACAAGAGTAATATTCAAAATATTTAATAACAAACATGTCTTAATTTTATGTCTTTCTCTTGGATTTATTGAATATCCTTTGCTGTATCTCATTTGCCTAGTGCCACAAATAAGATATTATTTTCCATAGTCATGTTTATTTTGATTACTGATGCTTTTTTTTTTTTCCTATCACTAGGTTTTCTTGTACTAGGTATCTTTTTGCTGAGACCACTTCAGTAGTTTTTCTCCTTGAAGTATATTCTATATTATAAGAACTTGTGGTTATAAACTTACTCAGGTTTTGTTTATCTGAAATTGTTATGTTACTCTCACTCATAAAACGTAACTTTACTGAATTCACAAGTATGTGTTAAGAATTATGTTTTCAAAATACTTTTGAGAAATTCAGCTTGGTTGACTTCAGTTAAGAAATATATTGTCAATCTGATAGTCATTTTTTGTATATAATCTCTTATCTTTGGCTACTGTTTGTTACTTTGATGAAGTGTCTAGTTAATTTCTTTTTCTTTATCCTGCTTGGGGAACCTTATGCTTCCTGAATCTAGAATCTCTCTTTTCAATAATTCTGAAAAATTCTTAGCAATAGCTCTTTGGACATTGATTTTCCAGATTTTTTTCCTTTTTGATGTATTTTATAATCTCAACCAGTCATATGTTAGATATTATTGCTTTATCCTGGTCTTAATTTTTTTTTTTTTTACTTTATGTTTTCCATATTCTTCAATTTCTATGCTACACTCTGGCCAATTTTTTCAATTATGGTTTCAAGTAAGTATGTAGTTTATCAACCATGTAGTTCATATTTGATAAGTATGTCAATATGTAGTTTAGCTCATCCATTTTCTTAAACTTCCAATAATTTTACAGATGCATATATAGATATAGATGAGCTTCCCTGGTGGTTCAGTGGTAAGGAATCCACCTGCCAATGCAGGAGATGCAAGTTTGATCCCTGTGTTGGGAAGATCCCCTGGAGAAGGAAATGGCAACCCACTCCATTATTTTTTCCTGGGAAATCCCATGGACTATAGACCACCAGGCTCTTTTCCATGAGGTCACACAAGAGTTGCACATGATTTAGCAACTAAACAACAATGACAGATGCAGATACAGTTTTTAATTTCAATAAGTTCTATTTTATTGTTTAAAAAAATCTACCTGGCCTTTGGTTAGTTTTGTGGGTTTTCTGGGAAAATCTACTGTTAATTTTTAAAGTGATAAGTATGTGTATTTCTCAGTCTGCATCTGACAGTTTAAACATCTAAACCATTTGGGAGTCTCATCTCTTTTTTGCTGTTGTTTGTTTGGATTTCTGGCTTTAGTTTTGCCAATCTATAATGCTTCTTTTCCTTCTCAGTTAGTAAGTTTTAATTTGTATCAGAAGCTTATTTTGGGCTCACCTTGTGAATCCTCAAAAAACTTCCTCCAGGAGCAGTCAGAGTTGCTTCTATCAGGAGCCAGCAGGTCCTTCCAAAACTGGAACCATTTTTGTTTTCATGCTAAGCGTTGAACCACAGACCCACATAAGGACAGCTTGTGACTATAAATTCTCAGGAGAAAATCTGAGTTCTCATATTACTTTCATTTCCTATTTGGAGTTGAGATGGATACAGCCTTTCTTGTGTCTCTCTTTTCTGGAAGATGTATTTCATTCCTGGCCCATCCTCCTAGTGCTGTGAGGGCTCAACTTTACACAGGGTCTCAGACCCAAACATTTTCATGTGCAGACCCAACGTCTAGTCTCCCACTTCCTCTGTGGTCATTAATCCTCACAACGTCTTCATATCATCCTGGGCCTCAGTTCTTACCACTCCTGTTCCTAGTTCATTTTTTTTTCTGTTTTTTTCCTTTCTTTATTTATTTTTTAATTTTTTTTTCATTTATTTTTATTAGTTGGAGGCTAATTACTTTACAATATTGTAGTGGTTTTTGTCATACATTGACATGAATCAGCCAGCCACGAACCTATGGACACCTTATCTTCGACAAAGGAGGCAAGAATATACAATGGAAAAAAGACAATCTCTTTAACAAGTGGTGCTGGGAAAAGTGGTCAACCACTTGTAAAAGAATGAAACTAGAACACTTTCTAACACCATACACAAAAATAAACTCAAAATGGATTAAAGATCTAAATGTAAGACCAGAAACTATAAAACTCCTAGAAGAGAACACAGGCAAAACACTCTCCAACATAAATCACAGCAGGATCCTCTATGCCCCACCTCCCAGAGTAACGAAAATAAAAGCAAAAATAAACAAATGGGACCTAATTAAAATTAAAAGCTTTTGCACACAAAGGAAACTATAAGCAAGGTGAAAAGACAGCCCTAGTCCATTTTTTGAACCTTGGGAAATCTATCTTATGAACTCAGCAATTCACTTAAAAGTCTGCTGTTATCCAGAATCTAGGTACTTTGAAGTTGTGGGACTCATAATATCTAGTCCTCTAGTCCTTCATTCCATTACAATAGCAATCTGTATTTAACTTATTTTATTCTTGAAATGCTTTTTAATCAGTATTGTTAAGCCATTTTTGAATATCATACAACACCTATATCAACAGATTGATTTTCAGCTTTTGAACATCTTAAAAACCACATTTGTTTCAAGCCACATTCAGTATTAAATTCCATCCTGTAGTGAGAGATCAATCTAATAAAATCCTTTAATTTTGACTTTGATTTTTCTGAATGTTTAAAGATTAATTCCATGCTCTGTTGGAACATTGCTGAGGAAACGCTTTATCTCAGCATCTAAGTAGAAATTAAGTGTGGCTGACAGGTTCCAGAGATAAACATTGTAAACTGTACTTTTAAAATACAAGAAAACAATGGGTTTTCTTGTTCTTAGTGAATATGCTTTCATCTACCAGAGAAGTAAAATTCAACAAGTAGGATAATGCTGTATCAACCTCCAAGATGGTGGTTTTAAGAGAAAGTAGCAATTTACTGGACTCTCTTCTCTTCTAGGCCAAGCCATGTGCTTATTACAGTTTCTTTTTAGGTTTATTAAGAGCCCATTAGAAGAGAAAATATGCACAGAATCTTCTGCAGTGATTCTTAGCCCAAGATTTGAGGGGATGAATGAAAATATTGTCTTTTAATTTGAGTTTAGGGGAGATATTTAATATAATTTAACTTAGGTTTAGCTGATACCATTTTCATAAACACTATTTTTCCTAAGCACATACCACGTGCTATCAACTGTGCTAATCACTTTTCCATAGACTGCATTTGGCTCTTACCACAATCCAATGAGGACGCATCATTTGTCCACGTTATCTGTGTAGAAACTGAGATTCAGAGAAGTGAACCAGACATGGTTCACACGACAAATAGCTGGCAAAACCAGGACTTGCAGGGGAGTTGTTTAATCAGAGCTTCTGTTCCTTATTCTTTATAGCACTTTCTTTAATTATTACCTGTGTGCATGTTTGTGTGCGCACATACATTCTTTAAAACAGAATGCTCCCTCACCAATACACATGTGTATTGACTTTCTGCAAAATCTGTATCTTTTTAGTGACAAAAACACAAAAACAGTCAAAATATCTGTAAGAGATAGCTTCTGGGCACCTGGGACTAGATACCACCAGATCAAATGAATTTGGACAAATTAAGCATATACAATTCAATTATTTTCTTCTAGAATTATTGCAAATAAGAAAGTAATAATCAACAATTTTTTATTGAGTAAAATATGGACCCAATTTCAAAGACATAGGAAAAACACTATTAGAGGATCAGGACGGGCTTAATAATTTTTTCTATCAATTCTTCCTCTTTGTTTATTAAAAAATATATTTATTTGACTGCACAGGGTCTTAGTTGCAACACCTGTTATCTTTGACCTTCCTTGCAGCCTGCGGGATCTTTAGGGGTGGAATGCAAACTCTGCATGTGGGATCTCATTTCTCGACCAGGGATCAAACCCCGGCCCTCTGCATTAGAGTAACAAGTTTTAGCCACTGGACCACCAGGAAGTCCCAATTCTTCCTCTTTAAACTGAACAAAAAGCATATGCGGAAGGTGTTGGGGGATGAGATCCTATTTTTTTTCCTGTTTATGCCTGCCAAGAATAATTTTTTGAGTAAATAAATGATTCATAGTCTTGGCACTCGATAAGGTCTCACAGAATAATGCGGTCAAGTAACAAATACAACTAGTATCTCTTTAGAAAATATGTGAGATTCTCCAAATAAATCAAACT
Organism: Cervus elaphus; assembly: GCF_910594005.1. Lineage (NCBI taxonomy): Eukaryota > Metazoa > Chordata > Mammalia > Artiodactyla > Cervidae > Cervus > Cervus elaphus. The sequence goes on along the minus strand of NC_057837.1, from coordinate 8,579,642 downwards.
TGAAAATCTACCCCATCCTGCAACAGAGTGGTTTTAAGATATCTTTAATGGGCTCATTAGTCCTAAACCACCTTTTCCAGATGATTTAATCAGATGCCCCATTGCCTTCTGAAGATCCAACCAGAAGGGCTTCAGACCTAGAAGTGTTGGGCAGTAACTGGCACCCTTTCACAAATCTGAGCATTTGATGCATTTGGGCACATAAAACTCCTATTTTTTTTTCATGCTTCATCCCTAAATACTTCTACTACCCTACCATGATTCAGATTTAGGTGGAAAAGCACTGAACAACTGATTCCATAACATCCATCTGGGGACCACCATTTGGGAGCCAGGAAACCTCCCTTTTAGGACATCTCCAGCTCAGAGGTGTGAAAAGATAATTAGTTACTGAAGAGTTGCTTATACTAATAGCAGCAGGCAAGCTTAGGCAGGATATTTAACTCCACTTTCAGAAACTGGAGTCAGGTTACATTTGGAGTTTCCCATCCCCAACAACCACCAAAGTATATGGCTAATTTGAACACCATAATGACTTAAAATTAAAAGCCTTCCTGGCTCATATCTGTTGTCTGTCCTTGGACACCAAGGAAAACAACAGTGGGGAGCAGGTGAAGGGCAGGAGAACAGCCAAGATTATGAGAAGGTGGCCACTAAGCTGGCCGACCCAACAAATGCTGAGTCTAATTATAGCAGCCCCAACTGAGAATGAATAAACTACGTCCATGTCAATGGTAATCCTTCCAAAATAATTCCAGCTGCTTGACATAACTTGACAAGCTAAAAACTACATAATTAATTATATGCAGCACTTGTTCCCATTACTGATTACATATCTTCTGGCTGGGATTAACCATCTCCATCAGAAACACTGGGCAGGGCAGGTGGAAGATGTTTTTGATGTTTTGAGCTACCAGACATTGGCTGGGCCACATAAGCTTCTCAACTAAACACAACTCACTTGACAGTTAGGATTCCAAAAATTCTATAACAATGTCAAAAAAGACAGCACTCAGACTCATTTTGAAGTTTCATTTGCATAAAAATTGCATGACTTAACTTTGTGTTTATATGAGATGGGTGGAAAAGGAGTGATAGGAATCAAGAAATGGGGAGTAGAAAGCTACAATTCCTGCCTCAAGACCTATTTTGAAATGGAAAAACTTTAAATGATTCATAATACTAAAAATGGAATTAATTTCAAATATTTGAAACTAATGGGTTTTGCTACTGAGTGACAAAAGTTAAATTTAAATTTAAAGCTCTAATGGGCAATGATATATATGCCTATAGGTATATCTGCATATGTTTAATGTATATTTATTATATAAAATTATTTTTTCTTCTCTGAAAGAAACAAAATGGAATTCCCATCTTTCTTCACTCTTTGCTTGATTAACTCCTACTCTCACCTTTGACTTAAGTCAAACATCATCTCCAAAGAGATTTCTCTGATTGCCAACACCTACCTCTACCCACTCCTGTAAATGGTACCTTCCTGATATTCTCTCAAAGATTCCTCTCAATTTCTTTACCTTCTAAAATAGACAGTAATTATGTATTTATTGCACATCTATTATTTTATGTTTATCTCTTTAATACATTTTCCTTTCCTTCATCCCCATCACCCAGGTCAAAAAACACAAGTGAGCAATATGCATGTCCACTATTCACTCAGCATCTAGCATAGAGTAGGTATCCAATGCTTATTTGTTGAGTAAATGTGGTTGAATGAAAATAATATGAGAAATTATCTAATACAAATTCAGTTTATCCATTGGTAAACCGATGCCCAAAGAAGTTAAATAACATTATGGTCCAAATTCATATAGATTGTTAAGGGCAGATGCAGATTTATAAACATAGACAACAGCTAACCTTCCTACATCACCTAATATAGCCAGGCTCTCTTTACATATATTTATTTATTTAATCTCCACAAGTTATATGAGATAGCAATTAAAATGTCCATGGAGAAGGGCATGGCAATCCACTCCAGTATTCTTGCCTCGAGAATCCGATGGACAGAGGACACTGTTTTGGCTGGTTGTTGGTTGTGTGTGTGTATTATAACTTCTGTACTAGATCATAAACTTCCTTAGAGCAGGGGAATGGATCACCCAGGTGGTCTTGCATGGCAAGAATATAATTTGTTCTTCATACCAATTAATCAAATCAGTCAACCTCCTTATATAATTTATGGAGGAAGAGATTTTCTTCTTCCCTTTGGTTTCCCCCAAAATAAAGCAATTTCTTTTTCTTCTTGCCCCCTCAAAAAAAAAAAAACTTAAAAAATAATCCTTAATTTATCCTCTGTCAAAAAGTACATTTTATTCACTAAACTTCTACATCAACTCATAGAGTTGTGTATTTTTAAAAACTCAAGATATAAGATCCTAACACATCTTCCTGACTGAATTCTTTCTTCAATAAAATTTCTAGAGTCATAAATTTGATAAAACCATGATTATAAGAAAAGAGAGGAAAAAAGCCAAAGAAACCAAAATGAATGCAAAAAGAGGAGAGGGGATTTTTCCCATTAGTCATATGATCATTACAGAACAAAAGATATATGTTTTCCCAAGTCCTCATCCTTTTTGTTTTATGAAAAATAGAAGAGAGAAGGCAAGTATAGAGTTTAGAAAAGGCTATTATTCTATTCAATGGTTTCTAACATAATCAAATTATGTCATATAATTACAGTTTGAACATTATGTTTAGTCTCTAAACACATATATTTAAAAGGAAAATAAATTTTCCTTTTTAATTTTGTGGGTAGGAAACAAAACTGTGCTGCAGACAATGGCCTATTGCATTTGAGGGGAAAAAAATACATTAGATTATCAAGAAAGAAAAATAAAAGTAAAAATAAAGAACTATGGTCCACCTCTTCAGATTTCCTGCTGATAAATGTAAATTCAATATACACTCATTTGTCTTTCTATAAATGAGAAGTCCATACTCTTGAATCACTTTATATTCCATTAGTGCCAATTTTGCAGTCTACTCAACAAGTTAATGATCTTATTGTAGGATTTCAGAAATTACAGATTCACAGGTAAACACAGAAACAAGCAGCTGTCTTTTAAAAAAAATGGCAATTGTTGTAAGAACTGAGTACAACATTATTTACATTGCAAACAGCTGACCAAGAACATTTATTAACATGAACTTAACACATGCATAAACTGAAGGTAATATCACTGACCTCCTAATCTTTATTTTAACCATCCCATTTCTTCTACTAGAGTTGAAAGATGTGAACTCAGATGTCTCCTGCCTTTTACTAAATTTTGGAATTTATGAGGAGGATATGGTGTCTCTGTGGAACCCATTTTCCCATCTATGAAATCAGGGGAAAAACAGTAACTTTTTTTACATCACATGAAGTTTTTGTAGGAATACAATGGGAAACACATATGCAGAAACATGTGGCAACTTATATAAATGCCAGTTACTATTATTGTTATTATTGCTAGTAGTATTATTATGATGATCATAACTCTTGTCTTACAATTTGAATTGCTTTTAACAAAGAAGAGGTGCCCATTTGGAAGTAAGACAGGAAACATGCAAGTTAATAGCCACACATTCCAAAATCAATTTGAAGCCATTTGCACAAAAGTGGACAATATCCTTTATCTGATGTCACTGCCAGGAGAGCCTGGTGTGATTCATTATAAGGTGATGAAACATCTTGCATTCATGTCCTAATTGGAATTGCACATCATGTGTTTCTATTGGGAGGTGAGGCGGGGGGACAGACAGAATTGCCACACTCCAAGTGGTAACTGGAATGCAGCGGGTATTTTCCAAGGTGGGATAATGAAGTACCCTGAGACTTGGGGAGCCAATGGGCAGCCTTCCCACCCCTACTCTGGAGGGACAAAGGGAGAAAGCAGTTATTGGATCCCAGTGAAAACTACAGTTGTGAGAGAGGATGCTTCTGTACAAAAATATAGCCACTGTAGCCTGCATCTGCAGGTGCAGTGATGAGCAACTTCACCTCCTGTCCTCTGCTCAGATCCCCTGGCAGTACTCACCGTTGGCTGAGGTAGCCCAGGTGATGTGGTTAATAGAGGTCTCCCGAGCACAGAACAGGTGTTAAAGAGTAAAGAGTAGATTAGAGAACAAAAAGAAAACAGTAGAACACTAACCAGAATGTTGTTATTCAGCATTGGCTCTTGAGCTTATCATAGGGATTATCAAGAAGTAGCAAGCAATCAAGACACACCCCTGCAGAGTTAAAGGACCATTCGGTGCTAACCACATAGGCAAGGCAGGTGCACAACGACCTTTCACAATTTTGACTAACTACGGGCGAAACAAATAGCGGACTAAGAAGTTGGAACATATTTGACCAGTTTACTGCTGTAATCACGGAAGACTCACAACGTGATAATGAGTGACGTGTCTGACACAGACACCATGACGAATGTTTGTGTTATTTTAATTTTAAAAGTTAATTCTCTTGCCCTGGGTCGGAGGGAGAAAGGGAGAAAAAAGATAATTGTGTAAACAGCTTAGTTAACGTTGCTTTTCCGTCAAACCTAGGTGCGTCAAAAAAAGGTCTAGGGAGGCTCAGCTAAGGGGAAGGAAAGAGAAGCGGGGTAGTGGCAGAGGAGGAAGCTGCTCATTCTCCTCTGACTCCTGGCCTCATCTCTGGAATCACACAGTCCGTAGCCTTTTCAGACTGTCTTCTTTCACTTGGTAATATGCATTTAAACTTCTTCCATGTCTTTCCATGGTTTGATAGCTCACATCTTTCTAGCAACGAATACCATTTCATTGTGTTGATATAACACAGTCTGACCATGGACCCACTGAAGGACATCTTGGTTGCTTCCAAGTTTTGGCAGTTATGAATAAAGCCACCATAGCACCTATGTGTAAGTTTTGCTGTAGACATAAGTCTTCAGGTCTTCTGGGTAAATACCAAGGAATATGATTGCTGTATAACATGGTAAGGATACATTTAGTTTTGGTAAGAAATTGCCAAACTGGCTCCTAAAGGGACTGTCATATTTTGGATTACCTTCCCACTAGCAATGAATGAGAGTCCCCATTTTTCCATATCTTCTCTAGCGTTTGGCACTGTCAGCGTCCTAAATTTTGGTCATTCCAATAGGTATGTAGTGATATATCACTGTTGTTTTAGTTTACATTTCCCTGACAAAACAGGATGCAGAGCATCTTTTCATATCCTTATTTTCCATCTGTATATCTTCTTTGATGAATATCTGATGAGGCCTTTTGCCTTTTTTTAATAAGTTATTTTCTTACAGGTGAGTTTTGACTTCTTTGTATACTTTGGATGGCAGTTCTTGATCAGATGTTTCTTCTGGAAAACTTTTTTGCCCCCAATCTTCAGCAAGTCTTCTACTTCTCTTGACACTGTCTTTCACAAAGCAGACATTTTTAATTTTAATTAAATCCAGTTTATCAGTTATTTCTTTTAATGGATTGTGCCTTTTGTGTTGTACTAATATATTTTTTAACCATTTCTTTTCTTTTAAACTGAGATGCTGGATATTAGCATGGAGATTGCAATTTTAAGGAAGATTACCACGTATATCTGTCATTTATTTTTACATGCATTAATTTATTCAACAAAAAAATACCCAGAGTTATTTTAGGGACTGGGGTCTCCACAGAAATGAAACCACTACTCCTATATTCAGACAGCTCCTAGTCTAACGCAGATACTTGACCCAGAGAGTATTCTCTGGCACTGTGGAACCCCAGCAGAGAAATTTCTCATTCAGTTTCACATTATTAGGAAAAACCAATAATATGTTCTTAAAGAAGATTACTTCTAAGGAAAGAGAGAGAGATGTTTCCCAGGTCAAGAGGAGCAGAGAGGGCAGTCAAGCCAAGGGGACAATGAAGCAAAGTTATGAAGAATCATTGTGTTAGGGAAGCTCTAAATTTGTAGGCATGGCTAGAGGATAATGGAACGGAGTAACTTATGAGAAAGAAGGCTGGAGGGGAGGCCAGGGTCAGGTCATAGCAGGTGCTCATGAGACTCGCCTGCATCCCAAAGTTGATGGGATTTGTAAGAATTTTCTGTGGGAGGCTGACATGATCAGACTAATCCGACAAACCATATTCACCAGGCAATATATACATTGATTGTCTACTGGAAATACAGGACTCTAGTCTATGAAAGTGAAAGTCACTCAGTTGTGTCTGACTCTTTACAACCCCATGGACTATACAGTCTGTGGAATTCTCCAGGCCAGAACACTGGAGTGGGTAGCCTATCCCTTCTCCAGTGGATGTCACCAAGCCAGGAATTGAGCCCGGGTCTCCAGCATTGCAGGTGGATTCTTTACCAACTGAAGCCCTAGAGAATTTAATATGTCCCCCATCACCCCAAGCAAGGTGGTTACAGTCATTATCCTTATTATGCATTACTGTTATTTTCTTTATTTTTTTTTAATTGAAGAAAAATGAGAGCAGAATTTTTTCTAAGCATTTAGCCTGGGTTTTAGCTCTTACCTGAACCCAAAAAGTCTGACTGAATGTCTCATACTTTCCCCATGGTGCCATCTTAACTCACTTAAGCCAAGCATTCACTTTGCAATTTCTTAGAACAGGAAACTCTTTCCTATTGATGAAGGCTCTTGGCTTTTGGGAGCACCATAGCCTTCTCTGCAACGCAGGACAATGTCATGGGGCTCAGCTGCACAGGGCAGGGAGAGTTTTGTGTTGGGCGTGGATTCACTTTCTTGTCTCTCGTCAGCCTGCTCCACCTCATAGAGTGATCATTGGCAGTTCTGAGAAAGACGCCTGCCAGTGCTCACCTTCTCATGCCTCCAGGGAGGGTGAGGAATGACAGCCCTAAGCTGCAGGACTTCCCTGGGGGCTCAGACCGTAAAGCGTCTGCCTACCAGCAGGCAGACCCAGGAAGCGGGAGACCCGGGTTCAATCCCTGGGGCGGGAAGATCTCCCAGAGAAGAAAATGGCAACCCACTCCAGTACTCTTGCCTGGAAAATCCCATGGATGGAGAAGCCTGGTGGCTACAGTCCATGGGGTCACAAAGAGTCAGACACGACTGAGCAACTTCATTTTCACTTTCTTTCAAGGTGCCAGGAAGAGGTGCCCAAATCTATGGGAGGGGCCATATCACATCTCCTCATGTTCTAAGAATATTTACTTAGGGGAAATGCTGCCTGGAGGAAGTTCTGAACTCAGCAGGAGAAAATAGAGATCTTTGTAACTAGAGGTAAAAGTAAGGACACAAAGAAAAAGCACATGAATGAGAGTGAAGTAGGGGATCATCTGTGGAGCCTCAGTGCAAATGAGGACCTGTGACTAAAAGGGCTTCGAAGAACATTCCCTCAAACAACCAGGCTTCCGTCATGAGTCTGATATTCCATACTTCTTATGGGAAAAGTGAATCTTTGTTAACTGTTTTATGGAATTAAAGAAAAGTACAAATACATAGACGATAACAAATAACATAAACTGAACCCACTCTCCTAACCAGCTCCAGATCAAGAAACAGGGCATGCATATAAAAGAATAAAATAATGTCATTGGCAGCAACATGGGTAGACCTAGAGATTATCATATGAAGTAAGTTTGACAAAGACAAATACCATATGCTATCACTTATATGTGGAATCTAAAGAAGTGATACAAATGAACTTACAAAAAAATATAGACTCACAGACATAGAAAAAAACTTAGGGTTTTCAAAGGGGAAAGTGGGAAGAGATGGATGAATTGGGAATTTGAGATTAACAGATGCACAGTACTATATATAAAATAAACAGGGACCTACTATATAGCCTAGTGGACTATATTCATTATTAACAAAATTAACTATAGTATCATTTATATACTTTAGAAAAGGCAGAGGAACCAGATATCAAATTGCCAACATCCAATGAATCATCAAAAAAGCAAGAGAGTTCCAGAAAAACATCTATTTCTGCTTTATCGACTATGCCAAAGCCTTTGACTGTGTGTATCACAAAAACTGTGGAAAATTCTGAAAGAGATGGGAATACCAGACCACCTGACCTGCCTGTTGAGAAACCTGTATGCAGGTCAGGAAGCAACAGTTAGAACTGGACATGGGACAACAGAGTGGTTCCAAAGAGGAAAAGGAGTACGTCAAGGCTGTATATTGTCATCCTGCTTATTTAACTTATATGCAGAGTACATCATGAGAAACACTAGGCTGGGAGAAGCATAAGCTGGAATCAAGATTGCTGGGAGAAATATCAATAACCTCAGATATGCAGATGACACCACCCTTATGGCAAAAAGTGAAGATGAACTAAAAAGCCTCTTGATGAAAGTGAAAGAGGAGAGTGAAGAAGTTGGCTTAAAACTTAACATTCAGAAAACTAAGATCATGGCATCTGGTCCCATCACTTCATGGGAAATTAATGGGGAGACAGTGCAAACAGTGTCAGACTTTATTTTTGGGGGCTCCAAAATCACTGCAGATGGTGACTGCAGCCATGAAATTAAAAGATGCTTACTCCTTGGAAGGAAAGTTATGACCAACCTAGACAGCATATTAAAAAAGCGGAGACATTACTTTGCCAACAAAGGTCTGTCTGGTCAAGGCTATGGTTTTTCCAGTGGTCATGTATGGATGTGAGAGTTGGACTATGAAGAAAGCTGAGCACCAAAAAATTGATGCTTTTGAACTGTGGTGTTGGAGAAGACTCTTGAGAGTCCCTTGGACTGCAAGGAGATCCAACCAGTCCATCCTAAAGGAGATCATTCCTGGGTGTTCATTGGAAGGACTGATGCTGAAGCTGAAACTCCAATTCTTTGGCCACCTCATGCAAAGAGCTGGGTCATTGGAAAAGACCCTGATGCTGGGAAAGATTGAGGACAGGCGAAGGGGACGACAGAGGATGAGATGGTTGGATGGCATCTCTGACTCGATGGCCGTGAGTTTGAGTAAACTACGGGAGTTGGTGATGGACAGGGAGGCCTGGCGTGCTGCAACTCATGGGGTCACAAAGAGTTGGACACAACTGAGTGACTGAACTGAACTGATATTATATAAATAAATTTATATTATTTATATAACATATAAATGTACATTTATATTATTATATTTATATGTAAATATATTTATATGAGTGTGTATTAATAATAATAAATAATTGATATTAACTAATATTAATAGTATTAATAATAACATATAATGGAATAGAATCTAAAAAAGAAGATACATATATATAACTGAATCACTTTTCTGTACACTTGAAACACTATATGTCAACTTTCTTTTTCAATAAAAAAAGAAAATAAACAGGGTGTAACCAGCGCCCTAGAGGCCACCCCCTTCTCCCTACCTCATATACCTTAATCTTGACTTGTAGCCACAAACATTGATGCTACTTGTTTTAAGGCTTCATATAACTGGAATCATTCATTGAGTACTTCTTGATATCTGGCTTCATTCATCCAAAATTATGCTTGTGATATAGGTTGTGCTTTGTGATATATCACAAAATTATGATATGCTTTGTGATATATCACAAAATTATGCTTGTGATATATGACTTCATGAGTTTATATCTCAAGTCGTTTATCTATACATGTACAATGTTTTTCTAGGAAGTGGCTATCATGTGATTACTCAAATAGAGACAATGATTAGATTTCAGGGCATCGTTTTAGCCTCTTTGCAATATGAAAAAAGAGCTTAAAAACAATTTTGAAGAGTAAAAGGGGATAAAATGTTACATAGAGACTACTAGAAAGAATCAAGGATTAAGGGAAACAATTGAAATGAAAATACTATTCTTTGTAACAAAACAAAAGCCCTGGGTGAGAAAAAAAATCAGATGCTACACCTATATTACCAGTGTGTGCACGCACACACACAGACACATAATTCCACTTTCCCTTATGGTAGAATAATGTGTTTCTCATAATTCAACATCTTCTATGTAAAATGTTCTTTAAAAAATCTGAACTTTCAATCAAACCCAGTATATAGAGGAGAGATAAGGAAATCATGCAATAGCACTGTATCCCTCAATCTCTGCCATTTGAAGATGACAGCACCAGTTGAAAAAAAGGAAAAGGCATCATAAATTAAAATTCTAGCAGAAAGGCATCTGGTCCATCTTGAATACACCAGTTGGAACAACAGCCTCAACTTCCTTCCACTTTGATTTACAACATGGTCTCTAGGGGGAATGCTTTGATTTCAAGGGCATTAAGATATGATTTATTTCTAGAAGGCCAATTGAGGGGTTATCCTGTTCTGGAAAACTGGGGACCAGTACTGATCCACAAAAGCAAGAAAAATGTTAATCAAGTTAAAACTGGTCTCAGTGATTGAAACAGTCAGGTTGCAAATCACAATGATTAACAATGATGACAAAACCAGAAACAAAAGTATGCTCCAAAGAATAGCTTATCATCATTTTTTGCTTTTCTTCTCTAAGCTAGGTGTTAATAAAATTGGTGTCTCATCATGATCTTTGATGATTTGAAAATAAAAGATAAATGATTTTCTTTTCTTCTAGGAAAAATATTATTTTTGTTTGTTTTTAAATAAAAGAATTAATAAAAGTCAGATGTACAAATCAATCTGTCATACATAGAGAGGGCCAGGAAAGAAGGTTCTAAAAAGGTAAAAAATAAAAACAAAATAGAAATAAAAAACCTTCGTAGTACAACTTATTTCTTTGCTTATAATGTGTCTCAGTCAACAAAACAGGAGAGAACTGAGAAGATCCTGCTCTATTATGCTCTGCTCTAATTGTGCAGATTTTGATAGATTCTGCATTTCTAGGAGAACATGATCACTCAAGTAATATGTAACTTTATTTGATTTCCTTATCATCTGCAAAACTGAGATGCCAGGGATTAAAACAAAATAAACCAAAATTAGGCTCTGATTCCCATTTTCACTACTACAATGGCAGTTAGAAAGCCAAAGGATTATAATAGTCAACATTCATATTCAGTATGGTACAAAGAACTCGATTACCAAGATTTCTGAAAATCCTATATTCTAATAAGACCATTTCATTCTTTATGAGAAAATAGGAGAAAAAAATAAATACATCATGGGAAAAACTAAACAAAGAGCAGAAATTGCTATTTAGATGAAAGATCAGTTTTAAAAGCATAAGAACACCATATATATGTTAATAAATCAAACTAAAATTAGATTTTACAAGCTGTCAAGGGTATCAAAATTGCATGAGACTGAAAGCTAAATGATTGACAGTTAATATAAACAGTTTTTAAATCGTTATTGATATATTATCTGTATTTATTATATGTATTTATTAATAAGTGATACATATGTTTAACATGCTTTATACTGTTTTGTGTATGAAAGCATTTATTATAGGAATGAGACAAGTGCTCAGGGCTGGTGCACTGTGAAGACCCAGAAGGATGGGATGGGGAGGGCGGTGGGAGGGGGGATCGGGATGGGGAACACATGTAAATCCATGGCTGATTCATGTCAATGTATGGCAAAAACCACTACAATACTGTAAAGTAATTAGCCTCCAACTAATAAAAATAAATGAAAAAACAAAGAATTGTTGGAGATTTCTCAAAAATAGTCACTACTTTATTTATTTATTTATTTTTAAATAGTCACTACTTTAATATCAGTAACAATATACCCTCAAACTTTTAACACTTAAAATCTGCTTAATGAACAACAGACATAAATGCAGATGTTACATTTTAGGTAAGTTTAAAAATTATTAAACACAAATTAGTATACAGATAAATGATATTTTAAAAAATCTGTTTCATATTAGTCACAGCAAAGCTGTTATTTGCACATTTTTGTTAATAATTTAAATACTGTGATGATAGTTGCCTTAAGTTTCACATCAGATTGGTTTCCTTGCTCTTTATACTGTAGAAGAGAAGCTCAGTTTAAAATTAATCCTCATCAGGAATAGCGGCAATAGTTTGGTGTTCCCTTCTGATATCCAGGTGTCTTTGGAATAAACATGTTTCTGCCCAGAATTGGTGCACACAGGCTGTTCGGGAACACCAAATACATCACTGAGAATGTCAACGAACAAATGATAGAAATAGTAGATTTGTAATGGTGTCATATGAGAAAACATTTCTTTTCCCCTTAAAAAGTGTGTAATTTATTTTCCTTATATAAGCTGGCGAACTTCAGCTTGGAAAAACAGAACCCTGTCCTGGAAACCCAGGAAGCAAATTGCAAAGACTTGCATCCACGGCCATAATTTTTTGGCTACTTCCTCCAACACCAAATCAGGACCAGGAAACATATTGCTGACCACCAGATCCCGTCTGGGAACAGAGCAGAGTGAGAATTTCCTTGTCACACATATGACTGTGCTCTGTCAGTCCCTAACCCAGGACACCTTTTCCAGGTTACATCAGGCAACTCAGGATAATCATTAGCTAAGATAAAGATACTCTCAATTCCTAGGCTTTGGGTCTCCAGATAGAAACAGGACAAACATTTCCTGTGGACCTTTCCCTCACGTGAGAACCACACATGGGCCAAAGGGTGATCAATGTCTTCTACTTAGCTCTCATTTCTATAATAAAATATCTACTAGCCACTTCCAGGATAATAACTGCTTTTCCATGCTGTAGACTGAGTCCAAGAATGTCCATTTGGTATAAAGTTTCATTATGTTTTCTCTCTGAACATAAAGTTTATCATTAATATTGTGGCTGGTTTTATAACTATCTCAGGAATAGTATAACAGTTACCTATTTTTCTTTTTTTTTAAACAAAGACTGCAAAGTTAAATTATGGTTCTGGTGACTCCCCTATCTTTTGGCAACAAAATGCATTAATTTTGATGGGAAGAGTATTATTTTACTTTCTAGACAAACTTAGTTGTTTCAGGAGAAAGGTCAATTGTGTTTGTTTGAAAGCTTCAGAAAAGTTTCAAAGTCTTCATTGTCACTATGTGACATATTTGTTATAATCACATTAGCAGTAAAAAAAAATAATTAACTTCTTACTTCCTGTACAAACTTTTCTCTTACGGTCAAGTGAATGAAATCATTATATCATCGCATGACAAACAAGTTATATTCTACACTTGCATTGAGGTCCTGATCATTACTTATTTTTTTTACATTATAATCTGATTTGTAGTATTTTGTATTACTATTCTTATCTCAACATTCATGCTTTAACAAAATGTTATTAAGCTGGTGTTCTGATTTTTGGGAACAAGGGATAAAATTCACCAAAGTTCTAACAATAAAAATGGGAAAATTACAAATAAAATGATTAGAAGAAAATTATAGAAAATTATGTATTTGAGAGAAAACTATACCATCATCTAAATATTGGCTGGGACGACATGACCGATACAGTCTTGCAATGTATTCATAATCTTGAAGACCATAATAGGACTTACTAAAGTATCCAAATGCCTATGAAAAAACCATCTGTAAAGTAGTTACATTTTAAAACAATTTAAAATGTACATAATTTTTTCTCTAAAATTATTTTTTTCTCTTAAAATCATACTCAGAACAACTAGTTGGTCATTTTTAGACCTCATTTTGATAGATATTGGTGTCTACATATTTATCATAATCAAAGACATCAGTCCTCAATGAGGAGTTGTATTAATGTTTTAGCAATTTTTCTTTAACTTGACATTAATTTTTCTTAGTTTCACATGTATTTATTATTTATACTTTACCAACTGTTGCATAAGATGCTAGGAGAGACACAGATAATAAAAAGACATGTCTCCACTTCCTAGGAATTTATAATTGACAGGTAATACAGGTAAGGACACAGCTAGTAAGAACTCTAGACAAGCTATGGATGGGTCTGTACTCAGATGATAAAGATTCAGTATGCTCAAAGGAAAGAGAACGTGACTAAGATGATCAGCAAGGGCTATAGGGAAGGATGCATTTCAGGTGAACCCAAAGAATCTGGGAAAGCAGGTATAGGCTGAAAAGGGCACAAGTCTTGAAACGTGTAGACTGTCTGGTATGACTGAAAAAGATAATGCAAAAAGAAAAAAAGGCTAGGAATTGTGACCAGTTAAATTGTGTCAGATTAGCTTGGTCCTTTGCTATGAGGCATTCATTTATTTCACAGTAAGAATCTATCAAAAGCCTCTGAGACCTGGAACTGAAAGTATCAGGTCTATGTTTTAAGAAAATCACTCTGGTAGTATTGAAAAACATGAGAAAAAGTATCAAAAAGCGGGTTTTCGGGAGAAGCAGAAAATAATAAGATAATCCAAATGTCCAAACAAACTCTCAGGCATTAGGAAGCTGTGAGTTGAAAGATATGAAAGAAAATGGAAGGTATGCTTTCTGAGGTCACTTGGAATCGGAACGGGAGGGGAAGCTGTCTGCTCTCAGCCCCAAGCTAAGGGCAGGAGAGGAGGTGAGCTGTGTGCAGAGAGGGACAGACACTTGCAAAGCCAGATCTTTGCCAAGTTTGACTTCAAAGGCCATACCTCTACACATGTAGACCAATAGTTACAGACACACATCATATACACACAAGCACGCACACACTTGGCTGTATGTATGAAACTGTGCCCATATGCACACATGTAAACAGACTCTGGATGGGTGTGAACTTACTGTTTTACATGGATCCGAGTTTGGGCAGTGTGGTTAATACCTCACTGAAACCTGATCCAAGTAGGCAATTGCTTGGCTTTCAAAACTGATTTAGGATTAATGAGGGCAGTTGAAGCACACATTAGTTTAGTTTAGGCAAAGTCTGATGGATTATAAGAGCCCTAAATCAAGGAGCAGGGGTGCTCCCTGATTCTTTCACATATAAGATTCCTGTTCCCTAGCAACTTGCCTCACCTTCTTTGACCTCACCCATTTTCCTCCCCAGACCAGACTTCAACCAGCTGTTTCCAACTCAGCCTCACTTTTGAGCAGAGAACATCATGGCCATAGAAAGCATTCAATATTTTATTACCAGTATTAGTATAGGTAGAGGAGTTTAATTGCTTGAATAATAAGTAAAAAAAAAGACCTCATAAAATTAATGATGCCCCCCTAAATAAATCAAGTCCTCCAAGTGAAACACTACATTATCCAAGGAATAAGCTTGCCCCGATGTGGTCAACAGTTTCCATCTCTATTATACATATTACAACATTATGCACAGCCTTTTAAAAGCTAGAAATAAGCAAAGGAAATCTTTGAATATTTTGAAGGGAATAAATTGTAAAGAATTGATGAATTTGTTTTTTTTCTGTTTCTTTGAGCCCCATAGCTCTTTCTACTGAAGTATCAAGGCCATTCTCCTTGAACAGATCGGGGGGAAAGCTGACACAGTGGGTACAGATAGCATGGCCACGGCACTACCGAGAGGGAAGAAGTAGAGGTGACTCTCAACCATTAGGCTAGGACGGTAGCCATGACTGTGGACTGTTCTGGACACAGCCACATATACGTCCTCTCTAAGCATAAGAGACTACACGAATGAGACATAGAGGAAATTAGGAAACTAGTTACATTTCTTGAATGCATGAGTGTGTTCATTCCCACATGCATATTTTGCTCAGCAACCATCTTTTATTAGTTACTAAATAAATAATCGAGCTTGCCTCCTCCATAGAGAGAACAGTCCAGGAACTTTTTTTTTTTTTCTTTTTTAGCAGACAAGGGGCTCTGGTTTTATTTTCAAAATGCGCCACCATCCTTCAGGAGTTAATCCCTGACCACTGGAAGGTCAGCAGCAACCCTGTCACTAGATGCCACGGGCACGTGTCACTGCTAGGTAACTGGGAAGGACTGTGCAAGGCTGCACGTCGCCTCAGGAATCTCTCCAAACAGACTCAGATGTGCCAAGGTGTATTGACACAGCTGTGTCGTCAGACTTACCCACACCTGCTCTCCTAGGTCTCAGACAGAGCTATTAATTTCAGAGTCATGTTTTCTCTAGTGCCAGTACCAGGCAAATCCACAGGACTTTTTCTTTTCCCTGATACCTTCTGTTTGGAACACAAAGAATAAAAACAAAATTATCTGAGCTGAGACAGCTCTTGCATCCTTAGCTCATCCCAAGGTAGAAGCCAGGATAATTATGGAGAGACATATGTTGATGGTAATAAAGCAGTTATGTATAGTCACTATCTGTTTTGAAGATTAACTGTCTACCACATTGCAGTATTTAAGCAGGAGACCATTTCAGATTTAATACATGCTCCCCAACCCCCTCTCCACTATAAAACATAGTCTAGGAAAAGACACAATTTACATAACTTACAACCAGAGGATTTCACTAATATAAACAATTCTGGTGCCTAACAGTTGGCACCCAAAAAGACAATTTATGAAGTTCCTGCTCCTTTCTGCTGCCAAATCCAGGGTGACAGGTTCATTGATTTCCTCATAAAATCTATGATTGCTTCAGCAAGAGCAAGAACAAGGGCTTTTTATTTCATTTTTCTAAGCCTGGATGAGCAGATGAAATGCAGAAGGGCCAACGCGAATACTAAGTTTCAGGGTGTGAAACTGCCAAACGGCAAAGACATTACGCTTCCATGTCATAGCTGCTGAGAGAATCACCAGAGCATTGTCAAACTTCAGCAATGCTTCCAAAGTACAAAATCTGGTACGTGCCAACTCCTTCTATGATGAGGCGAGGTTAAAAACACACTTACAACACCCTCTGCTCGAACCACCAAATAATCACTAGGACTTAAGTAAAGGCAAACAAAGAAACACATGAAAATGATCCAGGGAGCTGAAGTTCAAGTGTGGTGGAGACTGAAGACAGAGCCCTTTTCTATTACGAAATGAATGATTCATTCCAACTCATCCACAACTCCCAAAATGCCAACTTTTGTGACTGAAATATGATTTATGCAAATTATATCAAGTGATTCAGCTACGTTAATAACATACTGTACATAAAATAAACATATTAAATGTCATGCTTACAAGCGCCTTCAGTATGTGCTACAACAGCAAAAAAAAAAAAAAATAGCAATGTAGAAGGATTCTTTTTGACGGTTGAGTTGTTTGAGAGAAAATTAAACTAATTCTTTAAAAAAATCTTTTAGACCAATATAGCTGAGCAAATAACACTTCTATAAAGACAAAGAAGTCTACAGCATGAGCAATGTAGCACATTCATTTGCTATAGTTTCTACTCCTGGAATTTTACACTGGAGACCTAAAAAAAGAATAGTTTCAGTCTATAATAGTCCATTATGAGGCATTCCACATGCATAAATTCTCAATATTTCATAAATAGTGTAGCTATGAAAAAAATCATTCATGCCTTACATTTAGAAATGGACCCTTGTGGAATATTGCCTTTTTCAACTTCAGCAAACATAAGTTAAATATTTATAAAACAAAATTTATTGAAACTATTTCAATCCTTGGGGGAGCAGAACAGACACTTAAAAAGAATCAGTCTGAACTTAGTAGTCTTATTATGCATTAATACTACACATGCATGTGCAACAACCCTCTATAGAAATATTAAAACAGATTTCCTAGTTTTCAGCTCACACCAGAATATATAAATACAGGTTGCAGTATCTTATGCAGTATCTATATGATTCAATCTTACTAGAATCATTCAACTAACTGATCAATACTTTCAACACAGATTAGTTTTGGTTTTTAAGAGAAACAAAAATAGTAAAGAAAGCTAAAAATATCTAATGCTCAGAAAACCTCATCTCTTATACATAATGATTAGATAATGAAAACAATACAGAAAAGAACAAAGTAAAAAGTGAAAATTTACTTCAATCAATCCCGTCCTTTCCTCTAAAGGCAAACGTTACTAACTTTTCCTTCTGTTTCCTTCTAGAAAAAAGGAAAAGGTTTAATAATATAATAAATAATGTATGCAAATATGTATATTTTCCATATTTAACATTCCCATAATTTGACTTTAAAATTTTACAGTGTAAACATAACTTTTATACATACTGGAAAACAAACAAAAAATCATTGCAATATTCACCATATTGTGGTGATCTAGAATAGGCCATGTTTAAATTGATAATATTTATCTATCTTCAAACTCTGAAGATAGGCTACCATATTTCATATCTTCACAACTGAGAGTTCCTTATCAATATGTTGACTCCAGGAATGTTCAAGTTCAATTATTTGCCAATTATATAGGCATAAGAATATAAATCAGATCTCTTTTGTAATTCATATTTTAATGTATTTTGGTATCCTTCTGAATGAGGTTGAAGAACTATTTTTGTGTTAAATAGCAACTTGTTTTTCATTATTTATAAATTTACTGTTTATATACTTTGTCAATTTTTCTACTGTGGGTTATTTTTTCTATGAGATATTTAAAAAAAATTTAATGAGTCTGGATCTAACTTGTGTGAATATTTTTCTCTAATCAGTTGTTTTCATTTTGGTCCTTCTCAAACTATTTTCTCTCCCAAGTTTTTTGCTTTCTAACATGTTTCATGTAGTGAAGTTTATTGAGCTTTTCTTTATAAATTCTGGATGTTACACCCTTTTAGAAATCATCTCTCTGCCAAGTTTATAGATACATTTAGCAATACTTTAAAAAAAAATATAGGCTCTGGGGCTTTTTTTTTTTAATGTTTAAAGTCTATTCCATATGCAATTTATTTTGAGGTAAAAAGTAAGATAGGGATCCAGCTTTATCTTTTTCTGCAATGGTTAACCAGTTGTTTCCCATTATTTGCTAAATAATCTTTTTTCTCAGTGATTTAAAAATTATACTATTGTCATGAGTTAAATGTGATGAACACGCAGATGTGTTTATGGCCTCTTCCCTTCACTCTTACTCACTACAGATTTATTTGATTTTTGTAACTTTATAACATATTTTAATATCTGGTAGAGTTAGTTCCTCTCTCATTGATTACCTTTAAAAAAAAAAAAAACTGCTGTGAATATTCTCAAATGTATCTTTTTCAGGTACATATTAGTAACAGAGGGCTTCCCTCAAAGTTCAGTTGGTAAAGAATCTGCCTGCAATGCAGGAGACCCTGGTTTGATCCCTGGGTTTGGAAGATCCCCTGGAGAAGGGAAAGGCCAAAAAGGAAACTCCAGTATTCTGGTCTGGAGAATTCCATGGACTCTATAGTTCACGGGGTTGCAAAGAGTCAGACACAAGTGAGTGACTTTCACTTTACTTCTTCACTTTAGTAACAAAATGATGTTGAATTCCATCAAATGCTTGTTTTCTACATATTTTATAAATTTCCTTTTGATTTCTTCTGTGACTCAAGAAGTCACAGACCAGAGGAATCGGGTGGAGAGGAAGGTGGGAGGGAGGATCGGGATGGGGAATACGTGTAAATCTATTGCTGATTCATGTCAATGTATGACAAAACCCACTGAAAAAATAAATAAACTAAAAAAAAAAAAAAAAGAAGAAGTCACAGAACCCTAACCCTAACCCTAATTTTTTTTTCTGGCAGTAGGCCGAAGCTTTTCCACCAGAAGGACTTTTGGGGGCATGTTTTTTAAAGTGGTTTGGAGAAGAGAATGGCAACCCACTCCAGTATTCTTGCCTGAACAATTCCATGGACAGAGAAGCCTGGTGGGCTACAGTCCCTGGGGGTCACAAAGAGTCAGACACAACTGAGCAACTAACACCTTCACTTTTAAGATGGTTGAATTTCATGTTTGTGATACTATTTTACTTTGGGGACTATGTCAAAGTTTTGAGGTCTAATATCATCTCCATTTCTGTATATGACCCACTGTTGTTGATTAGTCACTAAGTTGTGTCCAGCTATTTTTGTGACCCCACAAGCTGCAGCCCACCAGGCTCCTCTGTCCATGGGATCTTTCAGGCAAGAATACTGGAGTGGGTTGCCATTTCCTTCTTCAGGGGATCTCCCTGAACCAGGGATCGAACCCACGTTTCCTGCACTGGAAGGCAAATTCTTTACGACTGAGTCACCAGGGAAATTCGCATGACCCATAAGTAAAAGAATAAAATCTGTTCTCTAGAGATACGGATCATCTCCTCCTTCATCCAGCCAGCTATCTAGGTACCTCCCTCTATATATTTATTCAGGCTGTTTTACACTTTAATTCTTTTTTTATTTTAGTCTACATAATATTTTAATGTCTGACATAACAAATTAACTTTTCTTGCCATCACTGGATTTCTGTTAAATTTTCTTTGCATTTCCCACAGTTAAATGCTTATTTTATTTTATAATCTCCTTATATGTTACATTGGGCTTCCCTTGTGGTTCAGCTGGTAAATAGTCTACCTGTAATGCAGGATATCTGGGTTTGATCCCTGGGTTGGGAAGATCCCCTGGAGAAGGGAGCAGCTACCCACCCAGTATTCTGGCCTGGAGAATTCCATGGACTGTATAGTCCATGGGGTCATAAAGAGTCAGACACAACTGAGTGACTTTCACTTCACTTTCATATGTTACATCACATTAATGGGTATTCTTTCATTTATATTCACTAATGTAATAAATCAACCTCTCATGTTTTATTTTCAAAACCTCTTTTGTTTTTAAAATTCTATATGGATTGTCTTTAAAAAATACATATTTGTATGTTTTCATCTCTAAGGATTTGACAATTTTCAAGTTAGTTTTTAGTCATTCTATTCTACACAGGCTTCTCATTCAATTTCTAATAAAAGAGTTGAGTAATTTGCATTGTTCATCAACCTTCTATATCCCAACATTTGGTTTTATCATTTTGTACTTTATAAAAATTCACAATAAAATAATTTGCAACTACTTATAGTGATAGCTGTTAACTAAAGTTATAGTGGTAATCGTTTTACAATACATACAAATATAAAATCTTGTTTTAAATTTGAAACTAATGTTATTTGTAACCATCTCAATAAAAAATTGCAGTCTTTGCTTTCCATAATTCTTTTGTTCGTTGCTATTGTTATTCAGTTGCCAAGTCATGTCTGACTCTTTGCCACCCCATGGACGGAAGCACACCAGGCCCGCTGTCCCTCACCATCTCCCGGAGTTTGCCCAAGTTCATGTCCACTGAATCAGTGATGCCATCCAACCATCTCATCCTCTGTTGCCCTCTTCTCCTCCTGCCCTCAATCTTTCCCAGCATCAGGGTCTTTTCCATCGAGTCAGCAGTTCACATCAGATGACCAAAATATCGGAGCTCCAGCTACAGCATCAGTCCTTCCAATGAACATTCAGAGTTGATCTCCTTTAGGACTGACTGGTTTGACCTCCTTGCCATCCAAGGGACTCTCAAGAGTCTTCTCCAGCACCACAGTTCGAAAGCATCAATTCTTCAGCGTTCTGCCTTCTTTATGGTCCAAGTCTCACATCCATATATGACTATTGGAAAGACTGTAGCCTTGACTATACAGACCTTTGTCAGCAAAGTGACACCTTTGCTTTCTAATATGCTGTCTAAGTTTGTCATGGCTTTCCTGCCAATAGTGTCTTCTAATTTCATGGCTGCAGTCACCATGCGCAGTGATTTTAGAGCCAAGAAGAAGAAATCTGTCATTGCTTCTGCCTTTTCCCCTTCTATTTGGCATGAAATGATGGAACTGGATGCCATGATCTTAGTTTTTTTCTTTTAATGTTGAGTTTTAAACTGGCTTTTTCACTCTTCTCTTGCACCCTCATCAAGAGGTTCTTTAGTTCCTCTTCACTTTCTGTCATTAAAGCGGTATCATCTGAATTTCTGAGGTTGTTGATATTTCTCCTCACAATCCTGATTCCAGCTGATAACTCATCCAGCCAGCATTTCACATGACATGCTCTGCATATAATTAAATAAACAGGGTGACAATAGACAGCCTTGTCATATGCCCTTCTCAATTTTGAATCAGTCACTCGTTCCATGTGAAAGGTTCTAACTGTTGCTTCTTGACCTGCATACAGCTTTCTCAGCAGACAGGTAAGATGGTCTGGTAATCCCATCTTTTTAAGAGTTTTCCAGTTTGTTATGATCCACACAAAGACTTTAGCGAGGTCAGTGGGACAGAGGTAGATGTTTTTTCTTTTTTCTTTTCTTTTGTTTTTTTTATTTTTATTAGTTGGAGGCTAATTACTTCACAACATTTCAGTGGGTTTTGTCATACATTGATATGAATCAGCCATAGATTTACACGTATTTTTTTTCTTAGTATCATAATTGTTTCATTTTCTTCTATACTTAAATAATACGGATGCTTATCCTCACCCTTTACTACAGCTTCCCCATGTTATGTCATTAAGCTATTTGTTTCTGTTCCTCAGTTTGTAGTGTACTCATTTATTCTTCTCTGAATCCCAAAACTCCATCTCTGTGCTTGAAATGTATTAATAGTAACTTAAGTAAAATGTGTTTTAGTATCATTCACTTACACCCATTTTTCCCTGAAACATGTGTTTTTGTTTCTTCAGATTTATTTCTTCATTTATTTCCTAACTTTTGTTTTCTTAATATGTGCATAATTGATCACTATTTCACCCATGATAAACTTGGCCAGGCTGGCCTAGAACTTCTACTCGTGTGATGACAAGGGGGCCCAATCCCTTCTCAGCTCGGCAGAGGTTTATTCAGCTCCCCTGGATACTGCAGCGTGCGGTCTGCTCACGTCTGGGGCAGATGCTAAGGGCTGGAGTGTGGAGGATGCTTGGTCTTGGTTGGGGACTGTCCTGGTCGGTGTCTGGGGGCTTTGCCATCGGCTCTCTGATTTGTTCATTCTCTTGTGCCAGGATCTGTTCCATCTCCCTGGGAATCAATTCGATGCCTATGGTTTCAGATGTCTTTCCCCGCTTCGTCCAGAGTCCCTGACCTTCTAACCCACCAGGAATACCTCCGGAGGTGATTTAGTTCAATTAGCTTCTCTCTTCCCAACAGCCAATTTACCTCCTTCTCAGATGCACTAGAGATAAAGCATTAAGGCCAGGGACAGACGGAAGGCAACAGCACCCAGGGATTCCAGGACATGCTTTCCAATTCATTCCTGCTCCTAATGCAATTTATTTTCTCTTTTGTTTTCTGGTCGGCTAAAACCTTGTTTATTGCTGAAGATAATTAGCTCTGAATGTTTATGATCATTCTGCTTTTCATCCCCTACTTTCATGCCAGCAGGGAGACACCAAGATAGAGAACTCCAGAAATTACTCTCTCCTGGGAGTGAGAAGACAGCCACCCTCATGGAAATTTCCATGAGGGGTTGCTTGATTAGCTTCTGTATGGTTAGGAGGGGGGAGATTTTTCAGGACTTTACTTCACTCACATCTCCTCTATTTGGTTTATGTGGAGAGCAATGTAGGAGCACGTGGCAGATTGCTAAAGGAACCACGCTGACTCTGGGACCCAGGTGTGTCTCCTTAGTCAAACACGAGTTGTTTTCCTCTTGTTGAAAATTTTTTCTCCCTCTTGATATATACATATGTATAGATAGATGGATGTAAGATAGATAGATAGATAGATAGATAGACTGTAAAAGTCGATTTAATTGTATATAATGTTCATGCCATTGGTTTAGGGAAAATATTTTGAGATTTACTTTCACTGTGCCATTGAAAAAAATAGAAAATGGTATTCACAGTTATTGACTTATCACTAATATACTTATGTTGAATTTTAGAAGGGTTATTTAAAATACAAAATCTGTGACATACACACATACATAAAATCTCTATTCAATATAACCTACATTTTTAAAGAATCTGAAAAAGAATGCTCATACGTATACCTGAATCACTTTGCTGTACCCCTGAAACACATTATAAGTCAAGTGTACTCTAATTAATTAAAATGATATACACTATGAATCTTGCATAATTTATTTCAATCACCATTTAAATATTCATAGAAAAGTAGGGGTTAAACTGAAACTGACTAAAGAACATGGGGTTGGGAGCAGAATACATCACACAACAGAATCTAACTCTATGAACTCCATCCTCCTGGGTAACCCACGTTATTCAGGTACAAATGGAAATGAGACAAAAGCCACCATGAGGGGCAGAGACGGAAAGGCCGAAACCCTTTGTAGGTCTAGAACCTGAATCTCACCAAGCCCAATCTGGCTTTTGGACAAAGGGAGGCTGTTTTCCACAAATTCAAGTTACAAAATGAAGAAGCAACCATAGTAACCAGTAATAGTGAAGCACGGGTTTGACACTCAGCAAAGCCTGCCTTGGAGATTCATTCTGAATAAAAACCATCTGGAATAATTAAACACAGCTGATACATAAAATCTACATTTGTTATCAACTCATAACTATAAAAGAAAAATCACCTATGGATTCATTTAAGACGCCTATTCTTCAGTTCATTTAAAACAGAAATTGATTTTTTGCAGAATTAAAACAGAAAAGTTGAATACAAATTTTCAGGAATTGTCATGTGTTATGTGACCATGTCATGCCAATCTGTGTATCTTACTGAGGTGTGTAGGAGTGAGGAGGAAAAACAAATCGATTCTGTTGGTGGAAGCTTGCCCATAGTTGCTCTATAGGGATGGTATTTCTAAGGACTACAAAATTAAAACAAATTAGTTAGGAGCTAAAAGAAGTCTCCACATAAAACAAATAAGTAAGCACTATATTTCTAAGGAATATAATACTAAGAGGTTAATCTTTATATATTTCCACTTTTCCTTGTACATATATTAAATACAGGTTTCAGCTTTTTAAAAAACTTGTCAAAATAAATCATGTTAGGTCAGTAAGGCAGTTCATCTAACCAATGTTTTTTTCCTGCTGAAAACATATATGCATAGTTTTGACTGATGATTTGTTTTTTTGCTTTTGTTAAGACACAGTAGGAGAGAAAAACTAATTTGAGAATTATACTACAAAAGAAGGATAGGTAGTCTCTTAACTTTCCCAAACTCTCCAATCCTAAACTGAAAAGAAACAAGTATATAAAAATGATAATAAATCATTTATGTTAATAATGGCAATTTTATTTTATAATCATCTCTCTCAAATTAGGCTTTTTCCCCAGTGAGACAGCAAACAAAAATAGTTGAAAAAAGCATAACCCGGCCTATAGAATAGTGAAAGTGAAACTCGCTCAGTAGTGTCTGACTCTTTGTGATCCCATGGACTATACAGTCCATGGAATTCTCCAGGCCAGAGTACTGGAGTAGGTAGCCACTCCCTTCTCCAGGGGATCTTTCCAACCCAGGGATTGAACGCAGGTCTCCCACATTGCAGGGAGATTCTTTACCAGCTGAGCCAGCAGGGAAGCCCTCAGTTTACTTATAACTGAGAACTTATAGAGGATCAAGGCTCCTCCCTGCATATTGGATAACTATCCTTCAAATGCTGTGTAGTTTAAATACAGCTGAAAAAATTGTATGAATTTAAATTAACAGAAGAAAATAGGATTTAATTCAAATGATCTTAGGGTTCAAATGCATCATTTCCATTCAAAACCAAAGCTAACATTGTCTTAGAATAATTACTTTCAAAAGAAAATTATATAATTCCTACATGTAATATGAGGCCATTAGCCATCATGACTAGAATTTCTTTAGGGGACAGCTATAGTATATGACGAAGGCAGCTTAATCCTACCTCAGAGAATTAAAATAGAATCTCTCATATTCCATAAAGTTGTCACTTGATTGTGTGATGAGAAGAAAAGACCTATCCAGGGAAAATGCTAAAGGATATGTATTCAGTTCAATTCAGTTGCTCAGTCGTGTCCGACTCTGCAACCCCATGGACTACAGCACGCCAGGCTTCCCTGTTCATCACCAACTCGCGGAGTCTACTCAAACTCATCTCACTGAGTCGGTGATGCCATCCAGCCGCCTCATCCTCTGTCATCCCCTTCTCCTCCTGCCCTCAATCTTTCCCAGAATCAGGGTCTTTTCAAATGAGTCAGTTCTTCTCATCAGGTGACCAGAATACTGGAGTTTCAGCTTCAGCATCAGTCCTCCCAAAGAATATTCAAGACTGATTTCCTTTAGGATGGACTGGTTGGATCTCCTTGCAGTCCAAGGGACTCTCAAGAGTCATCTCCAACACCACAGTTCAAAAGCATCAAGTCTTCGGCACTCAGCTTTCTTTATAGTCCAACTCTCACATCTATACATGACTACTGGAAAAACCAAAGCTTTGACTAGACGGACCTTTGTTGGCAAAGTAATGTCTCTGCTTTTTAGTAAGCTGTCTAGGTTGGTCATAACTTTTCTTCCAAGGAGCAAGCATCTTTTAATTTCATGGCTAATGTTTTAGTAAATTAAAACATTACAAGTTTCAGTCTTTACTCTTGTCAGTGGTAACACAAACGTTGTAAGTCATGAAAATTTAGAAACAAGACTATTTTCTATTGACTAGAGGAAATAATTCTCCAAAATACCAGCCATTAGATGATAAGATTTTAAAATAAATATTGTAAAAACAAGCTTAAAAAAAAGAAAATACAAGACTCTATTCCTCCATTGCTCCCATTCTTTAATTTTAAAATATATATATATATATATATATATTCTTACAAGTTAAATACTTGCTTCTTTTTAAAGTTATCTTTGAAAGAAGAATTAGAAGGTTAAGAAATAAGCACCCATCTAGTTAAAAGATATTGTAAATAGTCAGCTTTAATATCTAGGTAGAGTTATTCCAGCTAGAATAAAACAATACCTGGATGGTTTACCATCTTAACCGAGAAAATTGGAAGTTTGGAATGTGCAACATTCTAGAATGATCAATGAATTCTAATAAAAAATCTAAATTTATAAATTAGTGTAAAGACCACTCAGAGGTCTGTGTGGACGTCTGAGATGCCCCTGATGACCCCTATTCCCTGGTATTCTCACCTCTATGTAGCCCTTCCCACAGAGAAAGAGCCCCTCCCTCTTTCTCTATCTCTTTTTTCTCTTTCACTTTTACCACTCACTCAGGAGAAAGACAGCTACCATGGTTTTAGTAGCCCTATGGAGAGGCCCATGAGAGAAAAAAACTAAAGCCCCCTGCCAACAGCCATGTGGCAGTGGGGATCCTTGAAATTCAGCACTCAGAGGGCTGCTATCCCAGTCACCAGCCAAACCGTTATCTCAGAGAGATGCTCTGAGTCAGAATCACTCAGCGAAGATGCTTCCAAATTCTTAAATCCTAAAAACTGTTTGAGATAACACATGCTTATTGTTTTAAGCCTTAAGTTTGGAGGTCATTTGCTATATATGTGTGTGTGTTAATCCCTCAATTGTGTCTGACTCTAGGACCCCATGAACTGTAGCCTGCCGGGCTCCTCTGTCCATGGAATTTTCCTGGCAAGAATATAGGAATGGGTTACCATTTCCTCTTCTAGGGAATCTTCCTGACCCAGGGATCGAACCTGGGTCTTCTGCATTACAGGCAGATTCTTTGCCATTTGAGCAACCAAGGAAGCTTCCTACAATGTTTTGCACAGTGTTTTTCTTATTATTTGGGGGATAGCTTTGGTTGACCTAGAGGTAACCTTTGTAAGCTTAGTATCTTCTGTCTAGCATCTATGTTCCCTACACCAATCACCTCTTTCTTCTACTGCACTCCAGTGAAATAGCAGCTTATCATTTTTGGTTGAAGAGTTATTTCATGAATGGGAACCAAATCAGAAAAGTTTTCTTTATTGCTAAGATGTTTCCCATGCAAAGTATTAAACATTCCATTTGGAAACCAAAAAAGATTCAAAACTAATGTATTTCCAAAGGTGAGGGGTGACCTGTCCTAGGTACAGCTAACAATGAAATGAAACAAATTTTGGCCTGCTTTTTACTATCAACATGTGCTATAATTCCAAATAATGTCAGTAGTACAATATTCCTCTTCCCCAAAAAATATTTTGGTGATCTAAGTTCTAAAAAAGAAAAAAAAAAAAGACTGTAGTAATTAAGCTTGAACCTAGAAACTTAAGAAAAATTAACTTAGCCTTTTGTCTACAAAAAGTAATTCATAGAAGTCCCAACTATATAGTCAGCCCAAGACATATGTGATCTGCATTTGTTTTGAAAGTAAGTCCATAATTCTTTGTAATCATTCAAGTTCATTTCAAGTGGTTTTTTGTCTTTGTAGTACTACATATTTCTACTTTTAAGTAAAAGAGTCATAATAAACAATGATAACATGTGATTGCAAAGACAAATAGATTTGAATTACTTCATTATGTCATTCTATTTGAATTCTTGGGGTTTTCACTCATGTTTAATAGTTAAGAGAGTGAACTAGTACAAACTGCGAGATTTACTTTGGGAAGTATGAAAATTTTGATTCTCATATAAAATATTTTAGTGAATTTTAATACTTTAAAATTTATTTTTAAAAACTCATCATTTCTGAACCATGGAACACATCTACTACTTCACACCTATTAGGATAGCTATAATAATTTTAAAACATATAAAACTATAGTAACTAAAACAGTATGATATCAGATCAATCAAAACAGACACAGAGATCAATGAAACAGAGAGCTCAGAAGTAAACCCATCCATAAAGGTAAATTAATTTCCAACAAAGATGCCAAGAACACACAACAGCAAAAGGACAGTCTCTTCAATAAATGTAGGAAAACTGGATAGCCACATGCAAAAGAAAAACACCCAGAGCACATCTTACAACATACACAAACACTAACTTAAAATGGATTAATGACTTGAATGTAAGACCTGAAACCATAAAACTCCTAGAAGAAAACATAGATGGTCAGCTCTAGGCTACCAGCCTCAGTGACAAATTTGTGGATGAGATACCAAAAGCAAAGGCGACAAAAGTAAGCAAATGGAACTATAGTGATTTAAAAGTTTCTGCATGACAGTGAAAACTATCCATAGAATATTTGGAAACCATATATAATAAGGCATTAATATCCAAAATACATCAAGAACCCACACAACACAACAGCAAAAAGTCAAACAGCCCAGTTAAAAAATGTACAGGGACTCTAAACAAACACTTAAAGAACTCATGCAACATAATAACAAAAAGCCTAACAACCCAGTTTAAAAACTTACAGAGGATCTAAATAGACACTTCCAAAGAGAGATATATAGATGGAAACAAGTAAAGGAAAACATCCTCAAGTCACTAAATCACCAGGGACATGCAAGTCAAAACCACAATGGGATATCGCCTCACACCTGTTATAAAGGGTATTATCAAAAGACAAGAAATAGCATGTTGGTGAGATTATGGAGAAAAAGCAACCATTCTGCACTGCTGGTGGGAATGTTCATTGTTTATAGCCACTATGGAAAACAGTATGGAGGTTCCTCAAAAAAATTAAAATGTGACCCAGCCATTCCACTTCTGAATTTTTGTTTGAAGAAAATGAAAACACTAATTCAAATTAAGGCACCCACCCCCATGGTCACTGCAGCATCGCATACTATAGCCAAGATACAGAAACAACCTGAATGTCCATCAATGGATAAATAAATAAAATGTGGTATGGAATGGACTATTATTCAGTCAAAAATGAATAAAACGTTTTCATTTTTGACAGTATGGAGAAAGCCTGACAGCATTATGCTCAGTAAAATAAATCAGACAGAGAAAGATAAGTACTGTGTAACTTTTACTTATACGTGGAATTTTCAAAAGAGCTCACAGGTACAGAGAATATATCCGTGGCTGATCGAGACAAGGAATGGCAAGTGAGTGAAATGGGTGAAAGGGAGCAAAAGAAACAAACTTCCAGCTATAAAACAAGTAAGTCCTGGAGATGGAATGTACAGCATGGTGATTATAGTTAATAATATCATGTCATTGTATTGCATATTTGAAAGTTGCCAAGAGTAAATCTTAAAAGTTCTCATCAGAAGGAAAAAAGAAAACGGAAAATTGTAATTACATATGGTGATGAATGTTAACTGGATCATTATGGTGATCATTTTGCTATACATACAAATATCAAATAATTATGTTAAATGACTTGAACATAGCATTATACATCAATTATTCCTTAATTTTAAAAGTGTATTTATACATATTAAAAAAAAAAAAAAGGAAGAGACTCCAGAGAGCTCTCTCTCTGTGTACACAAAGAAGTCACATGAGCACACAGCAACCTAGAAGACAAGAGTCCTCAGAATAAATCCACCTTGCCAGAAACTGGATCTTGGACTTCCAGCCTCAAGAACTGTGAGAAATAAATTTTGTTTAAAAAACAAAAAGAGAACAAGGAGTGTTGACAGGGATGTGGGCAAAGTGGAATTCTTACACAGTGTGGTGGAAATGTAAAACGGTGCAGTTACTACTGAAAAAGAGTTTGACATTTCCTCAAAAAATTAAACAGAGTTACCACATGGCCCAACAAATCTAGTCCTAGGTATATACTCAAAAGAACTGAAAACATATGTTTATCCAAAAACTTGTACACACAGATATTCATAGTAGAACTATCCTTAATATCTCAAAAATTAGAAATAATCCAAAGCCCATCAACTGATGAGTCAATAAAGAAAATGGTATATCCATATAATGGAATATTATACACCCATAAAAAGGAATAAAATACCAATATTTGCTACAACATGGCTGAAACTTTGAAAACATTATGCTAAGTGAAAGAAGCCAGACATGAAGGGCCACATAATAGTGAATAGAATTTATATGAAATATTCAGAATAGCAAATCCATAGAGACATAGAGTAGATTGTTGGAGGACAAGGGAAAGGGCATGGGGAATGTCTATTACTTGGTGTGAGGTTTATTTAGGGGGATTGATGAAATGTTCTGCAATCTGACAGTAGTGACAGCTACATAACCTTGTGATTATTAAAAAAAAAAAAAAAGAATGTATGGCTTAACATGGTAGGTTTCACAGTATGTAAATTGTACCTCAGTTTAAAAAAAAAATCAAGAAAATGATGGTTATCATTGGTTACTACAGAAAATAATCTTATCTTGTAGAAGAATGGATAGTAAAAATGATCTACTCAGGGTGTCAAATAGATGAAATATGACATTGCTAATGTAGCAAAGTCATATTCTCCCAGCAGTAGACACAGTGAAGTGTCCTGAAATTTTCATGTTGATAACAGATTCACTATGACATCTTGATGAATGTTGTTTGAATGAATACATTAATGAACAGATTCCCCATACTTGCCCAATTGGGTGTGCAAAATCATCATCTTTACTCCTACTTTGAGGAAAGGGGCTCTAGCCTAGAGATGATCTTAGTAAATGATTCCTGTCCTGCTTGCTTACGATTATCTAGAGAATGTGAGGGAAGAGAGTTTAAAGATAGTACTTAGAAGTTAATTTGTCTAACATACTTATAGATACTGGTTCCAAAGGAAGAAGAGAGGTTTTTCCAAAAGGAATCTACTACAGTTTTATGCAGCCAATGAGAGCTTGGTATATAGGAATCAAATTCAGCAGTTAAACACAACTATTTGATTTCTTTAAAAACTTTCTATGATAAAAATTACACATACTTAACATAGGCTATAAATAGTGAAAGAGTGAAAAACACATGATTTAGCCAAATAATTTCCTTCTTACTCACAGAATTTCCTCATCTGAGAATGATACTCTAGTCAATAATTAGTTTATTACAATTCTACTTAAAAATTGGGGTGAATAACAGTAGATAATGCACTTGTGTTTTTTAGACGATATTGCCATTGTTATTTTATTTGATGCTCATTCTTGTAGTCCACAAACAAGGAATCAAAGTATAAATAGCAGATTTCTTTCCTGGAAAGAAGTTAGCTATCTTAAAACAAAGAAAGCTTTTGGAGGTGAAATGCAAAGAAGGAAAGTTGAGGAATGCCATAATTTTAGTAATGATTAATCCTCTGAACAACAGGGAAAAGAAACAAAAACGATGCTATGGATTTATATTTAAATTTTCATCTGTAGACAAAGATAAGAATAGTTACATCCTGATAGTTTCCTCTAAGTAACTATATAAAATAAAACTGATAAATAGGAAGCTATATTTAGCTTGTTGTTAATGAAATTTTCCATTTTTAGAAGTAAATTGATGAGGTCTACAGTTTACCTATTTCATTTGCAGTGGGAACGTATAGTTTCCATATCAATTTATAGAAGATATAGGACTGCTTTTCTAACAAACGGATAACCCAATGACTTCTATTCCTGCTTTCAAGCTTTTAAATTTTATATTTCCTACTTGCCTCCTTGCTTATTTTTTATTTTTTCAAACTAGGAAATTAATTTGAGGCCTTAAAAGTTCAAATAAAACCTTTCTTATGCCATACCTGATAATGACTTACTTTGCCATGGTACAGAATCATACACTTCTGCATTTTGCAATATATCCTTCATCTTCCACTGAAGAATTTTGGGTGTTTTTTTTTTTTTTTTCTTGTTTACCCTCTACTGCCACTTACATGCCGTTCTACCTCAGAAATGACTGCTATTTTTTGTGGTATGAAGGAGGAGAAAGGAGGGAAGGAAACACCAAAAAAAAGAGAGATTTAAGTCTGAAAAGAGTAGGAAACAATGCCAATTTGTGTATAAACAAAACTAAATCAAACACGTCAAACACTCACTAGAATATAGTCTGGGGAATATCTGACTTACCACACTGTTTTCCCCCCTGCAGAATCTGATGTTTCTGATTTGAAAAATGGAGACCGGGAAAGTGAAGCTGACACAGTGTCGGCCCTGCACACGGGTCGTCAGAGGCAGGAATAAGCTGCTACTAGCCAAGTGAGGCTGGCTTTCCCCACGACCCCCGCGCGTCTGCCAGCAGCTCCATGGGCCGCAGCTTCTCATCCACCAGGAAAGGATTCTCTTCAGGTGGGAGCTACAGAAAACCTCTCAGGTCTCACGGATCTAATTTAGACGGCATGCAACCACGGACCATTGAAAACGTGGTCATTGCCACTGAAAATCTAATCTTATATTTTATTCACTTTTAATTAAAGAACTGTATGTGACAAGTGGCTAATTTATGAGGCAGCGCAACCTTGGGTTATTCTGAGAAAGAAATGCAACATCCACATGACTTTGTAATCTCAGCAGCTTGGATGGTTAAGTGAGGCAGGTGCCTCACTTAACCATCCAAGCTGCTGAGATAAAGACTTTTTTACCCTTTTATTTACTCAGCAGACATGTCCCAAATGTAGCTTTTCAGTTCAGAGACTGAGAGCAGGAAACTGGTTTTCACCCTTTTGAGGCAAGGAGTGCCTATGACTTAACCTTGGTTAGTTTTCAGCTTTGGGTAGAAGGTTCCATCTTTCTGCCAAAGGAAACACAAGAGGCACATCCAGACACATTGAGTACAATGCAAGGCATTGCTTAAAAAAAAAAAAAAAAAAAAGGAAAAAAATCTGAATAAAATAATGAATACAATCGACACCATAAACTTTAGTTGACTTTGGATTATGTTTTGAATAAAAAGTAAAACAAAATGTTTTTCCTGTCCTACAATGCTATTTAATCAAATAATTCCTAAGCAAGTCTAGAAGTACCTCTCTGTTGACTTTTCGTGCTGGTTAGATAGTCCAAAATGTCAAGGCATCAAACCTTCTGCTTGGTAGATTTGCCACAGTGGGCATGCTCCTGAATAACTTTCTGAGCGATGCAGCAGAGAAAACACCTGGTTACATTCCCAAATTCACTCCAGCTCATCCCTCACTGCGAGCAAGGACTCTGATAATGGAATGTGTCTTCAAACAAATAGCAATACATCCAGATGGAGAGAACTGTGTTACAGAATCTAATGCCCGTGAACTTGTGACCATTTTGAAACATTTTAATGCCCGAGCCACAAAGAAGCTGATTACTTTGACAAAAAAGACAAGAACTAGTTTATAAGGAGACTTAAGTTTTCTCTTTTCATTTCATTTTTTGAAGCAAGAAGATAATATTATATTTTAAGCTATCATCAGCTGGTTAAGAAAGGTACCTTAAAAACAATGGAAAGCTGAAAAATATAAGACTATTTAAATGTGTAACTTAGAGTATTAGAAATTGGGTATATTTAGAGTTAATTTTTCTTCCCACATATTAATTCTTATTACTCTTTTCCTCTTTGTTAGAAAATAAATAAGACATTCAACCTGATATAGCAAAAATCTAAATTATCTATTTTTTAAATAACTGTTTTTTTAAGCCACCATTCCTAGTTAGAGAAATTTCACTATCTGAATCTTCTTTCCTTTTCATTTTTGAGTGATGCCAAACACTTTCAATTCATTTTGGCTTTCAGGATGACCTTGAAGAAAAGTCTTTTTCAGTGGAATAACACATAAAACATCTTCAGGTATAAAATGGAGAGAAGTAACAAGTAGGCTGTGGTAAGGATTAAAGGAGATGATATATGCCAAATAACTTAGAAAACTTAGCCTGGACACATAGGAGACTCTAGTGTGCTGGAACTGCTAAACTCAAGGCATTGTCTTAAAACTGAGACAGAGACTGAGGGAGAGAGAGAGAGAGACAGTAAACTACCCTGAATTTCATCCTTTCCAAAAGACAGAAGTGGAAATATATATGATATATTTATACACATAATTATAAATTTCATACATTCCTACACTAATAAATATTATGCAATATGTATAGGTAATATATATGATTCATTTATATATATGTGTGTGTGTGTATATATATAACCAGTTTTAATTCTAAACAGTATCTATTAATTTTCTTTGTAGAACACCTGCATCAATGGGATTGGCAAAAGGAAGGAAATATCCAGAGAACTCAGGAGAAGCCAAGGGTGAGGCAGAAACAGAGAAGGGGTCAGTGTCAGCAGACCCCGCTTTCAGGCAGGGTTCCCTGCACCCGTGTTAAGGGTCGGGCCTGCCGACAGCCGGTGCCGCAGAAGAGGTCACGAACAAGAGGGCGCTCAACACTTAAACGCCACACGTCTTAAGGAAAATGGTTGGGAGAAATGTCATCGACTAGCCAATACGTTCTACTAATTCAGGAAGAAATAATATTTTAAAGTAAGTAAGAAGCGAAGAGGGGGGATGGTCAGTGAATACATTTTATTTTATTTTATTTTTTCCAGTTGATCAGCACAGAGCAGAAAGGAAAACACAGGATGAGAGACAGGATGTTAACCTGGAGGGGTGGAAGTCGAGAGCTGGATTAACTCTAGTTTTAATCCATATATTCATCGACTGTCTACAGAGAAAGGCTTATCATGTTTCAGCCCACTCAGAGTACTAACTGAATAGGGGAGTACAATTTGAAAAGAGGACCTCAGTGAACAACACAAAATAATTAAAAATGCCTCCATGCGCAGTGCTGATTTTAAATAAAATCACGTATAAAAATACTGTATAAAGTGCAGGAGCAGATTCCAGGCATCAGGGTACTAGTTGGCTGGTTTCCCTCACTACAATCTGAAATCACTTTCAAGATGAATTTTTATCAAAAGTGACATCAAAACTCCTACAAAAGGAAATAGCAGTGTGTGTGTGGGCATACACACAGTCCTTAGAAACTGAATCTAAGACAGAGAGTATGTTGATGACAAAGATACATGCACCAGCCTTTGAACTCATTTGCTCACATCTTTACCTTTCCTGCTGAGCTCTGAAGTAAGCAAACCATTCCTAGTTAATTTAGGATGTGTCTGTCATCAAAACAAATCTAAAATGCAAGCAGCAGTGACTTTATTAGCACTTACTGATCCCAGGGGTGATAAATACGCTTGTTTACTTAATATGTGCAAGCGAAACTGTTGGCAAAAGAACGGCTCAGACTGCTAAGTAGATAAAATTCACATCACGATATAATCCTAGTAATTGTCAGAATCTATGCCAGCAGTGGTCACCTTCTGTGGCGTCAAGGGCCACATTATCAACCTGTGAGACACCTCAGGGTCATTGATAATCGCCATTAGTTGGCATATATTAATATATGCTTTGCCTCTAAGTGCTTCAAAACTTTAGTTTCCCAAATATCCAGTAAGTGCTCTATGTCACTGTGTGAATGTGCCTAACATACCAGAATATGTCCTTCTGTCCTGGGCTTTCAGACCTTCAGAAGAGCGGCCACACACACTTGTGCAGATGGGCAGGATGGGTTTTACGACGTTTCCCTGTGGGACACGACGGGTTGGAAGCTTTCATCTTTCATCTCTTTTCCTTTTATTTTCTCTACAATGTACTTTCTAACCACGTGCTGGTGTTGGAGTAAAGATAAAATCCCTGCGATCCTGTCCATTGGGATGCTGGGTCACCCTCGCTACGGTGTTTGTTGGCATTCCTATGTCTGAAGGCCTCGGTGCTGTCTGCACCTCTGCAGAGCAGCAAAACCAGCTAAATGTGGATGTACATGCTACACCCCTCCTCCTTCTGGCAAGAGAAGATGGTTTTCTGTAAATAGGAAGAAAAAGATAAGCACAGAGCATAAGAAACTGCCAGCACCTTTCACCCAAGGAAATGACATGGGCAGAAGGGAAGATGGGTGGGCAGGCAGTGACACGAGCCAGATGAAACTTGCAGAATTGGCTGGCAAGAGACCGCTTCTCTTGTGGTATCAATCCCCCGGGGCAAAAAGTAATGGTTTCCAAATGGTACAAAGGGTGAGATGCTCTCAGGTCCTGTGATTTGCACGGGCAAAAGAAGACATTAATTACTCTAGTTCCTGAGGATTTTAAACCTTGCCAGCACTTCCCATAGGGCAGAGTTTGACACACACCCACGTGTACCCACATGCTCACACCAAACCTGTTTTCCATGCCCAAAATGAAAATGTGGATGTTCTATCATGTCAATGCATAGTCTTCTAAAAAGAAAAAAAAAAAAAAGCTAAGTAAATAAAGTTCTCCTGTTTCATAGAAGCAATGCCAAATTCTCTCCCCAAATGGCTGCATCTCCAACAAAACAGTAAAGGAGGTGTAAATAAAAGAGGACATTGCTTTTCAAAATAGACTATTTCATCAAGAGTCTCAAAGAAGAGATCACCACAGCCCTTGTCGAAATCATAACTGCATCCCAAACACCACTGACTGACTCTCTACCTTGAACCCTTCAAACAGTGAATTGAAACGTTTGAGACTCATGAGGCTGCACTATAAAGGACAAGGGGAGTGGGGATTTACTTCCCATTTACTTCAGATGGGATCGCCCTCAGGACTGAAGCTACATCCTTCAGGAAGACTTCGCCTTGATTTGGAAAATGCTGGCTATCATCAAGGTTCAGTGCTTCCAACCAAGAACAGTCAGTAATAGTTCCAGTCACAAGCTCACTCGACTTAAGAAGTTGAGTTCAAATTAGCAGTTGTCCAGATGGTGATTCTAGAAAGACAGCTTAGCCTTTAGGTCAACTAGTATTCCTTCCATTTTGGTGCAATATAAAATGATATCAGTCAATTCCTGGGAGACTGAGTTTGGGTAGGAATATCCCTCAGTGAAATCGCTACAAAAATTAAAAGGTATTCTTTGGGGAGTGGTTTCAGTGTCCTCTGGGGAAAAAAGCCATTGACTGATCCTTCACCAAGGTTTTATTCCAAGGGTCCTGATTGTGGGGCTAAATAAAGACAAAGGACAGGAGAACAACAGCTTCTGTGCATTAAAGACCATTGTCCAGTTAAGTGGACATTGTCCAGATTCACTCCATGGAGCCGATTCCCAGGGGAGATGGTGCCAAACCATTGAGAATATTCAAGCTACTGCTCAAATACTGAATCAAATTTCTACAAGACATGCAATCTATTTCTTCAACTTTTGGATCCTTCTTTTAAATTTTTTAAATTATTATCTTATTGTAGCAAGAACAGAAGTTCTATTCTCTTAACAAATTTTAAGTGTGCAATGCATTATTTGCCTGTGGGATCCTTAATTCTTCAGTCGCAAATGCAATATGATGATGACAAAAAAGGCCTTAGAGGCTGATCCCTAATGACCCCTGTCTGTACCTTGGGACATACCAGGAAAGACAGATGGCAGGTAATGGGGAGTATGCTTTGCTGATCTTCTTCAGTCATTCTCAGGCAATACACCTTGGCTACTTAAAGTAATGTGCTTCATTGTGACTTTTCTTCTTCCTGTAATCAATTATATAATTTCTGACAACCCCTAAACACACTAGAAGATAAGCACTGTGGAGGGTGATGCTCAGGCGATGGGAAGCAAGGTGAACCTCGAGGTATCCAGAACACATGCTTAGGATTCAACCAATTCTCTAGGTTGAGCAAATGAAATGGGAGAGAGAACTCATTTTTGCAAGAAGAAACAGCCTGACAGCAAAGTCTAGAACTGACCATTTTAAATCTTGATGTTTCCCGAGCTCTAAGATTGATTTCATTTTGATCGACCCTGGAATGTGTGTGGAAGAGAAAGAAATTTTGTAAAGGGCCATGATCAGTTTTACGTTTCAAAGGAAATATTATAAAAACATCAACTCATCTCTTTTTGCAATCCTGAAACAAAACCTCAACTATGTTCCTGTAATAGGAAAATGGGCAACATACTGTTTTATAATGCAGCTAAAACTGGCTCCAGAGCAAGATTAAACCCAGCAAAGTTTCATAAAAACTCCTCAGCTGTTGATGTTCTTTTTTATGTTTTTACTACATCTTTCTCCTCACCATTCTCACAGACATAAACTTCATTTTGAACGTGTTCCCAACTATAGCAGTATTGAATGCTCTTTATATTTTTTAAAATGTCAAAGCACAAGCAAAGAATCTATTGAGATAGTTTTCAATGGTCATTTTAGGAATTCCATGAAAAAATCCCTCAGTTGTAATTCAACAAATTAAACCAAGAAAGAAAAAAATGCTTTACCACATTTGGCATGGTGTCAATGACTTGTGATAAAAACATTGATGATTTTATTTTAACTTCTTTATATCTTTCTTTGTAAAGAATATAATCTGACCTTCACATATCATGACTCCACACAAAGAGAGGAGAAACATGATAACACTTTTTAAGCAGATTTTTATGATGAAGGGGAAAATTTGTGTATCAGGGAAGTGAGTCAAAAAGAAAATCACAATTCTAATGATAAACTGCAATTCTCTCCACTTTTGAATGTCCTTTTTTTTTTTTAAATTCTGGAGCTCTCATTTCCTTTAAGATTCTTCCTTTGTCTTTGATACATTAGTCCAGGAAATACATCTTTACACATCCAGTTTTGAAGATCAAGACAAACTGTACCGCCAACTGTTGTTTCCCTTCTCTCTAAGAAACTAAAAAATCCACTGTGGAGAGCCATTCTGTACTTTTTTTTTTCCAAATAAAAAAAAAAAAATGTGTTTTTATCTCTGCATAAAATATATGTACATCTTGGTGATTTACCCTTTTTAAGCATCTTCTTTATGAGACCCAACCAAAACGTATAATCCTGCTTAAAGTTAAGAAAGCAACTCTACAAGTTTCCTGTATCTCTTCCAGTCTTCTGATGGCAAAGTCCTATCATTTAAATGTCATTAAGAATTTTCCTTAAACCCTGAGTGCTTTGGGGATGTTACCTGGGGCAATTAGTGATGAGAAAGGTGTTCTACTTAAAAAAAAAAAAAAAAAAAAAACTTGTATTGGAGTATAATAGGTGATGGGCTTCCCTGGTGGCTGAGACAGTAAAGAATCTGCCTGCAACGCAGGACACCCAGGTTCAATCACTGGGTTGGGGAGATCCCCTGCAGAAGGGAATGGCAACCTACTCCAGTATTCTTGCCCGAAAAATTCTATGTACAGACGAGCCTCACAGGCTACAGTCTATGGGACTGCAAAGAGTCGGACATGACTGAGCAACTAACACACACACACACGCCAACACACACATAATTGGAGACACAGGTTCGATTTCTGGGTCAGGAAGATCCCCTGGAGGAGGAAATGGCAACCCACTCCAGTTTTCTTGCCTGGAAAATCCCATGGACAGAGGAGCCTGGTGGGCTATAGACCATGGGGTCACAGAGAGCTGGACATGACCGAGAGACTGAGCTTGCATGCATAATTACCTTACAATGATGTGTTAATTTCTACTGCACAACAAAGTGAATCAGCTATATGCATACACATATTCCTTCCCTCTTCAGCATCCTTCCTCCTCGTCCCGCCCATCCAGGTCATCACAGAGCACCAAGCTGAGCTCAGGAAGAATATTTTAGAATGAAGGCCAGAGTACAACCCAGAGAGAAGAAGCAAAGTCTGCATAGGTTATGGTAGAGCTGCATGAATTCTTTGGTTCCAATGAAGATAATTAGACTCATTTTAAGCAGAAAGGAAATTGCTTCGAAGAATCTAGCAGAGCTCACAGAGAAAGCTGAAGAAGTGAGACTGGCAAAACAGGAAGCAGAGAATCTCCAGGAAAATTGGTCGCATTTCAAGGTATAGCTGCGGGATGACTCAGCTTTAAACACATCCAGCCTCCTGTCATTCTTTCAAGATTCACGTTCAGGAAGAAACTTCAGACTGGGTTACTCTGGGTCGTGTGCCTTCCTTTTTGTGAGGCAAACCAAAGCATATTAATTGACGGTACCGTCAGGCAGAAGCTACAGAAGAAGGAAACAGAAGAAAATTGATGTAAACATCAAAGGGACAAGCAGAGAAAGGAAAAAGAACGCTAAGAGTGTGCCGGGTTGTATTCATGTCTTCTTGCTCTGCGACACCTCACCACAAATACAGTGGCACAGAAAAACACACTCTTCATGCCTCAGTTCCCAAGGGTCAGGAAACTGGCCATGTTGCTCAGAGTCTCATGACTCTCCATCAAGGTGTCGGCCAAACTGGGTTTCTCTCTGGAGCTTGGAGATCTCCTCTAAGCCTGCATGGCTGTTGGCAGAGTCCAATTTGCTGGTGTTGCAGGACTGACTGTGGTCTGTCCCTACCCTCTTCCTGGCGGCTGACCGAGGTCTACTCTCATCTCCCGAGGCTGCCCCTTCCCTTCCAGGCTGCACTGTCTCAGCATGGCAGCTTCACGGTCTGC
The DNA here is from genome assembly GCF_910594005.1 of Cervus elaphus. Classification (NCBI taxonomy): domain Eukaryota; kingdom Metazoa; phylum Chordata; class Mammalia; order Artiodactyla; family Cervidae; genus Cervus; species Cervus elaphus. The sequence goes on along the minus strand of NC_057837.1, from coordinate 8,538,887 downwards.
AGAAGTCTCTCCTCTAGTCCACTAGTGTTAGTCACTCAGTCGTGTCCAATTCTTTGTGACCCCATGGACTGTAGCCCACCAGGCTCTTCTGTACATGGAATTCTCCAGACAAGAATACTAGAGTGGGTTGCCATTTCCTTCTAGTCCACTAAGGTCTGCAGAAATCTCTCCTCTAGTCCGCTAAGAGGCAGTCTTCTATTGACATAATGCAACCTAAGCAAGGGAATGACACCGATCACCTTGGCCATAATCAGCTGGCAAGTCACAGGTCCTGCCTTCACTCAAGGAGAAGGGATTATTCAAGGGTCTGACTCATTGTGGGTCACTTCCATCTGTGCTCACCAAATGAGGGAAATGATCTTCAAATGGGATCACCCACATACATGTACACAATCACACAGACATTCATCTCAAGACTAAACAACTAGTATCTATCCACAAGTTTTCAACTCTACTCCCAGGGAACCTTTCTTTGCATGGCAGAAACAAGCAAAACCCATAAAGCAATGACAAACAAGTGCCAAGTTGTGTTGGAAGCTTTTTGAGTCTGGTGCAGATTAGATACACAATCCTATCGTACCCTGGTTAAATGTGCCATGGAGTGCCTGGCAGAAAACAAAAGCAATCGCTTTGCAAATAGTTGAGCTTCTAAATGCTGACATTATGTCATTTGTTTTGACACCTCAGAAGCACTGACATTTCATCATATTTAAAGTGTACTGAAAAGTTAAACATGCTCCCTCATTCAACATGCTTTTGAGGAGCAAAGGAAGCATGTTATTTGTAAACATCACAAACCATATGACAAAAATGTGGGTTAAACTGATAGACAAGCAAGTGTCAGATCAGCTACATATGGCATGGCTACAGTATCAGCGCTATTTCCCCCTCTCATTCATCATTCCAAGGCAACTCTGATGTAGTCAAAAAAGCACAGGGAGGTAAAAACGGTGCAGCCTCTGTGAAAAACAGTACGGCAGTTTCTCAGGAAATTAAAAATGGCATTACCATATGGTCCAGCAATTCCATTTCAGGGTATATATCCAAAAGACTTGAAAGCAGGAATTTTATTGGCACACCCATGTTCATAACAGCATTATTCATAATGGCCAAAAGGCAGACAACCCAAGTGTCCATCAGCAGATGGATGACTGAGCAAACGGTGGTATATACATACATACAATGGGATACTATTTAGTCCGAAAAAAGTAAGGAAATGCTGACATATGCTACAACATGGATGGCCATTGAGGATGTTATGGTAAATGAAATAATCTAGTCACGAAAGAACAACTTTGTATGATTCCTGGTATATGAGGTACCAGGAATCTCATAGATTCAAAAAGTAGAATGGTGGTTGCCAGAGGCTGGAGGCCAGTGGAGAGGTGTGGCTAGGGGGCTGGGGTTTACTGGATACAGAGTTTCAGTTTGGGAGGATGGAATATGGTATGGATGTTGATGGTGATGATGTTTGTACAAGGAGGTGAATATACTGAATCCTGCATAACTATACATTAAAAAAAAAAAGGTTAAAATGATGAATTCTGTGCTACATGTATTTTATCACAATGCTATTTTTTAAAAAAGGGCACAGAGTTTGAGGTCAAGTATACTGGGTTCTGCTGTGGATTTTGCTACCTCTCAGTTCTACAAACTTCCTTCTTCGCTTCCTCATCAGTAAAGTGAGAATCAGACTTGACCATCCTTCCCCACGGTTGACTGAGAAACTTCAATCTGAAGTTTGGAAAAGACGTCAAGCTGATCCAGTAAGAAAGCCCCCTAGATGGCATGTCCCAGAGGATCAAGGTTTCCTGTTGACAATTCAGTGTTGTTGACAGAGAAACTGGGCATATATGTTCAATGAAAATTCTTTAAAAAAAAATGCTATTCAATGGTAAATTTTGTTTTTGTTCATACTCCTATTATAATTTCAGGTGTACTATTTAAACCAGAAGACTTACTCATTTCAAGGTCTGATTTTCATCTGGATTTCTCATCCCTCATTATCTAAGCCATTCCTAACAAGCCCATCCAGTGGCTTACTTTCGTTGTCTAAGACCCTCAGCACTTTATGTCTAAGAGCAATTCCCTACTCTTATGCTTCTGAATACTCTTCACATGGACTAGAGAGTGATTAAGAAGATACACATATTCAATTCAGAGGTGAGAGAAATCCCACCAGCCTCTCTGGTAGTGTCTCCTGTGTTAACATTTGCCTCTGACTCTGCCCCTGACACAGAACTCTTCAAACCCTTGTAAAACTCTAAGTAATAAGAGCACCGGAAGCATCCTTTTTGCTAATGAGGTGACTCTGGGTGGGTCCTATATGGCTTCACGATGCGGGCTGCTCACCCAAAAGACCAAGCCATGAATGAAAGCTTGGGATTCTCAACCCTACCCCCCATTCTCCAGAGAGGGGAGAGGGGCTAGGAAAGAAGTTGTCAGTCTGTCAAGTCTATGCGAGGAAGCCTCCATAAAAGTCCCAGTAGTAGGGGGTTTGGAGAGCCTCCAAGTGGGCAAACACAGTATGTCAGGAGGGTAACCCACCTCAGCCCCACAGGGACAGAAATGCCTGTGCTCAGGACCCTCTCAGGCTTCGCCATATGTATCCCTTCATCTGCATCCTTTAGCATACCCTTTCCTAAACTGGCAGACCTGTTTCCCTGAGTTGTGGAAGATGCTCTAGCAATCACCAGACCTGAGGAAGAGGTCATGGGAACTTCCAGGCTGTAAGCAGATTAGACATAAGGGATAAGTAGCCAGAGACCTGCTACTTAAGACTGGCATCTGAAGTGGTGGGGTGTGTGACACGAGATGGAAACTCTAACCTATGGGATCTGACACCATCTCCAGGTCATGCTGGGACTGAGTTACTTCTAGGGCATCCAGCTGGTGTCACAGAGAATTGCCCAGGGAAAAAACCCCACGCATTTTGTGCCCAGAAGTGTCCAGAGTGAGGAATAAAGGAAACTCAAGGGGAAGAAACACACAGTAGGGGAAGAACTAGGCTTTCCCTACAGAGAAAGGAAAAAGCTGAGTTTCTTTCAGTTACAAGTAGTGACGAAGCCATTGTCTCAGCCACAAAACTCTTTCATCAAATTGTAAAACGTAGTAAAAGACACACTAGATAGGTGTTAAAAGTATCTGGAACATGGCCAAATACAAAGTCAGCCAAGCGACTTTGGGAAAGTTAGTTTACTACTGTAGGACTCAACTTTTCTGCTGAATACTGGGTACAATGGCATCCACTCCCGAGGATTATTGGGAGGATTAGGTGAGCAATGCAGAGGGCTGAGCAGAGTGCTCCACACAGTGAGCTCTCCATGAATGGAGGCTGTTATTAGAGAAATGAGAAACACTGATGAGAAAGTCGATGAAGACTGATTGCTGGTGCCTGCAGTCCTCTCAGGATCAAGGAGGTGAATTTTCCTCTCAAATCCAACAGAAAACTGCTGCACAGCCCCTGGCGGGGGTGATGGAGGCCTCTCGCTTGCCCGCTCAGACACGCAGCCCCCTCATAGAAGGGAAAGTCGGCCGCGTTTCAGGAGCTCATATTTCCTTCTGTTGCATATCCTTCACGAAGGGCAAGAATTCTGACACCAGGTTACTGTCTCCTTGGGCTTTCCTCAAAAGACATGAAAACATCCCATCAGCCCCACACAACTTCCTTTGAAGATCATGGAATCAGGTCACACAAAGTCTGTGTCTTTGCCTTATTTCTAAATTTCTTCTTATCGCTTCCCCACTTCACACTCGCTCACCCCTCAACCAGCTTCTGGCTTGGGGCTGCCTCAAGTATTAAAACAGATGCATCCAATTGTACGGCAGTGATTTGTTTCCGCCTCTTCTCCCTGGCACAGGTCTTTCTTCATCTTGGCATCCCCAGCTCCAGTGCAGGACACCCAGCAGGCTCTGGACAAAGGTTAATGGAGTCGTGAATGGAGTAACAAAGGGGGAAACGATCCTTGTAGTCCATTTCTTTATCTCAAAGAACACACAGATCATCACAAGTCCTTGCTCCTCTCTTTATGAATACCACTTCACCAGGGTGTCAGCACAGTAAGCCTGGGGCATACAAATTATTCCCCGGAAGTCAATTAGATGATAGCAGATGGAGACAGCACTTATTTTCTCAGGCCGCTAGAATACCATTTTGCAATTTTCCATACTCTGAGTTCTTTGGAACGAGAATCACATCCAAGTCTAAGGCTTAATCACCATTGTGTTCCCACCACATTCTGAACACGGAGTATTTCAGCCCCCGGTAAACATCATCTCAACAACTGTGCTTCTTGCCCCTCTGCCCTCCAGTCCTCCAAAGGCAAAACACCTCTCAGAGAACAGGAAGAGTTTGCCTTTGTGAGAACGATTATCCTCGCTGAGTTCTTTTTTGAAATTTTGGTCTATGTAACTGAAACAGCTGGTCCTTTTTTTTTTTTTCCCCCGCATGATTGGGTATGCCAATCTTTCCCTCGAATGAGGTCAATGGCAAACTTTCTGAGTGTGCTTCCAGCAGGTGATTGCGCATGTACATATGCAAATATCCAGCCATTGCAGGCTTGGGGCATTTTGTACTCCAGTTTACTTTCTTAAAATTCATAATCTTTGTTCAACTGCTTTTCATAATCCCTTGCCTTGACGTTGCAAATTCTGCCATTTATTTCACAGTCTCTGCCTCTTCCAAGAGACATATCTTATTTTGTCTGCAATTGTCTGCCCTTCCTTGGGCTCATGCAGGGGGCGGAGGCCTACCGTCTCCTCCTCCCTGTTCCACATTAAGCACTGTCAGCAACCCTTTAAAAATAACTGACTGGACAATCCATATCCTGTCAAGTTGTTTTCCCAATAGATGCCTAGGTAATTAAAATCAGCTAGTGTATTCAGTTTTTCAGTCCTTCAATGATTCTTCTAGTTGTTAGGGCAACATTTCATTGACCTTCATTAAAGTGGCAGAAGACTCAGATCACAGAGTTCCTCCATGTGAAAATCCTGGAATCCATCTTTTTCACTTTTTTTGAATCCTAGTATGATCTAGCCAGCAAACATTTTCGGTAGAGGGCCAGAGAGTAAATATGTTAGACTTTGTGGCCCAGAAGGTCTCAGATGCAACTACTCAACACTGCTGTTGCCACAAGAAAACAGCCACAGACAAGATGCAAATAAAAAGGTGTGGCTGTATGCCAGTCAAATGGATCTGCAAAAGCGGGTGGTGGGATGAACCTGGCCCACAGGCTGTGGTCTGCTGCTTCCTGATCTATGCAATCACCGTGCAGATCTGGACTGTAGAGCAGAGAAGCCTGGGATGAAACATGGGCTTGGTCAGTGAGTAACCTCAGGTTAATTATTTAACCTCCCTGACCCTGCTTTCTCCTCTGCACAGCCTATCTTAAGGGACACAAAGGAGACGGTAGGGGGAAAAAAAGCCAAATCATGGTGGGACTATCACTCTTCTGAGGGAGTCTTTGGTGCTGTGAAATGTGTTTACCTAGTGGGTTACATCATTCGAATTGTGCTTCAAATTTTTTTTTTTTTTGGTTTGGTTCAAACACAGGTAATAAATTTGAGAAAGGATACTCCTCATTAGGATGGCATGCTGGAAACAGTGAAAAGTGATGAAGTTCTAAACTAGGAAAATGGCGGTAAAAATGGAAAAGCAGTTGATTCAAGGAATATCTAGAAGGAAACTGGCAGTAAAATAAGGCTTAGTCAGAGAGGCTCTTACCGGGTACAGACCAAGGCCATCTGTATGAACAGCCTGCGATGCAGCAGGTAAAAAGAAAATGCACAATGTACTTAAATGTTTGTAACTGGCCCAAATTAAAGCTCTGAGAAGTAACACCCACCACTGTGCTTCCCAAGTTATTAAGTTCTATATAGCTATACTCACTCTATCAAGGTTTGCCAAAGCATGGGAGAATATAACAACAAAAAACAGCTGAAGCCATCCTTGATCCAAGCCAGGCATTATCACATTTTTTTTTTTTTTTACCTAAATTCTGAGAGTTCAGTAATGTCACATCACTTTTCAGATGGGCATAAACAAGCACAGGAAATAGCTAACTTGCTCAAGCATCACAGAGCTAAGAAGTAGGGAGGCAGCGATTCAGTCTCAAGAAAGTCTGGGTCCAAAGCCTGTCTTCTTTTTGTTTTGTTTTATCTGTGTATCACTTATACTATTATTTTTTATTGCATTACAGTTGATGTACAATATTATATAAGCTACAAGTGTATAATACAGCAATGTACAGTTTTTAAAGTTTATATTTCATTTGTAGTTATTAATATTATAATACAGGGAATTTCCTATATTCCCTGTGTTGTACAACATATCCTTGTAGCTTATTTTATGCATTATAGCTTTTACCTTTTGGAGAAGGAAATGGCAACCCACTCCAGTATTCTTATCTGGAGAATCCCATGGACAGAGGAACCTGGCAGGCTACAGTTCATGGGATCGCAAGAGCTGGACACGACTTAGCGCCATCTTTCTTTCTTTCTTAGCTTGCACCTTTTAATCCTTTACACCTATACTGTCCCTTCCTTCATCCCCCTTCCACTGGTACCCACGAGCCTGTTCTCTGTATTTGTGAGTCTGTTTCTTTTTTGGTACATTAACTGGTTTGTTGTATTTTTTTTGTAGGTTCCACATATAAGTGATATCATACAGTATTTATCTTTCTCTATCTGACTTACTTCGCTTGCATAATACCCTCCAAGTCCATCCATGTTATTGCAAATGCCCTCTGCTGCTTTCTAGGATATTGTTGACTTAAAAAGTTTATTTTCAAGAGGCCACAGGACATACCTGCTTACTTCAGTGCTGTTTCTGAAATCCCGCCAGTTGAACCAGGATACCAATTAGTCCCATGACTTTAGTCAATGTATTATTGTCTGCCAACCTCTGTTTGTCCATTTGGGGCTCTTTAGCTATTACAAGCAGTAAAACTCCCATATGTACATAATATTAAAAACTGAACTTCTTGTAAATAGTAGGAAAATCAAGGTTAGCCAATTCAATGTATTCTGTTGTTTCATCAACCCAGAAAATGGAAAAGAGGAGGTAAAAAATAGGTTAGGAAGTAACAATTATCTCTTTCAGTAGAGTAAAAGTGTCATAAGTCAGAGGGAAAGAACAGTCTCTGAAAGCCCTGAGTCGGATGAGCAGTATACACTATTCAGCCTCACTGTTGTAATCACAATTCTGATTTGAAAAAAAAAATGATCGGAATGATAATTAAGGGCAGGTTGCATGTTTATGAAATCATGAATCATAAAGAATTGTGCATTACTGCAAGGTTTTGACAATGAAAATTAAAGATTTAAAACTCTTGAGGTTTTCCTAATATCCTTTTGCAAAACCACTTTTACCTAAATTAAAAAAGCTTGACAGCAAACGGTTGTTGTCTTTTTTCAACAATCAATTGGTTACATGTCAGATCAACTTTCTAGAACTAAATTACATTTTGAAAAACAGAATTACATCTTTTGTGGTTTGCTTTAAAAAGGTCCAGAAATATAATTCATTTCATATGTGTGTTTGTTTTTAATGTCATAAAGCAGGGAGGAGGTCAGAAAGGCTAGAGGTCAGAAGGAGAACTATTCATAGTTTATGGTTTCATAAAATGCTGATGTGAGGATTCAAATCCAAGGAAAGCTTTAGGTTATAACACTTGTTTAAAAACAAAAACTAAAAAATCTTAAATGTTATGAATGAGAGCAATCTAAATGTATATATGTACATAAAAGAATGCATATAAGTGTGTAAAATCATATATTTCATAGTCATTCCATAAGTCATGCATTATTGGTACATAATATGTACATATATTTACCATATGATCATGCTTCCCTGATGGCTTAGTCGGTAAAGAAACTACCTGCAATGCAGGAGACCTGGGCTCAATCCCTGGGTTGGGAAGATCGCCTGAAGAAGAGAATGGCAACCCACTCCAGTATTCTTACCTGGAAAATTCCATGGACAGAGAAGCATGGTGGGCTACAGTCCATGGGGTCGCAAAGACTCAGACATGATTGAGTGACTAACACACATTTAATGTGTATGCATATATGTATATACATATATGTACACACATATATAATGTATTTCATATAAATTATTTCAGTGGTTAAATGTTTAGTGGTATTGCTATACCAAACATCTATGGCCCAAAGGGCACTTAAAATATGTTCAACATTGCTAATTACTAGAGAAATGCAAATCAAAACTATAGTGGGGTTTCATTTCACATAGGTGGAATGGCCATCATCAAAAAATCTACAAACAATAAATTCTGGAGAGGGTGTGGAGAAAAGGGAACCCTCCTACATTATTGGAAGGGATGTAAATTGGTACAGCCACTATGGAGAACAGTATGGAGGTTCCTTACAAAACTAAAAACAGAGTTACAATATGATCCAGCAATCACACTCCTGGGCATATATCTGGAAAAAAACATCACTTGAAAACCTACATGCACCCCAGTGTTCACTGAAGCACTATTTACAATAGCCAAGACAGGGAACCAACCTCAGTATCCACAGAGAGGTGAATGGATAAAGAAGATGTGCTATATTTACATAACGGGATAGTACTCAACTGACAGTGGAAACAGTGTCAGACTTTATTTATTGGGGCTCCAAAATCACTGCAGATGGTGACTGCAGCCATGAAATGAAAAGACGCTTACTCCTTGGAAGGAAAGTTATGACCAACCTGGATAGCATATTTAAAAGCAGAGACATTACTTTGCCAACAAAGGTCTGTTTAGTCAAGGCTATGGTTTTTCCAGTGGTCATGTATGGATGTGAGAGTTGGACTGTGAGGAAAGCTGAACGCCGAAGAATTGATGCATTTGAACTGTGGTGTTGGAGAAGACTCTTGAGAGTCCCTTGGACTGCAAGGAGATCCAACCAGTCCATCCTGAAGGAGATCAGTCCTGAATATTCATTGGAAGGACTGCTGTTGAAGCTGAAGCTCCAATACTTTGGCCACCTGATGCGAAGAGCTGACTCATTTGAAAAGACCCTAATGCTAGGAAGGATTGGGGGCAGGAGGAGAAGGGGACGACAGAGGATGAGATGGTTGGATGGCATCACCGACTCGATGGACATGGGTTTGGGTTGGCTCCGGGAGTTGGTGATGGACAGGGAGGCCTGGCGTGCTGTGATTCATGGGGTCGCAAAGAGTCGGACATGACTGAGCAACTGGACTGAACTGAACTGATAGCTACTGCTGCTAAGCCGCTTCAGTCGTGTCTGACTCTGTGCGACCCCACAGACAGCAGTCCGCCAGGCTCCCCCATCCCTGGGATTCTCCAGGCAAGAACACTGGAGTGGGTTGCCATTTCCTTCTCCAACGGCATGAAAGTGAAAAGTGAAAGTGAAGTCACTCAGTCGTGTCCGACTCTTAGTGACCCCATGGACTGCAGCCTACCAGGCTCCTCCGTCCATGGGATTTTCCAGGCAAGAATACTGGAGTGGGGTGCCATTGAATGAAATATATTAAGTGAAGTAAGCTAGATAAAGACAAATATCATATGATATTGCTTATATGTGGAATCTAAAAGGTAATTGTACAAATGAACTTATTTACAAAGCAGAAATAGACTTATAGGCACAGAGAACAAACTTACGGTTACCAAAGGGAAAAGGTAGCAGGAAGGTTTAAATTAGGGGTTTGGGACTCCATATACACACTAGTATATATAAAACAGAGAACCAAAGTGGACCTACTTGTTGGTTGTTGTACAGTATAGGAAACTATACTCAATATTTTATATAAAAGTAAAATGGAAAAAAAATCTAAAAAAGAATATATATCTATACACATATACACACACACACATACACACACACACACACACACACACACATATATATATATATATGTATAGCTGAATCGTTTTGCTGTACACCCAAATTTAACACAACATTGTATTGTGAAACTACTTCAATAAAAATTAATTAGCTTAAAAAAGACAAACTTAAACATATATATACATGTGTATAAATATATATACACAAATAGCCAGTTAGTAATGTAACACTTAAATTAAGAAATAGATAATGACTCTAGAGCTCTGTTTTCCTAGTTCACAGGGATATTGCAATAATAATACATAAGTCTCTAGTACATATTTGGGCTTCCCAGGTGGTTCAGTGGTAAAGAATCTGCCTGCCAGTGAAGGAGACACAGGAGATGTGGGTTCAATTCTGGGTCAGGAAGATCTCTGGAGCAGGAAATGGCAATCCACTCCAGTATTCTTGCCTGGAAAACCCATGGAGAGAGAAGCCTTGCAGGCTACAGTCCATGAGTCACCAAGAGTCAGACACAACTGAGTGTGTACGCACCCTAGTACATATTAATCATGTGCTAATCCTCACGTTAGTCATTTTATCATCATGAATTTTTGTTTTCAGATGAAGAAAATAAATTGAACAAAAGAAATAGTCATTGAGCACCTAATATGCATCCAAGCGTGCTCCGTGCGGGAGGTGCAATGGGAGTGAGACGAGATGACGTGCACGATCTGGAAGACACACAAACAGTGCAAACCCAGAACCACAAGACGGCGGGGTGGCTGCAGCTCACACTGCCTTCCAAGCTAGAAGGGGATCCAGAGAAGGAGATCTCAAGGAGGAGGTGTTCAGCCTTGCTGAACTCTACCATTCACAACGTCTTTTGAGGATTCACGGTTGGATTGGATTGATGGAGGCAGGAGAGGGGAGAACTCTTACTGTTATAGAGCCATCCCAGAATGGTGGAGCCGTCTCATACCACATTGCTCTTGGCCCTTACATGTAACAGGCATTCACTACATATTTAGGGAATGAAAACTTACAGAAAAACTTAAGAATTTTCTTGTCAAGGACCTTAAGAAGTGTTAAAATTTACCCTGTTATAACATATACAGTCTACATCTTACAGTAAAAGCCAAAAAATTGAAATTTTGAGATGGAAAAATAATAAAGCTGATTGTTTGACCTGGTGAGAGAGTTAAATTATATTTGGCTAGGGCATACGCTTGCTGCTTTACTCTCAGAGAGACATGGGTTCAAACATGAGCTGCAGCACTTCTGCTGTTTATCGCTCAGTCGTGTCCGACTCTTTGAGACCTCATAGACTCAGCACACCAGAATTCCCAGTCCTTCACCATCTCCTGGAGCTTAGTCAAACTCATGTCCATTGAGTCAGTGGTGCCATCCAACCATCCCATCCTCTGTCGTCCCCTTCTCCTCCTGCCTTCAATCTTTCCCAGCATCAGGGTCTTTTCTAACGAGTCAGCTCTTCACATCAGGTGACCAAAACACTGAAGTTTTAGCTTCAGCATCAGTCTTTCCAATGAATATTCAGGACTAATTTCCTTTAGGATTGACTTGCTCGAATTCCTTGCAGTCCAAGGGACTCTCAAGAGTCTTCTACAAAACATCAATTCAATAGCATCAATTCTTTGGTGCTCAGCCTTCTGTATGGTCCAACTCTCACATTCATACATGACTACTGAAAAAACATAGCTTTGACTAGACAGGCCTTTGTCAGCAAAGTAGTGTCTCTGCTTTTTAATATGCTGTCTAGGTTTGTCATAGTTTTTTCTTCCAAGGAGCAAGCGTCTTTTAATTTCATGACTGCAGTCACCATCTGCAGTGATTTTGGAGCCCAAGAAAATAAAGTCTGTCACTGTTTCCCCATCTGTTTGCCATAAAGTGGTGGGACTGGATGCCATGATCTTCGTTTTATGAATGCTGAGTTGTTTGTTTGTTTTTATTGAAGGATAATTGCTTTACAGAATTTTGTTGTTGAATTTTGAGTTTTAAGTCAGCTTTTTTCGTCTCCTCTTTCACTTTCATCAAGAGGCTCTTTAGTTCCTCTTTGCTTTCTGTCATAATGATGGCATTGTCTGCGCATCTGAGGTTATTGATATTTCTCCTGGCAATCTTCATTCCAGATTATGCTTCATCCACCCCATCATTTTGGATGATGTACCCTGTTACATGTTTCACAACACTTCTGTTAACAAGAACATAAATAAGTTCCTTAACCTGAGCCTGCGTCTTAATTTAAAGACAGGACTAACAATTAAATATCCATAAGTCATTGATGAGATGGTATATATCAAGCACCTGGCACAGACTAGGGAAACTTTCTCTTCCTTCTTTGAGTCTGGGGCTATCTTCAGTATCTGAAGTTCAGAAACAAACAACAGAGAAGTCCCCCGAATAATGTGTTGTCTTAGAGAAAAAGAAGGTGTAACTGGGTAGCTTTTACTGACAAGTTATTAGAGACTCATCATGACAAGCTCATACGGCTAGGGCCTGAAACAAGGCAATGGGCAAATGTCCCCTGGTCCCCCAGCCTGCAGCCCCGTTTGTTTTGGTATTAGCACACCACTTTCTTCTGGGGAGCCAGCCCTGCCCTCTTGTTGGCTGTGTACTTGGATAGGGTGGATTCAATCCGTTCTTCAAGAGATGGAGGGAATGTGACCATATCAGAGCACTTTATTCTCCTTAACATAAAGGATGTTCCAGGAATGGATGCAATCAGCAGCAAGAATAGGTCATGGGATTTTGCCCCAACTATTGAACATAGAGATTTGAACCTGAGCGACCATAAGGCTAGTATTGCTATAGTCATCTTGCTATCATAGGAGATAAACATACAAATGGACCCAAGATAAGGAAGAGAAGCTGTGTTGGAAAGATAAACTATGCCATGAATATAACAATTGAGTTCCTGCATCCAGCTGCACCATGATCTTCCATTTATGTACAAATAAAGTACCTTTCTGGTTTTAGTTGTTCCCATCACTTAACTACTAAAAAAAAGAAGAAGAAAGAAAGATAGGGGATAGTTAGGAAGTATGGGATTAATGTGTACACACTACTAGATTTAAAATAGATAATCAACAAGGACCTACTGTATAGCACAGGGAACCCTGCTCAATGTTATAGGGAAGCCTGTACGGGAGGGAAGCTTAGGAGAGAAGGGATACGTGTATATGTATGACTGAGTTCCTTTGTTGTCCGCCTAAAACTATCACAACACTGTTAATAGGCTATACTCCAATACAAAATAAAAAGTAAAAAAAAAAAATAAAAATACATGTACGTTGCATGCCTTTTCCAGTTTACTTTGACTATTCACCTTACTTTTACCAATATTCAGCATTCAGATCAACAGATATAATATTGGTAAAAATTTATGGATAAAGAAGGAAAGAAATAGTATGTATGCCCCTTTGGGGTTTTTTTTTAAAAAACAAAACAAAACTGTGCACTTTCATTTTTAGACATAGAAATTAAAATGCAGTTTTAAATGGCTCTATTTACTAATGAACAAGTTATTTTAATGGCTAATATCTATTTGTTGGAATTGCTTTTTAAAGATACCATATAAAGTTAATAGTCTAAATCCCATATTTAAGATGGAGGCTGCTATTAGAGGCGATTAGAGCATATTAGCAGGAACATAAAACACCCCACCCTGCAGGTTAGGAAAGCGCCCCCAGGAGGTAATATGGTCTCATGAACAGTGAGGTCTAGAAGATGCCAAGACTGTTTTAGTGAACCAGGAGGAGTAGGGATGAGCTCATTCCATCCAAATCACCCATTGAATTCTCAAGCACTTGCCTATTTAAATACAGTAATGTTCCTGGATCTGTGTTTCAAACTCCTCTCATCTCTTGGTAGTCCTCAATGGCTCTGTCCCTCGTTTGTTTCTGAGTTTCTGGAAGATCATGCTGACCAAATGTCCATTAAAGCACTTCCCATCTCACAGCCAGAAGCATGACCTGTGATGCTGGATTCTGAACACTGAGCAGAGACAACTCTGCTGTCTGTGGACATCTGCCAAGGCATCAGGACACTGACACAGCCTCTCTAAACTCTGGAAATGTAGTCCTCCTCCCAACACACTGTGTCTTCTTTAGAAGGCCCTCCTCATAGCTTGATGGTGTCTCCGTCTAAGCTTCAGCTCTAGTCCCAGGAGCCAACTCATCACAACAATATCTAGTTATAACCCTTCCTTGGGCTTCTGCCGGCTCCTGCTTTCCCTTCATCATCTTATGTGAGCAAGCCCACTTCTCCTCATCTCCCATGCCTCAGTCATCGTCCAAGACATCATCCCAACTTGCCTGGGCTTTTGCAGTTGACATCTTTTAGAAGCACAACCAGCCCACGTCACAATCCTGATGATAAGCTTCCTGTGGCTTCACATTACCCTCTGCAAACTGTGCAAAACCCTCGCCTGTCCTCAAAGACTGCTCGCCTGGTCTGCCTCTGGCTCAGCTCTCACGCCACCGCCGGTACCCTCTCCACGGCTCTCCCCGCTCCGGGTGCATAGACTCCCTCGTCCTCTAACGCAGCCGTTCCCTCTCTCTGCATTCTCCTTCTTCAGGTCTGCTCATGGCTGGTTTCTTCATGGAATTCTGGTCTGGTCATCTCCTCAGAGAAGGCTTCCATGTCACCCTCTAACTGCTTTCCCATAAACCCCGGTGTTTTCTCTTCTCCATGGATTTGCCTCTATCTGAAACTCTCTTATTAATTTGCACTTTATTATCAGTCTTCTCCACTAGAATTTAAATTCCACTAGAGCTCCCTGAGGATCCTGTCATGGTCACCTTTGTGTCCCTAGGGCATATACATCCATAGCTAACACTACTAACCCAGCATCACGTTCTCCTTCTTACTGGTAGAACTGCATTTTGTTCAATGGCCTCCCCTCCTCCCCACCGCCTTGTATAAATCCCCAGTGGAAATAACTAGTCACATTGGTCTCACTGCCTCTGTCACTGTTGGTGTAGAGACAGGCATGCCACCTGGGTCCAGTCGATCTCCTGGGGGTTGGGGACGGGATGCTTCTAAGACATAACTCACTTTTTTCAGAAGACCCACACGTAGAAGAAATGGTCCTTTCCCTGCCCCTGGACTTAGTAAGACTACACGTGATGCCTGAACCATACACGTGAACGTAAAGAACACACACCGAGACCAGCAGAATGGAGAGCAGGAATGAACCTGGGTCTTCTGTGAAGTTGCTGTGCCTCAGGACTTCTTGTTACATGAGAGAACATTTTTTTCTTCCTGAAATGAAACATTAAAGGAGGCCTGTGCAGTCCTTTTCCACCCTTTTTCTGTCTTTCAGTCTACCCAACATTTTATGTTTATTATTCTCATGCATCAGTATTTATTTTAGTACATATGTGTTTATACTAAAATAAAATATAATGTTCTTTTGTGTATTTTACAGTTTTATAGCTTATTCTTACTACCTGTGATTTACTCTGAGCCCTTCTTTCCATTTCTATTCTATTGATTTCATGACTGATTGATATGCCAGGCCTCAAAGTTAGAAGATTAGCATATATAGCCAGAAATGCAATTGTTCACTTACAGGATTGGTGCACCATCAAATTTACTAGACATTATTAAATTATTCTCTTAAAATAATTGTGCTAATTAAACTCTTCCCAATGGTATGGGAATACCTCTTTTTTCACATGCTTGCCAATATTTTGTATAGTCAGGTTTTTATGTGAAATGATATCTCATTCTGCTTTTAATTTACCCTTTTCTATTTACTAATGAGTTTGAACATTTCTTCCTATATTTGTGGGCTGTAGGCTT
The DNA here is from genome assembly GCF_910594005.1 of Cervus elaphus. NCBI lineage: Eukaryota > Metazoa > Chordata > Mammalia > Artiodactyla > Cervidae > Cervus > Cervus elaphus. The sequence goes on along the minus strand of NC_057837.1, from coordinate 8,523,266 downwards.
TTTCTTTTATTATTGCTCTATTTGTATTCTTCCTTTAGTTTTCTGTTGTTTGTCTTTTTAATTGATATTTTTTAGTGTGTTCTTTATATATTCTGAATATTAATGCCTATTCATGAATTGCAAATATCTTCTACCTATCCACAGCTTAACTTTTTTATGGTATCTTTTGGTTCACAGAAGGTTTAATGTTAGTATAGTTTAATTTAGGGCTTTCTTGGTGGCTGAGATTGTAAAGAATCTGCCTGCAATGCAAGAGACCCAGGTTCGATCTCTGGGTCAGGAGATTCCCTGGAGAAGGGAATGGCTACCCACTCTTGTATTCTTGCAAGGGAAATCCCATGGACGAGGCACCTGGAGGGCTACAGTCCACGGAGTTGCAAAGAATCGGCAACAACCGAGTGACTAACACTTTCACTTACTTTCACTTTTCATAGTTAAATTTACAGTTTCCTTTACGATCCAGGTTTTTTAATTTTTATTTATGACCTTTATTGTTTAGCCACTCTTGATAAGACTCTTCATTATTTGCAAGGAAACAGCCTAACAGATTCAGTAGTTAGTAAATACAAGTTGATTAAATGAGAAAATAAATGAATATACAAAGTGATTTTAGCAGGAAAAAGTAAAGAGTGATAAACCTCATGTCAAATAATCAATACCTCAAATAATATAATGTTGAATAGACCATTTAGAAAAAAAAAATCTATATTTTTGAAGGTTACAAATTACCCCAAAGCTAGAACCCAGAGTCTACCATCATATTTTGAAATATTCTTAAATATGAATGGGACAAAATGTGCTTACATTTAAAAGTCCAGAGAGTTGGGGATTCCTCACTGATTCTGGGTACAGAAATAGCTTCCAATCACTGAATCTTAAATTTCAGAGAGAAGCAAAATGTGTCATTGTCATCAATTACTCCAGAATTTTTATTTATTTAAAACAAACACCTGGGTTGTCTGTGCTGGCCTATCCAATAAGCAATACTCACATAATCTATATTTTTCATATTGCATGACATTAAAAATGGAGAGGAAGGGATTTCTGCATTCTACCATGACATGTTGACTTCTCTTGATTCAAATAAATAAAAAATGGAAGGCTGTGCAAATGAATTAAGCTAACCTTTGTAAGGTCACTATCGAGGTTCACAGAGGCAATGGAATCATTTCAATATGTGAAATGCCTTATTTCCACAATCGGAACAGAAAAATCTTAGTCTGCATGCGTGCAGACTACATGAGGTGATAAAAATAGAGTACAGAAAGATTAGATACATCCATTTCACCCTTTCTTTGGGCATGTTTTTAAATTCAATCATTGTATCAACCATACGCTTGTGTACATGTGAAAGATTACTATCAGATGATATATCCTTCCCATCAGTTCATTTACAAAGGAAAAAGTAATAGCAGCACCACAGATTTCAAACTCTCATATTTTAAAAGGGAAAAGAGAAAACCTCTATGGGGAAAGCAAGGTACTAAGTTACTTTTCCCCCTGCTCACCTGTGGAGAATCTTTTTCAATGGTTCTATTCCTTCGCTCTTTTTTTCCCTTCTCAAGTATTATATAAAGCCAAATAACATTGTTTGAGGCTTAAGGGAAAGTCAGTTCCCATTTTGTGATTTTCTTCTCTACATTTTAAGTGGGAATAGATATGTCAAAAACAATTCTAGAATTCACACCATCCCAACTAATGAGTCATCACCTGCTTCCACAGGGCTCTGATCTACAGACGATTCTAAGCAGATTAATTTCCTGGAAGATTTCAGTAATATTTCGTAATATTGCTAATGCACACCCACCTACTAAGAAAAGGTACAAAAAAACACAATCACATGCTTCTCTCTTCTTCTGTTGATAAACTCTTGGGAAACCATCTGGTAGATGAGGGGTGGCAACTAACATGATCACTTTTTGCTTGCGTGGTATCCTGGGTTGGCTACCTGCGCTACTTGGGTTATGTGATGTCCTCCTTTGTACAGGGATTTATCTCCTATTTCTCATATACGATGTGGTCAAAATGAAGCTCTGGGTCTTCCTGAATGTTGGTGACTCTTAGGACACTTATTATATAAAGGTTAATGCATTAGTCTTTTTAGGTTGCTGTATCAGAATTCCATAGACTGGGTGGCTTAAACCATACATGCTTATTTATCAAAGTTTTGAAGGCTGGGAAGTCCCAGATCAAGGTGTAGGCAGATATGAATTTTGGTGGGGGCCTTCTTCCACCAAAGGTTTCATGCACAATGAAGTCATGCATTTCCACATTCCTACTGCTTTGTGCTCAGAAGCCTTTTCTTCATATGTGCACACGGACAGAGATAACTCTCTTTGTTTTAGATAAGAACATTAATCCCATCATAGAGGTCCTAACTTGGACTTTGTCTAAGCCTAATTACCTCCTAAAGACCCAATGTACTGGGAGTTAGGACTTAAATATATGAACTTGGGAGTGGGGACACAAGCATTTAGCCCATAGTAATATTTAACTTTGATTACCAATTTATATAACCTTTCTTCCCCTAGTCAACAACTTTTTTTTTGGCTTCTAAGCACTAAACTGGAATCTTCAATGTGTTCATGGACATCACATATTAAAACCTGATCTGGTTCAGACGTACATTAAATGGACTTTGTGAATTAAAAATCTGGTCAAAGTAGAGGGGCTGACCCTTCTGTGGTGGCCTCTCAGTCAAAACCATTACCTTCCAAACACCTAGTACTAACAAACTTGCAATGCCCTGAAAAGAACTTCTTCTGACACCTACTTTGAATAGAGTCAGTGTGATTTTCCATGGGAGAAATTCTCCTGAAGATGGCAGCCTTTCACTTCCAGGCTTTGGTCCAAGCTTTCCTTCTTTCTAGAACACTCTCTGGCTTCCCCTCCACACGCACAAAAATATCTATCCACACCTGGGTCTCTGTTTAGGCTTCACTGGCTTAGGTGTCCCTCCTCTTGTTCCTGTGGGCCTGTTCTACCACCATCACAGTTTCTTTCATTTGGCCCTTGGCTTGACCATCTACCCTTCTAAACTGTTATGATTAGGACAATAGGAACCAAGTCTCTTTATTCACCACTCTATCCACAACATGAAGCCTGGTACCCAGCATAGGGTCAGAGATGAAGGAGTGAATAACTCAGTAGGAAAGAGTCTTGGCTTAGACGTCCAACAGTGCAGATGTTTAGCCATTTCTAGAACAACCTGAAGTCAAACTTGGAGGACATTTTAAGCCTTTACAGAGGATTCAGCCTTGCGGGGGGGGGGGGGGGGGGTCTGTCTTCCAGATCAGAATGAGGACAGAGGAGAGCAGGAGAGATTGCAATAAAGGAACACTTGTCAGGAGGACAGCAGTTGGAGAGTCATCTCCCAAGTCCAGGTGAGAAGGCTTGGAATCACCATGGAGTCTTGTCCATCCTTTATAACTCCCCTGTGAAAGTGAGTCGCTCAGTCCTGTCCGACCCTTTGTGACCCCATGGACCGTAGCCTGCTAGGCTCTTCTGTCCATGGAATTCTCCAGGACAGAATACTGGAGTGGATAACCATTCCTTTCTCCAGGGGAGCTTCCCAACCCAGAGACTGAATCCAGGTCTCCTGCATTGCAGGTGGATTCTTTACTGTCTGGGAGTGGGCAATCTATCCCTTCTCCAGGGGACAGTTCCACTGAGGACCCCCCAAATGTGTGGGAACTATTATGAAATGAAATGCAGGACCCCTTTCAAAAACTATTAAAAATTTCAAAATGATGGGAACAGAGCATCAAAGCAAGCATGTAATATGGATACCTTCTAAGTATGGAGTCCTATTTACTGTCTAGGCCTAATGCCCACAAAACTAGATCCACACCTCTCTATGCCTAGGTCCCAGGGACATACAGGTTCCATTACCTAACAATATTTAAATGTATTTGTCAGCATTCTCTCAAGCATTTTGAGACCCTGGAACTCAAACTTCTAGAGCATAAATAATCTTTCATAATGATTTACTATGAATTTGCTAAATGCCAAAGTCTCTAACACCCAATTTTTCATAACTGACATTCCCCTACAGAGACCTCTTGGTATTGAAATATCCCTTCTTAAGCTTAGCTTAAATTCATCCTTATTAGAAACTAGCTATACATTTGTACCAATAGATAGAAATCAAGTGTAAAAAGTTTCAGCCTTGCTCTGACTAATAGCAGCTTGATCATTTCTCTGAAAATAACATCACCAAAGTACCTGCCCTATTTCAACAAAAAGTGATCCTGTATGTTTTACTTTTGTTGAATACATCAATTCTCCCGTGTTGTCTCTCAGAAAGGTACCAAGATCAAGTCAATCTCATTTCTGTGGCAAATTGTATTGTTCAATTATGCCATTTTATTTGGATATTACTCTCATAGCACCTTGCATTAATCTCTCTAATAACTACTGGGACATTTTGGAAATAATTGATTTTTCACATCTGAAAGACATCTGTTATGCTATGTTAATGGCAATAAAATAGAAGAAACTCACAAAAGGCAAAATGGAACTAAATGCCAAGATAAATGTTATATTTTGGCAATCGTCTCACAAAATAGCTGACAGATGTTAATATAAGCATTACATTTTGTGTGAAGATACTCATCTTTTCCTATTATTATTCATACTTTATGACATATAGAAAAAATTATGACAATTCAGGATACCACATTTTGGGCCATGCCAAAGCCACATTTTGTGTATTGTTTTTCCATGTTGATATATATTTGGTCTATGGTCTCCAAGTCAAGAATCAAAGTGATTCTTGGCATACAATTGAGTTTCACAAAAAGCAACTGAATACTTTTAGGAAATAGTGAGGGATTTATGGCTAATATTTAAAAATAATTATAGGATCCCAAGAGAAAAGTAAAACTAGACAGTAAATTCTTATTGGTCATTTATGAACTCTACGTAGCAAAACCCATTTGGCAAAGGGAATGCAGCCACGCTCTCTACTCCTTAACCTCCCCAGGATCCTATAATACACCACGAAAGGACGGATGATTGCACCTTGAGGAAGAGCTGAAAGCTGGAAATCAAATCAGACTCTAGCACGTGGGGAGAAAGCGATGTGCGAGCAGCTGCCGCTGGCAAACTCTTATGAGTGACTTATTGTCTTCTCATTTTTCCAGAACTTTAATTGTATTTAGATTTATAGTTCCATTACTGTATGTACACAAAGAGAGTTAATTCTTCAAAAATGTGTCTGCCTGATAGAAAAGACATTCATTTATTGGTTCATCCCAGATTCACTGATACATTGGCTGAGATTTTTAGTGATATTCGACCTTCTTTTAGTCAATCTCTGCTGAAGTCTCACAATTTTTATTGTTTATTAGATCTATTTTAATCACACTTTCTCTTTCTGATGCAGACACACACACACATACACAAAATGAAAGCAAAGAAGCTGTAAATATCTGTTGTAAGCATGAGCAGAAAAGATGGATTCAAGGTAACTTCTTAAACTGACTCATGAGAGATTAGTGGGAAAAGATACAACAGGGATCCAATCCCATGGTCCCATTTTACAGATGAATAAACTGAGATCCAGTGATCTGAATGACTCACTCAGGGTCACACACAAATTCAGCAAAAGAACTGTGCTTTCACCATGATTGCTCCCTGCCACACCACAACCTTGCCTGCCGTAGATCTATCATCAGATTCACAGTGTTGCTGCATTAATTTCATAAATACCATTATCAATACCTTACACACAGGTGCATGCTTAATGCTTGTAAACAGCATCTTAATAATATCTATGTATTTTTAATTTTGTTGTTGTTTTAAGAAACAAAGAAAAGAAACTGTTTAAAACAAAAACATTGACAACAACAGTACAACCTAAGAGAGATGGCCTTTATCCAAATCTGGGGGGTTTTGTCCAAATGATTTAAATTTGTGCGTGCATGCATGCTATGTTGCCTCAGTCATGTCCGACTCTTTGCTACTCTATGGACTGTATTTAGGCAACACAAAAAACACAAACAAAAACAAAACCATCTCCAAAATAAAGTAGTTATGTAGTTAAAATGAATATCTATCTTTATATGTCAATATGTGAGATTCAAATGTGTTTTTTAAATGGTTAACACTTAACTTCAATCTAAAAATTTGACACAGACTAAAAATTGGCCTGACATATTTAAGTATAAAAATAATTCTAAGAAGAACCCTTGTCTTTTTTTCATGCTTCATTTTTCTAACTTGATTGAATCTTTTACCCAGAGACTCACTAGAAATATATGCTTATGATTAGTGGCCCATCAATATAAGTGATTAATTACTGGTAAGAAACATATCATGTTAGGAATATTTTTCTGTGTTAAAAAGTATGCAGTATAAGTCACAAATATGTCAAGATATTGTTATTATAACTGATAAAACTCTGTGTTTATTAAAGTTATTTGGATACAGAAGGAAAACAAGAGAGGTCAAAGACAGCATCAGATCTGATTGATACTTCAGCTGAAGGTTAAAGTACAGTGGAAATGATTTCTTTGGTATGACTATGACTGCATGAAAAATGAATGTAAATTCATTTTGACCTACACAACATCAACAAAATAAATGCTCAACAGATTAGCTTGGCCCGTGGACAAACCCATTAAAGGACACTAATAAATAAGTGCACGGTGCAGTGATAAGCTGCCTGGGTTCAGATCCCTACCCCTGCTTCTTACTGTTTGTTGACAGAGACCAAGGCGCTGAAACTCTGTGCCTCAGTTTCTACATCCTCTGCATCTGGAAAGAAGATTTGTTTTCTCCTCACAAAGTAAAGTGCTTAGAACACTGTCTGACACACACTAAATACTATACATGTTTGCTATTGCTCACAACCTCCACACCAGGGGCTTTCTGGGGGTAAATGAGGTAGAAACACATTCTATCCAAATCATCCTCTCAGAAGTTTATAACCCATAGTCAAATATTAAAGGTTCTGAGAATTTCTCTAATAAAGGAAACCATTTATGTTAATTTAATCCTGCATTCCCCCCAAGTTCCTGAAGCAGCCTGTTTGACTTCATAAATCCTGACCTTAAAAGCTGAAATATTGATTAACTCATCAAGACAAATCTAAAAAGTTACTATGCTCTTCTCTTAACTGACCAAGCCTTAGCTATGACTTGAGAAATTGTTTGGGACAAGACAATCAAAAAATAAATAAATAAAACAATAAAAGGGAAAAGCAAACAGACAAGAAACCCCAGTGCAATAACAAAGTGAGAATAATTATTCACTGAGGGGAAGAAGCGAGAGAGAAGGAAAAGACAAAAGTGAAATGTGAAAGATTTCTTAAGAGGAGAATGAAAAGATCCATACCCACCAACTGTTAATGGCTTCCAGAAAATATTGCTAAAAAACAGAACCTCTTAATTCTCTCTGCATAGAAGCCCCTAGGATTCTTGAGCTTTCTAAATCTTAATATTTCCAGATACACTTTCACAAATGGTGTTCACATGTCATTGTTTCCTAAAATAAAATTACACATAAAATCAATAATCTTTCAGGGGGGCTATTTTGAGAGACTGTTGAAAGTTTTGTTTTGGTTCTGTCCTTACAAATAATTGAGTACCATGTATATGCCTGTTTGGGGTATAGTGTATTATGAAAAAGAAGCCTCTAACTTATTCATAGTACTTCACGTATAAGCACTAATTACACAATTATTTGTCTAAGTATTATTTCTGTAGATAAAAGCATGCAACTAGTGATATTTATGCAAGCACTAATGCCATACTAATGTGTGGAGACCATTAAGACTCCATCTCCACTTAGCACTTAGAGAGACAGCAATCCAGATTCACATAATGTTTAAAGTACCTCTTTAAATGTGATAAATTTTAATCCAAAATCATGAACTTTAGTTTTAAATATGTATTTATTGATAGGGTAAATAGATTTCTCCAACTGATATTTTGGATTATAATACTGATATTCCTCTCTCCAAATACAAGAAGTCCTATAAATCCACAAATGCTGTTTTGATAGAAGAACGAGACTATCAAGCAACATGAATTTGGACTTTGACAATATTTAAAAACATTAAATTTGTCCAATATTATCAGAATAGTAAGTCTAGGATCTTAAGACAGTATAATAGTATATTTTGTCAGCATTTATTTTTTTCTATTAACAGAAAACCAAGGAAACCTAAGGAGCTTTATAAGATCCAGTTGTGTTTACAAGATACACAGCTCATTATTAACTAATTATATTTGAAAATGTGTGTAGCTGTTTGCAATCCCCTAAAACTGTCTCTTTGCAGATGATATTAGTGTAGATGTAAAACCAGCTTGTTCTGACACAGAGACCTCATTCCCAAGCCCCAGAAATATGATATGCTTTTCCAGCCCAAGCATTTATCATTCATCACAAAGAAATCAGTATTTAAAAATATATAAATGCAACGGCCAAGAATTGAATTGACACTTATGATAAAATGCATTTGATTAAGACTTAATAAAGCACTGTGTATAGTACTGGTGAATAATGCACTGCCAGATAAAGTTGGACACAAAGCAAATACAGTGTCAAAGCTAATCTAGCCAGGCATTATTCAGCCATATTACTTTCTTTATTACTAGATTAAAAAATGCATATTGTGTTTCAGCAGCTTTTTCATTATTTCAACACATAACACAAGCACTTTTTGGAAAAGACCACCTAACTCCAAAAAGAACTACTAGAGTAGGAAACCAGCTACTATAATGAAATGAGCAATGTATCGCTTAGTGACCTGGGTTCCCATTATCATAGCTAAGACTTTATTTCGGCTTAAAACATTCCATTTCAAAAGCTTATTTTTAAAAATTATGCCCATTATGTTTCTCTCTCTGTCATGAACTACTAAACCAGAAAATCAGTAAATAACGATCTTTCCTAAATTATTTTTTAGAGACTTAGTTAAGGGAGAGAAAGTAATTTTGCGATTGACATGTACACATTGCTATATTTAAAACGGGTAACCAACAATGTCCAACTGTATAGCACAGGGAACTCTGCTCAATATTCTGTAATAACCTAAATGGGAAAAGAACTTGAAAAAGAATAGATGCATATTTAATTGAATACTATGCTGTGGACCTGAAACTAATACAACATTGTTAACCAACTATATAATTCAATATAAAATAAAAGCGAAAAAAAATGAAGAAAGAAGGAAAGCCATACAAGTGTGTGAGCAAGTGTTATTACTGTAGATATTTTGGCTTAAGGCATTGGGGTCCCAGAAATGAAATTCAGCTAAGTCACTGGGCTTTATTATTATTTCATTCAAGAAGGGAGGGAGTGGGACATTTATATCCCACTGTTTGAACGGATGCTGTACTTGGGAGATGGGAGAGTCAGTGCTTGTAAATTCTCTTTCTGCACTGTTACGCTAGCTCTAAGCAGACACCAGTGGTCAGAGAAAGAAAGCTCTTAGGACAAGAAATGGACGCAATGGCGTGTTCAAGTCAGCCACTCATATGGCAATGTTAAATCCAAAGGGGTGTGGGTGAGGTATAAGAAGCATCTCCTACAATCTTGATCTACTTCCCTAGGCTTCTCATTTCTGGCTTTCAAGGACACTGTCTCCAAAACTCACTTTATTCCACTGCTTTCCCCGGTGGCTCAGATGGTAAAAGAATCTGCCTGCAATGCAGGAGACCTGGGTTTGATCCCTGGTTTGGAAAGATCCCCCGGAGAAGGGAATGGCTACCCACTCCAGTATTCTTGCCCCGAGAATTTCATGGATAGAGGAGCCTGGTGGCCTACAGTCCTCGGGGTCACAAAGAGTCAGACACGACTGAGTGACTAACACTGTCACTTTACTTTCATTCATGGTCATCTTTGGTGTTCCTTCTAGATTATCAAAGATCAATCTATTTGTCTAACTTTCCAAGAGCACCCATGGCCGTCCTGAACATGCCCACTCACCCCTAAACTTGGACAGCTCTTTTAGTCCCATCCATGCATGTAATTATACTGCTCTTCTTCCTCCCGAGGGACTTAATTCTCACAGTTAGAATTATACGTAAATGTGTGTGTCACATTCATGTAGCTTATAAACAGGCTGATTACAAGCAATTAGATTTGAGTGTTTATTTTGTTCTTGAAAGCAGTCTGGGAAGTATATTTAAACAGGGCTCTGAGTAAACAATACTTCAGTGTACTGGGCTGGCCCCTTGAATAGTCAACAAAATGGTCATCACCTATGGGAAAGATAAGCCATATCAAACAACAGTGTCATGGATACAAGGGTACTTTGTATTCACTGTGTAGCAGACAGAAGCTAATTAGCATTCTTAACACCAAATGTATCACTATCGCCATTGAGCAATTCATTCCTGCACAAAGGCAATTTGCTTACATGTATATAGCAGCAGGTACTACTGTATCAAGTCAACATATATCTTAGAGAATTTATAAATGTCATCTCCTAGTTTTCACCACCAATTCAACAGACTGAACCTTAGTTATTTATTCCCTTTAAAAATCCCAGCGCACACTGTCTAAACCACTCCTCTGATAATTGGTCTTGGGTGCCTATGTCATAAGTGACTTGCCCTGCTGTTTTGTATGGCTACATAGTTTTTCAACTATTTGTGGTTCGTATTTGAGAGAAGAGTCTTAAATCCCTGAAGGCAAGAACTTCCCACAACTCAGATACTTACTTCTTCTCTCTCATAATGTCTGTGAAATGTAGCCACTGGGGGTCCCCTCTCTGAGTTTACGAAGCTTTTCCTGGTGTAGCAATGCCCTTGGAAAAAATGAGAAATTGTGACTAGTAAACTGTGAAATAAAAGAAGGTAGTGAGCAGTTGAGAGTGGTGCCCATCGACTTGGCAGGTCTCAGGGACAGAGGAGGTAGGGGCCAAAACAATTAATACAAGGTCGCAGAAAACTTAGGGGAGAGGAAGGCGAAAGGAGGCCTCTTTGCTTTGGGCCACAGACATAGCATATATTATTCTATATGTAAGAATTAAAGTTTATTACAAAAACAGAATCAAAGAGTTGACATGCCGTATTAGCCCCAAAGAAGCAGTATTTCCACCTTCGATAGATTTCACTTCCAGAACTTGGTACAATCAGTGCTGTTAATTTTTCTTAATTACATTTGGCAAGATTACATCAGTTGCTCATTTTTCACTTTAAAACCTTTCCTTTGTTTCAGTGGGGATAAAGCTCTTTCAGCCAAACGTTCAGCTAAAAAACCTCTAAATGATCCTTGATTAGAGTTAAGCTTTAAAGGAGCAATAAAACATAATACAGCTAAATTTCACAAGAATCTGAGGATTGCATTTTGTATTTCCTAGTTGGGACCACTGCAAGTCAATACTTTCATGGAAAGACAGATCTCTGCAAGGCATTGGATCTTAAGCTAATATATGATTATTCTCTTCAACCAAATTAGAACTATTATGCTTGCTAATAAATGTTCCAATAATTGTTGACTACCAATAGGAGGAAGAAAGAATGACCCTACTACACTTCATGGGTATACATAGGTAAAGTTATGTATTTATTTTTAACTCACAAGAGTGATACATGAATTATAGTCACTGCAAAAAATATACATATTAATAGAGATAAAAATATGTACAAGACAAAACTAATGCTCTTGTTTCTTTCCTTCCCTAATCTCTCTCTCCCTACGAGGTTCCAAAATTAGTGATTTGGCATGACTCCTTCCAGACCTGTGCTATTGAATGTAAATTGAGGATTGAACATGATCTTACCTCCATCTTTACTATGTTTTTAAGTTACAAAGTTATTATATGCTTATTATGACATGTAAAACAAGATGAGACATTTAATGAAAAAACTAATCTCCCCCATCAACTCTCCTCCGGAGCCAGACTCCAAACATAAGTGATGTTCATTGTTTTATGTGTATCTTCTCACACTTTTCCTCCTTGTCATGGATTTATAAGTACATATATACATATATGTAGGGTTTTAATTTTTTCCAATATGAATTGATATTGGAAGTGGCTTTAAGTGGCTTTAAGTGGATAGCCTTCCAATTCAGCAGATACAATTTAAAACACTGCATTAAAAAGCTTTATCATAGTCCATAGGAAGGATGTACCATAAGTGATTCAGTCACTTTATCATTGAAGGATATTTAGATTATTTCCAGATCAATGCCATTATAGAAGATACCAAAAGAGACATCCTTGCACATATATCCTAATGTTATTGGAACCTGATTTTGTGGGATAAATTCTCTGAAATGTGAGTGCTTAGTGGGGACCTGCACAGTTGAATTTTATTAATATTATTTGATATCTCTGCAAATTTTTTAAACACAGCAGATGGCCTCAGAAAAAATGTATGGCAAAGTCCCTTGCCCTACCTCTACAATCTGCCCATCATGGGATGAAATTCATAGTTTTACTGTTTGCAGTTTACAAATAAAATATAATTATATTATTGTATTTATTTATCTAACAATAGAAAAATGAGCATTTTTTTGGCAATTTTGGATACATTATTGTGTCCTTTGCTTATTTTTCTTCTGATTTTTTAAACAGAAATTTGAATAGCTTTTTCTGCACTAAGGACTAACTCTTTATTAAATACATAGCAAATACTTTTCCCATTTTATTCCTTTTCTTTTAATTTTGTTTTATTCTGCTTTACAATTTAAAATGTTTAAATAGCTTATCCTTTTATTTATAGACTCTCTTTCTTCGAAAGTCCTCCTCTGCCCCAAGAATTATATAAATATTCAAATTTTCACTTTAATGTTTTACATTTAGATATTTAATCCATTTACATATAAAGTTCATCCAATTGTGAAATGAAGCAGGACAGCTTTGCTATCTTTCTAATAAGTTGCTGATTTTGTCAGCTCTATTTATTAAATAAGATATTCCTGTTCGAGTTAATTGAAATATCTTCCATTACATGTTATGCATGCATGCTCAGTTGCTTCAGCCGTGTCTGACTCTTTGTGACATGACCCATAGTCCACCAGGCTCCTCTGTCCATGGGATTCTCCAGACAAGAATACTGGAGTGGATTGTCATGCCCTCCTCCAGGGGACTTTCCTGACCCAGGGATCAAACTTTCCATGTAAACTTGAGTTTATTTCTGAATTCTCTGTTGTTCTATTAATTTATGCACTGCTATCCTGATACCATGGTCTTTAGTTGGAGGAGCTTTGGAAAAAGTTTTAACATTTGTTAAGTCAATCTTCTGTCTCTCATCAGCCATATTTTTGGAAGTCAAATGCTTTCTTGTCTATTTGAGCCATCTATAAATCTGTCAATATTAATTTAATTCTGTAATTGAATGGAGACCTAATAGATATATGTTCTCAATACAGAAATGCCTGCCTGTATTTCATTGATAGATAGATGATAGATAGAAAGATAGATAGTTTTTCCCTACAATTATACTACTAAAGGTTAAAACAATTCTTTACAAATATGTTCTACCTGATTGATAGCCACTGATAAGTTAGGAATCTAGGAGAAAGATATCTCTAGGAAAAAAGGAAAATCCCATCACTGTTAGATTTATAAAGCCTCATATGTGCTATATATCATCAAAATGTTATTTCCATTAATCCTCTCAATAACCTGTGAAGTAGGCTGAGAATATTAAACCAATATTACAGATGAGGAAATTGAGGCCTATCAGAAAGTTTAAATAACTTACCCAAAGTCATACAACTAGTATGTGGCAATCAAAAGTAAAAATTGACTTCATCACTTTACTCTGATTTCACCTCCTCCATGTAAAATTAAACACTTAAGAGAACAGTCAAATTTTAGTGAATAAGCTAAAATGTAGGCAGAAAGTGTGACTCAAAATCAATATCACTGGATTAGTTGGTATCCAAACATAATATAATAAAATTAACACTCTGAATAGCTAAGGTTATCCATTATCTCCCTCTAGAATTGCTGCTTCTCAGTAGGGGTTTGGGACCAGGGTGGGGAGAGACTCAGGTGATTCTGATATGCTTCCTTCTTCTCAACTTTTAGAGAATTTATGTAGATGGGTAGGGATTTTATTCCAAACAAAATTAAACTAGTTATAATAAGCAAATTAGACATTATATACAGTACTTTATAGCTATGTTTTAGGCAGTTTACCATGCTGCCTTATAATAAAGTAGCTTGAATAATTTCTTTACTCTTCATCTACCAAACCAGTGGTTCTCAAACTTCAGCATCGCAATCACTTGGAGGACTTGTTAGGCCAGGTATTCCTGAGACAGGCACCCCTCTTTGCTTGCCCCTCCTCACCTTCCTTGAGTTTCTGTTTTACTTTATGATTCATCTCTGAATTCTACAGGATCCAATATAATATAATCCAATATAATATATTATGAACTTGATACACAGCAATTTATTTTGAATCATGATAGATGTGTAAAATTTGTAATATTCTAATCCAGGAAAAATTTGGTGATCCACATAAGACCAGAAAAACCAACTAATAAGAATATTAAACTCCCAAAAGCAAACCCGTAGGCTGTAATTCAGGTGTCTGTAATCACAGGATGCATAAGGGGTGGCCAGGGCAAAGATATGTTAAAGGATTCATGCATTTATTTCAGTTTTATTAAAGGAAAACATGAATAAACCCACTAAGTGATACATCATTACTATGACAGTCCCTTTAATGGGTATCCAATATCCTGAAGACATACCAGTTCTGTATTTTATATGTTCACCTCCTGTCATCCTTGTCCCCTTTAGGACACTCACAGCTTGGTTGTTCACTTTTTATGGGTTTTGATGAATGCCTGCCTCCTCAAATGTAAGTTCCCTTAAGGCAGAGCCCAAGTCTGTTGGGCCCACTGTTATAGCCCCGGCACCTCCCACAGAGCCTTGTACTTAAAGAGCACTTTAGAAATAGTTGTTGAATGAATAAATAAAAGATGAACTAAGTGCAAGGTCTATTTTCAGCATTACTAAAATCTGCTACAAAAATTAAAGGTAAGAAAAGTAAGGAAATTCTCTGAATGTGGTTTCAGGTAGAGATGACATATGGAAGAAGAGGCTCAAAGTAAAATAATTTAAATAATTTGAGCTGTATAATCTATTTTAGACATAGTATTAATAGTATATATATATATATTAGCAAATCATTAAATAAGAGAATATTCAAATATCAATAAATACAAGTAAACAGCCAAATAAATATGTAATATAGTGTATATATGTCAACTTCAATCTCCCACTTCTTTCCATAACTCCTTCCCTCCTTGGCATCCATATCTTTATTCTCTATGTCTGCATCTCAATTTCTGCTTTGTGAATAAAATCATCTTTACTATTTTCTAGATTCCACATATACGTGTTAATATACGATATTTGTCTTTATGACATTTTTTAAGATATAGCATTAATTTGTCCTAAACATAGCAAACACCCTTGGTTTAAATTTATTTTTGTTTCCAATTTAATTCAAATGTTTGTTGTTAAAAATAACCAAAAAGAATGTTTACAAGAAAAAGAATTTCCTTTTTTCTGATTATAAAAAAAATACATGATAGAGATAACATGAAAAATATAAAAAAGGGGGAAAAGGCATAATAACCTATAATCACAATAGTACAGAAATAGCCACTGTTAGCAGTTTGACACAGTTTCTTTACACTTTCCAGAGTATTTAACTTTTGCTGTGGTAACAAACAGGTCCCAAATTTCAGTGACTTGCAGGAAACAAAAACAAAGAAACAAAGACACATCTCTTGCTCTGCTTATATGCTGCGTATCAGCTGTGGTTCTTCTCTATGCATTCTCCATCAGAACGGGCATGAAGATCTCATGGCTAAAAGAAAGCGTAAGAGGGAAGTGGAAAACTTGTGATGTTTCATAAACCTTCTACTTGGTTGCCATGTTTATTATGGTTATTCATATCCCATTGGCCAAAGTAAGTCATGTGGCTAAGCCTGTCTTCTGCATGTTTACACAGTAGCAAAGCAAATCATATAACAATGGGTAAGGAGGCACAATCCTTCTACAAGGAAAGGAAGGATAAACAACTGGGAATAGTAAAACAATCTCCCATGTCTCTCCTGGATGTATGAGCTCTTCTGGAATATTTCAGCCTGCTTCCTCAATCTTCACATCTATTTAAAAGTACCTCAGGAATTCTTTCTCCTAATTGAGAAATAAGTTATTTCTCTCAAAAACTTTAGAAATAATTAAAATGTTCTCATTCTCATACTCATACTCAAAACATTCTCATTTTAATTTAATACCAGGAATTTCTACGGTTTTTTAATGTATATTCAAATTCTCAGGTTGCTGTCGGGACTTGTAAAAGAGAAAGAAAATGTGCAAACATTATCCCTTTAAAAAGACACATGACGTGGTCCTCAAATTCAATCAAACCACTTATGGAATGACAAGCAAAGGCATAATTCACTGATTTGAACTTAATTGCCTTTGCTTTCACAATTCCACTTCAGATTGAGATTCAGATAGAGAAACTCAAAAGAAAGATAGAACATGTGTGATTCCATAAATCTGTGGTCTGTGCTTGAACAATCAAAGGACGAATATGGAATAAATTTAGTAGTTTCTGCTGCTCTGACTCCTATAAATATGCAGTGGTGTTTTTTCTCTAGCTACTCATGATATATGATTTCCTTTAACAGAAACACCAGAAAAACTCTTGCCTAGCACAGGTGCCCTTATTAAAGGCGGCATTTTATTTTGCCACATACTGTTTCTCTAATACTGGACATCTACCAGTTGGAAATTTTCTAAGAAAATTCAATGAAGAATACTTCCTTGCTGACATGGAGGAATAAAAAAAAAAAAAATGGACAGTAATCCCTATTAAAAGACAAAGGGGGAGAAAGAAGATAAGAATACAAACTGCTCATTGCTAAAAGGTAGATTTGCCAGCGGCAATTTGTAGCAAATAGGTAACCTTCAAAGGGAAAAGTATGATTTACTTTTAGGCTGAATTAAATTTGCTGAAAATTAATGGCACTGTTGAGTAGTCCTTGAGTTAAAGGAGAAAATATAGAGTGACTGCTTTTAGTTAAAGAAGAAAATATGGCACGTGTCAACTCGGCTAAACTGAACCTACATTTCACAGAATCCCCTTCTTTGAATATTCTGGGTGAGACTTGGCCTACCCAGAGACCCACATGGCTTGGTGGGTGGATGCAAAGTGGCTGCCATTATTGTCGGTAAGTCATCACAGTGAAGTGGGATAAAAGACAAACACAAAACGTGTCAGCAGATTTCAACTGATTCTCACTCTCCTCTGCTGTTAATAGCTCTTCCTCCCTATAGTGGCCCAAGTCAACAGTGACTCCAGGTCTAAGCCTCAACACAGAGGCAGACAGCCCCCCACAAACATGAGCTCCCCTTGGCTGCACCATCTGGTAGCTGGATGTGCCCAGCTTCCTTTAGTTTCATGAAAAATCTGATGAATCTACCTACACCACTGCTTCAGGAGGTCTGGTTAATGACTTTTCTTGGATCCTCCAACACTGTAAGACCCCATTTCCCAGCTTTTTCCACAAGTTTGTAAGACTTTAGACCTATAATTGGGCTTCCCTGGAGGCTCAGTGGTGAAGAACCTGTCTGCCAAAGCAGGAGACAGAAAATGCAGGTTCAACCCCTAGATCAGGAAGATCCCCTGGAGAATGAAATGGCAACACACTCTGGTATTCTTGGCTAGAGAATCCCATGGACAGAAGAGCCTGGCATAGGGTCACAAAGAGTCAGACATGACTTAGTGACTAAACAACAGGAATGACAATAATCTTATCATCAGTTCCCCATTCCATAACAGTCATGGTGGTTTTGCTTCCCTGAATTAACTCTGACTTATGTCTAGGGGTTTGGAACTGGAAGAGATCTTAGATTTCTAAGAGTCTTCTCACAGAGGCAAAGATGGGTCTAGTATCAAAGGAACCTAGTAGAAGAAGTAGAGACTCAAATCATTGGTTGATGACAACTTGACCACAAAAAAATAGAATCACTCTTTCATTGTTTTCGTTATGTTTTAGAGTCTTGATTTCAATCTGCTTCTTCTATTCATTTTTATTAGAGTTTTAACAATCATATCAGTATGTTATTAAAAACAATGTAGAAACTCAAATACAAAAAAAAAAAAACAAAACACACAACACAAAGCTTCCACATGGAAAATGTGCTCAAATGAAGCAAGAGACCCTTCCCCTCATTCCTCATTTAACAGTGTTTTTGTCCATTACACAGTCCTAAGAAACAGCGTCTCTAACAGATGGCCAAGGGTATCTCTGTTTTTAAGGCCTTGAAAAGACAAGGATTTTACTAATTCCTGATAGTCGTTCACCCCACTGTTGGAGAGGGTATTCTTAAGAAAGTTGTTTGTGGAACTGAGCCAAAATTGATCAGCTTCTTTGTAATTTGTGCGCACTGCTTCCAGTTCATCTACCTCTGAGCAAGTCTACCAGCCAGCTGTCCTTTTTTGTATAGTGCATCTCCAAATTGCTGAGATAGCTACCGTTTCTTCTTATTTCTTTTTCTCCATATCTGGGGGTTAAGATGCCCAGTACTCCCAAAACTATTAATCCTCCTTTCTTCCACAGAATTGCATGTGTGTGTGTGTGTGTGTGTGTGTGTGTGTGTAGTGGGAGAGAGAAAGAGAGAGAGCACCATGGAAGAACACAATGGAAATGAAATCTGTTATAGACCAAACTTTATTGTACAAATGCCCAAAGGCCTAGTCCTTAAACTGGTCAGTGTTTGCAAAAGCACAGTTACTATACTCTCAAGAGGCATCATTCACTCTATATGACCACTTTTTGTGACCTTTGTTGGAAACTCACAAGAAAGTCTGCTGATTGAACTGAAGGCCATTTAAAAAGGAGATTGTTTTAAACTAACAGCATTTTTTAATGAGAACATAATCACAGCCCATGGGGGACTCTATGTGAGCTGGACTTCACTCCAGAAAAAGCAAATAATATGAGATTTTAGGGTGAGCAAAGCTCCAGGTTATGCCGCAATTGAATGGGACAACAGAAACAACATGGTTTTGCATCTACAGTTAACAGTTTAATAATTTTTTTGGCCAACACAATGCAAAAGCTTCGTTGTCACCCTTTGATGGTCAGCTTTTGTTAGTCACAGGTAAAGTATAATTTCTATTTCAGAAAAATGTGTTCTCTGTCAAGGAGAACTCTCAGTGAGAGAATATGAGCATAAAAGGAACATCAGAATTGTGAATAAAGTATTGCTGTGCAAAGAAGAAGATGCTAACAAAGAGTAGCTCAAAATGTTAAATCTTTGCTGCCATGTAAAGAATGAATCACAAGAGTGTTGAAGTCTGATTCTCAAATTAAAATAATCAATAAGGAATAAACAGCTTCCATTCTGCAGATAAAGTGCCATAATTTCTAAAATCTGCTCTATCTTCAGCTTGGCTCTCAGAAACAACTGCACTGTGACATTGTGATGTAAAAACCTTACATTGATTCAAGGCTTTCTTCAGGACTTCAAGGATGGAAACTAAGAAGTTACTTGAGTTGGAAGAAACCCCAGTGCCTACATTTTGTTCTGTCATTACTGTTCGCCCATGATGTTTTCCCTCACTATGATCTAGCCTCCAAACTGCCATCAATGAGCTGCCTAAAACATAAATCTGACCACATAAAAGTATTTATTTTTAATGAGCTTCAATGGCATCCCTTTGTGGAGGGAGGATACAGACACAGTTTGGTCATAAATCAGTCCTCCCAGCTTCTCATAGATTTTAAAATCTTGAAAGGCCATGGTTTGCCTGGTAAATTAGGAAAGCCTGGCAGCCCACAACCTCCCACCCTGGCTGGGTGGTCCTTAACCCTCACAGTGAGGAGAGGGAGCTGGACCGAGGCATAGCACTCACAGGATCTGACGCTGCCATTGCCAATGAGGCTCAGTGTGCAAGTGGTACCAGCAGCCTGGCCTTTGCCCAGGACCTCTGTGAGGTGGCTCCAGAGCATCCATGGGACTGCTCGGAGGACACTGACCCAGAAAGCATCGTTCTTTCTATACTTTCTGGACTATGTCCTGTCCTAGTGCAACCAGCTTCAGAAGGCAATAATTATGTATGTTGGAAGTACATGCATTGTTAAAAAGCAGAGATCTTATTCAAGACTCAGAAGTCTGAAGTGTTAGGAATTATCCTCTAGTGAATTGAGTGTGACTTATCAACAAAAAGCTGTAATTCACAGGAGAACTGAACCACAGGGTTTTGGATACCACATCTTTTAAAAAGAGGATCCATGTAGAAGTCAACTTCACCATTTGGGGGTCATAGTCTCCCTTCCATATTCAGTTCATATGATTCAGAAGAAGTTAAACCTTCCCCATTCACCAGCTATAGAAATGGATATGTGACTCAAGATCATCCAATTAATTATGGTCCAATCCTTTGTTCAAGGCTTCCCTGGTGGTTCAGATGGTAAAGAATCTGCCTGCAATACAGGAGACTGGGGTTCAGTCCCTGAGTTGGGAAGATCCCCTGGAGAAGGGAATGACTGCCCACTCCTGTATTCTTGCCTGGACAGAGGAGCCTGGTGAGCTACAGTCTATGGGTTCACAAAGAGTCAGACACGACTGAGCGACTAACATTTAACTTAATCCCTTGTTCCAAAGTTGGTCCAGGAATAGTTGTGTGATTCAGGAAAATAAAACTCAGCTCTGAGATTTTTATTGGAACTCATAGGAAAAATAAATGTATGTCTTGAGAGAATGTTAGTCTAGGAGAGAGGTCAGCAAATGTTTTCTGTAAATGATCAGATAGTAAATACTCTCAGCTTTGTGGGCCATAAGACTTTTTGCAACAGTTACTCAACTCAGCCACATTAATGAAAATAGTTACAGACAAAATGTAAATGAATGAGGATGGCTGTGTTCCAATAAAACTCTATGGACACTAAAATTCTAATTTCATATAATTTCCACATGTCACAAAGTTTTATTTAAAAAAACACTTTTCACTATATAAAAAATGTGAAAAGTATCTAGCGAAGAACTAGATTTGGTCAATGGGTCACAGTTTGTCAATTTCTGATCTGTTTGGAGAAACAGTAGCAAATAATATAAAATACTTTCTCTTGTGGAGCTTACATACTACTTGAAAATAAAGACACACACACACACACAAAAACAGTTAAAAAAAAAAAAAAAAGGATATACTGGGTTGGCCAAAAAGTCCATTCAGGTTTTGTCATATGTTACAGAAAACCCAAAGGAGCTTTTTGGCCAACTCAGTATTTGAAGGTAAAGTCAGCCAGATTTGATGGAGGGAACAGGAGATGGACGGAGGAAGGGGGAGAGAGAGAGAAAACAAGGCTCAAGGATAAATCCAAGAGGATTTTTGAGTGTGTGTGTGTGTGTGTGTCCTAAGCAATTGGGTTCATGTGAGTACCAAATTTTAAGATGCAAGTGTTGGGAATGTTGAGTTTGGGGTCAAATCCATAGCTCTTTTTGGACATGTTATGTTTATAATGCCTGTTAGGAATACTGAATAAACAGCTATATGCATGAGTATCGAGCATAGGGCACAATTAGGGGCTGAATTCTTGAGAATATAAATCATATTTAGAGCTATGGGTCTGATTAATATCCCTTGGGGAATAAGTAGAGACAGAGAGGAAACGGGGGCCTAGAGCTGAACCCTAGATAACCTGAATGGTTAAGAGGAACCAGGAAAAGAAACTAAGACTAAATAGCTTGTGAAATAAGAAAAAATAAAAGAGAAAGATGCCCAAGTACAAGGAACAAGTTGTTTCATCAAAGAAGGTGACCATCATGGCAAAGGCTGCTACAATGTGTACTAAGAGAAGGTTAGATTTCACAAGATTCAAGCCAAGAGTAGCCGTAACAAGCATAGTTTGCAGAGGACTAGTGAGTTCAAGCAAATGGTTGTGAGAAGTAGAGAGATAACAGAAACAGGTCATCTGAGAAATTATGCTCTCAGGGCCTGTAACAGTAGTTGAAGGGGGATATGGGTGTGAAGGATCTTTCACTTTGCTTGTTTTGTTTTGAAGATGGGAGATATTGGAGTCAGGAGAAAAGACAGAAGCAAACTCTATGAGTGACAGAGGGTCCTTGATCCAGGGAGAGCATATGGGTGAGGATGCAAGGAGGTTCAGCTGTTTGAAGATGAAGTTCTCTTTTGATGGCTTCTATTTTCTCAGGAAACCACGCTGAGAATAAGTCAATTGGGGTTGAGTATAATATTTGAAGAAGGTGTAAAGTGGTTGTCTTGGTGATGGGGGAGTGACTTCACTGGGACAATGTGGAGAGACTCTCCAGCAGGCTGAGGGCCCACTTGAGACCAGAAAGAGCGGTGGTGAGCTTTTCCCCAGCCGTGTTCAGCTGCCTGGGAACAGATGGAGAGGAGGCAGGAAGTAGGAATTAATCAGTAGTGGGTTTTTCTCTAGGTGATTTTGATAGAGAGAGTCAAGAGAGTTGAGGGTGTGTACTTTGGAAAGGCCATCGAGATGGCACATGAGCTCCACGCTGGAGAAGTAAGAACACGAACAGTGAGAAGTGGCGGGCTCAAATACAGAGACCCGTGTGAGGGTCATGGCTCCTTGTTGGATTCAAGAAATGCACTGCAAAGACATGGAGTGGGAGTCAGAGAGTGCGGGGCCTGAAACTAATATTATGGAGCTGGTGGGGCTGTTGAAGACTGTGAGCTCGCAGCAAGAGGCTAAGGCTGGGTGAGAAGATACCAGAAGGAGTTAGAAGTCAAGGAACTTATGGGCTCAGGTGATGAAGGAACCTTCAATTCTTACTGAAGCCATCAAGAACTGAGAGAGTCGCTGTAGAGAAAAGGAAAACAAACAAGAAACGCGTGCCAAAGTTTCTTAGAGCTGAGAGTGAGTAACAGGAGGGAAGTAATTAACTTTTGATGGTAGAAGCTGAGGACACATAAACATGTATTTCAGAAGAGCTGACATTTGTTTTAGAAGAGGGGGAACAATGGTCTGAAAGTGTTTTTTAGGAGCAAAGGGGTCACCTTCTTTTCCTCCAAGGCCTGGGGTACATGGTATGTGGAAGGAAAAAGAAGACTCAGTTGAGAAGGCTGCGGACCCTTAGGGAGAGCCAGGCCAGACTCAG
This sequence comes from Cervus elaphus, assembly GCF_910594005.1. Lineage (NCBI taxonomy): Eukaryota > Metazoa > Chordata > Mammalia > Artiodactyla > Cervidae > Cervus > Cervus elaphus. The sequence continues at coordinate 8,500,180 of NC_057837.1, read as the reverse complement.
CCAGAGAAGGAAGGGAGTTCAGAGGAGTTACGAACCAGTGACCCCAGACGCCACCGTTAGTCCCAACAGATCCTGATGATGCCTGAAACAGTTAAGGGAAAACACATATTGCCTGGAAGGCACTGGCATTTTTTTTTAAGTTTTTTTATTTTTTTTAATATATACATCTCTTAAATATCACTTGACCAAGTTAAAAAAAAATTGTAGACAAAACAAAGAAATAGAAGCTTGTATCATATGACTATCATTTCTGTCTTCCTGAGTGATCTTTCTGCACCTGAGTTTCTGTATGTGTGAGATAATTGAAATCATACTAACTACCCTCTCATCTGCCACTCCGTGTGGACACTAGTGGGGAAACCAGTGATGACCCTTAGATGCTCAGAACAAAGGGTCCCTCAGAAAGCCAAATAAATATCTACAGACATCACCAGGAGTGGAAACTCAAAACACAAGCCAGGACTTCAAGATGGCTTGAAGTTTATTTTCCAGGGCTCTTCAGACTTCTTGAACTTTTTTCCAGCTGGCAGACACCAAGTCCCCTGACTCTTTTCAGCTCCAACTCTTGGACTGATCCTTTTCTTATGATTCCCTAGGACCTGATAAACTCCCCAAGCTCACCTTTTATGGAGAGTGCTGGAATGTTCCATAATTAGCTTTCTCACATAAAAGCAAAGCATATAAAGACTCAGTGAAATTGCAGAGGGAAAGTTTGAGTAGTCAGTTTTCCAGGGGCCCTGCCCCCTCGTTGAGCGTTCTGAGCGCTTCTCACCCACCTCTTTCCCCTGAAAGGCTCAGGAAAGTCTTCAGAGGCCCTATCACCAGCTTCCAAATGCAGTAACAAGAATCACCTCTGCAGTGGGCTCCCTGCTGGGGTCTCTCCTGTGTGTCTCTCTGGAATTCAGTGATAAAAGGAATAATTAAGAGAAAGACTAGTGAGCAACACTTGTGAGAAATGACATCTATATATCTGAAACTTAATGTAGGCAAGACCCATAAAAATGCAATGTGAGCCTCCAATCTCTCTCACCAGGATGGCACAGGGATTAATCAAATCAAACCAAGAGAAGTGTTTCAGCGACTCTGGAGGGAGAAATCAGCCATTCTTGGAGAAAAACATTTTTTCCTTCTATTCATCTACTTAAAAAATATAAATGGCCTATACCAACCTTCAGAAAAATGATTTACCACACTACTAATACTAATCCTTTACATTTATATAGTGCTTTACCACTTTAAAGAAGCTTTCACATATATTATCTCCTACAGTATTAGATCCCACGACAAAAATGATGATTCTAGAAATGAAACAACTTTTTCCCCCAACTTCCATGCACTTGGATATACTGATTACTTTTCCCCTGATGTTGTGAACTTTAATCATAAGACCTTTTACCTGTGGACATTACTCTTATGCTATTAACTGGTAAAGAAAATTCATAATTCTTGTTTACTTAACAAGACAATAATGTGGTCAAGTGGGAAATAAAGGTGAATTTAAAATGAATAAGGAGTTAAAGGACATGATTTGTCCTTTGTTAGCCTTTTCAATGGCACAGAGTTTAAAACAATTCAAGGTCTGGTTTGTGTAAATTTCTTGCCACCTTTAATAACTTAATAGCGTAATTGTGTGCACAATTTCTCCCTGTTCTGGCAAGCTGCCACAAGACTAGAATCTTTGTCTCTTTCAAAACACTGTAAACATCGTTAAAATGCCAAAACCTGTAAAGTACTTTTATGAAGTAATTTGCAAATTTTATGGACTTAATAAGGCCACAGTAAATTTTAGCCCGAGCTACCTGATACTGCATTGTCCTTCCATTTTATGTCATTCATGCATTCATTTGCTTTTTCACTACTTCATTCATTCACTGCTTATCCTCTGTGGAGTCTATGAAGGTTCGAGTGCTTGTATCTTAAAGTCTGTAGATATTAGGCCAAGAAATAAAAAGTAGTTCAGAAAGTAACAAACACAAACATGACAAGTAAATATCCCACTTCTACTTTTTAAAACAAAACTGTTAAATTAAAGAAGGAAGGAATGCAGCAAGATGGTGGTGAAAGATCCTCAGTGATGGAAAATATGTTTGCAGCTTGATCTCCTGGAGCTAAAAAGTGAGGTCACATGTCATTACAGGCAAAGGGAGTTGCTAAATAATCATTAGAATAACGACAGCAATACTTGGAACCCATAGAATAAGCACAGGAGTAGAGGGTAAACTGGGACAGCCTTGCTGTTATTCAGTCGCTCCGTCATGTCTGACCCTTTGCAACTCCATGGTCTGTAGTGCACCAGGCTTCCCTGTCCTTAACTGTCTCCCTGAGTTTGCTCAAACACTCATGTCCATCAAGTCGGTGATGCCATCCAACCATCTCACCCTCTGTCACCCCCTTCTCCTCCTGCCCTCAATCTTTCCCAGCATCAGGATATTTTCCAATGAGCCAGCTTCTCACAAAGCACTGGAGCTTCAGCTTCAGCTTCAGTCCTTCCAATGAATATTCAGGGTTGATTTCCTTTAGGATTGACCTGTTTGATCTCTTTGCAGTCCAAGGGGCTCTCAAGAGTTTTTTCCCCAGCACTACAATTTGAAAGCATCAATTCTTTGGCACTCAGCCTTTTTTATGGTCCAAGTTTCACATCCATATGTGACTACTGGAAAAACCTTGGCTTTGACTATATGGACCTTTATCGGCCAAGTGGTGACTCTGCTTTATAATATGCTGTCTAGGTTTGTCATAGCTTTCCTTCCAAGAAGCAAGTGTCTTTTAATTTCATGGCTACAGTCACTGTCTGCAATGATTTTGGAGCCCCCCAAAATAAAGTCTGTCACTGTTTCTACTTTTTCCCTGTTGCTTTGCCATGGAGTGATGGACCAGATGTTATGATCTTAGTTCTTTGAATGTTGAGTTTTAAGCCAGCTTTTTAACTCTCCTCTTTCACCTTCAACAAGAGGCTCTTTATGAAAATATGTATTGAGATTAAAAATATTCATATAAAGAACTTAATGATACTAAGAACAATCTTCTGAAGAAATAATCAGAGATTCAGATGACAATTTATTATGAAGATGCTTGCCAGTGTTAGAACAAAACAAAATTGATGTAATGCAAACAGTTTATAGTATAGGAATATTTATATAAATTTGTAGCTGCCTGTAGAGGAATCTTATGAAGGCTTTCATGTAATAAAATCTTAAGCAACCATTACAACAAATGTATGTTGAAATCTTAATGACGTTGGGAAATGTTAATGAAACAATGTTAAGAAAGGCACACGAAGTTGTACAATTAGTTCCATAACAAGTGTATATTATCTTTAGGCACACACACACACACACATATACACACACAAGATAAATGGAAATGGCAATACAGTAACTTTGATTATTTCTCAACAGTAAGATATAAATGATAGTTATATTCTGCAGTGTTTTCTAGAGTTTTCATATTGAATCTGCACTGTTTTTATAATCATGGGGGAAACTGTTTCATAAAGATAGCTCTCTTCTACAAACACATATTCTGCCCACACAGTTTTCCTAGAAGCCCCCACTGGTCACAGTGCTATGGCTTTGACAAGAAACGCCTCCCCACCCTTGACGGTTCTGGCGCACATCTTTGCCTCGTCACGACCCTGCAGTGGACACTTTGTTGCTGCCCTCAGAACAATCTCATCTGTCACGATGAGTCTCCGCCAATCCTGAGCCTCCGTCTGCGCACCCTCTTGGCAGAGATGTGTTCAGAACTGAGCAGGCCAGTCAGTTTAGGACAGAAGGATTACTGTACTCGGAGTAACTGGGAGTGTGGAGGTGGAGATTCTTCAGAACAGAGAGGACAAGACTGCTGGCCCCCATCCTGTGAATGCAGAGGGGCCAGTCTCATGGGGAAGAGGATGCCAGAGACAGCAGAGCAGGAACTGAGCCCCAGAGAGGATCTCTGAGAAGCCAAACAAACCCCTGTTCCACCTTGGGTTTTCCTGTCCTGCACAGTGACAACACACCTTACAACTAAACCAATTTGAGCTGGAAATTACGCTACTTTCTGATGGATGCACAATTATAATTACTGTCTAACATCACATGCCTTCAGTCTTCTGATGAAACCAAGGAGAGAACTAATGAAGGACTAGTATTCGCAGACCTTGCTCTTCATGCTTCATCCTTCATTATATCTGCATGAAAACTGTATCCCATCAGTACTTTCCTGCTCTCCCCCTCAACATGTTTCATCCTTTGGTCATGAAAAACTCAAAACACACACCCTCTGTGTACCCATCAGTTGACCTCAACTTTTTGCTCAATATTTTAAAGAATCCTCCCATCTCCTCACCATCATCAAGGATCAAGTCAAATTCTACTGACTTATTAAATATTCTATTGTGATTGACCTTTCCATTTATCTGTATCTCTTTTCTTGTGTTACTTACTAAAATCCTTAAAGAAAGATGTCAAGCATGTTTGTATTGTTTGCAACATCTAACACTCCAGGTGAATCCCTGCTGTCAATAAATAAATAAGTAAAACTGAAATGAACATCAGTCATTAGAATATATTGGATTTTGGCAACTAGCTATATTTTCATGGCTAAACAAAGACACAAATGGTATTTCAATGGACATGACAATTGCTACAATTTCCCTGGTAATATTTTCTGCATCAAACTCTAAAAGCACATTTTCTTTTCCTATAAAATTGAACTGGGCAGGAAACAAATTTATCTAAGTATCTCTTTAACAAGGTATCGAAACATTGACTCTTAGAGGGGAAAAAAAAAAAAAAAGCTCTTTTTTGGTAGCTTGTTTTTAATGAATCAAATCATATCCCCAAAGTATTATTTTCCTTGGCGATACCTTTTTGTGAAGAACTAATGCTAAAACCATCACTTCAGTCCCACTGAACAAACACAACAAAGCTAGAGCTGGACTTCAGAGCAGCAGAAACTTAAGCATAAGATAAAGTGTTCCTATTGATTAAACACAAGAACTATGTTTTTTTTTTTCTTTTTCTTTTCTGAAGGTTTTCTCTAAAACATTTTCTCAAGGTTACAGTCAAGCTATTGAGAAGCAGTATTGTGGTATCCATGTGTGTGTGTGTGTGTTGGGAGGATTAAAAATCTGAAATAATTGTGCAAGTCTTTGGTTCGGAGTTAACTAATACAGCTCTTGTTTTAAAATATTAATTCATATTCAGCAGGTCATAACGTTTTAGGAGTGTGTGTTTCTAGTAGTGGGAATGGTTGAGATATAGCATCTCTTTAAATTTATATTTTCTTTAACTAATAACAATGGTAGTATTTGAAGACACGCATAGTCTTGTAAGAGTCTTTAAATATAGACAGATTAAAGTTTATGACCACTTTACCTTCATGGGATTTATTGTTTGACTTATTCTTTCACAGAAGTGGAAGGGGTAAAATTTAAACTGAAAATCTAAATGCTTGATTTTGAATAAAACATCCAGGTAAAACCACATATATATTTCCTAGACTCCAGACTATGTAGTAGGAAGGCCAGTCTCAAACCAGGAAACTTGCAAAAGCTGCCAGGCTGAGGAATCAGCTGATGGAAACAAGGAAAGAAACATGAAGACAACCTAAACCATATTCTTCCTTAAAGAAAACATTTCTCCGTAATATCATACTTGAGGAAAAAGGCCAAAATGCTAAACTGTAGTCAGGAAAACAATGTTTCTACCCATGACAATTGCTAGAAAGAGGTTTATTAACTGGGGCCATCCAGAGATGAGATAGTCCTGTCCTTGCCATCATCAATGATAGACCCTCACTACGTAGATTGTTCAGTGGAAAACGAATCATCTCACTTGTCTTTAAATGTGTTAACCATACAGTGACCACTCCAGTACAAATCATATTTAAAAATTAGGCTAATTCTGGGTTTTATGAAGGATATTACAGATTTTTTTCCTATGAAATACTATTAAAATAGTCACATCTACACTTATTTGCTATTAAATTACTAATTATAGAAATTTGAGGGCACTTCCTGGGTAGTCCAGTGGTTAAGACTATATACTTCCAATGCCGGGAATTCGATCCCCAGCTGAGGAACTAAGATTGCACATGCCCTGCAGTGCAGACAAAAAGAAAAAAAAGAAAAAACAATTGGAAAAGAAAAGAAAAATTGAGTACTCTTAGTCTCTTAGTAATGTATAAACTATACTTCAAAAGACTCATTACATTATGTATAGACACACACACACACAAACACACACACACTTTTATGTAGAGAGAAAGAGAGATGCTGAAATGTTACTCTGTTAATAATTTAAGGAACATTATTTTGAAAAGGAAATATTTGTTTTCAAATCATGCTTTTTGAATGATCTTGCATTATTTTCTTCTGGTTTACAGAATACATTTTCCCCTATAAAATTATAAAACCAAAACAGAAGAAAAGGCAACTTCTAGTAACAAGTAAATGGAAAGAGCATCATGATAATAGAGGAAATGAAACCAAATGTAACAAAAATCTGTTACAACAAAGTAGCCAACTACAAGCATGTTTAATGGTGCCTAAAAATTACATTACGAATTTTAGAATTTAGAACTTGAAATGCACAATTTACTTTAGAATAACAAACCTTAAAATCTATTTATTTTTTTCCCAAGGTGTTGATTTTAATTTATAGCACTGTTGCACTGTTTTTCTATGAAGCAACATTTTTATCTTAATTTCTAAAAACATATGTTTGTTTAAAATAAATACGCTATAAATACAGAATCTGCAAAAAGCAACACTACCAGGAATAACTGGTAAGAGGACTGAGAAAAAAGATATTCAGGCAAATATTTTCTATAAAGTTTCAAGTAACATTCCAAGCTTTTCTTCTCTCTTCAGACATTTACTGAGCACCTACTCTGTTCCAGGTAGTGTGCTAGTGAAGGAAGGTCATGATTATGACAGTGTTAGCCTCCAGGAAATGCCAGATGAGGACAACGTGTATTCAGATAAATTACACATCTCAAGAGACATCACAGAACTATCTTTTGGCTAAAAATACCATCTGCTTTTTGGAAGCTCTTGACTGATGTAGTGGAATTAGATTTTTTCTTGAATTCCAACTCATTAAAAACATACAAATGGTCTAAAGTCTTTCTATTTCTATTCTTTGTATCCTCTGATCAAGTAGAAACAGGTCAGCTGAGGGTGATCCATCAACAACTGTAGGAAACTCCCACAGTTGTTGCATTTAAATTATATCGTCTAGAAGGTGCTCACATTTCTTATTCTCTTTGGGATTCATGAGATGGTTCAAAATGGGGTCAAAGCCCATAAAGTCATTTTTTCAAAAAGCAGTATTCTCAGCTGTGATAATTTTACAAGTTGCATTACTTAACATCAAGTTGGTTGCTGGATTATCATTACTTCTTACTATTCATAAGCTTAATAAAAGTGTTTTCATAAACAAATCAGGCTTATGTCAGTGAAAAGTGGGGAGGTTCCCCCTTCCTTTATTTATATCGCATGTCTATACTTGTTCTGCACACATCAACAGTTCAAAGTCATTACCAACAGTTACTATTGAGAGTGCATTAAAGGTTATAGACAATGTATGTATATTGCAGTCAGTCACAAATAGTCATGGGATATATTTTAACAGTTAATGATAAAAATTATTCAATGACCATGTGCAATCCTTAAGAAGACTATGAAAGAACTGAATTATATTATCTGAAGAGTGAAGGAAATTATATGCTAGTATCCACTGAATGGCAGAGAAGTATTTATTGAGACTGTTTTGAAAGAAAGGATATACTGTCAAAATTTAATATTTTTAACTAAAAAAAATAGTATTTACTTACAGAACAAATGAGCAACACAATGGAGATCCTTGAAATTGTGTCAGCCAGAGTAGCAGTAATAGGGGCATGAGCTACATCCACTGGTCCAATCCATGAGAAGAATATGAGCTGTATTATTTGGTAAATGTAAGTCCCTGTGGGGTGTTTTGGTATTTTGTTTTTTTTTTAATCTTTTTGAGTGTTTTTTGAGACTGAGTTTTCTCAATAGGTAAAGAAAGAAAGAAATAAAGTGAAGTCGCTCAGTCATGTCTGACTCTTTGTGACCCCATGGACTATAGCCTACCAGGCTCCTCCGTCTATGGGATTTTTCAGGCAAGAATACTGGAATGGATTGCCATTTCCTTCACCAGGGTTTCTTCCCGATCCAGGGATGGAACCTGGGTCTGCCACATTGTAGGCAGATGCTTTTACCATCTGAGCCACCTCAATAGGTAAAACACATACTAAAAGAACCATTTTGTAGGGAGTGGATTAATAAAACATTTCTCACATATAACCATCACCTACCCCCATCCAATCTTCATCATAATCAATAAATTTAAAAATCAGTAGGCATATGAAATGTGTATACAGTGTCTATACAAAGCTTGCAAAGCACAGTTATCTAAAAGAATCTTTAATATGAATTTCAAAGTTTTCTAAAATCCTTCTACATATTCAGTTCAGTTCAGTTCAGTTCAGTCGCTCAGTCGTGTCCGACTCTTTCAACCCCATGAATCGCAGCACACCAGGCCTCCCTGTCCATTACAAGCTCCTGGAGTTTACTCAAACACATGTCCATCGAGTTGGTGATGCCATCCAGCCATCTCATCCTCTGTCATCCCCTTCTCCTCCTGCCCCCAGTCCCTCTCAGCATCAGGGTCTTTTCCAATGAGTCAACACTTCGCATAAGGTGGCCAAAGTATTGGAATTTCAGCTTTAGCATCAGTCCTTCCAATGAACACCCAGGACTGCTCACCTTTAGGATGGACTGGTTGGACCTCCCTGTGCTCAGCTTTCTTCACAACCCAAATCTCACATCCATACATGACCACTGGAAAAACCATAGCCTTGACTAGATGGACCTTTGTTGGCAAAGTAATGTCTCTGCTTTTTAATATGCCGTCTAGGTTGGTCATAGCTTTCCTTCCAAGGAGTAAGCATCTTTTGATTTCATGGTTGCAAAATCACCATCTGCAGTGATTTTGGAGTCCAAAAAAATAAAGTCTGACACTGTTTCCCATCTATTTCCCATGAAGTGATGGGACCAGATGCCATGATCTTAGTTTTCTGAATGTTGAGCTTTAAGCCAATTTTTTTACTCTCCTCTTTCACTTTCATCAAGAGGCTTTTTATTTCCTCTTCACTTTCTGCTACATATAATGATCAGTAACTAGGTAAACTATGAAATTATACCTCACTATCTTTGTCTTTGAAATACTAGAATATCAATACATTTTAAAAAAAAATTAACAGTTTAAAACAGTGTATTCAAAAGCAGAGGCATCACTTTGCTGATAAAGGTCCATGTAGTCAAAGCTATGGTTTTTCTGGTAGTCATGTATGGATGTGACAGCTGGACCATAAAGAATGCTGAGTGACAAAGAATTGATGCTTTCAAACTGTGGTGCTGGAGAAGACTCTTGAGAATCTCTTGAATAGCAAGGAGATCAAACCAATCAATCCTAAAGGAAATCAACCTCAAATTCTCATTGGAAGGACTGGTGCTAAAGCTGAAGCCCCAATACTTTGGCCACCTGATGTGAAGAGCTCACTCACTGGCAAAGACTGATGTTGGGAAGGACGGAGGGTGAGAGGAGAAGGGGACCACAGAGGATGAGATGGTTGGATGGCATCACTGACTCAATGGGCATGAGTTTGAGCAAACTCAGTGAGATAGTGAAGGACAGGGAAGCCTGGCGGGCTGCAGTTCATGGGTATCACAGTCAGATAGAACCTAGCAACTGAACAACAACAGTTCAAGTAATGTTCAATTTAACAAAGTATTTAAAAAGTTGCACTACCTTCTTGATGAAATTCTGAATTAACTTTCTTTGAATTGTCTTGTTTCTAACTCAGAAGATTAAACAGAAAATAAAATGTGAAAAAGTATGAAATGAACAACCCTCTGTCAAACTTGTTGGTGCTTAGTTGCTCAGTTGGGTACAACTCTTTGTGACCCCATGGACTGTAGCCCTCCAGGCTCCTCTGTCGATGGGGATTCTCCAGGCGAGAACAGTGGGTTGCCATTTCCTCCTCCAGGGGATCCTCCCAACCCACGGACTGAACCCAGGTCTCCATCATTGCAGGTAGATTCTGTACTGTCTGAGCCACTGGGGAAGCCTGTCAAACTTGTTACTTTCATCCTATTTTTGTATTTTTTGTCTTGAAATTTAACTATATAGTATAGCATGAACATTATTTTAAGTAACATTCATGAATTTTAAACTTAGATTTAAATATAAGACTCTACGGTTCACATTTTTAAAGGTGATGGTGTGGTGTCACTGCTGTTGACCTTTGTTGGGTAACCTGATGTGCTCAATAGATAGACCACATGTGGATAGAAATGATATTGTTCCAGTTCCAAGCCTAGGTCTTAAGAGGCATCTGTTGTTTCCATGTTTTCCTCTGGAAGTTTCTAATCTCTGATATGAAAAGATTCTGCCATGCAGAGCTACTGACCCCATCCTGGGTCCCAGAATGTGTGGAATATAGACCAAACTCAACCGTCAAGCCTGAAGCAAGACCACTTCAACTGGATAACAAGTATCTAAGTGAGAAATAGTGCTTATTGTTTTACACCAATAAAATTTTTGTGATGTTTGTTATGCGGCAGTGGCTGACTAATACATAAGTATTACTTAAAATGTTTCCCCTCTGGAATACATCTCTTATTTTATAATATAAAGCAATTATCAAAGAAAACTCACTTAAAAGAGGAATTTTATGGAATAGCTTGTTGCGTAGATAGCCATATGTTATACACTTAAATGAGAGAAAATAAAACAATACATTAACTTCTCTAAAATAATACTATACAAGAAAGCTACCCTTATGTAGTTATATGAAGACAAAAACAATGATACTTCTTGACTGAGAAAACAGTATAATCACACCCCTCTCTGGCTGCCAGAGGAATGAACACAGATATGGCGTTATTTTCCTATTATGAAATCTGAAGAGGTGGTCCAGTCATGCTGAGACAATAAGAATTGCATGATTCTGCCTAAACTCAAATAACAACCCTCCAAGATATTAAGACTTTCTGTAATGCATAGAAATGTTGTGGAAAATAGGGCAATATTTTTTTTTAATTTCCATTTACTATCTACTTTAAATTATACTGTTGAGTAGCATGCATGGCTCTTCATCTAGTGCACAGTTCATTTTATGCAGTTGAAGACTGGATGTGCTACTTGGCTGTTAAAGTCTATCCTCACATTTGTTCTGACATGCCAGCATCACTCAGGCTTAATTCAGAGTTCTCATGCCATAACTCTCTTGAATAATTATACAATTTAGAAATAAGTGCATGTGACACTAAGACCACATGTGCTATTTTGCAGAACATGGTGGAATCTATAAGTCTTTGCATCTTGTGAAAAGGCAGTCTTGATAAGGAAAGAACTCATTTGCGTATCTTTAAATAGATTGTTGCTTGTGTCTGAGTTGTGGGAGAGGGTGAGGAGGTGTGTATGAAATGATAATTACCTCAAAACCAACAAACATTATAATGCTGAGAAAACAGCTATTGCCAGTGCAAATGAAAAATGGGAAGTTACCTGAGTGATCAGCATAGTCAACAAAAGAATGTAAGTTACTGGGAGACTCTGTATAAGAACTTCAATGTAAAAAATTTGAAAAGCAAAGAGAGTAGTGTGTCTGTGTGTGTTCAGTTGCTCAACCATGTTCAACTCTTTGAAACTCTATGAACTATAGCCCTCCAGGATCCTCTGCCCATGGCATTTTCCAGGCAAGAATATTGGAGTGAGTTTTCCTCTTCTGTTCCAGGAGAATCTTCCCAGCATAGGGATCACATTCACATTTCTTGTCTCCCCTGCATTGGTAGGCAGATTTTTTTTTTCCTTTTGAAAACCACTGAGCCACCTGGGAAGCATGTAGACTTAGATCCTAACCGGTAGGGCTTATGTTGCCTCATTACAATTCTCAGTCAATAGACTCAGTCATTATGAATTATACAAAAATAATTCACATTTGAGCAAGTCATCAGGGGTCTCATGGACATGGCAGTCCTGGGGGGGGCTCACAGTGGAGAGGATTGGAGGAGCGGTCACTTTCTCACCTCTTCCTCTGAGCAAGGGGCCAGGGTGTCAGCTCTGTGTATTTCTAGTTAGGCTGCTGATAATAGGCATGCCCATCCTCTAAAAAAGGAAGCAACGGGTTTTAGTGACTCAAACACTGGTCTGGCAGATGGTTACTAGCCAGCCCTGCAAACTTGTATGAAGAGCTTCATTGTCTATGAACCTCAGTGTTCTCACCTATAAGTAAATTAAACTTGAACTAAAATGAGTATTTAGGGACTACAAACATTGTTGCTATTGGTAGAACTTCAGAAATGGAATCATGGCTGTGGATCAGGGATTACGAAGCAGCGCCAGCCAGTGAGAGGTGGCTGTGATTTCTCCTACTCTATACACAGTACAGCACGTAATTCATGCTCCTTTCAGAAATGACGATATCATCACTAACGGGGGGAAAGAAAAACAAAACAAAGGAGCAGAGTTAACATAAAAAAATACATCACACCGCCACCTTGTTCAGGTAGCGGTTTGTATGCGAACAACATTGAATGACACCTATACATGCACACAGGCACACACTCACAGACTCACATGCATTTCTAAGATTAAAGGAGGTATCTATTTGGTGATGTAGATTTCTTTAAATGTATGGGCAAAGTGCCCCATTTCTTTTAGAATAAAACATTAAACATACAATACTTTCCTAAAAGATACTTCATTCAAAGATGTGAGTCAAGTTAAACATATCAGCCACAGCAGACACCCTGATTCCTCAACCAATCATATTAAACTCAATATGTTCTTTCATGATGGGCAGCGCTCTTTATTACATGTTCTGGCTGCATACAGTTGAAGTTCACTATCTGTCTTTTCATTTTGTGTGTCTCACAGAGAGTGGTAGAAAGGTTTAGGGAAGTTAAGAAGGAAGCAAAATTGTAATTAAATTTTAGCAGAGGTATGTAAAATATTTATGCTTGTCCTTTTTAATTTTTTTTTTCTTAACAGCATCATATTTGATGATATTACAATTCAGAGTTCTCAGAATTGATGATGATGATTGAAGGCTTCTCATATTGAGAACCTTTACTCTACCACATCCAGAACGCTGGCCCTGCTAGCTGTGGGTGACCACCAACCATCGTGCCTTCCTGACTTCTCTTTTTTGACTGAATGAAGTGAATACATGAGCAAAACAGATAAAGCTGCAAGGCTCATGCTGCCTTAGATCCTTTTGGAAATGAAGTATGATATGAAAAATATATATCAGTAGGCCTAGCCAAGGACTCCTCATTCAAATACCATCTGCAAACAGATCTTAGTGAGTGGGAGCAGTGGTGGTCAAGCTCAAGATTTTTCTCCAGACAGTGTCCTAGGGAGTATTAGACATTACAGGGCAAAAAGGCAAGACTTGAAAGACCTACAGCGGGGATCAGCTCCTTCAAACATTTATGAGCCACTTGGCCTCTAGTTCTATTTTGTTTGCCAAGTACGCTCATCAGTAGAATCAAAGCTCTGAGGTCAAGAACTTGGTCTGCATGGTTCACTGCTGCTTGTCCAGGGCTTAGAACTGTGCCCGACACATAATAAGCACTTGATCAATACATATTGAATGGATCCACTAATTAAAAGGAAAAACTAATTAATAAGGTTACACATTAAGTTTCCATCATCTTTTAGCTCAAGGTGGGAGCATAACAAAGCCTTCACTTTTTTTTTTTTAATTTTTCAGAAGATACGGTTGATTGTTTATTATATGCCCCTGAGAAACAAGAGAAGTAAAATAGCCTTCATTTCTTATCTCTAACACATCCTTCACTTTATACTCCAAGAATCGTTTTACCAGTATCACACCAAGTACTTCATTTCCCTATCACTTTACTTCTAGTCTTCTTTGGAACTTAGGTAGAGTAGAAGTAGGGTCAATGCATAAAACACAAGATGTCCAGTTAAATTTGAATTTCAGCTAAACAATTATTTTTCTTAACATAAGCATATCCTAAATAGTATGAGGTATATACCTATACTAAACAAAATATTTGTTGTTTGGATAAAATTTTAGTTTAATTAAGTATCCTTTATTTACAGTTGCTAAATTCAGCAATCCTACTTCTTAACACCTAGAAATCCAATTATTGACACTGATTTTTTTCTGTTGAGGCCATCTACCCTTTTAAGTGCTCCTATTTCGGGGGTCTAAGAGAACATGTGCCCAGCCTCTCTCTCATGCAAAAGGCCAACATCTATTCCACTGGGAACACTCTCACATTCTTTGTCTGCTCATGTATCAAGTTACCCCTGGGATGCTGGCCAAACCCAAGGCCACAGTGTCTGGCCTTGACCACCAGGAGGCAGGCGTCTTTCCACTGCGTCTCCGTCCTGCAGGAACACATGCCCAGCTCCCCACTGAGTCCTGCGGAAGCCCCCATCCAGGGCTCAGGATGACACCTCTTCTGGGGCTCATAAAACACTCTGGGTCCTGAATTCATGTTGAGGCTTCCATGGAAACTTCTAAATCAATATCCTAGCGTACTCTACAACTAGATGCCTTTGCTTTATCTGCAAACCCACTTCCCTTCTCTGGGGACTCAAGACAAATTTTATAAACAAATCCTCAACAAAACTGAATAGGCAGAAAAAGCATACCAGCCTAAGAGCCATGGAAAAGGCCTGATTCTCAATCTCTCAGAAGCATCCCTGAGACAGAGATGCATGGGTGTGTGTTTTACCTGGAGGGTGATCCCAGGAAATACCAGGAGGGGAGGAGGAAGTGAGACGGGGAGGGAGGCAGCCACTACAGGCTGTCACCAGGTCCAGTGCCGCTCTGGACAACTCCAAGGCAACTCCACTGGGGAGCTCTGGGGGACAGAGGGGGACACACCGTCCCAGTGGAGAGGCAAAGAGGGAGCTGGGGTGGATGTGCACGACTCCCGGTTGTCATGGGGTGATGTCTGCAGGGCACAAGCTCTTCAGCACTTGGGTCTCATGTGTGGGCGACAGGCTCTCATTCCCGGATAGAAACCCTCAGGCAGAGGCACAGCTATTCTCAGAAGCTGATTTTCCAGGTGAGTGCCAAGGGTGTAGGCAGGGCACTGACGGCATCCGGAACATTGAGAAATGCGGGCTGTTTTCTAGTTGATCCTAGCAGCCCAAAGATGGAAATAATCCAGATATCCTAGTGGGAGGCATCGCCAGTATCAGGACCTGTTAAACCACGTTCTGTACAGACATCCTGTTCCCCTTCCATCACGATCCCGTACCATTTTGGCTTTTATTGGATTGTTTTCTCTGAACTTTCACCCCTGCAATGTGCCTGCTACTCAGTTTTAGCAGCTACACCTCCACACAAGTTAAAGTCACTGCATTTTAATGAGGCCAAGCTTTCGGAGCTGGCTTCATTGCATGTGAACTTCCCTCTCAGATGAGATCCTGGTTCCCAAGGAGTTCCCATTACTCATGGGCACGCCACTCTCCCGCACACCTGGTTGTTCAGTTCAAACGTAAACACATCAGCTTCTCCAGTCTATCGGTGCCCAGGGCACGCGGGCACTTGCGTGAGCCAATTTGAAGGTAGGGTGGTTCTAAGAGGGAGCAGGTGTCCGCTGAGCTGGGCTTTGAGAGCGCTCTGGCCTCCAGCACATGAAGCTCTGGGATAAGGGATGGGTTCTCACTGGCAGACTTCTGTACTTGAGGGAGAAGATGGGGAAAATCGGGAAGTCACCACTCAGTCCATCTGAGAAGCCAGGGGCGGGGTGGAGCTGGGGGTGCCCAGTGTCTGAGGACTGTTTGGGAGTCTGGTGGAGAAGAACCCTTGCTCTGGCTTAGCTGCGGCCTCGGAGGTTTGCAGTCAGGCCCCTGGGAGGGGCGGGGTGCCGCTCAGACCACAGGTGGGCAGCAGGCTAAGCAGGGGGGAAGAAGGGCAAGATACAGAGGCGCGCCGGGCCGCGCCGGGCCTCGCCGGGCCTCGCCGAGGTCTCCGCGGCTGTCTGTCCCCACACCTGACCTTGACAACGCACAGAGAGCAACACCGCTGCTTCACATCGACCACCTGGAGTCCTCTTCTAGACAAGCAGAGTCATCCAGGAAGGGGATTCTGGGGACGGGGACGGCAATTCCAGCTTAACCACGTGGGTATTTGACACACAGGACCCAGGCTCCCTGCAGCTGGTCAAGGAGAGGACACCAGCTCTTTTCTTCACAAAGGTGTACCATGAATGCAATCACAGGGCACTCTGATACACCCGTTTTCATCTTTGTCATGTATTTTCACTGGAATATTTTGCACTTTTGCTGTGGGAAATGGGAGCAGTCGTATTTATGCTTCCCTTTAATCTGTAACAGGTAGGAAGACGTTTCAACATTTCTTGTTTATCTTCTTTTTCTAACTTAGAGTGACATACCACAGGCTTTAGGGAGCCTTTATTTTAATTCACTGAAAATAAATGACATAGCTACATTCATTTTTTCCTTCTCGGCTACATGAAATTAGCTAGCTAAGAAAGTGGGGCTAGAGGCAAAGGGCTTTAAAACTATTCCCCTTAAGAAATTCTATTCCGTTACAAATTTTCTGTGTGACCTTGAGGAGTCACATGAAGTTCCTATCTGTTGAGTTAAAATAGTCAGCATTCAATTTTGTGAGGAATAATGAGTCAAGCTGATTGGAATAGACTTTGCTCAGAATGAGTCCTGTAAGAAAAGGAGGAAGGGATAAAGGATTCCATTCCAAGACAGAGCTGCTTCTTTAAAGGTCTCGAAAAAAACAAAATTCTACTAACCCTTAACAGAAACAATGGTTTGCTTTAATAATCACTGTTATTAAATGTTGATAGCCTACCTCAAAATACATTAATTGCTGGAATCCAGTTAATCATGGTATACTTTCAGGAATCCTTTTATTGTGTTTATAGTTCCAATACTGTAGAGATATATCAGGGATAGATGAACAATATTAGACTTTAAATTTGGGGAAAGCATTAGAAATAGGACCACAGATAACCACATGCATCACTCACTAAATGTTCACAGATCATCTGGGAATTGTTTTTCTAGATACTGATTATGATACAGAAAAAGTTACTTCCTTATATCCACTGTGTTATAAATTTATGCTCTAGTTGACTTTAAAAATCTATTACAATCAGGTAATAATACATTTTTTTCAATACAGTAAATGTTTAACGAATTGCATTTGGGGACAGATACATTTAAAAAATAATAAATTTACAATCTATATTCAGTTGGTCCATGAAGGCCTTTTGGCAGGTTATATTTGTGAAAAGGTGTTTGATATATACAAAAAATATGACTCTAGTACTAGAACATAGCATGATAAAATATGCAGATCAGCATGTAATATTAAGTATGCATGTTAGTGTTTTCATATCTCTGGGGACAATCATTTGTTCTACCTTGAAACGTATGCTCCGTGTATGGTCAGGAAATCAGATATGCTACATTCTAAAGAAATTTAAGCATCTAGAAAGATTTCCCTGCTATCTAGGAATGACATCTAAAGCTTCAACCTTAAATGATTCTACATCCAATCATTGGTCAGACACAGCGATTCTAATTCACTGATTTCAGCTAAAAGAGAAAAGAAATCCTGTTTCTAGAAAGTACTTTCAAATGCCTTTCATGAATATTTCTTTTAAGATAATGTTTATAACACCTAAAGTTCAGCTGGAATATGTTGAATTTACTGAACCTCTTGCATAAAGTGTGTTGTGGCTGCTTACTAATAAGCACTTGCTTAATAAGAAAAACAAATAAATAAAGAGGGTTGGCTGGCCCAAAAGAGCAGACATCCTTAAAAATGCCCTTCCACCTTTGAGTTGCAACAGTTAGCAGATAGAAATACAGGATGTCCAGTTACATTTGAATTTCAGCTTAAAAATGTACGATTTATTTTAGGTTAACTATGTCCTGTATAATATCTGAGATACACTAAATACTAATATTTATCTGACATTCAAATTTAATTTGGAGTCCTATATTTTACCTGGTAGTCCCACTTATAAGGAAATGAATGGCCATTAAAATAGAATGCAATCACCCACGTCAAAAGAACTTTGAGGGATATATCAACAGTTTGGGGGCCTCTGAGGAAATTCTAAAAGGATAAAGCCGCTGTCAGGGGAAAACTTTTCTATACTCCTTAACCTCTCAAGCTCTTCTTCTTCCCTCTGGTAAAATTACAAACTTTAGTTTTCAAGTTACTGAAGGAGATAAAATGGTAGGTGTGAAAAGAATATAGATTTTGCCTCTCTTCAGCCTTAAGAGGCCACCTGAATACAGCCCCCAGACTGAGTGAAAGAAAGAAGAATACACTTGAAACCCAACCCGGGGTTCTGAGATATATGACTTAATATTGTAAATTCTGAACTGCCACTGTGATTGTCCTGTCAAATGATGTTAGGATATTTTATCATCTAAGAGTCAGCAGAAAAGTCATGGGAAAAATCAAGTTGTCATCTAGGGGCAGGGGAAGAACAATCAGCTCTGAATAAAACTGTAGGGGCAGTGAGAGGAGAAAGAAAAAGAAAGGAAAAAGAAAGAGCATCCTGATTCTGTCCATTCAGTCCCGCCACTCATCACCATTCAGGCTGCAAGAGCTTAGGAAGAGAGGGGGGTTGATGAGATGAACAGGGACTGGCAGTTAATGAACATCCAGTTGTTCTAGTCACACCCAGACATCTGGTTTCTAGAGTAAACCTGCCCCCACTATGCAATGTCAAGGTGGGCTGAGCTCACATATGCCTCACAGTGCAGTGTGTGCAAACTTACATACTGGAATATGGCCGGCATCATGATGGGGAAGAAGGAGGAGCAGTTACTTGCAGGAGAGGCCTCCTAAGTCAAAGGTCACACGCGGCCTCGGAGAAGCTGGCTAATCCCCGAGGTGCAGCTCTGGTAGCTCATTTGATTATAATGAGCCAAATAAGATGGAATATGCCTGGTTTCTGAGTTACCCTGAGGACCACAGAGAGGGGAACAGCCCATCTAGTGACGGGATTCAGAACTTTATAACCAAAGAAAAACACTTACTTTACACTTACTTTCCCTGTAATTATTATCTAAAAGAGAGAACACTTGCAGAACATAGTCCATATCCCTGAAATAAAATGGATGGAATCAGATCGACACACTACATGCACACATATCTTATTATGTGGGGGAAATACACATCAGTACAACCAGATAGCATTATTTTTAAAGTTTGGTTATGGCATTGTCATTTATTGTTATTATTAATAGTATTATAGCATGCTAGCAAAATCATATGTTAAAAAATAAGAGGTACGTAGGGTAGGAGATAAAACACTGAAGTCTCCCACTCAGACACCCCATCATCAATTTCATTTCCTTCCCCAGAGGCAACCACCTTCAATGGTCTGAGATTCTTCAAGTGACCATATAGGACTCAATGATGAACTTAGGCTCCTAAATCTTGCTTATCTTGGCTCACATTAAAAAAACAAAACAAAAAGACCACACCTCATTTCTGTCATCCCCATCTCAGCCCTAACTCTTCCTCTTGATATTTGAAAGTTATACTATTATTTATCTTCTTCTTTGTTATGATTGTGTGTTTCAATTATGTGTGTGTGTGTGTGTGTGTGTGTGTGTGTGTGTGTGCGTGCCCACTAAGTCACTTCAGTCATGACCAACTCTTTGTGACCCTATGGGCTGTAGCCTGCTAGGCTCCTCTGTCCATGGGATTCTCCAGGCAGCAATACTGGAGTGGGTTGCCATGCCCTCCTCCAGGGGACCTTCCCAGTCCAGGGATCAAACTTGCATCCCTTATGTCTCCTATATTAGCAGGCGAGTTCTTTACACCTAGCACCACATATATGAACCCCTCTTTGCTATTGCATCAATTACACACTGCCCTTCAAAATCTCTTTCAACATTAACATTTAGTTTACATTTTAAGTACTTAAAATGTTTAAGTTCTGTCCTATAACTGTGATTTAATTTTCATTGAGTTATTCCTTGATTGACTCTGGAACAAACAAAATAGTCTGTGTGTGTGTGTGTGTGTGTGTGTGTGTGTGTGTGTGTGTAGATATAGATATTTTTATAGCTATAGACTATTACAGATATAGATTATAGATCACTTTTAAAAATAGTGCAATGACTGATTTGATCAAAATTTACACTGAAAACTAACCGGTTAAGAGAAAATTACAGAAAAAATTGTGTGGCATTTACAATAGTTTAATAAAACATTTTTTTTAAATTTATAGACTCTTGACAGCCTTTTGGTTCTGAAACAGATGGAGAAAAATAAAACCAAGCAAAGAAAAATTCATACCAAAAATGTTCCAAAAATGACCCTGTTCACTTGGACATAGTGCAGACAACCATTTGCAGTCACAAACTAATTTTTCCCCAACTAAATAGATTAAATCTAATAGTGACATTAGTTAAATCAGATAGAAACATGGGTCCTCTTGGTAGATTTTTAAAATCAGGTTTTGACTATTATTAAGCTTCTAAAAATGGCCAAGTCTGGAAAGGAGATATTCAGATATATCAAAAACTGTGTTTTTTCAGCATCTGAACCAAATTGAACAAAAACTCTTTATTCAACCAAGTTTTACATTCCATAACAGAATCATCTCATGAAAGAAACTTCAAACCTTGACCACATTTTGAGTCAATAAAGAGTTGTCTTCATTATAACTTATAAATAAGCACGCATTCAGCCTACAAAATGGATGAATTTGGTTTTACCTCCATATGCCTCCCCTTCTTCTTAGATATATGATTTGTTTTACTAATTACAGCAACCTAGGCTTCAAGACATTCTACAGAGCCACCATTTCACTATTTTTAAAAGTACGCAATGACTGATTTGATCAAAATTTACACTGAAAACTAACCAGTTAAGAGAAAATTACAGAAAAAATTGTGTGGCATTTACAATAGTTTAATAAAGCATTTTTTTTTAAATTTATAGACTCTTGACAGCCCTTTGGACAGCAAGGAGATCAAACCAACCAATCCTAAAGGAAATCAACCCTGAATATTCATTGGAAGGATTGATGGTGAAGCTCCAATATACTTTGGTCATCTGTTGTGAAGAGCTGACTCATTGGAAAAGACTCTGATGCTGGGAAAGATTTAGGGCAGGAGGAAAAGGGGGCAACAGAGGATGAAGTGATTGGATAGCATCATCGACTCAATGGACATGAGTGTGAACAAACGCTGGGACAGTGAAGGAAAGGGAAGCCTGACGTGCTGCAGTCCATGGGGCCGCAAAGTGTCAAACATGACCATTAGGGTTAGGGTTAGGGTATAGTTGTGAGAGTTGAACTACAAAGAAAGCTGAGCGCCGAGGAATTGATGCTTTTGAACTGTGGTGTTGGAGAAGACTCTTGAGAGTCCCTTGGACTGCAAGGAGATCCAAACAGTCCATCCTAAAGGAGATCAGTCCTGGGTGTTCATTGGAAGGACTGATGTTGAAGCTGAAACTCCAATACTTTGGCCACTTGATACGGAGAGCTGACTCTTTTGAAAAGACCCTGATGCTGGGAAAGATTGAGGGCAGGAGGAGAAGGGGATGACAGAGGATGAGATGGTTGGATGGCATCACCGACACAATGGACATGGGTTTGGGTGGACTCCGGGAGTTGGTGATGGACAGGGAGGCCTGACATGCTGTGGTTCATGGGGTCGCAAAGAGTCGGACATGACTGAGTGACTGAACTGAACTGAACTGAAGCCTAGGGTTACGAGAAACTGAACAACAATAACAAAAATAAAGCACTTGCTTTTACATCAATGTGCTATGCTCTATTGGGCTTCCCTGGTGGCTCAGCAGTAAAGAATCCACCTTCCAGTACAAGAGATGCAGATTCAATCCGTGGGTCAGGAAGATTCTTTGGAGAAGGAAATGTCAACCAACTCCACTTCTAGTATCCTTGCCTGGGAAATCCCATGGACAGAGGGGCCTGGTGGGCTACAGTCCGTGGAGTCACAAAGAGTCAGACACGACTTAGAGACTCAAGAACAACAATCACAAAAGTGCTATATTAAGGGAGCTTTTTGGTCAGTACCCGACAGAAGTCAAGTTGCCTCCAAGTTAATACTCATTTTGATCCTGATGTGGAAGCAGTGGGTAAATGGCAGATCAAAGAGAGGCACTGGAAGCTCCTTGCACATGATTCTCAGTGCTTTAGAGCACAGGGCAGAGGCAGAAATAAAATCATCCTAAGAGTATTCTTTAAGGATTTCTGTGGTTGGTTGTTTTTAAAAAGGCAAGAAAGGCTTCCATGGTATGAAATACTCTTGTATCACGTAGACAAGGTCACATCATATAGGTGTGTTTTGTAAGGTGTGTTCAAACTCTCTATGTTGCACCTTTTATCTTAAGAGGTGACAACCTGTCCCTTGACTATACCCAGTTACCCCTCAACGAATTTAATTTGACTTGTGCGTTAAAAACAAAGTTTCTGATCTTGTTTCTGACTTTAAAAGATCAAAAGCATTACATGTAAATATTGGGGTTTCTTAATTCTCTTGAAAAATCACATTTGCCAGTGCTGGGATAGAATCGGTAGGAAGAATAGTGGGCTTAAATTCCGCTCAGTCTCTGCCCTTAAAAAGGCATGTGCTCTCCTGGTGGCAATGATTCTTTCTTCTCTTTTCTCTTCCTCCCCTTTCTCTCCTTCCCCCTGACCCTAGTGCCTTTCCTGGGCCTACATCTCTGCCTTTATTAATTCATCTCCTTGGTCTCTGTAGGCGCTCGTGTTTGCCATCTCGGGTCATAAATATCACTATTATTTCACTTTTACTTTGCTCCGTAATGACAGCAGCATATGCTATGATAGCAGTCTCTGTAACATTCTCTTTCTTTTGCGCATTTAAAACAAATAGTTCAAATTGTGTTAAGTATTCATTTCTTAAAGAAAAAAATCTTGATTGACAAATTTTATAAAGCATGGTTCATTTATCCAGCAGAGTATTATGAAAGCATTAAAAAGAAAAATGAGGAAGATGTTCCAAATATATTAAGTGACAAAAGCTAAAAAACATTATGAATAAAAATATGCTTTTATGCTTATTCACAAGGAACTTTAACCAGTAGATATCTCTGGGACTGGGAATGTGGGCAATGGGAGGGTGTTAGACTAAAAAATTTCTGCTAACACTTTTACCCTTCTTTATGTCTTAGATTTACTATGAATATGAATTGCCTTTAAAATCAAATAATTTTAAGTTTCTAAAATGAAAATAATTTAAAAATAACATCTTATATGTATGCGTATCACTTTGTTTACAGGACATTTCATACATTATTTTCTAATTTGGTCTTTATAATAACTCTATGAGGTAGGCCCTTAAATAGTACAGTCACTATTTTTCAGTAAGTGAAAAAAAATGAGGATTTATCCACATACATAAGGTCATATGGCCAGGGAAATGTAAAGCCGTAATCACACCAATCTGATAGAGTAGCCAGTATCTAGATAGCAACACACAAAGGACAGATCTTGCATTGCCACGGAAGACTCAGCAACTTCTACCCACAGTTTCTTGGCCAAAACTGATAACGCAGTTTATCCAATCACAAGAGCTCCAGGAAACTGCCATATAGCGCACAGAATCGAGGGTGGGGCTTCAGAGGGAGAATAACAGGTAAACCAAATGACTAAACCCCAAAACCTCTAACCTCAGGCCTATCACAATAAACCCGTATCACCACATGAATCCCTGAATACCCTGAATATATTCAAAACAACACTTTCATTTAAAACTTCCCTATATAAATGAGTTAAAAATATTTTGAGAAAGTATGTGTGTGTGTGTGTGTGTGTGTGTGTGTAGCATACTCATTTATCTTACATAACTCTATGAAAAGTGTCCTCGCCTGCTTTTTTTTTTTAAATCACTTATATTTCATCAGACTCTTGTAGCCAATAAGCATTTTGTCCTTCATGTGGTTGGAAGAAACACTGAAGCTGAGCATCTCAATACCCACTCAGCCACATCAAGTACAGAATATTAACAGAAAAGGAAGCCAGCTGCAGCCCGTAGATAGCTTACCATGCCGCACGGTACTTACTACAAACAAGTATCTCCAAACATTCACAGGCTCTTATCCTCAATCACGTTTCCTTAATCAGGTGTCAATTTCAGTAGCAAATTTTCTGAATAATGATGATGTAACATCCATTAGTAAATAGGAGACATCAATTACATTAAATATCATGGTTGGGCTGCCAGATAATCGTGAATAAAACACATCGATAAACAACGTGCTTTTCAGCCAAGGGCAACAAGGAAAGCAGTGAGTTATCAAAGAGACATACAGAAAGATGCTCTCCTTTAGGGAATGGCAGGGAAGCTGTTAATAATGTGTAGGTAACTCAAGTACAGTTGACAAAATTTTAAGAATAGCAGGACCAAAGGTTCAGATTAGTAAAATCCTTTTCAGAAAGGAGGTATATGCCAAGACAAGAATGGTATAAGATATAAGACCTGAAACTAAGTTACAACCCAGCTTGGAAAGGAGATAGGGAGACCAGCTGGGTGTGTATTATGATAATCTAGAGGGAGGGGACAGTGGCCTGGGATAACAAGAAAAAAGAAAAAGAAAAAAAGGTTAGAGAGGTGTGACATTGAGTTATTTCAAAGGAAGAATCCAGGATTTGGAAAGAGTGGGTATGGATAGAGAGAAAAGTGCAAAGGTCAAAACAAAAATGACTAATTCCCTTCACAACAAAGAGCGTGTGGGTGTACATACACACACACACACACACACACACACACACACAGATGTTAACACTTGTTTACTGGGGCTCAGCATTTCACAGGCAGAAACAGACAATATAAAGAGCTTTTTATTTTCTTCCTGCTAGTTGGAGGAAGCCTCGAGTTTGACCTTGACCATGCTGAATCTGAGATGATATAGGACCCTGGGCATGGAGCAGTTTTTGGAACCATTCTTTTTGTAGAACTTGTGTTCAAGAGGGAGCATGAGCTCAGAGTTACAGCTTTGTAAGTCATCCACGGGGGAAGGGTCAGAAATAGGTTTTAAAATTACCCAGAAGTAGGTTGTCTCTCGCTGCAAACCATCTCATTTGAATTATTTGATTTTTTTTTTAAATGTTTCATATAGCATTATCCTACCTCACTCAGGGAGTCTGAGAAGGTCTGAAACACTAAAACCTTATGAAACAGGAGAGATAAAGGGGAAGATGTTAAAATATGTGATTCATTTAAGTGAGCAGCTGACGTCTTGAGAATAAAGATAATCTCATTGTGGACAGGACACCACAGACAGGGAGAGGCTGGACTCCCCGAATGTGCTGGATGGGGTGGGGGGGCGGGCAGGGTTAATGGAAGGAGCGAGTCCCCAGGGCAGAGAGCTGTGCAGAACTCTCGCGGAAATCTTGCTCTCCTGTTCTCGTGGTCATTTTTCATGTTTTGGGATATTCTTCCAAAAAGCACTTCAATATAATGAAGTTCCTTCATTTCTAATAAGATCATTTTTCACAGCTATTTTGGTAGACACTCCAAAATTGTGCTGTGTTATCAGCAAAGGGGAAAAACAAAACAAAACAAAACTGGTTTGGAGAGAAATCAACCAGGAGAATGTTAGAATGAGCCAATTGGCTTAAAGTAAGTTTTGTTTAAAAAAAAAAAAAAGGAAATCTGTGGGTGATGGTGATCTTTCTGTGCTAGGAAATGGCCACGTATTCCACATGTATGAATACCTGTACATACGTGATTTATGAATGTATCAATCAGAGAATGACTGGGGAGTTTATTTAAGATATAAATCAGGGAAGAAAGCCAGGTTTCACAATAGCTTTGCATGACATGCTGGGCCTAATGTGTTCTGAGCAGCATGTAGAAATGCCTGTAAACACCATTTGTCCCCCAGGTATCATGTATGTGCCAGCAGATCCTTCACTTCTCATTTTCTGCAAAGGCCTCTAGCATGGATGACACTTTTCATTGTCATAGCTGAGTGAACTTAAGGGGAGAAAAGGACAGACAAGGTCAGGGCACTCTTACCGAGGTGGGAAGGTGTCCTATTTTACAGAATGCTTGGGATTCCCAGACTGAGCCCCTAACCTCAGACACTGTTCGAAGAATATTAAAAATTTAACAGAGTGGAGCTGTGTGCTCTGGCTGTCTTCACTCACCTGCTGGCATGCTCCCAGGGCACAGTGAAGACCATGCTAACCTGTTATTGACAGAACTTCCTCAGTTGTTGGAGACCTTAAATAACCCCTGTTTCTTCCCTCTGTTCTATGCCAGCTTAAATATTATTAGGTTCTCTTAGAAATGGGTACACTGGGGGATTCCTTGTGTATTCAGAGATTGTGATGGAGGAGTTTAAAACCTTCAATTCAGTTACTCTGGACTCTTCTGAGTCATAAATGACACCGTTTCATAGAAAATTCTTGCATTGCTTCATGGTTCAGATGCTTCATTTTAACATTGATTTATTTTTAGATGAAACTTAAAATATGCATAAATATTATTGACTATGCCTATGGATAAACAACTATATGGAATGTTATACCCATTAGAGTCCCAACAGGAAACAGATGGAGCTTTCAAATTGAGTCATTTGAAAGTGGTTGATGGAGAGACGATTTACGGAGGTGTGGGAAGGGGTTAGTACCATCCCCTTGGGCTAGGAGGCACTGAGCTGTCACTATGCACATGCCAGAAAGCACAGGGAAGGAGTGCTACCAGAATGTAAAAACAGAAAGGAAAAGAAACAGCTCACATTTATTCTCTTCCCTTCCTCAGGCTTCCTGGTGGTGCTACCCAACAGCCGAACCCCAGGCAGCCCGAAGGCAGGGAAGTGCATGGAGACGGTCCCCGGAGGTCACTTTCATGGGCAGAGAACAGAACGGAGCGGAAGCGTGGCTTTGGAAGTAAAAGGAAGACGCCCAGCGGAGACGTCCTCTCTGACTCAGGACAAGCGTGTGTTAGTACAGGGATAATCTTGATTATGGACTTCTGGATTTCAAAACCGTGCACTCCTGGGACACTCAGGCTTAGACCGTGGCCAGAATTGGGCACACAGTGTTTGAGAGGAGGAGAGTGCAGGAAGCAGAGCTCCCCTCCACCAACCCTAGACCCTGAAGCTTCTTCCCGTAGGGTGGAAAGAGGAGAGAAAAGAAGTAAAAAGTGAAGGAAGGTCTACAGAACCAGGAGAAGAGAGGCCTGAGCCTTTCTTCCAAAAGGAGCTGCTCAGGGAGAGAAAAGCCCCAGAAAGGGAACGTGACGGTGCAGTGTTAGGGCAAGAAAGTCAAGAGGATGGCCGGGCCGAGTGTGATACAGAGGGAGCACTGGGGTCTGTGCAGAGCCGAAGAGCCCACGCCCTGTCTAAGGGCGGACGGCACCAGCCAGTTGTGCAGAACGACACATACAAGAACGAAGACATTGAGTCAACTGTACTTTCTAATTCTTCAAGAGACACCAGAAAACTAGGATTATCCAAGTCAAACTTCTAGATTCTTAAAACTTTGTGGGCTAAATAAACCATGTCTGTGGGCAAGCTCAGTCCACACCCTCGTCCTGGTCACAGAGTCCTAGAAGCTTGCTGGACTCTAAGCAAGGCATCAAAGCAGCAAACAGATTTGCTAGACATGAGGGTCCACGCCGGATGGAGTGAGAAACACAAGAAGGTTGACTTCAGACCAAAGAACAGGCCAGGCCTCCCTCTACTCGTTCCCTGACTCAACACCAGTTTCCAGAAACACGACGTAACCCAGGGAAGGGAAAAGGAATGCCTGGAAAATGGAGCTGAAATCACTGGGGCACATCCACAGAACAAGAACCCCCAAAGAAGTGGTACCATGCAGAAATAAAGAAGACGCCACTCATCTCTGCTCCCAATGTCCACTCAAGTGAGTTCTGGCTTTACGTTTTCAAGGCACAAGCTAGGCTTCTGGTCAACCAGTTGTACCATTCCGTGGGAGGGAGGTAAACAGAGTTGATTATGTGGACCTCATTCTTCTCTTCTATATAATTACAGCCTCGCTGAGCCTCTACTGGTGGGATTTCAGGCGCTGAGACAGGAACTTTCCTGGTTCATCCACAATCCTAAAGCAGAGGTTTGTGGGTGAAAGATGAAGACACTAGATGATTCAGACTGTGGTTCTGGAGGGGCCGTGATTCACTATGAGACCTAAAATGAGCTGCTTCTTCCTTGCTTGGCCCCAGGACTCTGGTCGTAAAATACAAGGTGAAGGGGTCAGGCCCTAGCTGAACACTAAGGTCCCATTCGATTGTTGGATGACACTGTAGGTGGTCAGGTGAGGGCATATTGGAAATGAATGACCAGTCCATAAGGGAGAAAACACTATTATTTTTGTATGACTGATTCTTCCAATTCAGTTTTACTTTTTACAGAATGAGGTTAGTCATTTTCCTGCTTTTGTGGGGTACTTTAGTAACCGTTCGAATTTACACATTCCTTTACCCTGTTCCTTCTTTTTCAGCAGTCAGCAAATTCTCTGGAAGATAGGTTATGAAAATAACCTACAGAATTTCACATTCTATTTGTCATGGAGTAATTTATATCCTAAAAAAGCAGAACACTTCCTTGTTTTTTATTTTTATTTCACCAGTAAAAACTAAGACCAGGAACCATGTGTTTATTACTCATGTTTTGGGTCCAAACTTTTCTGAAATCCTCCCACTAACCCTTTTGCCCCTGAATTGCTTCGAGCACTCCAGCTTCCTGGAATCCTGATAAACATGTGTGATATGGCTCTGTACCACAGGCTTTTCTATCTTTGAAAGGTCTGTTTCAGTCTAGGGCACTAAAAGATCCCCATGTTAAAATGTAACATTGTGTGGTATTTAACAATGAAGTATAATGTTTCTATATTAAAACTCAAAGAAGCAGGGATAAGGCAATTCAGTACTCAGTGGCAAGAAGGATACAAATCCAAAAAAAAAAAAAAAGAGAGAGAAAATTATGCAAAATCTAGAAGTGTTATCCTCTAAAAAGGTCAGGTGCTTGTCTGACATTGGAAATATAGCCAAAAGTAGGTATTGGGAATTCTTCTCAGTATTGAGCAGATGGTAATATTATTGGGGAAATCATTTTGGTCAAGAGATGCTCTCTAATCAATGGGAATTGTGTCATAATCAAAAATGTGTTCATGTCATTTCTGGCTCTAGCATTACAGAATTAAAGAAAGCTCCCATTTCTTGTTCTTCTCTACTTCAAATGGAGATCACCATCTCAGGTTTCAATTTTAAAAAGCATACAATTCACTGAAGTGAATCAACACTAAAGCTCAAATATAAAAGCCAATCATAGTGTCAAGAGTGCATACAACAGGCCACACCAGTAAATTCGATGAACTGCAAAAATTTCCATCAAAGAATGAGTTCCAAAAGAATGAAAAATGAAACATTTCATCTACTTCAATCAATAATTAATACTCCTGGCAGACTTGATCTCTACTCAGGGAGCTGAGTAACAGCCATAAACACACAGTTCACCTCAAGACCTGAACTTCATAAGTGGATGAGAGAGTTAAAAGCCAAGACTCCAGAGTTACTTAAATATATTACAAGTATTATATATTGCCCATAATGAACAGTTCAGTCCAAAAAACACTGAACATAACTAAGAGGTTGCTCAACAAGAAAGAAGATAAAACCATCTGCTGGTCAATGCTCTTATGGGGTCAGAGAAACACTATTTTAAACCCATAGAGGGAAATAATACCTACATGGCAAGGGGACGGGGACTGGCAACCAGAAAAGATAGAGGAAGCAGCAACTTACAGTGGGGGATGTAATTTGAGATAAGGGCCCTCTATAATTTTTTTCAGTGTTATTTGCCCAGTCATGTGCGACAATTTTTGACCCCATGGACTCTAGCCCACCAGGCTCCTCTGTCTGTGTGATTCTCCAGGCAAGAATCCTGGAGTGGGTGACCATTTCCTCCACCAGGGGATCTTCCCAACCCAGGGATCCAAGACCTTTGTCCTAAACGGACACGTGAATACCCCACTTCAGTGCAAACCCACCCACAGATATACAGACCTTCTTCAAAATCCTTGACTAAAGGCTATAACACCGGGATATGGGGCAACAGATTAAACCACTGTCTCTATGATAAAAGCTATTGTCACTATGATATTAGCAAAGTTGGAGAAGAGGGAAGAAATGGACCTGGCCAAATGTACTGTTGAGGAGGGCTGCGTTAGGGCTCATGTAAACAATGAGAGGACCACTCTTCAGCATGATTCCCGGCAAACAGACTGGTTCCCCCAGCCCCAACACATGAACAGTGCTTCACTTCCAAGATGCCCCCATACAAACACTGGGGTAATAAATGCCACTAAAGAGTATTAGCAAGGACTCTGAGGCATCTAATGCTCCAGCATCTTTGAAGACAAACAGAACTTTACAACTAGATGCAGATAATGCCATTCTTAAATTTAAAAAAAAAACAAAAAAAAACCTTCTGGATTTGGGGGGAGGGGAGGTGACAATAGAAATAAGCCTGATGCGGGGTGCCAGATGGAAATATCCACCGTCTCCAGTTAATTCTTCATTCTGTGCTGTCCTCTCTCTTATTTGTAGCAAGCCCTACGGTGGCTTTCTGCTTAGACATCGGGAATGTCCTTCTTCCCCACTCTCCTTTCTTTCTTCTGAACTCTGGCACTGTGGTTTGTTAAGTGGCTTGCCTTGACTAGGTTCTCAATTATTTGCTGGCCTGATTAATTAATTAAGACTTGGCATCCTTTGCCTGCATGTTTGTGTGATCAAATCACACACAGGTGGTGATGAATGGAGCTCTATTCCACATCATCACATTTACCAAAACTGACTCACAAAAGATAGTGTCAGTTTATCCTTTGCCTTCCTCACCCAAGCTGCATCAAAAGGTGTCTTTAGAGCAGCCAATGAGGGCCCATCCATCTTTGCCTAGATTGGTCACACCTGAACTTGTCTTATGAGGTATGTGCTGGTTCTAAATTGAACACAGATCATAAATAACAAATAAAACATGTTTTGGTATTGCTATATTTCCTGATTTTTTTGTAGCTCTTAACACAGCCATAGTAGAGTCATAAAGGTGGACAAGTGGCACATTCATGACACTCCTAATAGGTTCATCCTATATTTTACAATTTCCTTGGTCACAATCAATAATAGAGTTCAGAAATAAAATGCAAGAGAAAGCCATGCTTTTTGGAAAGAATTCCTTGATGAATAAGTTGGAAGCTATCTCCAGGTTGTAAATAAAACTTCATTGACAAGCAGAAGGCTCATTTATGGTTTTACAAATCAGATTTTGCTACTTATCCTTTTCTTGAAATGCTTGGAAATAGAAGTCAATCATTGTCTAATTTGAGGTGCAAATTATACGAAGATATAACTGTAGTTTGTAGTCTTAACATTTCTATTTCCTTTCTTACCAAAGAATGTGGCAAGACATAATGTGGGGGTGACATAAGATTATTTCTTATGTCTTAATGTTACTAACTAGGTGACAAACATTTTAAGCACTTTACATACATTATCTCACTATTCTTGGTAATCTTGTGACAGAGGGATTATCATTCCTGTTTTATGGATGAGTAAACTAACTGACAGGTGACCATATGATTAATACATGGATACACGGTAATGCAAAAACTTGAAGCCTAGATCACGGCTCAAAAAAAAAAAAAGAGTTAATATTAAAATTAAAACAGTTAAAAATAAAGGCATAGGATAGAATCAAGGAAGGAGAGAGTGACAAAAAGAGGAGAAGTCCTCTATTTATTGTATTTTCTTTCAGATTCTATCCCCAAGATACTGAATAAAAAAATTTAAAAAAAGATACATTAAAATGTTTTACATATGACAATCTTTGCCTATGTATCACCCTAAAGTGTTGAATCACAAAGGGGAGAAATGGTGTTATCCCTCTGGATGAGCAAATTCATTTAAAAATAACAAATAAAAAATTAAAAAATAGCAAATAAAAAACCCTCTGCATTAATTCTCCATATTCATTTTTTTCTCAGAAACACTTCCAGGAAAGCAAGGTAGACTTCAGCGAAGATCAAATTTGATTTAAAGAAAATAAAGAAACATGGATATTTCTTGCATGCCCAAGTTTGACTGGAAATATATCTACTTCCTATTTTGACAAACTAGTTCATACCTAGTCTGTATATATATTTTATTTTTTGGTCGCACCAAACAGCATGTAGGATCTCAGTTCCCTGACCAGGAATTGAACTCATAACCCCCTGCACTGGAAGTATAGTGTCTTAACCATAGGACCACCATACATACTCAATATTTTTGAAATTTTAGTAACTTGCCTATATTATGAGAACATAATTCCAATAACAAGATAATAAAATTACAAAACACCCAAGAATAATGTTTTTAATGAGTAAGACATATAAGGAAAACTACAAAGCCTTAAGAACAATGTACACACAAAAAAAGAGAGATTTGGATAGACAGATAAGGCCATGATACTAAGTGGAAAAAGTCAAACTTAGAGAGAGGTCAATCATCTTCAACATGCAAATTTAATTCCATTGAAACTGGATTTCTTTGGCAAGGATTCCGGGGGATGGGGCATGTGGAGATGACTGAGAGGTTCTAGGTCTCTCTGAGAGAATCAGATACGTTAACTGGTTGATAGTATTACAGAAATAAGAGCCAGACCAATGGAGCCAGAAATAAAAGCCAGAATATGAATGTGTGTTATATATATATACTTACACACACACAGAGAAACACATAGACACACATATATATAACACATATATAATATGTGTTATATATATATGTATGTATATATATATATATATATACTTACACACACACAGAGAAACACATAGACACACATATATATAACACATATATAATATGTTATATATATGTGTATATGTGTATATATATATATATATACTTACACACACACAGAGAAACACATAGACACACATATATATAACACATATATAATATGTGTTATATATATATGTATATATATATATACTTACACACACACAGAGAAACACATAGACACATATATATGTATATATATATACTTACACACAGAGAAACACATAGACACATATATATATAACACATATATATGTATATATATATATATATATATATGTATATATATATATATACTTACACACACAGAGAAACACATAGACACACATATATATGTATATATATATATATACTCACACACAGAGAAACACATAGACATATATATGTATATATATATATATACTCACACACAGAGAAACACATAGACACATATATATAACACATATACATAATATGTGTTATATATATATATATACTTACACACACACAGAGAAACACATAGACAAACACACACACACATGCTAATAATTTGATAAAAATCAAAATAAATATTTTCTCCATCATAAGGTACACCAACATAAATATCACAGGGACCAAAGACACAAATGCAAAAAAACAGAAGCCTACTGGATAAAAACAAGGTCAGGAGACGGCTTATAAATCATAGTCCTACAGATAATAGAAACCATAAAAAATTGATTATCTAAAAAATGTCATTTCTAGATGCCAAAGGCAGAAAAAAACAGAAAACCAAGTATAAAGTATTTGCAACCCATATAGGAGTTAACTGATTAATAACTTTACTAAGTAAAAGACATAAATCAATAAGTAAATATAAATACTAATAAGAAAGAGAAATTCTTTTAAGAAGATACATAAAGGTCAGATAAGACTTGATAAGGTGTTCCACTTCACAAATTATTATGAAATTAAAATTAACATAGTCATGTGATGTAGATTCTTGCTGACAAATACTAATTTTATTCAATTGACAATATTCAGTGTCAGTAAGAACAAGAAAATCTGAAAATGGCTTCTCAGATCCTGCTGATATTAGTGTGATTGCATATCAAAAGACATAAAATTTTATTGAAACATTAATCCAGCAATTCTACTTCAAGACATTTGTGTTACTTAAACAATTAGGCATATGTAACAAGATCTGGCACCCATAAGTGGTCTGCACAGCCCTGTGTATATGAGTGGGAGGACAAGCTTAAATGGCCAACAATGAATTGAAGTAGATTCACAGCAGAGCATTCTTTGCAATTTAGCACAAAAAGTATTTTGTTAACATCAATGTAGATTACTAATTTCTGTTAGGTGGTAAAAGCAGGTTATAAATTGTCATATTTTCATTAACTATGTGCCTGTGAACGTATAGGGTTTCCCTGGTGGCTTAGATGGTAAAGAATCCACTTGCAATGCAGGAGAACCCTGTTCGATTCCTGGGTTGGGAAGATCCCCCGGAGAATGGATAGGCTACCCACTCCAGTATTCCTGGGGTTCCTTGGTGGCTCAGATGGCAGAGAATCCGCCTGCACTGTGGGAGACCTGGGTTTGATCCCTGGGTTGGGAAGATCCCCCGGAGAACGGATAGGCTACCCACTCCAGTGTTTCTGGGGTTCCTTGGTGGCTCAGATGGCAGAGAATCCGCCTGCAGTGTGGGAGACCTGGGTTTGATCCCTGGGTTGGAAAGATCCCCTGGAGAAGGGAAAGACTACCCACTCCAGAACTCTTGCCTGGAGAATTCCATGGACAGAGGAGCCTGGAGGGCCACAGTCCATGGGGTCGCAAAGAGTCAGACATGATCGAGTGACTTTCACTTACTTACTTCACTTGTGAATATATGTATTTTTAAATACTAAAACATACCTGGGCAAACAAGTGAAACAGGTGCTCTAACTTGCTGATTTTGAGCAAAAAATGTTTCACCATTTACATCCATTTGGGCATACCTTTCTGTTTTGTTAATGTCACTTCCAAAGTTGGCATAATTTAAATCACCTCAACAGTATCCACTACAGGCTGAGTCCCTCTTCAGAGTCCTGCCTACAGTGAGGAGACCAGGAGACAGAAGCAGAGTTGTGGGGGTGAATTCCTGGAGAGTTCCAGAAAGCAATTCTGCTGATCTGGCAGTTTACACCTCCGGGAATACAGTGCCGAGAATGCTGCGCCTTACCTTGGGATGCCCGGGAAGCCTCATTACTAAAGATGCTCCCTCTCACACCCTTACAGAGCATATGCATCGTGAGGTCATATGGAAAGTATACAGAATTACAAACATCTCACTTGGTAGGAGAGCTCTATACTGCTTCTGCAAAATGTAATAATGTCTTTTTAATTCCCTTGGCTGGCGAGGCTCACACGGCATCATTTATTTAAGGATATCTACATTTTCAAACACTGCGGGTGAAAACCAGCCCCATCAATCACTGTGACAGGCTACGTTCCTCTTGAGTTTATCTTCCTGAACATTTTGTGCCAGGTTTAGCTTGCCAACCTCCAAACAGGGGGAACATGAGTCTTGCTTAATCTCCACAAATATAAAATGATGTTGTTAGACTATCATTTGCCATTTGAACTCTCATTCATTAAAGAAACATGGGTTAAACAAAAGCCTGTGCACCTTTTAAAGGCACTGCTCCTCGTGTCTCTTGAACCCTTAATGGATGTCCCTTCTAAAAACACAGGGGGAGAGATCTCACTCGTATTACAATTTGTGTGAAACCTGTCACTGTAGAGGATCCTGTCTCTAGATGCGGGCAAATCTGTTTATTTTAATTTCCATTAGCGTCTGGGCAGACAAAAATGATGAATGATGATTCTCGAGCTGCAGAGATCACGAGTGAGAGGGTTTCATGGACGTGTTTTGCTTATCTCAAGTTATTTTATCAGAAGCACAAACCACCACCGCTGCCCCATTACACGTGATGACTACCTCCTCTAGGTTTACATACTAGCATGGATTTCCAAGGTTACCCCAAATGTATGACAAGGAAGAGGCAAGAACCACCGCAGGCAGATAAAGTGAACAAAGTATATGCCAGGAAGGTGGGAGGAGGAAGAACAACGTCTGTTGAACCCTCAGTGGACCCTGCAAAATCACACGTTCTCCCGGAGTTCTTTTCTCTCCACACCATGCGATGTGGTCCAGACAATGGCAAGAGACCGAAGGGATGAGAAGGACAGTGCTGAGCCTCTGAAAGCTCAGCAGAAGGACAGAGTGTCTGAAATGAGTTTTCATCCCCCACCCTTACCATGAGGGAAAACCTGTTTTAGTGTGAAGGCATAATTTATTTTTACTGTGACAAAATACACATAATATAAAATGTATCATTTCAACCATTTTTCACTGTATGCTCAGTGGCAGTCAATTAATTCACTTTGTTGTACAACCATCAGCTCTATCTATTTCCAGAACGTTTTCATCATCCCAAGTGGAAATTCTATAGCCATTGACCAATAACTGCCCATCCCCCTCTTCACTCAGCCCCTAGTAACCTTAATTCTACTTTCTGTCCTTTGAATTCGCTTTGCCAGGTACCTCATATAAGAACCATGCAATATTTGCCTTTTTGTCCTGACTTATTTCATTTAGCATATTTTCAAGGTTCGTCCATGTTTGGCGTATATTAGAATTTCATTCCTATTGAAGGCTGAATATTACATTGCACTTTGCTTATTCATTCATCTGGAGATGGACATTTGGATTTTTCCACCTTTTGGCTCTAGTGAATGATGCTACTGTGAACATCAGCATATGAATATCTATTGGAGCCCCTGCCTTTGATTCCTTTGGGGGATATACCTTGGAGTGAAATTGCTCAATTGCAAAGCAATTCCATGTTTAACTTTTTGAGAGACCATCAAGCTGTTTTCCACAGTAGCTACTGAAGGTACACTTTTAAAATAAATGTGCACTTCCAGGTGGAGAGAAGGTCAAAAACCGACTAGTTATCCAGTAAACGTACGCAGCTTTGACAGGTGCCCTGGCTAGTTCAGGTTGACTTACGGATTTATGCCTCTCGGAGACCTCTTGGTTCCCAGCAAATCCCAGTCACTGGGACAGTGTGCCTGCAGGCTGGCTTCCACCTCTCCATATCCAGCCTCAGGACCATATGATGAGTTCTCAAGTGTCCAGAATTCTCTGTGAAAGTGGCTTTGAATCTACTTCCAGGGCCTTCTCGAATATCTTCTACAGGTCTTGCCTCCCAGGGCAGTCCAACCCTCGTGTGTACACCTCCAGGCTCCAGGAGTGTCTCTGGCCTGCCTTTTGATGGAGATGTGGGTGTGGCTTGGGTGCAAGGACTCGGAGGTCCTTGCATTGTGAAAAAGAGCTAGACTTCAGAAGAGAGGAGAGAGGTTTTTAGGCTGAGTTGGGAGGGCTAATTCTCCCCAGCCACCATACTCCAACAAGAAACTCTAAAGACTCCAAGAGTTCTACATTTAAACCAGACCTCTAGTTTTTGAATGTAACCTTATCAAGATAGGTGGACAGAATACCGTTAATTCAACAGCTTGTTTGGTTCATTTATTATCCTGAAGTATTTGGATAGAACAGTTAGGTGTCCGTTTGTAACCTTGCACCAGAACCCACAAGAATGAAAATAAGACTATTTATCCTCACAACAAATTAGAAAAAAAAAAATTATCATCACCCATTTCAAGTCTGAGTAAATTAAAGCAAGAAACGGGTTAAGTTTATTTTCTATACAGCTGAGAAGTGGCATGGCTACAAGTCAATCAGAGTCATCTGTCCCCAGGTCCCATACTCTTATACGGGGGTTCCCAAGCCCTGGGCCACAGACCCGGAAAGGTTCCTGTTAGGGACCAGGCCACAGAGAAGATAGCTAATGGTGGGCATGAGAGCAAAGCTGCATGTATAGCTGTTCCCCATCACTTGCATTACTGCCTGAGCACCACCTCCTCTCAGATCAGTGTTGGCATAATAAATGTAATGCACTTGAATCATCTCAAAACCGCCCCCTCAACGCTCCTTTTCCCAGGTTCATGGAAAAATGGTCTCCCATAAAACCAGCCCCTGGTGCCAACAAGGTTGGGGATCACTGCTCTTATATGACACCAGTGAGTGAATGGCAGGGGCTGTGTTTCAGAGTTAGGACAGAGCCTTAAGTTAAGAACATCAAAACCAAACCCAACCAGGTTCAGGGACTATAAAAAGATATAAGAGTTATATAAGAGTTAAAGCAACGGAAATTAGTACCGAAGGCAAGAAGCAGAAATAAGAAAAGGAGATGAACAGGCCTTTAATAAAATGGAATAAGAGATGAAAATATTTCTTTTTCCTGTGAAATGGTTTTCCAACCCAATTAAAAACATAAAAATGAAAAGGAAAAAAAAAAAATGTTCTCTCCTGAATCTCTCTGGGTTCTCTCTACTCCAACCCTTGCTGTCTCCACATTTCTGAATCTGCCAAACGACATAAATCACTGTGCAAACCAAATCATTAGGGTTGCCAGGTGTTCAATTTTGAACCAGACAGTCTGGTATTTGAGTTTTCTACCGAGGAAACAAATAGAGAAAATACCAGTGATTTTTAATTAAGTTTTGTTATCATCACGTAAAGATGAGCTTGCAAGAGAACATTCTCGCTAGCTCTCCAGGCTGCACTTCAATCTGAGTTCGCGTTCCACTTAGATATCAGCCTATCTAGGCCAGGCTGTCTCCAAACGGAGTGCTAAAGCAAGCTGATGAGGTTGGCTCCCAATTCGTGCTGGCACCTTCTACA
This sequence comes from Cervus elaphus, assembly GCF_910594005.1. Taxonomy (NCBI): domain Eukaryota; kingdom Metazoa; phylum Chordata; class Mammalia; order Artiodactyla; family Cervidae; genus Cervus; species Cervus elaphus. The sequence goes on along the minus strand of NC_057837.1, from coordinate 8,461,513 downwards.
TACCGGCTGGGCTCCATGCAACCGTGCTAGATCATTTTCTTTCACTGATACCTCCAAAGCTCCTGCAGCAATTGGCAGAGTTTCCTGGGTATATTTAAAAAATAATAACAACAAAATAAATACATAAATACTCAGAAGGACATTGAAATGGAGGCAAATGAGCCACTGATTAAGAGGACAATGTCCTCAAAACCATCCCCTCAGTGCTCCTCGATTCAAAGCACACACTCCTAGGAGTTGAGTGTGTCCATAAGCCTAAGCATGGCCACTGAAGAGAACAAAATGGCAAAAGATGGTTTTTCCATCATTTACAAACAAACACAGTTATCCTTAAGTAAAATTCTATCTAGGACCCAAATAAACACAGCTCCAGTAACATAATGTTACATTGGTATGGGCATCTTTAGTAAGAGAACAGTTAGGAATCCGCACATTTTGAGGAAATGGTACATATTCTATTCATAGATTTTCCAAATGTGAAGAGTGAATGGGTTTGGATGAATATTAGCTTAAAAAAAGAAAGAAAAGTAAACAATAATCTTGTTTCCTTAAAATCTTTGTTTAGCCTTCAACACTGGGAAGTATTTTTCAACCACTGATCTTCAAAGACCTTTAACATCCTTATATACATTCAGAAACAACAGGACGTAGAAGCTTATATTTTTAAGAATACCAATTAAAGCCTTCTGGCAAGATTTCTTAGAAAAATACTAGTATATCTCAGTGAAACTTTAAAGTTACAAAGCTTTTTACCAGCTGAGTGAAAGTAATAAATTGTACACTTTAATTTACTTGAGTCTTGTGAGGCTTAATTCACCATGACAGAGAAACATACAAACAAGCAAAAATATCACTATAGACTATTGCAGAATTTATTCTCATGATCCAAGCTTTCTCTTTTCTGCTTCTCATCCACACACTACGTTCTAAGCAGAGTGCCTCAGCAGTTTGGGGGAGAGCTAGGTTTTGCCCTCTCCCTTCAGTGGGGCATTTGACCACACCTGGGAATAGTTCTGATCAGAAGGTGCCACTGGCATCCAGGAGGTAGAGTCCAGGGATGCAGCTAAACATCCTGCATTACCCAGGACAGGCTCCCAAACTAAAGAATCACTCAGCCCCAAATATCCATCGGAGAAGGAAATGGCAACCTGCTCCAGCATTCTTGCCTAGGAAATCCCAGGGACAGAGGGATCTTAGGGCTGCAGTGCCCAGGGTTGTAAGAACTGGACCTGACTTAGCAATGAAACCAAATACCTGCAGTGTGAAGGTTGAGAAACCCTGCTCCTCAGATCTCTGGACCGGAGAGTTCAGTGATTTGGGGTCACTTGAATGATCAGAAGGATAGTACAGAGAGCTATGGACTAGGTGATCAAGAGACTCTGGGGGCTGGTGAGGGAGTAGGGAAGTAGGGGCTTGCGCTGTGCTCTTTGGGCCTTGGGTCCAATGTCCGGCCAAGGCCCCCTGATGAGCCCACCAGAGCTGCCGCTTCTTCCCAGGCTGACACCAATCATACTGGAACCCTGTACTGGTTCAGCCAACACAGCGTTTATGGCAAGACGTCACAGGACACTGGGGATGGTGCTGGAAAGGCCAGCCATGCACTCTGCCCTTGTGACACCTACAGAGCAGCTAACTTCTTGGGTAGAAACCAGACCAATCATTCCAGGAAACAATCTATTTCCAGTGAGGATTTTTCCATTCCAATGGTCCAGGGATCACATATTGGCACTCAGGAGCAAAATCTGGCTTTTGTGTGTGCTTTATTTGCCCAGCAACATTTAAAAATTAGGTCATACAAAGATTCTGGATTTATGCATGAAACTGGAATTTATGGTTCGTCTGGAAAAATCACAAAACTGGCAACACTGGGCAAGTATGGCAGCAAGCTGCTAGAGCCTACTGACCACACTGGTTAGCCTGCACTGCCCCGAAAGCAGGGCTAGTGTCAAAGAAAACAGTGGCTCATTTGGGAAGTGACAGCTGGTGAAACAGGAGGGGGAGAAAGTCAGTTCAAGAAAGTCAAGTGCTCTGAAGTGGCCACTACAGTGCTTGGTTTCTTCAGGCCTTTTAAAGAGTCTTCTGAAATGTGTCTCATGACTGCCCACCCAGGGGAAGGAAGAAGAGAGAAGTTACTCAACAAACCTTGGACTCACTGATCACGGTAGCCGCAAAAGCAATAGTTCTATCAGTTATTCAATTGGTCCAATCTGGGTTATGAGTGCGGAGTGATTGCTGGGCATCCCAATCACAGGTAAGAGAAGCCCTAGGAGAACAAAAGGAGATATGGACCCCAGTGGACTGGCAAGAAGCCTGCCAGAGCCCTGGGCTCCCCATCAGTGGCAGGAGTAAGCATTGGGCCCAAGAAGACTTAAAGAAATGCACAACTGGTATTTCACCCAGTCACTCATGGATATAGTTTTTCAACAAAACATGTAGTACCAAATCTGCTAAAGCATGTTCAATATTTATTTCTCATTTTCATGTCAAATAGTGGAAAAAATGTTTGGTGTCAGCTGTAATCTATGGAAACCACAGATTGGTTGTAGGATTATGAAGACGTTCACTTTATATCTTTCATTTGTTCAGAGGAAAATATCAGTTTTCAAACATTAAAAGCATTTTAAAGTCTAATATAAATAGAAAGTGCAATGCAGATTATCATCAGAAATTCCCCATATATGTTTTAACAAATATCTTTAGTTACAGTGCTTAATATATTTGTTAACGCTGCTTAACAACCCTACAAATCATGCATAAATTAGGCATATACTCAAACTAATCAAATTAATTTAGGTTTACAGATGGCTCTAAAAATATAATTTCCTTCTTGTTCTACCCCTTCCTCTTCTGATTTTTCTTGTCTTCCTCCTACTTGTTAAGATTCACAGTATGAAAGACTTTCAGTTTTCTCATCCGAATGGGAGTATACAATAGTAACTTCAAAGAGAAAAATTTAAGAATTAAATAATGAATAATAATAATAGTGGTCCTCTGTGATGACCCAGAGAGGTGGAATGTGGGGTGGAGTAGAAGGGAAGTTCAAGAGGGAGGAAATATATGTATAAATATAGCTGATCCACTTCTTTGTATAGCAGAAACTAACACAACATTATAAAGCAATTACACTACAATAAAAATACAGCCATGAAATTAAAGGACACTTACTCCTTGGAAGAAAAGTTATGACCACCTAGACAGCATGTTAAAAAGCAGAGACATTACTTTGCCAACAAAGGTTCATCTGGTCAAGGCTATGGTTTTTCCAGTGGTCATGTATGGATGTGAGAGTTGGACTGTGAAGAAAACTGAGCACCGAAAAATTGATGTTTTTGAACTGTGGTGTTGGAGAAGACTCTTGAGAGTCCCTTGGACTGCAAGGAGATCCAACCAGTCCATCCTCAAGGAGATCAGTCCTGGGTGTTCATTGGAAGGACTGAAGCTGAAGGTGAAACTCCGATACTTTGGCCACCTGACTCATTTGAAAAGACTCTGACATTGGGAAAGAATGAAGGCGGGAAGAGAAGGGGACGGCAGAGGATGAGATGGTTGGATGGCATCACCAACTCAATGGACATGAGTTTGGGTAAACTCTGGGAGATGGTGGTGGACAGGGAGGCCTGGCGTGCTGCAGTCCACGGGGTCGCAAAGAGTCTGACATGACTGAGTGACTGAACTGAACTGAACTGAAAATATAATAAAATAAAATGTCTAGTATTGGGTGGACTTACAACAAATCTCTTTCTGTACTAACCATAGTTCTTCTAAACATAGTTCTTTGTAACAAAGTAGATGGGAGACATACATTTAATTAAAATTTATCGGCAATAAAAGTTCCCACTTTGGAGGGTCTACAGGGCGTCAGGCATGGTGTAAGGTAGCTTACTTGCTTCTTTAATCTTTGTGACAATTCTAGGATGTGCCAATAGCAGTGAGTTACACTTATGGAACACTCATATGTTAAAGCAGCTAATCCTCGCAATAGCCCTTGAAGGTGGTAGTACAATTATCCCCACTTGACCCCACTTGAAAACTGTGAGAAGTGTTCACCCATGTGCTCCCCCAGGGGATGAACAAGAAGCATGACTATCCTGTTCGTCGCTGATTTATATAATTAGTAAAGGATGCCCTCTCTGGGCAGACACATCCATGAGCCAAGAAGGGTAGCTGGATTACAACTCCTAAAGTTGAAATGAGGTGTTGAGGGGAGAGTGTCTCTGTGAGTGCAGGCCCTGAGTAAGCCTTCACACGTTCCCCAGAGCCTGAAATGCCCATTTAGCATTCAATACAAGTTCTTAACTGAGAATATAAGTTGAGTAAACTTGTCTTTCCAATTACAGGGGTTCAGAGGATTTCATGGAATTCTAGCTCAAAGCATTTCCTTCTAGAGGTACCTCCTTTTTAATGTATTTCTTTTTTCTTGGACAATTTTAAAAAGTCTTTATTGAATTTGTTACAATACTGCTTCTGCTTTATGCTTTGGTTTTTTGGCTGCGAGGCACATGGGATCTTAGCTCTCTGACCAGGAATCGGACCCATACCCCCGCACTGGAAGGAGAAGTCTTCATCACTGGACCACCTAGGGAGTCCTTAGAGTTACCACCTTCAGCAAATGACAGTGTCCTGAGTCCCGAGGATACACGAAGGCCAAGGACCCGGCCCTGGGCATGCGGTCAGCACACATCCTCCAGGGACCTCATAAAAGTAACCAATTAGTTGAGGCTTTCTTGTCACTGTGGAGAAGTAAGCTGTCTTATCTTTTCTAGAAGGTATCACCAGTGTCTGCAGAAAGGCTCTGATACTGTGCTGTGGAAGTCTGATTTAAAGACTATGCTCGAATGAGACCATCACATGAATAAAAGACATATTCATAAAGTGTAGAGGGTATTCTGCTTCAAATATTCTGTCTAAAGTAAAACTCCATAAAATAAGGTCTGTCCAACTTTAATGATACAAGATAATAGTCTACCACCAATAAAAACATCAAAAAATACTGGAAACAATGAAAGGAAAGCTGGGAAATGGAGCTTTTCTGCTGTTAGACTGTGAATTGATATTTAATGTGTACTTGCCTACATTAGCAGCAACCCTGCAATTATAGGTTGATTAGCTAAAATGTTTGTCATGTTTGTGTAACACAGAGATAAAACCCATGTTGTATACAGCAACACATACTCAATAAAGGCCTCATAATTACTAAGGTTGTCCATATTCAAGATAATTCTTTAGTGATAAAATAGACACCACAAAAACATTATTGGAATAATTTAGGATGGATCACATAATGCAATAGCTACTCCTGATAACTTTGCTTGGATCCATATGTAGTAGCAGATTTTTGGGCATTTGTATTTTTATTCTGTAATTAATAGATTTGTTTTTTAAAGTATGGTTGCTATACAATTATATTTACAGGTGTCCAATACAGTGATTCACAATTTTTTAAAGGTCATACTCCATTTATAGTTATTATAGAATATTTGCTGCATTTGACTTTATTTTTTAGCGCAGTTTTGGGGTTACAGAAAAATGGAACAGAAAGTAGAGAGAGTTCCCATAGTCCCTCTTCTCCTGCATCCCCTGGCCTAGTTTCTCTTATTATTAACAACTTGTCTTGGTGTAATACGTTTGTTACAATTAAAGAACCAGTGCCGACACATTACTATTAAACTGAAATCCATAGTTTACATTAGAGTCCACGCTTCGTGTTGTGCAGTTTTATGAGTTTTGCCGAATGCATACATATCCACCATGACTATCACAGAGAACAATGTGCTGCCCCAAAATGCCCTGTGCCCACCTATCTAGCCTCTCCCCTGCCTAATCCCTGGCAGCCTCTGGTCTTCATTACTATCTGAAACATTTCCTTTTATAGAACATCAGACAGTTGAAGTCATACAGTGCATATTATTTTTCAGAGTGGATTGTTTCACTTGGCAACATGCATTTAATGTTTCTCCTTGTCTTTTCCTGAATCGATAGCTCATTTCTTTTTATTGCTGGGTAAGCTTCCATTTCATGAGTGAACCAAAGTTTGCTTATCTATTCACCTACTGAAAGACATTGCTTCCAATTATTAATTATAAATGAAACTGCAATAAACATGTGTGTGTAGGTTTTTGTATGGACATGACTTTTCAACTAATCTGTGTAAATACTTAGGAACGTGACTGTTGAATTGCATGGTAATATTGTTTTTAGCTTTGTGAAAAGAAAAATTGCCCAACTGTCTTCCAAAGTGGCTGTGCAATTTTGCATTCCCCTCTGCAAAGAATGAGAGTTTTTGGTGCTCCACATCCTTGCCAGCATTTGGTGATGTCAGTGTTTCAGATTTCAGCCGTCTTCACAGGTCTGTGATGGCATCCCATGGTTGTTTTATTTTTTTTTTCCCATGGTTGTTTTAATGTGTGATTCCCTAACGATATAATGATGCCCAAGCATCTTTTCATATGCTTTCCTGCCCTCTGTATATCTTCTTTGGTGAAGTACCCGTTCAGATCTTCACCCATCTTTTAATCGGGTTGGTTGTTTCCTCACTGTTGAGTTGTCAAGAGTTCTCTGCATATTTTGAATAGCAGTGGATTTGTTCTGGATGCTCATCCTCTAATGGAGATATTAACTGGGGAGTGTGATAAACTGTCAATCAGCCATTTATGTGTCCAGTACTGTGCTGGTGAGTCTCAATATGGAGATAACAGATTAAAGTCAATAGAGTCTAGAAAAGCACAGTGTACAGGCTTATTTGGTTTGAGAGAGAAAGTAGTAATAGAATGTTTTATCCCTAGACATTTAACCAAACTACAAGTCTAAACCTGCCTTGCACTGACCAAATTTGGGACAAAAGATCGTGGGTGAAAAGCATGGGCCACCTAGATCTGGCCTCTAAAATTCTCTCAAAATCTACTCAATCTCACCTTCTTTCTCCACATACTTAAAAGTAAATGGTCCCAAGACGGAGCTACATGGTGGAAGAAACCTGGATGCCTGACATCCCCAGAAGGAGGGCCGCCCCAGGACAGCCTCCCAAACTACACAGTGCTGTGGAGTGAGTGAGGAATAAACTTATTTTGTGCAACAACGGAGCTTTTGGAATCATTTGTTCTAGCAGCCAGCAATAATTACCTTGACTAATACAGAGATGGTGTGGGAAATGAGCAGTACCAGGCTTTCCAAGCTAGGTTATTCAACTACAGGGATGCAGGATAAGAATGGTGCTATTGCTTTCAACTTTGGTGTTATTTCAGACATGGGTGCAGAAAACAAATGTGATCATAACATGGAACAATTTTGAAAATGTACTTGAATTTTTCTAGTGGATCTTAAAGAAATTTCAAAGTTGTAATCACTGGGACCTATGCTCTAAACTTTCTTCTCTTTTAGAGTTCAAGCTATTTATCCATACTCCTTGGCCCTAGATATATTCCAGGTGAAGTTTTGGTAAGTCCTCCCTTACTTTTCAGGTGAGGACATGGGGAATTGAGAAAACCCAGTAGTCATTCTTCCTAGATTGTGTAAGATACAAATAACCATAAGTGATTCTAGAGCAGGATCCAGCAAACTACAGTTTGCAGTCATATCTAAACTACCATCAGTTTCTGTATGGCCCATAAGCCATTCTTAAATGATTTCTGTCAGTGAATATTTGCAATTAGTTTGATGATTAAGGAAACACTAACTTTGAACTACAAGTAAGTAAAATGTTCCTCGCCCCCAAATAATCCAATCTTTCTCATTAGGGAATGAATCTCCTTCTTAGGTTGTAATTAACATTTATAATTATATTTAATTATTATTACATTTTGAATTTCATCAAAAAAAATTCTGTGAAAATGTGTGTTCTCTCTTGCTATTTAGGTTCCAACACAATGTCTTCAAGTTTGCATCTTGGCCCACTGAGCCTAAAATATTTATTCTCTGATCCTTTACAGAAAAAGTTTACTGATCCTCTTCAAGGACACTCTAATGTCTAGGCTGTTAAAAAATTTTTGTTTTCTTCCTTTCTCATTTATTTAAGTAAATTTCCCTCAGCTAAGTGCCTCTTTATGTTCTCGAAGACAGTTAATAGGACCTGGGGTACTAGAAAATGAAGAGTTTTTTTCAAAAGTCCACCCTTGGGTATTAAAAAAGGCAAGCTGTCTGCTGACCAAGAAAGAGAATCTGGAAAGAGGGACCATATGTGGAACTTTCCAGGCTTTGGTGACCACTCAAGTCCCCATTTATTTTTGTTTACAATCTCTGCTTCCCATGGTGGGCGGCAGGGTGTAAAGGGAAAGAGCTTTTGAAATCAGACAAACCTATCCCCCTGCCAGCTTTGCGACTCTGGAAAATCGCTTATCCTCTTTGCATTTCAAGGCTTTCAATTGCGTTTTGTTTTTTATTTGGTAAGAGGAGTTGTTTCAATGAGTAAATGATATAAGGTTCTTATCACTCTACCAGAAACTCGTAACTTTGTGTAGCTATAATGCCATAGGTCCTAACAGATGTTAAGTGTTGCCTTCCTTCCATCCAGGACAGTATGCAAACCTGTGTGTATGTGCATGTGCATATCTGTGAGGCTGTTGTTCAGAGGTAGAAAGGAAAAGAACTGGAAAGAGAGTCGCATGGAGACTCCTGATTTGGAGAACAGACCCAGTGAGAGATGGACTGTGGCAGCTCAGGAAGGCGAGTCTGAAGTCCGGAACACTTGCGGTAGTGAAAAAGGACTCTGAAATGTAATCTGGACTGAGAAACAAAACTCCCAGCCCTACTTCTCTCCATTCTTCCTTGTTTCCACTGCTAGTCCACAGGAGTCAATCACAAGCTAAACTCATGGACTCGTGGCAACTGGATTGGTAGGTGTGTGTGTGTGTGTGTGTGTGTGTGTGTTAGTTGGTTCTAGTCAGTTCAGAATTCCAATCTTCAGGGCTCTTAATAGCATGTGATTTTATTTTCATCGTTATTTTTCCTGACTACTGTAATACTCCATATAGTCACAGGAAGTATTCAATGTAGTTTCGGTTTGTTGTTGTTGTTTTTTAAGACTCAGGAAGAGAACTGTCCTTGTCCTCCAGGAGCAAGCGCCTATGACCTTTAATTCTTACAAAAGTAAAGAAAATACTTCATCTCTGAGGTTTCTCCAGAAAGAGCCACACCTTGGAAGAGGCGGAGAATACAATGTTCTTAGAGTGGAAAAATGAAAAGGCTGAGTCAAAGCCTATTTCTGCCAAGAAGAAAGAATATGATTCCAATTCTAAGGAGTTTCCATTTTCCAAACCTTGTCCTTAGAGCCCTTTATGTCTGGTTTATGATCTTGGCTCCCTTCAGCCCAGCATAGGCCTATTCAAGGACACCCAAGAAGAGAGCTATATGTTCAAATAACCATCTTGCTGCTAGTGCACACAGTTTCCTATAAGCATTTTATTTTATTTCCTGCCATACTCCTAACAAGAATTTTATCAACAGTGCAGAACTAGTTCAATGAGGGCTGACTTGTTTCCTGAACACCAGTTTCTGAGTCTTGGTTTTAAAAACTTGAGGCTACATAGCACTCAACAACTGTGTCATGTCCCCTTTGGTAGTCTTAACCTACCCTACTTTCTTCACAGTACTGAAGGTTAAATTTGTCATAAATACAATAACTTTCACAGTTAGAGTATAAATCAACAAAGGGATCACAGTTCATGTGCTTTTAATCACTGGGAAAATGTCTAATAAGTACTCTGCTAAAAACAAATAAACAAAAATGTTACTAAATAAAAAACAAAGAAAGACAATTAACAAGTAGCTTTGGGATATCAAAAAGTCTTAGTGCAGTTTTGAGCATCAATAATCTTAAAAGTATAAGGTACAAACTTCTAAAACTATCATTTGAAAGTTCAATTTGATAAATTTTCTTCATATTTATACAGTTTTATGAATCTTGAATAATGAACTCATAATTTAAATTTTTGGTTTCAGTTCCTCTGAAGAAGCCAAATGTTGCATGAATAAGTAAAAGAAAGAAAAAGGAAAAAAGATATTAAAATGAAAAAGCTAAATTAATATAAAATAAGTTTGCAGAATTACACATACACATAAAATATAAAGTTTGTAGTATTTATATTTCTGAAATCATTAAAGCTTAAAATTGCACAAAGATTTCTGGGACATCCTTATTCTAAAAAGATTCAATGAGCATCTCAACATATCATACGGTACTATATATTGAGACTTAAGAATGAATAGGAATTGGTCTTTCTCTTAAACTGACAGAAAATTACACAATGGTATTATAATAGAGCACATTGAATATCACATTTGTATAAGTAGAATCTTATCAGAGAAGTTTGGGGGCTAGGTATACTTTATATACTTTATCAAAACTAGGAAATTATGCCTTACTATTAGAATTAGGCTTTTGGGTTGGTAAATCTGTAGTGGATTATATAACAGGTACTGATATAGCTTGTATTTATATAAAGTAAACCTCCAGAAGCAATATGGAATGTATGCTTGATTGTTACACTCACACACAATGGTTTAATTGGAGGATTGCCTGTTTAGAGTTTAATTATTATTTAAGTCAAACAGCAAGAAAGAAGCGTGCAAGCCATAGGTTTACTACAAGGCAGCCACTGCCATGATTTTAGAGCATCCTTTCAACCTGTTATTAAATTTGAGTACTGGTGATCATTTGCTCTGGCTTCAAGTTATTAAAAGCATCTCCAACATATAGTGCACATGATGTTTGTTTTTAATCACTGTGTATAATAGAATTCGCATGGGGAAAATGTTGGCAAATACTTACAGACTATAGAAAAATCTTGATATTTGAATAAATGTTAGTGTGCTGCAATTTCCTTATCATCCTTATAAAAGAAAGGCAATGTTTTAATTTCCTGAGAATTCTTTCAGTGCTCTACATTTGAAATGGGATTGGAAATGCCACTTGTGATAACATTTTAATTTTAAACTTGGTAAGAGTTTTGTCATTATAAAGGTAACAATTGTAAACTTTCTTTTAAAGATGCCTCACATCAGACAACCAGAAGGAAAACAAAGACTGGATGACACTTTCAATGTCAAGCACCATTAAAAAGTAGTGGATGTTCATAAGAAAACTATGACATTCAGATTCTGCCTGCATAAAATCAGAACAACTGCTCAATATGTTGCAGAGTCAAAACTGCACACTCAATGCTGCGTGGCCTAAAAGGACAAGGGCATTGTTCAAATTGCCACCTATGCTGAACTTCTGAGCTAGTCAGGTGGAATGTGACAGTTCATGTCACAGGACTGGAAAAAGTCAGTTTTCATTCCAATCCCAAAGAAAGGCAATGGCAAAGAACGTTCAAAATCCCATATAATTGCACTCATTTCACATGCTAGCAAGGTTATGTTCAAAATCTTTAAAACTAGGCTTCACCATAATATGAACCAAGAACTTTCAGATGTACAAGCTGGATTTAGAAAAGGCAGAGGAACCAGAGATCAAATTGTCAACATCTGCTGGAACAGAGAAAAGGCAAGAGAATTTCAGAAAAACATCTACTTCTGCTTCATTTATTATGCTCAAGCTTTTGACTGTGTGGATCACAACAGACTGTGGGAAATTCTTTAAGAGATGGGAATACCAGACCACCTTATGCATCTCCTGAGAAACTTGCACATGGGTCAGGAAGCAACAGCTAGAACCAGGCATGAAACAAGGACTGGTTCAAAATTGGGAAAGGAATTTGTTAAGGCTGTATACTGTCACCTTGCTTGTTTAACTTACATGCAGAGTACATCATGCAAAATTCTGGGCTGGATGAATCACAAGCTGAAATCAAGACTGTTGGGAGAAATATCAACAACCTCAAATACGCAGATGATACCACCCTTATGGCAGAAAGTGACGAGGAACTAAAGAGCCTCTTGATGAAAGTGAAAGAGGAGACTGAAAAAGCTGGCTTAAAACCCAACATTCTACAAACTAAGATTGTGGCATCTGGTCCCATCACTTCATGGCAAATATATGGGGAAAAATGTGGAAACAGAGACAGATTTTATTTACTTGGGCTCCAAAAATCAATGGAGATGGTGACTGCAGCCTTGAAATTAAAAGATGCTTGCTCCTTGGGAGAAAAGCTGTGACAAACCTAGACAGCACATTAAAAAGCAGAGCATCCCGTTGCCAAGAAAGATCTATATAGTCAAAGCTATGGTGTTTCCAGTAGTCGTGTAGAGATGTGAGAGTTGACCATAAAGAAGGCTGAGCACTGAAGAATTGATGCTTTCTAATTGTGGTGCTAAAGAAGACTCTTGAGAGTCCCTTGGACAGCAAAGAGATCAAACCAGTCAATCCTAAAGGAAATCAACTCTGACTGTTCACTGGAAGGACTGATGCTGAAGCTCCAATACTTTGGCCACCTGATGTAAAGGGCCAACTCATTGGAAAAGTTGAGATGCTGAGAAAGACTGAGGGCAGGAGGAGAAGGAGACAACAGAGGATGAGATGGTTGGATGGAATCACTGGTTCAATGGACATGAGTTTGAGCAAGCTCCAGGAGACGGTGAAGGGCAGGGAAGTGTGGCATTCTGCAGTCCTTGGGGTCGCAGAGAGTCGGTTACAGCCTCGTGACTGAACACCAACTACAAGGGCACCTGTAAGTCACCATTCTCGCTCTGCTCAGTGATTGGTTATTCACTTTCAATTACACCCACCTCTAGGAAGCAACAGAAACTACTTAGCTAAGTGCTGTAAGTCAGTCCCCGACCGAAAGCAGTTTAGCAGGCAGGAGCTCTATTAGGGAGGGCTCTGGAGAGCCATGTCCATAGCAGGGAAGGGGTGCTGCTACCGCAGGATCAGGCAGAGAGAGCAGCAATCCAGCCTTAGGGGATCTCTCAGGATCTCTGAAGACGGGTTGACGTTTCAGAGCCGTTCTGAGTCGAGGTGAAAAGGCCAGGTCTTCATACCCCTACTTCAATCAGAAAGACGCCATGACTCTGGGCAAGGCGGCTCCCTTCAGCTGAGGCAATTTGGGAGGGTGGCTGACAGTTGCAGACTGTCTGCACGGGAATTGGTATTTTATTCCTAAAGTGGATGCTCACCGCAGCATCCACCGCACCCAGCACACAGGCTATGTCAGCCCCAAACTGCTCTTTTCCTCTTATCTCCAGCCACTCCTCTCTGGGAACTTTCCTCTCTGACCAGCCTGTTGTGTGAACTCTTTCCTCAAACATGGCATAAACGGGGTCAGGCCTGACCTGGGAGCAAATTCCTGCTCTGACTCTTCTGGGCTCAGGAAGAGTCACTGACTCAAATTGTTTAATCAGAACAAATCAGCTGAAGTCTCTTCAGGTCAATTTCCTAATATGTAAAATAAGATAGCAATACTGACACTGCTGGATTATTAGAAATATTAAGATAACATCTATATAGGTTGTAAAACTTAGATCTCTTTTGCTTGCAAGTAACAGAACACCAATTGAAACTGGCTTAAACTTCAAAGAATCACATGATTAAAAGGTTCAGGACTCAAGACTGTTCAGATACTGTAACTTCTCTGGTGGCCCAGTTCAGTTCAGTTCAATCCCTCAGTCATGTCTGACTCTTAGTGACCCCATGAACCGCAGCACGCCAGGCCTCCCTGTCCATCACCAACTCCCGGAGTTTACCCAAACTCATGTCCATTGAGTCAGTGATGCCATCCAACCATCTCATTCTCTGTTGCCCCCTTCTCCTCCTGCCCCCAATCACTCCCAGCATCAGGGTCTTTCCCAATGAGTCAACTCTTCGCATGAGGTGGCCAAAGTATTGGAGTTTCAGCTTTAGCATCAGTCCTTCCAAAGATCACCCAGGCCTGATCTCCTTTAGGATGGACTGGTTGGATCTCCTTGCAGTCCAAGGGACTCACAAGAGTCTTCTCCAACACCACAGTTCAAAAGCATCAATTCTTCAGTGCTCAGCTTTCTTTATAGTCCAACTCTCACATCCATACATGACCACTGGAAATACCATAGCCTTGCCTAGACAGATCTTTGTTAGCAAAGTAATGTCTCTGCTTTTTAATATTCTGTCTAGGATGGTCATAGCTTTTCTTCCAAGGAGCAAGCAGTTAAGAATTTGCCTCCCAATGCAGGGAACTCAGGTTTGATCCCTGGTCAGGGAACTAAGACCCACATACCATGGGGCAACTAAACCCAGCTGCAGCAACTCCTGAGTCCCTGCACCACAATAAAGAGCTTGAGCATAGCAACTAAGGCCTGATGCAGCCAAATCAATAAATGTTAAAAAATTTTAAAAAGCCTACACAGGTACAGCTGGACTGGGAGCTGATGCCGTGTCATGAGGCCCCCCTTTCTCTCTGTCCCTCAGCTGCTTTCTCCCATCACGTGCGCTGACTCCTGTCATGTTCCATGCACTAGATGATGGTCAGGTAGACTGGATCACTACTCACAGTCTCTTCACTCTGTCTTCCAAAAGAAGAATAATCTGTGCCCTTGCGTTGGTCCGGTAGTGTTTGGAGAGTGCTTTCTCCTCCCTTGACTTGGGGCTTAGCGACGTGAGTCACTCGGGCTCCTTACATATTGCTGAATATGACCGCAAATGTGGAAAAAGTGCCTGCAAGGCCAGACTTCCCTCTGAGCATCTATCTTTCACAGGGCTGCCATTCAGCAGCTGCTGGATAAGGGGGATGAGACCCAGACTGAGCAGATTTGAACCTAACCTATAGTCCAGAGTCTGCAGTCCAGACAAGTCACAGTCAACCCATTGGCCCATGACTGAGAAACAAATGCCTGTTGTTTTAATCTGTTAAATTTGGCTACAGTTTGCCGTTCAGAAACGCTGGGCTGGAAGAAGCACAAGCTGGAATCAAGATTGCCAGGGGAAATATCAATAACCTCAAATATGCAGATGACACCACCCTTATGGCAGAAAGTGAAGAAGAACTAAAGAGCCTCTTGATGAAAGTGAAAGAGGAGAGTGAATAAGTTGGCTTAAAGCTCAACATTCAGAAAACTAAGATCATGGCATCCGTTCCATCACTTCATGGGAAATAGATGGGGAGACAGTGGAAACAGTGTCAGACTTTATTTTTGGGGGCTCCAAAATCACTGCAGATGGTGATTGCAGCCATGAAATTAAAAGATGCTTACCCCTTGGAAGGAAAGTTATGACCAATCTAGATAGCATATTAAAAAGCAGAGACATTACCTGGCCAACAAAGGTCCATCTAGTCAAGGCTATGGTTTTTCCAGTGGTCATGTATGAATGTGAGAGTAGGACTGTGAGGAAAGCTGAGCACCGAAGAATTGATGCTTTTGAACTGTGGTGTTGGAGAAGACTCTTGAGAGTCCCTTGGACTTCAAGGAGATCCAGCCAGTCCATCCTAAAGGAGATCAGGCCTGGGTGTTCATTAGAAGGACTGATGCTGAAGCTGAAACTCCAATACTTTGGCCACCTCATGCGAAGAACTGACTCAGTGGAAAAGACCCTGATGCTGGGAGGGATTGGGGGCAGGAGGAAAAGGGGACGACAGAGGATGAGATGGCTTGATGGCATCACCGAGTTGATGGACATGAGTTTGAGTAATCTCCGGGAGTTGGTGATGGACACGGAGGCCTGGTGTGCTGCGACTCTTGGGGTTGAAAGAGTTGGACATGACTGAGCAACTGAACCGAACTGAACTGAATTATTGTGGCCATGTTATACAGACAGAGATGCCTGAACCTTCAAGCCTCCATATGCTCTAGGTTTAGAATCTAGCTAGGAACAGAGCACCAACCCCCATTTCTCTAAACCAGGTCTGTGGACTGACTCTCACAACCTCTTCTGGACCTGAGTTAAGTCATGAGGCTATGTGTAACCCAACACAGCTGCAGAAAGGATGTCATGCTCCCCTTGACTCGGCCCAGGAGACATCCTCCCAGTAGGAATGGGGGCTCCATTCCAAGAGCATGGTGAACGGATGTGGGGAAGCCAAAAAAAACAATGTGTGCCTCCAGTATGCTCAGAAATACATTTTTCCTCTTTTGTCTTTGCTTCTCCCTCTCTGGAGTGCCAGGGGTTTGCTCCTCCCAGGCCCAAGCACACGGCAGGCATGAACCACCACATCTGCAAGGACTCAGGGCAACAGCCTTGCCAGAGATCATGGCCAAGGTGCAGAGGAAACCCACCCAGGGGCTTTGTTCAATCTGCAGTTGTGCGGCCGAGGCTGGGATGGCTGGACTCCCCAGGCGGCTCTGAGATGGAACAATGACCGGCTGCCGGCAGCTGTGCGGACGACTGGGCAGCGGGCGGCGGGGCGGGGGAGCAGAGGCCAGGCAGGTGGTGGCTTTTATCTCTGCCACGCCTGGCAGGACCCATTACCGCCCGCTTCAGTATGACAGAGCTAACTCCGCTTTCCTATTCAGAAGGGGAAAGAAAAATCCATGGGGTAAAGAGACTCCAGCACTGGCTGCATGAAATTAAAAAGGTTTCCTCCTCTCTACCAGCTCCCTATTAGAACTACTAGCTGTTCTGTGGTTTCCCAAGTACCCTATTATTTTCATGCTTGGCCCCCCAAATTCTATCAGAGGTGTTTTATTTGTTCTCAGTAATTTGCTTGAATGAGCTGCTTACTGTAGCTTGGGGCCTGGATGTTCATTTACTCACAGACACACTTTAAAACAAACAGCTGAGGTGTAGACCCTTCTTCTTCAGTTCAGAGCAAAGAAGTCTGGTTCAACAAAGGACTTCAGGGGTCCACCTGTCAAACTTTCACTGACAAGATAGTTTGCCACAGTGGATATTTTCTTTCTAGCTCCCACCTTCCAATTAAAAAATTAATGACAAAAGATTTTGAAATGTACTCAAGTTGTTGTGGATCTGTGGGGTTCGTCTGGACAGCAAGTAAGAAAAATCCTACTCAGAATGACTTCAATAATAGAAGGACTTTACTAGTCACATAACCGAAATATACAGATGCAGGAAGGGTTATGGGTAATCACCATAATCACCTCGTTCTTGCCATCTCCCCTCTCTGCCTCACACTTGATCTGCTTCCTGCTACTACTGGTGTCTTTTTGGTGGTAATATGACTGCTACCTACATGTAGCACTGTTTCTTCCTTTGTAAGCAGAGGTAGAGACCACAGTCTGGCAAGGCCATGGAAAGCCCTGAGGTTCCCTTTTTAAAAACACATGACCCAGACTGAGACAGATACCATGTCCAAGGGGACAGGAAATGATGATAATAAGCTTAAACACATCAGGGCTTCCCCTGCCCATGCAGCACAGACTACATGGCTGACAAGGTGAAAGTTGGACTTCCAAGGAGAAGTCTGTGTGATGTCAACACAAAGAAAGTTTCTTCCATGAAGGACTAGGTTGCAAGAGAGTCTACAGCTCACGTACTGACTCAATAAATACTAACAGCAACATCTTCACTCACCCTGAGGATCACAGCCACACCTTTCGGGAGTGCTTTAATAAGACCATGGCCAAGGAAAATGACAAGAAGAACTTGGGGAAATGACGAGACCTATGTTCACTACCCATCACTGTGCCTTACAGGTACAAGGATACAATAGACATTGATTGGATAATACAGGGAAGGTTTATCTATTGATAGGGGAAAGTTATTATGGCTCTAAAATGATCATTGAAAAGGCATAGTTGACCATTAGTAACATAGATGTGCTTTCTCTCTCATTTCTTCCACTTCTGCCTCCTTTTCCCTTCCGTCCTTCCTCTTATCAACTAGGAGATGCATTACAGGACTTCACTGAAGGGCAGAACCACTGACTTCAAGTGACACATTGTCTCAGATCAGAAAATGATATCAACCCAAAGGGGGCAGAAGAGAGAGGAGGTCTGTGAACAAGCCACACCCAAGGCTCTGTCCACCTGCATGAAGAGCTAGCTGCCACCAGCGTCAAACAGCGTTGCTTCTAGCTTTATACAGGGTCGTGTGGTCCTCAGCACAGCTTAAGGATGTCACTCCAGAATAAGTAAATTGAAACCAGGTTCACTCAGTGACTTTGAAGGAAACCCATGAGAGAAATCTAAAATAGGCATTTCAACACATCATGCTGGTAGGTATAAAGTTTTCTGGTAGTTTCTGATACAAGCAGGGCTATGGCAGGTACAGCAAAAGAGTCACTGATGCCTGTTTAAAATAAATTAAAAAAAAAAAAAAAGGAAGAATGGTAGGCTAATTCACTTCCTAGTTGCATATGGGACTGCTATGTCACTTCAATTGGGTCTGACTCTTTGTGACCCTGGACTGTAGCCCACCAGGCTCCTATGTCCATTGGGTTCTCCAGGCAAGAATACTGGAGTGGGTTGCCACGCCCTCCTCCAGGGGATAGTCCCAACCCAGGGATCAAACCTGCGTCTCTTATGTCTCCTGTATTTGCAGAGGGTTCTTTACCACTAGCATCACTTGGGAAGCCCACTTTTTAGCTAAATTATTATTACTATTGACATTTTTTTTTCTTTGTGTTGTTAGGCTAAAAAAAAAAAAGCAATGGAATGTAGATAAGTAAATTAATGAATATTTCACAGACTAACAGGAACAAACATGGTTTTTAGAAAATACCCAAACAAAGGAGAAACAGAAGGAATGCCCTTTCCCCAATCTAGCACAGACAAGTAGACTTGGTACTAATCGCTGTCTAAGTCATTTGTTGTCACCTGGCTGCATTTACCTGAAACCATAAAATTAAATGACTTTCCCTGTGCATTTGTTTTAGGAGCACCTATTAAGGCTACAACAACTTGAGACTATAATTTATTTTTCAAGGAAAGACTAATGCAAAACTGTTTAAGTACTTCTCCTGCTGTGTGCTTCTGTTACAACAGAAGACATAAAAATGGCTTAGCAGATGTTTTAAGGGAGGTCTTGGAATAATGCGTAACTATCTAAATGGTGGCGTGGTGCCCTACACTTTTTGGCAGTGCTGATTTTCTAAAATAAGGTTTTACTTAAAGGAGGGGAGATGGGTAGTGCTATTTATTTAGCTGTATAAGTCTTATAAGGCTCACACTTCAAAAATATTTCTTTCTACTTCTGCCCCTGCCATTTCTGGCTCTCATTATGACGTGCCCCTCAACATGGTGGTGAATTTCTGTTGAGGAACATGTTGGTTTGGGATTTATAAATGTTTGAACTCTCCAATCTTAGAGTAAAAGCATCAGTGTGAGCCGTTTTTTAAAACTTGAGGTTAAAACAACAGAAGAAACATAATCTTGCCAATAATCTAGGACTAGACACTCTACATATTTTGGGAAAAGAAGAGAGAACAAAAACACTTACTTCTAAATTGAAATTTGGTTGGAAGTCACAAGATAAAGTTTCTGGAAACAACCCATAACTAAGCCAAAACACTTATTCGGTATAAAAAAGTAGTGAGAATGGGAAGAGATCCCTGTGGCTCACAGGAATCTTAGGGAGTTTAGCCTCTCTTCCATTTCAAGATGTTTAAGTTTCCTAAAATCAAGAAAAAAGTTGTGAATCAATAATAATAAAAATCCAAGAGGGATATTTAATCCCGTGCTATGCTTTTGTTAGAAAGGACCAAAAGTGCTCTCTATAGAAATATGGAGTAATAAGGAATAATTCCCATAACCAGACCTCTCTCATCTGAGTCCAGAACAGCAAGTGTGAGAAGGCACACATCTGGGCTGATGAAGGTTTCCCTTCTGGCATGCCCTCATTAGTGTGAAAAGTTGACCAGAGTCCAGAAGTCACCTGAGGAGCTTTTATAATCCTGCAGCAATCCTTAGGCTCATATTCAGTCACTAAGTCGTGTCTGACTCTTGTGACCTCATGGACTGTAGCCCACCAGGCTCCTCTGTCCATGGGATCTCCCAGGCAAGAACACTGGAGTGGGTTGCCATTTCCGTCTCTAGGAGATCTTGCCAACCCAGGGACTGAACCCACGTCTCTTGCAATTGCAGGCAGACTCTTTACCAGTGAACCACTAGGGAAGCCTGCAATCCTCAGGAGGATTGTATGAATCTTATATAATGTCATGATGACAGATTTTGCTGAGAGTCCTATATGCTTTAAACTTCCTCAGGGAAATATCAAATTAAAGGATATAGTTTTATACTTGTGGTCCTGGTGGAGTGTCTGGAGACCAAGGTAAGCCTGGCCTGGGCTGTCTCTAGTGGTCCAGGTCAGTATCTACAATGAATGGACCAGCATATGGGAAAGAAATGGACAATCACTGTTTTTTGTTTTTTTTTTCCCCTGAGACAAAGTACTTCCTCTTATGCTGAAGGATCCAGCTGGCTCCCATATGATCACTGTTTCCTCAAGGTTCCCCTTGCTGAACCCCACAAGCACTCCTGCTTCCCTGGGTGGAGACAGCCACTTAGAACTGTGACACTGTCCGGCTCACTCAGAATTTTAAACTTTCCAACTTCTCCACCAAACAGAAAAGGAGAAAATACACCCACCCAGTCAGGATGTACAGCGTCTCAACACTTTTAAACTAAGTGAGCTCTGATATAGTTACCTTAAGCAGGTGACAGTGGCCAAGTCTGTCAAATAAATAAATAACAAACAAACTGGCTTCAGTCATTTTATCAACACATTTTAAGTGCATTTTACTAAGTTTTAATCCCTGTGGTTCATATGGACATTCCTCCTATGTAAGGAGAGAAGTGGTCCTCCTTTTTAGCACCAAAGAACCACTAGTACTTAATTGTCTCAGCTTAATAATCCATGTGTCTGCTTAAGATGCCATGATCTTAGTTTTCTGAATGTTGAGCTTTAAGCCAACTTTTTCCACTCTCCTCTTTCACTTTCATCAAGAGGCTCTAGTTCTTCTTCACTTTCTGCCATAAGGGTGGTGTCATCTGCATGTCTGAAGTTATTGATATTTCTCCCAGAAATCTTGATTCCAGCTTGTGCTTCATCCAGCCCAGCATTTCACATGATGTACTCTGCATATAAGTTAAATAAGCAGGGTGATAATATATAGCCTTGACGTTCTCCTTTCTCTATTTGGAACCAGTCCGCTGTTCCATGTCTGGTTCTAACTGTTGTTTCTTGACCTGCCTACAGATTTCTCAGGAGGCAGGTAAGGTGGTCTGGTACTCTCATCTCTTGAAGAATTTTCCACAGTTTCTTGTGATCCACACAGTCAAAGACTTCAGCATAGTCAATGAAGCAGAAGTAGATGTTTTTCTGGAGTTCTCTTGCTTTTTCGATGATCCAGTGGATGTTGGCAATTTGATCTCTGTTTCCTCTGCCTTTTCTAAATCCAGCTTCAACATCTGGAAGTTCTCAGTTCACATACTGTTGAAAGCTTGGAGAAATTTGAGCATTACTTTGCTAGCATGTGAGATGAGTGCAGTTGTGCAGTAGTTTGAGCATTCTTTGGCATTGCCTTTCTTTGGGATTGGAATGAAAACTGACCTTTTCCAGTCCTGTGGCCACTGCTGAGTTTTCCAAATTTGCTGGTATATTGATTGCAGCACTTTCACAGCATCATCTTTTAGGATTTGAAATAGCTCAGCTGGAATTCCATCAACTTCAATAACATTGTTTGTAGTGATGCTTCCTCAGACCCACTTGACTTTGTACTCCAGGATGTCTGGCTCTAGGTGAGCGATCACACCATTGTGATTATCTTGGTCATGGGGATCTTTTTTGTACAGTCCTTCTGTGTATTCTTGCCCCCTCTTCTCAATATCCTCTGCTTCTGTTAGGTTCATATCATTTCTGTCCTTTATTGTGTCCATCTTTGCATGAAATGTTCCCTTGGTATCCCTAATTTTCTTGAAGAGATCTCTAGTCTTCCCATTCTATTGTTTTCCTCTATTTCTTTGATTTCTTAGCATTGATCACTTTGGAAGGTTTTCTTATCTCTCCTTGCTATTCTTGGAACTCTGCATTCAGATGGATACATCTTTCCTTTTCTCCTTTGCCTTTTGCTTCTCTTTTTCTCAGCTATTTGTAAGGCCTCCTCAGACAGCCATAGTTCCTTTTTGTATTTCTTTTTCTTGAGGATGGTTTTTATCACAGCCTCCTCTATAATGTTTTGAATCTCCATCCATAGTTCTTCAGGCATTCTGTTTATCAGATCTAATCCCTTGAACTGTTTGTCACTCCCACTGTATAATCATAAAGGATTTGATTTAGGTCATACCTGAATGGTTTAGTGATTTTCCCTACTTTTTTCAATTTAAGTCTGAATTTGGCAATAAGGAGTTCATGATCTGAGCCATAGTCAGCTCCAGGTATTGTTTTTGCTGACTGTATAGAGCTTCTCCCTCTTTGGTTGCACAGAATAGAATCAATCTGATTTCGGTATTAATCATCTGGGGATGTTCATGTGTAGAGTCTTCTCTTGTGTTGTTGGAAGAGGGTGTTTGCTACAACCAGTGTGTTCTCTTGTAAAAACTGTTAGCCTTTGCCCTGCTTCATTTTGTACTCCAAGACCAAGCTTGCCTGTTACCCCAATTATCTCTTGGCATCCTACTTTTGCATTCCAGTAGGACTTTTAGAAGATGATAATTTCCAAAGTCTGTACTGAACCCATCATACAATTGTTCATTTGCTTTTCTTTAATTTTAGTTTTTGCTATCAATGCCATTTTATTTTATTTAAAATATTTTAAATTAATTAATTTTTAAAAACTGAAGTATAGCTGATTTGCAATGTTGTGTTAGTTTCTGGTTACAGCAATATTTCTGTGCTTTTAATGAGAAATGTAGGCAACTTGTGTAAGCACTTAGTGCAGTACCCAGAATGACAGTAGGTGCTGAATATGTGCGTGCTAAGTAGCTTTAGTTGTGCCTGATTCTTTGCGACTCTATAGACCGTAGTCCACCTGGTTCCTCTGTCCATGGGATTATCCAGGCCAGAATACAGGGGTGGGTTGCCATGCCCTGCTCCACAGTATCTTCCTGACCCTGGGATCCAACCTGTGACTCTTTTGTCTCCCACATTGGTAGGCAGGTTCTTTACTACTAGCATAGCTGGGAGGCCCAGACATTGAATAAATGCAACTATTGTGCCTCTAGAAATAAGGAATTTAGGTTAGGGATGATTTATCGTGTCTCTGTGTTACCAAAGGCTTGATAATGGTTCAATTCCAAATTAATTATTCTAATCAACTCTTAAGAGGAAAAGGCATACACTTTAAATCAAATATTATTTAGGGAAGCTCAACAGATTACACAGTTATCAACCAGAACATTGTAACTCAAATGGGTCCAACAAGGAACCAGCTAGTCACCCAGAAGTGCCCTGATGGAACAGAATTTTTATTGATAGAGTCATTTCCCTGAGGCAAAGAACAAATTCTGGGCCTTTAGGGGATGGCTCCATAGTATAAGGCCTATAACTCAAGTTTATGAGTAAATTCTGGCCAAAGCTTGGAAAATACCTAAAGACAGAACCACAGAACAGGGAATAAAGAAGACAAACTTCCACGGCGGCATCAAAGCAAGCGATAAGCCATGGGAGTACAGCTTCAATGCCAACAAAAATGCACTCTTTGAAAATTAAAATGTATGGTATGTACAACAGCTTTCCAAAAACTAAAATATTCAGTTAAGTGGAACATACCATTCTTTGGTTATGTGAGATAAGCTGGCATTCACTATTCTTGCATTCATCCACTCCTACTTGAACAAGTCTGTACACAAGATGCTTGGATGTTCCCGTAAAACAAACAGACGTCCTGGGCTTTTGCCGGTGAATTTAATCATTACCATAGTATTACAATGATGAAAGACATGCTAAAAACTGTATTCCTTAAAGCCAACCACAGTAATAGGAAATTCCTATCTCTTCTGTTGTGTCAATAACACCTGCTATACGATACTGAAGGGTTTACTTTTGACAGAAGCTTTTCAACCATTCACTTTATGTTTGAAGGTGGCTGTTTTGCTAAGTAAAACAGCCACTAGGTCTATGGAGCCTTCCATCTCATTAGTTTAATTGATACTTCATGAAATCATTCATATCTAGATGGTTATCACAGATGAATACGCTGTTCCTCCACCCAGAAAGACAAAATAACTTCCAAACAGCAGTGCTTAACTTCCTCCTTACTTCTCACAATATTATAACTTTTAAGGAAACTGCCTGAAGGGTGGTTTTGAAGTTATGTAGGAATCAAACCCTCCTTCCTACACGTCTACAAAATTTTATATGCCAGAGTGAATGCTTATGTGGATATTCACAGAAATGGAGCATTGGGACCTTTACTGCCTCTGTTGATCTATAAAGCATATTTAAGAGTAAATAGTTTGAATAGTAATCCACTCAGAATTCCCAGAGCATACAGTTTCCATTTTTATCACAAGCAAAGAATTCTAGAGTTGAAGACAGTTTATTCACTTAACGTGCCTTCTTTGTGGCTGCATCAGAGTCTACAGGTGGAAAAACAAATGGTTGTCACTCATTTAACTTGCATCTAAGCAAAGATTGTCTTTAGTGGCAAAAGAAATAAAATACTGTGTGGATAAATATGTGTATGTGTGTGTGCATGTGTGTAGACAGTTAGCTAGCTGAAATAAATATGCTTACTTAGTGCAATTAAAGGTATGTTTTAAAAAGGTGTTGAAACTAGTTAAGAAGAGATCCTCAGACAATCTTATACAGCCGTGAAAGCACTTCTTTTAGAAGTCAACTATGAGGTAATTTTACAACATGTTTTTCTCTTGGGATTTGGTATTTTCTTGGGATTTTAACATAAGAGTAGCCCTGAGACATAGGACATATTTATACAGTATCAAAAGGGGCTAATTATTTCCCAATTATTTCCTGTGGCCTTAAGAAAAATGCCAGCAAAGCCTCTATCTCTGAAATTCTATACAATTGGCCCAAAGGTTTGTTTGGGTTTTTTCATAGTATGTAACAGAAAAACCCAAAATCTTTTTGACCAACCAACCCAGTACTATGCAAATTGTCCCTATTAGATTTGTCTAATGCCCATCCAATTATTTATTTCTTCTCTCAGACTAGGGGCTGCTGGACAATAGAAAACATATTTGCTCATCTTTGTAACCTTAG
The DNA here is from genome assembly GCF_910594005.1 of Cervus elaphus. NCBI lineage: Eukaryota > Metazoa > Chordata > Mammalia > Artiodactyla > Cervidae > Cervus > Cervus elaphus. The sequence goes on along the minus strand of NC_057837.1, from coordinate 8,436,555 downwards.
GAATTCACACAGGTCATAGGGTCTAGAAGGTTCTCAATAAATACTATTGTATGTGTGAGTAAGATACTTTCTGGGTGGCTCAGTGGTAAAGAATCTGCCTGTCAATGCAGGAGACATGGATTTGATCCCTGGACTGGGAAGATTCCCCTAGAGAAGGAAATGACAATTCACTCCAGTATTCTTGCCTGGGAAATCCCATGGATAGAGGAACCTGGTGAGCTACAGTCCATGGGGTCACAAAAGAGTCGGACACAACTGACAGACTAAAAAGCAACAAAAACAATGCATAAGGAAAGAATGAATGTATGTAGTATTCAGTATTGTTCCATATTATTTTTATATAAATGTTCCTGACTACAGTGGAAGGCCGAGGTTCACAAGGCCACATCAAAAACAGCCCATAGCAGCAGTTTCTTTGACCCATGTGATAGCCATAGAGGGTGCATTTGGTCATCTCTTAAATGGATTGGTTTTGAACTTGGAAATTTCATTTTTTGTCGTTGTTGTTACTGTTTAAAGAGGAGGCATTTAAGTTTTCTCTTGAAAAATCAAGATTTGACAGAATTTCCCTGGTGGTCCAATAGCTAAGACTCTGAGCTCCCAATTTAGGAGGCCTGGATTCGATCCCTAGTTAGGGAACTGGACTCCACATGCTACAACAAAGAGTCTGCATGCCACAACTAAAGATCCCGCATGCTGTAACAAAGATTCCACACAGCCAAATAAATACTAAAAAAAGAAAAGAAAAATCCGTATTGGACAGCAGTTCAGTTCAGTTCAGTCACTCAGTCGCGTCCGATTCTTTGCAACCCCGTGAATCGCAGCACGCCAGGCCTCCCTGTCCATCACCAACTCCCAGAGTTTACTCAAACACATGTCCATCGAGTCAGTGATGCCATCCAGCGATCTCATCCTCTGTCTTCCCCTTCTCCTCCTGCCCCCAATCCCTCCCAGCAGTAGTGGGCCCATATTCCTGCATCTCTTTAATCAGCTGGAGGTGAGTGGAGCCTGTCCACAGAGAAGGTTCCAGTTCAGTACTGCTTCCTGTTGTTTTAGGATGCTGAGGCACATTCTCAGGTTCCATTTATAATGGGCTTGATTGTTTTTCTTATACTTTGCTCAGTTGGATTGTATCCCAGGTCCCAGTGGGCATTTGAGTTTGCACCCACATTAAACCTAGCTCTTCTTCCCATCCTGGGTCTGATCTCAGGCTGTGTGTGCACCAGAAAGGGACTAAATAGTGGTTGATAATGATACAGTCATTGATCATAATAATAATATAAAAACCAATGAATGTAGTAACATGTCCTAGAGACCACCACCACTCTTCAAAAAATATATCCTGCTAGAAAACCTGTATTTTAGATTTTTAGACTTTTGTTTACAAATGACTGTAGTCAAACTAGGAATTAACAAAACATGTTGCAATATACTACAAGCCAAAGAAAAACAACAATAATAGTACAACTTAAATACTCAAAATGCAGTTGAACATCAATAGTTCGAGCCCAGATTTGACAATCTGACCCTAAATATTTTAGAGGAAAACTGAACAAAAATTATCTCGAGCCAACAGCAAGCAATAAATATGACAGAGCAGAGTGCTCCTAAAAAGAAGGAGAAAACTGAAGGCCTATACACTCAGGCCCTGAGTAATTGAGTGTTGCATGAACTGCCCTTGGACAAAGCATTTTTAAACATGATACCATGGCTTATCAAATGAACATTTACTCACTAACAGCTATCATATTCCAAGTGCTCTGAGCCCTTCTTTTCCCAAATACCCACTTTAGATTGTGGTTGAGACTTTTTACCTGCTTTCACTGACAGTATATAGAAATGATGTTGGTTCCTATATATTGACTTCAGAGACATTGCTTAATTCTTAACATTAATTCTAATAGCTCATATGGATCTTCTTAAGTATTGTCCAAAACATAAGCCAATCATTTGAAAACAATTTTTTTTAAATTCTGTCCTTCTAATGTTTATACATTTTTTATATTTTTCTTCCCTTATTACACAGATAGGACTGGCAGCAAAATGTTGAATAGAAATAATTATACTGGAAATTCTTGTTTCTGTATCTTTTGAGACAATCATAGTTTGATCTTTATTTTGCTAACTGAGTAGTCATATAGATTGATTTGTGAGTGAATAATTTCTCAGATTTAATCTGATTTGTTGTTATTTGGTTGCTAAATCGTGTTTGACTCTTTGTGACCCCATGGACTGCAGCACACCAGGCTTTCCTGTCCTTCACTATCTCCCCGAGTTTGCTCAAACTCATGTCCATTGAGTTAGTGATGCTATCCAATCATCTCAAACTCTGTCACACCCATCTCCTTGTGCCTTCAATCTTTCCCTGCATCAGGGTCTTTTCCAATGAGTCGACTCTTCCCATAAGGTGGCCAAAATACTGCAGCTTCAGCTTCAGCATCAGTTCTTTCAGTGAATATCCAGAGTTGATTTCCTTTAGAATTGACTGTGTGATCCCCTTTCAGTCCACGGGACTGTCAAGAGTCTTCTCTAGCACCACAATTCGAAACCATTGATTCCTCAGTGCTCAGCTTTCTTTATGGTCCAACTGCACATCCATACTTGACTATCGGAAAAATCATAGCTTTGACTATCTGGATGTTTGTCTGAAAAGTGATGTGTCTGGTTTTTAATACACCATCTAGGTTTGTCATAGCTTTCCTTCCAAGAGCAAGCTGTTTTTTCCCTTCACAGCTGCAGTCACCATCTGCAGAGATTTTGGAGCCCAAGAAAATAAAGTCTGTCACTGCTTCAACTCTTCCCCCCCGCCCCACCCCCATTTGCCATGAAGTAATGGGACTGGATGCCATGATTTTAGTTTTTTAAATGTTGAGCTGTAAGCCAGCTTTTTCACTCTCCTCTTTCACTTTCATCAAGAGACTCTTTAGTTTCTCTTCACTTTCTATGAGTGGTATCATCTGCATGTCTGAGGTTGTTGGTATTTCTCCCACCAATCTTGATTCTAGCCCTGCATTTCACAAGGGTGTACTCTGAATAGAAGTTAAATAAGCAGGGTGACAATATATGGCCTTGATATATTCCTTTCCCAATTTTGAACCAGTCCTTGCTCCATGTCCAGTTCTAACTGTTGCTTCTTGACCTGCATACAGGTTTCTCAGGAGGCAGGTAAGGTGGTCTGGTATTCCCATCTCTTTAAGAATTTTCTACAGTTTGTTGGGATCAAAGGCTTTAAAGTAGTCAATGAAGCAGAAGCAGATGTTTTTCTGGAATTACTTAATTTTCGTATACCCTCTCTTTTATATTTTCTGAATCCTGTTGATAATATTTTTGTTTACACACGAGGTTGGCCTGTAGTTTACATTTCTTACAAATTTCTTGTCAAGTTTTGCCATCAAATTGATGTTGACTCATAAAATAAGTTTGAAGCTATTCCCTTCTCGCTACTCCTTATTCTTTGAAAGATTAAAAAAAATAATAATAAATTTCTTACTTGAATGGCTGAGAAATTTCACCAGTTAAAATATCTAGGTGGGGAGGATTCTTTGTGGGGATGTTTTCAATTAATTAAATTTATTTTAAACATTTGTTAGTGTTTAGAGAAAACCAAAAGTAAATGTGAACTTTTAAAAAGATGTTCAAGTATATTAGCATAAAGATAGTCAAAGATATCTGATATTGATCCACTGTACTCTCTTGCTCTCTCCCTCTTTCTGTATCAATCGTGTTAGAGTTTAAAACTTTATTAATCTTTTAAAGAACCAGCTTTCCCTTGTTTTTAAGTTCTCTATCATGCGTTTGTTTTCGATTACATTGATTTCTTCTCTTATCTTTCTTATTACTTCTCTTGTACTTTTGCTTCTCGAGCAAAATGCTTAGATCATTGATTTCTAGCCTTCCCTCCTTTCTAATGTATGCCTTCAGTGCTGGAAACTGCCCACTAAGCACCTCTCTAGTTGCATCCCACAAGTTCTGATATGGAATATTTTCACTATCGTTCACGTCTAAATAGTTTTAAAGTGTACATTAAGACATTTTAATTCAATAAATTATTTAGAGTATTCCTTAATTTCTAACTGCTTAGACATTTCTAAATTAACATTCTGTTATTAATATCAAGGTTAATTCCACTGACAAGAGAATATACTCTATAAGAATTTTTAAAGCATTTTTTAAGTACTGCCCTTAGATGAATTTAATCTTTTGAAACTGAATGAGTTTTACACATGGTTATTTTAGACACAACACTTTTTTTTTTCAATTACCTATTTATCTTTTATTTAAATTATTGTCTGTGGAACTGTCTTAAGAACTCTAATTGCCCTTATAACTTAACAAATGTCTAATCTTGTGTCACCATTCTTCAAGTTTTATTTGTGAATATGAATCCATTGGATGGGTAAAATCCAGGCAAAAATGTGAGGTAATGCTTTAAATTTTATTTTTCAAATTATTCTGCAACTTAACACTGATTCCTGAATGTTTATTGTGTGTATAGGCTTCCCAGGTGGTTCAGTGGTAAAGAATTAGCAGACGGAGGTTTGATCCCTGGGTTGGGAAGATCCTCTGGAGAAGAAAACGGCAACCCTCTCCAGTACTCTTGCCTGGGAAATACCATGGATGGAGGAGTCTGGGGGGCTACAGTCCACGGGGTCACAAAGAGTTGGACACAATGTAGTGACTAAACAACAACAAACAACCAACCAACCATATGTGTCGCTGGGTATTGAGGCCCTATACATAGTTCACATTGAAAAAACAGTTATGATGCAGTTTTCAGTTCAGTTCAGTCACTCAGTCGTGTCCGACTCTTTGCGACCCCATGAATCGCAGCACGCCAGGCCTCCCTGTCCATCACCAACTCCCAGCGTTTACTCAAGCCCATGTCCATTGGATCAGTGATACCATCCAACCATCTCATCCTCTATCATCCCCTTCACCTCCTGCCCCCAATCCCTCCCAGCATCAGGGTCTTTTCAAATGAGTCAGCTCTTCGCATCAGGTGGTCCAAGTATTGGAGTTTCAGCTTTGGCATCAGTCTTTCCAATGAACACCCAGGACTGATCTCCTTTAGGATGGACTGGTTGGATCTCCTTGCAGTCCAAGGGACTCACAAGAGTCTTCTTCAACACCACAGTTCAAAAGCATCCATTCTTCGGCGCTCAGCTTTCTTTATAGTCCAGTTCTCACATGACCACTGGAAAAACCATAGCCTTGACTAGACGGACCTTTGTTGGCAAAGTAATGTCTCTGCTTTTTAATATGCTGTCTAGGTTGGTCATAACTTTCCTTCCAAGGAGTAAGCATCTTTTAATTTCATTGCTGCAATGTTTGTTTCATAATCAGAATTCTCATTAAAAAAAAAAAAAAAAGGACAAACACTGCTTGGATTACTAATTAGATTTATCACCTAGTAAGGTATCTATACTAGTGGTAAAATAACTGTGTCAATGGCATCTTTTCATCAGGTTCAATTTATGAGGATAGCTTCCAGGTAGCCCATGAAAATACCCATGGGCTACTTATGTGTGTGGGGGGGGCGGTTCTTCCACATCCATTTTCACTCTTCTCTGCCCTCCTTTAAGCCTGTGGAGGTTGACCCTCTACCTGTTGTTTCAACTGGTGCCCTTGCCATTGGACGTCCTGTTAGGTGAGTGCAACAAGAGGCCCTGTGAGGACAGGTGGTGAGAAGAGAAATCAAGAATTCTGCTTCCCCCGCGAACATGCTCTTTTCTCCCTGATCATAGTTTGACACTGGCTGCATCCCTATCAGGCCCAGCTCATATCAAGCATCCCTTCTACTTGCAGAAAGTCCTAGAATGTTTCATTTGTTCTTTTATTAATTTAATTGTGTAGCAACTATGTTCAGGTAGTATGCTAAGTTATACATAACTAACTGTGAAGAAAAAGGAATATTACATATATACTTAAATATGTATGCATAAATATATATGCATGTAAGCATGTATTTGCATATTTGTACGATGTGTATTATCTTATTTTCTAAATAATTATTGGATGGCCCCTATATGTAGTGAAGACAATCATACCTGATAAAATTCTTGAAGATTCAACCAAAAAAAGTATATTTTTAAATTTATATGCAATTTAACTTTGAAGTTGAAACTGTATTTGAATCATGCTGAAATCTAACTTGTTTTATTTTTAAAGTTTTTAAGTATATTCTGGATCCTTTGATAAAGCAAATAATTCTTTCATAAAGATTAATTCCACCTGAATTCGTCTGTTTTCTAAGTTAAAAATATGTGTATGCAGCTCTCTTTCTAGCTTTGAAGTTAAACCTGTATAAACAAGATATCTTACTACAACTTGAGTGAAGCTGTCAGTTAAGGAAATAAGTCTACAATTGTCTACAGACAACAGCATTTAGTTGTTGACTCACAGATGACTTTTATTGACTCAGATTTTTTTCTTATTAAATATCACAACATTTATTTTCTATTATCTGGGCAGCATAACAGTAACTCTCTGAAGTTTAGGTGCAATAGGAACATGAATAAAATTTTATTTTACAATTTTATTATCTCCAACTAGATACATGGCAACTTTTTTGTGTGTGAGACACAAATCCTTCTGAACAGTATCACATATTATAAAGACACAAGGAAAATGAGACTTATTTAGCACACACAGGACACATGTTCTCATAGTTATGATGAAAAGTTTACCCTAAAACTTTACCCAGAGTGGCATACTTCTATGAAATTTGAGGTCACTTGACCTAAATATGGTATAAAGTCCCCTCCCTCATACATTTTTTTTAAGCTACCATAGGAGATAACATCTGGTTGCACGTAATCTAAATTCATCTGAAACCCCAATGTAAACAAGTTCACCAATAGCAAGGGGCAGTTAAACATTCCAATGGCTTTAGATAATTGAAACCATCTTCTAAAAAATTACCTTCAATTACTGGTCTCCAGGAAAGAAGCAGACTACTCTGGCAGAATACCAGAAAGGGCAAGGGAGGAGGAGTGGGGGAGCGGGGAGAGACCGAAGGAGAAAGAACAGTCTATTTTCCAGGATACAATGGAAGATCATTAAATATTCTTATGCCTTTATAAGATAAGATGGTTAATGTCATTCCCACCCAAAATATTCTTTTAGTGGGAACACAGGATTAAAGCCTAGAAAGCTACTGTCGTTTGCTTTTATTTCAGATTCTTGCTTTCAAGCTGTAACATCTCTAAAACATCCTGGGCGGAATGGTTTTTTAAGTCTGATTTTAAAAAATAGAAAAAGGAACAATTTCCCAGTTCTTAACATTTAAAAAAAAAAATGTAACTTGCAAGCATGCATGTAAACCATTATTTGTAAATATTTAAACGTATACATTTGTTTTTTGAAATCATAAATGAGATGCATGTCTAAAAAGTCACAGTTCTTCTGGTTTATAGCATATATGGCACTAAGGATATGCCTAGTTTTCTTATGAAAGGATTATCAAATGATTTCATCTTTCTTAAAGTCTTTTCCAAATCTAATTTCTGGAAATGGTGGAACAAAAGAATTTTCTTAAATCCTCTTGCATCTTAAAGGCTATTTAGAGTCAGGGAAAATACATCACATCATTTCAGATTATTGCATATTGCAAATCAACTATGTCAACCTATTGCACTAGTACATTATCAGTGATAATAAAGTAGGGGCGGTCATTTGAACTATCTACAAATATTACTACTAATAACAATACTACTACAGCTAATAACTATGCAATTGATTTTTTATACTAGACAATCAAGTTGACTTACTTTTAACTGAAACATACATTTTTACCAGTTTCCAGACAGATGAATTACACCTAAATTCTACAGATAGAGACATCATTGCATTTTATTTATCTTGTGAGCAAGGTTATTAAGCCAGTTCTGACACAATGGTATAAGCTTGCTATAAAGAATGTTGCAGATGGGAACTTCATATTTTAAGAAGAGATTTCACTTAACAAAAGTGGTTCTAAAGCCATTTATAAGAAATAAATGCATGATCTTTCTCTACTGGATAGCTTCAAATAAGTTCTATAATAGATGAAAAAACAATTTTTTAATTGGCTGCCATATCTAACACATGCTGCATCCTAAGTCTCTCTAGTCGTGTCTGATTTTTTTGTGTGTGATCATATGGACTGTACCCCTCCAGGCTCCTCTGTCCATGGGAGGGATTCTCCAGGCAAACATACTGGAATGGGTTGCCATTTCCTACTCAAGGGCATCTTTCCAACCCAGAGATTGAACCTGTGACTTTTACGTCTCCTGCATGGGCAGGTGGGTTCTTTACCACTAGCACCACCTGGGAAGCCCTATATTTAACATAGTTATTACTATAATTTTATGTTCATAGATATGTTAACACCTGTATCTATCACTCTCCACTCGCACATATGCCAAAAATCATGAATGCTTTGTATATAGGAGTACATTCAGGGTTAATCAATGTTCCTGACACCTAGTGGGGACACAATAAATGCTGGATGAATCAGTGAATGATTGTTCACAGTTGTAACCATTTTGATCCAAACATCCTGAACATTTTTATTCATTGTGTACCTGCTGACTTGAAGCATTAATTGAGGTGGTACCAACAGGATAAGTGAGTCCAATTCTAGGCTATGCTCAAAAAAATGCAGGCTCTGTTCCACTGTCAACTAAAACTCTTCACCTTGCTTTGCCCTTACCTTTTACAGGTTCATCTTGCTCCACAGAAGTCAGATCTATTTTGAAAGAGAACTTCACTTGTAGTTTGCATTAAATCCCTTCTTGAAATAGGCAACGCACCAGTAATAACTCAATAAATCAAATTGAAGTGTGGATATAAGGTAACTGGGTCCTTACCCTAACTCTGTCTTTCCAACTAAGAGACAGTAAGAGCACTGTGTCTTTTTAAGCTGCAGTGTGCTTCTTTGCAAAGTACACAAAATAAATCCCTAAGGTCTGTCTTTCAAGGAAGTCTGACAAAAATTAAGGCTTAAGTGTATTCAGTGCAGAGGCTGAGGACTTCCCTTACTATAAGACTTAGTTGGAGTCTACCCAAGAACTGGGATATAGGTGTTTGATGTGTACTCAGGTCTTTAAGACATGATGCAAAGTTATTGTTAACTGTATCAGTGACTCCCAGTACAAAAGACTTCTATCCATGTACAGGCAGTGACCAAAATCTTGGGAATTTTTTTTTTTTTAACTTGATGTTTTTACTGACATCATTCAAGGTTTATGAAGAACTGGAGATGGCGGAAGGTGTCTGAAAGTGTGATTCCCCATCCTCAAGTGGACACCAAAAGCAGCAGCTGGCCCAGTCAGCTGTGTAGATGGTGAGAAGCGCCTTTACAACAGACTGAAAAATATCACATGGAGACTAAACAAATAAAGGGAAAAAAGCACTGTCTTTTAAAAAGATACAGAATCCCGCCCCTTCTTAATCTTGCTTTCTGGCTCTATAGTCTTGGCTGCTTTTATTTCTTTTCATTTTACCCAGCTTCTACTTCTCCGGCCAGTTGGAACTTGTATGGAGTGCCCAGTCCAGAATCCAGGGCAATCTCCAAAGACGAATATGCTGCCACATCCCCCACTACCCCCCGCCCTGGCTGTGATCTAAGGGGGCCCAGATCAATGCCTGTGAGTAATCAGTGGCACCTTTCTCTGCTAACACCTCAAGGGGCCTCTCTTCAGCTGAAAGCTGCTAATGAGATTCTGACTCTCAAAACGACTCTACAGACTAAGGATAAGGAACAAAGTTCTCAGTTCTCTTGGTCTTTGCAGAAACGGGGTCCATACACACAGTTTTCTAAGCAAAGATCCCAGATCTTATCTCCAAAGGTGTCCAAATAGAGCAGACTGGCAAATCTACAGCATCTTTCCCTCCCCCCCCCCGCCCAGTTTGGTTCACTTTATTTATTTTTTTTATTGGAGGATAATTGCTTTAAAATATCATGTTGACCTCTGTCAATCTACAACTCTAAAATAACAACCCTTAGCTTCTTAACTCAAGTAAACTGTGCCTCTCCTGTAGCAGCACTATTCCAATCACATACTTTCTAAATTCAATTTTATCTATTACACTTCCCATTAGTAATAATAATAATAATAATAATAATAATAATCTCTTGTTAACTCTCAGGAAGATCACATTTCCAAATCCTTTCATTGATATAGGTGAGCTGGCTCCTCTCTGAAGTTCAGGATTCATGGCTTCCAGTGAAATCCCAAGCCAACTGGCGGATTCCAGGCAAATGATCAGCGTAACTTTCTGCATCACCTAATCCACAGCTGTTTATCAAAACCAATCCAACCTGAGCATCGTTTTAGACCACTGCTTTTGCGCCAGAATGGTTACAGCTTTGACCACAGTATATGGAGAGCCCTAGAGACTTTTTAAATTATTCAACAAAATATTTTAATTAAAAATTTATTTAACAATATTTTATCTCAAGGCTTCCCTGGTGGTTCAATGGTAAATAATTTGCCTGCCAACCCAGGAGATGTGGGTTTGACCCCTCATCTGGGAAGATCCTGCAGAGCAACTACGCCCATGCAACACGAGTAGTGAGCCTGTACTCTAGAGGTGGATAGCTGCAACTGCTGAGGCCACAAGCCACAACTACTGAATCCTCTATGCCTTAGGACCTGTGCTCCGCAACAAGAGAAGCAACCGCAGTGAGAAGCTCATGTGCCTCAGCTAGAGAGTAGCTCCCACAGGCTGAAACTAGAGAAAGGCCCACGCAACAGTGAAGACCCAGCACAGCCTAAACAAACAAAAAAACTACTTAAAAAATTCCAGCAAACAAAAGCCCGGGACCAGATGGCTTCACAGCTGAATTCTACCAAAAATTTAGAGAAGAGCTAACACCTATCTTATTCAAACTCTTCCAGAAAATTGCAGAAGAAGGTAAACTTCCAAAAAATTATCTTTAAATATTTAATGTTTTAATGATTATATTAAAATTTTCAAATTATATATAAGGTATATGTATATGTAATACATATACACATTATACATAATTGTATATATATACATTATGCATATATATATACATACACACACATACATATACACACAATGTGTATTTATATATATACATATATATGTATATATGGACCCAGGTTTGATCCCTGGGTTGGGAAGATCCCCTGGAGAAGGGAATGGCAACCCACTCCAGCATACTTGCCTAGAGAATTCCATAGAGAGGAGCCTAGAGGACTACAGTCTATGCGGTTGCAAAGGGTCGGACACAACTGCGTGACTAACACTTTCATTTCACACATATATATATACACACACATATTTTTGACCATGCTGTACAGTTTGCAGGATCTTAGTTCCCTGACCAGGAATTGAAACTGGGCCCCAGCAGTGAAGGGTGAAGTCCTAACCACTGGACTGTTAGGGACTTTCCCAAAATTTCAAATTATTAATAAGATTCAAAACAATAGCAAAATGAGTTTCCTTCATTCAGAAAATTTCTCTATTCTGAAAATATTATCAGGTTGATCTGCCTATTTTTTCATCATATGGCATTATTGCATACGATTCTTTCATCCAGAGGAGGAATATACAATTGGGATTGTTCCAAAATGTCTAAATTTTCTTTGTTACTATATGGTGAAAGACTTTTTCAAAACTTTAACTGACAAACACACATGCATATCCACACATATCCACACATATCTCGGCACTTGCCACATATATCATATATCCCACTTACAGACGCAGACGCCACTTAAAGACAGAGACTCGGGCTTCCCTGATAGCTCATTGGTAAAGAATCCGCCTGTGATGCAGGAGACCCCATTTCCATTCCCGTGTCGGGAAGATCCACTGGAGAAGGGATAGGCTACCCACTCCAGTATTCTTGGGCTTCCCTTGTGGCTCAGCTGGTGATGAATCCACCTGCAGTGCCGGAGACCTGGGCTTGATCCCTGGGTTGGGAAGATCCCCTGGAGAAGGGAAGGACTATCCACTCCAGTATTCTGGCCTGGAGAATTCCATAGACTGTATAGTCCATGGGGTCACAAAAAGTCCTACACAACTGAGTGACTTTCACTTTCTTTCATCTTGGCACTACTTCATACATACCACATATTCACAGATGTTTATTGATTAATTCACCTGTATATTATTTTTTTCTAATAAAAAACTTACCACTTTCTTCTTCTAATCTGATCTTTGTTAATTTCTATAAATGCATATTCTTATGTGAAATGTACAGAATTACTTAGAGTAAATAATTTAAATATTAACCAGTACCTTTAAATGTCCTCAAGAATTCTGGACAGAGATGTTTTAAATAAACATTTAAAAGTAACACTCACATATGAGCCCTTGTATTTCATCAGCTTCCCACCAGGAGAAATTCTGCTTGAAAATGAGCTTTGTTAGATAGTTTTCAAGCTAGAGTTGATGTTGGACTTGTGACCTTTAAAACCAAGTACCTGTGCAGAGAGTGGTCTGTGTAAAGCTCTATTGATGGACCACTCAGATATGCCAAATCTTCAGTTTTCAGTCTGCAGTGAAATAAATTATATTTTCAGAGACAAGCACTACATGAGGCATCAATCCCACTTAAAGATACAGACTCCTGCAGGAGCTTCTGAAGAAACATTTCCTCCCTTTGAGTTTCAGGAAGACAATTGTACAGAGTCATAATCATCCTTCTAGAGAATTTCAACCTTCTCTGGCAAAACTGGCTGCCTTGCTCATCACCCAGAACCTCAGGGTGATGGGTCTGCTTAATATGTGTAAAACTTGACTTTTGTAAAATATTCGTCAAGATTCCCACATTAACTTCAATCCTTCCATTTCTGAGGACAGAGGATCTTCTCTCTGAAAACAAGCTGGGGAGGTAATTCTTAATCTCTCCCAGCTCCACAGCTTCATGCTGAAGGCTTCCTTATCCCTGAATTTAGACTAGACATGAAATGATTTCTAAAACTTCTGCTTGTGAGATTTTACCTTAAGTGTTAAGTCCGGACCATGAATGAACCTTATCAAAAACATTCTGAAGTTGTACACGACACTGGATCTCACACAGAATCCAGCACACAGAACTGATTCTCAATTCATCTGACAGATACTTAACACATATTTTACAAGTTAGTGAAACCAGGAAATTGTATAAAAACCATGAGATGTATCTACTAGGAAACTGTATAAAAATCATGAGCCAAGTCTAGTGAAAAAAAATATGTGGATAAATTGCTTAATGGATTAGTAAACTAATTTTCTGTTCTTTTATAACATATTCCATACCATATTCCCCTTCAGAAGCTGGAATCCAATCAACAGTGTCGTTTCTGTTCAACATGTGTTTAGAAGTGGCTCAGACAGTAAAGAATCTGCCTGCAATGTAGGAGATCTGGGTTCGATGGGAAGATCCCCTCCAGAATAGGATGGCAACCCACTCCAGTATCCTTGCCTGAAAAATCCCATGGACAGAGAAGCATGGAGGGCTACAGTCATGGGGTTGCAAAGAATGGGACAATACCAATAGACTAACACGTTCACTTTCAAGCAAACCTACAACTTATTCTTCAAAACCTCTGAAATAGTGATACAAAGAATTGCACATTGCAAATACACTTCATGCTTCCAAATAGTCTAGAAGAATTCAGAGCCAAGTGTAGTGAAAAAAAGTATGTGGACAAGTTGCTTAGTAATAACAATGACAGGAACCACACTGATCAGAATAGTAGGTAACACATTTTGTATGTTTACTAGTTGCCAAGGACTGGATTAAACTCTCTGCCTTTAATCCTCAGAGCAGCTTTCTGAAGCAGGTTTAATCACCATCCCATTCTAGAAATGAGAAAACTGAGGCCCTCGGTTAGACAAACTGCCATAAATCAAGTGTTAGATTTGAGACTCCAAAGTACTTGCTTTTAACAGTTAGAAACACTGCTACTCCTAAGGATGAAAAATGAAAGGGACTATAAAAGAAAATTAAATTAACTTTTTTCCCCCCTATGGCTTTTAAATAGGCCATAGGTGATTCCAAAACTCTTTGGAAATGGCAGTTTCAGAGAAATAGAATATTTAGCTGCTTGAGGTTAAGGATACCACCTCTTGTCTTTATGCAGGAGTTCTGGGGAAAAGCGTCAAAGACTCAGGCCAGAATCTATTATACCATACTATCTAACAGCACCATGGGCTCCAAAGAGCAAGTTGCTGCCAAAGCATATTTTTTATATTAGCAGACCATGAAAAAGTTTTCCCTTTGAATGAGGATTTGGTTCAGTGGTCATCTGAGATTCTCAGGAGGTGATGGGTGGGGTGGGCAGAAGAGAGCCTGGAGCACATGGCAGAGGCAACTTCACCAAGCTGAGCCCCAGGACCCCCAGCTCCGCCCCCGCCCACAGGCGCCCCATCAGGGCACCTCTACTTTCGCCTGATTTATATTTATGTTTTGAAGCTCAGAATCATATATATATATATATATATATTTTTTTTTTTTTTTTTTTTTTTTCCTTGAACGTGTTCGTTGGTTTCTCAGAGCCTTTTCACCAACACCTAAGGTTAAGAATGGTTTGTGAAACACATTCTTTTATTTACCTAAACTTTAGACTCTTTGGCTCACTTGACTGAAGAGCCCCAGCACTTAGAAAGGCATCTAAGTTGTTTGGCTAACATGTGATTTGGATGTTTTGGAAAGATAAAGTCTATAGTTAAGAGATTGCCTAACAATGGATCCAGGAACTAAAGGTCATTTCCCATAAAAATGTGCAGCTCTGGGGAACCTCAGGCGAGCTATATTGCCCTCAGCCCTTGTCCTATCCTCGGTCATTCATTAACTTTAATTAGGGCCATAAAGAGATGCCTAAGGAAAAAAGGAAATGCTCATTTGAAGATAACATTGTAGTCACTCCCTTATTCCTTCCTGAAGTGAAGACTGGAGAGAGAGAATTTTCACTTGACCTTTATTTAAACAAGCAACCAGCAAAGAACAGCCATTCAGACTGGGCCAGGTGCCATGTCTTCAGTGGCCTAGGAAGAGCCCAGCAGCTGTTTCTATGCCAAATCTGAAGTCCATCTTCACTGAGGACAACTTCCTTGTCCAGATAAAATCTAAAGGTTAAAAAGCAAAGGCCACAGGGAATGACGACTCCCACATACCTTACTTAATTACTACAAGATTTTTAATACTTGGCATTTCTTATAAAAAATCATAATCATTTATCAGTCAATAAAGGGGAAAAAAAAAAGCTAAGATTTCTGACTACCTTCATTAGGTCACCAGAGAGCTATTCCATCAACTGGAAGCTCCTGTTAATCCATCTTGCTGACAACTGGGTCTTGACAAGTTTCTTTTGCAAGGTGAGCCTCCTCTGAGTGGCCCCGATAAGCAGTCCCCTCTGCTGTGACCCAAGAGGCTTGTCAAGTGCATACAGAACTTCCTACACACATCTCACTGCTAGAGACAAAGGCAGGCAGATGGATGGAGGAGACAAACGATCACCCCCCTGGAAATAACAGAGAGTTATGAGTCAGGGTGAACTTCCTTCCTCGACATGCTGGTAGTGAAAACATCTGTAGGGGATTCCAAAAAGCATCATGGAGAAAAATGTAGTTCAAGAGGCAAAGTTCAGGACCCGTGTTTGCTTTGTCATCCTGAGGTGAAAATGTTGCTGAATTATCTAAGTCGGGAGCTCAGAATGCAATTGATTGAGGGGTCATATATCAGCTGGAGACAGACTCTTTGACTATCTTTGGAGGCATTTAAAAATGACAATATTGTGAGTTCCTAAGAAAACTCTCACTGGTCTGGAATACCTTTGATTCTTTCCACCCATTTCAAGAGTGCAGTGATTCACAATATTTCTTCATAGTTACCTCAGAATGGCCATGTTAGCTAAATTAAAGCATCCCGTTTTAAACATGACTTGTTAACTCCCAGAGACAATGAAAGGTTAGCAGAATCCCAAACTGACCTTTCCTTTTTACTCTTTTTTTTAAATTTATTTGTAATTGAAGGATAATTGCTTTAAAATATCGTGTTGCCTTCTGCCACACATCTACATGAAGCAGCCACAGGTATACACAGGGCCCCTCTGCTACCTTCCGCCCCATCCCACACCTCTGGGTTGTTACAGGGCGCCAGGCTGAGTTCCCCGAGTCACGCAGCACATTCCCATTGGCTATCTATTTTACCTTTGGAAGTGTACACCCTTCCATGCTACTTTCTCCATTTGTCCCACCCTCTCCTCCTTCCCTTCTGCCGTGTCCATAAGTCTTTTATGTCTACGTCTCCATTGCTGCCCGGAAAACAGGTTCATCAGTTTCTAGATTCCATCTTTCTTACTCTTATCTGACCTTTGGTATGTCGAGGAAGGAAGTTGGCGTTTCCCTGGTGGTGCCAGTGGTAAAGAACCCAGCTGCCAATACAGGAGACATAAGAGATGTGGGTTCTATCCCTGGGTGGGGAAGATCCCCTGAAGAAGGAAATGGCAAGCCACTCCAGCATTCTTGCCTGGAAAATCCCATGGACAGAGGTGCCTTCCAGGCTGCAGTCCATGGGAAAGCAACGCGTCAGACACAACTGAAGCGACAGAGCACACACACACGACCATTAAGCTAGAAAGCTTGGAGGTAAGGAGTGGACCATGGTGAGTGGGGTTCAAAGAAAATGATTTGGCTCCTTCACTAAATTCTTAATTCTCAGATTGGACACCTCCGGAACCCTGTATCAAATACAATGTCCATAAATGTCTTACTTCAGAGCTTTTGGATTCATTATTCTTAAATTGCAGCTATTTGTCTCCAATCCAAAATTTCCTTCCCTCTTCCCTACCATTTTGCGATACATCAGACCTGTACTAATTACAGGGAGGCCCGGCGTGCTGTGGTTCATGGGGTCACAAAGAGTAGGGCACAACTAAGCGACTGAACTGACTGACTGAATTACTTACTAATTATTATATCCCACTTGAACAACTTGCCCACCATGACCATCTAGCAGTTTCTTTTTTCTTGATGTCATGTAACCTGCCCTTTTTCTCATTAAACTAAAGTAGCAGCTGATTATGTCATTAAAAGAGGAAAGAAAAATAAAGTTTTTACTTTATTTTGGAGTCTTGGAGAACTTCCAAGACACAGAAGTAACTAAGCAAATCTCTATTCCTGGGGATGGTCTCATCTTTGCCTAACAGCCCAAGGGAAGTAAAATCGGAGATTCAGTAAACAAACAAAAAGAGAAACAACAACAGCAAAATAAACTAAACAACAAAAAAACTAATGCCATCCCGGGGCCCATTTTAAAAAGACCCATTGGACCCTCCTCCCCTCCAATCTCTGGTGTTAAAAAATGCAAGTGGAATCAGATTAAAATTAACCTCTGAAACAGCTCTAAAACTCAAAAAGATGGGGTGGGTGGGTTCATCAAAATGAAATTCCTTAAAGGAGAAGAAAACAAATCAGTCACAAAGCCTTTCAGAGCAGAGTTCTATTTTACTTGAGTAGGTATTTCAGTTCATCGCTGGACGGCATCCACCTGAATGGAAGCTGGTGCTGTGGGCTGTGCCTTAGCAACTAGACCACCTTCCACAAGTCAGAAACACTGGCTCATTCCACTGTTACATGAACCCTATTTCAAAAGGTCTCATCATTCCAAGAAGGGTTGTATTACTACCACCAGAATATTCAGACTGTCTATCTCTACTATGTCCCATTATTTGAGGACCTTTATTTGTTTGAAATACACATACACATACACAGGTACATACATATACATATGATTAGAATTACAGCAAGCCTTCTCTAAAGGAATGGTGTTTGGACTGAGATGAAGAAAAAGCAGAATTTATCTAGGCTGAGGGTGAAAAGAAAAGGATGTGTGTTCACATTTCCAGGTGTGTGGCTGGAAGCGGGAAGAGGCTAGAGACCAAGGCTGGCTCGCCTCAGTACTGGACCCAGCAGGCCAAGAGGGGAGACCTTTGCTCTAGCCTTGAGCAATGGACAAAGTGGATCAGACAGAAGGATCAGGATTAGAAGGGGGAATAGACACGAGACACTGAAGGCTTGATTGTCCTGAGTAAGCGAGAGGGAGAACAAGGAAGACACCTGGATTCCCAGTCAGGCTCTACACTCAGTGCTTTGTGTATATCATCACAGTCAATAAAAATAGTGACCACATTCTGAGTATTTGTTGAGGTACAGGATAGCGGAGCATCAAAAATACCATCCCTAGAGCAAAAAACCATGAGAACTTGCATCTTGGTTCTGATGCTTAGTATTGCATTGGTCAAAAAGTTGGTTTGGTTTAAAGTAAAAATAAAAGACACATTTTTCATTTCCACCAAGAACTGTATTGAACACCATACTGACTAATCAAAGGAACTTTTTGGGCCACTGGATAGTTATTTAACTGTGGCTAATTATACAAGCTCTCTTTGTTTCTATTTCTTCATTTATAAAATGAAAACATGATTGCATCCATGTATAGAGTTGCTGGGAGGATTAAATAAAGTAATATATGTTAAGCGCTTAGAAAGGCATCAGGCCCATGGCAAGCACTCCATAAATGTTATTGCCATGTGGCAGGGGTCAACTTGCACATAGATGCGTTATCTCATTCACACAATAGTCCTGAAAACAAAGTGTTATTATGCCTGTTTTACAGATGGGGAAGTGATCCTCTGAATATTTGAGGACACATCAAAACCACTGAGTTAATTTAGAGACAAAACTGAAATCTGTTTTGTCTAGCTCATTTTTTTTTTCTTTTTTATCAGAATGAGTAGCTTCACTTTGAAGGATTTCCAGCATGAGAACAAAAGATAAAAATTACTACTTAAGTTTCCTGATTGAGTAAAATGACTCATGGAACTAGCTGACCTCTCAAATTGGCATTTGTGTAAAAACAAACAACAACAACAACTCCTGATCAAACATTGACATTTCTGTAGAAACACAATTCACATAATTTACAAAAAAAAAGAATTATCTTTACATGAAGTTCAAAGTATTGGGAGGTAGACTTCCTAAATAAACAATTGAAGCTATGCTCTTCTAAAAAATCTGTTAATAAGACATTATTGTTCATCTTCAGAGAATACTTCTTTTCCTCTTACTGTCAACCAATACTAAACTGTACTGATTTTTTTTGTTGGTTCTTTTATGCCAACTTATACTTCAGTACATAATGAAAGTACATATATATATCACTGGAGTTCAATGTTTGCCCCAATGAATATTCCAGTCTAGACCAATCCCTGAAGAATAGTGAGAAATAAAAACTTTACAAATTTTCCTATAATCCTGTCTTAATTCAAATAAAATAGGAATTTCATCCTTTGCACTTCAGGGGCAACTTGGGCAGCTTTTATGCAGCCATGGAGAGAAAAGACATTGTTGGCAAAGTTGCAAATTTGTTTTTCTTTCTCATTTATTCTCAAAGGTTAACCAGATGGTTAAACCATCATAGAACCTTGGCATTGGGTTTTGGAGGTGAAGTGATCCCCGGGGATCATGTTTCTTCCACCTTTTATGAGGAAAAAATTAAAGTCTAGAGACCTTGTAAGTGACCTTTACAAGGTCACACAGCCAGATGGTGGCTAATGACCAACGAATATGTGCTCAACCCAGGGACCAATAATGACAAAGTGGAAAAGGTAGTAAGGTTAGAGGATTTAACCCCACTGTCCATTGTCTGGACAAGAAATGATTTGTGACTCCTTTGTGGTTTCTGTTAACACTGTAAATATCTGGTGAATTAACCAAGTTAAGAAAAAAAAAAAGTCTATTTCTGTGATGGGGACCATTGAGGCCACTTCAATAGAAATTTCAAAATACTTATTTCCTAGCATTTATCTCCTATAAGCAACAGTTAGAACCAACAGTTAGAAGCAATAGCTAGAACCGGACAGGAAATAAATGACTGGTTTAAACTTTGGAAAGGAGCACGACAACGTTGTACATTGTCCACCCTTGCTTATTTAACTTATATGCAGAGTCCACCATGAAAATGCCAGGCTAAATGAATCACAAGCTGAAATCAAAATTGCCAGAAGAAATATCAACAACCTCTGACACACAGATGATACCACTAAAATGGCAGAAAGTAAAGAGGAACTAAAAAGCTTCTTGATGAGGGTGAAAGAGGAGAATGAGAAACTGGCTTAAAACTCAATATTCAAAAAACTAAGATCATGGCATCTGGTCCCATCACTTCATGGTAAACAGAAGGGGGAAAAAGTGACAGTGTTTATTTTCTTGGGTTCCAAAATTACTGCGGATGGTGAAACTGCTGCCATGAAATGAAAAGACACTTGCTCCTTGGAAGGAAAGTTATGACCAACATAGACAGAATGCTAAAACGCAGAGAATCACTTTGTCGACAAAGGCCCGTATAGTCAAAGCTATGATTTTTTCAATAGTCATGTACAGATGTGAGAGTCTGACTGTAAAAAAGGTTCAGTGCCAAAGAATTTATGCTTTCAAATTGTGGCTGGAGAAGATTCTTGAGAGTCCCTTGGATAGGAAGGAGATCAAACTAATCAATCCTAAAGGAAATCAACCCTGAATATTCATTGGAAGGACTGATGCTGAAGCTGAAGCTCCAATACTGTGAACCCCTGAGCTGATTCACTGGAAAAAATCCTGATGCTGGGAAAGACTGAAGGTGAAAAGAGAAGGGGGTGACAGAGGATGAGATGGTTGTATAGCATCACTGACTCAATGGGTATGAATTTGAGCAAACTCCAGGGCATATGAAGGGCAGGGGGGCCTGGAATGCTACATTCCTGTTTTCACAAAGAGTTAGATACAACTTAGGGACTGAACAATAATAAAAATGCAGAAGAATTTAGTACTGAATAGATGCATACTATACATATTTCCATATCTCATTTCTGTGAGAAGTAGAAAAAAAAAAACTCAACAAAATCAAGTATGCTAGTATGTAAACCCCTTCTCTTAAACAATTGTTCTTAGATTCTTCTCTGCAATGATGGCAGCTTGAGGAAAAAATGAAGTCCACTGGTGCTAGTTACAACTCATGAGCTTTTATTGACTACATCACAACATGAAATCCCAACTCCATGGTGGTCTACCTCCTGTTTTTAAGGAAGAATTTGAGGCTTGAATATGAACACAGGAAGGAATGAGCTTTGCGGGTTTTCTCCATTTAAAAGAAAGCAATCTCCAGTGGTATTTTCTTCTTAAAATATTATTACAGTGTTGTTATTATAAAAAACATTCAATAGAAGACATAGTTGGCTATTAGCCATAATCCAAACCACACGATTTGTCATTTTCTTGCGTTTCTTTTACTTTCTCCCTAGACAAGACCTTTCAATTGCTCCTGTGATAATTGCTCTTCTTCCTCCTTTTCACTCCCACTATCGTCATCACTGTTCTTACACGTCATTGCTTACAATGCACTAGGAACAGGCAAGCTTCTCTAGTGGCTTAGACGGTAAAGAATCTGCCTGCAATGCAGGAGATTCGGGTTTGATCCCTTGGTTAGGAAGCTCCATTGGAGAAGGGAATGGCAACCCACTCCAGTATTCTTGCCTGGAGAATTCCATGGACAGAGGAGCCTGGTGGGCTACAGTCTCTGGGGTTGCAAAGAGTCAGACACAACTGAGCGATTAACACTTTCAGGAACAGGCAAACACTGTTACTCCCATCATCTCCTTTGATTTTCACAATATACCATAAATGCATATCATAACACTAATATCCTGCAGAGGAAACTAAGGTACAGAGGATATAGGATTTGTCCAAGGTACACCCAGGTAAGCAACTATTTCACTTTGCCCAGCTTGGCCTTCAGGTCACTTCAGACACCAGTTTTGTGTGTGTTTGTGTGTGTGTGTGTGTGTGTGTGTGTGTGTTGGAGGTTTTCTGTTTGTTTCAAAACGTTTTCTCTTGCATATTACCTAACAACATGGACCTACAAAGGTCATTAAGTATCAGAGGTCAGAAGGAAAAAGAATAAAGTTAAGAGGTAAATTGAATGCTGAAGTAATGTTTTTCATCTGAGGCATTAAAAATAGTTCAATCTGACAATGCTCTGTCTGTTAAAGACTTGTCCAAAGTTCTGTTTTCACTCTGCTCTAGAAAGGGAAGGCTATTATCATTATTATTTTTTCTTAAGAGAAAAATGTAGCAGACTGTAAACAATGCCAATTCTGATCAAGGACTAATTTGAAGGTAATTATCTATGTCCACCCAGGGGAACTATTTTGACACACACCCTATTTTCCCACTCTCTTATAATTTCAGCTAGGAAGTGGCATCTTTTGAATATGCAGTCATTACTTTTAGAGAAACAGCTTAATCTAATGGATTCATCAAATGGACAGCACAGCTCTAATTAAAACACTTTAATAAAAATGTATTAACAAAAAATAATTGAGACTAGTAATGGATTATACTTGCTGAATAATCAGCTAGTGTCAGGCATCATTACTGACATGCCGTCCATGGGCCAAGTTAATACCAAAACAATGCAAGAGGATGCTGCTACCCCATTTTTCAGATGAGGAAAGTAGAAGCACAGAGATGTTAAATAATTGACTCAGGATCCCAGCTGGGAAGTGGCAGTACTAGGATGTGAATCCAGCGATAGCGGCTGTGGGCTTCCTAGGTGGCGCTGGTTGTCAAGAATCCACCTGCCAATGTGGCAGACACCATAGACGCAGGTTTGATCCCTGTGTCAGGAAGATCCCCTGGAGGAGGAAATGGCAACCCAACCCAGCATTCCCATGGACAATGGAGAATCCCATGGACAATGGAGAATCCCATGGACAGAAGAGCCTGGCAGTCTGTACAGTCCATGGGGTTGCAAAGAGTCAGACACGACTGAACATGCACGCACCACCAAGAGAGGTCATGTCCCTTAACATCCAGGCTAAACCACCTTTTCATCCATTTAGAATATAATCTAGGAACCAATTGTGATAGACTGAAAATAGTCCCCAGATATGTCCACATCCTAGTCCTTAGGACTTGTGAACATCACCTTATACAACAAAAGGGACTTTGCAGAAGTGATGAATTTAAGGATTTTGAGAGGAGGAGATAATTCTGGATTATTGGGGGAGGGGTGGAGAGGGGACAATGTAATCACAGGGTCCTTGTGTGAGGGATCCAGGAACAGTCAGTCAGAGGGAAAGCAATGAGATAATGTGGAATGAAGCAGAGATCAGAGTGACAGGCTTTGCAGATGGAGGAAGGAAACCACAAATCAAGGAATGTAAACTCCCCTAGAAACTGGAAAAGTCAGGGAAACAGATGCTTCAGAGCCTCTAGAAGGTACTCACCCTGCCAGAAGCTTGCCTTTAGCCCAGTTAAGCTTACCTCAAGAACTGGAAGACAGTAAATTTGTGTTGTTTTAAGATACTGAATCTGTGGTTCATTGGGGACAGCAATAACAGGAAATAAATGCACATGGTAGTGAGGGAAAAAGCTGCACAACTGCCCTGAAATTCTCTGAAATGATCAGAGCAGCATTGTGGGCAGAAAACTGGACAACCTTTGAAGTCGGAGCCACCTCCCTGGGACTGTTCTCCAAGGTGCCTGCCCCACATCCATCCTGGCCTCCATGTCTCCCCACCTCCTACCCCACCAGGGCACATCAGGCCGTGTCTGGAAACAGTTGTCATGGTGTCTTTCTCGGTGTCCGCAGAACACCACCTTCTAAAGACTTAATCCCATCCATAGCTAGGAACCATGAGGTCCCTCCTGTTATATTAATGCATCACATATATACATATATACATAACTTTGCTTAATTTCTCCTTTCTTCCTTATTCCTAAGTGTTTGGCATACATCTCTTTTTTTGCCACTAAAATGCTTTCTGTCTTTTTCCGCATAGGTAAAAATACCTACTTCGCCGCTGACTAGCTATTTGGCTAGGGGTTGTATGCAAACATGCTGTGCCGTGGTTTCCTCAAGTGCTGACGGGGATCATAAGATGCCCACCCTGACAACCCCCAGGACCTGTCGAGCATGTCACTCAGCGCACGTGAAGCCCTTAAAACAGGGCCAACACACGTGCTTAGGATGTGTTAATTTCACCGTTAATTCTGAGTTCCCCCTTTCACTGGCTTCCTCCCCTCATCCAACCAATATGCTCAAGTCTCTCCGTCCTGAAGCAAATCACAAACCCACCTGCCGAAACCACCACTCTCCCTCTCTCCGCTGCCAAATTAGATCCACGCTGCTGCTCCCCTTCACCACCTGCCCGTCTCAGCCTGCTACCAATCTGTTCCATCCCTGCCTGCCTCTGAACTGCAGCTAGTCCCCACGGAGAATTTTCTATTGCACTTACACCGCGGGTCACACCTGCTGAGTCTCTCTCATCAGACCCCCAGGACGGCACCTTCCCTGGGGGTCCATTTCTCCTTGCAGACTGCTGGTTCTCCACCTGCCTTCTTCTGGACCACCTTTCCTTTCTCCAGTCACTAAAGCGGTGCTTCTCACTGAGGAGATGCTGCACCTCCCCCTTTCCCTACCCCCCACCAGGGGACATCTGGCAACTCCAGGAGACATTTTTCATCGTCACAACTCGGGGGGTTGTGGAAAACTGCATCTAGTGAGCAGAGGCCAGGGATGCTGCTAAAAAACAATCTACAATGTGCAGGACAATCCCCACCAATAAAGAATCGCTTGGTCCTAGTGCCAAGAAACTGCTCTAAATAGATCCATTCTCTCAAGGTCTGGCGTTGGCTGTCATTGTGAGTGTGTGTGTGTGTGTGTGTGTGTACCCTTGGGCACACAAGTCTTCTGACGCCAAGCTCTCTTCAGGCTTAGTTCCGTGGTTCACATGATCTTCGAAGCCTTCCCACGCCTCCAGCTGCTGGCCTGCTCCGATCTCATCACCCCTCATTCCTGCCCGGCTCTCTGCCCCAGGAAAGGAGGCTAACTAAGGGCCACGTCAACAGGGCCACTTCGCCGTTGGGTTTCCAGCTGGTTTTCACGACAGAGGTTGCAGAGAGAGAGGAGAGTGAGGACAAGGTACTCGATTCTT
Source organism: Cervus elaphus (assembly GCF_910594005.1). Taxonomy (NCBI): domain Eukaryota; kingdom Metazoa; phylum Chordata; class Mammalia; order Artiodactyla; family Cervidae; genus Cervus; species Cervus elaphus. The sequence goes on along the minus strand of NC_057837.1, from coordinate 8,411,575 downwards.
TTCTTTCCTAGAAGATTGCCTTGGGCTGTGTATTTTGCCCTACTAGAAGTCACTCACTGCATTATGGCCGTCTCTTCGTGGCTCTTTCCTTCTAGGTTCAGGCATTTTTCCCCTGTGTCCCTTTAAGTTTAGCAGTAATGTAAATGAACTTTTAAGACCCAGATACTGCACTGTCTCTTCCAGCTCGCATACTCAAACATTTGGAAATGACTCTTTTATACATATACCCTTCTTGAATTACCTAATGCTGAGTAGGTCATATCATTTCTGCCATAATATGCTCTTAACCCACTGTCATTTCCCTATATACATGGCAGAACTATCAACTTTCTGTCACCCAGATCCAAAATTTTACCATCATCTACTACTCTTGTATCTGCTACATCCAATCAATTGTTAATTCCCACAAAAGTTACTTCCACATATTCTTATTTAAACTTTCCTTTGACCCGTTCCCACTGGCTGGTGCCCTAGTTCAGTCTATCATTTCTTACTGCTAAAACAATTTCCACTTTCTTCCAGTTTCTAAAACAATTTCCAATTTCTTCCAATTTCTAATTTCAGGTATCCATTCTCTTCTCTATTTTCTCCACTCTCCAAACCAATACCATAAACCCAAGCAAGCTTCCATGATTCTCTGATGGCCAGAAGTAAAGTCTTCCTTTTTGGAAATCTCATTTTCTTTCATCTTACCTCACATAGGTAACTGCCACTTTCATTGTTCTATTTCAACTGTACAAGTGTCTTGTATTTCAAGTAAAATTAAGTTCTTTGGGGACAGAACTCTGCTTTCCCACACGTGTTACACACAGAGTCCCTGATACTGTTTTCCATGCATAACGATTTGTTAAAAGAAACATGACTTTTCTGCCCTTTGTTTATGATTGCTGAGGATTGAAATTTCCCCAATTCTCATGCTTATTTCATGGCCTTCCAGAGTTACCATTTTTTATTTATTTTTAAATAAGAAAGAAGAATATATTCTTTTGTAGCAAAAGCTACAAGAATATACACAGGGAAAGTACACAGTGGTATCATATAATCCTGTTGACTGGGAGTTAACTCATACCATTCCCAAGTAATCTCTCTCTGAAAACTTTCCCTGATCTCTCGTCCAGGAGAATTTCCATAATCAAGTGATCACTGTCTGAACCAAAAGACAGCAAAGCAAATGGCTTCCTCTGCCACTTCATAAAAAAGTATGTACTGACCTCTTCAGTACTCTAAATAATCCTCAGGGTATTTGTTTTATGTATTGATGTGACATAATAGAACTTTAGAGCACTGACAAAAACACATGGCCTTTAACTAAATATATTTATGAGCCTCATTCTTTCAATTATATAATGGTGATAAAAATAATATAGTTTACTAGGATGTAGGAATGAATAACAAAGAAATGTATATAAAACTGTTTGGTTACCATATAGTGTATAATGCCTCACTGCTTAATTTCAGTAGCTTCATATCAACTTGTCTCAGTTAATAAAAGGATAGCAGCTTTTTTAGCTGCTGAAGTTCTAGATGGCACACCATTTAATGAAGCACAACTGAGTGACAACCAGTAGTAATTTCTTCCCTAATCAGCTGTGCCAAGGTGAAACCATTCAAACTGGCGAAGCATCCATGCCCCTAGAATTCTCCTCATGTGCTCAGAGAATAAGATGGGGATTATAAGCACCCCTTCTAAATGAGCCCAAAATAGAATTCCAGAGAATATTTCAATAGCATATGCATTTTGAAATTACAGTTACTAAGTCACCTCAAATTCCTTACAGGATGTACTGGAACATTAACAAAAGAATTCCAACAGACATTTCTCCAAAGAAGACATACAGATAGCCAACAAGCACATAAAAAGATGCTCAACATCACTTATTATTAGAGAAATGCAAATTAAAACTACAGTGAGGTATCACCCCACACTGGTCAAGTGATCACTGTCTGAACCAAAAGACAGTGGTTGGCCATCATCAAAAAAAAATTTACAAATGTTAAATGCTGGAGACAGTGTGAATAAAAAGGAGTCCTCTTATACTGTTGGTGGGAATGTAAACTGATATAGCCACTATTAACAATAGTATGGGGATTCCTTAAAAAACTAGGAATAAAGCTACCATATGACCTAGCAATTCCACTACTGGGCCTATACCCTCGGAAAACCATAATTAAAAAAGACACATGTACTCCAGTGTTCAAACCAGCTAGGACTGCTGTTACAATACCTAGGACATGAAAGCAACCTAGATGTCCAAGGATAGATGAATGGTAAAGAAGTTGTGGTACATATATATAATGGAATATTACTCAGCCATAAAAAGGAATGCATGTGAGTCAGTTCTACTGAGGTGGATGAATCTAGAGCCTATTGTACAGAGTGAAGTAACTCAGAAAGAGAAAACAAAATTTTGTATATTAATCTATACTTACAGAATCTAAAAAAAAAATAGCAGCAATTGACCTATTGGCTGGGCAGGAATAGAGGCACAGACACAGAGGATAGACTTTGGACACAACGGGGGAAGGCGAGGGTGGGATGAATTGAGAGAGTAGCACGGATATATACACACTGCCATGTGTAAACTAGATATCCCGCGGGCAGCTGCTGTGTGGGCACTGGGAGTCAGCTCAGTGCCCCGTGACAACCTAGAGGGGTGGGCTGGGGTGGGGTGGGCATTGAGGGGGAGCTTCAGGAGGAAGGGGGCATATGTGCACTTGTGGCTGATTCACGATGTTGGACGGCAGAAGCCAACAGAACATTGTAAAGCAGTTATCCTCCAGTTAACAATAAATAAATTAAAAAAAAAAGAATTCCACTCTCTTTCTGGGCATTAGAACTTCAGTTCAGTTCAGTTCAGTCGCTCAGTCGTGTCCGTCCGACTCTTTGCGACCCCATGAATCGCAGCACGCCAGGCCTCCCCGTCCATCACAAACTCCCGGAGTTTACTCAAACTCATGATGAGAACTTCAGCACCATGTAAATAAAGACTTGTTGAGTATGTGAGATGTGTGCAGAGTACTAAACGCACTGGAAAGTACGACAGTGGTGAGGCAGCACTGCACATTTACCTTACACAGATTCGACCTCACGCTCGGGAAGAAGGGCAAAGGGAGACGTCAGGGACAGAGGGAAGGAATGAGGAACGGAGTGGGCGGCAGACGGAATTTTCCAAAGATGGCTGCAGTGACGTCTTCCAGCCCATGTTCTCTTCTACAGTGTGACCTCACTCATGAGAAGACTATTTCTCCACCCTCTTGAATCCATGTGGGCCTGTGACCACTCTGACCAGTAGAATTCAGTAGACAGGATACGGTGACAGTTCCACCCACAGCCTTAGCTGGCCTAGTAGTTTCTGCTTTCACGCCTGGGAATGTTCATTATCGCTGGAACCAGATGACATATAAGAAGTCCTGTTATCTCGGGACTACCATTCTGAAAGGAAGCCCAATCCAGTCATGTGAAAAGGCTGTGTGGAGAGATTGTTCCAGCCATCCCAGACATGGGAATCAAAATACCATCTTACTCACACAGCTTAGGAGAGCCTTCAGATGACCCCAACCTCAGCAGCCATTGCTTGTAATTGCATGAGAGACTCTGGGTGAGAAAGGCCCTGCTCAGCCCAGGCAACCCATGGAGTTATGAAACATGATAACAAAGTATTTTAAGGCCCTAGGTTCAAGAGTGACTTATTAAATAGTCATAAATATTTGGAACAAAAAGAGAAAAAGTAATAGAAAGAAAAATAAGTAAGTTGTTTAGAGATTTCACCCCATTTTGCCTATTGATGCCAGTTGGAGTCTACCACTCAATTTGCATGGGCTGGGAAATGTGGATTAACTTCCAGAGGTACATTGTTCCCATGTGCCTTTCATACTGAGAGTGTCCCATATTGTATTGAGAGTAATTGAAGAGTGTTTAAAGACACTGGTTTCTCATGCAACATGGCTATGAATATAACTCAGTAACTTTTCCTGGTATTTAACTGAAGAAACAGCTTCCCTCCTACTTCAGGGAAAACTGGCTCTGCCAGACTTGGAAAAAATGTTGTTCAGTCACTAAGTCATGTCCGACTTTTTGTGACCCCCACGGACTGCAGCAAGCCAGCCTTCCTTGTCCTTCACTATCTCCTGGAGTTTGCTCAAACTCATGTAAATTGAGTCAATGATGCCATCCAATCATTTCATTCTCTGTCACCCCCTTCTCCTCCTGCCCTCAATCTTTCCCAACAATAGTCTTTTTCATTGAGGCAGTTCTTTGCATCTGGTGACCAAAGTAAAGCTTCAGCTTTAGCATCAGTCCTTCCAATGAACATTCAGGGTTGGTTTGATCTCCTTGCAGTTCCAGGGACTCTCAAGAGTCTTCTCCAACACCACAGTTCAAAAGCACCAATTCTTCGGCACTCAGCTTTCTTTATGGTCCAACTCTCACATCCATACATGAGGTGACAGTGAAAGTCACTCAGTCGTGTCTGACTCTTTGCGATCCCTTTGGAATTCTCCAGGCCAGAATACTGGAGTGGGTAGCCTTTCTCTTCTCCAGCAGATCTTCCAGACCCAGGGATCAAACCCAGGTCTCCTGCATTGCAGGCGGATTCTTTGCCAGTTGAGCCACAAATTGCGACAGTGATAATTGCATTATTGATAATGATGATGATGGTAAGGATGGAGGAGGAGGTGGACATGGATTGCATGTCCACCAAATTGTCATCTCAGTTTATAAACAGTCTCTTGCTACCTCCTGGAGATCTAAATCTTAATGGTCATTAACTGAGCCTCAATTTATTTATGTTTATTAACTGAGCTGTGACTTATTTATGTTTAAAACAATTATATGAGTCCAGTGAATAAAGGTCCATTGCATTCTTGGAGGGCCTATCATCCAAATTGAAAGAAGCTGATCCTTATCCATCTGAATCTAATATAAATGAATAAAACTCTTCAAGACTTCAAAAATGAAAGGTGTAGATTCAAGTTAAAAGCAGCTTTTACCAGGCCAAATCCTTTCAAGTTTTCTTTAGGAAAAAAAAAAAAATCAAAGGCACTTAACATCCTAAGAAACTATCCTCCACAGTCAATGATCATTAATGTCTTTATATATTTTTCTCACTACTACAAGGAGACTCAACATCTTGCTAAATTTGTGAAAATGTAAACGGGAGGTCTTGTCTGCTCAACAGGGCTATAAGCTTCTCTGTTTACGAAATATCGTATTTTTCTGCTGAGATTTTTGTTATGGTTGGCATGGTTGTAGGTAAAGGTAGTTTCATGAAATCTCTGCTGAATGAATGCTTCTTTTTTATATTCAGCTTTTAAATTGTTTTAATTTTTATTATAGAATTTTATTGTGAAAGAAAAAAAAAATGACAACACATAGATAACAAAAAAAGGCCATCAACTCACTGATAACCCCCTAAACCCTCACAGCACTACTATTAATACATTAGTGGATGAGATTCGCTTCTATTCCTGTAGAGATTATTATTACTTTTTAAAACTGGATATTTGTGCTATAATTTGAAAACCTGATTTTCTGGTTGATTGAATTGCTCTAAGGTGATTTCTATTTGCTTCTAGGTTTCATTCTCAAATCCCTCTTTTTAGATACCTTCACTCTTTGATATTGCATACCTACTAACAAAAGTCATTTCACATCTCACATGGAAGGAGAAACAGTTCTTTTGAAGAGAGGTCAAGTAATACACAGTCAACCCTAATGCTGTCTCTAAGGAAATGAGAGGGTAAATACAGTTTAGTACAGTGAAAAATGAAGTAAAGTTTGAAAACCTGGCCTATGAGTAGCAGATCTGAGACGGCAAAGGATGAAGATGGCCAGCAGGTTAGCCAGGTGGCCAGAGTGGCAAGGATTCTCTGAGCCAGTGGCGCTCAAGCTGGAGTTTCCAACCAGTGGCATCAGCCACACCTGAGAATTTTCTAGAAAAGCAACACATCTGGCTCTTCCGCATGCTGAAGTTTGAGTGCACAGCCCTAAGCCAATAGGAGAACCACAGTCCAGGTTCCGTGATGCAATCCTTCTGGGAGCTTTCACAGTTCACTGATGTCTGGATGCCCAAGTAATTTAGAGAGTTCCCAGGGTCAGTGGCTGAACATTTTTATTTTATACAAGCTTTGCAGATGATGCTAATAAAGAAGACTGAAAACTGTTGCTCTAACACGTGTTTCAATCCAACAAACTGAAAAATAACCTGGCTGAGAACTGTGGTGTATGCAGCCACAGCAGCTGAACAATTGTACACACACTTAGAGGGAGTATCATTTACTCTATTTTTACTTCACTGGGTCAACATGTCAAAAAGATATGAGAAATGCTTATGAAAGAGAAATTTTAAGTGTTACTCAAAAAACTTGACCTATGATGCAATTTAAAGATCTGGTACCTCATGACTGCCATTATATATGGTAAACAGCTTACCTGCCCAGGACTTAGATGTAATAACTTAAAAATTTATAGGTGCCAAAGACAACTAAGCATAAGAGTAACAGTCCTAAATCTTTAATAAGACCAGGAAGTGTCACAGTACAATATTATAAACCGTAAGGCAACCCTTATATCTGACAAGAATTTTTATACATATCATCCCAACTGCAGCATAGGTACTATAACATTTGTTGGACAGTAGCAATTACTATTCATAATGAAAAGTCGAAGTCATAGCATCGTGGTTTTGTTCAAAATATTTCAAGAAGGTAAGAAATAAAATAGGAAAAGACTTCTCACACATAGCACAAAGAGCACTAGCTTAGAAGAACTTTGGCTAATTATGGAAACAAGAAGTGGGATGTTCAAAAAATTTTAAATAGAATACATCAATCACTAATTATATAGGAAAAATAATTTTACTGAAGACCAATTTATAAAAAATTCTGTTTATCAAAAGTTAATGTTAAGAGGTAAATGGCAAAACATAAGACTGGGAGATGACACTCGCAGTCTGTATCTTGACATTGGACTCATACAAAGTAAGAGATCTACCACACCATTGAGGGTGAGGGGTAAGCAATCTGATCTAAAAGTAAGCAAAAGACTTGAAGAAACATCCACTAAGAGAGGGGATATGAATGATAGATAAGCATATGAAAAAGTATTCAATATCATTTCTTCTAAAAAAAATTCCAAATTAAAACCCCAGTGAGATACCAATACATTCCACCAGAATGCTCAAAATTCTGGATATGCCTACCCAATGAACCAGCAGTTCAACTCCAGACGTATATCCAGAACAAGTAAGTGCATTTACTCACCAAGAGACGGCTTCAAGAATGTTCTTAGCAGTTTTATTTATAAAAACTGAATTGTGAATGGGGAAAACTCAAACACTCATCAAGAGGGGGATGGATAAATATTAGCATGTACTTAGAATACTACACTGATTAAAAAGTGAACTGCTTTAATATGCAATGACATGGAGGAGTTAAAAATGTGCATGGGAGGAGATGATGAAATGAGAAAGGTGACGAAAGAACAGTCTGGGATGTTGGACATGTTCTGTCTTAACTGGAGGTGGTTACACAAGTTCATATGGATTAAGATGAGTGTACTGTACTCAATTAAAATAAAAATAATGAACACAAGGAAAGACATAATCCATCTTAATAAGACAGCATTTAAAATAACTCCACCAACAACAGCTTTATTGCTTATGGAATTTAAACATCAGCTAGCCAAAAGAGAAGTCACTTTAGAATTTTGTCTCATCATCGTTTACCCCATGAATAATAACTCGTTAGTTTTCTCAAAGTGTTAATAGCGAATGATTTAAAGAAAGAAAGAAAGAACATATTTCCCATATCCCTTGACTGTTTGTATAAACATACATTATCTCAGCAGAGGTCCTATTCTCCAACCTCAGAGCAGAGGTCATATTCTTCAACCTCACCATCATTTCCTTCCTAGATTTTGGGTGTTAAAACGTGTCTAAATAGGACAGCAACATCCATGCCTTCAGTTACTTTATAATGATGAAGCAAAAGTAGACTTTTTAAAATGCTGGGTATGCACAGTTTTAGACTAGGTAAAATTTATCACCTCTGTAATCAAGTTCTTAGTATATATGCATATATATATGAATGGTGGATATATAACTTTAAAATATGGATATTGCTGCTCTGACTGGTCAAAGCAGAAGAGAGTAGAACATCATTTTCCTAAATTGACACCAGCTGCTTTGTAACAGTCACCACATGCATCCTTACCTGGCTGGCCAATCAAAAGCAGGCTCCTTAAAAGCAAACATCTGCTGTCCATTTATCGTAATTTCTACATGAAAACAGGTTTGTCAAAAACAACCTAAGCGTTGCCAGCATCGAACATGTGCTTCCAGAAAAATGATCGTTCTGCCTCAACTGTACCATCACTTCTAACTCCATACTCCCCACGACTTGAAATAACATCTTTCATTTAAAGTGTTTCACAAAGACCTTCTTTTCCCCTCATTCCGTGCCTTTCTCCCCATATCTGCTTGAGTGCGTGCTCACCTCTTCGCAGGGCATCAGGCACTCCACGTGGGAGACAGGTGACAGGAAACCTGCTGGCTTCCCATTGTGAGCTAAGCGTGACTTTAGAAAACAACGCTAAAGCGGAGTAGACAGTTAGGGAGACCAGACTGCTTAGGTTTAAGAGTTAAAAAATAAGACCTCAAAAATCAGTAAACAGAATTATTTCCATGGCCATTGCTATTATTACTATCACTTGTATAGTGAAAGTGAAGTCGCTCAGTCGTGTCCGACTCTTTGCGACCCCGTGGACTGTAGCCCACCAGGCTCCTCCGTCCTTGGGATTCTCCAGGCAAGAGTACTGGGGTGGGTTGCCATTTCCTTAACAAAGCAGATAATTAACATTTAGAAATCCAGGGGTACCGACTGGCATGAGTAAAGTCTAATACATATATTTGAATGACATAAAATCAGAAGGAAATTGGAAAGAGGGAAACTCGGATTCAGAATGTTTGCTATTGAAGCAAACTCCCAAAGTATTCAGGGAGAGCCAATAATTCAATTAAAACAAATGAGACATGTCATTTACATATATATATATATATATATATATATATATATTTTTTTTTTTTTTGCTGTGCTGCACATGTAGGATCATAATTCCTGAACCAGGGGTCAAACCTGTGTCTCCTGTAGTGGAAGTGCAGAGTCTTTCTTACCCACTGGACCGCCAGGCAAGTCCCCTCATTGACTGTTTTGAAGCTTCATTCCACTTCAAAGCTTTGTTGTATACAGAAAATAGAAAAATCTCCCAAGTTCATTCATGGGATTTGCATTTCTCCTGCATTTCCATCTCTGTGTTGTTAAAACGATGAACCCTCTCTACCAGGGAGTTACCAAATAAACTCTAAATTACTGCTGCAAAGACAATATTTATTAAACCATCTATATCTTATGCAATTCATTCTCTACTTCAAAAGTGAACATTAATTTGTAAGTTATAAAAAAACAAAAAACAAAGAAGAGTCCTTGAATCCAAGGTATGTCAAATTGTTCTAAGATTAGGGGATCTGTCTCCTTCAGGGAACAAAAGAAAACATCATTATGAATCCACGTGAATATTTAAAAAAAAAAAATTTTTTTCTACCTTCCTCCAGGAAGAATTCTGAAGAGTCATTTTCTAGTTCAGCAGGGAGAGGTTCATGTATTCATATTTCCATCTTGAGCTTGTCATGGCAATTTTAGTGTTGTTTTCAAGAGTAATAAGGCCCATAAAATGTCAATCAAAACCCACCACCAGCCGGGAATGTGTTGGAAGCTGTTACATAATCAGCATGCCTGCTTCAGCACAACACAAGTGGCGTCTTTCACGTCAATACTGAATTCACAGCCTTAAATCTCAGATTTCCTGTGTTTTCGGGTTGCCGCGGAAGCCAGGACTGCGGCAGTCCGCAGGGCCAGGTGAAAACCCGGGTGTCTGCTGCCTAATGGAGCTCTGAGTCATCTCCCTCTCCAGGGTCTCCTTCCTCTGAGTAATGGAATTATTAGGAGGAAGTGTGAAGAAGGACAGAGCAGGAGCCCATCTGACGGCTGCAGGAAAGACGGTGACCTTGGAGCCCGAAAGCACTGGGGCTGTCCGAGGTGACACCTACCCTTCAAGTGCGTCTTGAATGCCGATGTAAGACCGCTCAGTGGTCTCCGCCCGCCTACCCCAGCCTCTCTGACCACAAGGCCAGATGCCCACTGCACTGTGCTGTGGGCTTGTACCTTGGGGGGGTAGGGGGGAGTGCTTAGAGGCGGTACAGGTTTTCCACTTTATTTCTGATTTAACACCAGCTTAAGACACCATGATGATTGCATCCTACACTATCCTATAAAGTTAAGATGGAAAAGACACATTGGACCAGCATGCTGTCTTCTCCTGATACGCTTTCCCCACAGTACAGTCTGCAATTAAGATGTTAAATGATTTAGGTAAGGAAACTTCTTTTGGGCCTTCCCAGGTGGCACTAGTGGTGAAGAACCTGCCTGCTAATAAGAGATGTGGGTTTGATCCCTGGGTCAGGAAGATGCCCTGGAGTGGGGCATGGCAGCCCACTCCAGTGTTCTTGCCTGGAGAATCCCGTGGACACCACAGGGTTGCAGAGTCAGACAGAACTGAAGGGACTTCGCATGCACGCACTCAAGGAAGCTTTTTAGTGTCCTTGGAGTGCTCTCTCCCAGACTTCAGTTTTAGCAATTTCATGGCTTGGGGATTATAGTATGGAACATTCCCCTAGTAGGTGTTGATGCGGGGAGAAGGAAAGTGTAAGCAAGTAAGAAGAAGAGCACTGGGGAGGAAGAAAGGGGGATGAGAAAAAAGAAAGATACAGAGGAGGAAGGAGAGCTGGAGAAAGAAGGGCTGGAAGTAGAAAGAAAAAAAGAGAAGAGGAGGAGAGAGACAAGAGGAAGAAGAAAGGACAGAGAGAAGAAAGAAGGGGAAGACAAAGAAGGAGAGGAGCAAGAATGAGGAGAGGAGGAGGCATTCTTTCTATGGATTTGTCTTTGCTTGGTATTTCCATGGATCTGCTGTAGGGTAACTTTTAATTCCCTACTGGCATGGAGCTTCAGTTACTTAGAATGTATTGTAGAACTTCTTGAAATCTCACAACATCCTTGGAGAAATACTCTAAATAATCATTCCTATTTGTCATATGGAATGAAAAAGATGCATAGAATGGGATCCTGTGCCCATCCCCTTCCCAGCCTGTGATACATCAGTCATGGCACTTTCTTGATTCCTTGAATAATTGTCAACCTGTAGTGCTTATTTTCATCTACTCTTTATTAGGATTTTACTTTACTTTTATTTTCACTTATTTACCACCTGTAGTACTTATTTTCTCTACTCCTTATTAGGATTTTACTTTAAAAAACGTTATTCAACTCATACTTCAAAGAAATTATGGCACTGAACCTAAAGCAGAAGAAACAGACTTTTAATAGATGTTGATACTGATACACACACAGCATTTCAGTGATTCTAAAGCACAGTATATATATATCATAGCGTTAGTCGCTCAATCATGTCCAGTTCTTTGCCACCCCATGTAGCCCACCAGGCTCCTCTGTCCATGGGGTTCTCCAGGCAAGAACACTGGGGTGGGTTGCCATTTCCTTCTCCAAGGGTATATATCATAAGATGTACCAGTATTTTATGTACTAGTAAGAAAGAAAAAAATTACAAAATAACTGACCAGTACTCTTCAAGTGTGTCCAGATCATAAAAGACAAACAGAAACTCAGAAATGGCTACAGACACTAACAAGAATAACAAAGAAATACACAGTAAGATCTAAGATAGGATCCCGGAACAGAGAGAAAAGAAAAAAATGTTAGGGGAAAAACTGGCAAAATCTGAACAGGCCTGAAATTTATCTAATGATATAATATTAATGTAAAATTCTTGTTTTTGATCATCATCATATGGTTTTCTAATGTATTATCATTAGAGGAAGTAAAATGAAAAAGATGTTATATAAAAAAAACTTGGAATTATTTTTGCAAATCTAAATATTTTCTGTAAATCTAAAGTAAATTCAAAACAAAGCATATTAAAAATCTGAAAAAATGTATCTTAGGATCATTTTAAAATAGTAACTTAGAATCCTGTAAAACTGTGCAACCAATTATCTCCAAATGTTCCTGTATTTGAATAACTTGTTTATGTTTTGAGGAACCCTGTGGAAGAAACTTCCCTGGACTGAGGATATAATCCCTGAGTTCCAGCTTTGATTCCGACCAAATTCACAGGACACACCTTACATTTCCTCAAAATAATCACCCTGGTTCTCAATTTCTTCAATCTATAAAATGAGATTTTTGGATTAAGTGATCCTTAAGGGCTATTTCACCTCCAGAATTCTCAGTATCCCTGTAAATACCTGGAGATAACATATCATAAATGCTGCCTCTACCTAAAATGAGCGAGGTGGCTAAGGCAAAGAGTGTTTTGTGAAAGCTTGCATACATATCCGCACACTCACACTGTCACAGGCGTAGAGTTGTCTCTGTACATAATGAGTGTGGAATAAGCTACATCATGGTGAAAACCACATTGACTCTGCGTTCACTGAGTGCTTAATTTATCCTTAGCACATAAAGTACCAGGTGTTATTAGTGTGAAATAAAACTCAGCAGTTTTTAGTCGAACTAGCAGTGTTCCACACCACTCTCTCAGAAAAGGCTTCAAGCGGGCAGAAATGTGAGTGGAGAGATGTGTTTTACTGGTTGTTCGCCTTTGCCAGAGCCTCGATTTCTAGTCTTCAGTCTGTATTAATTGATGAAGAGAAGTCACTAAAAATCACTCATCACGTGTATAGGTGATGTCACAGAAATGAGACAGAAACTCCCACCTATAAGATGCCTTTCTAGATTCTACGTGGAATCCCACCCCTTGAAATAATGAGGAACCAGAAGCCTGCTTTCCCCTTGAATTCTTTAGCAAAGGTTGAGACGAGAAGACTTTATAAGGGTCACAGTGAAAGGCAAGTTAAGAATTTACTTTTCTAATAAAAGTCTCTGTGAAAAAGACACAATATGGCAGATGGATTGCAGTATATTAATCCTCCATATGAGAAAAGAAAACACATAAACACTCTCAAAACTGATCGGGCAAGGGAATTGAGCCCCAAACACTAAGTCATTACATTTAAAAGCAAGAGACAGCAGAGACCTCCTGGAAAGTCTGTGAGCAGGATGGTGTGGGAACCTTCCAGGGCAAAAAAAATCTTCCACTTTCTCACCCAGGGATAAAATAAAATATTCACAGGAGCGGTAGATTGTATGACTGTCATCTCAACATGCACTGAATAATGAAGGATGGAACCGGCTGCAGAGGGAAGAAAGTTTCTCCATGGAGGGTGTGGTGAGCAGAAGGCCCAGAGGGCTGCAGAGGGATTAGGCTCACAGACCTGTGAGTCTAGGTGGCTGATTTAAGATGAACCGGAAATGGTGAGGAAAGCCCTGGGCCACCCCTGGTCTTCTCTCCCTTCTTGGAGCCCCTTGCTCTTATTCTCTTCGGGAAGGAATTTCTGACAGGAGGCACTCCCCTGGGTGGTGCCAAGAAGGTTTCCCACTGAGTAAGCGAATGAGACAGTGTTTTCTAAGTCATCCTCACTAAACATGGGGCTGTCTAGACTGGTCTAGGCCTAAGGCTACCTCCTCTGGTAAGTCAGTTATTACAAGCACGTTTCCTAGGAACTGTGGCCAGACAGGGAGCTAAAGCTTCTATCCTCTTTCCCATTATGAAAGAGGCCCCCAGAATCGTACATCTTGATGGCACCGAAATTCAAGGCATTCGGTCCTCTTTTATTCTATGCTGTATGTGGTAGTTCTCAGTGGGCTGGGAGCTGGTTGTTTGATGTACTGGGGGATTGGACGAAAGGCTGGGATGAAGAGGAGGAGCTGGCAGGAATGGGGGAAGCAGTGAAGGGGTCCAGGAGAATCACTGCTGAACCTTCTCCTATACTTTCCCCTTGTGGAGCTTGGGACCTGTTGCAAACAAATATGTGGATAAACAAAGATCCCTTGGAGGACAACTAAGCCAGCACCTACACAAATTAAGCCTCAGTTCAATGAGGCCTGAAATGAGGGGAAGGGGAAATATTGTGCAATGGTTCTTAGGTGTAGGCTCCAGACCATTAGCATCAATAACCTGGGAACTTGTTATAAATGCAAATTCTCAGGTCCCACCCCAGGCCTACCTAATCTGAAATCTGAGGGTGGGGCCCAACAATCTGTGTTTTAACAAGTCCTAGAGGTAATTGTGATACAGGGTAGAACCACTGATGTTTAGAAGGCACATTGAGGAGAAATGGCCAAAGGAAATCTGACTGGGTGTATGATTCATTCCAGTTTGGGGTACTTGAGGGATAAAGTCTGGACAAGGGGAACATACAAGAGAAGAACCTGGCTAATCAGCAGGTTTTCCAGAAGCTCTACCTGCAGATGTAATGCCAAGGAAAAAGCCCTGGCCCACGTACAGGACTGAGCCTGGATGGGAGTGCCAGGACTTGTTTGAAAATGCAAATCTTGATTTCCAGATTTAGACTAAAGTAGAATCTGCCAGTTCAATTCTTTGTCTTCTCATCCACCGCAGGAAGCAGGACAGGAAAAAGGAATTCGAAGAGGAAGGAGGGGGAAAAAAAATGTCCCACTTTCTTATTTGTGTGTCTGAAAATCTGGACCTCTCCAGAAGCTATCCTGAGCCACTGCCAAGAACCTTCCACTCTTAAAAGATATTTGTCATTATTTATAAATCATCTCATTATATTTCTTATGTCATGTGTATAAAAATGTACACTTACGTCACATAAATCCTTTACTTCCTTTGTGTTCCTGGCCTGCTGGGATGTGGAAATACAACAGATGACACATACAACTATTAGCAACATGTGAAAGCAGATGACTAAATCCAACGTCAAGTTCAGTAAGAGGAAAGAGAGAGGTCTAGTTAGTTTCAAAGCAACTTTGTACAATTCAGTTTCAAGGCAGGATAAGCCTTGGAAAGATGAGCAGGAGAAGAGAGTGAATGTCAGAATGTCAATATCATCAGAGGAAAGCAAAGGAGGAATCTATTAAAATAGATATGTGGAATGTAGAAACATGGTGCAGACAAACCGATTTGCAAAGCAGAAATAAAGACACAGATATAGAAAACAAGTATGTGGACAAGAGGCAGGGAACGGGCAGGGTGGGATAAATGGAGCGACAGGGACGGACATATACACACCGTGCTTCCCTGGGGCTCAGACAGTACCGAGTCCGCTTACAATGCAGGACACCCGGGTTCCATCCCTGGGTGGGGAAGATCCCCTGGAGGAGGGCATGGCCACCCACTCCAGTATTCTTGCCTGTAGAATCCCCATGGACAGAGGAGCCTGGTGGGCTACAGTCTGTGGCGTTGCAAAGAGTCGGACACGACTGAACGACTAAGCTCAGCACAGCACATGCGCAAGGTGGATAATAATGAAAACCTGCTGCGTAGCACAGGGAACTCTCCTCAATGCTCTGGGGCGACCTCAGTGGGAAGGAAATCCAAAAAGGGGGCGATACAGGTGTACGTGTAGCTGGTGCACTTTGCCGTATAGTAGAAACAAGCACGACATCATAACGCAACGATGAAAGAGAATGTGTTAGTCGCTCAGTCGTGTCTGACTCTTTGAAACCCCACAGACTGTATCTCGCCAGGCTCCTCTGTCCATGGCACTCTCCAGGCAAGAATACTGGAGTGGGATGCCCTTCCCTTCTCCAGGAGATCTTCCCTACCCAGTGATCGACCCTGGGTCTCCTGCATTGCAGGCAGATTCTTTACCATCTGAGTCACTGCATCTGCAACTCTACCTCAATTAAAAAAAAAAAAAAGAAGAAAAGAAAAAGATAATGAGATACATATTGCAATAAAATCACACATGACCAACTGCAAAAATAACAAAGATGGAGATATCAAGTAGCTAACAAATCCAAAGGCACAACAAAAAAAGGAAACAGTTTCCCTCTCAATGTAAAAGCATAGTTGGAGAAGTGCTGTTCCCCAGTAAAGGGATGGAAATGCCTGCTTATCTCCCCAGGCCCTCTTTTCAGCCTGGGCAGAGGTCGCTCTCAGAGCCGGAGCTTCACTCCGCTCACTGTCTCTGGGCTCTCCACAGCCAGCAGCCAGTCGCCCAGGCGCTGCTCCTCCCCCCACCCCAGCCTGTAGGACCTGGGCTGCCCAGTCCCTCCTGCTCCCAGCTCGGCCCCTCGTCACTTTGCCACAGGAAGGCTCTGCCGTTACTGTCCCAAGGGGTGCCTGCTCTAACTAGTATTCGCTATTATAATTCCAGACTAGACCAACAGGTAATTATAGGGAATGTGTGTTTTATTTTCATTCCAATATTTCATATGCACAAAGGCATTTCCAATTTCAACCAATGGCGAGGGGAGGAGTGGAATTAATGATTCTAAAAGTATAACAATGCAAAACCATGCAATTATAAAAATGAATAGTGCATGTAGAGATTACATAAGTCTGTCCCAAATGTGGGGCATTTTCGAGTGGTACATGATATTCTGTAATTTTTTTTAATTAAGCTTTTTTACTTTGCAACAATTATGTACTTTTAATGCATAATATAAAAATATGACAACATCAAACCTTTGCATTCATGGGTAGTACTGCTTATGTCAAAGATAAGTAAAAGCAAAGAAAGAATTAAATTAGCTTAGAGGAAAAGATTAAGCAAGTAATAGTGCAGGGGGCTAAAATCTTGATGGTGACAAGAGACGGGTGATCATCTGAGAAATACTGTTGTGTAAATGTGTGTGCAAGCGGTGAGCCTCAGCTAATTTCCCTGCTGATTTATGACACCTTAAGCAGAGCATGCCAACTGCCCAACTACATAGCACTAACGTTCCCAACGGCCCCCACATTAAGTGGGAAGTTACTCTTGCTGTATAATAATTGAATTACACTAAAACTTTATGATTTAAAAACAACTTACTTCTGAACTTAGCTAAGACTCAAAGTCATAGAAAAGCCTAACCCTTTATCTGACCCGCAATCTACAATTAATGTGACTCTGTCCTCAGTAACAACTAACTAGTGTCAACCTCAATTAACTCTGCCAGATAGTTTTTCAATTAGCACTACCCGTTAAAACCACTAAAAAACAGCACAGGGTGACAGGCCACTGCTCCCACAGGTGTTCATTTCCTCTGACAACTGACAACAGCAAAATCTCATTCTATTTTATGAAAAAGTTCCATTCTATTTTATCTTTGCCACTTGCAACATGGTTCCCCCTTAGAGGTCTAATTCATCTGACATGTTTAGAAGAGCCATTTTATTATCCCAGATCTGAATTATATATATATTTTTTCCTGTTTTAGAACAGTACTAGGTTTCTGTGTCGGAAGCATTTGTCAATCGAGAGCTGAGATAACATTGCAAGAGATGCCATATGCGGCGCTTTGTCACCACCTGCCATGTTAAATAAACCTCAAGGTAAGCATGAGGTTAGAGGGCAAGTAAGCAAGGTTCTTTCCCTCCTTCTCCTTAAGCCACTCACTAATTTGTACAAAGAAAAAGTAACCCGGGATTTTAATTTCCATGTTAGATAAAAATGAGAGTCTAAACCAATTAAAAACTTCACATGGATTAGTAAAACCCAGCTGAAAATCTTATTTAATTTAGATCATAAGAATCCTTTCTTTTCAGAAAAATGGATTGAAAAAAAATTCTTACACAGTTCATGGAATGTCCAGGTAACTCTCTGAACTAAGTGAGTATCGGGTCTATCTTCCTAACAGTCATCCACCTAGACTGCCTTCTGGACCTCCACTTCCTCTTTCCGTCAGGTGCCAGAGCCTAGTCACAGGTCTTGGGGCCCCTCTGAGCCCCAACTTCAGGCACTGAAAAACTTTAAAAGAAATCATGATGCATCGCCGTCAGGAGTCTCAGAGTTAGGAACTCTGCCAAACAAAAAGGAACACACTCCAAATGGTGAAATTTCAGGGAAGTTGAGGGAGAAGGGGAAACCTTTAGAGAGAGGAGGGGACCCACGTGCTTCAGAAATGGCTTTTGGGGTCACATGAGCTTGGGAAAAGAAACTCATACCTTCCACCTTGGAGGCACCACAAGAACATGTCTAATAGCATTCGTATCACAAAAATCGATAAAACTAATCTCAGGGGAAGGGGCTCTAGATGTGCAGACCCTGGCTTATCGAACATGGTGAGGAATAAAGCAACAAAACTGATGGTAACAATCACTACTATATATAATTCATGTCCACTTTACAGATTAAGAAGCGCAAGGAGGTTTTGTTCTGTTTTGTTTTTTTTCTGCCATGTTTAAGTTCATCCAGCTGACAAAATTCTAGCTTTTCCCCATTTTTACCACCTTAGTTTCCCAAAGACCAATAGGTAGATCCAACAAATGTAGCATTTCAATGTACCTTGTAGCTTCAAGTGCAATTTGATGTCCAAAGATGGCCAGGTTTAGCATTTAAACCAAACATAGACACACATGAACAAAACAAAACAAACAAACAAAAAACCCCGACCGATCATTCGCAAATGCAGACCAAAAAGATTATGGAGAATAGTTTATGAGTTGCTCCAGGTACTGATGCTTAATTTGAAAAGCTCGATTTTATGCATTAATATCATTACTAAGCTTGTTTTAGGACCATTCTATGCTTAATTTGTGATAAGTAACAACACAGAAAAAGAAAACCAAGACCCCAATTCCTGAAATAGAATCCTGAAAACTTAATATTTTTACATCGTTCCTTCTAAGAGTTAGAAACCCAGTGGGTTAACCATTAAGTTAAACAAGTGCAGGTACTACGCCTTTTAAATGGACACTCACTCTTCTCATAAATACTGAGCCGAAGGGCTGTTTCTACCAGTCCCCCATTCTAGTGCTGGATTCATGGGAGGCAATTAATTCTGTTTATGGGTTGGCTGACAAGAGAGTTCAGTGAACTAACATCAAATACTTTTCTAGTCCCCTAATTTGCAATTTGGAAAACTAGAAGCAACAATTGTTCCTTTAGAAATCAAAGGGGGTTGCTGGCCTCAGAACTCCCTAGGTTCTGGCCTTTAAAGCTATTTTCTTGAGAGAATTCTGTGTGACAACCACACATCTGACGGGTCAGAGCACTTTCTCTTTCTCCTTTATAACTTTATTAAGGAATGAATGCAGCTTGCTCTTTAACGGCATAACTTTATAGAAGATAAAGACCCTTCACACTTTATGGAAAGGTCAAAGCTGTCCTAAAAATGACCAATGAACCCAACAAATTCTTGACTCAGAGGTCGAAATTATCTATTTCACCATCTTATTTAAAAATGAAATGGCTAAGCCTTCTTTTTCTGGTCTATTATTTATTAGATTTCAATAAAGAAGCTTGCTTTTCATTAAAATTTTGTCACAAACCACCCCATACTGTGCTGTCCCCTTGCAAAAGGCATTTTCAATTTCTCCTCCTTTTCTTGGAAGAAGTGATTTTTGGCAGTCTCTCCAAGTCTTTAAAGAAACCACCAAACAGAACTATTTCCCTTTCTATCTTAAAGAAATATTCAACAAGTATATTTATTTTTTTTAGCACAAATTTGCATTCCTTCAAAAGGGAGAATTTTAGACACCAAATCTCATAATTCCCTATTTGTGAAGACTTATATAAAAAATTACTCCTAAGTGTACAAGAGCAGTATAAAATTAATATATGCATACATGATATGGAAAACATTTGTTCTCACTCATGGTACATGGTACAGAAAGATTTAGTAAATGCTATAAAACTCAGCGAACAAAGACTGCACAAGTAAGCAAGAAAACTGTAATCGATTCCAGTGTTCTGCAGTGCTAATGAGGCATGCAGGTTAGTTTTGAAGGAAGACAGTACTTGGATTAACTACTTAAATATTAATAAGTTGTTTTCTGAATAAGGTCAATTTAGGAAGAGAGCAAGTTCAGAAAACATAACAACAATCCAAAATCTTGACTTCGAATAAACAGGAAATATTATAATATTTGAGACCTGTTTCTGAGTATAGATCTTAGTACCTCAAATGTACCTGAACACAACTGCAATAACAGACATGAACTACACTTCTTTTGAACTCCTGGATGGCAAAATACAATCTTATATTTAACATGAACCTCAACTCAGGTAATCAAACAAAATTAGACCAATGTGAGACATACTCAATAAGTGGTGGGAACCAGGAAGGTAAGTTTCCACTTCCGATTGCCTGTATTTTATAAAATTATGCAAATTCCATGCACAGTTGGTTAGCACTGGGACTGTACTTGGATAGCTTGATGACAGAGAAAAATTAATTTGAAACAAAGAAAAATAGTAATCTGTGAAAATTATTCTCAGGTCCAGAGGAGGTCAGGATGGTGCGGGAGGGGCCTTTGAGACTGGGAATGTCTTTCTGATAAAACCTTATTTTTTCCACATCAGCTATTTTAAGTTATGAGTAACTGGGGATAGAAAAAAAGGATGAGAAGCCACTTCTAAAAGGGAGGGAGGCCGCTTTATCCCTTGTCATGGAAAGAAGACACAAGAGCAAGCATGGGGAAGATAAGAGATGTTGGGTGATGGTGGCAGGAAGCAGGGCAACTATTGTCCAATGTCTTCCTTCCTCTCAGGAAAGCCAAAGGGGTTATCTTATGAGCACAGAGAACTGTCATGATTTTATGAACCTGGAAAATATGGAAATAATTCAAAACAGCTGTGCTGGAGAAGTGGGTTGCCTAGGTGATTTCACTCACAGTTTGATCTGTCTTGCCCAGTATGGGGACCAATGCTACCCTCACAGCTCTGTAAGTGTAGCTCCAAACTCAGTTAGGAATGAGAGATAGGCAGCACGTATGCCTCTGCTCCCTGCTTACCTCAGGCAGATAACAGACATCGCGAATCAAGCATGCCATCCTCCTCACTGAGCTGAGACAGAGCCTCAGAATCTTTTTCCACACAGTGTATCAAGCAACCATTACTGACTGGTCAAGGAGCCATCTGAGATGAAACGGCGCCATTTTTGAGCAAAGCGCAAGCCCAGCTGGGGACTTGACTTAATAGGGTTCCTGATTCCGCATCCATGGGCAGTTATCTATTTGCCACTCCTAGCCTGTAAGGACTGGATATTCTACCCCTGATACCTGCTCTGAGACCTCCTGGGCCGCACCCATGAGTCTGGAGCCGGCTCCCTTGCTCAAGCAAGTCAAGGCTTGATCCCCCCACCCCTGAAATCTACATGCATAAGACTCATCCCCCTACTACTGATTATACAGAGAAACCAGCAAATCCGCATCAGTCTTGGGCTACACAGTTCTCTACATACAAGCTTGATACTGGACAAAGATACACTACATTTAAGCAGTTGCCTGGTGACTTGGCATAAAAAGCCAGACCCAGTAAACTAGCAAGTCATCCTGAGCCTTGCCATGACTTCCAAGTTTGAGGACCACAGCCTGAAAGGGCAGATTGTTCCTGGCCTCAAGTCTTCCACAAAATCATTATTCCTAAAACCTGCCTGTGATTGCCCTGAAGCCCAGGAAATGTCTGCAAGGATGTCAAAAGCCAGTTCTCTCTCCAGATACCCTGCTTCAGTGGAACCCCTGACAGTCTGGGGAGTAAGCTTAGAATAAGGGCCTTATTCCCTAGAGATCCTGTGTCACCCTCTGAACAAGGAACCTAAGAGAATGATCTCTGTCAAAGTCTACCTACCGTGGTCCCACCCAGATCGGTCCTCAGGTTTTCCTGAGCTTGCTGGCTCATTAATGGGACCAAATCCCTGACCTTGGCTGGCGTTGAGGGGGTGGGGCAGGGGATGGTTTTAATTATGACTATGATGACAGATGCCAGGATCCTAGTATGTAAGCCCTGCCAAGTTCCATGAAACCCTCAATTCAGTTCTTTATTTGGAATCCAGGGATTCTGATCTAGTCATTCTCTGAGGCCCAGGTAAGAAGCCACATCCCATAATAGAAGAGTTTGGCAGAAGAATCATCTTCCCTGGGCCAGAGGGAGGGTTAGGGGGTCCCTAATGAGCAGCCAGCATCAAAGATAGTGTGAGTTCTGGAAACTACAGCATGGCCATTCTAGCAGCCCAGAAGGAAAGGACCCAACCTGGCTACTGGTCTCAAGAGCCTTCTACCCTAATATGATTCCAACTTCTACTTCAGCTTAATCTCAAGTTTTCAATAATTAGATCTCTCACAAGTTAAGGTATCAGGACTCAGTTTGACTCTGATTGCCAGCAGTCCAGCTGAGGTGACATCTTCACAGATGCTCAAAAAGGGACAATAGGTACAAATATGGTGGAAAGTAGAGTATTTGTCCTTAAACGTCCTTGAGTGGACATCACACTCTACCATGTACTAACTCTGACTTTCACCAAATTGCTTGATTTCTCTGAGCTTCAGATGAATAAGGATAAAGTGGAAATAACAATAAGAATATAAGAGGGTCTTGGAGAAGCCTGGAGGTTTATGTGTCAAGTGCTGGGCACAATACAGGTACCCTCAACAGTCATACCTAGCACGGCAGTCTCTTGTCAAAGTGCGGAATTAACATAAACAAGTTTGAATTATCACGTTTGTCACAGAATAGGTACTCAACTGTATATATAGAGAGGGAAAAAAGTAACCAATAAATGAATGAGCCAGTCATGTTTGTTTCCATGGGTGAGAGAATATTCTTTAAAAGGAGCCTAGTTCACCAAGCAGTCAGCTTACACGAGCAGCAGCAATACTTTCCATTCACCTGTTAGCTGGATACTTCAGCTGAAACAAGCAGCGACTTAAAATTGTTTCTGAAAATCCATCCAATGGACTTAAAACTGTGATTTTTTTTTTTTGACCTGTAAGTCACATTTGAACATTAATAGGACCCTCAGTAATACAATTCTGCCTTTGAAGGGGAGAAGTTCTTCAGAAAGTGGGAGCTCTGCAAGAACAAGGTAATAGCCTTATTTTAAAGTTGCATTTCTTCCAATAAATGAGCATGCATTATTTCTATGCTGAACTTAGAGTAAAAATTTCCAAACTTAAATGTATATAAAGATTTTTTTTTTTTTTGAAAAGTCAATTTCCTTTTTAGGCACCCACACTTGAGTTTTGATTCTACAGAGAAGAGAGTCTTTCCAGAACTAAAGTGGACATTCTGGCAATGGTTAACTGTGTACTCCAGGGGCAGAGAAAAGCTAATTTCCTAAGGCGTAATTCTGACAGTTGTACTCATCACCAAGTGTCTATCAGAGTGAAAAAATGCACATTTTTCCATAAATAACTATTGAGCCTTCAGTTTTGAGAGTATTTCAAAACGGAGCAAAGAACACTCCTTAGAAGAATGATGCTGATTATACACGTAAGTTGCCTTGTAACACTGTCAACCTGTTTTTTGGCCCTCAAAGGAAGGTGTGCTCCACTGACATCATTATATCATGAGTCACATGGTCCTGGGTTCAAGTACCAGTTCTGTTACTCAGTAAAAGGTCTATCTTGGACAAGGTCCTTAACACTGCAAAGCCTTAGTTTCTTAAAACTTCCCCTAGGAACGAGCTGTTCTCTGTCCTCTGTCTGCACCCTGATGGATTCTCTCTCACCTTCTACCCTGCTCAGTGCCCAAGGAGGCTGGTTCTGTGGGCAGCACCACAGATTAGCCAATGGAGGACACTGGCAAGAGGTCAGGGATGGGTCGCTGTCTCCATCGGAGCTCTTGGGTTACAGTTGCCGTGAGTGCCTTTGCCGCCCCTTTCCCAGACCATCGACCCGCTGGAAAGATGAAAGGAGACATTGTGTGTAAAGCCCTTAGCAAAGGCCTGTCGTGAATAATGAGTGATAGATGCCACCCACATCTGAACCCAAAATAAGCAAATGATGTTTGAGAAGGGTCCACGGCTAGTTAAGAGGTTGACTGGAATAAAGGGCCACCAAGGGGAGGTGAGCTTTTCAACGAAGTGCGAGGGGATGAAAACATTTGGTCCTAGCCACGTCCCCCTCTCTTCAGGGATCTGAGGGCTGCCTGCTCAGCATACGACAGGCCTCCTCTAACAAAACCCGAGGGGAGATTCTCTCCTGGAAGTAGTCAGAGCAGAAGAAACTCAGCGTGGCCCGACAGGACTGCGATCAGTGGAGGCAGAGCCACAGAGGGTGTGACATCTGCTCTGCCGAAGGGAACTGAGACTGAGGTAGTCTGGTGACAGTCCTATGCCACGCTCCAGGACCGAGAGCTGCTCTGGGGTGAGCCCGGGAGCGACTCCCTGAAGGCTGAGAACGCGAAAAGCCAGAAAGTGTTGAGAAGACATAGAATGCTGCGGTGCTGTTTACTCGCTAAGTCGTGTCTGACTGCTTGCAACGCCGTGGATTATAGCCCTCTAGACTCCTCTGTCCATGGGATTCTCCAGGCAAGAATACTGAAATGGGTTGACATTTCCTTCTCCGGGGATCTTCCCAAACCAGGGGATCAAACCTTTGCCTCCCGCATTGGCAGGAGGTGTCTTTAAGACTGAGCCACCAGGAAAGCCCAGAAGGCTATGTATGTGGGTGTAACTACTTGAGAGAGCTGTGGGTCAGTCAGAGATTCAGCACCTTGATAAATAGACACTGGGTCAGCACTGAGCCTAGGAGATTCCAGTTTTAGATCTATCACCCAAAGACTGAAGGAGCTAACCCTTCTGATCCTTGACCAAACCACCCAAGAGAAATAGTCTGGAGTATGATGATTCTCATCATCAGACACCAGAATAATCCGGTTTGATGATTCTCAAAGGATGGTTCCAGGGCCAGCAGCGTTAGCATCACCAGAGAACTTGTTAGAAATGCAGATTTTGGTTCCTCACCGTAGACCTACTGAATCAGAATTCTGCAAGTGGGGCCCAGAGAGCTGGGCTTTCATAAGCACTTCAGGTGATTCTGAGGCACATTCAAATTTGAGAACCACTGTCTCAGTATGGATGCCCCAGCGCAATCTGTGTGTGTTAGTCATTCAGTCGTGTCTGACGCTTTGCAACCCCGAGGACTATTAGCTCACCAGGCTTCTCTGTGCATGGAATTCTCTAGGAAAGAACACTGCAGTGGGTTGCCATGCCCTTCTCCAGAGGATCTTCCCAACCCAGGGATCACACCTGAGTCTCCTGCATTGCAGGCAGATTCTTTACCGTCTGAGCCAGCAAGTATGTTAGTACTATGACTCACTGCTTGCTGTTCCCTGCATATGAATCAAGAATAGAGCTACTCCACCCTTTCCTTGGATCACTGCACTTACTGTTTACTGGTTTTGTGACACAGGTACCACTGGTGGTCCTCCTTGTGGAAAGTAAACTAAGGCTCAGAGCATTTGCAGAGCACGTCAGGGACACACAGGCAGTCAGTGACAGAGCCAGAGACTGGACTATCCCGGCCTTCTGTGCGTCTCATCCTTTCCTTCTGCTGCTCTGCCCCCATAGCAAAGCGAGATTCATCCTCGTAAGGTAAAGTGAATTTTTTAGAGAGGTACATTTGTTGAATTTAGTGAACCTTTTCTATAAGACAATAGAGATCATTTCCTGGATTGTTCAGTGAAACTGGAAGCTGCCCTAACCGGGAACTCACACAAACCTCAGGATGTGCTCTCATGTGATCTCACAGAGAGATATTTAGGAGACAGAAAGTGGGCTGAACCAAGAATCTGGCAGCCAGATATATGGCCATCTGGAAAGGATCAAACTTCTACAAGTTTTTGAGTTGCCCAAATAAATGTCTTCTTTGTCTCTACCGGAAAAAAAAAAAAAAAATATATATATATATATATGCACATACACAGGCACATACATACATATGACAAAGAACTCATTGCCCATAATTATATTATCAATTGGGGAGGATATCAATTTGGATCTTTTACCCCCCTACAAAAACAGATCAGACTGAATACAGTGAATTTTAAAAAAATTAAAAGAATTTCTATGAATTACTATTTGGAGTGTGCTATTATCTGCCACTATGAAACACCTCCATTTTTTCCTCTACACTGATAAAAACAAGGTCTATTTTAACCTGGAGGGGAAAAAAATACTCAACATGTATTGATCCTACAGTGATCAATGGCTTATTACTATATTTTTATTTTGACATATTGAAAAACACCTCAGCAAAAAGTCTGAAAATTATATAACATCATATCTGTACAACATCAAGCAGAGGAAAAGGGAAATAAAAAATAAACTTAAAGAGAGTATTTTAACTCTCTAAGCAACTCTAAGTGTGGATTTATTTTCACACAGGATTAATTAACCCAATAATGACATTTGTATTTATTCTGGGCAATACCTAGGGAAATTCTGGGGGATATATATCCTTTTATTAAAATATGCATTTTAATAAATGCATATTTAATAATATTTATAATATATATAGGAATATGAAAGAAAATGACAATGCCTAACAAAATATTCTAAACAAATAAATATTGAGAATACACTTGGAAATAATTCACATTTATTTCAGAACATTCATTAAGTTTACATTTTATGAAATTCCTAATGAAATATAGATAAAATTTATCAATAAGAAGGAGGTAATAAATAACAAGTGAAAGTGCCATATAAATCAATCTAAAAAATCTATTTGGACAATTTAAGAATACCCAAGCAGTGAGTTAGAGAGCCCATAGTTTTTTTGTTTCACGAAGTGATTATCCTACCTATTTTATTATGATACGAAAGTCTGGTGCTTAATTGTATGCCCTTCCATTATTGCTCCAAACTCCGGAGGAGCCTGGTAGGCTGCCGTCTATGGGGTGGCACAGAGTCAGACACGGCTGAAGCGACTTAGCAGCAGCAGCTGCTGAAGGCATTAGGTTCATCTCACATATCTCCAGACACTCAGGAGTTCTAGGAAACAGCAGTATAGCAGTAAAGCTAGTATATTTACTGGGTTAACTTTGTTCCTCAAACTGAGCTGACACTACTCAGAGGGAGCACAAATGCAAAGGAAGCCAAGTCCAGGAGAGCCATGAGTGAGGTGGGTTGAGTGGTGAAAGGGAGATTGTGTATCTTCTCTAAGAAGGACAGCTGGTCCTCAGTTCCATGTGATTGTCTCTGGGCAGAAGTGCTAGTCCAGTGTTTCCTGATTTTCTGATTTTTTCAAAGAAAAAACAAAAAAGGCAATTAGGACCTCAAAGAGAAATCTCTCAAGTTTCAAAGGCTGAACGCAAATCCACAATTTGTCTTAAAACACAGCTTACTAGTCTGGATTTGAGGACAAATACAAAGCCACTCGAAGGTATTCCAGGAACAATGGGTTTAACTTAAGAATTAGAATTTGCACAAACGATGGGCAAGCTGGAGTGGATAGTCAGGAAAGGCACCGTGGAAGTCCTGGGAAGTTCCAGCCAGCAGACAGGAATGTGACCTGAGAACTCTTCCTGAGGCAACATAATGGTGGTTCCCAAAGGCTCATAGGCAGGCTGTCCCGCAGAGTCTCTGGGAACATCCCAGGTCACGGTGGTGGAGTGGATCTCAAGCCACAAAGCCACCAGGAATCCCACATCAGCCCACACTTCCGGCCACTCCTCTTCCGCCTTCCAGTTCCCCCACCAGTTCTTTTCATTGGCAATCTGAAATCCAAACCACAGAGGAAAGAGGATCCTGGGGTATGTGTTTCCTGGTCCAATAAAGAGGGAGTGATGTCAAGTTTTCCACAGACAATCCTATCTAGCACTGGCATACAATCGCTGAAAAGAGTTCAAAGAACAAGTCACTAAGCTGTATCCTAACTTTCCGTTTTCCTTCTTCCCTCTCTCCCTTCCTTTCTTTCTTCCTCTTTCTCCTCTTCTTCTGGTTCACCTTCCTCTTCTTTCTTTGTATTTTAATACCAAGAAAACACCTTCTGAGTGGTTGTCAGGGTGAGAAGAGCACATGATTATAATGGGATCACATACAAGAAGTTCAGGGGGCTATAAAACTCTTCTATATTAAGCAAAAAGCAAATGAGAAAAGGAAAGATACACCCTTTTGAATGCAGAGTTCCAAAGAATAGAAAGGAGAGATAAGAAAGCCTTTCTCAGTGATCAGTGCAAAGAAATAGAGGAAAAAAATAGAATGGGAAAGAAAATTACAGATCTCTTCAAGAAAATTACAGATACCAAGGGAACATTTCATGCAAAGATGGGCTCAATAAAGGACAGAAATGGTATGGGCCTAACAGAAGCAGAAGAGATTAAGAAGAGGTGGCAAAATACACAGAAGAACTATACAAAAGAGATCTCCATGACCCAGATAATCACGATGGTGTGATCACTCACCTAGCCAGACATCCTGGAATGTGAAGTCAAGTGGGCCTTAGGAAGCATCACTACAAACAAAGCTAGTGGAGGTGATAGAATTCCAGTTGAGCTACTTTAATTACTAAAAGATGATGCTGTTACAGTGCTGCACTCAAAATGTCAGCAAATTTGGAAAACTCAGCAGTGAAAAAAGTCAGTTTTCATTCCAATCCCAAAGAAAGGCAAGGCCAAAGGATGTTCAAACTATGGCACAACTGCACTCATCTCACACCCTAGTAAAGTAATGCTCAAAATTCTCCAAGCCAGGCTTCAGCAATATGTGAACCGTGAACTTCCAGGTGTTCAAGCTGGTTTTATAAAAGGCAGAGGAAACAGAGATCAAATTGCCAACAACCGCTGGATCATTGAAAAAGCAAGAGAGTTCTAGAAAAACATCTATTTCTGCTTTATTGACTATTCTAAAGCCTTTGACTGTGTGGATCACAATAAACTGTAGGAAATTCTGAAAGAGATGTGACTACCAGACCACCTGACCTGTCTCTTGAGAAACCTGTATGCAGGTCAGGAAGCAACAGCTAGAACTGGACATGGAACAATAGACTTGTTCCAAATAGGAAAAGGAGTATGGTCAAGGTTGTATATTGTCACTTTGCTTATTTAGCTTATATGCAGAGTACATCATGAGAAACACTGGGCTGGATGAAACACAAGCTGGAATCAAGATTCCCAGGGGAAATATCAATAACCTCGGATATGCAGATGACACCACCCTTATATCAGAAAGTGAAGAAGAACTAAAGAGCCTCTTGATGAAAGTGAAAGAGGAGAGTGAAAAAGTTGGCTTAAAGCTCAACATTCAGAAAACGAAGATCATGGCATCTGGTCCCATCACTTCATGGCAAATAGATAGGGAAACAGTGGAAACAGTGGCTGACTTTACTTTTCTGGGCTCCAAAATGACTGCAGATGGTGACTGCAGCTATGAAATTAAAAGATGCTTACTCCTTGGAAGAAAAGTCATGACCAACCTAGACGGCATATGAAAAAGCAGAGACATTACTTTGTCAGCAAAGGTCCATCTAGTCAAGGCTATGGTTTTTCCAGTATTCATGTATGGATGTGAAAGTTGGACTATAAAGAAAGCTGAGCACTGAAGAATTGATGCTTTTGAACTGTGGTGTTGGAGACGACTCTTAAGAGTCTCTTGGACCACAAGGAGATCTAACCAGTCCATCCTGAAGGAAATCAACCCTGAATATTCATTGGAAGGACTGATGTTGAAGCTGAAACTCCAATGCTTTGGCCACCTGATGCGAATAACTGTCTCATTGGCAAAGACCGTGATGCTGGGAAAGATTGAAGGCAGGAGGAGAAGGGGACGACAGAGGATTAGATGGTTGGATGGCATCACCGACTCAATGGACATGAGTTTGAGTAAGCTCTGGGAGTTGGTGACGGACAGGGAGTCTTCGCATGCAACCCATGGGGTTGCAAAGAGTTGGACATGACTGAGTGACTGAACTGAACTGAATTGAATATTGTAATTCTGATAGTAGTTACATAGATCTATATTTGTGTTAATTCATAGAACTGTGTATCAACAGAAGTCAGTTTAGCCATAAGACAGTAAAATTACTGAATTTTCAGATTAAAACATCAAGAAAAAAGATTTAAATTAATGAAGTACATATACTCTGTGAAATATAGAATTTGTAAAACTGAACTATACTACCTCGGGCCTTATAGAAAACAGGAATAAGCAGAAGGTAAGTGGCAGATGACTTTAAACAAATCAAGGAATATAATCCACTATTGATATTTAGATGTTGGTCTTTCATAAAGGTAAATAATCCTGTTCAAAACTGCACCAGGAACATGCTCATTACATGACAAGGTAGTTCTCATATAGCATTTACTTTTGTTTAGGGGAAATCAGTCAAATGCCATTAATCCCAGTCATAATTATAAAAAGTACATACTGAAGAAAACAAAATTCATTCTGACAAAATACAGCTCTGTGACTGAGAAACAATATGTATCAGCCATTATTATGAGACAATTAAATAGACTGACTAAACTCAAGAGGAAAAACAACTTACAAAGCACTTGCCATGTCTACCTGCATACCGACTTGGATAAAAATCCAATGGATAAAAAGAGAAACAAAAAATCTGTATTATTTTGCTTTGACAAAGTCTACATAACTTGCAGAAAAATGCATATTGTTCAAATTGCTTAAATGTGGGCATTTAATGTTCATAAAGTCTGTTTTAATGATTCATCTTATCCGCATCCTCACTTGTGATGGCACTGTCTCATCAGCTGTCTGCCACCCTCTTCCCCTACACCTCGCAAACATCAAGTCAAAATTCAACACTTGGTTGATGTAGACAAAATCTTTCAATTCAAGCCTGCCTTCCACTCATACTAGAGCACTTTTCAACTGTCACTTCAGAATGTCAGTGATTAGCATGCAAAAGCTTTATTTAATTTCTTTATTTCTTTTCAGGAAAAAGAGGTTAGAAACAGCTGTCGTTCAGGTGATGAATGCAAACCGCCAGCCTTTGAAACAGCAGGTGAAGTAGCTGAGGTTGGAATGAATTAGCATTTAGAAAAACCCCCACAAGGGATTGTACCCTGGCAAGGAAATGGCTGCCCTTCTTTGCGTATTATTTCATTATTAAAGTAGTTCAGATATAATGCACTGTGCAAGTGTATATACAGCCAAAAGTTTGAACCTTCTGAAACAAACAAAAGACTTCTCTGTTCTTTCAAAAAATCGAGGCTCATATACATGAGTGTAAACGCAACATCCGGTCAAAAGACAGACAGTATAAGCCTTTTTAAAAATGACATTCAGGGGGTCAAGATGATCTCAGGGTCACCTCTTGCAACAGTAACATTTAAGATCCTCCTCAGTGCTGGCCGCATGATGAGGCCATTTGATCTGCAACATATTATAAAAGGAAGAATATTTTTGAAAAGAAATCTCCCCATGGCCACAAGTTCTGTCTGGTTTCGGCTTCACTAAGGTCATATCCTCAGAGTACATCAAGTATCTTACCCCTCCACCCCCAAAAAAGATAACTCTTCTGTGTTTCAGAACTGCATTGTATGTATTAAGTCTTAACAACTGGATACTTAAAACAAGCCATTGTAAATCATATGGCCTTTAATATATAGAATAAACTTATTCTAAAAGCGCAGTGACTGATAACAGATATTTAGTGACAAGTAATAAGTGACCTCCAAGAGTAGGAAAGAGCTGTGCGCTATTGGTGTGCCCACAGAAAACCAGGATACTGACACTAATTAAAAGCTCATTATCATTGCCTGGACGCCAAATGTCAAAACAAAGGGATTCTTGACCTTAAACAGGGCCAGAGTCAGGGCAGAGGTTCTGACTGTGATGAAGATATGTCTCTGTTTCCATAATATAACAGGACTAAGTCCTCTTTATTCACAAGAACTTTCTTTTGAAAGTCAGAACTAATTATGAAAGGAAGCATTTCCTAGGAGGCAGGAAGAATTGCTCTTCAGAGGCTCAAGTGAGACCATACTTTGTCCCACAACTAAACCGCCACCAGCAGCAGCTCCACCCCTCTACCTGCAGGGCCCACCTCCTACTGTCTTTCTGCAACCCTCGCAGGCTACCTGCACCCCCTCCCAGTCCTGGCTAGGTGTTTGTCCCCTCTCCACCCGCCCCCCGCCCCCCATGTCCTAGTCCTCCTCACGGGCACCAATATACCTTCCCATCCGAACCTCTTTGCTAGCTCTGTCCTTACTCACCCCCTTCTCCATCTACCTTTTTTTCAGCACTAAGCCCTTCCTACTTCTTATTATTTCATGCGTATTTACTTAGCCTGTCCTTGTTTACTTCCTTCAAGTTTCCCTTGGTAGCTTCCTTCTAAACCCTCAAGTGGCAGACTGAATCTTGTTCTTTGGTTTATTTCCTCCTGTGCTTAACTCCATCTGATATGAGGACAAAACAGTTAAATCAGAACATGTGTTCCTCTCCCTCTCTTCACTGGCTGTGATGGAGAACAAGGTCCCCTGGCTACTTCCAGGAGGAGCAGGCTTCCTGACTGCTTGTTACAGAAGAAAGGGCCAGGCAGACACGGAGCCACTGTGAAGCCAGTGAGTCTTAAGCACTGGGCCCTGTACTTGTGTGAGTGGGACCCCAGCAATTTTTTATTTGCAACTTTGTATTATTTTTCTTGAGGGGACCCTTGAAGCTGTAAAAGCTTCTAGACCTACAGAACTTGGATCAGCAGCCCTTGGAGGAAAGAGGTACCAATATGTACTGCTAAGGATTGTTACCTGCAGTTTTTATGTGCTTATTTCAGTCTCTCTACTGTCAGTTCAGTTCAGTTGATCAGTCGTGTCTGACTCTTTGTCACCCCATGGACTGCAGCATGCCAGGCCTCTCTGTCCATCACCATCTCCCAGAGCTTGCTCAAACTCACTTACATTCAGTCGGTGATGCCATCCAACCTCCTCTTTGTCTGTCATCCCTTTCTCCTCCTGCCTTCAACCTTTGCCAGCATCAGGGTCTTTTCCAATGAGTTGGCTCTTCTCATCAGGTGGCCAAAGTATTTGTGCTTCAGCATCAGTCCTTCCAATGAATATTCAGGGTTGATTTCCTTTAGGATTGAGTGGTTTGATCTATAGGCACAAGTAAAGATGGGGTGACTAAAAGCTTGTGTAGTATTTTCAGGAGGTGTTTGAAGATGACTTATGAGACCTAAAGCAGACAAGGGCATTTCTTCACTGGTCAGCCCAGATTCAGCAAGGACAAGTGACCAGAAATGGCCTCAGGTCTTATTTAAAGATGAGTTTCTTTCCTGTCTCAGGGTATTTGCATTTGATGTTCCCTCGGTATGGAATGCTCATTCCCCAGATCTGTGCAAGCCTGGCTTCCTCTTGACCTTCAGTCTTCAACTTCTGTGTCATCTCTTGAGAGGCCCTCTCTGAAATGGTCCCGACTTCACCCACCTGTTACAGCCCATCACATCCCTGCATTTATGTCCTTCATTGCACATACCCATTTTTGTTGTTCAGTTGCTAAGTGGTGTCCGATTCTTTGTGACCGCATGGACTACATACAGCACACCAGGCTTCCCTGTCCTTCACCATCTCCTGGAGTTTGCTCAAATTCATGTCCATTGAGTTGGTGAGGCTGTCTAACCATCTTATCCTCTATCGCCCTCTTCTCCTTTTGCCTTCATATTCAAAATGCTTTTTTTTTTTTCACTGATGTATTTATTTATTGAATGTGTATTTTCCCCACCGGCCACCGGCACGTAAGCTTGGGAGGGTAGAGACCTCAATTGTCTTGCTCACTGTGGTCTCCCTAAGTCTTAGAACAATGTGTGACTCCTGGAATAGTCTTTGTGTATGAGAGAAAGGATGAATAGGTAGATGGGTAGGTTTGGTGAATGCAATCCAAGTTCAGTAAAATATTTATAAAGTCTACTCTAATCATTTTTTAGCATAACACAGAGTACTGTAAATAGTAAAGCTATTGCAAAACAAGTCAACCAGTAATATAAAAAATATTACTGATGAATTCAGGGGTCTAAGCACTTGTTTGTTTCTGAAAGACTAGAGGAATTTAGCATGATCAATGAGAGAAGATTAACTGTGGTAGGGAGAGGATCTGAGAGAATACTTTGGCTAACCAGGGTGAGGTAAGGAAGTTAGGAAAAGATGTCCAGGCAATTTTAATATTCCAGTCCACACTCTCAAATCTAGCCATTGTGGGAAATCCCTGAATTTCTGGAAAATCTCTAAAGCTGTCTAGTGGAGTATCACAGATCTTGGGTTGAGGCTATATTATCAAGGAATCCCAGATGACTGTGTTTCAGCTGGCTACAACAGGGCTGCCTAGGGCAGGGGTCCCCAAACTCTGGGCCACAGACCGGTACCTCCTGTCACATCAGCAGTGGCATTAGATTAGAAATAAAGTGCACAATACATGTAATGTGCTTGAATCATCCCCAAACCATTCCTTCCACCCCTGGTCCATGGAAAAATTGTCTTCCATGAAATTGGTCCCTGGTGCGCAAAAGGTTGGAGACTACTGGCCTAGGGAATCAACAACAACAAAAACCCAAGGATGCATTCCTGGACCTCATCTGAAATTGACAATCTCAGAGTCATGCCTGAAAAGTCAGTAGAATAGAAATCTTTCCAGGAGGTTCTGAGAGGCAGCTACAGGATTTGAACATGCTGGATGACCAAACCAGGATTCACAGAGACTTTAACAGACTTGAAGAACGTGCCAAAAAAGACAATACATGTGATGCTAAAGTTTCATATTCTCAGACTCTCTCTAAGGTAAGAAGAAGTTGAGATAAATACAGGATTGAAATTTTCTGTGTAAAGAATAGGCAATCCTGCCTTGAAGAGGTGTGTGTGAGACAGAGAGAGAAGTATAGGATTGCTAATACTGCACCCAATATCTTCCATTGGACCCACTCAGTTTGACCTCTTTTAATCACTCTGCACCAAGCCTGGAGGCTGACCTACATGGACCACAGCAATGACCTCCACCGCCCTTGGCTTCTGGTCACAAACAGGGAGCCCCCCCGGGAGACCGAAGGAAGAGAGGAGAGTGAGGTCTGGGCTTTCATTCCTTGAGCCCTCTCTGCTGGAGATCTGTCTTCAACTGAAGGTCACAGGCCTTCTACATGATTCTCTCCCTCCAGAGAGATTCTTTATTAAATTCAACATGCATGCCCTGAGTTCCTCAGCTGTTTCCTTAACTGTAAAGTGGAAAGAATAATGATAATAATTTTAACACCATATCTCTTTTGAGATTATGAGGATTGAATGAATTACCACCTACAAAGCAGTTAAAACAGTTCCTAGAATAAAACACGTATTTTATACATATGTTTTAAATAAAAATTCTTATACTCATTGTGCAAATTTCAGAGAAAACCAGCATGTTTCAAAGGAAAGTGGCTTTTTTTTTTTTCTATAAATAGCCAGGTATTTTTTAATGGCCAAACATTTTCTGCAGAAATTATTTTTGTCTACAGAGGGCTATTAAATTATAGACTATGATATTAAAATAAATGTTTAAGACACTGAGCCACTCACAACAATAGAAACTTTAAAAATACTTTAGAGATTAAAAATTCTAATGTCTTATTTCTGGGCTGAAATGCAGAGAACACAGTTTAGAAGGGGCAACGCTGGCATTTTAATGACCCGTGTCAGCCCCATCCGGGTTGTCACAGATCATCACAGTATGTTCTCTGCTTATATTATTGAAAGAAACCTGAATAAAACTTCAAACTTATCCAAAAAGGATAGTAACTCCCAGCGTGGATAAAGAATTGTATTAAAGTTTAAGGTTTCAAAAGACATGAAGCCTAATGTTGACAACTGTGACAATTTTCACTGAAAGGGGAAAAAAGGCAGTCATGTTAGAAGAAAATTTCTCCCTGAAAACTACTCATTCAATCTGTTAATATTAATTCAAGAATCCCAACAATTATATTTGTCTATATAACTGGCACCGTATTGTAAGACAGCTAAAATTATAGTGATGTCGTTTTCCACCTTTCATTATCATTCTCTCTGTGTCATTTAATCTTCGACTTTAAATGATCCTTTGGGATCATTTGGAACTCGAGAATACAGATGGTCCCTGACTTGTGATGTTTTGACTTTCCAAGGGTAGGAAAGCCATATGCGTTCGGCAGAAACCGTGCTTCAGGTTTTGATCTTTTCCTGGTCCAACGACACGTGATGCGATCCGCTCCTCCCGTGCTGGGCAGTGAGCCGCGGTGCCCGGGCAGCCACTCAGTCCCCAGGGTGAGCAACTGGTACACGGACGAACTGACAACCCTTCTGGGCCGGACAACTGCTCTTTTTTTCCACTTTCGGCACAGTGCTCAATGACTCACATGAGCTATCCCGCTCTTCATTAAAAAGTAGGTTTTGTGTTAGATGGTTTTGCCCAACCGTCAGCTGGTTTAAGCGTTCTGAGGGTACGTAAGGAAGTCTGGGGTACACGCTGATGTTCCGTAGATTAGGCGTATTAAATGCATTTTAAATTTAAGATATTTCCAATTTATGATGGGTTTAGTGGGATGCAATGGAGATGTTTGTATGGACATCTGTGTTTAAAGAAAAAAGATGGATGCCTTTTAAAAGGTTTTCTGGGATCCATAAGAAGCAAGGGAAGGAGTTGTACCTACTGGGCAGAAAGGGTAAGCAGAGCCAAGTGATGGGAATGGTTAGGTTTTCCTGTCTACCTGCATCTAAGGCACGATGCCTGCTCAGACGAGAGTCAGCGTCGTGGCTGTTCTTTCAGCCCATTTCCGATTGCCGAACAGTGGTTCTAAATGAAACACTTTTAGCTGTGGGTGACAGCTGGAGGCCCCTTGACAAGAACTTCCAGTAATTCTCTCCTCCCAAGGAATGAGGACGATCAGATGCCCACACCTGCTCCTCTCCTTCCCAGAATCAGGGACTGGTCCTGCCGGGTAAGGCCCTGGACTATTAAGCGTTTGCTCAGTTTTGTGGGTTTTTAAAAAATTATATATTTATTTGGTCGTGTCTGGTTTTAGTTGCAGCATGTGGGATCTTTAGCTGCGGTGTGTGGGATCTAGCTCCTGAAGCAGGGATTGAATCTGGGCCCCTTGCATGGAGAGCTCGAAGTCTTAGCCACTGGACCACAAGGAAGTCCCTTGTGGTGTTTTTAAAAGGGAACATTTAATAAAAGAATTGGAAGTTATGTGGAATACATTTATTTGTTTATATATATATATATATATGTATATATATATATATATTTCTAATTATTTGAAGTTCATTGAAAACTTTTTACAAAGTTTCCCAAAACTGATCACAAAGTTTCTCCAAGAAAATCATATCTTCTGTGAGTGTTTTTCTGGTTGCTTCCTGAATGTTATTCTCTATTAGAAAATGTTTATGATGTGATAAGAACAGGGGCTGTATCTGTCATTTCTGTGACTTCCGTGCCTAGAATAGTGCCCGGGACATGGTAGGTGATCCATAAATACATTTTGAGTCAATACAAATGTAAAGAGAAATTAGAAATGCTGAACAGTGATACTGGACACTAGTCTGAGCAAGACATTTGGCAGGTACTTGACCGGCATCAGCTCCATCTCCAGCGCTGTTAAAAGCCAGGTACTGTCCCCATTCTCATTTTACAGATGAAAACCCCAAGGTGAAGGGAAGGCATGAAACTCACCTAGGATCTCACAGCTTAGAAGCAGAAGATCTAGAGTTGAACCTGGACAGCTGAACTCTAGAATCCAAGCTTAGAACCCCGCAGTGATAAGAATGTTGCTAATCCCTACTTTCCATTTTCCCCTTTCCAAGTAAACACTTGAAAACTCAGTTATGGCTTTCACTGATGGGAAATAATTCTAGGTTGGCAACAAAGTAAAAAAATGACCCTAGGTTGACAAAGTGCTTACTGATAAGTATGGCTTTCCAGGTGGCACTAGTTGTAAATGATATGCCTACCAATGCAGGAGACACAAGACAGGCAGGTTGGATCCCTCAGTACCATCCCTGGGTTGGGAAGATCCCCTGAAGGGGGAAATGGCAACCCACTCCAGTATTCGTGCCTGGAAAATTCTATGGACAAGAGGAGCCTGGCAGGCAACAGTTCCTGGGGTCTCAGACTCGGACATGACTGACCACAGCACTGATAAGTATACAAATTCAACAATTAATTTTCTCTCATTTTAAACCCCTTCATGAACCTCCCTTAGAGGACAGGGTAGCAAAGCAAACCAAACATAATCATGCTTGAAGTGTAAGAAAATAATGTGACTAGCTGAAGCTAATGGAAAACTTCCTGTTTTTGAACACAGGAAGAGTGCTCTTAAGGAATTTTTAGATGGGAAAATAATGCCAGAGTATTTTATTACACATACTTCAGATCCAGTTTTGTCACAAAATGGAGAGCCTTCAGTGAATTTGAGAAGAGGGGCCTGGGAATGTGGCCCATATTATATTTCCGAGTTTTCCATGGTTGTTTCATACAGACAACATCCTTCAGAGCATGGCCCCATTTGGCATGTGGCATCATACACTCACATGCCTTGTGTAGGATGGTGGGGATGTAGGGCCCATGTTTGGGCTTTAAGTACGGTAAAACATTCCCAGCCAGGCAGACCGACAGAGGTCCTGAATTTTAATCCTGGCTTTGACACTAACCAGCTATGTCATCTTGGGCAAATCACTTAACTATCCCTTGCTTTGGTTTCTGCAAGGTTGCATTAGGTGACCCTTAGATACCTTCCAGAACTAAAAATATCATCCAATTCACTGCCTTTTAAACATTTCATCCTTAATAAATTCTAAATCCTAATTCCTGGAGAAGGGAATGGCAACTCGCTCCAGTATTCTTGCCTGGAGAATCCCATGGACAGAGGAGCCTGGCAGATTATAGTGCATGGGGTCGCAAAGAGTCAGACACAACTGAGCGACTAACACATACACACAAATCCTAATTAATTATCTATATATTGAAAAACCCCTTTTTTAGTGCTTTACAAGTTTGTTTATGAAGAATTTTGGTAAGTGACTTACCAGGGTTTCTTAGGGTTTGGTTACTTGGCAAGGCTTTAGGCCTGTGAGGACGGAATGCTAATTCTGCACCTACTTTGTATGTAGGCCAGCCACTTCTGGATCTGATGACACGGTGGGCATAAAATGGCGACATAGCCACACCCCTGAGTTCTTGTAGCCTGTGACCAAGAAGATGTATAATATCCATGCTTCTGCTCAACCCAGGAAATCAAAGTTTTCTTTTGGGTGCCATGATGCCAACATGGAAAATGCAGGATATCATAAGAATGGACTTGGATTAAATGGGTCTGGGGGCAACAGCACTGACTAGCCATCTCTGGGTTAACAAGCAAAATTAATAACCAGCATTTTGCAGGGTTGATTACATATCATTATAAAACCTGGGAACCACAAAGAGGATTTTGATAAAGTGCATGAGAAAACAGCAATTATTTTCTGCAAATAGTAACAGAGCTCCCAGAAAAAGAAAGTGACCTTCTAACGTGGGCTTAACTGAAAGTTGCACAGTCGTGTCCAACTCTTTGTGACCCTATGGATGGTAGCCTGCCAGGTTCCTCTGTCTATGGAATTTTCCAGGCCAGAACACTGGAGTGGGTTGCCATTCCCCTCTCCAGGGGATCTTCCCAACCCAGGGTTTGAATCCAGGAGACCTGGATTACAGGCAGATTCTTTACTATATGAGCCACCAGGGAAGCCCAGTGAAAGTGTTAGTTGCTCAGTTGTGTCTGACTCTTTGCAACCCCATGAACTGTACAGTCCACCAGGCTCCTCTGTCCATGGAATTCTCCGGGCAAGAATTGGAGTTGGCAGCCATTCCCTTCTCCAGGGTATCTTCTCAACCCAGAGATTGAACCTGGGTCTCCTGCATTGCAGGCAGATTCTTTACCATCCAAGCCACCAGGGAAGCCCTAAAATGGGCAGATGTGGACATAGCCAAAGTTTAGAGAGAGATTTACAGAACTTGGACAAGGTTGAGTTTAGAACAGAACAAAATGTAACTATTCCTTCAGACATTCCTTAATGAAACCAAACTTAATGAAACATCCTTAGATGTAAATACCTAAACCCATGGTACGCCCAGTAAAGTCTATTATGTATGTTTGTAGTTGCTGTTGTTGTTTTTGTTTGGTCACTAAGTTGCGTCCAACTCTTGTGACCCTGTGGACTATAGCCCACCAGGTTCCTCTGTCCATGAGATTTCCCAGTCAAGGATTCTGAAGTGGGTTGCCATTTCCTTCTCTAGGGTATCTTCCCAGCCCAGGGATCAAACTCACATCTTCTGTTTGGCAGGTGGATTCTTTACCGCTGAGCCACCTTGTATAATTAAGTTAAATTAATATGAAATATGATGAATGCAGTTCTTATTCCAAAGGAAAGGCTCACTTGTTCCTAATGAATACATCTCCATAA
The DNA here is from genome assembly GCF_910594005.1 of Cervus elaphus. Taxonomy (NCBI): domain Eukaryota; kingdom Metazoa; phylum Chordata; class Mammalia; order Artiodactyla; family Cervidae; genus Cervus; species Cervus elaphus. The sequence continues at coordinate 8,371,328 of NC_057837.1, read as the reverse complement.
AGTTTTACATCAGAAAATTCCTTACAAACTTATGGCTATATATATATTTCTAGACTAGGTGAGTGCTATCTATTTATTTTAATAAAACTCTAGTATCCATGACAAGGAGTGGGGAAAACCAAGTAAGCAACCTGATTCCTTACAGATCACTGACTCTCTCACTTCTATCTGAGTATCCTTACATTTATTTTAAAAAATAATGTACAATAGTCAGATGTACACATAAGTGCAACACCTGTAATGCCTTTCAGTTCAATCCCATCAGTGGCAGATACAGACAACTGATTTAATCAGCATCTGTTCCAATTTACTTTCCAGCTTACTTTCACATAGTACAGAAGGTAAAGAGCTAAAACCTGTAACTCCTATGCTGTCTTAGGGCTGATATGTAATGTGGATCCCTCAAGCAGATTCAACTGTGTAAACCTTGAAGATGAAAGTAAATGTATCATTTGCATGAAAGAATGGCTCTTTGGGGAAGCATGGTGGCAGAGAACTTAGTTCTTTTAAGGCATTGTGTCAGAGCCCCTAGACACAATGACACACGCCCCTAGCCCCTTGACACATGTGTCAAGACGCAGGTCACAGCAGCAGTGGTGGTGCTGCTCAGACACGCCACGTTATAGCCAAACATGTTTCAAGTTATATCATCCTTGGCTGTATCAGTCTCTGACGGGACTACACAGAATGGTTTCTGTAGCAGGCAATCAAGAATCTTAATAACATACAGTCTATGTTGTGGTCTTCTTTTCCTCTGTTTCTTAAAGCTCTACCCTCTGGTGGGACTAGTTCTAACTCCTTATTATTTTTCTTTTACCTTTTACTTTAAACAAAGCTTTTAAAATGACAGTCTCTTATCTAAAGATCCACCCACAACACATCTTGGAAAATATATCTTAAGTGGGTAGAAAAAGGCAAGATTCTACTGAAACGATTTTATATATCTCTATATAAGTATATACATATATACATGTACATTATAAACATATAAATGAGGTGAGTTTTCTTATTCAAATACCATAATATATATGAGTTGATGAACATCCAAGATATTGAACGCTAGGAGTTTTTCTCCTACAATAATGCAAATAGTGACAATAAAAGTATTCTGTTAAAACACATATTTACTGGAATCACAAAAAAAAAGCCAATATAATGATCTCCGATCTGATAAAGCCATGAAGCTAATTTTATTTCTTGAGGCATTCAGAATTTTTCAAATAGATTTTTATAATTAGCTATTGCCTTTGCTGCCCTCCCCCCACTTTCCAGCCCACATACAGATGACAAGCACAACTAACAGCAAGTGAGAGCGCTCATCCCTTCTCAGGAAGCAAGATATGCATGTCAACTGGAAGAGCTGAAATTGCATCCAACAGTTTGGCTTGGCTCTAATTTCCACCTTCTGTGACGTTATACTCACTTCTACTTCATTCAAGTCATCTCTCTGGCATGACTATACTACATTTGACTATTTTCATACAGTTTTCTGGGGCTGCTTGAGTAATCAAACATACTCCTCGCTTTTTGTAAAAAAAAATTTCAAAAACTTCTTCATTATTAATAACCAAACCAGTGAAAGACATTCCAGTACTGCTTATAGTAAACTCTAAATTTAAGTAGAATAGTGAAGATGGGAACCAGAAAGAGTGAGAAATAGAAAACTAACAAAAACCAAGAGGCTACTTGTTCTGGTGCCTTGCTGATTCAGATACGTAGTTTTATTTGTAAGAAGCCAAATAACGTGTCCAAATTCATGGTATACCACAGGGATAAGACTGGGACCCAGAAGTATCTCCAAAGTCATTTCCGTTACACTCACCAGAGATGTCAGGAACATGTTTCGTGAATCCCTGTGAATCAAGCACTTGATAAACTGTGTCCTGTATCTCTCCTTTGTATCTCCTTTAATGAGGTGCACCAGGACACCTTGTTCAGAGGATGCAATTCAAGATACACAGTCACGTAGTGAAATGCAAATAGTGCTGTGCAGTAAATGTAAAAGGTCATGTAAACACCGCAGAGAATGCTGTCACTGTGCACAGAAGGAAGACTGGCAAAGCACATTCCATACCATGAATCACAGATCTCTGAATGACCAGCGTTTCTGGGGAATGTAACAGTCCAAAAGCCTTGAATATAAAGAACTGTACAAGTGAAGCCTTCTATGTGCATCCTGCCAAATTCCAGTGGGGGAAATGTCATTTTCCTTTGTAAAGATGATGACTCACATAGAACCAATGGGCAGAGTCAGAAACAAGTAATGGTCTTTTTAAAAATTTGGCACTTTGATGATTAAGTCGTGCCACCAGAAAATTCCCTGCATTTTTTTTATTACAGAATCGCATCCTGGTGATCAGGCATAGCGGATAAATCATTTTATGTAGCCCCTACGTATAATACCAAAATTTGAGGCTAATTTTTCTGAAGCTAAGATCAATCTGAGGCAATAAGTAAGGTGTGTTTCCTTTTTCTTGGATTTATTATCCCAAAGCACCACAATGTTATATTACAGAAGACTAAAAAGTACAAAGAAAGCATTTGGAATGGGTGTGAGTTCAGCCAGAGCTGTTAACTCTCATATTTCAAACGGGCAAAAGGAAAAACCCAGAAGAGCTTATCTTCTGCTGAATACAGGATATGGAAACAGATTTTCTCTAAAGATGGCCATAAAAGACAGCACTGCCTAGTTCCAACTACCTGCCTCATGAAGAGGACTGAATAAGAAGAAGAAGAAGAAAAAAGCGCCAACACAATATATTCAGAAATAACTATCTAATCCAACCTTTACATAATGGAGTCTGAGGAGGGAAGGCCTTTGGGAATATAAAGCATATTCCAGGTTGACGGTGCTTATGAGATCGGTAGCTTTCCTTTCAGCCTTCCTGATGCTTTTTGGATGTGTTTAATGACAGTAACTTGTGACAAGGAGGGAACAGAATGAGTGATAGAAAACACAGTAGCATTTCTGCTTTCATCTGTATCTCTTCAGATCAGAGATGCGGGCTCTGATTTCAGCCTCCGTGCTAGTGCTTGCTGGGGGAGGATAAAGAGCCAGAACCAAGAGCATATTTGCCTGAGTCTCTCTGAGAGCATTCTGATGCAGACTGAAGTGCTAATAATGATATACAGATCTTAGATAAACACTTATTAAAAAGATCTCCACAAAAGACCTCGGTTAAAGGTCTCATCTGCCCTTCCCTAGTTCATAATCACTGTATTCTCGCTTGCTTGATGGACCTTAGCTTTCTATATGTGTGATATTCACCTTCACTTTCACCTAGCACCATTTTTAAGATTTATATCACATGCTTAAGTTAAAAAACATGATTTTAGTTATAAATCAATTTTATGAAAACTAAAAAGAGCATTGGTCTAATTTAAAACACGTTTATAGCAGTTGAAAAGAGACACAATCTATAGGATAATCAACTTATCATTGTATACAATATATATTACCTAAAAGACCCAAAAAGTATTGCTCATGAGTTACAGTTTATTTTTTTTAATGACGAACCATCATAATTTCTGTTCAGACTGAGCACTGAAAAAAAGAAAAAAGTGCAGAGAAATATAAGATGAGTCATTTTCTATTCTTATGGAGATTCCCCTCTTTCTCCCCCAGTCCAGGAAACCCTGAGGCAGATGGCTCTTAATTGAGAATGGTCCTGGAGACCCATGGGGTCAACCACTTTGGGTATTTTGACAAGATAGAGCCCAGGAGTAGGTATGCAGGAGGAAAAAAAAAATCACACTGTTTGAGCGCACCTCAGAGGTAAAGATATTTCTCAGCTATCTTACCTCCTGGACAGCTCTGAGTTAATAGCACATCCTGGAAAAATTTAAGGTATTCTATAGCAAATTGGAAGCAGTTGCCTCTCCTACAGTTGCCTCTCCAGAGTTAGCCCTGCCTGAGAACGTCAGGCTCTGACTCCTCAGGAATATTATTTCAGGAAATATTTATTTCCTGCCATATTTTCCACAATTCATATCTCTAAATGAAATGGTGAGGGGAAGCAAAGGAATCAATAGAAAAGGAACTGTTGGATGACAGAGGATGAGAGGGTTGGATGGCATCACTGACTCAATGGACATGAGTTTGAGTACACTCTGGGAGTTGGTGATGGACAGGGAGGCCTGGCATGCTGCAGTCCATGGAGTTGCAAAGAGTCGACATGACTGAGTGACTGATCTGAACTGAACTGAACACAGGGGGAGAAAATGAGGGGGGGGGGGATTCAAAACAATCTACAGAACAAGTCAAAACATAGGAATAATAAATGTTTTTGTTGAGTCAAAAAAAAAAAAGAAAAGGAACTGTTGGTTTAGGTTATCATGTGAACCTTAAGAAGAACATCATTTGCCATGGTAATTTATTCATCCATTCAAATAATATTTATTGACAGCCTTCTATATTTTAGAGGATACAGTATCAAATGAGACAAACAAAATCCCTGTACTCATAAAGCACGCCTTCCTGTGGGAGGGCAGATAATAAACAAATTGACCAATATACGTGGTATGTCTAACGGCAATAGGGTATAAAGACAAAGATTTTTAAAATCCAGTTCAAGTTGAATTTAGAAAAGGCAGAGGAACCAGAGATCAACTTGCCAACATCTGCTGATTCATAGAAAAAGCAAGAGAGTTTCAGAAAAACATCTACTTCTGCTTCATTGACTACGCTAAAGCCTTTGACTGTGTGGATCACAACAAACTGTGGAAAATTCTTAAAGAGATGGGAATATCAGACCACATTACCTACCTCCTGAGAAATCTATATTCAGGTCAAGAAGCAACAGTTAGAACCAGACATGAAACAATGGATCGGTTCCAAATTGGGAAAGGAGTATGTCAAGGCTGTATATTGTCAACACGCATATTTAACTTATATGCAGAGTACCTCATGAGAAATGCTGGGCTGGATGAATCACAAGCTAGAATCAAAATTGCCATGAGAAATATCAATAATCTCAGATATGCAGATGACAACATCCTTATGGCAGAGAGTGAAGAGGAACTAAAGAGCCTCTTGATGAAAGTGAAAGAGGAGAGGGAAAAAGCTGGCTTAAAACTCAGAATTCAAAAAACGAAGATCATGGCATCCAGTCCCATCACTTCATGGCAAATAGATGGGAAAACAATGGAAACAGTGACAGACTTTATTTTCTTGGGTTCCAAAATCACTGTAGATGGTGACTATAGCCATGAAGTTAAAAGACGCTTGCTCCTTAGAACAAAAGCTAAGACCAACCTAGACAGCATATTAAGAAGCAGAGACATTATTTTACTGACAAAGGTCCATAAATCAAAGCTATGGATTTTTCCAGTAGTAATATATGGATGTGAGAGTTGGACCGTAAAGAAAGCTGAGTCACAAAGAATTGATGCTTTTGAACTATGGTGTTGGAGAAGACTCTTGAGAGTCTCTTGAACTGCAAAGAGTTCAAACCAGTCAATCCTAAAGGAAATCAGTCCTGAATATTCACTGGAAGGACTGATGCTGAAGCTGAAACTCCAATACTTTGGCCACCTGATGCAAAGATATGACTCATTGGAAAAGATCCTGATGATGGGAAAGATTGAGAGCAGGAGGAGAAGGGGACAACAGAGGATGAGATGGTTGGATGGCATCACCAACTGGATAGACACGAGTTAGAATAAGCTCTGGGAGTTGGTGATGGATAGGGAAGCCTGACGTGCTACAGTCCATGGGTCACAAAGAATCAGACATGACTGAGCAACTGAACTGAACGGATAAAAACAAATAGGGAAAGGAGAGAAATATGGAATAGCCAGCTGTTGCTATTTTATGTAGGGAGGCTATGGAAGACTGTACTGACAAAGGTGAATTTTAGGTAGAAACTTGAAGGAAGGAAGAGCAGGAAAGAAAGAGATTTCCAGGTGATAAGAGGGGAAGATGTCTGATGCTTGGGTGGAGTGGGTGAGGAGCAAAAGAGCAGGAGATGAGGAAGGGACTTGTGGATTTTATAAGGACTTGAATGACAATGAGGAGTCAACACAGGGTTTGAAGAAGAGGAGGGACATGATTTGACTTACATTTTTCAAAGCATCACTTGAATTGTAGTGTTGAAAATAATCCATGGGAGACAAGGTCTGAAGAAAGGAGAAGATTAGGAGAACACAGCAGTAAATCAAGTGAGAAATGATGATGATCAAGATGACTGGACCAGAGAAGAGGAAGTAAAATGATGTGAGACATGATCATATATTGCATATATTTGGAAGGTGGAACCAACAAGATTTTCTGAGAAACTAAACATGGAAGGTAAGAGAAAGAAGGTAAAGGTTTTAGCCTGAACTATGGAAGAGCGGGATTGCCATGGACTGAGAAGAGAAAAACTGGGAGAAGGAATATATGCATATGTTTTGGGGAAGTCAGCCAAGAACTAAATTCAGAAATTCTATTTTGGAAATGACACATTTCAGAAGTTTATTACAGATCCAAGTGACAATACTGAGTAGGCAGTTGAAGGTACAAGTCTGTAATTCAGAAGAAAGGTCTGAAATGAAATATAAACTTATGAATTATTAGCATATTAAGCCCTGGGTCTAGTTGAGATCACCATGAATGAATGTTGATAGGTAAGAATTCAAGGATTTAATTCTGAGACTCTTCAATATTTAAGGGGCAGTGATGTAAGTAAGAAGCAGAAGAGGTTGAAAAAGAACATTCCTTGAGGTAGGAGGAATCCAGGTGAGGAAACTGTTTCACGTGGGAGGAGCACCCTACCGTGTCAAGAGAGAAGGCTATAAGACAAGGGTGAGGAAAAGCTTTTTAATCTCCAGCTGCAACCTCTCACTCAAAAGCAAAAACTTTTGTAGAAATACCCTTATAGAAATGCCCTTTTATATTTGTAACACTTGGAAAGTAAATTATTTTACTTAGATCGTATTGAAATTCTGTTGATAGTTCATGGTTTAAAATGATGTCCCTAAACCATATGTTCACAATACCCCCAGGCTTGTAAATTCCGTGCTGGATGAGGAAATTATTCAATAAAAGGAAATTATCTCAGTGACTGTGTTATTAGGAATGTAGCTTAGCGATTTTCCAGAAAGACAGATTACCTGACCCAGATGGATAATTTTCTTAGTCTGGTACCATCCAAGTTGATAAAAATCAGTTCTAGTCACTGTGTATGACCATTTACCATTTCCCTGCTGGATATGATTGTATTGTCTGGGGCTTCAAGGAAGCTATAGATGTAATGGACAAAGAGCACCTTAAAAGGTCAAGATCCCCAAAAGTTAAAGAATCAAATTTCTGTCCAGTAGCATATTTTAAGAACATCCAAGGGTATATAAGGGCAGATACATTGTATTCTAGATGTAATGATGAAATAATTTGTAATATAAAAACTGATTCACACCCTCCTCTTCTGTTTTTTAAATCTCATATATGTATATGTATTTATGTATGTATAGAAACTGGATTCTAAGTAAATCAAATGGATGTTTTCAATAATAGCCTCCTCCTGTGACTGTAATTAAACACTTTGTAAACTTTGGGAGAAAAAAAAAAAAACTGACTTACTAAGTTCTAGAATATTATTTGACTTGCATTTTAGAAGTCCTATGAAAATGTGCATGAGTTAATTATAGATGGCGAATAAGTCATGTACTAGTCTTTTTTTTTCCCCTACCTATTCACCTTAAGAATATCCAGGCAGAAGAAAGAGAAAAAAAGAGAGTGAGGAAGAAAGAAAACAGAAGGAAAGAAATATGGGAGGGAGGAGGGAGGCAGAGGGAGGAAAAAGTGTGCACTTAAAGAGTTAATAGGTATTGGGGAGAAGTTGAAAAACAAATAGTCCTATACCAATATAAAGCATCGTTGTTTTTGGTTTTTGTTTTTTTTTCTTTTCCTGTTTTGGCAAAGCACAAAACAGTTATTATAATAAAATGCCAGCATCTTCAATACTCTGAATTGAGAGACCAGGAACAGTAGCAGATTAGGTGGGGAGATTCATCCAATTTCACACAGTAATCATAGACACTGCAGAACCTGGAACTCGGCGCTTCCAAACTCCAAGTTGAGCAGTTCTCACAAGGCTGCTCTGCAATCACAGACCCATCAGAAATGTGCCTTCAGGTGCTAAAAGACTTGGTTAAAGAATCTGATATGATTTGGTCTTCTTAACTATTTCACGTGCAATACTAGACATCCTTATAAACTGCACACAGGGATTGTGCACTCACGGGGAATTCAATTTGTAGTATATAGTATATGTTAATATGGAAGCACTGGGATAAATAATTTATTCATTTGGCTGTTTTGTGAGGCACTTTGCTCTACCTGTTGCCAGTCCTTCAACTCCATGTTTGTTACAATTTACCAAGATTATCCATGACACTAAATATACCATAGACTTAATAACAAAGTCCCAGGCTGTACAATGTTCTGGATACGCTGTTTATGTTGCCATTTGCAAATAGCATATATTCAGAACAGCTGGGCAGACGCCATAACCTCTGAAGCAGGAAAGATCCTTTAGGCTTGCAGTGACTGACCAAGATGCCAAGGAAAGAAGTGTAAGCATCAACAATGTCATGCTTTTATATAAATGACAATAATGCTTAGCAAAGTGGCTCAAATGTTTCCAATGGTCTCTATTCTTGAGAATTTCCAAAACCAATCTTAAATGTTTCTGGATCAATAGAAATTAGTTTAAATTGTGCTTGTCTCAGGCAAAGTGCTGTAAATCAGTCTCCTTCTAAACATACATGAGCAGCTTAAAATTACATCACATGCCACGGCCAACAAGTGCTGGATGCCAAACCTAAATAGAGTAAATCTAATTTTCACTAGATTGAAATATGTAATACAAAAATGGACTTTTAAAATGTCATGGAAAATAACTGCCTTGCCTCTAACTCTAATATGCTCCTTAAACACCCAATATATACCACAGATCAAATAGACTAGGAAACCAGGTCACAGTAAACATTTGGGGGTGGGGGGAGACAAAAAACTCTATATAGTGTGAAAAAGTTTTAAACAGATAATTGGCCATATTTTTCAAAAAATGCGAAAAAAAATGTGCTCCCTATTTCGCTCACAAAAGGAATGGCACAATATGGGATTTTCATTCTCGAAGATCTTTAAAGAAATGAAACTTATTAAAGTTAATGATTATTTTTAAATAGGTTTATAAATAAAGGGGAAAAAAAAAGGACAAGTGACTATCTGAAGGTGTAAGTGTGGAGGAACCCACATAAAATATATTGCCATTAAAGAAGAAACCAATCCCCCATTTTCTGGTTACATGTAATCCTTTCTATTTTCATGAATTACATTCATTGCACTACAATTTCATTTTAGAGGAAGTTCAAGAATTAGAGGAAATGTTAGAAATGTTAAACACACTTGATACCACCTACAATGCACGGAGCTCATAGCACCTTTAGGCCTATACAAGACTGTAACTCTGGATAAATATTTATTTGCATATTTTATATAAACCACACATATCTAAATTCCAAATCTATGAATATCTTTAAAAAGTTCCATTTTCAATCTGTTAAAAAAAAAAAAACTAAATGAAAGAGAGCTGAAAGATCACATTTCAAACTTGAGAAAGTTTTTAATAAAAGTAAATAATAAGCTCCTAAACGTATCTGGCTAAAGGATATTCAGGGAAAAAAATACTCTCTAGCTTACCTCTATTTCGAAAACATTAGCTCAAGTCAGATTTACCAGGGAACACCACTGTGTGTTCGATTTGCAGTGTGTTTGTAACAATTTACACTAACCCAGTATTACCTTGTGGAGCCCTGATGCATTCCCTGGTTATTCACACAAGGAAAGTTAAATTAAAGGCTGAACCTGCATTTTAAAGCCTGGGGCAAGAGAAAGTTGAGTAGGTCACAGAGAAGGAAGACTATCTGGTTTTCGAAGAGGGCAGGGGAAGGCTCCTCTGTTCAAGCACCACTAGTTGCTGTGAGGAGCCAAGCTGGGGTGAACTCAAAAGGGAGTCAGTCTCCTTTATTTCAGTAAAGAGATTTCTGCAGGGACATTGGCAATAGAGATGCAGAGAGACCTCTAGGAAGGTCTCTCTGCAGGGATTTCAGGTGTGCTCACCTGCTGGAGTGGGTGAGAGGGAGGCTCTGTGGAAGTCTGGGACTGACCAGAATAATTGCTCTTGGGAGAGGCTTTTATTTCCCCCAGGAAAGGAAGATAAAGTGGGTGCCCATGGGGCCAGGGCAACTGAGAACTTGGAATATTTTCTATTTATTTCTCCTTTTTTTTTTTAAATTTGTTTCATCATTCATTGAAGTTTCTTCCTCCCTAGCTGGTTTAATTTAGGGCCAGTGTTTGTTTATTTTGTTGTTCTTCTTGATTTCCTGGAAGACTGACAAACAGTCTAAAGAATGTGAGTGCCTGCTTTGAATTAAGCCCACCGAGTCAGATTACTGGTTGCAAAGACAGTGGTTAGGAAACAGCCAGTTTTGATTCAAGTTAGAAAGAGGCACTCACAGTTCTGAAAGCAATGCAAGGAGCAAGGAGAACTCGGCTGTATTCCTTGGTTACTTACAAGAAGGCTGGAATAAATTGCTTGTTTGTTTAACAGCTTTTGAAAGTAGCAGATAAATTGCTTTTGGTGACTAAATGTGGTTATGGGAGGTTGAACAATTGGAGTAATTTCCATAATCAGCAATCGCTGTTGCTGAAATTAGAGAGAAAAGTAAGTGATAAATAAAGGGAAAACATGTCTGGCAGGAAGCATTATTCAATCAAAAGCCATCCCAAATGGTTAAAAATGTAGCTTACATTACACTCCTGTGAATTTACAACAACATGGAAGAAACGAGACCACTCAATTTCACAGTTCCAGGGGAAAACGAGGCTCTTTCTGGGACTTTTACTTTCCCAGCAATGTGTTTGTGATGCATTCCAGATGGACAGGCCTTGGAAAGTGACAGTACCCATCTATTTGTGAGAACGAACACAGGGAGAGTGAGAGTTTTCACATCTATGTGTCGCTAAAACATAAACACCGCAAACCACAAATGAATCCACTTAATCCAATTGCGGAGGGCTCCTCAGAACAAGACGCTTTATCAGTTATCATCAAAGCATCCGGTCTAATTCTCCTTCGCCCAAGTCTCTATGAGTGGACATGGGGGCAAGGCGCTTGGTGGAATGGAAATAAACAAAAGCTCAGGACAGTTCTTTGGATGAAGGTATACAGCTGCTATTTCAATGTGTGGGTGACACAAGGCCGAAACACATCAACGGTATGCTGTGAGTTTGATTAAAATATAAAAAGATCTTGACAAGTTGGAAACATGACCTAAATCTAATAGAATGGCATTTAAAGGAAAGAAACGTTAGAACTTGAACTTGGTTCAGAAAGGCATAGGCGTGGATAGAGGAGATGCTACTGAGCAGGGGCCCCTGTAAGAAAGCTTGTGTCCTTTTGCTAATCAACTCCAGAAGAAAACAAGAGTGACTGACTTTAAGAAAACGCCTTAGCTGAACAAGGGGAGGCGACAGTGCTCCTCTGCCGCTGGACTGAACCGCAGTCCAGATGTGGCCGCCCCGGCCCTGCCAGCATCCCAAGGTAAGAGGGCCGCGCCCACCCAAGGCCGCCTCCTCCGGGGGCGGGTCCCATCTCCTGTCGCCTTCGAAGCCAGCTCCCTCTCTGCGCTCTGTAGTTAACTCCGGCCTCCTTCTGGGTCCTCCTCACGCGTTTGCGCACACTCGGGCCTCTATCACATAAATCCCCAACGCCTGCATTAATCGCCCCGCCACAGATGCCCTGTCCTCCCTTCTGGCTGCTGAACCTCCGCCGCCGCCATCTGACCCTCACGTCTCGGACATCTCCCACCCAAGTCTGACCTCTGTTCTCTGCTCCCCCGGAATAACTGTTCACATCACCTACGAGGAAAGGATAGAGCCCCGCACGCATCTTCCTCGGCTGCTGGGCAGGGTTAAATAGGGCTGACCAGCCTTTCTGGAACAAGTCTTCTTCGGCTTTCTGCACACAGCCCCCTCCGCGCGTGTCTCCTTAGCCACGAGATGCCCGCTCTCTTTTCTCCTTTCATTTCGGTGGTGTGTTCTGGGGGATCTTCTTCCTCCGTCCATTCCTCGGGGTTCCCGGGGCCCTTCCCTGGCTGGTGAGTCTGTGCAGGATCGGAGGGCCCCCTGTGCTGCCTTCCAGCGAAGGCCCCCCCAAGGAGGCCTGTAGGCTCCCTCATCTGGGAGCCACAATGGAAGAGCCGGCTGTCTTCATGCAGCGGTGCTTTCAAAGAGTTAACAACACTGAGATGGTTAAGAAAATTCTGGCATAAGGAAGCATTTTTGAGCTTAAGGACCTAGAAGAATAGAGACCTCTGAGTCCTACAAAAGCTCCACAGAGAGGGGTCCTGGAGAGAATCAAGGACACGCAGTGGAGGGTGGAGTGAAACGGTTCCAGAGAAACACAAAGCGAACTGAACATGATGGAAGAAATGAGGCCGTTGGGCCCTCCGGGAAGGCTGAGGGGACCCGGGAGACCACCCCACCCCGAGGTGGAGAGGGGGAAGTCACCCCTTCCTTTTTTTTTTAATTGAGGTATAGTTGATTTGCAATAATTTATTTAGAAGCACAGAGATTTATAATTTTTAAAGATTATACTCCATTTGTAATTATAAAATGTTTGCTGTATTCCCTGCATTGTACAGTATATCCTTCTAGCTTATTTTATACCTAATATTCTGTATTTCTTAATTCCCATCCCTTTGCTGTTCCTATCCTATTCCCACTTCACACTAGTAACCGCTAGTCAGCTCTCTAGATCTGTGAGTCTGCCTTTGTGTTATATTCATTAGTTTGTTTTTGTTTTTAGATTCCACATATAAGTGATATCATATACTATTTGTCTTTCTCTGCCTGACTTGTTTCACTTAACATAATACTCTCCAAGTCCATCCACGTTGTTGCAAATGACAACCTTTCATTCTTTTTTATGGCTGAGTAGTATTCCATTGGGAGAAGGAAATGGCAACCCACTCCAGTATTCTTGCCTGGAGGATGGGAGCCTGGTGGGCTGCCATCTATGGGGTCGCACAGAGTCGGACACAACTGATGTGACTTAGCAGCAGTATTCCATTGTGTATATATACCACATCTTCCGGCCCATTCATCTGTTGATAGACACTTAGGTTGTTTTCATACCTTGGTGACTGTAAATAGTGTTGTTATTTCCTTTCCTTTCTTGATGGTCATGACTATTGTTTGTTATTTAGCACTTAGCATGTGCCAAGAAATGGTTCATTTTGTACGGCTGACTGAGTCTCCTTCCTTTCCTCAATATCTCTCCTCTCTTTCTTCCTTAGAATCTTTAACTCTTAGCTGGATTCACAGTGTCCTTTTAACAGGCTCCCCTGAGGTTTCATATGGTCAGGTGACCACATCTGGCCTGTAACTAGAAGTACTGGGTGCCAGAACTGTACTTACATTGGAAATATTTGCACTTCTAAATTTCTTCCACCTAATTATGACATTTTAAAACAGAAAAGCTGAAAGAATGACATTGTCAATACTCCTGCACTCACCATCTATATTTACAATCGTTAACATACTGCTGTGTTTGTTTCATGACATATTAACTATTTATCCATCCATTTATCTGTTTTATTTTTACCCCTTTCGAAGTTGCAGATGTGGGTACACTTTAGCCTTAAATTTATCTTGTTTTATGTGTTTCCAACATTCTCCTGAGGTAGTTATGGTCATTTCTGTTTTCCAAAGAGTCACACTCCTTGTAACTGATGAACCTCACATTTTGAATTCAATGTCTTTCTCCAAAGTTCAAGTTTTTAACCTGTGAATTTTCCATTCTTTCAAATCCCCTCCCTCTCTCCCCCTCCCAAGGGACTCTTAGAGTTTCTGAGGCTTTGGGGTATAAAGCACCATTATTTTGATTAGGACTTGGTACGCTGGGGTCCTGTAAAAGGAGAGTTCTGATTGCTCAGTTCACCTTGAAAACTAAAAGAGAGGAACTCTGACCCATTTGGAAATAATACCCTTGAGTTCCAGGTGCTGCCTTCGGGTGTCAGAGAAGAGAAAGTGTATTTTGCATTTCTACTATAAGTATTTCTCTTTGGGAATAAGCAATTCCATTAAATATAGTAACCCTTTCCCTCTGATTAATTTGAAAGACGTCAGAATTTGAAAAAGCACAGCTCTCTTTTCTTTCCTGAAATTAAATGCTTTATACCTCACTCACTTCTTATAAATAAGACCTATTTATCATAGATCTGCAGACTGTTATACACTTTGGGGTTTACTCAGCTTCCTTCTAATGGACAGAATTTCTGAAGCTGCTCCTTTGTATTTCATCAAGAATGATGAATCTCAGGCACCTTGATATCATGGCTTGGAAGCTCCCAAAGCAATTGGTTTAGTCATGTATTTTATGATCCGTGCTGTGGCCATAAAACTTTTCAAAGTAACACTCAAGTTCTGAACTACGTATCTGAAAACAACACTTCCGATCTGTTGTTTCTGAGTGTTTTCTAGAGACCCGGCTGCCAGTGGTTACCCACGGCGCTGGGTGGCCTCACAAAGTCAGCACATCGTGCCTCTCGCTGCCAAGGGCAGCAGAGCCCAGAGCTGACCGCATGATCATCTCCCGAGTCAAACCAGAATGCCATTTAACAAGCTGACGGGAGCACAAAATAGCAAGCAGATACTCGGTGTGGCATTTGTCAAAGATAAAGAGCTGAGCTTCAGCTTAATGCTTTCCGAAGGTTTTGGAAGACATTCAGATCAACCACCCCAAACAGTTTCTGTTCCTTGAACTTCTCACATTTCTCTTATTGGAAGCTGCCGTTCTGACACATTAAGCTTCGCGTGGTAGCATTCTTTTGAAGAGACCAGAAATCAGAGTCTCTGCCGATTTCATTGCCATATCTCATGTTTCCACACATGTAGTTTACCAGAAATCATAAGGGCTAAAGCCAAATTCAATTCTACTTTATTGTTATATCTTCTTAAAGCTAAATTTACACATTGCACACAAATATGCACACATGTTGACAATAAGACTTTCCGTAAAAACACATAGCTTCATTTCTTTGTGGTTATAAAGAAAGAAAAGAAAGATTTACAAAACACAATATTTTAATCCAATCATGTGTGCCTTATTGCCTGCATTACATAAAATAGGATTTAAAAAAAATCAATCATATCTATTGCCATTTTAGTTTGGTCTTTAGAGAGCGTACCATCCCTATAGTTTTTCTATCACATGTAGAGGCAAATTAAATTTGAAAAGAAAAAAAAAAATTACCTTCCCTGTTTTCTTCAGAATGTGCAAAAGCAACCAATTCAACATGAAATATATCATACATTAAGAGAATTAATTTTTGGATGAGTCTGACAGCAGGGATGAGCTGGAAGCTTATGCCAGCAAAAACTGAAGAGAAGCTACATTTTTTAAAACCAAATATATAGATTTAGAGAAAGTAAATTCCCTTTTACTTTTATAGATAAATTCTTATAAAAATGAAATTTCTATAGCTGTCAAATCTCCAGTTAGTCTGAAAACTCTTCAAACACTGAATCATGTGGATGGATCCCTAGTTGCACTTCTGTGGTTTGTTGGAAGAATCACCCTGCAGGGAACCTTTTTTGTCAAAGTGAAGTCTTCCATTATTCAGATGGTGCTTCTTTTCCCTTCTCTCCAAAACTCTTTATCCATTTTGGCCACCATGATCTGGAGTTCTATTGCAAGTTTTGAATTTTGCACACCTCAGTCTGAGTGAGCTTATACGTATCACCACCATGCACCAAACATTCTGAGGAAGACTCATCTTGACATAGACTGTGTTTGCGCTCCTGTTGGGTAACAGAGCAATCTTGAATAAGGTGTGCCTTCCTGATGTGCCTCAAGTTTGTGGCAGGGATGAAAAAACTCCAGTTGAGATCGGTTATAACCACAAATCCCCGACATGCTTCCACTGAGAAAAGGTACTGAAAATACTGCAGCTGTCTGTGTTCTGGCAACAGAGTGAGTGCTTCAGAGCTGAAGTGAGGATGCCCAGAAGAGGTAGGTTTAGGGAATTACCTTTCAGAAACATCTCTTATGTAAGAAAGGCTGACAATCGCTTAGAGTATAAGGTATTTACAGCCAGACCGGAAAAAAAAATGATTTTAGTACCACTTAGCTGCCTGGAACTATGGCCCAAGGAGGCCTGGGAGCTAGCCATCCTTAAGCATTGGCTGCTGGCTGATTCTTCCTCAGAATGGTCCAGGATACAAACTGTGGAGTATGCACACATGGGAGCTGAGTGGAAGGTCCAAGCCCTGTGAGGAGCTGGAGAATGTCTCAGGCAAGTTTCTGGATGGTACCTCCATGGGCACATCTCTTTCATAAACAACTGAGTGTAGGGGTGAAGGAAGAAAAAATCTGAATAGCTTACAACTATTCAACTCGCTTCAGTCCCTCATTATCTCATCTTGCATTAGTACTAGCTTGGGAAGACACCGCGGTCTTTCATGCCTTTCCGCCTTCAACACATGTGGATCCTTCACTTCTCTAATTGCCAGTCACAGCTTAGCTTTAGTGGCATATACTGTGAGCTTATCCTCTGGAATTCATCCCTTCCTATTGGCATGTGCTGGGGGGTGGGAACTATTAGAAAGTTTCCTGGAAGACTGACTAGCATGTTCCAATAGGAAACTGGGCAAAGTGTCCTTAGCAATGACTTTTGAAGGTCATCTAGCTCTCAACTTATACTTTATCCCTTTCTACTGTGCATTGGTTAGACAACTGTTTGGATCTAATCAATTTAATCACCTGTAATAGATTTGTGAGGTGGCTAATATGGTAAAGAATCTGTCTACAATGCAGGAGACCTGGGTTCAATCCCTGGGTCAGGAAGAGCCCCTGGAGAAGGGAATGACTAGAGTGGGTAAAATTCAGGACCGATAGCCCAAGTGATTTGTTGTATATGATAGGAAGACCTCATCTTGTGAAGCACATGCATTGTGATTGAAACTGCGGAAGAAAAGGTCCTGAATTTAATCTTGGCCTGCATTTTTTAAAACACAGTCAGCCTTCCATATCCATAGATCCTGGCATCCGTGGAGTCAACCACATTGAAAATATTTGAAAAAAAAAAAAAATTCCAGAAAATTCCAAAGGGCAAAACTTGAATTTGCTGCATGTCAGCAACTATTTATTGATACTTACCATTTGCATTGTATAAGGTAGTATAAGTAATCTAAGGATGATTAAGTATATAGGACAATGTGTGCAGGTTATATACACACACTATTTTTAAGTCTTCCCAGGTAGCACAGTCTTAAAGAAATCTGCCTGCCAATGCAGGAGACACAGTTGTGATCCCTGGGTCAGGAAGATCCTCTGGAGATGGAAAAGGCAACCTGCTCCAGTATTCTTGCTTGGATAATCCCATGGACAGAGGAGCCTGGTGGGCTACAATCCACAGAGTCAGTCACAGCTGAGCATACACACACACACACATACATGCCATTTTATGTAAAGGACTTGAGCATCCATGAATTTTGGTAATGATGGGGGTCCTGGAATGAACCCCATTCAGATACTGAATGAAGGATAACTGTAAATGAAACAGTTGAAAAGAAGTGAAAGCTTCAAACCACTTATCACACACAATATGTTTACATGAAACTTTACTTTTCAACTGCATATGAATCTGTGCACCAGGTTGGAAATAAAATGTATTTCTTATCATGGGTTGTAGATAAAAAGTTGGAAAGACTTTGCTCTAGGGAACTCAGGGCATTCACATCAAGTGACATGCAATCACAAGACATTCTAAGCTCCGGAGCCACCTAACAGGCTTAGGATTAAAAGACGGTAAGGAGGAAAGGCCAGTGGGGTAGCAACTGGTGTAAAGAACCGAGGTACCAAGATGCAAACGAAGAGCAGTCGTGGGCTGGAACCACACTCTGACCCATTGTCAGAGCGACATGCATGTGAAACACTCAATGAATGGACCAGGGACCACAGAACTCTGACAAATAGTAGAGGAAGCCTAAATTTAAAAGAGGCTTTACCTTCCAACTAGCTATTATTACCAGCCCCTTCTTGGTCTCTCGGTAAATTTCCTTTCTGCTGGAATTCTCCATGCTTCCTCAAAGCTTGATTGTGATTTTTTTTTCTTTCTTTATTTTGGAAAGCCAAAGGAAAAATTGTTTCAGTATGTTCTTTAAATTAGCTTCCTTGAAGTGTTTTCCTTGCACACATTAATTACAGCTCCCCCCCCCCCCGAGGGGCTGAAGTACCATATAACACACTGTAATTCAGCTTCCTGATCTCCCTTCTCCAACTCGAGTCGCCAATTCGCCCTACAGTATAGGCTCTATATTAGTATGTAAGTGAGAAGTACATGACTGAGGTTCTTTCAACTATAAGATTAGAGGAGTAAATGTGATTGTCAGTTCTTGAGCACAGCAAACTTAAAATGAATAGTTCTGGCCCATAAAATGAAGGGGTTAGATTAGATGAACTCTGAGTTTACCCCTCTTCAATTCAAACATACGCCAGAGATTTTCATTTAATATCTAGAAATACAGAGATCAGTGGGACTTTGATGAGGCTAAGTGATTCTCATTAGCATTATCTGGCTAGAATTCCAGAGGTTCTCAAGAAAATAATACACATCCAATACATTTGAGCTATCACTATACTAGACACTCAGAAAAGGCAGTTAGTTCAAGAAAATGTAATTACTTTTTAATTCTCAAAGACAGCAAACTTTTCAAAGTGGCCACAATGCAATTTTAAGTCCCATCCCACAAGAATAAATCACGGAGAAAGAAAAAAAAATTGCTAAGTGCAAAATGTAGTTCAAGTTTTCAAAGTCTGTTTTCCTCATATAGGTAAAAGCAATGGAGGTGTCTGATGATCAGAGTTAGTCATTTATAAAGTAGTTAGAACTGGAAAGTTTCTTAGAAGCTTAAGGAAAGAGACAGATGAACGAGTTTCTGGGCCAAGTTACTTACTAAACAGGTGTTTTACACATGTTGTCTCTTTCCCTCTGCTTGTCTGTTTGATGTAGGTGTGTCTATTCCCATTTGACAGATGGAAAAATGTAGGCTCAGAAAGGAAAGAAACAAGTGTCAACCAGTGTTAGAGTCAGACTTTCAATCCAGGTAATAATCTACCTCACATCAGGCAGCTTGAAACAGAAGATAGGTCTGTTAACTTCATGAATGTCGAGTTGGTGACCTAAAAACATCCATTAAAGGGTTCCTTAAGATGTACCATCTTCTCCTTTCTTTTTCTTAACCAGATTCAAAGATCTAGTCAGGCTCTCACTAGTAGAGAAAAATCTTCTCAGTGACTTGAGCATTCACCAGCCTCATTCCAACAGGGGGCAGTAGTGAATACACTGTTAGGGCTGAAATCCTCACAACAGGGAGTAAATCCCACAAAGTCTCCAGCCTATGTCCAGCTCTCCTTTACACATGCTCTTTCACTGATGCGATCTCACCCCCTCCTAGTATTAAACCTGCCAGCATGATGCAGTCATCCAGAATATCCATTTATTGATCAACTGATCGATCTATATCTTCAGCTCTGATTTCTCCTTTAACCGGCTGATCCTTATCTGCAGTGGCCTAACCAACAGGCACTTCAAATTCCTCCTTTCCATTGAATTTCTCATGTTTCTTCAAGAAGCTGCACTTACATCTGAAATCACCACTTTAGTAAATAACACCATCATTCACCCACTTAACTCTTGGAGTGTTCTCCTCAACAGACAGACTGACACATACAAAGTAGGAGCCAAATTAAAAACAAATATTTGCTGGCACCACACTGCAGACCTTCATTTCTTGGCTGAAACACTGCAATAGAGCCTTATTTCCTCTAACACAAGTTTCATCACTTCCAACACATTCTCCACATTCCTGCAAGTGTTCACCCACTGAAGAGATACTTTTGATCACGTTGCTCCCTGGCTCAATAATGCAGCCATTTCAAGCAATGTTTACCAGTGGTCTGTAGCTTAGAGTCCAAGTTCACAGATGTGCTAACATGCAAAAATGACAATGTGTGCATGTTTTTCTTTGGAGAAGGCCCTGAGTTTTCTCATGGCAGATTCCTAAAGGGGACAGTGCCCCCCAAAATCATGAATAAAAAGCAAAACCAAAATCAGAGAAAGAGTAAACCACTGGAAATCCACAGTAAAGATTCAAAATCTCGTTTGCTTTGTTTTTTGGATGTAAGAAGCCATTTCTCACCTAGTCTCGGCCAATCGCTCCCATTTTTTCTCTGACTGCGTATCGCCTCAGACCCATTCTCAAGCCAAACTTCCTTTTGCACCATTTCCTAGCCTCCTTCTTTGCCTTTATATTTCTTAGTCTCTATATCTGGGCTATTCTTTCTCCATTTTCTGACTCAGCAAACTCAAGCCCTCGTTTGTGAGCTGCCTTCTCAATGAAGTCTCCCAGAACAGAGCTCCTTCCTGGACCGTGAACCCAGCTCTCTACTTGCACTTACAGATTGTATATAACTATGTGTATAAGCATCAGCCTACTTTTCCACACATGTGTCAATGGCAGAGTCTGAACTCCACAGTACCCCTAAAATGGTCACCAAATTAATTAACAAATGCGGCAACCTAGGATAAGGAACAAGGGCTGAAAGTCTTTCAGAACACCTTGAATTAAAAGGGCAGTTTTAAGTCCTGAGAATACCTATGAAAGAAATTAACATAGTATACTTGGAGACAATAATAGAAAATGCCTTGTTTTTTAGTAACAGAGTCCTGATGTTCATTTCAGAAGAGGATTATTGAATGATATTTTGGCATATTACATATTAATTCATTCTCAGTTAAAGTTTTCATCTTCATAGGAGACTGGCTGATAATAGCAATTTTTGTGCCCACTCACCAAAAGAGAAGCAAGCTATTGGTAGTTGATATATAAAAACCAGATCACTGCTACTGCTGGCTTGAGCAAAATGCAGACATACCTATCCTTACAATTCTAAGAAGGATAAAGAAGCATTTCCTCTCAAATCATATTTTATATGGTGGCAAAATATTTTATTCTTAAAAAGGCCTCACTTTTCATCTGTTTCTCTTTGATGATATTTTCACTTTTCTTTTAGAAAACTGGAAGTATCAGGTGAAAAGAAAAACACAATGAAAAACTAGGAAGAAAAACAACAAGATGGGTAAAGTGCAAGATAGGGGAGGAAGAAGTGATGTGAGGATTGGAAGAAACCCAAGGAAGAATCTAGATATAACCCATGGAATGAGTCAGGGTCCAGGGATCTGGGCAGATAGAACACATCTATGAATGAATGAGACATAGCTCATGTCCCCATCACAAGGGACGAAAAGGAGCCTGGCAGAGAGGCAAAACCCAGAGTCTGACAGCTGTGACAAGTGTTGGGTGGAGCCCAGGGAAATGGCATTGGGGTGGGTCCAACAAAGAGAACAGGGATGTTCCAACATGTGTAGAACAATAGTGACTCCAGAGGATGTAATACTCAGAGAAGACTCAAAGAGTATTAGGGCCAGAGGGAATCCTGCTTCACTTAATTTGCTGTCTAGGGGAGAAAAATGGATGGTAGAAAGGTCAAGTAAAATATTCAAGGTGTCATCCTGTTACTCAAAATGCTTGCCCTTTCTCACCTTCGATCTTATTATTCCTTGCTTACAGAATAAAATCCAACTCTTTAAAATAGTATCGATACCTTGACCTACCAACTTGACCTCACAGTACTCCTCTTTGCTTGGTACTCTCAATTATGCCGGATATGTTTTCTGCTTTTTCCTGTCTGTCTTCTTTCTGCATGGAATACTGCTCTTTCTTCTGTCCACTTCTTGAAGTTCTGGCTTTTCAAGCAGGGAGTTTTAAATGCCTAAAACCTTTTTCTTGAATTTTCTCCTTCAAAGAAACAGTTCTCCTTATTTAAAAACCACATCTCACTCTGTGGTTTCTCCTATACAAACATCATTGTGTATTAGGTCTGTCAGAGTTCTCATAATCAGGTGGTAAACACTTCAACAGCAATGAAGCTGTCTTAGCAATTTTTGTGCTCACCATAGCTCAGAGCTTGTAGAGATTAGGGGTCTAACAATATTTACTCAAGGAATGAATAAATGAATGAAGCTATTAAATCTGAGCAGCCAGCACATGTCTTATCTATTTTAGTGTCTATCTGCATTATTTTTGAGCGTGTTACAGGAGAATCTGGAGGGTACATCAAGCTTCATTCTAAGTATACTGTGCTCAGTCGCTCAGTCGTGTCCAATTCTTTGTGACCCATGGACTGTAGTCCACCAGGCTCCTCTGTCCATGGAATTTTATAACCAAGAATACTGGAGTGGGTTGTCATTTCCTCCTCCAGGGGATCTTCCTGACCCAGGGATAGAACCCAAGTCTCCTGTTTGGCAGGCAGATTCTTAAATATATGTAATTTATGCATACCATTGAACACTAAGTGCCAAATCCTATGCTAAATCCTTTACATATATAATCTCATTTTATTATTTACAACCACCCAGTTTAATTAATAACTATTATGAATTCTATTGTAAACAGAAATTAACCAAGGCCTTAAAGGAGTCAAGTGACTTGCTGAAGTTTCATTCAGATAGGAAATGTTATTACCAAAATTTGAAAACAGATGATTCCAAAACCCATGGGACAGCAAAAAATTATGAGCTTAGCTTTATTTTGTGAACTTCAACTTCACAGCACTTTCATGGATATATACACTGACACACAGCATATACCGTGCATATTAACTTATACATACTAATTTACATAGGTATACATGCTTTTATGTGTATGCACATACTATATTCTGAACATAATATTCTAATTCTGCACAGTCACTTGTCAAAGCAATGTCCAATTTTTAGTTGTCTCATAAAAATTATTTTATGAGTATAAAATCAGTGAATAAAGACAATTATGTACTCAGATACATGCTGCCATTTCCTATTTTTATATGAATGAGTCACATAAACCAGAGATTAGGATACAAATAAAATGTAGAAGAAATCTATGCCTTAGCAAAATCTGACTTTATCCAGCAGCATTTCACCGTTGCCAGGTCTACAAAATGCACAATGAACTTTATTCAAGAGCTGACTTTGCAAGCCATGGAGGAGCCCCCCAGAACCCAGTATGTTCGAGGGGTTTTGGTAGAGGTAAAGATGGTGCACAGCACCTCACGTGAGTTCGGCGACTGCCCACACCAGGCAGAAACTTCTGTTATTCACCGAAATCTCTATCTCCTTTGTTTCTGGGTACTCAGGTGGACATTTCTCAGCTTGCCTTGCAGCTTGGTAGCCCTGTGATTGTATTATTCCGACCAAGATTAATGTGAGAAATGTGAGAAATAAATAATAAAGCCTTTTATGCATGGTTCTCCATGCTTCTGCCCCTTCTGCCAGATGAATTTCAATGCCCAGAGCAAGCATAGAAGCAGCAACACTGACAGTGAGAAAGTCTTCATTGGCCTGGATTCCTAGAGGACTGTGCGTAGCAGCTCTGCCTCCAAATCCCACTGCCCAAGAACACCCATCCATGTTGGACAGAGATATGAGCAACTCATAAACCTCCACTGTGTGGAGCTGATGAAATCTGAGGGCTATTTGTTACAGCATCTAACATTATCCCTGTTCACACAGCAAGCTCTCAATAGACTAAGTGCTTCCAGGTTCAACAATTTTTATCTCAATGATATATTTTTTAAAATAGAATTTTAAAATTTAGAAATTATACTACCAAATCATATACTGGTTAACTATAAAGAAATGTAAGTATGTATTTCAATGAATTTCAAGCATAATTCTATGCTATTGCCAGTCTACCCTCACTAAGAGTTGGAAAGATTTCTGTGATCTGCCAAGGTTAACTGTATTATGTCAGCCTTGTTCCTGCTCTTTGATATGTTCATCTGTTGTCTGAATCTGTTGTCTTCAAATAAACCGTGTAGGAAATGTCCTCTCCCTTACTTACAGTCCACTTCTTTGACTACGTAAGTTTTGATGACAGAAGAACAAAAGAGAGATTTCTAGTCTTTCCTTCAAGTCTTTCCTTATTTTATTGCTTCTGTTATTTTCTGTACGACACCCGCTACATTTAACTTTCATGTTTTTCTCGCCTCTTCAGCCTTTGAACTTCCCCTGATGTACGGTGTTCAGTTTACCTCATGTTGAGCTCATGGTGTTTGCTAGATCCCTCCCAGGTTCTGCACTCAAGGCTCACATTTGTTTTTAGGCAGGTTTTTGTTAAAGCACATACTTTTCTTACAGTTACATCTGTGGCCTCCTGGCTGCCCAGGCCCTAGTTTTTCAACAGTCTCAGTATGTCCTGCCCACCCGGCCTTGCTTGCCTTCTGAAATATTAGGTCTTTGACCATCCTGAGCACAAACGCTTGCACTTTCCTCCAGACTGACTTGCAGCACCGGCTTTGAGCACTCTGGAAAAGGTAGTTTTCTCACCCTCGTGGTATGGGGAGGGCAAAGGTTAGTTTTCTAAAAGAATGCCACGGGAAGACTATTTTAAAAGAGCACAGAACATGGTTTCTCTGATGCCAATTCTTCTTCACTGTAAAACAGACTCCCTTTGCCTCAGCAAGGGAAGGAACAAAGTGACTGACCTCTTCTCTGCTGCCTTCCTGCCCCGCGCGGCTTGCAGACATTTAAGTAGAAAGGGGGCTCCTCTCTAATTAAAATTCTCTAACCACAAATTCCAAAAATCAAAATAAGCAAATAAGTGAAGTTATGGCTGCTTTAGGAAAATTCTATTTAAACAAAATTCTATTCCTAAAATGTCTAAATTAGAGGTTAATGTTTTACATTAAAGGTATGATTATTTTTAACCCAAAGGCTTTTTTATATTTCCATTTAACATTTGTTAGTTGCTCAGTCATGTCTGACTCTTTGTGACCCTCATGGACTGGGGCCCACCCAGCTCCTTTGTCCAAGGAATTATCCAGGGAAGAATACTGGAGTAGGTAGCCATTCCCTTCTCCAGGGGATCTTCCTGACCCAAGTTTCAAACCCAGGTCTTCTGCATTGCAGGCGGATTCTTTACCTTCTGAGCCAACAGGGACGCCCTGCCTGCAATGCAGAAGACTGCAGTTTGATCCCTGAGTTAGGTGATCCCTGGGAGAAGGGAATGGCTATCCACTCCAGTAGCCTGGAGAATTCCATGGACAGAGGAGCGTGTGGGCCCCAGTCCATGAGGTCACAAAGAGTTGGACATGACTGAGCGACTGAAACCTTTAGCTTCTAAACTGTTAGTCCATGTGTTGCAGATGGCTCTCAAATCATCTTTTCAGAAGCATATCTCCCTACTATTAATTGTATAGAATGAGTTTCAGTGAAAAGATTTTACAATGATTTTCTGTGAAAGTTTCAAATATACTTTAAAATTATGTTTCCTATCTCCCATTACATTTTCCACTTTCTGCAATGGTCAAATGAAGCAAAGGCAACCAAATTTGATAGACACACAACCTACAGTCATAAAGAACGTTAAAACTTCAAGATATCTATTTCCATGTCTCAAGTTATATGAGGCTAGAGAAACTATTCCAGGTGTAGAGTCTGGTTTGGTTTTTCATGTGCTTCAGTCTTCTAAACTAATTATGATATTAATTTTCCTTAAATGACTTAATAATTATTTAAAAATACAAAAGCTATTTTAAATGCACCACCTATTGTAATCTGTAAATTATTATAACAAAACTTATGCATTTAGATAATTTCCAATACTCAGAGTACAGAGTCTGAAAAAAATCTTCATGAAATTACAAATAATAGGTCATAACCTATCATAATTTATTATAAAGCTTGTTAAAGAGTTTCACATCAAGTTTTTGTATGACTGTGGCTGTTGCATTAATTTCAGTGACTTAGGTTGTTGTCTGCTTTTAAAAGATTATTTGGTAGGTTTGTTCATTTTTAATTCTATGTTTTAGTGAACAGAACTAGAATATTTAGGGGAAAGCTGAAGAATGTTATGGAGTTTCTTTCTACCAGTTCTTTGGAAAATAAAACAACTGTTTTGTGTTAAAGAATTACAGCAGCTCCATTTAAAGACTATAATTTGCAAAGAATTTTTTTTTAAAAAAGCTCAAACGCATTATCTAACGTTGAGTAGTATCTTAAGTAATTTTAAAAGTGCAGTAGCATTTAATGCATCTAATATAAAATTAAAACATTTTACACCAAATAATAACCATCTTCCATTAGAGCCCTTGGAAAGAAATTTGAGAGAATATCATAAATACAATTGGAATCTAAGTGTTCTTGTTTATAAAGAAGTCCTTTTGGCTACATATATGAAAAGTGAAAGTTTCTCAGACATGTCCAAATCTTTGTGACCCCATGGACTAGACAGTCCAAGGAATTCTAGAATACTGGAGTAGGTAGCCTTCCCCCTCTCCAGGGGATATATGCAGTGAAATGTTTTGTTTCTGAAGATCTAAGTTACTCATTTAAAACAGCAGTCTCCATTAAATGTACCTTTGAGATTGATAATTATTTCAATACTGAAAAAAAAAAGCAAAACAGAACAGAATTAGTCTAAATTTTCTAGTACTTCAGAGAACATCCATAAAGAAAATCTAAGAGATTAGGAAAAGAAGTGCAAACTAAACCCAAATAAGTAAAGAAGTTTAAAAGTTAATAATAATAAAGATTTGGAACATAATTAAATGAAATATAGAATACAATAAGGGAAAATAACAAAACTAAAAATGGGCTGTTTGAAAAAAAAAAAAGTGACAAACCTTTAGCTAAACTGACAAAAAAAAAAAAAAAGAAAAGAAAACTCAAATTACCAAAATCAGGAGTGAAAGAGGGGACATTCCTACTGACTTTGCAGAAAATAAAAGGATTTTAAGGAAATACTACAGATTAATTAGATAACATAGATGAAATGGAAAAATTCCTAAAGAGATGAACACCACTGAAATGACACAAAAAGAAATTGAAAATTGGATTAGGCCTATATGTAATAAGTTAAGCAATTGAATCAACAATCCAAACACTGCCCACAGAAAAGCCCAGGCCTAGATGGATGTACTGGTGAATTCCACTACACATTTGAAGAAGAATTACCAGCAATCCTTCATAAGCTCTTTCCAAATATGGCTAATTCTATAGAGTCAGTATTATCCTGACACCAAACTAGGTGCAGATATTACAAGAAATAAAAGCTAAAGACCAATGTCTCATATGAATATGGATGAAAACTGCAACAAAGTACTGGCAAATCAAACCCAGCGGTTTATAAAGAGAATTACAACTGTGGCTAAGTGGGGGTTTAAGGTTGGCTTAACATATGAAAATCAATCAGTGTAACATATTATTAGTAGAATAAAAGACAAAGCCCACATGGCCATCTCGATAGATACAGGAAAACTATCTGACAAAATCCAGCACCTTTGTATGACAGAAATACTCAAGCCAGAAATAGAGAGGAATTTGTTCTTCCTCATAAGGGGTATCTAGTAATTCCTCAAGTTTTCTCAAAGAAATCATTTTATCAATTTCAACCCTGAAGTTTAGATATGTGTATAATCCTCAATGGTCAGTCAAGTCTGTCAGTTATATATTTATTGGTTTTAAAGTTTTTTTTTTTTTAACTCCAGAAAGGACTCAATACTTCAAGTCATTCACATTGAAGAGGCATCCATTTAAGAATATGCTATAGGCTGAATTATGTCCCCCAAAAGATATGTTGGAATCCTAACTCCTGTTACCACAGAATCTGACCTAGTTTGGAGATATGGTCTTTGCAGAGGTAATCAAATTAAGAGAAGTCATTAGGATGGGTCCAAATCCAATATGACTCTCGTTATACACGATCTGGACACAGATGTGCCCACAGAGAGAACACATATGATGATGAAGGCAATGACCAGTATGATGCTTCTACAAGACAAGGAATGTCAACTACTGCCGGTAACCCACCAGAAGCCAGCAAAGAGGCATGGAAGAGATTCTTCCTTAGAGTCCCCAGAAGGAACCAACCCTGCCAAAATGCTGATCTCTGGCTTCTAGCCTCCAGATCTGTGAGACAATAAATTTCTGTTTAACTATAGTTAGGTCCCCTACATACAAATGAGTTCTGTTCTGAGAACATGTTCTTAAGTCCAAATTGCTCGTAACGCCAACAAAGTTAGTCTAGGCGCCCAACTAACACAATCAGTTATATAGTACTGTAGTAGGTTTATTAATATAATAATTTTGAAACAAGTAATACATAAAAAATAAATACAAAAAATAAAGACAACATTTTTAATTTACAGTGTAGTCCTGTGAAAAGCACAGTAGTACAACGCAACATCTGGCACAGAAGGGCTGGCATGGAGTGAACAAGAAAGAAGAGCTACTGACCGGAGGAGGGAGAAGAGGTGAGAGAGGTCAGAGCTGAAGGACTGTCAGCAATAGGAGACAGAGACAAGCTGCAGAGTCACTCAAGCCTGATACTGATGGCAGAGGTTCTGGTTCCTTGCTGGATGCAGCAAGTTCTATCTTGGAAAAAAAAAGATCCAGTGATGCCTGGGGAGTAGTTCTTTTTTTCTCATCACGGACGACCTGATAACACTGGATTGTATACCGAGCAGCTGTTGCAATTTTCGTGTACCGTCCTATGTTTGGGTCCTGCACCTCAAAAACTAACAGTGCCTCCTCCTCAAATAGAACCAACTTAGGCGACTGCACTTGCAAATGCACACTCACATCTTTGAAAGTTTGAAGTTTGAAGGTTGATATGTAGGGGACTTCACTGTACTTACTTTGTGGTACTTTGTTATGGCAGACCTGGCATATGCATGCACACATCTGCAGTAAATATCTATTCATTGTGAAAATCATGGCAAAATAAGTAGAGGTAAATGATGCTGAATTAAAAATATAGTTTTGAGACATGAGGCAAATGTCTGCCTTTTCCTAAACTTGAAAATATCAGACATGTATGCACAAAAGGGACTCTGGTGTGCAGTTCAAAGAACAGTAATTGTACCTTTGCAAGAAAAGTTCTGGAACAAAAGGTCACATCTATAACCAGGTGTTGGGGTTAAGAATATTCAGTTCAGATCAGTCGCTCAGTTGTGTCTGACTCTTTGTGACCCCATGAACTGCAGCACGCCAGGCCTCCCTGTCCATCACCAACTCCTGGAGTTTACCCAAACCCATGTCCATTGAGTCAGTGATGCCATCCAACCTCTGTCGTCCCCTTCTCCTCCTGCCCTCAATCTTTCCCAGCATCAGGGTCTTTTCCAACGAGTCAGCTCTTCGCATCAGGTGGACAAAGTAGTGGAGTTTCAGCTTCAGCATCAGTCCTTCCAATGAACATCCAGGACTGATCTCCTTTAGGATGGACTGGTTGGATCTCCTTGCAGTCCAAGGGACTCTCAAGAATCTTCTCCAACACTACAGTTCAAAAGCATCAATTCTTTGGTGCTAAGCTTTCTTTATAGTCCAACTCTCATATCCATACATGGACACTGGAAAAACCATAGCTTTGATTAGAAAGACCTTTGTTGGCAAAGCAATGTCTCTGCCCCTTAATATGCTGTCTAGGTTGGTCATAAATTTTCCTCCAAGAAGCAAGTGTCTTTTAATTTCATGGCTGCAATCACCATCTGCAGTGATTTTGGAGCCCAGAAAAATAAAGTCAGTCACTGTTTCCCCATGTATTTGCCACAAAGTGATGGGACCGGATGCCATGATTAGTTTTCTGAATGTTGAGCTTTAAGCCAACTTTTTCACTCTCCTCTTTCACTTTCATCAAGAGGCTATTTAGTTCCTCTTCATTTTCTGCCATAAGGGTGGTGTCATCTGCATATCTGAGGTTATTGATATGTCTCCTGGCAATCTTGATTCCAGCTTGTGCTTCCTCCAGTCCAGCATTTCTCATGATGTACTCTGCATGTAAGTTAAATAAGCAGGGTGACAATATACAGCCTTGACATACTCCTTTTCCTATTTGGAACCAGTCTGTTGTTCCATGTCCAGTTCTAACTGTTGCTTCCTGACCTGCATAGAGGTTTCTCAGGAGGTAGGTCAAGGGGTCGGTTATGCCCATCTCTTTCAGAATTTTCCACAGTTTATTGTGATCCACACAGTCAAAGGCCTTGGCATAGTCAATAAAGCAGAAATAGATGTTTTTTCTGGAACTTTCTTGCTTTTTCGATGATCCAGCAGATGTTGGCAATTTGATCTCTGGTTCCTCTACCATTTCTAAAACCAGCTTGAACATCTAGAAGTTCATGGTTCACGTATTGCTGAAGCCTGGCTTGGAGAATTTTAAGCATTACTTTACTAGTGTGTGAGATGAGTGCAGTTGTGTGGTAGTTTGAGCATTCTTTGGCATTGCCTTTCTTTGGGACTGTAATAAAAACTGACGTTTTCCAGTACTGTGGCCACTGCTGAGTTTTCCAAAGTTGCTGGCATATTGAGTGCAGCATCGTCTTTCAGGATTTGAAATAGCTCAACTGGAATTCCATCACCTCCACTAGCTTTGTTCGTAGTGATGCTTCCTAAGGCCCACTTGACTTCACATTCCTGGATGTCTGGCTAGGTGAGTGATCACACCATTGTGATTATCTGGATCATGAAGATCTTTTTTGTACAGTTCTGTGTATTCTTGCCACCTCTTCTTAGTATCTTCTGCTTCTTTTAGGTCCATACCATTTCTGTCCTTTATTGACCCCATCGTTGCAAAGAATATTAATGAGAATTATTTACTTTGTATGTTTACAGTTAACAAAAGCAAGCAAAACAAACTAGGAAAAAACGTCATGATTAAAAGGAGAAGTTTCATTTTCAAGCACCTCTCCTTCTTCCTGTCTGTTCTTTGTTCTTTGGATGTCCAGCAATAGAACTCCCTTCATAGTTGGAAGAGACCCCCCACCATACGGACTCTGGTGGAAAAGAGGCTTCACTTCCCACTAAGAAGCCAATGGACAAGGCGACCAGAGGAAGGACACGTGGTCTAAATGACCCAATTGAAGGTTCCTACTTAGAACTCTGATGCTCTGGAGAATGCTGGAAAGGTGCAAGGGAAGCTAAGTTTTCTTTGGAACTGTGGAAATACAAGTGCAGCCAAAAGCAAGCATCTGCTGGAGCTGGAGCCCTAACAGTGGAGTGCCCTAACCAGACTGACTGTGGCTTGAAGTAGGGTATGTGTTGTCCTCCTCTGTGGAGGAATCCAGATTTCTGCTTAGTTCCCCTGCATTGCTGCCCAATCAGTGACTATCCTTCCACATTCCGCCCTTTAAATTAGCCAGACACAATTTCTAGAGCTTGAAAAGAAGACTCATATGAGTTACTAACTAAAATTAACTATATAAACTCCATGTGCTTAAAATAGTATCCAGTTCTACTTTTTATAAGTACAAATCATTTGAATTTCTTATATATCTTACCTTTATTTGGAGATCATTAAAAATATATGTTATAAATATGTTCTGCACATAAAATTTACCAGGGAAGAATGTTATTATAAAAATTAAATGATTTTTTTTTAACTTTTAAAAAATGCATCATGTAGGGGACCTCAGAATTTGATAGGACTGTAGTTATTCCCTTAAAATTCAAATTTGTCAGACATCCACTTTCAAAAGGAATGCAACACCCCCTGGCCATGACTGACACCTGTCTGCACTGAGCCCATAGAAATTCATCTGCCTCACACAGAGTTGTTCACCTTGCCAAGAAAACAATAATCTCATAATCAGTTTTGGCACCTCCAGGTCTTCTAGTTCTCAAAGTAATACACCAAATAACCTAAAAGCACACAAACCTGGGCTCTGTGGCCAGTCTGCTGTAAACTCATGCAGATGAAGACTTTGCCACGGCAGCACAAGGTCATCAAATCTTGTGAGGTCATCTATCTTGCAGTATAAACCCAAATCAAATGTCTATTTAATGCCACCTTTTATTTTCATCATTTTTAAGCTAATAAGGAACTAGCTACACAATTAGAAATACCTGGTTACTATAGAGAATTCAATGTGACAGATTTTTTTCAAGATGATTGAAAATACTATTTATCCCAGACTAGACCACTGTAGGATTCATCACGTGGACTGGCATTTTGCCTGCAGCCATATGCCATCTATCATTGTCTTTAATGAAGTTTGCATCAATGTACAAGAAGCACCAAATGCCATATAACTGGTAGAATCATGTTACGCAAGCAGATCAGTGTTTGATGACTTTTTCTCTTTTTCTTTCCCTGTGGAAACTCATCTTCTGAATCTATATAAGGAAAGTCTTCTGAGGCTTCAGTCTCTCAGGTGATGAGAGTATCAGAATAAGTTTCCCCAAAGCAAAATATTGAAAAGAAAAGGTCTAAGTTCATGAACTGAAGCTAATAAATAAACAGATGGAAAAGTCCATGAACTTTCAGGATGTAACCATGCTGCTAAACATAGCAGATTTGGAATTTTTGGAAGAAATTTCACATGCATAAAAAAGGCAATGATGTGACTAACTTAATTCAAAACAAACAACCCTTTTTAAAAGATTAATAGCAAACATGGTCTTCT
Source organism: Cervus elaphus (assembly GCF_910594005.1). Classification (NCBI taxonomy): domain Eukaryota; kingdom Metazoa; phylum Chordata; class Mammalia; order Artiodactyla; family Cervidae; genus Cervus; species Cervus elaphus. Next base: position 8,338,782 of record NC_057837.1, on the reverse strand, counting down.
TTTTTCCAAATGTTAATGGTCTAACTGACTTCAGTCATGTTCAATTTCTGTGTTAAAGAGGTACAGTAAGTAGTGAGATCCAAGCTTAAATTGTTTGGAATTGAACTAATAATTCAAAATATGTTTAACGCACCTCCTTTATCTGGCAAGGATTTTTACCCTAAGTTTTCTGACCCTCTTGAAGATTCTGGCTAAACCCACTCCTGTTCCATCTCTCCTCCAGAGATAAACACTATCCAGAAATCAGTGTGCCCAAGTTCACGCATTTCCGCTCAGCTCCAAGAGTCTCCTGCCCATAACGCACCAAGCAACCTGCCCCCTTGCTCCTTTCCTCAGTCATTGCTGGAGGGATGCTTACTTCATGTCGTTTGCGTGAAAACTGGGACTGGGGTGGGAGGGCGAAGAATAAGCTTATCTGACACTTTCACTCTCAACCATACCTTCTAGACATACTAAATTAACTTAAACAGTCTAAAATATATCTATCACTATCTCTATATAAATATATGTAGGTATATATAAAGTATATATACATAAGTACATAGGTATATATACACTGCATGTATATAAGTACCTATAAAATAGCATAAAACATGGATAAGAAGTTACATGACAATTTTTGATGGCAGATACTTATGAAAAGAGAGGGAAATAGGTTTCTGCATGTATAAAAAGAGATAAAAGTTATAAGTAATATCACATATGCATGAAATTAATATGGTAAAATGTTACTATGAATTAAGCTTTGTTAAGGAGTTCATGTTTTTGCTATAATATGATTTGCTCCTTAATATGTTATTGTTTCAAATTAAAAATACAATGTTAGAGGAAATAATATTAAATCCAAACATTAATAAATTCCATCTGTGCTATGATTGATTAAAAGTATTGAGACAACAGAAAAAAAAATGAATGTTTAGCAATTATATAATGATGGATTTTCTTTAGATGAAATAGATGTAAATGTGAATTTAAATAGTCTTAGGTTTAACTTTATCAGCAAAACAGAGGCAAAAGTCACCATTAGTAAAATTAAAATGCATAAGATAATCTGAGAACATTTATAAGAAATATGAGTGTTATGAAATGACTGTGTCCTCCCACATACTGAAGCCCTAACCCTCAATGGGAAGGTGTTTGGAGGTGGGTCTTTGGGGAGGTATCGGGTTTAAAGAAGGTGATGAGTGTAGACCCCTGTGTGGGATCAGTGTCATTAAAAGAAGAGAAAGAAACCAGAGCTGTCTTTTTCTCCCAACTACTACGTGAGGACACAGCAAGAAGGCAGCTGTCTGCAGGTCAGAAGAATGGCTAGAAACATCACAATATTGTTAACTAATTATCCTCTCACTGAAATAAATTAAAAAAGAAAGAAATATCTTATCAGGAACCAAAACTGCCAGCACCTTGACCAATTTGTACTTCTGAGTCTCCAGAACTGTGAGAAATAAACATCTGGTGTTTAAGCTACCAGTCTATGATATTTTGTTATAGGAGCTTGAGCTGACTAATTCAATGAGATAAAAATATATTTTTATGTTAATCACTCATAACTATTATAAATTGGGTACAGGAAACTAGATAGATAAAATGATTTTTAGGTTATAAACTTAAAATTCCCAAGAGGAAAAATATAACTGTCAGTAAGCCACTACAAAAAATATTAAATCTTATTAATAAGCATAGAAGTAGAACTGAAATAAGTTATTTTAACCTATAACTTATAACTTTATCTTATCAAATAATCAAAGACACACAAAAATATATAATGTTAAAGGTCAATTTTTGTTATTCAGCTGCTAAGTCATGTCTGACTCTTCGAGACCTCATGGACTACAGCATACCAGGTTCCTCTGCACTCCACTATCTCCCAGAGTTTGCTCAAATTCATGTCCACTGAGTTGGTGATGCTATCTAACCATTTCATCCTCTGCTGCCCCCTTCTCCTTTTGCCTTCAACCTTTTCCAGCATCAGAGTCTTTTCCAATGAGTCAGCTCTTCCAATCAGGTGGCCAAAGTATCAGAGCTTCAGCTATGGCATCAGTCCTTCTAAAGAATATTCAGGGTTGAATTCCTTTAGGATGGACTGGTTTGATTTCCTTGTGGTCCAAAGGACTCCTAAAAGTCTTCTCCAGCACCACAGTTTGAAAGCATCAATTTTTCAGCACTCAGCCTTCTTTATGATTCAAATCTCATGTATGTACATGACTACTGGAAAAACAAAAACAAAAACATAGCTTTGACTATATGGATCTTTGTCAACAAAGTAATGTCTCTGCTTTTTAATATCTGGGCTTTCCAGGTGGTGCTTGTGGTAAAGAACACTTTTGCCAGTGCAGGAGCTGGTTTCAGTCCCTGGGTCAGGAAGATCCCCTGGAGGAAGGCATGGCAAACCACTTCAGTATCCTAGCCTGGCGGAGAACCCCATGGACAGAGGGGCCTGGCGGGTCATGGGGTCGCAAAGAGTTGGACATGACTGAAGTGACTTAGCATGCACACTAGGTTTGTCATAGCTTTCCTTCCAAGGAGCAAGTGTCCTTTAATTTCATGGCTGCAGTTACCACCCACAGCCATTTTGGAGCCCAGGAAAATAACATCTGCCACTGTTTCCATTTTTTCCCCATCTATTTGCCATGAAGTGATGGGACAGGATGTTAAGATCTTAGTCTTTTTTTTTTTAATTGCTGAGTTTGAAGCAAGCTTTTTCACTCTCCTCTTTCACCTTCATCAAGAGGCTCTTTAGTTTCTACTCCCTTTCTACAATTAGAGTGGTATCAACTCCATATCTAAGGCTGTTGATATTTTTTCTAACAATCTTTCCAGTCTGTGATTCATCCAGCTGGGCATTTCACATGATGTATTCTGCATATAACTTAAATAAGCAGAGTGACAATACACAGTTTTGTCATACTTCCTTCCCAACTGTGAAGTAATCCATTGTTCCATGTCCAGTTCTAACTGTGGCTTCTTGACCCGCATACAGTCTTCTCAGGAGACAGATAAGGTGGCCCAGTATTCCCAATTCTTTAAGAATTTTCCACAGTTTGTTGTAATCCACACAATCAAAGCTTTTCACAAAGTCAATGAAGCAGAAGTAGGTGTTTTTCTGGAATTCCCTTGCTTTTTCTATGATCCAATGAATGTTGGCAATTTGATCTTTGGTTCCTCTACCTCTTCGAAACCCAGCTTGTACACCTGGAAATTCTTGGTTCACATACTATTGAAGCCCAGCTTGAAGGATTTTGAGCATAACCTTGTTAGCATGTGAAATGAGTGCAGTTATATGGTAGTTTGAACATTCTTTGGTATTACCCTTCTTTGGGATTGAAGTGAAAACTGACCTTTTCCAGTCCTGTAGCCACTGCTGCATTTTCCCAATTTGAGTGTAGCACTTTAACAGCACCATCTTTCAGTATTTTAAATAGCTCAGCTGGAATTCCATCACCTCCACTAGCTTTGTTCCATCCCTCTCCATTTTAGTTCACTGATTCCAAAGATGTCGATGCTCAGTCTTGTCATCTCCTGCTTGACTACATCCAATTTATTTTGATGCATGAACCTATCATTTCAGGTTCCTATGAAATATTGCTGTTTACAGGATTAGACTTGTCTTTCACCACCAGACACATCCACAAATGAGTATCATTTCTGCTTTGGCCTAGCCACTCCATTTTTTCTAGAACTATTAGTATTAATAAGTCTTTTCTGCTCTCCCCCAGGAGCATAATGAATACCTTCTGACCTGGGGGCTCATCTTCGGGTCTAGTCTTTTTTTGCCTTTTTGTACTGCTCATGGGGCTCTCGCAGCCAGAATACTGGAGTGGCTTGTCCTTTCCTCCTTCAGTGAACCACGATCTGTCAGAACTCTTCAGTACAACTCGTCCATCCAGGGTGGCCCTGCTTGACACAGCTCATGGCTTCATTGCATTACACAGGCCCCTTTGCCATGGTGAGGCTGTGATTCATGAAGGGGGTTAAAGGTAAATAAATAAGATGTGCTAATTTCATAAGCAAATATTCTAAAAAAAAATATGAGCTTTAAAAAGTCCTATGTCTGTCACTACCCTTAGGGTGGCCACTATTAAGAAAAGAGAAAATAAGTTAGTGAGGATGTGGGGAAACTGGAACTCTCATGCATTATTGATGGGAATGTGAAATGGTACACTTGCTGTGGAAAACAGTATAGAAGTCCTCAAAAAAATTAGAAAACAGAATGATCACGAAATCCAGAAATTCCACTTCTTATGGCTATATAAGAATAAGAATTGAAAGCAGGATCTTTTAGAAATATTTTCACAGCCAGGTTTATTGCTGCATTATTAACAATAGCCAAGACGTGGAAGTGACCCATGTGATCATGGACGGATGATGGGATAAAGAAAATGTAGCATATACATACAATCAAATATCATTCAGACTTAAAAAAGGAGGGAAATTCTGACACCTGCCACAATATAGATGAAACTTAATGATATCATGCAAGAGAATAAGCCAATTCCAAAAGACAAATTCTGTATGATTCTACTTTCAGACATCTAAAGTAGTCAAACTCATAGAAACAGAAAGTAGAATTGTGGTTGCCAGGTGCCAGGGGATGGGGGAATATGAAAGTTGTTTAATGGGCACAGAATTTCAACCTTGCAAGATGAAAACGTGTTTAAGAAACCTATTGTACAACAATGTAAATATAAATATACTTAAATATACTTACTGTAAATATACTTAAAACTACAGAACTGTACACTTAAATATAGTTTAAAAGGTAAATTTTATGCTTATTTTTACAGTAAAAAAAAAAACTATGTATGTCAATGTCTTTGACATTATAATTCCACATCTAGAAATTTAATAGGGAGACATAATTATGACTAAAGGTGATCCAAAAAAAAAAAAAAAAAAGAAAGAACTATGAAACATACACAAAGGCATGACTACAAGACTTCTTCACCTTAATTTCATGCACAGTGGAACGAGAAAGCAATAGTCTAAACATTCAATCTAAGGAAAGAGTTAAATAGACTATGGTAGATTTGTACAATAATATACACTGCACCCATTAGAAATGATATTTAAAATAACTGTATAGAAAAAGAAAAATGTTCATAACATAATATTATGTGACTTTTCTATAAACTTGTATTTGTTTTATTATTTGTAGGTTGAGAAGAGCAGGAGGCTATTTTAAGACTAACTTTCTAAGTACCGGCATTTTATTGTACTCCACACATATGTATTTTGTTGCTGTTGTTCTTTTTTTTTTTTTTAAACAAATTGAAAGTTTGTGGCAACCCCGTATCAAAAGTCTATCAGAACCATTTTTTCCAACAGAACTTGCTCCCTTTGAGTATCTGTTATTCATTTTGGTAATTCTTGCAGTATTTCAAACTTTCCCATTATTATTATTAGATTATGTGATTCACTGAAGGCTCAGAATTTTTAATTAAAATATGTACATTTCTAAAGACATAATTGTGCACTTAAGAGATGATAGGAGAATACAAACTTTTTTTCTCAAACTTATTTTTATATGCACTAGGAAACCAAAAATTAAATGTGACTCACTCTATTTAAATACTTATATATTGCATTTGTCTGGAACACAACCCATAGTGTCTCCAAGGCATGTATGCCTGTGTGTTTTCCCTGCCAATACAGAACCCTGGGTTTCAAACCCTTCAAACATGCGTCATCTATAGGTTTCATGTGGTCACTAATCACAAACCTATCTTTTATTGCTGCCATACGCTGTTCAGTTTTTGCTTTTTAGCTTGTCACATACATCTGTATTCTCTCCCTAATAAGACCGTGAAGTCTTTCAAGCATAGAACTTTTAGCAGTATAAGCACTGTCCCCTGATTGCTTTCTAACACTGTCCTTCTATAACTGAGTGAGGCTTGTACATGACAAAGCAAGATCAAGGAGAAGGAATACAGAATATTAAACCAACAAATGTAAACTGCATACCTACTACGTGCAAGACAAGGCCAGATAGTAAAGATATTATAAAGAATATCTTTATATTGTTGTCATCTTCAAAGAGCTTACTATCTTGTTAAGGAAGATATACACACACAATGGACAAGTTAAACCCTGAGGAGAACATGCAATTTACATTAAATTGTCAAGATATAATAAAATAAATTATTGATTTTTTTTCATACTCAGTGTATGAGAATATAATGAAATGGCCTAAAAGAATTTAATGATTTTCAAAATGCTTATCTGTACCCTTGGCTGTTTTGTTCACACATGAAATCTGAGGATAATTAAAATTCATGCCAATTTTGGAAAGCTAGGAACAAATCAAATATGTGAAAATCTTCTAAGACTTTAAAAACAAAATTCCCACAGGGATTCATTAAAATTGTACTGTCAACAAATATCTGAGTTTGAATTTTTAACTCATTTTGTGGGCAGAAAGAGAAAAAGGGGGAAAGAAGAAAGAAAGAAGGGAAACAAGAAAGGGTGGGAGGAAGAGAGGGAGGGAAAGCTGGAAGGGAGACAGGAATAAAGGAATCGGGGGGAGGAGGAAAGAAAAGAAAATATGCCTGCCTGTTCAATCAGGATTTTATCTGCGTCACACCACTTAAGATTTCTGTCGGCAATCGACCCATGACCTCCATATTGCTAAATCTAGTGGTATTCCCAGTCTTCAGTTGTCTTATCCTACAACAGAATTTGACACCATGATCATTCCCTCCTCAAAATACTTTCTTTACCAAGACACAGCCTTTCTTTGGTTTTCTAATTGCATCACAGGCCATTTCTTCTTTGCCTCTTCATCTAGTTCCCAAACTTCTCCCTGACTGCTTAATGGCGAAATGCCCCTGTCTGCTCCTCTGGGTATATCCCCACTCCCTACCCCCTGACCCCGACCTTGTTGTTGGTTCTCAAGACTTACCACCTACTTGGCAACAACTCTCAAATTCTTCTTTTTGCCCAGACTTGTCTCCTGACTTAGTATCCTAACTTTTGTATAGCCTGCAGTTGTGCGTTTAACAGTCTTCTGAAACTTGACAAGTCCATACCTGAATTCCTAACCCAAACTTGAAAACCTGTTCCTCCTGTGGCCATTTCCATAGTAAGTGATAGCAACTCCATCCTTCCAGATGCTCAGACCAAACTCCTTGGAGCCATTCCTAACTTCTTTCTGTTGGTTCTACCTTCAAAATATGGATAAAACCTGAATTCAATTTCCCCACTTCTATTTCTACCTCCCATCCTGATTAAGCCAACCAACTCTCATCTGTGTTACTGCAACTGCACCCTGCTTCTATCCTTGCCATGCCATGCCTACAAAGATGAGCCAGATAATCTTTCAGAAATTTAAATTGAATCATGTCACTCCTTCACTTATTAGGATGTCATTAGGATGACACCACCTAATGGCAGAAAGTGAAGGGGAACTAAAGAGCCTCTTGATGAAAGTTAAAGAGGAGAGTGAAAAAGCTGGCTTAAAACTCAACATTCTAAAACCTAAGATCATGCATTGGGTCCCGTCACCTCATTGGAAATAGATGGAGAAAAAAAGTGAAACAATGACAGACTTTATCGGGCTCCAAAATCAATGTGGAGGGTGACTGCAGCCATGAAATTAAAAGACACTTGCTCTTTAGAAGGAAAGCTATGACCAACCTAGATATCATATTAAAAAGCAGAGACATCACTTTGCTGACAAATTTCCATCTAGTCAACACTATGGTTTCTCCAGGAGTCATGTATGGATATGAGAGTTGGACCGTAAAGAAGATGGAGCACCAAAGAATTGATGCTCTTGAATTGCAGTGCTGAAGAAGACTGTTGGGAGTCCCTTGGACAGCAAAGAAATCAAACCAGTCAATCCTAAAGGAAATCAAACCTGAATATTCATTAGAAGGACTAATGCTAAAGCTGAAGTTCCAATATTTTGGCCACCTGATGCAAAGAACTGACTCATTAGAAAAGACCCTGATGCTGGGAAAGATTGAAGGCAGGAGGAAAAGGGGGTGACAGAGGATCAGGTGGTTGGGGGATGGCATCACTGACTCAATGGACATGAGTTTGAGCAAGCTCCGGGAGTTGGTGATGGACAGGGAGGCCTGGCGTGCTGCAGTTCATGGGGTCGTGGAGTCAGACATGACTGAGCGACTGAATAAGAGCAACTCCTTCACTCAAACAACTCCAGTGGCTTCCCACCATAGTATGATGATAATTATATATCTCCACAGGTTGAAAAGGTCCTGCCAAAATTCCCTACTTCTACCCTAAACAGCCACCTTATCTCATTAAACTCATCTTCACTTTGTTCACTTGAACTTATCCATAAAGTAAGAAATGATCCTTCCCCAGATTATCTCCTTAGGTCACTCCTTTACCTCCTTCAAGTCTCAAATCTCTCCACCTCAATGAGAACTTTTCTGACCCCTGTCTAGTATTTAATACTGGAGGCCACCCACTGGATCCTTAATCTGTTCTATTTTTTTCTTTAGCCATAGCTTTTATTAGTTTTGAGAATGCTATATAACCCAAACCATTGATATACTTATGGTACTGTGTGTTATATAGCTCCCCCTACTCTCACGCTACAATATCATCTTTGTGAGGTCAGGGCTCTTTTCCTGTTTTTTTTTTTTCCCCCAGTGATGTATCACCAGTTCCCACAGCAGTTCTTGGCACCTAGTAGACACTGAATGAATAAGCATGTATATAAAACAAATAAAATAGAGTGAGGAACATAGCAACATGAGATGTAAGAGGCTAGTTTGTGTTTTTAAGCCTGAGTTATAATTCATGAAATTCCACAGAACTTGTTCTTATTCATAGTGCTATATGTGGGAAAAATATCCATTGTACCAAGTGATGTAAAGCCATCACAGCTCACACATGCATACCCATGCAGCAGTAATGCTCCCAGAAATAGAGAAGCAGTGCTTTTTGTTCAACATTAAGTAGGTAAATAGCATTTTCCCCCCAAGACTCAGACAAAATCCTCTATGAGAAAGGATTATTATTTAATAAAGAGACTCCCAGAGCCTCTCAATGTTATCATATTGGAAAGAATTACTCATCATGTGCTGAAAGAGGCATCTAATTTAGGGAGATCTTATTTACTCCTAGATTGTTTTGTCATAGATGTTCTCAATTACAGTTCCTTAAAACTTCAGGGCAAAACATGGTTCAAGTTTGCCATGCAGAGCAGGCGTGGTGACTTCCAGATCCAGGTCCCAACAATAAAAGCATTCAGGATAAGTGACTTGTGCTGACCCCGTGTAATTGCGCAAATGTTTCTCCAATTCAGGGTGGCTGCTTGAAATTAATTTCATTTAATTTTGTTGCATGTTCCTCTTGCTATATAGTTATAACCGAAGGACATCACTTGCTCTTGCTGTCTGGGTCAGGCTACGAGGAAAGATCGTAAAATTTCAATGAGCAAATGGCTAACAGGAGATGCAGAGATGTGTGTGTATCTGCCTGGAACTTTCTTTTCCCTCCTGGCTCTGAAGTGGTGTGCCAGTCTCCATGGGATGCAGGCCAGCCCAGGAAGCCTGGGAACTCAACAGCTCCATTTCCTGTCCCTCAGCGGCGTGGAGTCACAGAAGAAAAAAGAGGGGAGGCCGTGGCAGAGTCAGCTCGGAGCCTTCTTCAGGCTGCAGCGCAGTGAAGGAGGAGGCGCAGCTGAGGACAGGGAGCCGTCACAGAGCGCCAGGCTCCCAGCCCGACAAGCGCTCGTCTATGTGTCAATCCCAATTCGCTTTACAGCAGAAGCTAACACAACACCATGAAGCAACTGTGAGCCAGAAATGTTGTAAAGAAATAAAAGAGCATATCTAGACTGAGTGAATGTGAAGAAACCAGCAAATAAGAAAATCAGGGGCTCACAGGTAAGGAGACACACCAACTCCAGTGTGCCCCTGTGCCGCAGACAGCCCCTTCTCTCTCTGACCTAGAAAACAAAACGTGGCCACTTGACCAGTCCAAGACTCGGAGGCCTGGTTTTCCTCTTCACTCTTCCTATGGATGAGTTTTGGCTAGATTCAGTGTCTTTCAGCCTTATTTTCTTTACATTTTAAATAAAAGAGCTGAATACAAGGTTTTTTCCTGTTTCATTGTTTCCAGTTTGAATACTTTGTGACTTCCTGAGACAAATCAAATGGTGATGCTCAAGATGGTAGCTCTCTCTGATAACTCTCATGAAATAAAAAAGAAAGACATCATTCGGGTCAGTAAGCAAGTGTTCCTGCTGGTATTCAAGAAGTGCTAACCGTATGATCAGTATTAGCTGATTTTCCATTCTACCCTTTTTTTCTGTTCTGCTTACTTCCTAGAAGAGATATTTATTTTGCAACTATATTACTCACTATGCTGCTGCTGCTGCTGCTAAGTCATGTCAGTCGTGTCCGACTCTTAGCGACCCCACGGACTGCAGCCTACCAGGTTCCTCCGTCCTTGGGATTTTCCAGGCAAGAGTACTGAAGTGGGGTGCCATTGCCTTCTCTGATACTCACTATACTGTTCTGTACTTGTATAACCACTATGAGTCCATTGAGAGCAAAGACCCCTCCATCGACAGTGCTAGGCACATGGTAGACACCAACAAATGTGGACCAGTAATGAAGCCTTTGTATACACATATGCACATGTATATGTACTTATGCATTCAGGTGGGAAATGAATTTTTGTAATATGTTGTATCCTGGCCATTTTGCCTTGTTATCCTCATAATGGTCCCCAAACTGAAGTACTTCTCCCTACGCTGCCAAATGTCAAGAGAGCATCCTTTGTGACTATCTTTTCAGAAAAGTGAATGGACATCTCCAGATCTGGCAAATGGGCCAGCAAAATTCTCCACTGGAGACCTCAAAGTAGAAATGAGAACCTGGGTTTCATTCTTTCTTTTGGTTTTCCTTCTTTATAATTTCTGACCTTTACTTCATTTCTTCATTTATAAACCAGGGTTTAATAAAACCAGTCTGAGAAATTCAAGTTAAAATCAGCCCGGGAGCTGACATTCATATACTCATTATTTCAATGAAATCAGACATGTTTATAGAGAACCTGTGATTCCCAGGCAGTGGACTGGGTGGAGTGGGTGGTGGGAATAAAATGTTAGCCAGTTGGACATAGTATCTTTCCACACAGAACCCAGGGACTAGTAAGAGACATGAACAAGTTACAGCACAGGTTAAAAGGTATATGATGGGAAAGTGGGGGGCTTCCCTGGTAGCTCAGATGGTAAAGAATCTACCTGCAATGCAGGAGACCTGTGTTCAATCCCTGGGTCAGGAAGAGCCCCTGGAAAAAGGAATGGCTACCCACTCCAGTATTCTTTCCTGGAGAATTCCATGGACAGAGGAACCGGGTGGGCTACAGTCCATGGTGTTTCAAAGAGTTGGACACAACTGAGCAACTAACAGTTACTTACTTAACTATAAATTATATATAAATTTTCAAGGGAAAAATGACAAATAACATACAAGGGAATTCCCATCAGGCTATCAGCTGATTTCTCAACAGAAATTCTACAACCCAGAAGGGAATGGCAAGATATATTCAAAGTGAGGAAAGGGAAGAATCTACAGCCAAGAATACTCTACCCAGAAAGCCTCTCCTTCAGATTTGATGGAGATAACAAAAGCTTTCCAGATAAATAAAATTTAAAAGAATTCAGCACCACGAAACCAGCTTTACAATGAACACTAAAGGAACTTTTCCAGGCAGGAAACGAGAGAAGGAAAAGACCTACCTACAGAAAATATCCAAAACAATAAAGAAACTGACAATAGGATCATATATATTGATAATTACCTTAAACATAAATAGATTAAATGCACCAACCAAAAGACATAGACTTGGTAAGCAAATGAAAACATGTGCATGTATGTACTTCCACTAACCGTGTCACTCTGCTTGACTCCTCAAATTATATATAAGTATTTTTATATTGTTAGTTAATCATATTCCCATTATGCTGGCAATTGTAACCATCTTTTATTTTTTGTCTGACGATTGATTGTGAAAACTGATAAACAGCTTTCTCTATTGTGATTATGCAACTATTACTCATTTAATACCATTGTATCATGATTGGTCAACAGAAGAATGAAAGAATTCTATATTACCGAAACTACCATTTAATAGAAAAACCTGTAATCACTCTTTAAAATCCAGATGCATATCAGAATTATCTTGGAATTTTTTGAAAAATACAAACGCCCAGGTATTGCTTTATTTTATTTTAGATGTTTCTAATGAGCAGCCTTGTTTAAAAACAACTGGTTATATGAAGATCACTTTTCCTATTTTATATTCAGCACTCCCATTTCATTTAGTTTATGTTGTCCAATTTCTCTATCTCTTTTTCTTATTATGATGTACTTCCTCAAGGCTTTATCAAGTGTAGTAGAAAAGCTCTTGTATAAATATATGTGTAAATATGTATAATACATATATTTTAGAAAATGTATGCGTTTTTGCTTAACTAAAAAATTTGTGACATTTTGATTCCACTTGTTTGACTTAGTATAAATGAATGCTAGATTTCTTATTTTAAAAAAATAGATATGCAACAAGAAACAAAGGCTTACTGTGTGGCACAGGGAACTATAGTCAATATCTTATAGTAACCTGTAACGGAAAATAATTTAAAAAATAGTATATGTGTATATGTATAGCTGAATCACAAAAAAATAATAATTCTACTTTTTGAAATTTAGTAATGTTTATCTTTTTGCCAGTTTTTCTAAATGTCCTATGGACATCTAATAACAATGTATGAAATACAAAATTTTAAATTTATTTGTGTAGGATATAAAACCAATATACATAGAAACCTACTATATTTAAATCATTAATGACATCATTTAATATGCTATTATTTTTTCTACACTTGAAAAATAATCTCAGAAAAATGTTAATAGTCTCACTATGATTATATATTTTTGCTTTTCCCTTATATTTCTTCTGATTTTTGCTTGATGTATCTTTGTTTCTCTGTTATTAGGTGTCTAATGGCTTATGATATCTATCTTCTTTGTGAACTGTACCTTTTATCATTAAACATATTCATCTTTGTTTCATTTAAAAATAAACAAACAAATTTAATAAAAAAAAAAAAGAAAAGAAAAGTGGGGTAATGTGAGGGGCCCTATCCAGGATCCCAGGCAGGGAAATGATCTCTTTAAGACAGTCAGAGCATGTTCCTCTTCTCAAACCTCCCAATATTTCTTGCTTTACTTAGCATGAAAGCCCACATCTACAGGGACCAACAAAGCTTGCTGTGATCCAGGCCCCAACCATCTCTCTGACCTCATCCTCTCTTCCGGGGCCTGTTTTACCCCAGACACTCTGGCGCCCTGCCATTCCTTAGACACAGAAGTTCATGCCTGCCTCAGGGCCTTTGCACTTGGCTCTTTCTTTTGCCTGAAATACCTTCTGCCAGACAACCTCATAACTAGCACCACCCCCCCCTTAGGTTTCACATAAGTCCTAACTCAAATGACACCTTCTCAGCTAGGCCTTCCCTGGCCACTGTGCCTAAACTCCAACATCCCGACACACCAACCCTCTTTCCTGCTTAGTACTTATCACTTCTGTATATTTTCCTGTTCTGAGCCTGACTTTTCCATTAGAAGTGAAGCTCTATGACAGAAAGGTCTTTTGTTTATTTCACTCACTGTAGTATCCTCAGGATCTAGAAAACTGCTGGCATATCGTAGGTACTTGGTCAACATTCTGTGAATGAATAAATGCTATGAAACACTTTCCTGATGAAGTGATTAATTGAAAACTGACTTGAAATCTGAAGCATGGAACTCAATTATCCTGGCTTTTGTGAGAATAGGGGACAGTCGGAAGGGAGTGGGAGCAAAAAAAAAGAGCATTTTAAAGAAAGAGACCAGCCTGAAGAGTGTCAGAGGTAAGAGGAAGAAAGTGTTGGAAGAACATTAAGACTTCGTCAAAACGGAAGCCTGAATGCCAAAGAGTTAGCAAGAGATGAAGAGGTGGATCTGGATGAGAAGGCCGGGGCCTGATCAGGCAGGGCCTCATGAGCATACAAACAAGTTTCCACTTTACAAGAGCAGTGGAGGATACTTGAGGAATTTTAATGAGCAGAGTGATGTCATCTGTGATTAAAAAGAAAGTCATCATGACTGGACTGGACAGGAGCAGGATGGAGGCAGGGGGGCCAGTGAGAAGGAAGGCTGGGGGTTCTGTGTGTACCAGAGCAGGGGAGAGGGCACTCAAGGCGAGCAGGAAGATTCTAGGGGTGACTGGAAGGACTTGGGAATCGATGCATATGTGACATACATATGGGGTGATGGCACTCAAGACAAGCAGGAAGATTCTAGGGGTGACTGGAAGGACTTGGTAATGGATACATATATGATATAAATAATGTAAGATTATTTATATAATTATAAATTATACATAATAAATAACACAGTTGACCCTTGAAGAATGCAGCTGCTTAGGGGCATAGACCCTCCACGCAGTTCAAGATCTGAGTGTAACTGCACAGACAGTCCTGAACACACACATCACCGCATACACGGTTCCACACCTGTGGATTCAACCAACTGCCAGTCATGTAGTACTGCAGTTAAGTATTTATTGAAAAAATTTCATGGAGTTCGAACACAGGTTGTTCAAGGGTCAACTGTGTATTTCTAGGGTGAATCGTGGAGAAGAGGATAAGAGAAAGGGAAGAAAGGATCAAAGGTGAAGTTTCAGGGTCTGGTCTGAGTGACTGGGGTCAGGGTGTGGGAGTATAAAGATGGCCATATTCTTTGACAAGTAGGGATCTATTTCTCCTCTCCTTAACTCTGGGCAGAATTTGTGACATCGTTGCCAACCAACTAGATATGACAGAAATGATGCTTTGTCAGACTGGAGGAGACTGGAAGCTCCCAGTCTTGGTGTCTTGGATCTAAGAAAGCAAGGTTCCCAGAGAGCAACCCAGCTGAGTTGCCAGACCACAGCCCACACCAAGTGGTCAGGCATGCAAGTGAAACATGTGGAGCTGGATCCTCCCAGCCTGTTTGAGCCATACCAGCTGACACGTGTGGACCAGAGACAAGTCTTTTCTCAGAAGCCTTGCCCAAGGAGTAAATTCATGAGCAAAAAAAGAACTGATACTGTCTTAAGCCAATGTCTTTTGAGGTGGTTTGTTACACAGCCATAAATAATCACAAGAGAGAGAGAGACAATGAGACAACAAACTTGTGATTTATCTGACTGCAAACACACATTTCATGCAAAGATGAGCAGAATAAAGGACAGAAATGGTATAGACCTAACAGAAGCAGAAGAGATTAAGAAGAGGTGGCAAGAATACACAGAAGAAGAGCTATACAAAAAGATCTTCACAACCCAGATAATCACGATGGTGTGATCACTCACCTAGAGCCAGACATCCTAGAATGTGAAGTCAAGTGGGCCTTAGGAAGCATCACTACGAACAAAGCTAGTGGAAGTGATGGAATTCCAGTTGAGCTATTTCAAATCCTGAAAGATGATGCTGTGAAAGTGCTGCACTCAATATGCCAGCAAGTTTAGAAAACTCAGCAGTGGCCACAGGACTGGAAGAGGTCAATTTTGATTCCAATCCCAAAGAAAGGTAGTGCCAAAGAATCTTCAAACTACCACACAATTGCACTCATCTCACATGCTAGCAAAGTAATGCTCAAAATTCTCCAAGCCAGGCTTCAACAGTATGTGAACCGTGAAATTCCAGATGTCCAAGCTGGATTTAGAAACGGCAGAAGAACCAGAGATCAAATTGCCAACATCTGTTGGAACATCAAAAAAGAGAGAATTTCAGAAAAACATCTACTTCTGCTTTATTGACTATGTCAGAGGCTTTGACTGGATGGATCACAACAAATTGGAAAATTCTTAAAAGATGGGAATATCAGACCACCTGACTAGCCTTCTGAGAAATCTGTATGCAGGTCAAGAAGCAACAGTTAGAACTGGACATGGAACAACAGACTGGTTCCAAATCAGGAAAGGAGAATGTCAAGGTTGTATATTGTCACCCTGCTTATTTAACTTATATGCAGAGTACATCATGAGAAACGCTGAGCTGAATGAAACACAAGTTGGACTCAAGATTGCCAAGAGAAATACAATAACTTCAGATATGCAGATGACATCACCCTTATGGCAGAAAGTGAAGAAGAACTAAAGAGCCTCTTGATGAAAGTGAAAGAGGGGAGTGAAAAAGTTGGCTTAAAACTCAACATTCAGAAAACGAAGAGCATGGCATCTGGTCCCATGACTTTGTGGCAAATAGATGAGGAAACAACGGAAACAGTGACAGACTTTATTTTGGGGGGCTCCAAAATCACTGCAGATGGTGACTGAAGCCATGAAATGAAAAGACACTCCTTGGAAGAAAAGTTATGACCAACCTAGACAGCATATGAAAAAGCAGAGACATTACTTTGCCAACAAATGTTCTTCTAGTCAAAGCTTCGGTTTTTCCAGTGGTCATGTATGGATGTGAGAGTTGGACTGTGAAGAAAGCTGAGTGCCGAAGACTTGATCTTTTGAACTGTGGACTCTTGAGAGTCCCTTGGATTACAACGAGATCCAACCAGTCCATCCTAGAGGAAATCAGTCCTGAATATTCATTGGAAGGACTGATGCTGCAGCTAAAACTCCAATACTTTGGCCACCTGATGTGAAGAAAGTGACTCATTTAAATGTGACTCATTTTAAAAGACCCTGATGCTGGGAATGATTGAAGGCGGGAGGAGAAGGGGATGACAGAGGATGAGATGGTTGGATGGTATCACCGACTCAATGGACATGAGTTTGAGTAAGCTCCAAGAGGTGGTGATGGACAGGGAAGCCTGGTGTAACTGCAGTCCACGGGGTCGCAAAGAGTTGGACACGATTGAGCAACTGAACTGAACTGAAGTGAAACACAGGGTTAGGCAATCCCAGTCCCCCCAAGTATTCCTACTTAGGGGGATGTTGTAAGAAAGCAGAGTGCCCGCCAGTGTGGGGTAGACTACTACTTTGAGATGGTCTCGGAAGGAGTTAATTTGAATCCAAATTAACCAGGAAGGAAACAGAGTATGTTAAATACTTTAAGATCACACTTTCATTTTGTTTGAAGACTGGAGGAAATCCAATTTCAAATTAATATAACAAAGCCAGAAACTTGCTTAAAAAATATTTCATCAGATTGCAAAGTTCAGCTTGGGGCAGGGCATACTGGAACCCTTTAACGGCTGCTCTGGTAAAGACATTCTTTTCATTTTGTAAGGGAACAAAAGATTAAATGAATACCTCTGGAATTTTATAAGTTATTGGTGGGCGCTCTCCCTGTGTGGAGCTGAAGATCAGTAAGGTTCCAGATCAATATCAGAGCTTCATGTCAGGGGCAGGTCCATGTATGTGACAGATATGGCCAGACGGGCAAGGGGTGCAAGAACCTCTGCCTTTATTTGAACCACTTTTTTTTTTTTTAAAGTTAGTCAGATATAGACAGTTCCTTTTAAGCACTGGGATTTAGAGTTGGAATGTGGACGGGATTAAAGCAGTTTTATTAGAGGAGGAAGAAGCCCAGAGGGGAAAAGGCATGAAAAACTGAGGGATTTCTAAAATCGGATATCCTCTGACATGCTTACCACAGAGCCAGAAACCACCTCAGTAAACCTCAACAGCTTTGTAAACTCAGGTATTATTTCTAGTATCATCCTAATTACCCTCCTCATTGAAAAGGAAGAAAACACACCTTCACTACAGACATAATGTTCAAATACTTGCCCTGTAGCTTGAGAAAGGTTAGGTGTGTCTCTTAAGTTTTTCAGGAACCTAACTTAGACTTATCCATTCAGGCTGTTAATTACTAGTATTTCTTAAATGTAATTACAGCCTTTTTAGGAAATGGGTTGTTGCACATTTTTTTCTCCCCAGAGACACAATAGAGAGTCTAACTCCTTTGTTGTATTTAGAACATGTTAGTGGATGAGTAGGTAAGTGGTTCAAAGGAAAAAAAAGAAGTGCCGAGATCATTAACCATGACTCAGAACACGCCGGGGGCCTCTATTTGGTGAAAGCAAACAAATTCCAAATACCTCCTCAGAAAAAAATGTGGTCATTTTCACCATTTTTACGACCTAGTTAAGAGGGCATGATGGTATCGTCTATAATTTCATAGTTTATGGTATTATTTCCTTCATCTATTACATAAGGTCTACATAATTGATTGTGACTTGAATATAGCTGCAAGAGCAATTTTATCTTCAGAAAGGAATTTTAAATGCTATTTTTTTTTCTCTTAAGAAAATGGAGATGACGCAATCCAACATGTTTCCTTCAGTGGCCTGAAATTTTAGAGGAAGAATTATTGCCCTAATACTTTGATCTGTTCTACTTGAGAGTCTGAACTTTCTGGCTCTTTGGGGTGATTTTTATTTATCTACTTTAACTTTAAAGGTCTGTCATATTATCTTTTAAACTATTCAAGCAAACAGCATTTTCTGGGAGGGAGCAAAGAGAAGGTATGGACTGGGAAGAGGAGTAAATCTTATGCCTGTCAACACCCCAAGTTTCAAACCTATTTAGAAAGTTATTTTAGGGATTCACATGTGTCATAAAGTGGTTATTAAGCTATTCTTGTGCGCATGTTATGTAACAGCCATACAACATGCTTCTTCCCTTCAGGAAATTCTCTCTCAAATAATGGTTGAAACATGATCAGTTGGGTTGATCATAAAGTTTGTTTGGGTTTTCTTGTAAGATGGTATATAGAGACAAAAAGATAATCTAGTATTGAGAAAATAAAGAAGTGAAAATTCCAAACACTGGAAGATAAGTAAAAAAAATTAAAAGTTTCAATGAGAATACATGGTCTAGGATAGTTATGAAAGCATCAATCATTCATATGTTCACTCACTAAATATTTACAGTGCCTGCCATATGTTGATGACAGGGCTAAGGTCTGGAAAGTCAGTGACAAGCCAAAAATAAGACATAAGCCTGGCAACCCGGCATCATCTCTAAGCCTGTGGGCTCAGGAAGGAGCAAGGCTGCCTGAGCTTGAATCCTCACCCTGCCACTTAGAAACGATGGTGCCTTCTAGGGCGGTGGGCAAACCATTTAACCTTCCTGTGCCTCAATATCCTTCCCTATAAACAGAGATGCTAAGAGTGCCTGCCTTTTAGGACTGTCAGGAAGATTAAATAAGCTAATACATGAAAAGCATGGCAAATCTAAGCACTAGTCAAATGTAAGGTCTACTTCTCAGAATGGGAAACGAGGGAGGCCAGGGAAGAGGCAGACCAAAGCTTGGGAACCATGAGCTGGGTCAGAATCCTAGGAGCTCCCCCCCATGCACTTCACTAATGTAGATATAAGGGTCCTGGCTCCAGCAGAAGGGGCAGGTAGGTCACCTACCATTCTAAAGAATGTCCCATGGCTCTCAAACTCAAGATGCAGGCCAGAGTGCTAGTAACATCACTCCAGAGTGTAGACAAGCTTGAGGCAATTCCAAAGTCTGTCGGTAAAGAAAGTGAGTAAAAACATGTCCTAACTTCTTGTTGCTTCATTTCTCAAACAGAACAGTGTGAGAGTTACCCTCTGACTGTCCCCCAAAGAGGCTGTGTGTGCGGTATGGGCTAGGGATCACCTCATTCAATTCCAAGCAACAAACCCTGAGATAAGAACAGAGAGTCTCACTTTACAAACGAGGAGACTGAGGCACAGATGAAGTGCCTCGTCTGTGAGAGTATTCACCAAAATTTTAACTTTTTTGCCTAAACCTAGAGGCCGAGGCTTGTTTCAGCAGAGTCCCTAAGCTTGAAGTTCAAGAGATGGTGGAGCTCACAGCTCAGAACTCAGAGCCCCAGGGCCTGATATCTAGGATGGCCAGGCCTATGAAGAGACAGGGATTTATAAAAGCACCCAGGCTGACTGGTTCCAAAGCCTACAATCCCAGTAGGAGGAGAGGGCCTAGCATGGGTTAACATTTTCCTTTCCATTGCAATTGCCTTTCATTTCTGATAAAGAATCATTACAGGCAATGTGTGGTGTACCCCTTCCCTGCCCAGGGCAGGAGACCTAGGCCCCTAGACCTAGACCTAGGCAGGAGACCCAGCTGGGGGATTTACTTGCAAGAACTTGCACACAGACATGACGCGGGCTTGTGACAAAGGTCCTGAGGAGTCTCACCCAGGCGGGGAGAGGGGCATTGTGACTGCAGTTGCCCAGGCTGGGTGGCGGCAGCTCCCAGCAACACAGGCCGTTTTGGCCCAGGAAACTCTTCCCTGTTGTGGGGGCAGTCGTGTTTGTTTTCTGAGGCCAAGTTCAGAGTCAATAAAATGCAAGGCTTTACACAACATGGGCTGGATGGTTCCACCAGCTCTTTTCAGTCTGTCTTCAAAAATCTGTCTGAAGATAAGACTTTGTAATTGTGGCTTCTCATCACTGGCCATTGGAGGGGGGAGGAACAAGGCTAAGAGATGTTTTAACCACCGGAGCTTTAGATTAAGTGAATGCATGGACTATTCTGAACTTTCAGTACTGCTGAGCAGAGGGTTTGAGGGATCTGCCCTCACCCTCTTTGCAGAGGTCCATGGGTTTCAGTTGTGTCAGATGCAATTAGGCACAGCTCGTCTCTTTCAAATTCACCAGGGATTCATTACATGAACCCTTGAAGGTTTCCCTTTCAAATGATCATAGATTTTATATTCAAATCAGTGTTCAATGACCACTCTAATCCTGGCTTTAACTGTGCTCCACTCCTGTGTCCATGGAAGCTGACGACGTGAGAAATGGGAAAACAAAAAATACGGTTCTTTGAATCATCACAGGAAAAACAGCAGAGGAGGAAAAAAAACTCACAGCAGATCCGGTAATCAGAGGCTGCCCTTGGCCATGAAGCCACCAGCCTGGCTTCCATATTCCTCCACCCACAGCCTGGGTTGAGGTAAGACACACAGATTATTTTCTTACGATGGCGAGGCGCAGCCCTTCATGACACGAAGCCGCCTTCCCAGAGGCTGTCACAACACTGAAAATAAATTGATCCTGTTTCTCAGGTTAGAAGTGGGCATGCTACAATCTATAGAAATTCCTCAGTCTGCTTTCCCCTCGTTGACACACAGCTTGTGTATTTATCATTCCAAACAAAAAATACAATGTATGCTCCTCTCCATGAGGCCAAAGAGAGATAGTGGTTAGATTTTCACAAATTGAGTTCCCACTAAGGCTTTTTTTTTTAAACTCACTTGTGAGATACATACACAGACTCTGAGGCTTTGAAGGAAATTAAAATTGACTTTCAAGAACCTCTATCTGCAGATCCACGTATATTTAAAACTATTTTCAGTTTGTTTTTCATCATCAGATTTCACAACAAGAATCTTAGCTTCTGTGCACTTTTAAAGTACTAACTTGCTTTAAAAAGAAAGGAGAAACGCACAATAACCAATTGTCTTCTGCATCCACTACACTCTGTATATCCCACAATTAACCCAATAATCTGTGATGAAAGAATAATGTAACCTCATCATGTTCGCTAACAGTGCTGAGTCATTGCTCCATGAGCAGGCTTATTTCTCATCCTTTCTCAGTCAGGTTTAGCTGCATTATTACAGTATTTCACCCCACCGCCTCTCTGTTCTCCTCTGAGTCACTGTTTTCCTCTTCCATTACTTAATTGGAAAAAAAGTAAGTCCCCCTCAAACGTCAAATCTATATATGTACATGCTATGTCTGAATTTCGAAACTGGTAAATGTCAATGTTAGTGAACCAATCTGAACATTCTAAAAGATAGGTCAAGTTAATATTATCTTAGAAGAACATTTTTTCCTTATATTAGGTCAAAGATCATATACATTAAGTATATAGGTAATGTATATTAAATATAGTTAATGAATAACTCATTTTTTTTCTGTCAATTTAAACAGTAATCAGAATGGTTTCTTGGTAGATACAGAATTATATCACTCATGCCTTTACTGATATTTTCAATACATATTTGCTGGGAACTGACTATGCACAAAGTTTTATGGCATGCAATTCACGTGAATAAGATAAAAAATATGGCTCTCAGAGCCCATCAGTACAAGAGATATAAACAACAGGAAATCCACAGAGTGGGGCCATGTGAAAATCAGAGAAAGGAGATAACATCTGGCTGAGGCCCATGTAGAAAGCTTGCGTGGGGGGTCATTTGATGAAGGTAGGATGTGGTGAACATAGACATTTCTCCAATTCGGAGAATAGGTATCAGGATAAAGCGCTGGAGGAGAGAGAGCATGGGTTGCCTAACCAAAGCAGCCAAGGCCTGGGGGGGATTTTGGAATGAAAGACTAGAGTTTGAGTCCAGAAGGGCAAGTTAAGTTTAGTCCATGGAGGGCCTTGAAAACCAAACCAAAATTCTGCTGATTGATAACAAGGATAGATGGTGGTTCTTAGTTTTAGCTTTGGCCAAAACGCTGTTTAAAAAATAAAAGCATTAGTCAAATAAATTATTAGGCAGAACTGAAAATGCTCTTTTGGCAATTTTAAGTGCTTTGATCATTTACATTAGTGAATAGAGGCAAACTATATGGATTCATGATTGTATGCTGCGTGTGTGAAGGCAAAGTAGCTTCAGTTGTGTCTGACTCTTTGCGACCCTGTGGACTGTAGCCCTCCAGGCTCCTCTGTCCATGGGATTCTCCAGGCAAGAATACTGGAGTGGGTAGCCCTTCTCCAGGGGATCTTTCTAACCCAGGGACTGAGCCCATGTCTCTTATGTCTCCTGCATTGGCAGGTGGGTTCTTTACCACTAGTGCCTCCTGAGAAGCCTGGTTGTACACTAGTGGTCTGTCTTTACCTCAAAATGTTTCTCTGCATAGGATCTGTTATTTTTCACCAAAAAACTAGCAATTTCTGTAGCTTTTCTTTAAAGGCATTTGACATCAAGCAACATACACAAGAGAGGGCAGACACTCTCTCAGAAGAAGAGAAACATATGTCCCAAGCACCCATGCTTTGACACAACCAATGCCGTCTTTCCCAGATGTAGTATTGCCGGTTAATCTTGTGCAATGTCTCAGATCCTGCCTTTGAGTACAAATGCCATGAAGGCCAAATAATATTTGTAGAGCTTAAAGATGGATTCTTTCTTCCCTCTTCAGATGAAGGTATGTCAAACAGCAATGCTTACACACATTTAGCTGTGAGGCAAGCCCAAAGCAACATGTCCAGACTATTCTCTGTTACTTTACCTTGCACCAGGCTTCTCTTTTCTGAATGACCTGTGCAAACTTAACAATTGTAAGTATGTTTATAAAAATGTTTATAAATGTATCCACTCAATCAGTGTTAGAGATAGGCAAACTCAAAGCACTGTTACTATCTGGCATAATACAGCCTTGAGCTTTACCAGATCCTTTCAAATTCAGCAGTTTCTAAACAAATTGGGGGTTGTTCTAATTATACACACGGTGTTCCCTGGTGGCTCAGAGGGTAAAGCGTCTGCCTGCAATGCAGGAGACCTGGGTTCGATCCCTGGGTCAGGAATGTCCCCTGGAGAAGGGAATGGCAGCCCACTCCAGCATTCTTGCCTGGAAAATCCCGTGGACAGAGGAGCCTGGTAGCCACTGTCCATGAGGTTGCAAAGAGTCAGACACAACTGAGCAACTTCACTCACTCTCAATTATACACATATTTAAAACCGTTCTTACCAATTAAAGTAACAATATCAACGGATGTTTACTATACATTCTTGAGGAAGTTAACAGAACACAATCACTTCCTTTACAAAAGGGTGCATTTATGGTATTTTCCCATTTCAAATCCCATTATTTTAATACAAAATGCTCCATTTCATTTTCAATTCTCAGTAAACAAATAAGCAATGTATAAAGGCCTATACAGGACGTGTCTGGTGACACAGTAGATGAGAATCCTCCTGCCAATGCAGGCAACGTGGGTTCAATCCCTGGTCCAGAAAGAGTCCATCCGCTGCAGATCAACTAGGCCCTTGCAGCACCACCGCGGGACCCACGCTCTACAGCCCGTGGGCCGCCGCCAGTGAAGTCCGCCCGCGCGAGGACCCTCGAGCTGCAACTGCGGATCCTGTGCGCCGCGACCCCTGAAGCCCATGCCCCCGGAGCCCGCGCTCCGCAACAGGGAGGCCACCACGCTGAGAGGCCCACCAGCCACGAGGAGGAGGAGCTCCTGCTCGCCACAACCAGAGAAAGCCCGTGCATGGCAATGAGGGCTCAGTGCACCCAAAATAAATACGTGAATGAATAGGTAGTTTTTAAAAATTTAAAAAGTTAAAGCCTACACAGATCACCAAAGATCAGACTAGATCTCGCAAAAGTAAATCTAGTGATTGACCCACATGACTGCAGTCACATATTCTAATATTCCAAAATATTGGAATATGTGGATATTAGAATAATATTTCAGAAATGAATCTGAAAAGAGAAAATCAAAGAAAGTTGAGGGGTTCTTTGAGTGGAAAGTCATGATTAATTTAGGTGTAACAGGTTGACTCAGTAAAGTTAAGATAATAGTAACATATTCACTGAACTTTTACTATGTGCCATGCATAAGCGAGGCACACTGTACATATTAAGTTGTTCCCAAATATGCTACTCTTCCTTAAAAGCATGGTGACAGAAGTTATAGCCAATATTCATGGAGTTGCTAGACACTACATTAACACTAAACCATTGTACTTGCACTGTTTCATGATATCCTTATACCAATTCAATGAGAAGCACTTAGTACGTCCATTTCCCAGATGTAGAAACTGAGAAAAAAAAGAGGCTTAATAATGCACCCAGAACTATGTGCATCATTAGCCATCTTCCCTTGTGAACGGGGACTCTGGTTGCTCAAATGGTAGACAGGTAACCTGGGTCGCTATTAGACATCACACAAAATAAACTGCCTGCTATTTCTTATCCATCTCAATGCCTGACCCATTTCATTTTCCTCCTGAGCACACAGCTAGTTCTCCCCATTTCCTCTGTGGTTAGGAGTGGCCATGTGACTCAGATCTGCTCACCATTCGGATTGTGGGACAAAGTGTTAAGTCTACTTTCAGGCAGGCCCATAAAGACCTATCATGAGACACTCTGTTCTCTCTCTTCCCCGCTATGCCAGCTTGGTATTACTGCCCTCGACTGTGGAAGCCATGTGTTGACAAGAACAGAACCTCCAACAAGCTCGGCTCCTGAATGGCTGGATGATGCACTTACACCCTCCTCTCAACGGCTACTTAGTTAATAACTGCTGTTCAGTTTGATGTGAACCAGACATAAAATTTCATTGTATTAGTTATTAAGATTTTAGCATTTATTATAACATCCAGTATTTACTTTAATAATGAATGTGCTCTATATTTTAGATACTTATATAAACGTCAGATACTCCTTTAACAATGATGCAGAATCTAATTTCTCCAAATGTTCTCTCTTGTTGAGAAAGAGCTTGCTTTCTCTACCAGCTGTAGCAGACAGATGCCCTGGAATGGCTTTTTACCATTTTAAATTACCGCTGTAAATTTCACCAATAAGAAGATACAAGATACAAAACAGGGAGACAGGCTGACTCAGTCCACTAACCCTCTGAGGTGACCGAGGGACACGGCTTTGGTGAAAATCATTCTCCATGGTGCTGTAGGCAGCTTGGCCACCACTAGCGTTATCTGGGGGGTGGGGGGGTGCGGTGTGGAGGGGGGTTCCTACATACACCTTCTGGAGTCTCTGAAATCTAATGGTACCTTTCTCTAGGCTTTGATCTCCCAACACTTCCAAGAATTTTCAAAACTCATAATTTGAAGTATGAAACCTCTCTCGGTTCAGAATACCCAGAAAGGTTCCTGTTTTTCTAATGAAACTCTGAGGGATACAATGTAATTTCTACTTCTCAAGGCAACAGATCCTTAACTATTGCTATTAAAGGTATTTTCCCTGCCCTAATGCATCTCCCCTCCAAAGTTTACAGTAATGGACCTCAGACTACACAGACTTTTTATATTAAACTCTTACTGTCAACAACAACCATCAACAGAGGACAGGCTTCTCAGGGGGATGACGTGTGTAGATGCTCAGGACTCTGTGCTCAGAAAGGCTCACACGTACTTTAATGCTCTTCTGTGGCCTTCTTGAAGTCCTTGGTAACTTTTGGGAAAGGGGTTCACATTTTCATTCTACACTGGGCCCTATAAATTACATAGCTGATCCAGTATCAATGACAGTATTTGAACAAGAATCATACAAGACATATAAGAAAGAAAGAAACCCAGGTGCCTTTGTCTCCTTTGTAGGGCAATATGGGAACATAAAAAGAAAGTACAGCCTTCTATGTATCCTTGACATCTTAACATGTTCAACATACTGGCTTGTAATTATGGTGTTTACTGTGCCAGATAGCAGAGGAACTGTAAAAATGTGCTCCATCATATATTCTAAAGAAAACATAGACGTTGAATTTTCTGATGGATCTCTGTATGTGTAAGAGCGGGAACTCTTGCCTTTGGGAAAACACCTTGATGATTGTCTTTTCCCCAGATATACAGACTTGAGTCCCAGACCCAAGTGGGATAGGAGTAGGATTTGAGAGTTGAAGTCTCCTGCACAATAAAATATTAAGGATTTGGCTTTTGTAGTGGCTCATGGTACGACAAAGGAACTCTGGAGTAGGATATGTGGGAGAGAGACGGACCTTCCCAGCATGGCAAAGTTTGGGGACTGAAGAAAAGCTAATGTCCTGGGGCAGAGAAGGGCTAACACACTTCTAAGAACAGTGGTTACATTTGAATCGATCGTGTTGTTCTATATTTAGATTGCAGTAACCCAATCCTGCACTCCTTCTCCTTCTCCACTGCTACTGCCTTTCTTTCCACGGCCTAACTTTAAGGAAAAATCCACCGGGAGTGGCCTTACACGTGGAGATTGCATTGTTATTAGTTAGTGGTGTCTTCCCAAAGCATCACTGGCCAAGACAGGGCAGAAAACGACCAGCAGCCTTGAAATGTAAGCCCGGGTGCAGGGATTTGGAGTAAAATATGAGACCACAACATCGGGGTTTTGGGGCACACTGGAAATGTTAACGACACTGGAATTCTCTCAGACTTGACTGGGTGGAGGCTTAAGTCATTTTATTTGGCTAGAAAGGAAAATGTTGGCCTCAAAATCCAAAGGACTTGGAGATATCCAAAACATACCAATATTTCCTAAAAATGGAATCTCCTCTGGAAATGATAGGAAAGGAATATATGGAAGAAATCAACAAGAAAGATGGATAAAGAAGTCTAGTTCAGGGTTAATTCATGAAATAACCAACTAAACAGAGATCCAAGCAAGAAAAGGAATCCCACTACCTATGGTAACTTTCCTGTGGCTAAGAATCCTATTTCCTGGAATTCAGCATCTTCCACAAACATAAGACTCACTTTCCAAGTGTGCTAGAAAAAAAAGATTCAACTGAAACATCATTTGCACTTCAAAGAGAATGTCACCTGGCATATTTTCATTTCCTTGACCAAAAACAAAAGTATCAATTTACAAGCATCTACATTTCCAGAATCAAGATGTAAAACCTAGAGTGAGTATATCTTTCCTGTAACAGACCCAAATAAAAAGATGACCCTCCCCAAGAACATAATATCACATCCTCATTCCAACTATTTACAAGGTAGCAATCAACACTGTGCTTGATTCACCAGGGATCTCCAGGAAGTCAGTATTTGTTTATGAGTGGAATGGAGCTTCTTAGACAAGCATCCAGTAGGGCCACCTAAGCACAGTCCCCTGAAGAATGCACATGGTAATAAAAGTCAGATTGCTCTCAATTACATACATTGACAACTTCCACTTCACAGAGCCCTGAAATTACAGTCAGGGAAAAAAAACAGTCTTAGAAAAAGATAATGTAGTTTGAGAGATGGTACATTGATTCTTTAAAATCTAACATCTTTAACTACTTTTCAGATTTGTTCTTGACAACGTTGCATTAACACCATAACCTAAAGCAAATTCATATTTATCCAACATACATTCCATGTGAAAAATTGCTTACTCTCTAGATAAACATTCAGGCACGCCTTCCCACCCACATTTAGGAAACCAGAATCATTACTCATACAAGTGTACATCACAAACAGTGAAAAGCTAACTCTTTAAAAATAGCCAAATATATAATACTAGTGGGGACTGTACTGTTATTAAAAGAATACATATGCAGTATTACAGATTAATTGTTGTTCTCCTGGACAATTTTATGCTCAGGTCAATTTAATAAATTTGAACATGTCATCTACTAAATTATGAATCACCAAGAAGACCTATTCACCCAGAAACTGTTCTATTGTTTCAAATGCAACTTTAAAAAAATCATCATCTCAAGCACTGAGAAGATTAAATTACCTGTTTTTTAATTTCAGCAAGCAATGGAGTGTGTCTACCTGCTGGATCCTCTGCCAACCGACAGACAAAAGGCTGAAGGGAGTATACTTTGGATGCTATCAATTAAGGAAAGGCGGTTCATTAATCTTTACTGTCAGCGCCTGAATTCTGCTCTGATGGCTCCTAAGGTATGCAGTCGGCTGCTTGCATTTCAGACCGAGACCCATCCAGCTAAATTCCCCTTGTGGAAAGATAACTTGAGCTTTTCCTGGTTAACTGTTAAGTCCATTTTAAAAAAGGCTAATAACATGGACTTCCCTGGTGGTCCAGTGGATAGGAATCCCCCTGCCAATGCAGGGGAACACAGTTTGATCCCTGGTCCTGGAAGATTCTTGGTCCTGGTCCACGTGCCAAGGGCAAATAAAGCCCACGTGCCACCACTACCGGAGCCCGCGCACTCTAGGGTCCAAGAACCACAACTAATGAGCCCTATGCTGCAACTGCTGGAAGCCCACCGCCTAGAGCCCGTGCTCCGCTAGGAGACGAGCCTCCTCTAGGAGACGAGCCTCCGCAGTGAGCACCTGCCCACCGCAGCAAAGAGGAGGCCCGGCTGCCCGCAGCGCAAGAAAACCTCCCCGCGGCAATAAAAACCCAGCCCCATCAAAAATAAATAAACCACATGAAAAACCTAAAAAATAAAAGTAGCTAATAATACCTATCGATATGAGGGAAATATTTTGAAAAGTTCTTGTGTTCGTTTATGCAATATACCATTATTTTGTGCCTATTATTTGCCAGGAATTCTACACAAAGAGTAATCAAACTACATCAAAGAAGAACGAGACATCAAGGAGCTATTTTGGGAACCTGACCTCTGTACATACCCTAAGAAGGGCTGAACTTTAAAAGAAAAAAATTATGGCTGCTTTGGATCCTTAGAAAATGAAAAGCTGCAAGTACATACTTTTGAGAATTTGTTGCACATCACTTAGAGTTTTAAGAAAAAGCAAGGCCATATAAATCTAGGCTAGATCTGGACTGGCTTTACCATCACAAGATAGTACAGTTCAGTTACTCAGTTGTGTCCGACTCTTTGTGATCCCATGGACTGCCGCAAGCCAGGCTTCCCTGTCCATCTCTCTGGTTCCTCGGCCTTTCCTAAATCCAGCTCATTACAAGATAATCTTTAATTAAACAGAGTTGGCAAAATTTTTAGGTGGGCATGAAAAGAAAGCTGAACGGAACACAGGGTAATATGTTAATCACCTCCAATTTGGTTAATTTTGCCATATAATACATAAAAAGATACATTTATTATTGCCTGTTGTATTATTAATTGTAATTAAATTTTCAATAATGAATGATATTAAAAGATTTGAAACAAGTATTTGTGGAAAGAGTAATTCTGAAACTCCAGCAGCCCATGGAGATGGCTGTGACTATCTAGCTAGTTCTCCACTAGAAGAACTAACTCTGGGAAACTTTTGATATTTAAATGGAAGCTTTGTCAGTATCCAACCATGAGGACACAAACCAATAAGAGGTTTAAGTGAAGGGAATTCAATTCAGGGAGCTGGTTTCAAAAGTGATGGGAAAACAAGAAAGCCAAATAAGAACTGAGGAACCTAGAGACTGCCAAAAGCAGGAAACAATAACAGATGCAGAGGATGGGGTGAGACCTCCTCTCAGGGACCCGTGTTACACGGAGGAAGCTGTCTCTCCAGGTTTTGCTGGCAGGAGACAGCACCATGACGTCACCATGGCAGACAGGAAACGGGAAAGAAACCCCCTGGGTTCTCCTTGCCTCATTCCCCAACCTCATGGCAACGCCTTCTGTCAGCCAAACCCAGGAGAGAGTTGGCTGTGGAAGGCTGGGGAATTCAGCCTGTGATACAGAGCACTGCAGGAGAGGATAAGAATGGGTGCCCAGCCAACAGGGCCAGGACCACCATTTGTGCCTCAGTCTAAACAAAGGGATTCATCAAGGTCACAGTTCTCCTGTGATGTGACTTAGGTATTACCATGAGACTCGTAATCAATCAAAAGCATCAGTTAACTCCTATATACCTGAAGTCCTTGTGATTTAACATTCTCTTAGGGAAATTACAGATAATCATGATGGTGTGATCACTCACTTAGAGCCAGACATCCTGGAATGTGAAGTCAAGTGTGCCTTAGAAAGCATCACTATGAACAAAGCTAGTGGAGGTGATGGAATTCTAGTTGAGCTGTTTCAAATCCTAAAAGATGGTACTGTGAAAGTGCTACACTCAATATGCCAGCAAATTTAAAAAACTCAGCAGTGGTCACAGGACTGGAAAAGGTCAGTTTTCATTTCAATCCCAAAGAAAGGCAATGCCAAAGAATGCTCAAACTACCACACAATTGCACTCATTTCACACACTAACAAAGTAATACTCAAAATTCTCCAAGCCAGGCTTCATCAATACATGAACCATGAACTTCCAAATGTCCAAGCTGGTTTTAGAAAAGGCAGAGGAACCAGAGACCAAATTGCCAACATCCACTGGATCGAAAAAGCAAGAGAGCTCCAGAAAATCATCTACTTCTGCTTTATTGACTATGTCAGAGGCTTTGACCATGTGGATCACAATAAACTGTGGAAAATTCTTAAAGAAATGGGAATACCAGACCACCTGACCTGTCTCCTGAGAAATCTGTATGCAGGTCAGGAAGCAACAGTTAGAACTGGACAAGGAACAACAGACTGGCTCCAAATAGAAAAAGGAGTACGTCAAGGCTGTATATTGTCACCCTGCTTATTTAACTTATATGCAGAGTACATCATGAGAAACGCTGGACTGGATGAAGCACAAGCTGGAATCAAGATTGCAGGGAGAAATGTCAATAACTTCAGATATGCAGATGACACCACCTTTATGGCAGAAAGTGAAGAAGAACTAAAGAGCCTCTTGATGAAAGTGAAAGAGGAGAGTGAAAAAGTTGGCTTAAAGCTCAACATTCAGAAAATGAAGATCATGGCATCTGGTCCCACCACTTCATGGCAAATAGATGGGGAAACAATGGAAACAGTGACAGACTTTATTTTGCGGGGCTCCAAAATCACTGCAGATGATGACTGCAGCCATGAAATTAAAAGACATTTGCTCCTTGGAGGAAAAGCTATGACCAACCTAGACAGCATCTTAAGAAGCAGAGACATTGCTTTGCCAAAAAAAGTCTGTCTAGTCAAAGCTATGGTTTTACCTGTAGTAATGTATGGATGTGAGAGTTGGACTATAAAGAAAACTGAGTGTTGAAGAATTGATGCTTTTGAACTGTGGTGTTGTAAAAGACTCTTGAGAGTCCCTTGGACTGCAAGGAGATCCAACCAGTCCATCCTAAAGGAGATCAGTCCTGGGTGTTCATTGGAAGGACTGATGCTGAAGCTGAAACCCCAATACTTTGGCCACCTGATGCAAAGAACTGACTCATTTGGAAAGACCCTGATTCTGGGAAAGATTGAAGGCTGGAGGAGAAGGAGATGTCAGAGGATGAGATGGTTGGATGGCATTACTGACTCGATGGACATGAGTTTGAGTAAGCTCCAAAAGTTGGTGATGGATAGGGAGGCCTGGTGTGCTGCAGACCTTGGGGTTTTAAAGAGTCGGACATGACTGAGCGACTGCACTGAACTCAACTGAGGGAAATTACAAGACTTAAATCTACCCCAGTGGTATAGGTCTAGAAACCTCAACATATTTTTGAAAAGCACCCTGGGATTTTATATCCAAATATCCATTTGCAAAAGAGGATATCCTTCACAATCACTGTTTTCCCAGGTATCTTTGGTAGCACTGAGATTGTTCCAGCTGACACATTCTCCAGTGTTTAGCTAATAAGTCTTTTGATTCTTAAAGACAAGGTCACAGGGTTCAATACCCACTACTTCTGCATAGGGAAGAGAAGTCTGTCCACACAGTATTAGTTATCTAGAAATTTCTCACATCTTAGTAGAGAAAGCAAAGCTTAAGAGTGCAGCTTTAGGAGACAGAATTGTTGTATATGTTCAAAATGAGTAAAAATAATAAAATCTCTAAAGTTTTACAGTATAAAAAGAAAAAACTTTAATAAATCCACAAAAATATGCTTAATAAATCTACATAAAAGCATCATAAGGTTCATGAGTACATGTATCCAGGACTGCCTTCCTGAAAGGGTACACTGAGTGTCCACATGGGGCTATTTTTTAAAAGGTTCTCTGCTATTGGGAAACATGTCTTTACTTTTTTTCGCATTTGATATACTAACAATCATGTCTTAATCACCAAGTAAAGGGCATCATATCTAGTATTTATGAAACATATTTAATAGTGAAGCTTAAAAAATTGTTTTAGAATACCTGAAGGAGAGTATTCTCATTCATATTTTTTTTTAAAATGAAAGCCTAAGAAAAAAGAAAGAACTCACATATATTTGTGAAACAGAATAACATAATTTTTAGTATAGCTCAACCTCTCCTGACCATAGAAATCATTTAGGAACTTATTAAAAATACAGGTTCCTTGGGAGAATACGGTAAATCATACTTTAAACCAATGACTCGGTTGAATTTAACAGCAGCAAAATAAGTTTGAGGTATGAAGGCAGGTTAACCAGGATCTGAATCCAGCTTTCAATTTTCTAGCTACATGATGTTGGGCAAGATTCTTAAATTCTTGGAGTCCCGTTTTTTTCATCCATAACATGGGGATAACAATAGTTCCTATTTAATAGGGTTGTTGTGAGGATAAGATGGACAGAAACCATTTTAGCAGTATTGTGTGACAAACATTATGTCCTCCGTAAATTTTATTAATGTTAGAATAATGAGCCAGACATGTGTTTTTTCTTCCTCTCAACCTGGAAACATATATTTACCTAATTGATTGTTTTCTAGGAGTATCTACTCCCACTCTTAGCCTCTCACTTCATGTCTAATATGCTTTTGCACTGTTATAACTGGTCAGTTGCATTTGTAATATAGTTGCTAAAGTTAAAATTTTCTGCAAGAAGAATTTGGTATCAAACAGTCACCTTCACAATACCTGTAAGGATTATTTCTTTAATTCTTCTTCACCACCCCCCAAAAACTTTATATAAATACATTCCAAATGGCCTTCATCAGTATGATCTGGGAGGAAATCAGTGGGACGGGGCATCTGCACTGTGAAATATGCCCCCAGCTGCAAGCACGGCTTGTGTAACGAGCCCACAGATATGTTTACGGGCATCAGAGCCAGCGTCACGTGTGTGGGACACACTGCTGCTCATCAGAGACCCTCCTTTCCTTCCTGAGGAAGCTGGTGTGATACAAGGCTCACGGGAGAAGAAACTGGTAAATAGTCCGTGGCAGTGTGCTTCTGTTTCACTGACGTCTCACTTGAAGCCAACTCCTGGAGAAAGTGGCCAGTGAGTATTTTGTCTTTATCAGGAACTAGGGTGTAGTTTCATCCACGATGAACCTAAACATGTAGTCACCTCCCATCTCTATGAAAGGACGGGAAATGGCATGCATCTCATCCACTCACTGTGAGAAAGTATTTGTGTGTTCCAAAATCACTGCAGATGGTGACTGCAGCCACGAAATTAAGATGCTTGCTTCTTGGAAGAAAATCTGTAACAAACCTAGACAGTGTATTAAAAAGCAGAGATATTACTTTGCTGACAAAGGTTCAGCTAGTCAAAGCTATGGCCTTCCCAGTGGTCATGTATGGATGTGAGTGAGAGTTGGACCATAAAGAAGGCTGAGCGGCAAAGAACTGATGCTTTTGAACTGCAGTGTTAAGAGAAGATTCTTGAGAGTCTCTTGGACTGCAAGGAGATCAAACCAGTCAATCCTAAAGGAAATCAATCCTGAATATTCTTTAGAAGGACTGATGCTGAAGCTGAAGCCCCAATACTTTGACCACCTGATGCAAAGAGCTGGCATATTAGAAAAGACCCTGATGCTGGGAAAGACTGAAGGCAGGAGGAGAAGGGGATGACAGAGGATGAGATGGTTGGATGGCATCACTGACTCAATGGACATGAGTTTGAGCAAGCAAGATGGTGAAGGACAGGGAAGCCTGGTGTGCTGCAGCCCATTTGCGTGTTATTTAAGTCCAGGTTTGGTTCTCATATGGAAACATGCAACTCATCGATCAAAACCCCGCCCTAAAGTGTTGTTCACTCCTGTCATCTTCTCCTACAGTCTGTGCCCTCCCAGACAGAGGGCAGAGACCAGCCCAGGTGGGACTCATGGTTCCAGTCTCACCTTGCAAATAAAAGAGAGGTCTCTGATGTCTCATTTCACTTTGGCAGGCTACACTTCACGACTCTTACTCACCAGCACCTGGGGTCACAATGGCATCATGTGCATGTATGTGTGTCTAGGTCCCCACAGACCTTGGAGTCCTGCTTGGCCAGCAGCAGGAGAGTCACTATATCCAGGGGGAATATTATAAAGGGGCACCAGACGGAATTG
The DNA here is from genome assembly GCF_910594005.1 of Cervus elaphus. NCBI lineage: Eukaryota > Metazoa > Chordata > Mammalia > Artiodactyla > Cervidae > Cervus > Cervus elaphus. Next base: position 8,303,969 of record NC_057837.1, on the reverse strand, counting down.
TGCTTCACAGGTGGCTCAGTGGGCAAAGAATCTGCCTGCAATGCAGGAGACGCAGGAAACATGAGTTCAATCCCTGGGTTGGGAAGATCCCCTGGAAGGGGGCATGTCAACCCACTCCAGTATTCTTGCCTGCAGAATCCCATGGACAGAGGAGCCTGGCGGGCTACAGTCCACGAGGTCGTAAAGAGTTGGATATGACTGAAGCGACTGAACAGGCACCAGATGGAGTCAGCCCTTTAGAAGGCCTTTATACTTGAAGGATGCTTGGTTCAATACAAAATCCTCACTAGTGAGCCCACCTTAGGAGGAAAAGTATGAGTCTGTCCTCATTTCTACTTTCTTGGAGGGGCAGGGGCTGAGACTGTCTCCTGGTTTCACTGTAAAGTCGGTGCTGGTTATTCTGTATCCTTCCCTGCCACCTGGGCTAGAGGAGGCTGACCCAGGCTGACTGCATTCTCCTAGCCACCTTGCCGTCTGGCCTCTGACTATGCATCGGCAGGATGTCAGAGGGTGGGAGGAGAGAGACCAGGGATTTCTTCCCTGTCCACACCTCCCTGGCGAGGTATTTCAGTCAGTGACCGCGTTTCTCCAACTTTACTAAACATTACAATTACTTGAAAGGTTTCTGAAAATCTTGATAACCACACCAAAGATCAACTAAAGAGCAATGAAATCAGATCTCCAGGGGTGGGACCGAGGTGCAAGTGTGTTTAAATTTCCCTGGTGATTCCAACAAGGAGAGAAGGTGGAGGACAACAGCTCTGCTGGGTGCCCTGTCCTCCAGGGTTCTAGCTGTCACTGGGTTCCAGCAACACTTTCCTGTGACCCTTTAGGGTGAGGGGGTTAGGAACCCCTTCCACCGATTGCTAGGCTCTGTGTGACTCAATATCTTGTCTTGGTTTCTTCAACCCTGCCCATACTTCTGGGACTACTCCTTTAATGAACCTATCTTTCTGCAAAGCATCTCAGAGAAATCATATTTCCTACCATGAGCCTATGTTAAGTTCCGCAGCTGCATAAGTAAATAGAAATCGTAAACTGATAAGCAGGAGAAGCAAATAAACAAAACAAAACCTACAACCTCTAGCATGGGGCTATCCTCAGAGACGGAGAGGATCTAATCCAAGGAGACACCTGGGGAAAAGACTTTAAAAAAACAGTCAAATTTCTTTCCGAAGGTGAAGTGAGACATCACAGGCTGCAACTGCCATTTGTTGGCACTAGTCCCAGTGTTTGCATAGGCTGTGTGGTCACTGCCTTGGAGGGAACATCTCAGCAGGAACCCCCACCTGGATTTTGCAGCCCTCTTTTCATGTGAGATGATCGCTTACCTTCTCATTCCATCCTGCTGCTTTGAGGAGACTATGCTGAAAAGCATCAAAGGGGCCAGTGAAGACTGGAGGGAATAAGCCCAAGTCGCAATTAGGCAAACGGAGATGCAGAGTGGCCCGATCAGAGAGCAGGATTCCAGCAGGGCGGCGGCAGGGAGGCCCAGCACTGCTTTCCGCGCAGGCTTGGGAAGAGTTCTCACTCTCACCATAAACCAGGCACCTGTGTCTTGCTAATCCTCCCACCTTGCTCCATAAAAGGGGATGAGGAGTGAGGGTAGAATTATCATGTGGCTTATCAAATAATAGCAATAATAATAAAGCACTGATTCAATGTCTCTTAATCTCTCTTATATAAATTCCTTTGCATGAATTTTTGTTCTTTTGCTCTAAATAAAATTTGAAAGCACTGATGACACAGGCCTGCATTTGACAAAGATTAAAGAGATGTCTGAGGGTATATTCCAAAAAGGCCCAGGAATCTGAACAATCTAGGAGGCAATCAAACAGTGTATTTGTTTTTGTTTTTGTTTTTTAGGATTATATCACTCTCCCACTATATTTTCTCAGGAGCCTTGTATAGGTTTCTTTAGGGCTTCTCTGATAGCTCAGTTGGTAAAGAATCTGCCTGCAGTGCAGGAGACCCTGGTTTGATTCCTGGGTTGAGAAGATCCACTGGAGAAGGGATAGGCTACCCACTCCAGTATTGTTGGGCTTCCCTTGTGGCTTAGCTGGTAAAGAATCCACCTGCAATGTGGGAGACCTGGGTTCGATTCCTGGGTTGGGAAGATCCCCTGGAGGAGGGAAAGGCTACCCACTCCAATATTCTGGCCTGGAGAACTCCATGGACTGTGTAGTCCATGGGGTCTCAAAGAACCAGACTCGATTGAGTGACTTTCACTTTCACTTTATGTAGTTTTAATTTGTATTCTTAAATGATATGAAATTACTGGGAATGTTACTGTGTATTTATGCAACATACACTTTAGTGTATGATCTGTAGGGCTACAGTCCTGGGTTTGTCTCTGACCAGCCAGGTGATAACAGACAAATCATATCTCCTTATCAATAAAATGAGGACACAGGAGAAACTCACCTCCAAGGAACCCTTTCCTGATTTAACTTTATAAATTCCCTCCTATTTCGTACTTTAGAAAGCTGAAGATGACTTCTATTGCAAACCTCAGACTGCTATCTAAGGTTTGATGTAGATGAGTCTCATAAATGATATTTAGAGACCTAACTATTAAGTAATGGGCAGTTGAGACTGTGCATTAGAAAAACAGAAGACACTGACATTTTCCAAATGAAATCACAATGTAAGAAAAACTCTTGACCATGAAAAAAAGTCTCAGCAGCAGAAATAAAGTTATCAATGGTTTAGGAAAGAAAAAAATCTCTTGGAAAATTACCACTGCAATGGGTTAATAGTTGCCTTAAAATATAAACTTAATTCTACAGCTATTTACTTCATATAATCTCTGGAATATTCACTATGATGGATAAACTCCAGAGGTCAGCTGAGGGTAAGCAGTGGAGTAATAACAGTATTTCTAACAGTAATAACTTGGACTTCCTGAGCACACACAGATACAGGTACGATTTAGATAAGCACTCTACATAAGTCAAATCACTTCTAAAGATGCAGCCTTTGTCTTTTCCTTACATCCACACAGTAATCAAGATGATGATGAAGATGACGCTAATGATGGTAATTAAAATTTACAGAGTGCTTACAATTTGCTCGGCACTGAGGCCCTTTGAAATAGTACTACGTAGAGGTGCTAATTGTTAGTTATTATTTAATCTTATTGATTTACCTGAATATTCTTTTAAATCAGTACTTAGTTATCTAACTGCCTTCTCTGCTCTAAGTCAAAATTTTCATTTTACTCATTTAATTTCCCAAACACCTTTGAGCTGGGTACTCAAATCATCACCATGTTAGATAAATACACTAAAGCTCAGATGAGTTCCAGGACATGTTTAAGGTCACCCTGCTATCCAGTGGAAGGGTGAGGAGATTTCCACTCAGCATTGGCCCCAGAAAAGGTGTACCGTATCACCGTCGTGCACTGAAGCCACGATGACCTCACCCTGGCAGGGTTGGTGCAGGGCCAACAGGCCCTGACGCTCTGTGCTCTGGGCAGTTAGAAAATAACATCCTACAAGTTGGATGTCAAGGAGGGCGTTTACTGGATCTCAGATCCCGGGCCGGTAAGATTCTACGATCCAAATGTTTGCCCGTCTTCCTGAGTGTCAGGCACACAGTCTGGACGCAGACTGCCTTTTTTTACCCTTGACTTTCTCTGTGACTGTTTCTGGCTGTGCTGAGTCTTCCCCAGCCGCAGCCAGCGGGGGCCACTCCTCATTGCGGTGCGCGGGCTTCTCCCAGAGGCTTCTCTCACGGTGGAGCGCGGACTCTAGGCACACGGCCTTCAGCAGCTGGGGCACTTGGGCTCAGCAGTTGCAAGCAGGCTCTAGGGCACTTGGGCTCAGCCGCTGTGGTGCCTGGGCCTAGATGCTCCGAGGTATGTGGATACTTCCCAGACCAGGGATTGAACCTGTGTCCCCTGCAGTATCAGGCAGATTCCTATCCACTGTACCCCCAAGGAAGTCCCCAGATTGCATGTTTTTCCTTTTCTTTTCCCTTACCACAGAGTCCCACAGGAAAATTTTAGACTTTGGCATCATCTCAAAGACCCCTACGGGGTGGCAATCAGAGAAAATAACAATCTAAGAATTTCTACTAGTAAATGGCCCAATGGGTAATTGCCACCTTGTCTCACCCTCATTCAGAACTTCACTCAGACCCCTGCTTTGAATTAACCACTTTTCCCAGATGTACCCTTTGGGTATATCTCTCACCTTTTTGCATATGCCAAATCTCTAAGTAACAGGTAAAAATAATAAAACTGTATCATATGACTGTTGATAACAAACATCCTCCAAGTGAGGTTAGTACATAAAACAATTCCCTCCTGACTAAATAACTCTACAGAGGTACTGTTAGTTATTAACATGTAATTTTATTGACCTTATATGAAAATTCCTTGAAATTAGTATTTAATTATCTGCCTCCTTTTCTCTAAATCAAAATTTTCACTTTACACAGTAATTACCTATTAACTTTGTGGCTTTTAATGCAGTTTTAGAAATTAAGACTATTTAAAACTTGTATTACATTCGAGCATGTGTGTGCTAAGGCAGTATTCCACTGTGATACCTTAGCAGAAATTCAACTACAGAGATTTCCATGATCCATTGTGAAAAAGAAACACCTTTGAGAGTTAATGGGCAGCAATGTTATGTTGCTTTGAAATGAAGCACAGAAGGAAGCTGAAGAGCAGCCCCCTGAATATATCAATATAATTCCAAAAGACAGCTACTGAGTGGCCTCAATCTGCTCAGCTCTGTCAGATGATGAGTGACCAGGTCATTCAGAGCCTGTGATTGCAGGAGACCTCATGAAGGACAGGAGTTATAAATGTAAGCATTCTTGGTCAAGGGACAGCATGTGCAGAATTTGGAATCAGGGATGAAACTAGCTTGTGTGGAGGTCAGTGAGATGACCAGCCTTGCAGAATAAAGACACAGACAAGGGACAATGATTCACAGGACTGACTTGGAAAATATCAGAATGAGCAAAAGAGATACGCAGTTGAATGAATCCTCATTAAGAAAATGTTGAGGTTTAGAGAACTCATTCTGAAAGAGAAATCTGTCTACACCTGCTGCTCATATTGGACTTGAGGGGGACGCAAATAAATATTCTTAGGTAACTAGTGACAATCAAGCTTTACAAATGGTGACAATCAATCTGAGCTAAAGCACATGGAATTATATAATATAAAGACTAAACTGGGACATTGAAAATAATATAAAAACACACCAGAGTTGAGAGGTAGTCTTATTTAAGTATCATTATCAGTACAATTATGGTGGATACAGTGGTGCCAACCATCCCATATCAACTGCTGTCACTTCACTGTCTGGGGCTTTGCTACTCGAGTGTGGACCTTAGACCCACAGTGTGGGCATCACTGGGACTTACTGAATCAGAATCTACATTTTCACAAAGTCGCTGGGTTATTCATGTCCACTTTAAAGGCTTAAGAAGCATTAGCCAACTGAACCAGAAATCAAATTTGAGAAAGTAGCTTGTCAATCTAAATTTCTATTTAATAAGTGGATTGCCTAGCTTTTCACACTTAACATTTTATAGTTGTAATAGAACAGAAAAACAGAAACAACCCAAGTTTTACTGTGGGTACAAATTCAGTGGGACACGTTTTGTGTTTTTAGAATTCTACCTAAATGTATAAATAACTTTTACCACTAGATTTCCTTTCTCCTCTTCTTCTTAATGCTGGCCTCTGTTTTACTAAACCTTTATCCAAGTCAAGCAGAGGTGTATCTTCTAATGTCTAGACTTTCTGCCCAATTTTACCAAGTTAAATCAGATAGTTAAGCTCGATTGAATCTTGTGCATATTTATTTTAATTAAATTCTATTTAACTGCCACCAGACAGCCTTACTAGGGAAAAAATCCAAATTAAATTTGATCAAAGGCAACCTGATTAGGTTGTTGGGTTTGTGTACATAGAAGTAGTAAGAGGCACAGAAAAGGGTGGAAGCCCAAGCATCTTTAATGAAACTATGCTTAATGCAATAAAACAGATCTCGGGAACATTTAGCAGAAAACTATATAGAGTGCAATGGGATCTTTGTTCAATTCTGAAATCTTTTTTAAGTAACAGATTTCATTTTAAGCTTAGAAATGACATTTTAAAATATTAAAGATACTCTATAAAGGTGATGGCTTGGACACACTACATATTTTATTTACATAGTTAACTGTTGAAATGACTTGATATTTTAGATACCCACAACTAATATAGTCAGTCAACTATAAAAGGATATACCATAAAAGATAGTATCTTTAAAAATATTTTCATGTTCTTAATGGGAGTTGAATCTCTTTTCAAGCTATCAAAGATAAATTAAAGCTTGTAGTAGATTTTAACAGATATTAACACAACAGCCTTACAAGAAGCCATTATCTGCCAGTCAAACCCAGAGATAAGAATTGAACTGTGCCTTATTTAAAAAACTCAGAAAGATCATTAAAAACCTGACTTCTTCCTTAACTGACTCATTGTATCTAAGTGTCAAGGGTTATGCTATTTCATTAGACTATTGAATACAATGGTGTTTGGAAAGATTCCATGAGAATTGCAATGCTACTAGATCTGAGATGAATTTACCATGAATTTACAATGAAGCTTAAACTTTAAGAGCACTCATGTGCACTAGTCCCTTTTAAGGAGCTGGATAGGGTCCTAGCAATACCTTCACACGGTCAATTTTTTTTTTTTAATTAGCAAAAAAAAAAAAAAAGAGAGAGAGAGAGAGAGAAACAGTTATGGTAACAAGCTAGGTACTGTGGATAATTGATTCCAAAAGTATGAAAGATTAATCTCTGCCCTAAAATCTTATAACTCATCATAAAAGAGGCCTGAAGAAGTTTTTTTTTTCCCCTCCAAATTTGATCACAATTCTAACAACGTATATGACATTATTGGTAAAGACATGAAATGAGGGAATCTTTTCTCAGCTATTAATATTTTTTTAAATGTCATCAATTTAAAGGAAAGAATGAATTTAAATACCACTCCATAACAGATTTTGTATTTAAGTTTTTCTTCTCTCAAATAGAGCTCACCTCAAATGTCATTAAGTTTCAGTCCCCACAAAACCTGAATTCACCCCTCAATTAGATACAGATACTTATCATTGAGTAACAAATACTTATTTTTTTAACATAACATTGGTAGTGGAAAATATAATCTATTTCATCTCCATTGCATAAAGGGGATCAGATCAAGTTGCTGCTCAAATAAGTAAACATAAAATGTCTTAAAATAGGCAATCGATGCAATCACACATTTCATGTGTTAAGTCTAGGTCTATGGACCTCCAGTGTTCTGTGAATCACCGGTTAAGTAACCAGTAGAGTCATAAAAAAAAACTCTCATCGCCGGCTCTACAATTAACAAAGCTCCCACACCCCCATTTCCTACAAACCAAATTCAAGAATGGGTGTTCAACAGCAACTAATTATTGCCTATCTCACAGGAATTTCTAATTTTTCTAATTATGGAACAGGCTGCTCTTTTTATGTAAAAGATAATCCTACTTATGTGACCACAACTTTCTGCTGGTGAAGACAGATATGCTGGAAAGCCATCTACACGCTCCGATTGGCGCCCCCTTGCACCCAAAGACAAAAGGCGGGATAGTGATGGGGTTTAAAGTGTCCTTCTGGGGTCATGAACTAGGTTAAAGCCAATGGCCTGCAGAGGTATTAACCCCTTAATTCTGATCTCATTACTCCAGGATTCCAACCAAATGAGCAAACTGCCCACCTGGCTCAAGAGAACACATCCAGAAGCAGCTGAGGCACTCTCTGAGCAAGAAGGAAGCGGGGCCCACCTAATTACAGCGGTGCCCACTGGGCCGCCCACATTTCCCTCATTACTCATTTAATTCTGGTGTCTCTCCCACTCCTCAAACCCCCGCAACTGCAGGCTCACGCTGCTCCTTACAGATGTCTGAAAAAACCTCATAAACACATACTTGGCCACTTTTACAGCACTTCTATTAATAAAAACTCACCTCTCAGACACTCGCAACCACTGTAACTCCATCAATGTCCTATGCTCAGTTTTGAGGGTGTGAACTAATGAAAAATTTTAAAATAGAGAAAAGGTATTGTTGGAAAACCGCAGGTGAGCTAAGGCGTGGTTCAAGATGGCAAATAATAACAGGTCCTCTCCATTTCTCTTTATTGCTTTCCTTCATGTTTTGCTTTTCTTCCCTTCCTTGCTTTGACTCTGTATAGCTCTGCTTCTGCCTCCAAACTCCACCTTAATTTTACAATGTCTATGAGAATCACAGTTTAGATAGATTTAGGCAAATGGTTCTCAATGAGCCCCAAAAACATTTCCAGTCAACTCAGCCTGGATTTGGGAGGCACCTAAAACCCAATTCTTCATCAGACCATTTGGTTACTGGAAAAAAAAAAAAAAAAAAAAAACCAGTTTACCTTCCCTTTCCAATCTACTTCCTCTGGCCTCATTCAGGTCATGGTTTCATTCTTGGTCTGCTGCTTTGTATTCCAAACTAGTCTCTGCTCAACCCACCCCTACACACACACACACAGACTTCAGTCAGAATAATCTTTGTAAAAGAGAAAAGCATTCAGTCTCCTTCCTGCTTAAATCAATACAGTGACCCTCCCTCGTTATTATCTACAGAATAAGACCCAAGAATCTGACTGTGATGTGTTAGTCCTTCCACAACCAGCCCCACCCCCGCCGCCCTCGCAGGCACATCTCACAGCTCACAGGACTCCCACGTTATCCATCCTCTCATGAGGCTAACTGCCTTCCCTGGTGGCTCAGTGGTAAAGAATCCTCCTTCCAATGCAGGAGATGCAGGTTTGATCCCTGGGTCGGGAAGATCCCCTGGAGAAGGGAATGGCAATCCACTCCAGTATTCTTGCCTGGAGAACCCCATGGACAGAGGAGTGTGGTGGGCTACAGTCCATGGGGTCTCAATGAGTCGGACCCAACTTAGCAACTAAACAACAAGACCGACACACGAGGTTAACTAGCCACACTCGCGCGTTCACACCCCCTAAGTATTTCCTTAGGTTTTAGTCTCAGCTGCCCAGGTAATTTTAACCCATCTTTCAGGACCTGCTGCAGGGAGTCTTCTTGAGGAGCGTCTGAGATGCCCCAGGCTGCACTAAGCGCTTGTCACCTGTCCCGTCACTACCCATTCCCCCACTGTAGCAATGTTCAACAGATTATAATGAAATGCGACTTGTGTTTCTTGCTTCTTTAGAGAGATTGAGTTATGTAAGGGCAGGGACTTCTTTTAACCACGTTGCAGACTTTGAACCAAAGTAGGGTCTCACTCAGAGTACCTAAGGATATGTTTGTTGAATAGAAGAGTAGAATTAAACTTGGTCCATGTGAGGATGCTAGTGACTTCCCAACCTGGGGCATTATGAATAGTAAGCAAGCCTCCAGGTGAACAAATATTATTTCCCATTGCTTCCCGAGTGCTGTGCCCAGAGCGGGCAGACATGTGGTAATGCAGGGGTCCTCTGACACAGTACTGAAGCGTGACCTCAAGCTGGTGACCACAGAGTGTGAGGTGTGCTACAGAGCCATCTCCAGGCCATGCTCCCAAATCTAATGCTACCATATGCCCTCCGAGAGGAGGCTGCTCCACAGGCTTCTGGATTTGCAAAGGGGACAAAGACATAGGCCCACTTCTGTCCTCTAGGAAACTTCTTGAAAGACTGACTGATGCAATTCCATGTTTTCACCTTTGACTCCCCCCAGCGCCCACGGCAATTTGTTCCCGCCGTTTGCAATTTCTGCCTCGCGACTACTCTAATGAAGCTGTTTTTCCTACAGCCATCAGTGACCTCCAAATCAAAACGACTATTGATGTCTTTTTCTTTCTGACATATCTTTCACTCCCAAGAAGACTTTATGCCTCCATAACACTACATTTTAACTCTTAACTGTGCACAATTTTATATACACGACCATCTTAATGAAGGCAATCAGGTTTTCACATTCACCATCATATCCCTGTAACTCCTAGGACAAGTAAATGTTTCTTGACTCAGATTAACCCTGGAATAGCTTATCCAAACATAATATTGTATCCGCCCATGGAAGCCATCTACCAAGAACTCTCAACTTTAATAAGCTGACCTGTAAATGGGATGACAGGAGATTAAATAAAATTTGGTAAAATACCCCTGAAGCTCTTGAAACTGTCCTTATATTCCGTAGTGATTATTCCATGCTGAGGACCAAAGTGCATTAGCAACTAAACTAATTCCATCTCCCCAGGGGCTACAAATTCAATGGGAAAGTAAACCTGTAATCTGATGTACAATGTTCAGTTTAGGTGACTCTTGAGGGAAAATGAAATTCAAACACCCAAGGAGTTCCAAAACTAAACATGTCATCTGCATAGTCTTAAAAAATCATAAGCCATTCTCTTTAACTCTTTTTCTTAATGACAACTTTGTTTCTTGTATATTTCTATTGCTCCCAAAGACACAGTCGCTTCTTTTCCTAGACAGAAAGCTTTTGTAAATTAATATGGGACCTCATTTTCCAATAACATGAGATTATGTATATAAATCTAATTCCAACCAAGACATACTCTGCCATGTGCAGTAATCTCTTCAGTATGAGGAATTATTTAGAGGTTCCAGTTGCATCTAGACTAGAATATTCTAAAGCCTGTCCATCAGTTTGGGATGCCTTGCATTATCTCATCTCTTCATCAGAAAGAGAACTAAATAGCTTCTAAAATGACACTGGGCTTCCCTGGTGGTTCAGGTGGTAAAGAATCTGCCTGCAATGCAGGAGACCTGGGTTCAATCCCAGGGTTGGGAAGATTCTCTGGAGAAGGGAATGGAAACCCACTGTATTATTCCTGCCTGAGAATTCCATGGACAGAGGCAGCCTACAGTCCATAGGGTCACAAAAAGTTGGGCATGACTGGAGTGACTAACACTTTCACTTTTCAAAATGGCATTAGGGTGCAAATTAAACATGTTAGTTAACACACACCTGATCCAACTGACAAACAAAACTCAAATGTTTAATGCTGGCTGAAAACTGAATCTTTCTTCACCTGAAGAAATTCTACATGGGTATGCTTCTTTCCCCATGAGTTAAATTTGTAAAGGTTTGATATTCCCTGAGAATGAATAGATGATGTGGCCCTGTGCCTGTCCAAATGGTCTGCATTTTTTCTATTCCAAACTCTATTTGCATATCTTCAATAGCATTCCTCAGAATGTTTCACACTTTATCAGGCTGAGTTTCAGAACTGTCACAGAGCTTCAAATCATCCATGTACTAAAGGCATGAGATGTTCACCTTCCCATCTTCGGGCTGTTTGTTTTCTCACATAATGAATTGCAAACAGAATTGCCATATCCTAGATGTCTAGAAATACTCTATATTTTTAAACTATGGCTCTCCTTTCTATGTCTTTTTTACAAATTAGTGATATTTCAATCACTGTGATCCATAAGAAACTTAAATTTTGAGAATCCAACTTGAAGATTTTGCCAAGATTAAGAAAGATTCCTTTTCTATGATTTTCTTGCCTCCAGATATGCTATGATAAAACACAAATGCCAGTGTAGGGGTCAGGAGACTATTTTTATGGGCGATGGTACTTTCAGTTGCTGTTATTTTCCCTGAATTTTAGAAATGAGCGTGACTACCCAACAAGAGAGGACTTGAGCAAAGATATCATGTGTCCATGCTTGTCCATGCTGTGGTTCATGCTACTGCAAGACACACCTGCCATGCCAAAGTTAGAGTTGCAACATCAACACACCTTTAATGGAGGATGACAATTTATCCATTAGAAAACATTTTGACACTCTAGTGGTAAAACAGTGGTGAAGTCAGAAGTAAGACCTGAGTAGAGCTGGAGAAATGAAATGTAGATGATAAGGACGGTCAGCTGGGAAGGAAAGGGAGAAAAAGTTTGAATCCAAGTAAAAAGGGCATGGGGAAGAACAAAGAAAATACTATATTTCATCAACTCAAAGATGGCAATATCACCCCATCTTAACATCTGTGTAACTAGAAGCTAAAGATACACTGGGGATTTCACTGTTCTCTCCGAGTGATCAGAGCACCTTAACCGGCAAAGAGGGCTGACCAGGCCAGAGTGGCAAGCGTGTTTATTTCACTTGTCAACTCTGCTCAACAGGTAGAGGCTGCCTGGATCATGAACAGGCTGTGATTGATTAGTAATGTCTGCCTGAGAAGGAATGACTGTCTACATGATTACCATGAATTTGCCATCCCCAGTCCAGGCTGTTTGGATTAAGCGAGACAACTTTAGATAAATGATTTACCCAGAGGTAAAGAGTTTGATTGTCTCAGTCTGAAATTCTAGCTAAGTAATCTACTCATAGAATTACTAAACATGAATTTGGAATTTGTTTTAAAAAAAGATGATACAGATAATCTTATTTACTAAGTAGAAATAGGTTCACAGACTTAGAGATTCAATTTATGGTTACAAGAGGGGAAATGTGATAAGGGAGAAATAGGGAGTTTGGGACTGACATGTACACACTGCTACATTTAAAATGGATAACCAACAAGGATCCATTGTATAGCATAGGGAACCCTGCTCAATCTTCTGTAACAACCTAATTGGGAAGAGAACTTGAAACAGAATAGATACAAGTATACTTATTATTGCACTCTTTGTTGCACACCTGCAACTAACAACAGGGTTAATAAATTATACTCCAAAGTAAAACAAAAAGTTAAAAACAGGAAGATTGTCAGTTTACTGAGAAATTCTATTCTGAAATAAACGGACAACTTTTTCTTCCATTTTATAGGCTATGAAGATATCTTTTTTTTTTTTTTTTTTGAAGATATCTTAAGAAGATCTGAAAGGAGAAAAATACTAGCTATTCCTATAGGGTAGCTACAGAGAAAGACAGTTTCATAAATAGGTTACTGTAATCAAGAATATATGGGTTGGAAGTGTGCTAGAGATTCTATGTGTGTAAATCCTTCATCCAACCCTAGAAAGTCCATTAAGTGAAACAAAAACAAAGAATTGAGTAATAAACCTTAAAGGAGCATTGTTTTAACAACAGTGGTAGCCTTATTAAAATATACATCAATTGTAATTTTGTTTCAGTTAGCAAAGGCAAGGGCATCCCAGGTGAAGCTAAAGTGGTAAAGAACCCACCTGCCAATTCAGGAGACATAAGAGATGAGGTGGATCCCTGGTTTGTGAGGACTTCCCTGGAGAGGGGCCTGGCAACCCACTCCAGTATTCTCGCCTAGAGAATCCCACGGACAGAGGAGCCTGGTGGGCTACAGTCCACAGGGCTGCAGAGAGTTGGGACACAGTTGAAGCAAACTAGCACGAATGCAGAAAAGGCAAAAGCCCTTGTCTCATGCGTGCATAGTTGGGTGAAAGATCACTCCTCGTCAGCAATTGTCAAATCATTTGTTGAAAACCCATTTCTTCACATTCAGCTCCCCATATTCTTCTCGCGTAAGAACAATGCTTCCTGAGAATAGAATTTAGTGACATATGCTCCAAAGAGAACCACAGAGCCCCTGGAGCTCATTAATCCTGCAACCTTCTATGAGATGCTGGCCTGAAATGGTTGGAGTTCACTTTAAACCAGACTGAATTTCAAAGCAAAGGGCTCTGAGGTGACAAACAGCTCATTAATTCAGAGTGTAATTCAGTGACAGGAGAATTGTTTTAAATGCACAATCTAAAACTATTTAAATTCACATTATGATTATAAGCAAAAACTATGCACTTCAAATTTGAAATCTGGATATGTAATCTACCGATAAAACTAATGAACAAAAATTTTAAAAAAGAGAGGACTGTCATCTTACCAAGAAATGCTAATCAACCTGCTTTTTGAAGTGTGCTTCATTTGCATCACAAGCATTATTATGAAAATTCAACATTATGCTTCTGTGTATTGCATTGTACTGCTCTGCTAAACATCAAAAAAAGAAGGCAACACTTCCTCAAAGTGAATAAAAATGGAATAAAAAATCATGATCAAAGATAACTTCAATTCCTTGTTAATTCTACCTTAATTCCACTCCTGGGATAAGAAGTCCTCTTCATAAGTTTTCTTTCCTGTAACAAATTCTCCAGCAAGCTTCTGGTCCCTAAATATATTCCCAAATGTAATGCATGCATGCATAAACATGAATCAAATTTGCATTGCTTCTACCATAAATATGGCAGCACGTTCATAAACTCATTAGAGTTCACTGTGAAAAAATCTCATTACACTAGCATTAGAACATGGGAATTAACTTTTTAAAATTAATGTTACAGAAGTTGTTTTACTCTGTTTAAAAAAGTAACCAATAACAAATGATTCACTATTAGTTACTTTGAATTTTTTCTTTTGTCTAAAATTTAAAAAAATTAATCATTTCTTTCAGGATGTTCATGGTGAAAAATTATAAATAGATGTTGTCTGGTGCATCTGTGATTATATACCAATTTATTTATTTTCTATAAATTTAAAGCATCATTTTCCTAAAAATTGAGGCTAGAAAAATCAAGCATGAATAGTTTTAATTATTGTTGCTAATTATTTTAACTGAAGAATGTGCCAAATGGTAATGAACACCTTATAACTGAGATTAAATTTAATTAAAAAGTTAAATGTTGAAAAATTACATGTTGAAAGGTGACATGCATTTCCGCCCCCCCAGAAAGTATAAAGCCTATCTCATATTAGACAATATGTATTTAGTTTATTTGTTTTAAAAAGTTGACATTTAAAGCCATTTTTTTTAGCAATTGATTTTCTTCAAGAAACTTTTGTACATTTGTAATTAGAAGTCTAATAATATTACATTATATTTTGACTACATGAAAAATATTTTGTGGCACTTCCTAGTTGAAATAATTACCAGCCATAGCCCACTGGTATGTATTAAACACACACACACACACAAGTGTAAGAGCAAGGTTTAGACTGAGAAAAACAAAGTCTGTTTCAATAATAACCATTGCTGTGAAATTCTCAGGTTCTCAGACAATTACTTGGTGTCAAGTGTCCTTGTTTTTATTATTCCTAAAAAAGGCCATTTGCAGGGAAGGAGCATTTTAATAGCTCAAAAGTCAACCAAATATTACTGATCAAGATTCACTCCTATAGTAAACCTCTATTACTTCTCTGACAGATCAAATTAAATTCTGCTTGGGGAAGGCCTGGGACACTCCTCTTGGTTGAAGCAATGCTGTTCTTTTTTATTCCTGCTGAGTAAATAGCCTCAAGTCAAACTACTTGCCCTGACTAATGATCAAACATATCCAAGAATTCTGTACAAGAAATGCATTCTTCTCTCCTTTGAAGTGCATTTTGCTGGGAGAGTAATTTGGTTTGCTGGAGATTTTCCTTAGAACTGCAAAAGAAATTTCTTGGCTAAGCATATAATCAAGCTACCGATTTTCTTTTTTCTTCTTTTTTTTTTATTAAATATCTTCCTGCGAGAGGGTGTACACTGAATAAACATGTGCCTCAAAGGAATGTCAGAATGGTGCACTACTGTCTCTTTGCTGACTGAAAAAATCTCAGCAGTGTTAGGTTAAAAACTTCTATCAGAAGAATACATCATTGTGAACCATTTCATTCAGTCATATAATCCTCGCCTGAAATACCAACGTGCCTCCAATATATTACTATCATTATAACTAGGCAGTCAGGAATATACAAAGATGAATATGACATACAACCTGTCCTCAAAGGACTTACAAACTAGCAGGATAGGTATTACAGAAGTAATTTCTTAAAACTATACAAGAATAATCATAAAGTCACAAAGTGACGGGACTTCCTGGGTGGCACTAATGGTGAAGAACCCGCCTGCCAATGCAGGAGACATAAGAAATGTGAGTTTGATCCCTGGGTTGGGAAAATCCCCTGGAGGAGGGCATGGCAACCCACTCTAGTATTCTGGCCCGGAGAATCCCATGGACACAGGAGCCTGGTAGGTTACAGTCCATAAAGTCACCAGGAGTCAGACACCACTGAAGCAACTTGGCACGCATACACACACCGGGTGTGACAAGGCGATCATAAAAATGCCACAAAGTAAATGCCACAGGGCATCTAATGGGAAAGAATTTAAATGTGGTGAAGATGGTTAGCAGAGGTTGTTTGATGATCATGACCATTATGCGAGCTAGGGAGGCAAAAACAGATACGATTTCAACAGGTACGTGGTGTCTGTGGAGGCATTTTAGGCCAAGGACAAAGGCAGAGAAGTAGGCTCTGTCTGGAGAATAGAGGATAGTTCAAAACGACTGAAGTATTAGAGAGGATAAAGGACAAGTTTAAGAAGGTAGTCAGGGCAAAACACGCAGAACTTGAATGCAGATATCATTCACGGGGAATGCATCGGGAGCTTCTGTTGATATTCCAAAAGGAATATTCTACTGTTCCCTTTGACAGTTGTCTTGGATTCACCTTAAATACAGTCATCATAAGGACCAGTTTGCCTGGGTTTGTCTGTTTATACTTTTGTTGAGAAAAAGGTATGTTCCTTTTGTCTGGAAATATATAACGTTACAGCAGAAAAAAAAAAAAAAAAATGGAAATAGGATCTAGGCCAGGCAGTTGGTATCCTGAGGAGCTATCTTTCAATCAGCCTTTCTAAGCCAGAACTTTGCCTCCCAGACTACTGAGCTTTTGGAGAAAAATACACTATGCTACCATGAAGAGAGTATGGAATATTGAGAGTCTCAGACCATGTCAGGAATGCCATTTTTAATTTCTAATGCCAGAACAACTCATTATCAAAGTGAGTGGACCATGAAGTAGAAAGCCAGGATGGTCTCAGAATTAGCATTGAGGTCTATGCAAAGGAGGAAGATCTCTATACAAAGGAGGGAGGATATTTAAGAGGTAAAGTGAATGGATGGAGGCAGAACAGCTCGGTGATACGGCAGTAGTGGCATTGGCAGTACCCATAGCACCAAGTTGTCATGGCCTGCCCGCAGTTTGAAAACTGATTGCAGGCTGAAAGCATCAAAATACTGGGCTCTAAGATGAATAAAAAGACTAACAGGGAGAATGGAGGAGAATATGTGTAGACAGGAATGTGTATAAAGAGACCAGTAAGACAGTAAAGGAGTTAACAAGAAGGAGCAAGTAAGAGCCAGCCCAGGCCAAATAGAAGAGTTGGATTGGTAGTCCCACCGCAACAGTCTAAAGAGAACAAAACTGGTCAGAAAGAAAAGATGAAAAAGTGCTAGATCAAATTTACCTGTTGCCTTTGTCTAAAGATGATTGGAGAAGGCGATGGCACCCCACTCCAGTACTCTTGCCTGGAAAATCCCTTGGATGGAGGAGCCTGGTAGGCTGCAGTCCATGGGGTCGCTAAGAGTCGGACACAAATGAGTGACTTCATTTTCACTTTTCACTTTCATGCATTGGAGAAGGAAATGGCAACCCTCTCCAGTGTTCTTGCCTGGAGAATTCCAGGGACGGGGAAGCCTAGTGGGCTGCCGTCTATGGGGTCGCACAGAGTCGGACACAATTGAAGCGACTTAGCAGCAGCAATAGCAACAGCAAAAGGAGATGATAAGTGAGTCTAAACTCCAGTAGCAGACTTAGAGAGTGTGTTGAGGTTAGTTATGGGTCTACTACAGGACAGATTTAATTTACCTGCTTTGCCTACATTGTAGAAAAGGAGAAAGGAAAGAAGGAAGTCATATCAGTGATCTAGTAATATTACGCGCGTGTGTGTGTATATGTATTCTTTTAGTAAAATGTATTTTGAGCATACCCTAAAAATGTATATTTATTCATCAATTATATCTATGTACTAATATACTGGTAAATTATATATGTTATGAAATACATATTTCATAATACAAATTTAGAAGGATAAGAAAAGTCAATTTGAAGAGATGTTCCAATATTTCCTTTGGAAGCCAGTAAGTTAGATAATTGCTTTCTCTCCCTGCTCCAACCATAATGCAAAAAGCTTTGATTTTCATATTCTGTAGGCAGTAAAGAAACAAGAAAAGTTTATGAGCTTGTATGAGATGATCAAGTGGTTTTTGTAGGGAAATTTAGCAAGGGGATCAGAGTTGGGATGGTAAGAAAGGGAAGCTGAGACTGGCAGACCAGAACCAGAGAAAGCCACATGGACAGTCATGGCAGGAAATGATAAAGGCCTGGATTTATGTGTTCATGGTACAAACGGTCAGTTTTCCTTTCAATCCCAAAGAAAGGCAAGGCCAAAGAAGGTGTTCAAACTACCTCACAATTGCACTCATCTCACACGCTGGCAAAGTAATGCTCAAAATTCTCCAAGCCAGGCTTCAACAGTACGTGAACTGTGAAATTCCAGATGTTCAAGCTGGATTTACAAAAGGCAGAGGAACCAGAGATCAAATTGCCAACATCTGTAATTTCATCAAAAAAGCAAGAGAGTTCCAGAGAAACATCTACTTCTGCTTTATTGATTATGCCAAAGCCTTTGACTGTGTAGATCACAACAAACCGTGAAAAATTCTTCAAGAGACAGGAATACCAGACCACCTTACCTGCCTCCTGAGAAATCTGTATGCAGGTCAAGAAGCAACAGTTAGAATGGGACATGGAACAACAGACTGGTTCCAAATCAGGAAAGGAGTCCATCAAGGCTGTATATTGTCACCCTGCGTATTTAACTTATATGCAGAGTGTATCATGAGAAATACCCGGCTGGATGAAGCACAAGCTGGGATCAAGATTGCAGGGAGAAATATCAATAACCTCATATATGTAGATGATATGACCCTTATGGCAGAAAGTGAAGAGAAACTAAAGAGCCTCTTGATGAAAGTGAAAGAGGAGAGTGAAAAAGCTGGCTTAAAACTCAACATTCAAAAAACGAAGATCATGGCATCTGGTCTCATCACTTCATGGCAAATAGATGGGGAAACAATGGAAACAGTGACAGACTTTTTTGGGCTCCAAAATGACTGCAGATGGTGACTGCAGCCATGAAATTAAAAGATGCTTGCTCCTTGGAACAAAAGCTATGACCAACCTAGACAGCATGTTAAAAAGCAAAGACATTACTTTGCCAAGAAAGGTCCATCAAGTCAAACCTATGGTTTTCCCAGTAGTCATGTACGGATGTGAGAGTTGGACCATAAAGAAAGCTGAGCAATGAAGAATTGATGCTTTTGAGCTGTGGTGTTGGAGAAGACTTTTGAGAGTCCCTTGGACTGCAAGGAGTTCAAACCAGTCAATCCAAAGGAAATCAGTCCTGAGTATTCATTGGAAGGCTGATGCTGAAGTTGAAACTCCAATAGTTTGGCCACCTGATGCAAAGAACTGACTCATTTGAAAAGACCTGATGCTGGGAAGGATTGAGGGCAGGAAGAGAAGAGGACAACAGAGGATGAGATGGTTGGATGGCATCACCGACTCAATGGCCATGAGTTTGAGTAAACTCCAGGAGTTGGTGATGGACAGGGAGGCCTGGCGTGCTGCAGTCCATGGGGTCACAAAGTGTCAGACATGACTGAGCAACTGAACTGAACTGGTACAAGTGGAGAGCAGTGGGCACATATATTCTGGGCATTGAATTTTACAGAAAACAACCATACAAGTGCACTCCCGTGAAGACAGGCAATACAGTCCAAATTCAGCTGCAGACATATCTCCTGGAGATGCTCCTCTCCGCTCACTCATGCTCTGAGTGGATGCTGGACCCCACTGCTTCACTGAAGAGCCCTCAATATATTATAGACGGCATTTCAAGTGATAACAATTTCCTGTTTCTGAGAGAAACAATACCAAAAAAATTCTGCAGATAGAAAAAGATCAATTTGTAAAGGCAACGGGTTTAAAACACGTCTCATGGAACTTTCCTAGCGGTCCAAGGGTTGGGGTTTGCCTGCGAATGTGGGGAACACAAGTCCAATCCTTGGGTCAGAAAGATTCACTGGAGGAGGAAATGGCAACCCACTCCAGTCTTCTTGCCAGGGCAATTCCATGGACAGAGGAGCCTGGTAGGCTACAGGTTATGGGGTAGTGAACAGTTGGGCCCTGCTGAGTGAATGAGCACGCACGCTGGGAGGATTCTACATGCTGTGGGGCAACTAAGCCCATGAGCCACAGTGACTGAGTCTGTGCACCATAACTACCCAAGTCCATGCGCCCTAAAACCCGCGTACCACGGCTAGAGAGTAGCAAACCCTCCCTGCAGCTAGAGAAAGCCTTCGTGCAGCAACAAAGGTCCATCCCGGACAAAAGCAACTTAATTAACTAATTAAATAAAATTTAAAAACAATTATAAAAATTTCTCATGGATTGTAGGTGTCATTTTCTACTTTAATTGCATACAGATACCTGGTCTGATTCAAAAAATCAGCTAATATCCTCCTTAAAGCTACTATATCTGCCTCGGTAGTAAAGCATTACAAAGAATAACAACACACATTTTATACTTTCCAAGGTGTACTATAAACAGAACAGAAAAGAGTACTATCCAAAAAAAAAAAAAAAAGACAGGTCTCAATTTTAAGAAAATACTTCTAAGTGTGAATGTTTCACTGAAATGCCCATAGCTCATGATTACTGCTCTGGCGAGATTATAAGAAAGGCATTTTATAAAAAAAAAAAAAAAATCAATAGAATGTCTTAATATCTAGGGAGGAAAAGTAACGGGATTTCTATTCTATAAAACACCACCTAAAAGGCAAGTCTTACCATCAACCTTGGTGTAAGTAACACCAAGATCATAGAACATTTCTTGATTACCTAGAAGATGCATTCTCTTCCATGGCATCTTACTATAAGTGGCAGGCAATAAGACAAAATTCAAGCTTACTTATAATCATTCCATTTCAACTTTCATTTATTACATTGTATTATAATAACTGCCGTGATGAAGAGTGGTAGAGCTGAAATTCAACAGAACATCAAGACATGTCTATATGATCACATAAGAAAGCTATATTATAGTGTCATTCAAATATATTATATGTGGCAAGGGCTGGTTTTTTTTTTTTCTTTTTTTAATCTCTAGTGGAAATATAATCACAGGTGATCTCCAATACTTTAAGCTTGGTATTGAAAGTTAGGGGAAATGTTTCAAAGACACTTCATATCTTTGTCTTTTTCATTACAGTGAAAATACTAGGGTTTCCCTTGGTCCTCTCAGGAGTGGAAAGCTCCTATTGGAAAAAATTACAAAGAAATTAGTTCATTCACTTAATCTACATTAATAAGGGAATTTCTCAATCAAAACCCCTGGTTTTGCTGCCAGACGTCTCAAAGGAGTGCCTATTTAATTTCTTCATTATCTTTGTGATAAAGGTATCCTATAGAAAACTGGTCTTTTAACTATAACCAATTCTCTGTTTATGTAGTTGTTTCAGTGTATGGAGATTTCAATGGAAATATTTATATTTGTCAAAGGAAAACATTTAGAGTATACGCAATAGAGAAAGCAAAATTAAAATAATATTTTTTTAAGCGTTTAGAGGCATTCATGGTTTTGGCCTAAAATTCACAAATGAATTTTTTGAAATAATATCACGAAATTTTATTTCATGCAGTAAAAGAAGGGAAACATCCTTACGGAACATCTGACGAAGACAAATCACTGTGGCTTATTTCAAAGTGCAGTGTTGTCACAGGAGCCCTGTACTCTTTAAGCCATGTTCCATTCTTCATTCTGAAACCTATCAGAATCATGATAAAATATTATGGGAGAACCTGTGATGAGCTTTCAGATAAGAGCGAAAACTGAAGTGAAAAAGGTTTCCTAAGCTTCCAAAATGACCTTCCTTTGAGAGAGCCTGTTAACCTTTTCAGTGAGGGAACATCAATATTTTTAGGTCCAGTTTAACTCCATCATTCTTTCTTTCTTTTAGTTTTAATGGGTATAGTCCTGACTGACCAGAGAACTGCTTGCAGGCCTCTCCCGTCTCCTTGGACACAAAAGAACAAGTATACACAGAGGAAACTTCAGGGGTGTGGGGGAAACCAGTAGGGGTGAGTTTAAAGCTTGGTCATTTGATACACATTACCATATGTAAAACAGAGAGTGGGAAGTTGCTGCATAACTCAGCCCGGTACCCGTGACAACCTAGAGGGGTGGGGTGGGATGGGGGTGGAGGGAGGTTGAAGAGGGAGGGAACATATGTCTGCTTTGGCTAATTCACTCTGTTGTATGGCAGAAACCAATACAACGTTGTAAAGCAATTATCCTCCAATTAAAAATAAACTAAAAATAAAAGGTTGGTCATGTGACCATTTCAGGAAGCTTAGTTTGAAATGGAGATTCTAAGAGATATTTTTTTATATCCCATTTACCTCAAGTCATGAGCCCCCCAGGAGCACAGAGAGGGGTGAGTAACAGACACCCCTGAGAAGACACATTTTCACCATTTTCCCTGCCCACTTCAATCTGAGGAAACAGAGAACAGAGGATGTGTCGTAGTTTGGAGAATGAACACCTGGATATTGAACACTTCTGATCAACTCTTACCACAATTTTAGAAAACTCCCGCTCAGAGCTATAATCAAAATTCAGCAGTGGAAGAAACACTTTCCTAATTTAACAAGACCCATATAAAACAAAATCCAGCTTTCAGTATGGATTGTACCAAAATACTGCCCTTGATGATGACCTACCAACAGCATTTTAAACAGCCAAGGCCTCGAGGTCACTGTCAATCTGGGGAACATGCTCATGGATCACTACAAGAGATTAGAGGAAAAATTACTTAGGAACCAATTCTGAGTGCCATCACGCCAGGATAAACATTATTTTATGGGAAATGGGAAACCTCAAGTGACCCAATCCATATACCTCGCAAGTGTGTGTCAACTGCAGGTGGGCTGACAGCCATTACAAGCTCATATTGCTCTGTCTTACATGCTGGCATTCCAAAGGCAATGTAACGTAAGAGGCAGGCGAGTTGTTGAATGTCTCCAAAGTACTCAACTTAAATCAGATTTTTAAACGCTATCTCTCATTCCATCAGACTCTTGTTTTAAAGTATTAGGAAGCCAAAAGGAGTTTAAGATCACAAAGGGAAATGCAAATCAACCTACAACAAATCATCTATCAGGTGCCCTGTAAGAGAATTTTATTGCTCCTGACATTAACCATTTGCTTATCACTGACACCGCCCTCGCTCTTTGTGGATAATATGTGGTTACCCCCCCTCACAACTTGGAGTGACACAAAAGAAAATGTAGCCCAAACAACCCCCACATTGCTTCAAGGAAAAAGTGCACTGAAATGACTAACCTTTCTCAAGGTCATCAGGCCAAGAAATGGGTTCTTCTGTTTCAAGATAGCTTTCCTCCTGACCCCCAGCACATGGTTTCTATTACTGCCAGACCATGACCGCAGAGACATTTCAAATCCCTGTGAAAAATGCGATTCCATGTCTCCTGCTCAGCTGTATGTCACAGAGGACAGTTGAGGTCCTGCCAGACAACGAGGAGGAGGGGTGGCCCTTGGGATTTAATCCATGCCATCCCTTTATGTGATATGACGGGGTCTGTAATAGAGACCTTCTCACTTCTGGTTTCCCTCTTTTATCTTACAAACCACTTAATGCTCATAAGGGACAGTGAATACACTTTGGTGTTTCATGTTTAAGCTCTCCAAAGATGTGAAACAGTTTTATCAAGGGTGACAGCTCTGCCATTCACTAATCTGCTTTTCAAAATGTGTGTTTTTTTTTTTTTTTAAGGGAGATAAAAGTCAATGTATGCTATTTAATCTGCGTTAACACAGAAAACAATATTCTGTCTGATGATTAAGCAATGTTTCTGAAATTATTTTGAATAGATATTTACTTGTAGGTATTACAGTTGCCTCAGAACATTAATAATGTGGACAAGAATTAGTCAACTAATACAAAATATTCCACAAGGCACCTTTAATCCATTCAGATTAGTCAGACTTTCAGTATGAACATAATAATGTTCTGCCTTATTAGATTTCACAAATGACATTTCCTCAGTTTTTAATATAACATAAAATGTAGAACTATTGTCTGGTCTTGTAAAGGAATTTTATACAATCAATTATGAGTTTCTAGCATACCCTAATTTTATAGTAGCCGATTTACAGCATCTCTCTGGGCACTGAAGTTAATGGTTCCTAACAAAAGAGATGGGCAGTAAAATTGCATACACACAAATATTGACACAATAGAAGCAAATAAACAAGATATTTGCTTTATAGTGAAGTCTTACCAGGTAGGAAAAAAAAAAAAAGCTTTGAGCCATTTTCCTAACTTTATTCATTATTTTTGTCTCACAGTATTAACTTAGCACTTTTTCAGTGTATCCTTTTCATTTGTTTGCTTGCTTCTTTGCCCATAGTCTACAGTCTTTATTTATCCTTTGGGGGTTAGTTCCTTCTTTGTGATCATTCTGGATAGAATGCTTCATGGAAACAACTGCACAACAACACTCCCCACGCAGCCAGAATGTGTCTAGATGGAAATATTTTAGTATATGCAAAACACTAACCAAAATAAATTCCCTGGTTGAGTATGATATAGGGAAATCCATCTATATCATGTTTCCTATGTAAAGCATGAGAAGCTGCCATACCAAAGCATGGTTTTGCTAATTGGTGGGGAAAAGCTGATCCAAATTATTGCTTTATTGAGCTGAGTGGCCAATTTCATTAAACAGTGGTCTCTCCTATCTCAAGTACCTTTCTGTAGTGCCATATCAGACACATGACCTTGGGAATTATAAAGGCAAGCATTTTCAACATACAGTTAAGGCCAGACACATTTAAAAAAAAAATGCACTTACTTAGAGGAAACACATTTCCAAGGCTTTGTTACACATCCATTCACACTGCAATTTGTTAAATAACAAGAATACTAAAAAGTTGAGCTGTGTTTGTTTTCAAGGATATACCCAGTTATCATTATCCTCACTAGGGGCTCCTAAGCACATAGGACTTTGTCCATTGCGGTAGCAAGCGTATTTGTTAATTTATATAACAATCTCCCATCAGATAATCAAAATCTCCTAATGGTAAGTCTCTGTCTTGATGAAGAAATCCACTCATAACCTATTCTTGGTTCTTGGGAAGATGAAGCTCATTTCGAAAGTGTAATTTTATTTCCTAGATATTATGCACATAAACTTTACACTTTAGTCTTTAGGAATCAATAATGAACAAAAAGGTAAAATTCATCTACCTTTAATTTATAAACCAATCCATCACATCTTTCTAATTAATCATAGGATTTCTATTTCCTCTTATCTTTTTAAAACCTTTATGAACTCTGTATAACACAACTGCATTTTTCACAATCTATTTTTATTTACCTTTTCATGAAATATTTCTTGACCTAATATTTAATATTTATCCATCATCCTATGTACACACATGTTTTCAGAGAAGGAAAATTCTCAATTATTATGTACATTTCTGCCAAACTGATTCACTCAAGTTGGTATTCTGTTTAATGAGCCATCATCATGCAAGTTAGGATATAGCTCTAAAAGCTCGAATTTCTGTTAATGGCCCTTTAGAGAGTTCTTACCCAGAAATTAATCCTCAAGATGCAAGTAGGAGAGAGTTAATACAGTCAGGTCTGTCTTCTAGAATTTGACTAAACAGTATGGACAACTTGTGGATGGCATTCATAATTTTATACATTTCAATTAAAACCCTTCAGAGTCTCTGCCATCTTATGGTTAAAGAATACTAGCTTCATAGACAGTACTCATTCATTAGAGCACTGAAGAATAATGAAAAATACATAGAGTAATAAGGGGAGAATGCTTCATTAACCTGGATGTTTTTGGAGCCACTATGTGGATCCCTTTTTGCCTGGACCTTTTTGAAAGCATAACCAGCTGGACCATACCCAGCATCCCCGGCAGAATTTTCCTGAGGAATTATAGCTTCTCTTAGCAATGAATGAAACTGGGACATTGGGATTTTAACCAATCTGGGCTGTAGGGCAGTAAGCTCTCAAGATGCTTCAATGTAAACTATTCCCAGGTCACAGTTTTGGGAAACTCGGCATACACTAGTCCTTCTTGAATGTTACATCAGCAAATGGAAAGACTCTGATAAGCGCTGCAGAAAAATTTAAATAGCCTAACTCTGTTTAACCTACCATTTCCCAAATGTTTTGGAGCCAGGAATCCTCATTCTTTAGTGTGTTTCTTGATTTGATGAGTTTTGTTTGTTTTTGCTTTGTTTGCTTTTTGTCTAATAACTACAAGCAATCCACCTTTTGGGGAATTATGCTACCAATATATTCATTTGGGAGTCTAAATGTGTTTAGCAAAAACAGAAGTAGAAAAGCCCATGGTAAAATCTTTCATTTACGCTATTGGCCATATTAACATTTTCATGATTTTTTTTTCTGAAGAAGCAATGCATGGGAAAGGTGAGTCAAAGGAATAATATTAGCTATTAGTAGTAGTAGTATTAATACCAAGATATTGGTAATACCAAGTAATACCAAGATATTGCATGTGATGCGGCCTAGCACAGTGTCTGGCATCTGCTTAGAAACAGGTAAAAATGATTAAAATGGAATTGACATGGCCGTGGCTTCTCAAGTTGCAGTTTCTAAGAGGAAGGCATAATGCCCCTTTCAGAGCAGCAGCAGGAGAAATTTCTCTGGTCCAGTGTCTCAGCAGGGTGACCACTGACTCTGAGTGATATACTGACCTTGGATACCTACCGCCAGCTTGGTTCACCTGAGTCAGATCCATAGGGACAAGGCTCTTATGTTATTCCCTATCTCGTTTCCGTCACCTCGGATCAGGACTTTAAAGCCTGGATTCCTCGATCTTGTTCCAAGTGAAGCAAGAACTGAATTCCAGATCTTACATATCAGTTTCCCTAGGGTTGAACTCAGATGAGGGCTACCAAGCATGCCTGTGTTTCTCTAAACATGATACTTAATACGACTTACCTCTTACTGTCTGTCTGCCCAATACAGAATCCTGGACTCACCTTGGATTGGTTGTTAACTCATCTTTCACATGTTCTTTCATCTATGAGCAGAATTACTGTTCCAAATGCAAGCCTTCATGAGTCCACCCTACTTTCTCTTCTGATTCCTGAAACTCTCCACAGAGAATGGTCTGCGGTTTAGGGCTCTCTTTTCCCTAATGTGTCCAAAGCCCAAGTAACTAATGGTGGGAGAACCAACAGTATGAAGAGACTGCTAGAGTTGAAATAAAATTGCTATAAAGGAACTTATGCACATACAACAGCAAAACTGAATTCAACAGAGCATCTTTTAGTTCTATTTTACCATAGTAAGAGGAAAGTCAGGTTTAAAAAAATCAATCTCTATCATTCATTCACTCAAACAAATGTATATTCTCAAAGACACACAACTAGTCAATGCTCAGAGAGGAATCATTAAAGCACCTTTAAAATTTGTGCCTCCCTAATGCCCATTATCCTAAATCCACTGAGCTTTAACAATGCCTAATACAATCCAGAAGACAATAGAATAAAGTTATTTCAGTCAATGATTCTGGTTGTTCCTGAGTAGACACTGTACAAAAGTGTCTGCAAATACAAAAATGTCCTAAAATATTTTGAAATACCTACACATAGAATGAAGAAACTCAATAAGCTATGATCATCAACATACAGTTCTCTGGTCCCTTCTCATTTTACTCTTCCCTTACACTGAGTCTGCAGTGATCAGGACCCCTGATTTATACCAGTCAGAATAAATTACCCAATATCATTGCACATGATTGAATTCATTCCTGACAAAGCACAATTTGCTCTAAAAGGGTATGAAAAGGGTATGAAAAGACCACTCACACTGCTCTAGAAGCTGGTCGTGCTAAATATTTGCTCTCAGTATATTCCCACTTCTAGCATTTTCTCTGAAGTTTGAGTCTTCCACCTTAAAAGAAAAACACTAGCTGCAAGGGTAAAGGTCACAAATCGGCATTTCTTCTTAAAATATCTCCATTTAAATGCAAATTTTGGCCTTTATTCCTACCCTTTAAACAGTCATTTCATAGAAATGCAAAAAGTAAGAGTAAATTTGTTTTTTTAATATCTGCAGAGGAGCTCTCTAATGTGTTATTTAGCTTCATCTATGCCATATAAACTCTACATTTTTAAAGCTTGGTGGATTTCTTTAGGGACAAGTAATATTTTCTCAGAAAATTCAATTTTAAAAAATTTAAATATGAATAGAATGGTCTAAATCCAACTTTAAAGAAAATAGAGCCTCGTAACTTTTTATAATTTGAATCACTAGAAGTTGCTACATACTTTTCGTCATACTATTTTTATTTAGCTTATGCAATTTACAAAACTATGGCATTCATTAGTGACAAATAACTTGAAGCAGTCTTTATTTATTATTGATACTAATTTAAATACACTTCTATGAAGATAAAAATGTAAAGCATTTTTATCTTGTAATGTAATGTAATAGCATTTTCTTCTTGCATTTCAAAATGTAATAACTGAAAACACTGTAAAATACTACTTAATAATGAGGTGATAGTCTTGTCCTGGTGATAACTTAAAGCAAAACTAAAATGTTTAAAGTTTTAAAAGAAAAAAAAAAAAGCTATTCATAAAATATTAAAAATTTCAAAGCATTAAATTAACTTACGACTTCGGAATTACTAACAGAATTAAATTTCTCATGAAGTGAATTCAAAGCAGAATCATAAAAAGACAGACGCGAATGTACCAAATGGCTGCCTTTCCAACGCTCCGTAAGGCCGCGGAAGAGCCATTTTGCGCCTCCAGCTGATCCCCTCAGCCCCTCTGGGAAGCACTTTGCTCTGCAACTGCTGCTGGTCGTCTCCTGACATGGAGGCAGGGTTTCTTTGAACTTTCCTTCCACAAGGATGGTGGATATCTTAGCCCCCACCCTGGGCGGGTTGGAAGTTCAAGGGAGTTAATACCCCTCCACCCCAGACACCTTCACAACTAGGGGAAAAGGAGCTAGTGGTTCATGTCTGAGCCGCTTTAGAGCTCTGCTGTCCAATGGAGTGGTCCCTGGCCAGCTATCATGTGGCTGTTTGATTTAAATTAATTAAAATTAAATACATTAAAAATCCAATTCTTCAGTCACTCTAGCAGTATTTCAGATGCTCAATAGTCACTTGGGGACATGAGCCAGGACAATGTGGACACAGAACATTTCCATCATCAGAAAGTCCTGTTGGGGAGTGCTGTTTACAGGGACACTTCTGCTTAGAGAGGGCTGTGTGTTCTACATTTTTCTTCAGAGTCCCCAGGAGGATTGAGCCTCAGTTGCCCACCGTACTAACCAGCTCAAGAACGTTCTAACCTTTGCTGTGTTTTTCCTTGTCCTCTAACTTACTCTCTGCCTCTTCACTTCTACTTCCCGGGACAATGACCAAAGAAGCTGCTTGCATCCAAATCCTTGTCTCAGGCTCTGCATTGTGGGGACCTCTAACTGAGAAAAGGAGCATCTCAACATGTTTGATTCTGCTTTAGTTAGACAAATGTCATGTTTAACTATGATGCAGACAGGAGTAAGATAATTATAATAATTGAATTATATGTTTTTATATTCCCTTCCCCCACTAAGCCCCCCGGGCTTCATTCCTTTACTAATTTTATAACTACCTAGCCGTCATTGATCAGACGGAAGAGGGAACAGGACAGTATCAGAGGCCACCAGATAGGCCAAAATACTGTATTTCAGAAGTAAGGATGATTGAAGAAATGGATAGAAAGAAGAGAGGCAAAGAGGAGAGGAGAAGAGAGTGGTGCCCTTAGGTATGGAACTCTGAAGAGATGTTTAAATAGGAGGGAGTATTAGGAAGTCTTGATATATACATCTTATTTGATGCAACTCTCACTGTTGCCTCCTAGAAAGACCTTCAGCAAAGACCACATTAATTTTCAAGGATCTCTGGAATTATATTTCAACATCTTTTCATTGAAACACTGGTCTCAAAGAGACCCAGTGAAGTCAGGTTGCATCTCCAAGAATAGAAATCTTTTCAGCATAAAGTTGACATTTGTACTTCAATACCATGTATTACTCAATGCCAGAAAAATGAAAAATGAAAAGTATAGCATAACAGCCTTACAGTTTGACATTAACAAAGCATCTTTTCCCAAAATTCTGGGAATTAAAATTATCTTAGAAGTTTACATGTTTCATTACTGGCAGCATAGTTGAGGTTTAAAGGGCAACCTAATTTCTGAAATTATTTCCATAAAGTTTAGTGTTGTATTAAGTTTATGACAAATGTTTCTGAACTTTAATAATTACCTTAGCATGTAACTATTAATAGTGTTAGTAAGTAGCCCTTGAATGTTTATAAAAATGAAAGTCTATGAAATTGTCCATCACTTTACCATATAAGGAGCCTCCACTGGTGTGCTTTAGGCCATATACTTGAATATTGTTATGGCGGAGCTTTCCGTATGTTCTCCTTTATATAAATTTAAGGTAAATTATGAAATTAAAAGTAACAATGATGATAATAGTGGATTGGCCAAAAGTTCATTCGGGTTTTTCAGATGGTACTGAAGACTCAAACTTTTTGGCCAATCCAATGACTAAAAATGTAGGTAATTTGATCATTTGTTTCTAAATCACTATATCCCTGCTAAACATATTATTTTTCAACTTTGTTATCCAAAGAGTAAAAATAGCTTTCAAAGTTCAAAATACATTGTCAGTGAAATTGAGACACACTCATAAGTAAAGACATGTAAGTATATGACATATAAGTATACATATAAGCATAAAGACATATACATACAAGTAAAGACATACAGAAAATTATCAAGGCTCTTTAATTTGCATTTTACTGTTCTTTTTTAACTGGGAGTGTGGGTGGAATAGGAGTGTTGGGAAATGATTGCCAAAGAACAAATCTTACACTGATAGTCCAAGGGGATAACTGAAAGAATTTTTCTCTAACCTTCCCCCGACTCTGTAAGCCTGAGATTATGCTTCCAATAAGTCACATCAGTAAAACTGGAAATATTCATGAAACAAATTATAAACGTCCATGCATGTATCCATTCATTCACTTACTCATGACATCTATTAAGGATATAATTGTGTCAGCCACTGTGCTAGAAGGTAGAAATCTATAGAAGTTAATTTATCCAACAAATATTTATTAGAAACCTTATTTTTTGTTAGGCCTTTGATAGGTGTGGAGCTAAGAGTGGTCACCAGTTCCTTCCACTGAGGAAACACAAGAGTGGGGAAATCAGGTGAGTAAAGAGAGATTTCCAATTCTGTGTGATGCAGGCCACCCCAGGGAACATGCTCACAACCACCAACCAGAGCAAAATGTGAAGATAAAATAAGCAAAACCAATCTGTAGCAGTATATATAGAGAAAAATATTTTGCCACTTGGACCAGGTGCAATGTCAGTTTAAATTATTTCTAAAGGAATATTTTTAAAGGAAAAATGTATTACTTATGATGGTATCTTTCTAGCCAGCAATGCAAAGGCAGGTTGATCTCTTGGGCCCATTTGATAAAAGAAGTATTTCTAGCTGGTCTAATTATGGAGAACTTACTGATTCTCAAATGCCTGAGGACAAGTTGTTTTCTCATGTAGGTTAAACAAGTCCTTTCCCTGTGGATCTGGCTATGATATGCATCTCTCTGGTAATCCCCTGCCAGTTATAACTTGACCCTTATTTCAGCCCACTCTTAACTAAATTATCACATTTGAATGTGATTTCTCTCAATCTGCATATTTGACATTCAATAAATCAATATCTACATTGCTTATTGATTTTTCTAGTGCTATACAATCATGCAGACATTCCATTCAGCTTAAGGAAATAAAACAGAAATAAATACACTAACATGCTCTTCCTAATAAGTAAAAAATAAATCCAGCATCATATTTGAATTTGTTATTTAAATGCCTTATATAAGAATCTGATTTTTTAAATCTCAATTCAGAAACAGAAAGATACCATCCCTAAGAAACTTGCCAGTGTTTGATATAACACAAAGCTTCAGCATTGAAGTGTTTAAAAAAATAAAAAGACACTAAAACCATTGCAGAAGTCAAGCACACACAGCATAACATTTCCTGATTACCATTCAGAGAGGCCCAGAGATCACAGCATGGCCAATGCAAATTTCAGTGATGCCTCTTTAAGTCTTAATGAACCATAGTGCCCTAATGAGAGGTTTCACTGAATGCCAGTCAACCAAGCATACATTTCCCAGAGAAAAGAGAAAACTAGCAACCCACTGTATTTTAAATGGTAATATTTGTATCAACAATGTTTACAGGCTATTTTTTCTTAGGATAAAGAAATGAAATAACTACAGTTCTGTGGGGCTCATACATAAGGGTGTTGACTTAATCCAACAGAAATCTCATGTTACATCATGGCATATTCTGTGCCAATTCATTAATGTTAAGAATTATTTCATTAGTTGAGCTGTTAGGAAAATGGTACTTGTATAATTTTATATAATAAGAAGTGGACTACCCAGGTGGCTCAGTGGTAAAGAATCCACTTGCTAATACAAGAGATGCAGGTTCGATCCCTGGGTAGGGAAGAACCCCTGGGGAAGGAAATGGCAACCCACTCCAGTGTTCTTGCCTGGAGAATCTCATGGACAGAGGAGCCTGGTGAACTACAGTCCATGAAGTCTCAAGAGAGTTGGACAGAACTTAGCAACTAAACAACAACAAAATATAGTAAGAAGTACATTTTTAAATATTTAACAAAGAATCAAAGACATATGGTCTATAGAAATTTAGTGCTGAGACTAACTTAGAAAATGATCTTCTGGAAACAAAGATATTCAGTTCCGTCGCTCAGTCTTGTCCAACTCTTTGCAACCCCATGGACTGCAGCACATCAGTGTCCATCACCAACTCTCAGAGTTTGCTCAGACTCATGTCTATTGAGTCAGTGATGCCACCCAACCATCTCATCCTCTGTCGTCCACTTCTCCTCCTGCCCTCAATCTTTCCCAGCATCAGGGTCTTTTCCAACGAGTCAGTTCTTCACATCAGGTGGTGAAAGTATTGGAGCTTCAGCTTCAGCATCATCCTTCCAATGAATGCTCTGGATTGACTTCCTTTAGGATGGACTCGTTGGATCTCCTTGCAGTCCAAGAGACTCTCGAGAGTCTTCTCCAACACCACAGTTCAAAAGCATCAATTCTTCGGTGCTCAGCTTTCTTTTTAGTCCAAATTTCATACCAATACATGACTACTAGAAAAACCATAGCTTTGACTAGAAGGACCTTTGTCACCAAAGTAATGTCTCTGCTGTTTAATATGCTGTCTAGGTTGGTCATAGCTTTTCTTCCAAGGAGCAAGAGTCTTTTAATTTTGTGGCAGCTTTTACACTTTCATCCCAAGGCTCTTTAGTTTCTCTTTGCTTTCTGCCATAAGGGTGGTATCATCTGTGTATCTGAGGTTATTGATATTTCTCCTGGCAATCTTGATTCCAGCTTGTGCTTCATCCAGCCCAGTGCATTCAAAA
The DNA here is from genome assembly GCF_910594005.1 of Cervus elaphus. NCBI lineage: Eukaryota > Metazoa > Chordata > Mammalia > Artiodactyla > Cervidae > Cervus > Cervus elaphus. Next base: position 8,270,520 of record NC_057837.1, on the reverse strand, counting down.
AAAACAACATCAGTTCCATCAGTTTCTGACATTATATAAGTTAATGTCCACACATTTTTGTTTCCTTATTAGTGATTTTGGTGAGTGTAGACAGAGTGATGGGTAGATATGTCCAAAGAGAGAAAGTCAGACTTAAAGGCATTACTGTTTACAGTCTAATATGGTGTTCCAAGGTTCTCTCCTTTTTGCTTAAGACCCTCAAAGATGACTACTGGACAGCTGGGACTGGAATTTCCCTTGGCTCCAAGAATAGCACTGAGTACATCGCTTGTAAGATGGAACTCAACCTCAGTGACATGCAGCCCTTTTGAGTATGGGCATCACTTTTTCCTTTTAAAAATAGTTCTGGACCAACATATGTTAACCATTGTATTCGTGAGCAAAAGCAGTGGAAAGAGACTCTGTAAACTTTTTTTTTTTTATTGTCTAACCATAAAATGGAATAAAACGATCTGACTTAGAATATGTCAAAGCATACCTAGCATTCCCCAGTAGGACGGTAATGATTGCCAGAAGGATGTAACACAGTATATATTACATCCCATGCACAACCTCACTTTTCAAGCGTCAGATATCATTTCTTTAGGGAGGCCTTTCCTGATTCCTCAAACTAGATCAGGCTCAAACTCCCTGTAACTTTTCCTTCATAACACAAGTTCTGTCCAGAAGGCATTTGTACAGTTATTCAGTTCAAATTTGTCTCCGCTACTTGCGTGGTAGATTCTGGGAGAGCAAAAGGGCTGTCTGTTTTATATCATTGCCTAGCGCAATGCCTAGTGCATAGGAAACATCCAAATGGTTTCGAATGAAGTAATGAATGATTATGCCATTCAAGTTAGTCCTAAAAGTAAAAGTGTTTTGGTAATGTCTGAAATTTAAACATTCATAACATTTTACCTTCTTAAAAAGAAGCTGTATATTCAGGAATGGTCAAAGAAATATTTAGAAGCACAATAGCTCAGTTATCAGTTTAAATTCCAACAGCAGGTAATTAACTAAAAATTTATGGCACATCCTTAAAATGTACCAAAGTAGCATAATTATTTGCTTGTACTAAGTATACATGAACACACAGAAAAACTTTATACGTACACATACATTAGAAAATGTGAGTGAAAGATCTGAAAGAATATCAATTATTAGACTTACCTTTAAGTTGTGAGACTACATGCCATCTTCATTATCTTCTTTACGCTTTTCCTATTTTCCCTAAGCTTTAGATTTGAGCAACATCACTTTCATAAAAAATTAAAATTATTAAAATACAAGGATACCAGGAAGATGGGTTATGACAATAACATGGGTAGAGTGTAATATTTCTTGCCTATAATCCTTTTTTACTTTATATAAGACTATGAAGTCTTCTATCATAGATAGTACATAAAAAATTACTTACATATTTTAAACTACTATTAATGCATATTAAAACTGTATTCAAATGCAAATCAATATGTATGCCTGTGAAATTAAATATCTAGGCTCCAACCCTTTAAAAAAAGCTAATCGTTTTGAGGAGGGACCAGAGCAAAGAACACATCCTAACAAGTTTTTATTTTGGCAAGGGAAATGTGCAAATACAAAAATAAGATGAATTCAAGAATTATTATCTATAGTACAGGGAATGATCTTCAATATCCTGTGACAAACCATAGTGGCAGAAAATATAAACAAGAATGTATATAGGTGTATAACTAAGTCACTTTGCCGTACAGAAGAGATTGGCACAACGTTGTAAATTAACAAATATAGCTCAAAAAGAAAGAATTATCACATTATCTATAAAATACAATCTCTGAAGTCTTTTGGGGTACAAAACCTAGGTCAGAATAAAATTTAGAACTTCTTTTCTACAACTGAGGTCAATGGCAAGGGCCCTGGTTTGTGACACTGAGGTAATGCTTACAGTCTCAGAGAGGGGATGATATCTACCTAGAAGCTACTGTGAAATAAAATGCTCAGGCCACACCTGAAATTCAGGCTGCTTTTATTACTGTTGTAATGTGTGGGGACTGGATAGAAGAAAGTAATTTGCACAAATCATCAACATAACTGCTTCAACCACCTACTTAATGCAATCTGTATGGAAGGAGACTAACCACCGTGAAGATTGACAAGCAAATCCCAAGGATATCAATAAAGAGTTCAATAAGTCATTTGATGCCAACTTAATTTTTTTAATGTACTTGTAGTAGTCCCTGAGGGCCCTGTGGATGCCTCAAAGTAGTTCTGTAACAGCAAATGTCACAGTCATCCAAGGACATGGGGATGCTAATGTAGCATTCTTCATAAAATAAAACCAGGTTGCTGCTCCCCCTGACATCATAACAAAGCCCTGATGGATGTGCACTCCGCGTGCTGAATTGATTTTTGTTAAGTCCCAGCTCTCATACTATTTTATCCTCATGTGCCTAAATAAGCAGTGTTGACTCCTTAATTTACTCATTTTAACACCAGCAGCTTCCAGGACTCCATTAACATGACGCCACATTTAGGTTGTCTGCTGAATCTGCTCACCTCAAATGTATGAAATCTGAATTTTTAAAACTGATAACAGTGCCAGGAAAATTATTTCTTTTAAGGCCAATAGGAACTTGTGTATCAGCATTTTGAGTCACATCCATAAATACTTAAATCAGAGGGTACAGTGAATTAATTAGGACACTTGGCTTATTGAGAGGGTTGACGGTAGGGACAGATTACAAATGAAAACTGAAGGTCCTAAACAAGTAGTTTAATATTTTGCCATCAAAAGAAGCCACTGCAGAGACATTCACTGGAAAGAAATTCAGCAAGCAGAATGCAACTAAACAGATATACGAATTCTGCCAAAAGCAAAATAGACTATTAGGGTCTGGAGTAATTGGAAATGAACAGTAAATTTTGTAAGAAAATAAAATAAAAAGAAAGTGAGGAAAAGAATTACTTCAAGTAATATAGTATTTTAAAACAAATTGGAACCATACACCAAATAGAAGATTATTTTAACCAAGGCAAATTCAAAAGGAATTTCTATTAGAGACATTTGTATGATGTACAATGATGAGGCTAAACCCCTGGGGATATCATAATACATGCATCTCTTTGGGAGTATAAGAAATGTACTTCTTTAGAAGTCAACGAGGGGTACTGTGGGTTTGGAATTGTTTCATTTATTTCTTAACTATTGGATGTTTATTTCTGAGTGTCTGGAGGTTGTATTTTATCACTCAGGGAATTGAGCTATTGTAGGGTGATATAGTCAATGAATTTCTCTTTCCATCAAGTTCAGTGTTTTACTAGTTTTAAAAGCAGCCATTATTTTTATTGTCTGCAGCAAAACCAAACACATGCTTTACTTTAGTTGTGCATCTGTACTGATAATGATAGGTGACCCGCTCTTGAGTACAAACCCCAAACTGTGACATTATAAAAGCCTGCCTCCTTATTGAAGCTTAGCCTTTTGCTCGTAAAAAACAAGGTGAAGGTCCAATTAGCGATTCAGAAGAAAACAGGAGGGCAGTCTTTTGTGCATGGGCATCTCCATTCGAAAACCTATAATCCATAATGAGCCCTGTTTAACACGACGGATGCTTTCCTTTCAGACAAGCCCAAATACCAGGTCACTAATGAGCAAGAATTTAAAACGCCGAGGCCATGAATGAAACAGGTTATTCTGAAAATTGGCCCATATTAAGAGATTTAAAAGACTTGGCTAGTTCTGTTTGGCCTGACAGGCCTGGCTAATTAATCAAATGCTTTGATAAGTAACTAACTTCTCACATTTTAAAAAGGGAACTCTGATCTGCCAAACTGTGAAGGAAAAGAACAATCTTGATGTTACTTAAAAAGTAAAGAATGAAATTTCATGGCCTTGTGCATGACCCATGCTTATTTTGACAAGGGGCTTCTCCTCAAAGCTGTGATATCAGGAACACACCAATTAAAAAGTATTAGAAAATACGACATTTTTTATGCCTCTGTTACAATTCTTTATTTCATGGAGGGTTTCCTAGCAATGACTTTGGAGGCTGTTGTCACTGGTCAGATTTGTTCAGAAGAAAGACCTGGCAACGGGGCGGAGCACAAGGGAGCCCAGCGGCCCTTGTCCAGCCCCACGGCCCGGCGCTCCTCTCGCTGCGCTCACTAGGAGGCATCGCTGCGGTGCTGCGCGCACAACGCTCTTGGGTAATTAGAGTGTCCAGGAGTCTCCCTCGTCCTCAATTCAAAGAAAACACATCAGGTGTTTCACATCAGCTTGACACCTCAAGCCTTTTGCCATGCTCAGAGTAAAAACACACAGGGCAGACACGTCAGCTACAAAAGACCGACTGGCTAAGAAGGTGGCCGATGGCCACGGAAAAAGGAAAGACTTTGCAGGCACTCACAGCAGGACTGAAAGACCAGCCCCGCTCCTTAGAGCCATGCGACCCTTCTACAGGTCCATGAAAACATTTTGAATCTAACTTTCCTGTCTGAAAAATGGGACAGGTTACACCATCTTTGCAGGGCAAATTCATCATTAAAGAGAGTAACTGGAACATGATAGAAAGTGAAAATGAAAGTGAAAGTTGTTCAGTGGTGTCCAACTCTTTGCGACCCCATGGACTACACAGTCCATGGAATTCTCCAGGCCAGAATACTGGAGTGGGTAGCCTTTCCCTACTCCAGGGGATCTTCCCAACTCAGGGATCGAACCAGGTCTCCCACGTTGCAGGTGGATTCCTTACCAGCTGGGTCACCAGGGAAGCCCAAGAATACTGGAGTGAGTAGCCTATTCCTTCTCCAGATGGATCTTCCCAACTTAGGAATCGAACCAGGGTCTCCAACATTGAAGGAGGATTCTTTACCAGCTGACCTATCAGAGAATCCCTCTGGAACATGACAGTGACTCAGTAAAACGTGGGTATTTTTTCCTTCCCTCTCAGAACTTTCTGGGGCAGGCAGATACTTTGGTGACCCCTGTAAGGAACCATATCTGCTGTTTATACACCAATTTGTAGTCCCTCCCACTTGGACTCTGGCCTTTGTTATGGAACTAGCTTTGGCCAGTGGGATATTAACAGAAGCTTTATAAATGCCTGCATACTGGAACATTCCTCTCTTAGAATGCTCACCCTTAAAATGATCCCTCTTTGAAATCAGTTGCCATTGTGCGGCCTGTCCATGTGGAGAAGTCATGTGAGGAGAACTGATACCCCTGTCATCGGCCAGCCCTGACCTGCCAGCTACGAGCATGCATCATCATGGGAGAGGATCTCCAGGCAACCCCACCCAAGCGACCCCATAAGATGCCAAGTGGAGCAAAGATAAGCCATGCCACTGGGCCTGTGCAATCTGCAAAATCGTGAGCAAATTAGTGATTGCTGTATTTTTAAGCTACTAAGTTTAGGGGTGAGCTGTTTGTAATAACCAGAATATTTATCAGCTTTTCATTATCTGCTACTGTTACTGACTCCCAAGAATTGTACACAGTGTTTAAAGACTACAGGCTTCAGTACTCATGATTAACCTAATATTTTCTGAGGCCTTCAGAATTTCCTAATTGTTCATGAGCTCCAAACTGTTTTTGAAGATTGGTTGAATAACTTCAGACCAAATATGCAACTCCTTTTGGTCCTTATTTACTCCTTCTGAATAAATGAAGTTGCTGTACAAGAGATTAGTATATAAACAAATTTTAGAATTTTTCATATAATTGTTAGAAATATTTATATTAGTGTTTGGTTCAATATTTTAGCCCAGTCCATCAGTCATGTCCAACTCTTGTGACCCCATGGACTGTAGCACACCAGACTTCCCTGTCTGTCACCATCTCTTGGAGCTTACTCAAACTCATGTCCATTGAGTCAGTGATGCCATCCAACCTTCTAGTCCTCTGTTGTCCCCTTCTCCTCCTGCCTTCAACTTATCCAGAATTCATGTCTTTTCTAATGAGTTGTCTCTTCACATCAGGTGGCCTAAGTATTGGAACGTCAGCTTCAGCATCAGTCCTTTCAATGAATATTCAGGACTGATTTCCTTTAGGATGAATTGATTGGATCTCCTTGCAGTCCAAGAGACTCTCAAGAGTCTTCTCCAACACCACAGTTCAAAAGCATCGATGTTTGGTGCTCAGCCTTCCTTATGGTCCAACTCTCACATCCATACATGACTACTGGAAAAACCATAGCTTTGACTATGTGGACCTTTGTCGGCAAAGTAATGTCTCTACTATTTAAAATACATCTAGGTTTGTCATGGTCTTTCCTGGTAGCTCAGACGGTAAAGTGTCTACTTACAATGTGGGATACCCGGGTTTGATCCCTGGGTTGGGAAGATTCCCCTGGAGAAGGAAATGGCAATTTACTCAAGTATTCTTGCCTGGAAAATCCCATGGATGGAGGAGCCTGGTAGGCCACAGTCCTTGGGGTTGCAAAGAGTCGGACACAACTAAGTGACTTCACTTTCACTTTTCTTTCAATTTAGGTTTGTCACAGCTTTTCGTCCAAGGAGCAATCATCTTTTAATTTCATGGCTGCAGTCACCATCTGCAGTGATTTTGGAGCCCAAGAAAATAAAGTCTGTCACTGTTTCCCCATCTATTTGCCATGAAGTGATGGGACCAGATGCCATGTTTTCTGAATGTTGAGTTTTAAGTCAACTTTTTCACTCTCCTCTTTCACCTTCATCAAAGTTTCTTTAGCTTCTCTTTGTTTTCTGCCATAAGGGTGGTACCATCTGCATATCTGAGGTTACTGATATTTCTCCCACTAAAATTTTAGATTTCCAAGACTCCCTTTCAATGTAATATTTTATGAAGTCTTCAGAATTTTCTAATATATCTGATTTCTAATTTACCTAATTTCAGCAAGGTATAGCCATGTTAATTTGTTTGACCAAGAAAACTAAGCAGAAGTGAGGTATGGGATTTATAGAAAGATTCATTATAAAGAAGAGAAGAGCTCTTCTGGAACCACCTTCCCCTTTTCTAGCTCCCTTCCTACTGGAAAGGCTGATAACCCAGCAGAAATCTTAGAACATGAGACGATCTGGAAGATGAAAGTCATGTTCTGATGACATAGAAACCCACGTCCCTGGTGACAGGTGAGATACCACAGCAGCTCTGGACTCCTTAGATCTCTACTTCTTTTACATGAGCATTAGAAAAAAAAATTAAATTAAATTAACTTCTACCTTGTATAAGCCACTATTATTTTAGGCTTTCTATTATTTGCAGATAAACAATCCTAACAAGTAGAAGTAACCTAAGTATTTCAATGTGTGGGGGAAAAAAAAAAAGGTTTGATTTTGGCCTTAATTTAAAAAAACTTAAAAAGGAAAAAAAAAAAATTCAACAAGTCATAAATAGGGACGTTTGCCATAGGAAAATCAATGTATACAATCTAGAATACAAGAAGAACCCATGCCTTTTTACTAAAATTTGTTTTGCATAATCAAAGACATAATATGATAGTAACAGCCATAATAATACAATAGAACATGGACAGGAACAGGAAAACCATTTATTACTGCTGAATGTCTTCAATGTCTTGGCTGTGCCATTAAGCACACTTTGAGAAGATTCAACTAAAAGAAACAAATTCAAAGTGAGGTAATTTGTTTAATCGTCACAAAACAACAGCAACATTTTTTAAATTGTTAAAGTACATAGATTGTATACAGTAGAATACAACTTGGAATTAATTCGTAAGCCCACTCAAGACATGGGTAGGAGATGAGCACAGTGAGTGTGTGTGTGTACCACAGGTGGTTGGTAATAATCATCAACAGTTCTGTCAAAGCACCTTTTTGTTTTTCAAAGGAAAACTGTAGTGAGGGTCTTAAGTTTTTCGAATGATTGAAAAAAGCTTGTTTTATACTGAGCTCAACAAAAGTCAACAAAAGAGTCTGAAATGCAGTACTTGGATGCTCTCTCAAAAATGACAAAAAGATCTTTGCTCGTTTCCAAGGCAAACCATTCAATATTACCGTAATCCAAGTCTATACCAAAGCCAGTAATGCTGAAGAAGCCGAAGTTGAATGTTTCTATGAAGACCTACAAGACCTTCTAAAACTCAAACCCAAAGAAGATGTCCTTTTCATTTATAGGGGACTGGAATGCAAAAGTAGGAAGTCAAGAAACACCTGGAGTAACAGGCAAATTTGGCCTTGGAATACAGAATGAAGCAGGACAAAGGGTAATAGTGTTTTGCCAAGAGAATGCACTGGTCATAGCAAACACCCTATTACAACAACGCAAGAGAAGACTCTACATGTGGACATCACCAGATGGGCAATATTGAAATCCGACTGATTATATTCTTTGTAGCCAAAGCTAGAGAAGCTCTATACAGTCAGCAAAAACAAGACCAGGAACTGACTGTGGCTCAGATCATGAACTCCTTACTGCCAAATTCAGACTTAAATTGAAAAAACTAGGGAAAACCACTAGACATTCAGGTATGACCTAAATCAAATCCCTTACGATTATACAGTGGAAGTGAGAAATAGATTTAAGGGACTAGATCTGATAAGACAGAGTGCCTGATGAACTATGGACGGAGGTTTGTGACACTGTACAGGAGAAAGGAATCAAGACCATCCCCAAGAAAAACAAATGCAAAAAAGCAAAATGGCTGTCTGAAGAGGCCTTAGAAATAGCTGTGAAAAGAAGAGAAGCAAGAAGCAAAGAAGAAAAGGAAAGATATACACATTTGAAAGCAGAGTTCAAAGAACAGCAAGGAAAGATAAGAAAGCCTTCCTCAGTGATCAGTGCAAAGAAAGAGAGGAAAACAATAGAATGGGAAAGACTAGAGATCTCTTCAGGAAAATTAGAGATACCAAGGGAACATTTCATGCAAAGATGGGGTCAATAAAGGACAGAAATGGTATGGACCTAACAGAAGCAGAAGATATTAAGAAGAGGTGGCAAGAATACACAGAAGAACTGTACAAAAAAGATCACAACCTAGAAAATCACAGCGGTTTGACCACTCACCTAGAGCCAGACATCCTGGAATGTGAAGTCAAGTGGGCCTTAGGAAACATCATTATGAACAAAGCTAGTGGAGGTGATGAAATTCCAGCTGAGGTATTTCACATCATAAAAGATGATGCTGTGGAAGTGCTGCGCTCAACATGCCAGCAAATTTGGAAAACAGCAGTGGCCACAGGACTGGAAAACGTCAGTTTTTATTACAGTCCCAAAGAAAGGCAATGTCAAAGAATGCTCAAACTATTGCACAATTGCACTCATCTCACACGCTAGTAAAGTAATGCTCAAAATTCTCCAAGCCAGGTTTCAGCAATATGTGAACCGTGAACTTCCAGATGTTCAAGCTGGTTTTAGAAAAGGCAGAGGAACCAGAGATCAAATTGTCAACATCCGCTGGATCATCGAAAAAGCAAGAGAGTTCCAGAAAAACATCTATTTCTGCCCTATTGACTATGCCAAAGCCTTTGACTGTGTGAATCACAATAAACTCTGGAAAATTCTTCAAGAGACAGGAATACCAGACCACCTGACCTGCCTCTTGTGAAATTTGTATGCAGGTTAGGAAGCAACAGTTAGAACTGGACAAGGGACAACAGACTGGCTCCAAATAGAAAAAGGAGTACGTCAAGGCTGTATATTGTCACTCTGCTTATTTAACTTATATATAGAGTACATCATGAGAAATGCTGGGCTGGATGAAGCACAAGCTGGACTCAAGACTGCCGGGAGAAATATCAATAACCTCAGATATGCAGATGACACCACCCTTATGGCAGAAGGTGAAGAAGATACTAAAGAGCTTCTTGATGAAAGTGCAAAAGGAGTGTGAAAATTTGGCTTAAAGCTCAACATTCAGAAAACTAAGATCATGATATCTGGTCCCATCACTTCATGGCAAATAGATGGGGAAACAGTGGAAACAGTGGCAGACTTTAGTTTTTTGGGCTCCAAAATCACTGCAGATGGAGACTGCAGCCATGAAATTAAAAGATGCTTACTTCTTGGAAGGAAAGTTATGACCAACCTAGACAGCATATTAAAAAGCAGAGATATTACTTTGGTGACAAAGACCCTGATACTGGGAAAGATTGAAGGCAAAAGGAGAAGGGGGCAGCAGAGGATGAGATAGTTAGATAACATCACTGACTCAATGGACATGACTTTGAGCAAACTCAGAAAGAGTGGAGGACAGAGGAGCCTGGCATGCTATAGTCCATAGAGTTGCAAAGAGATGGACATGACTTAGCGACTGAACACCACCAATTCATGCCTCCAAAATATGTTTTGGTGTAACATCTTGTTCAAATATATGAGATACCAAATACTTGTATACTTTTGTATTGATAAATAAACACTTGAATCATAAGTTGAATATTAAACATCTATGTAATGTATAAAATCAAAGAAATATATATTTTAGTGAAAGGCCAAGTCTAAAGCACTTATGGGATGTCTCTACTAGACAGAAGTCCTTGTCAATAGAAGTGTTGCTTTAAGCACAAGTGTGCCAGTCAGCTGGGAAGTGCCAGACGGACTCCTGAACAAACAGTCTGACCTGCATGGTAGCCAACAGTGGTCTTGAGTGTTCTCCTTAGACTCATATACGATCAACGTGAGCATAAAATGGAACCACCTGAATTAAACTGAACCACTTGGCAGCTCCATTATTCTGCCAGCCCAGAACCATGCCTTAAGATGTGAGCTGGACTTACAGAAAACAAAAGAGAACAGAGGAATGCCACACATGATGGGAACTCTGGCTCTCAACCTTGGCTGCACATTAGAATCGCCTGGGAGCTTTTAAAAACGCAGATGCCCAGGCTGCACACAAGACCAATTAAATCAGGATTTGGGGCAGACGGGGCTCAGCATTAGAACTGTTTCAAAAACTCCCCAGATGATCCCAGTCTTTCTGTCTGACCAAACTCTCCCTGAGCTATTGGCAGTTAGGAAAGTCATCAAGATAACAAGGAAAAGGAAACATGTAATTCCCCCTAGTGAAATTGTGTGATTGTGAGCACACAAGCTAATTCCTGACTGCCAGATTAAGATATTAACACAATTTATGCATATTTTATTAGACTGAAAAAAGGAGCCATCATTTTAATTTGTCCAACTGCTAAAAGAATAACGTATTCCAGTGTCAATATGCCAAACCTAAAACAATTCATATGAAAGGCATCTATTTATGAGTTTTAGCAAGATTGGAGGACTGCCAAAGCACGTTTTCCAGCAGATCTAGGAGGCTTAGCAGGTAGTAAGCTTAGCTGGCATGTAGGGCCTTGTGTTAATGAAAACATAGAACTCTGGTTTTCTAACTATTCGTAATTGGGAAATTAGAGTTTATGGTTCCGGAGGTTTTTCACGCACTTCACTTCGTCTGGGCATAATGAAAAACTGACACCTAGGTACCCAAGCATCATGCCAACAGCGTGTAAATGCTGTACTGAGAGGCACAGCTGCCCAACCAAATGGAGAATGAAAACACAGCAACACACGATGAATAAGTGAGTAAAATCCCTATGAATCAACTCACTCAGGCATACTACTGTAAATCCTTAAAAAAAAAAAAAAAAACCAGGAATCTCTTCCCATGGAATACCCAAGGGTAACCAGTATAACAAAGTGGTTAATGACAATACAAGATTAAAATAAACATCACAACCCCACTCTGTCTGGACTCATATTACTTAGATGAGAAGTTAACACATTCTAGAAAAGCTCACTTAATTACACTGGTGATGAATTATCTTTCCCTCAGCTTAGCAGACATGACTTGGGCCTCACTCTCCTGACTTGTGAGTAAGCTGAGCCAGCCACGTGTTCATCCAGATAGCACAGAAGCTGTAGCTTTACAGACAAAGCTCCTTTTTAAAAAGTATAGCAAAGAAAAACAAGAAAATGGAAGATGAATCAGTGCCTAATCCCACTACCTTCAGATACCAAAAGAGTTGTATCTGTATTAACATTCTCCTTTTAGAATGAGAGGGTGGGGTCCCTCTAGATCTTGGGCCAGCAGGTAGAAACCAGCTTTCATGGGGCAAACTTCTTAAAGGTTTTCAGAAGCTGCTGCACTAATGCTCACCCTGCCGTCCAGATCAGAAGCCCAGGCAATGTCACTATACCCTTCTCCTCCTGGGAAATCTCACTCATGTCTTCCCTTCCTAAATCCTCAGTGTCCCTCAGAGAAACCCACTCTGCTCCCTTTCACTCGCAGCTCTCCGCAGTGATTATCAGAATAGCTGGTGCAGCTTCCTTGACCCTGGGTTTACTCCTATTCAGTCCTTCTAACACAGGCCTAGGAAGCTTTCTAAATGCAAACAGTGATGGGCTCTCCTTCATAAACTTCCCAAGGCCATCAGAATGGGAAAGCTGATTCCACAGCACGGTTCACAGGGCCTCCATCGTCCCAGGTGCTTCTGCCTCCACTGTCCATCTTGGAGTTCATGTCCCAGCTGTACTGTCTTTTCTAAGCTGGAATGAAGCCTCTGGGCCTTCAGACATGCTGTTCTCTCTGCCTGGAACCTTTCTCCCCAACCCCTTCGCACTTTGGCCTTGTTATTTTCTAATATTTTGCTTAAAAGTCACTTTCTCAAGAAAGCTTTTTCTAATCCCCCAGCCCTGGGCTCCCTTAGTATCCGCGCCTCTTACTGTAACACTCAGAGGTGGTGTGCACGGATTTCCTTAATAGCTTTGTGATCTCTGCTGCAGGCTATAAGAAGCTGTAAGAGGGCAGCGGGGTGTCTATCTTGTTCATGAAGGTGTGCACAGGGCCTAGCTATGTGTCTAGCCTATAGTCAGTTTCCAAGGTAATATTCTTCTGAACAAATAGATGAAACATCCTTTTGTTGTACATTGTCTTTCTTATCAATAAGTTCTGCAAACATACCTCAGAATACAAGATGCCCAGGTTAAAATTTCGATGGATTAGATTTGTGATTTTAGACTTGTTATCTTGAGTTTCATTAATATATAATGAAGATGGTCATCTGCCTTATAGAACAGTTGTCAAGCTTTTAGAGATAAGGTATGTCTGATGGCATGTAACTGGTGTTTCATAAGCTGGGAATCATGACCATCATCACCATCTCTGCAGGCACCTCTGAAGAAATCCAAAGAAGAGTAATGAAGAAACTCTCTAAGTAGCAATGCTGTTTGAGATAATCACATATGTCTGTCTGCATTACTATAGCTGTACTTGCCACTTAGGATTAATAAACACATTTCCTTAAATACTACACTTTTTGGTATGATTTCTTCAGTGTGGTTTCATCCAAAAATTGTGTACTGACTGGCCTTCTGATATGTGCATGTTCCATAGTAGTAGCATTCCTTTATATAAAACTGCATATTTCAGCATGCAGCATTCCTATTTTCTCCTGTAAGCAGAGTCATAATATGTTCATGTCAAAATCTTGAACAATGGTGTGACTATTCCAGCCAGAGAACGCAGCTACTAAAATACCCTGATTGGAACCGTATATAGCTGTTCTTCCTTTTCCATACACAAGCTTCTTCAGGGGGATACACAGAGAACCAAGGGTGAAGACAAGGCCTCTCAAAGTTAATAAAAGAACCACGGCCACTCTAGATTGGTACTAGGAATCTGTCCTTTCCCACAGATGGGGCACATATTCAAACTTCTTTGCACTTCAAAAACTTTCCCTGGCCCATCCCCTCCTAGGCCCGTTACCCTGACTGTGAGTACCTCATTGGCGTCAATTTGTCATAAACTCTTTCTTAGTGCCTGCCTCTGTGCCTCAAACAGTGGTCTCTGGAAGAGAGATCAATAAAGGTGTGTAAACTAATGAACTGATGAATGCATAGTTGAGAAATGATTGTTCTCTCTTTCCATGAAAACGAAAGTGTCAGTCACTCAGACGTGTCAGACTCTTTGTGACCCCATGGGCTGTAGCCTGCCAGGCTCCTCTGTCCATGGGGATTTTCCAGGCAAGAATACTGGAGAGGGTTGCCATTGCCTTCTCCAGGGGATCTTCCCCACCTAGAGAGGTCTCCTGCACTGCAGGCAAATTCTTTACTGTCTGGGTCACCAGGGAAGTCGGCTTTCTTTCCACAGATTGTGACAAAATAGCACCAGGTGAACACGAGCCCATGGAAAGTAAGCAGATACTTTGGGTGGTGCTCCTCGGGCTCCCAGCTGTTTTTGTTTTAGCTCCAATTATGTCCCAGTTGCCTGATCTGCTTCTCTTTGCATCAGGGTTTTTCTGAAGCTCCAAAGACTACTGTCCTCATGTGCATGGCAGGCCAGACCAGTCAGGAAAAGTTCCATTTCCAGCCCAGCAGCATTCAGCCAACATCTGATGAGAGTCGGTGTATAAATACACCACTTCTCTCACCCTTTGGATAGGATAAGTCTGAGATAGCTTTACATCATCTCAAAGAATTCTACTTACTGCTTCCCCTTGGCTGACTCATTTCTCACTCCCCTCTCAGTAATTTATGAACTTCCCAAACTTATGACTTACACCTTGACATGGGATCTAGTTCTAAGGGAAACTCTAATTAAGACAAACAAACAAACAAACAAACACAAAACATAAAAGAATATAGAAATTAACACGTACTCTAGCTAAGAAAGTCAGTAAGATTATTTTGACAGGCTGCCAAAATGTGTAAATCTAAATAAAATTTCCATTAACTTCCATGTATTATAACTTACTAAATCGTATACTCTGATACAAATAAGACAACACAGTGTACACATCCTTGACAAGCAGTTTTCAACATTAGACGTGTGTGAGCCACAGGAGCAATAAGCATTGCAGAAATAAGTAAACTAATAAATTGTTCACGGGCAATGTGTCCTTAATGAGAGCACTGGCTCCCTGCCACAGAATGTTTCTTCAAGCATGATTTCAAATGTGATATCACTCAAAAAAAAAAAAAAGGAGTGCAGTTTCAAATATATAAAATGCTCTGATGGTTCTATTTGCTTAGGAACAAGTATATCAGTTAAGAATCCTAACATTCATTAGCATTCACAGATCAAGCCTCCAAAACATGAGAATGAATGGAAAAAATATACATAAATTGAAAGTTCAAAATTAAAAGTTTCTTGAAAAACTAAGTTGTCGCTGAATGGTGTTTTGGAAATTATGTTGCTCAGGAATAACCTTTTACTTACATATATTCTTATAAAATGCTAGCATAGATGATTTAAATGTTTAAGAAAAATTTTACTTAGGTGAGTAGTTTTCTTTTTAGTTCAAATAACTACTAGTGCTGAATCTTTCACTTTGCATACCGTAGCTGTTTACTATTTAAATCATTTTACACAAGTCAAATGCAATCATGTTTCATTGGAAGATAGAACAGAATGATGGTTTTAAGGCCAGCACCTCATATGATATAATTTAATTCCATTACCTAATCTGTCCAGCTATTTTGACTGAATATAGTCAATAATGAAAAATACTTCAATCCCTCTCCTTGATGAATCATAAGTTTCCATTCCTAACATTAGAGTGAAAAAAGAATTATTTAGATGCATCTTTAAAAATACAGTTTATATACTTATAAGCATTATATGTGCATATAAATGGAAAAACATGAAGCGGCTTTATTATAGAAGTGGGTCTTTTAAAAGTTAAAGAAGTGTAATATATTTATATGGATGAAAAAATAGAGATATAAAGTAATTTGTAGAATATTAAGGAATACACCAGCTTCTAAAAACTTTTGAAGGTCTTCAGTAATTTAACTTATTTACTTATTAGTACCTTTATAGATAGGGAGTCTTGCTTCATAACAAGTATCCTACTCTAATTCAAATTCCTAAATTTTGACTTTTTAAGCAACACTTTTGCTATTGTAAAATCAAAAGGAAAATGCAGATATCTGGAAAACAGAGAAAATGAAGGGAGACTGGGTCTATGGGATTTGGGGGTTCCATATCTGGGAACTTAATCTGGCAGACATCCTCTCTCTTTCTTCTACATCTTAAATCCCTCATCCATTTATTTTTCCCCTTTTGATAAATCCTCCTTCTTTCCTTTTCCCCCACAAACCTACCATGTTATCATGCTGTACATTCACGGACAACTTTCTAAAAGGAATAGCAAATGGAAACTCAGCTATGGCTCCTTCCATTTTCTGTGCAACCCCTCACAGTGTGGGTTCTAAGTTCCTATCAGTTAATGCCTTTTATCTGCAAAGGACAGAAAATCAAGCGACATGTTACAGAGTAAAATAAAACACACTGGCTCTGCAGCCAAGAAGCGGAACCGTCAGTCTGGGTTTAGGCACCATCAGATAAAGACCCTCCAACAGTATCACCAAGAACCCACCACTGTCTACTTTCTTCCTCTGCTTTCTCCATTCAGTTGACCAGGTGGACAAAGAGTGAGTGGAAGGTTGATTCCCCAAAGAAAAACTGATGGAGTCTATTAATACTGACTATTTCAGAAGTCAGCAACCCTCAGGCAACTCTAGTGGTTCCCTCTCTGTCTCTTTTTCTTTCTCCTCACACTCACCAGTGAGATCCAGGATACTACTCAGGTCTTAAATCCTTTACTTCCTTCATTTTACGTTTGTCCTGGACTTCCCTTGTAGCTCAGTCGGTAAAGAATCTGCAATGCAGGAGACCGGGGTTCGATCCCTGGGTTGGGAAGATCCCCTGAAGAAGGAAATGGCAACCCACTCCAGTATCCTTGCCTGGAAAATCTCATGGACAGAGGGTCCTGGTGGGCTGCAGTCCATGGGGTCGCAAAGGGTCGGGCACGACTGAGCGACTAACACTTACTTGGAGATCTTCCCTGGACCAAGTTCTTATAAACAGATATCTATCTTTTCAGCTCTAGGCTCTTTTCCTTCCTTAAACTCTTGCTAAGCAACTTCACTTCCCCACAGGCTTCCGCTATCAACTCTCTGTGGGAGACTTTCAAGCATACACGTCAAACTGCAAGTTACCTCCAGTTATGGCTAAACCGTGCCCCTCCCGAGGTTCACACACTGCAGCCCTAACTCTAAACTGAATGGTATTTGGAGATGAGGTCTTTGGGAGTAATCAGGTTTAAATGAGGTCCTAAGGGTGAAGCCCTCACAAGGGGATTATTGCCCCTAGAAAAGGACATCAGCGGGCTTGCCTCCTTCTCTCTCCACATGTGAGAACACAGGGAGAAGGCAGACATCTAAATCGCCTGGCACGTTGATCTTGGATTTACCAGTGTACAAGGATAGCAGTTCAAGAAAGTTACCTCCCAACTCTAAATCTTCACTTCCACTTGTCTGTTGAATGTCTTCCACACAACTGTCATCGTAACTAGCACCGCAAACTCAACAAACGATGGCCTACACACCAAATCTGGCCCAAGACTATTTTTGGAAATGAAGTTTATTATATCCTAACCATGTTCATTCTTTCATGTACAGTATATGGCTGCATTAATGTTACAAAGGCAGAGTTAAATATCTGCAACAAAAACCATATGGTCTGCAAAGCTTAAAATATTTACTATCTGGTCCTTTCTTAAGAAGATTTTCTGATCTTTGCTTAGGACAATAATTGTTTTCGTAGCAATAGATCAGAATCCCATTGGGAGCTTTCAATAATCCCATAGTCTTACCAGTTAAACTGTGATCCAGTTCAACCAAGGCACCAGGATTTTTAAAGGCTCCCAGGTGACCCCAATGTGCAGCCAAGATGAAGATTCACTGCTACAAAAAAAACCTCTGTCCCGAATCCCCTATCTTTGGTATTAATGTCACCATTCTCCCAGGGAAAAATTGTCATTGGTGCCTTTTTGCCTGCCTACTCTGTTAGCTTAATCCATTCAGTGTCATGTTCTACTGTGTTTAGATCAGAAATCTTATTGATTTATCAGTTTCCTTCTACTCAGGCCCTCATCATCTTTCACTTGGCCATTTCAACAACCTCTTGATGAATCCCTTTTTGCTTTGGTTAATCCTAGTGATGGTCCCCAGAGTTTTCCTCTAAAATAAAGTCTTAATCATGCCACTCCCATACCAAAATAGACCCTGACTTTGGACACCTTATTAAACTCTGTTATAAAATGAAATAGTTTTATTTAGATACAATTTTATAGGTAGATAATAATCTACAATTAGTGATAATTTTGTCTTTATGTGTATATATAAAGTATGTGC
Source organism: Cervus elaphus (assembly GCF_910594005.1). Taxonomy (NCBI): domain Eukaryota; kingdom Metazoa; phylum Chordata; class Mammalia; order Artiodactyla; family Cervidae; genus Cervus; species Cervus elaphus. Next base: position 8,252,441 of record NC_057837.1, on the reverse strand, counting down.
TATTACATTGGCTAAAATATCTGGCATATTGTTGAACAGTAAATTAGCATTCATTCTGGACTTGCCTCTATCTCATGGCAATACTTACTATCATTTGCCAGTGCTACTATAAATATATTCTTTTTTTTCTTGAGTCCTTTCAACAGAATTTTAGGTGAGTTCTACTTTATCTACCATTTTGGTTCATTCTCATTTTCTTTCAAGATGATATGTGAGGAATAAATCAGAGCTAAGATTTATCTAATAATTCTTACTAAGATCTCAAATTCACCCACCTCCTTTGAAAGGTATCACTAAGAAAAGAAGAATTAAAGAACTTGAAATTGCAAGTGTTCCATTTCAAATAGAGATTTCTCTTGGTCAACCAATAATACACAATAATATAAAAGAGATGAATAGCTGAGAATAAATATCATTTGAAACCTGTAGATTCTAGGTTTGACTCATAATGAGAATGACATAATTATGTTTCTTGAACCTCTTTCCTAAAAAAAAAAAAAGATAGAGTACAAACCATTTGTTGAACTGGAATCAGTAGATTTCCTAATGAAAAAACTTGGAATAATGAACAAGTAAATAATCTCTTGCTTACCCTATAACTAAGCTACTCCAGTGTACATATAACTCCAAATTAAACTCATTTACTTAAAATGATCTTTTTCTCAGACCTGTGTAAAAATCCAGCCTCTGCTGCTCACTATAAATGCATGAACTTTGGGCAGTCATATCATTTCTTCTGAGCCTCATTGTCCTCATCCACAAGAGGGTCAATCAGTATTAATTCAACTCCCTATGACATTAAGAGGACCAAAGAAAACAGTGGATGTGGACTCCTTCTGTGTATTAAAACATTCACTACAAATGTTATGATGTTATGATATTACTGCTTTAATTATAGCAAAAAGAAATCAAAGAAAGTTTGGAATGGGAGAAAGGGAAATTTGACCTTCAGGAAATTCAGATTTGGACTTGATCAGGTCTTAAATTTGGGTAAATAATTTCATCTCATTGTACTTTCACTGACCTACCTTCTTGAGAGTATTAAGTTCAGATATGGCTTAATATAAACTCATATCCTAACAAATAACAAAGTGTTTAAGAAAGCTGAAAACACTATAAAGTCTGCAGGATCTTTATTATATATTCACAATAAGGATATTTGTTCTAAAAATAAAATGAATTCTGGTTGTATTCATTGACAGAGAAATTTAAGACAACAGCATTAAAACAAGATTATATTCATGTAAAGCACTCAAGAAGTGAGAAATGTGAGAATTAAAATCAAAGAATAGACTGTGGGAATAGTGTCCAATTTAATCCAGGTCTATCTTCACGAACTGAAGAACCAGGGTAGAGCAACACTGCAACTTGAAGCAAAAATAAAACAAAGGATGGAAAGGAACTTCTAGGAAGCAAAATCAACAACTAAATGACCAACTGAACATGCAAAAATTAGACACCAAAGTTCAAGTCAAGTGTAAAAACATCAACTTAAATGCCTTAAGGAAAAATGACCAATTCTACATTTGGTGCTTTCAACAACAGTTTGAGATAGTTAATCATAAGGGTTAAATGAAATTGTGCACAAGAAGAGTTGACAGTACCGTTTTGGCACATCGTAAACACTCAGTAAATGTTACGGTGTTAGGTATTGCTAATGTTATCGTATTATGAACTCGTGATTGAATGCTATACTACACTAGAAAGGGAATCTTATTCAATGAAAAATTAGACTCCAATTTAGCTATAATATTCAGTAACTGAACAGCACCTCTAAGACTGACATACCAATTTTATATTTGAATTACTAGAGGGAATTTAATAGATATTGAGAGATAAATACATGTACACAGGGAACAGATATAGTGATATATTCTGTTAAGGCAAATATTTAATCTGTGAAAACATCAATGTCATTTAGAAACTATTTATGGAAGTATGCATGCAAATTCCTAAATCAAAAAAAACAAATCTACTTAAGAGTTTAAGGATTTTTTTTTCTTTTCTAAAGATTCACTGCTGGTTTTCTTTAAAATGCATTCCCCAATTATATCTCTTATTTGAAATAAGATATAACTTGACCTAGACACAATTTTCCCCAGTAAATTATTCCTTTCTGGGAAATAATAGCACACAGTTTACATTACTTAAAATATGTTCCTCAATTTTTAGGGGGTGTAAGAGCCCTAGGGTTCTGCAACATGGATTATGTCCAGATTACTCTACTGAAACTTCCCTTTTATTTGCCAAATCCCAGGTCATCTTTGCAGGGCACAGCCTCTGTGATCACACTCATTTTAAGATACTATTTGCTCCTTCATCCATACATTGAGCAAATATTCAACGTATGTACTTTCTTTCACAATTCCTCTCAAAGTCCTAGAGCTGCAAATCCCCTCTTCTGTGCTCCCTCAGCATCCTTTTCCTGCTTTATCATCATACTCATTGTCATGTTCTACAATTATTTCTTCGATTATCTGTCTCCTTCAACCAGCACTTCAAGGGCAAGGATGACAAAGATTTAGTCATCTTTGTTGCCTTAGTAAATAGCCAGGTTCCTGGAACATGGTACGTATTCACAGATGTCTGCTGAATGAATGATTATCACAGAAAGAAATTATCCTTCAAAAGATGCTGTAGCTCAAAACTTTCCATTCTTTTTGGGTACCATTTCTCTCTACTGATGGTTTTTATTTTACATTACCAAACTTTAATTTTTTAGTGTCTGCCAAAAAAATAATCTATTATGTATGCACACACCAGCCAGTAGAATATTTTATTACAAAGATATAATGTCTGCTAACTCTCCTCCATAACTTATTTCTATAAAGTTATGATATCAATTTTATTTTGAAACAAAAATTGCAAGCATTTATAGTTACCCAGCAATGAAAAGCTATAAAGATGCTACCTCATATTCCTCCTTATATGTTACTCCTGGCTGCCTCCAGGGCTGAGAAAGAGCGGTGGTGAAATGGAGAGTCCTCAAATAAAACTTCAGATTGTGCCCTGAAGAGAACTGTCTATAAGCACAGACTTGGAATGCAATCTCTGCTGATGTTCTCTTTCAGGGCTCATCTTCCCACCAATCACTCTGTTATTTAAAGCTAGTTTACCGAAAGAGGTGTTGAGACATTGCTGAAGTTGGGGGTGTGGAAAAAAAGATAAGGGAGAAGAAAGGTTATATTCAGACCCAGATATCATTTTGAAAGAACCATTGTCATCTTCATGCTTATTTCTATCTAAAGGCATATTAGATGCCCTTGGGAAAGATTTTCTATTTGAGTTGTAACAAACAGTAACAGTCCTCTTGAATGCTTATTAGGTATAGGGAACTATTTTTAAAATCAAAAGAAATGCTTTTGAACTGTGGTGTTGGAGAAGACTCTTGAGAGTCCCTTGGACTGCAAGGAGATCCAACCAGTCCATCCTAAAGGAGATCAGTCCTGGGTGTTCACTGGAAGGACTGATGCTGAAGCTGAAGCTCCAATAGTTTGGCTGCCTGATGCGAAGAGTTGACTCATTTGAAAAGACCCTGATGCTGGGAGGGATTGGGGGCAGGAGGAGAAGGGGACGACAGAGAATGAGATGGTTGGACGGCACCACTGACTCAATGGACATGTTTGAGTAAACTCCGGGAGTTGGTGATGGACAGGGAGGCCTGGCGTGCTGCAGTCCATGGGGTCACAAAGAGGCATGACTGAACAGCTGAACTGACTGATTCTTTGTAACGTTTTGTTGTTGTTGTATATGTGTAAATTCATTGAATTCCTGCTTTTAGACTTGAGGGGACTGAAGCCCAGAAATGTCAGATGATGTGCCCAAGGTCAGACAGAGAAAATGGGAGATTCAGGGTCTGAGCATCTATGAAAAGCCTAACAAGCAAACACTGCAATTCTAAACTTTGTGACCTGAGTTGATAGCCACAGCATGCTACCATACACTTTTTCCTGCTTCTAAGCCATTGCATCTTAAACCCCAGGAGAGGAAAACAAAGGGGTGTTCAGAAGTCTACTCCTTTTAGATGTATGACATGCGAAAGTAAAAGCTGATGGGCTGTGCTCACCCACTATGGCTGGCATCATGGCATGGGGTTCAGCAAGTTTATGGGCTTTAAAATCAGAGCGACCTAAGTTTGAATCCTGGCTCTGGTACTTCTTACCTGCATCACCTTTGTGAAGTTCTTTTCATGTATTTATTTTTAGGTGAATTACTCCAACTTTAATTTTCAAAATTTTCAGAAATAGCTATTCTAGTTTCCTCTTCCCCACATAAATCTTGTAATCAGTTGGCATATGTCTGCACAAAATTCTGTAAGCATTTTGATACTGATAGTGTTGTTCAGCTCTTCTGTGTCCTTACTGATGTTCTGCCTGGCGGTTCTATCAATTACAGTGAGAGCAGCGTCAAAGTCCATGACTGTAATTGAAGACATGTCTATTTCTCTTTTCAGTCCTGCCAGTTCTGTTGTTTGGTACATACATATTTTGGATTATATCTTTTTAATGAATTGACCCATTTATCTCCTCTTTTTTAATATCTCCTCTTGATGCTGGCAATTTTCTTTGTTCTGAAGTCTATTTTGTCTTATATGAATAGAACTACTCTGACTTCCTTTGATTGGTATATATGTTGTGAAATTTTCTTTATCTGTTTATTTTTGATTGTGCTGAATGTTTGTTTTCTCTAGCTGTGGAGAGCGGGGGCTACAGTTTTTTTTTTTTTTTCCATTTATTTTTATTAGTTGGAGGCTAATTACTTTACAATATTGTAGTGGTTTTTGCCATACATTGACATGAATCAGCCATGGAGTTACACGTATTCCCCATCCCAATCCCCCCTCCCACCTCCCTCTCCACCCAATTCCTCTGGGTCTTCCCAGTGCACCAGGCCTGAGCACTTGTCTCATTCATCCAACCTGGGCTGGTGATCTGTTTCACCCTAGATAATATACATGTTTCGATGCTGTTCTCTCGAAACATCCCACCCTCACCTTCTCCCACAGAGTCCAAAGGTCTGTTCTGTACATCTGTGTCTCTTTTTCTGTTTTGCATATAGGGTTAGCATTACCATCTTTTAAAATTCCATATATATGCGTTAGTATACTGTATTGGTCTTTATCTTTCTGGCTTACTTCACTCTGTATAATGGGCTCCAGTTTCATCCATCTCATTAGAACTGATTCAAATGAATTCTTTTTAACGGCCGAGTAATATTCCATGGTGTATATGTACCACAGCTTCCTTATCCATTCATCTGCTGATGGGCATCTAGGTTGCTTCCATGTCCTGGCTATTATAAACAGTGCTGCGATGAACATTGGGGTGCATGTGTCTCTTTCAGATCTGGTTTCCTCAGTGTGTATGCCCAGAAGTGGGATTGCTGGGTCATATGGCAGTTCTATTTCCAGTTTTTTAAGGAATCTCCACACTGTTCTCCATAGTGGCTGTACTAGTTTGCATTCCCACCAACAGTGTAAGAGGGTTCCCTTTTCTCCACACCCTCTCCAGCATTTATTGCTTGTAGACTTTTGGATAGCAGCCATCCTGACTGGCGTGTAATGGTACCTCATTGTGGTTTTGATTTGCATTTCTCTGATAGTGAGTGATGTTGAGCATCTTTTCATGTGTTTGTTAGCCATCTGTATGTCTTCTTTGGAGAAATGTCTGCTGGGGGCTACTCTTTAGCTGCCGCGCATGGGCTTCCCATTTCAGCGGCTTGCCTTGCGGAGCACGGGCTCCCGGGCGCGCAGGCTCAGGCGGTCAGGGTACCCGGGCTCTGCAGCACGGGCCCAACAGTGACGCACGGGCTTAGTTAAGTTGCTCCCTGGTACGTGGGATCTTCCCAGACTAGGGATCGAATCCGTGTCTCCTGCATTGGCAGGCAGATTTTTTTACCACTGAGCCACCACAGAAGCCCCTGATTAGTATATGTTTAAAGGAAACTTCAAAATTTTAGAATAGTTTTAGACTCACAGAAAAACTGCAGAGATAAAAATAGGGTTTGTACATACCTCACACCCAGTTTCTCCTATTAATGTTTTCTACTAGTATGGCACATCTATCACAACTAACAAACCAATATTGATAGATTATTAGTAACTGAAATCCATACCCTATTCAGTTTTTACCTATTTTTCTGTTTCAGTGTCCCAGCTAAGATACCTAGTTACATTCAGTTGTCTCCTGAGGGTCCCCTTGGTTATGACGGATTCTCACACTTGCCTTGTTTTGATGGCTTGACAGTTTGGAGAAACGTTGGTCACCTACTTTGTAGCATGCCCTCCACTTGGACTTTATTTGATGTTTTCCTCAAGATCAGATGGAGTTTATGGGATCTGGGGAGGAAGCCCACAGAAGTGAAGTGCCGTTCTCCTCACGTACCGATGGCACATACTATCACCAACACGACTGATAACCAAGGATACTGACCTTGGTCTCCTGGCCAAGGTGGACTTCTGTCAGATTTCTCCACGGCAGAGTGCAGTGTTTTTACTCCTTCCCATACTGTTCTCTGGGACAGCAGGATCTGATGTACAGCCCACAGTTAAAAAGTATGGAGTTTTGCTGTATCTCCTGAGGGCAAAGTACCTACATAAGTTATTTGAAATTCTGTTAGTCCTTATTTATTTATTCAAGCATTTATTAGTATGACTTCACGGATATTTACTTTATCCATTCCTATTCTATAATATAAACCGGTACAACATTATTTATTTTCTTGGTCAAACTTCCCCACCTTCGACCACTGGAAGCTCTTCATTTGGCTCATGTGCACATTTGTCTTTAAAGCATTTTCTTACTTTCTGCTTTAAATATCATTTGTGAATACACTGAGAACTTCTTCAAACAATGCTATAATTTTTGCATTCAAATATCAAACATAATTTCCAAAACCCACATGGAGAACAATCTATTATATTCACAAAATATTAATCCTTTCTCATCCTCTTTTCACCCATGACATTTCTTGTTTCCTTCTATGACTCCCCTTTGGTCTCAAGAACCTCCTTTAGCAATTTTCAGATTCAGTTTGCTGACCAACAAGTTCACTTGGTTTTCCTTCATCTGAGAATGTCTTTATTTCACTTTCATTCCCTGAAGGATAGTCTCACTAGATACAGAACTCTCTTAACTTTGTGAAGCTATTTAAACTATCATGGCTTTACTGAATTTTTATAATGGTTTATTTAATGTGCATAATGGTTTTAGCAAGTTGGTTGAGAGAAAGTAAGTACCCAACAAATGACAAGATGATACTAACTTATGATTAGTTATTGCTTCCACTAAACTGGCGTCTATTGAACAGATGACAAGAGCTAGCATTTGGCAGAGAGGGGAAGAAACACAGTGCATGCCTGCACTATGGTAAACAAGAGATCCATTAACTTATGGACTCTGAATTTCTCTTTTATATGGAGTTTTGCATCTCAAGTATGGTTCTGAAAATGATGGAATTCACGTCTTATTATAAAAAGGTTATAAAATAGTATAATCGTTCAAGGGACCAATATTTAATGTGAACAGAAAGGAACTGCTGTTAATTATAGTGCCCACTTGGTAGCCCGTAGAACTGTCTCCTAATTCTAAATACAAGACCTGGAAAATATACAGATTAAAAAAAAGGAAACAAGTGAAATGTAAAAGGATAACAGATAGTTAAGTCATTACCAGAATCTAGGAGGAATTTTCTTTGATTATAAGATTAGTTAAACTGGATTGTAAAGTACAACCTTGGCCCATACACATAATGATTGCCTAAATGTAGACAGAAATCTTTTTCCTTAAAGAAATAAAAAGTAACCAGTATGTTGGACAACCATTATTTTCAAGGAGGTGAAATTTTCTTAGGAACAGCTTCATGTTTCTTTTTGAAAATCTGATCAAAGACAATGAATCCTTTCTCCTAAAATGGCATATGTGCATGTACACAAAATTAGCTTAAGATTACAAGGGATCCATGAACTCACTGAAGAACATCTAAAGACTTACAGAGCTTCACAGATACCAACCCGAGAGCTAGGGTTTTCTGTGTAGGAGCCCATTTTTGAGTAACCAGAATTTATCCCCCTCCTACGGAGAAGCAAAGACATCGCTTGGCCAACAAAGGTCCGTGTAGTCAAACCTATGATCTTTCTAGTAGTCAAATATGGATGTGAAAGTTGGACCATAAAGAAGGCTGAGCGCTGAAGAATTGATGCTTTTGAACTCTGGTGCTGGAAATGACTCTTGAGAGTCCCTTGGACTGCAAGGAAATCAAACCAGTCAATTCTAAAGGAAATCAACCCTGGATACTCATTGGAGGGATTGATGCCAAGCTGAATTTCAAATGCCACCTAATGTGAACAGGCGACTCTTTGGACAAGACCCTGAGGCTGGGAAAAATTGATGGCAAAAGGAGAAAGGGGTGGAAGAGGATGAGACGGTTGGATAGCATCACTGATTCAATGGACATGAACTTGGGAAACCTCTGGGAGATGGTGAGAGACAGAGACATCTGGCATTCAGGTAGGAAACAACAGTCACATAGGTCCATGGGAAAGCCTCTAGGGCCTAAGGAAAGGACCAGCATCCTGGGAAAGAGGAGAACCTTGGAGAAACACATATCTCCAGGGTCACAAAGAGTCGAATATGACTTAGTGATTGAACAACAGCAGCAGCAACCTATCTTCGGCTCTTACACACACACACACCCCTGCATATCTCCTTTCTTGTTACATCTTGTCAGAAATTGCAGTCCTAGAAAAAAACTGGAAAGGAAGTTTAGGGAAAATTAGTGTGAGCATAATCACTGGTGACCAGGACACAGCAGCTTTCCTGATGGTTCATACTGGTGATTGTGCTGCTCATGGACACCATCAGTTCAAAGCATTTCAATGGGGGTTGTGGGAATTGAGACATGCTATAGAAAGATCCCATCTCCATCCAACAGAGCAGACCCAGATGAAAGCCCCTCAACCTCTGGGGTTTCTCCAAGGTTCTCCGCTTTCCCAGGATGCTGGTCCTCTCCTTAGGCACTGGTGGATTTCCCATGGACCTAGGGGACTGTTGTTTCCTACCTACACAGATATTAATGAGAAAAAGTCTAGATTCCCAGTTTAACATATGCAGTTTGCATAGAGTGACCTTGAATCCTGCATTCTAGTTCTCCAGATACTGAGAAAATCATCTGTCCAGATTTTCCACAACTCGAAGGCAGGTAAATGTGCACAATTCCTGGCAAATCTCCAGTGAAAAAAGAGTATCCTTTCACAAAATAATATAGATGAGGCATAAGAGCAAACAATTATACTACTATTATATAAAAAACAACATCCAAAATAAATTAAAAAATAAAAAGCCATCTGTTTCTAGAAAAAAAAAAAAGAAAACTGAAAATAAGTCTTTACAAATATATTTTATTTTGAATGGTGAGATTTAAAAATTAAAACTCAGTGTCACTGTTTATAATAGCCAGGACATGGAAGCAACCTAGATGCCCATCAGCAGATGAATGGATAAGGAAGCTGTGGTACATATACACCATGGAATATTACTCAGCCATCAAAAAGAATTCATTTGAACCAGTCCTAATGAGATGGATGAAACTGGAGCCCCTTATACAGAGTGAAGTAAGCCAGAAAGATAAAGAACATTACAACATACTAACACATATATATGGAATTTAGAAAGATGGTAACGATAACCCTATATGCAAAACAGAAAAAGAGACACAGAAATACAGAACAGACTTTTGAACTCTGTGGGAGAAGGTGAGGGTGGGATGTTTCAAAAGAACAGCATGTATACTATCTATGGTGAAACAGATCACCAGCCCAGGTGGGATGCATGAGACAAGTGCTCGGGCCTGGTACACTGGGAAGACCCAGAGGAATCGGGTGGAGAGGGAGGTGGGAGGGGGGATCGGGATGGGGAATAAGTGTAAATCTATGGCTGATTCATATCAATGTATGAACAAACCCACTGAAATGTTGTGAAGTAATTAGCCTCCAACTAATAAAAAAATTAAAAAAACAAAAAAACAAAAAAACTCAGTGTCAGTCAACTGAATGAAATTTGAGTGAAATGGAAAACCAGATACCTATTCTTGGTTTTATTAAATTTGGCCATTGTAATTTTGTTCTGTGATTTTTTAATCTATTAAAAAAGATTTAGTTTATTGAAATTATAAATGCTTAGATGAGCAAATGGGGCTTCCCTGGTAGCTCAGCTGGTAAAGAATCTGCCTGCATTGCAGGAGACCCCAGTTTGATTCCTAGGTCGGGAAGATCCACTGGAGAAGGGATAGGCTACCCACCCCAGTACTCTTATCTAGAGAATCCCCATGAACAGAAGAGCCTGGCCCGCTACAGTGCCTGGGGTTGCAAAGAGTCAGACATGACTAAGTGACTAAGTTCAGCACAGGTGAGCAAATAAAAAAGAAATACTACTACTGCTCCTTTCTCTAACAGGAATAATAACAAGTAAATAAGTCAGATTGGAGGCCAGCGTATAACAGTATAAATATGTGTTATAATAGTTTAAAAATCAAAAGGAGGAAGGGGAAAGAGATAGAGTGTGTGTGTTGACAAGGGAGAATTTGGTTGGACTAATCAGATAATCACTGAATAAAATATTCATGAATTTATCCATACCAGACATGCTAATATATTTAAATCTATATATCTATATCTCTATATAATATCTCCCTGTAAAGTTGAAATAAAATAATTAAAATAGTAAGGTTGAACTAAATCCCCTCTCTTATTGTCTCACTGAATTTCCTTACTTCTGATTTATAAACTATAAGCTAGCTTGGGAAAGATTGGTGAATCAGACTAAAAAACAACAAAAATGATATAGCTCCCAGCAAAAGCACTGTTAAAGGAAAAAAGTACAAATAACCTGGGTACTTTGCTCCTATGAAGAGTTTTATTTTGCTAAATAATTATCTACAAAAAACACTAAAATTTACAATTTATGAGATGAAGTGGTAAGTATTCATAGATCTCCCCCTAAAAAAATTGCCACTTTGCCTTCTTCAAGCATACTGGACAAGAAAAAAGTCAGTTTTAAAGAATAACATTAAAGGTAATTTGGTCATATCATTATTTAACCATTTACCTATCCAAGTAATACTAAAAGTCATACATTAAAAAACACTGACTTCAAATTAGGAAAGAACTAAATATATTAGAAAATATTTCTATGACATTCTCAGCAAAGTTTGACTTAATTTATAGTCATCTTAACGTTAGCATATACGAATTCCAAAAAACAAGAACAGTGGAAAAAACTGGGTGATTCATCAATAAGTGCCTTGCTGTGTCTTCTTTTTAAAAATGCCAATAGTTTTCACTTTAGGAAACCCTGTATTTTGCTTCAATTCTGTGCTGCTAATAATTAATTCATTTTGCTTACATTGCATCCAGCTTCAAATCATGGTCTCCATTTCTTGGTAATAGATTCTGCCACAGGCAATATGCCGTGCCATAACCTCAATTACAACTTACAAAGGAGAGGACTGTGCTTATTTTCTGCTGGAGCCGCTATTTTGTCTTAAATGAAATTGTCTATGGGTGATGGGAAGTGCTGTTGCGGTGACAGCCAGTGGGCCCACAACCATCCTGAGTGAACATAAAAATACCTTTTAACTCAGGGCTAAGCGCAAAAGCTTCACTGACATCCAGCAGCTGGCAAAAGATGACTATTAGAAAAATTTCAATTACAGTAGGAAAACTACTGGTAGGTGCAACTCTAATAATATCATTAAAACTGAAAATTCTAACCAAACAAATCTTTATGCAGATACGAACAAATGATAAAATCAGTTATCTATTTTGAAGATACAAGGTGTGTGTGTCTATGTATGCATAGAAAGAGAGACAAAACCAGAGAAACAGGTACAAGGACAGAGAGAGAAACACACAGACACACAGAGATATTTACTTGTGATACAAATTTCAAAGGGTACCAGATGGGGCAATCATTACTTTGTTTCATCATGATTTACCTTATTAGAGGCATGACCATTACATATATTTTTTTGATTTTTAAAATATCATTGTTAGGATTTCCCTGGAGGTTCAGTGGTTACGACTCTACACTTCCACTTCAACGGGCACGGTTTCCATCCATGGTTAGGCAGCTAAGATCCCAAAGGTCACATGGCATGGCCAAAAAATAAAATAATAAAAAAATCACTGTTAAAATCTTGATTTATATTAACATTCAGAATGTATAAATAGAGATGAGTCCAAATTAGAAGGTATACTTATGTATATGCATGTAAAAATGTTCAAATACGGATTAATGGTGTGTGCTAGGGAGGGTGATGGTTTTAACCGCATTTTTATTGTGTTTAATTTCCCTCTGAAATGTTATAGAAGAGGATATTTAACAATGACTACAAGGTACCCCAGATCTTTAAGTTTTTCTTTAATAGAAGTGTTTAACTATAAATGTAAACAGGACATTTTTTTTGCTCCAATTTCCACCTCAGAATTCTCCTACCATCAACTAGATCCCTAGCTTCTCTGGTCGGGAACTCTGTACACAGCAATAGCCAGTGCTACTATGATTATCTGCTGAAGCGACACTCAGGGCCATGCTGTCTCAGGCTGCTCCTACAGGACCGTCACTCCCTTCAAGGTATGTTACGTCATGGGTGGTGATGGCTGGACCCGGAGGGGACTAGTCCCACTCTTCCGACAGCACCCTCTGTGTTCCTCGACTGGCCTCCTCACCCCACCTCTGGGGCCCACAAGCCTCTGACCCAGTGGGAGAAACCCCGCACCCTCCGCTCCAACAGAACCGAGCAGACAGCAGTGAGGGGCCGAGCCCCTCTCTGGGATGTGCCTGCAGACCGGACGCGATGCTGCATACTGAGGCGGCCCGAGCAAAGAAGAAGGAGGTGACAGCCAGCGCAGAGCAGCAGTCTGCGCCATCGACTGGGTCATCGGTGAGCATACGTGAAATCTCTCCTGGGAACCCTAATATGCTTAGTTTCTCTGATGGGGGATTTTTTTTTTTTTAAGAAATATGCCTTAGCAGATGGTCAATATACATTATCATTGTAGCTATTACTGCATGAGTAACTCCTGGTGTGAGAATATGTAAAATAAACAGATGAAAGTAAGACATCTTTAAAAAAAAAAAATCCCTTGGGGATAAACATTTATGTTGTCATTTTTAATAAGTTCATGAATATGCAAAGTCTGCACAAACACTTTGACTGCCAGAGATGTTAAGTGGACAAATTGGCCTAATGATGAAGTCTGTGGGACTAGAGGGACTGAAGCCCTGGGTCAGGCTGCACAGACAGGGCGGCTTTTTACAGCGAAATCACAGTGGCAAGTTCTCAGTGTTGGAGGTCACAGGAAGGTGGCAGATCACAACCACGAGCAATGCTGGCTAGCCTGTTATAAAGCATGATCTCTACTAATTCTGAAGTATAAAAAAAAATTATCTCAATTATTGAAAAGCTTTCCACCAGCTTCTTCACTTTTAAAGTATTTTAAGCAGGAGGTGTGATTACATTCCCCCCTTCTATTATTTTGAAGTTAGGATTTCAGGAAAATTAGAAAATTATGTGCTACAAATTCTCTTTCTATAAACATTAAGTAGAAAGAAATCTCACATTGTGTTGTCAAGCTAAATTATGGGTGAAATGGAAGACCAGAACCATATGCATCCATATACATTGACTGTTGTGGCAGACTTAATTAGTAAAATTAGTCAAACCCACCAGCCAAGCTGTGTCAAACCAAACCAGCACAACCTGTGTTTGCTGGCACAGCAACGCAGTTAAATAAACTGAGACTATTTTGATGTAACACAATCCTGGCTTAATAACAATACCCAAGACTATGACTAACCTTCAAATAAAACTATAAAGGTATTCTGGCCTTCAGAGAGAAAGAAATGGACAAGTTTCCTAAAATACTCAACAATGCATCCCGAAAGGGCTTATTTAATTAATCTGGAAAACCCTCTAATTTGCTGGATTTCTGGGGAAAATTCCCCAGTGGAACCCTTACATCCAAGAAGAGAGGTCCTTCCAGTGACTCTCAAATTGCACTAGGCAACCTAATTTCATCAGATACATTATGCTTGAAGAGTTAGACTATGAAATATATTGTTTTCAAAGAAAAAAATCACAGATATAACCTTAGCTAGGCAATGATTTCCACATATAAAATCCAGGCAAATTAATTTCGTCTGTCATCCCACCTATAACCATCCGTAGGTTTAATAAGAATTTATTCAGCATGTGTGTGCGTGCTAAATTGCTTCAGTCATATTCAACTCTATGAGACCCTATGGCCAGGCTCCTCTGTCCATGGGATTCTCCAGGCAAGAACACTGGAGTGGGTTTCTGTTCATCAGCATAAAGGTATCTATTTATCCTCTTTATATACTCTTAAAAATACTTGGAATCTGGGGGACACTAATCTGAGTGCGGAATGCTCTCTTTAAGATATAGCATTCCTTTTAGAGTTAACAGAAGTATTCTCTCCTTCAAAGTTTGACTAAATTTACTTGACTCCTTATGCAGGATGACTAATTTGCCTAAAATGGAACAAGAAAAAAAAAATCTTAAAGACTCAGAAATCGAGACATCCTTAGGGTGCCGTCCTCCTAGGTTTTGTTAGTAGGTGCCATTTGGTGACCTCAGCAAAGGTGGTCATGATAGAATGCCTGTCTGAACTGTCAGCTTGACTAAGTACATTTCTAAAGCTTTCCATATTGGCATTTAATCTTTTATTTAGTCACGGAAACACGAAGTCACCATTTTTAAAACTGCCAAGAGAAATTGGGGGAGAAAAGTGTTATCTTTCTTCAGCTCCCAGCAAAACACTCCAAGATAATAGGAAGACAAGAATATTTCTTCCATTAACCCCTTGACCCTGCAAGTTAATGGCTTTTTGTTGCAAATATATCAACAAACAGGGCCCCATGTGAGCTTCTAACCCAGGGAGTGAGGTCTGTGCAGTGACATGGACTAGGGTCCAGTGCCCCATCCTGACACCTAATACACTTAATGGGAGGGCTGGGATGCCCAGAAGTTGGCCAGGAAGCCCGACAGTCATCTTCTCAGAAAAACTTCTAAGGAAACACACACAGACACTGAAGTAATTACTTTAAACTTAAGCATACCAGAAGCGCCACATCTCTGCTTTGCCTTAATCTAAAGGTCTTACCCTATTGCATAATGAAGGTGACATTTTTATTATCAATGCAGGACTCAAAATCTATGCAAAGATGAAAATGAGTGCCCAAAACTTGGAAACACAATTTTAAGCAATTTCCTAAAAGAAAACACATTACGATTTGCATAAACTATCCAACTAATATGCTTTAGCTACTCTTTAAAAGCATGACAATGGCAATCAAAATTACTATCACTTCCTATTATTTTAATATTAAGATTGTGTGGGGGTTTCCCAAATTAAAATGCTAGTAAGTAAGGTCTTCATCAGGTTGATTTGGGATGCAAGAAAAAAAATGACGTAATTTCTTCAAAATCAAAATCTCATCAGAAATACACTTAAACAAATGAGAAATCTTTATGGAATAAAACAGCATTAAATTATTATATTTTTCATAACTTTTTCCTAACTGTAAACATGCCCCTTGTCTAACAATTTCCTTCAGGTAATTTTCTAAAAGAGGAAATATTATGTTAGAGAACATATTAAAATATCTCAATATATACTGTTAAATTAACCAGTTCTACTCTAGAGACTCTGTCCAAATGTATATGTTATTAAATTTTTGTGTAATAAAAAAATCTGAAAATCATAGTTATTAGAATTATTTAATTCAAATCACCATTAAAAACTAATTTGGAGTAAAAACTCAGATTTATAAATGTCCCATTATTTCTGAGCTATTGAAATAAGATTATAGCAGTAGCCTTACTCATTTATGTGGCTACAACCATACATCAAATTAAAATAAATAATGCTTTAAGAAATGACAGGACTTGGAGAATAAAGTAAGTTCACTTTCTAAATTATAAATAGCATTTGGATTAGCTTCATCAATTAATATTTATTGCATACTATAATGTAGTAGGTTACCAATGAAATATGACTAGAAGCTTAACATGACTATTAAGGTTTCACCTATGAAATCCAGTAATAAGACAAAAAAGTCACATAGTTGTGTGACTGTCAATCATCCATGTGATATGAATGATAAATACTGCTTTGGGGAAGAAACTTCAGATACAAGTAGGGAAACAATAACCTTCTGAAATCAGAATAGTGCTGCAGATTATTAAGATAAATCCAAGTTGATAAACTGTAGAAAAACTGAAAGATAAAGAACATGGGGAAAAGATTAAATTTCTGTCAGTGTCCTTACAGGAATATTTCCCCTAAATTTTTTCCTAAGTCACCATTTCCAATTACATTTTATGCTAAATTCAAAAGAGTGAAGTAAGCCAGAAAGATAAAGAACATTACAGCATACTAACACATATATATGGAATTTAGAAAGATGGTAACGATAACCCTATATGCAAAACAGAAAAAGAGACACAGAAATACAGAACAGACTTTTGAACTCTGTGGGAGAAGGTGAGGGTGGGATGTTTCAAAAGAACAGCATGTATACTATCTATGGTGAAACAGATCACCAGCCCAGGTGGGATGCATGAGACAAGTGCTCCGGCCTGGTGCACTGGGAAGACCCAGAGGAATCGGGTGGAGAGGGAGATGGGAGGGGGGATCGGGATGGGGAATAAGTGTAAATCTATGGCTGATTCATATCAATGTATGACAAAACCCACTGAAATGTTGTGAAGTAATTAGCCTCCAACTAATAAAAAAATTAAAAAAAAAAAAAATAAAGTAAGTGAAATAATGTTTACAAGTTGGTTTTGCCAGCTGCTAATGCTAGTTATTACAATTATGAACAGTAACAGTAATAAATATAATAGAACATATCTGAAAATAACTACTTCTCCAGTAGAGTTCCCTAGCCTGACATTATTAATTATACATCTATATATATATAGTAAGTTAGTAAAAAGTCAACTTTAATCTCAAAATGTACTGGCCTTTACATATAAGGAAAGTCCTATTAACTCAGTAGGATGTGAACTTTAAGGTTTTTGTTTTTTTTTTTTTCAATTCTGGTCATAAAGTACACTGACACAGCCTTATATTTTATGCTGTCCTTTCAAGACTACTCATTCATTCATTTATCAAAAAATATCTACTGAGTTCTTTTATGCTATTAGCACTGAGGAAAAGCAGTCACAATCCAGGTTCTCACAGAATTTGTAGTCTAGTTAGAAACAGATATTACTCAAATATTCTTCATGGCACTTATCACACACATGGATAAAGATCTATAGTTATGAAAAATGCTGTGAAGGAACAGTAGTCGGTGCAAAAGAAGCCTGCATCTGAGGTGTGGGGACAAGCAAGCATTAAGTAACTGAGAGAGAAGGCGGGGGGAAAGGATCCTTAGCAGAAGGGACAGTGGGCAGAAGAAGGGAAGTGACACAGAATGTGCGCGTGCAGACTGACCAGGGTGAGACAGGAGAACACACCATACAAATGCGATGGACAGGGTGC
This sequence comes from Cervus elaphus, assembly GCF_910594005.1. NCBI lineage: Eukaryota > Metazoa > Chordata > Mammalia > Artiodactyla > Cervidae > Cervus > Cervus elaphus. Next base: position 8,234,872 of record NC_057837.1, on the reverse strand, counting down.
AGGTTTGGGTCACTATCCCAAGGCAACTGGTAGGCACTGAAGGGTTTTAAGCAGAGGGATGACATGCTCAGATCTGGGTTCTGAAAACATCATTCTACCTGCACACTGGAGAATGTGCTGGAGTAACCATCTGGGGACCATTTAAAAGGATATTGAAAAAAAAAATTAATAATAAAAGGATATTGCAATAGTGCAGGTAAGTGGTGATAATAGTCTGGGCTGGGAAGGAGACAGGTCAGTAAGTACAGATGGAAGAAGGTGCAAGAGCAAGGTGTTTAGGAGGTAAAATGGGAAGGTCATGGTTATGGATTGGCAGTCAGGAAGGGTGAGGGCTCAAGATTTTGGCTTGACATCCTCAATAACACCATGCACTGCGATAAAGAGCAATAGACGAGGAGGAGCCCAGTGGAGGAAAATCATGGTGTGTTCTAGACATCTGGGACCTGAGAAAACGTCAACAAAAGTGTAGCTTGCACAGAACTTGTAAGGCATCAGCCTGGGGTTGCTGGGGTAGGACGACAACAGGAGGTCCCTTTAAAAATTAAAGCTAAATTTAGAATTAAATTGAAATTGACAAAGCTGTAAAGCTTTTACACAGAAATGTATATTAAAGATGATGACTTTGCATTGTCTTTGTATCTTTATACATGTCTTTGCACTTCTGAATTGGTGTCCCTAGTGCACAGTAGGATGGCACTGCCTTTTGCCAACAAAAAACAAACAAAAAGTAGTGCACAGTTAAGAAAAGACAAACTAAAATCACAGCAAATTCAACTTTCCCTCCAATAAAAAAGCGATTCTATTACATCTACGGATTCTAAGAGCATTGCTGAAAAAGCAAACTTATTTCACTTTTTAGTTCAAGTAATTTCTATTGCTACTGAATGAAGATGACACTTTATCCATATAAAAGCATTACTTTAACATCCAGTGTCATTCTGGAAATCATCTGGTTATTCAGATGAAATAGCTCTTCTTTTTCCCACCTTGGTTACTACTAGTTTTCCCAGCCTGGTTGCACTAAAACAATTCTTGGTCATCATTTTCAGTGAGTGTCCTACAGAGAAAAAGCCTAAGAAATTAAACAGAAGGAGAGCATTCTTGGTACCACACTGGATCAATTTCCAGTTATAGATTCCAATCACAGAAGAGGCAGAAAACCTTTCAGAGACACTTATATCAAATATTATCCCCTAACTGAAAAGGCAGGAAGTCAGCAGACAATTCTTCCCTCAGACTTGACAAAAATCGTGGTGATTATTATTCTTTCCCATCAACCACCTGAGGCTCATAAAAACTTAAATATATATAGGTTCATAAAACTCCATATAATATGAAACTGTTCACGTCAAGGTCAGTGTGAACCTCCCTGTGGCCAAATCAATGGGCCCTCTCTTTCTCTTGACCTACTTGGACTTCTCTGCTCCCGGCTTCCACAAGGCATACTGAGCTCTCTCGTCCAGGCAACGCTGTTCCCTTGTGAATTTAGGAAGGTTCAGCTCCTTTTCTTACTGCCTTCCAGTCTGTCTACACTTGTTCAGCTCCTTTTCTTACTGCCTTCCAGTCTGTCTACACTTGTTCTTCATTTTATCCCAGTCTTCAAAACACTAGCTGTTCTCTTTAAAATGCACGACATCTCCCTCCATGACCATACCCGGGGACCTAGCTTTACATACCACAAGGCCATTTCAAAAACACAACAATGCATAAGGGACTAATTTCTATGTCACCATAATTTTCAAAATTAGATATCCACTGCCTGTTCCATATATCTTGTAGGTGTCTCAAACATTGTATGAGTCTAAAGTAGGATCCATCTTTGTTCTACGATTGCAAGTGCTCATCCCTCTTTTTGTTTCCACCAGATCCATAATGAATCAGTGTCCATTCCGTTGTTTAATCCAACTGACAGGAAGTGTTCTTGATTCCTCTCCCTATCTGCCACCCCCCATCAACCCGCATACCGAATTTATCATCCAGTCCTTCAGTGTCTACCTCCAAAGTGTATCTCGTATCACGATCACCATCACCATCATCACCTCTTGTCAAGATGCCAGCTTTCTTCTCTATTATTACTCTCCCTTCTAGAATCCACTCTCCACAGTCACCAAAGTGGCGTTTAAAATTGCAAACAAGCTTGCACGACTTCCACATTTGAAACAGTCTATAGCTTCCCATTATTGTTGGAATAAAATCCAAACTGTGCCCTACTAAGTCCTTCCTGGTCTGTCCTCTCCTGCTGCTCCAAACTCAACCTGCCTCACTTCTCACTGGGCATTACCTGCGGTGGCTTCCAGGGCTGTACCTGGAAAACACCACGCTCTGTTCCCCCAAATCCAGGTATGGGGTCATCCTGCTATCACAGGCCTGTGCCCAGCAGTAGGTTCTTGGCTCTCAGCCGCCATCCCATCTTTCCAATCCTGTGCTTTGCGATGCTGTCCTGGGACTGTTGAAGCTACATATCTTCTTTAGCAGCTGGCTTCCTGTTAGGTTCCACCAACAGGGGCAGTAGGAGGAAACTGGCAAGCAGAAGAGGAGAAAAGACCAGATGCTTCCTATTTCACTCACCACGGAAGAGAAAATGGAGTATCGGCATATTTTAAAAGTAGGTTGAAGATGTTTGTTTTTTTTTCTCTCTCTTTCTTTTAATACTAGGCATTTCATAAAACATATCAACAAAATGTAAACTCCTCTGAGGACAAAGACTGGATCCTATTCATACTGCCACAGTGCTGTGACCCATTGCTTATTCTGTCAATATGATTTTGCTGAGGACTATGAGGTGCTTACAATGTTTAATTTTCAATGTACGCTATGACCTAACACAAGAAGTATTATTTCTATTCTACTTACACACACACACACACACACACACACACAAACTCATGTAGAGAAGATAGCAAAGACAAAATCCAAGGTTATACAGCTAGTAAATGATTAAATGAAATTTCCAATTCATTTCTTTTGGACTCCAGTTCCCTCAATCTCCATTAGCCCAGGGTGTTCTTACTCATTAATATTTACTATTATATTCTTTGACACAAAAAGGTAGAACCCTGTACAAAACAGATGCTCAGTAAATGTTTGTTGAAGAGATACCAGAAAAGACACTTTAAAAAAAATTTAAGTAACTTCACTTTGTTGGCATGGGTAAATAAACCTGATGGCCTTTCTCTCCCAAAGGTAACACAGCTTTGTGGCCAAACTCAGTGATCACAGGATTCTAATAAATAAGGGACCCAGGCACTGACTAAGACAGTGACGAGGACGGAAAAGAAACTGAATCACCCTGTTAATGGAATTTTCAATACGGTGATAAATCTAGAATGTTAACCTAACTCAAGGGACAGGAATACCAGTGTTCAAAATGACAGCCCAGGTTCTCATCAAAGTGTTTTGAGGTGCAGATGCTTTGCCCTAATGACTCCATAGAGCTCTGATATTAGTTCAGAAAATCGGCTTTATGTGTCAGATTCTTTCTTTTGACAGAAAAGCTTGGTCTGTGAATGAGGTTTTGGCAGATTACCAAATGATCATTCATACCCAGATAAACAGCTTTAATCTTTGAAGGCTATTCCTAACCAGTATTCAGCCACAAATAATGAACGCAATTAAAATCTTAAAGAACAAAAATAACCTGGCACTGGAGTGTAGAAGTACATTGATTATGATTGAATAGGAGAGAGAAATATATGTAGGGGGAAAATAACATGTTCTGCATTAAAATACGTGGGTGCATCCACAGTTAGAACAATTCAGAGCTAATCCAATAGTCCTATATCCACAATTAATACAGAACAAGGCAGTGCTAATCTAAATATTCTCATGGATCGTATGCAGAAACAAGAGGTGACAGTCATTCCATAATAAACAACTCCTACAGTGCACGATATGATACATGCTTTATAAAGCATCTCTAATTTAAAAAAACCTTAAATATTATAAGATAGAAATATCAATTCTCAACATTTTAAAATTGAAACATGGTTAGTGTTTGGTTTTTCTTAAGAATATTAAGATTTTGAAAAAAAATTTAATGACATCAATAGAGTACTATAAGTGGATTGCCTTTAAGATATCAAAATTAGAGAATATTCTAATTTGAAATATTCACCAAGTTAAAAATATAACTACATAATATAAATATAAATGCATGCATGTAAAAATATGAATGAATTCCTATTTGTACATTATTTAGATGCTTTTAAAAGAGTTTTTATTATAACATATCAATTTTAATTATACTCATATATATTATGTACTGACTGTATGGATGCTAAAGAGGGTTTGTTGGAATCTGAAAGGGTGGAGGAAACAATTACAAGATTCAAAAGTCTTTGCTCCATGTCCCAGCTCATCAATTGAAAATAATCAAAAATTTATAGTTGTTTTGTCAATTCCTTCACATTCCACAGGAAGAAACTAATGTGCAAAGAGAGATAACATATCCAGATAAGACCACAGCAAAACAAGGAGAAGTAATCAGGTCTCCTGATGTCGGTATCCATGTTTTTATCCCCCTACTTAATTCTGGGTCTTCGTTTCTCAACTGGAAAACTGGAATAATAGCTCCTCTGTAAACCACACATCTTTTATAAGGATCCAAAGATGATGTGGTGCTGAAGACGACTTTTGAGAGTCCCTTGGACAGCAAGATCAAACCAGTCAATCCTAATGGAAATCAACAATGGGTGTTCATTGCAAGGAGTGATCCTGAAGCTGAAGCTCCAATTTGGCCACCTGATGCAAAGAGACAACTCACTGGAAAAGACCCTGATGGTGAGAAAGATTCAGGAGAAGGGAGCAACAGAAGATGAGATGGTTGGATGGTATCACCAACTCAAATGGACATGAGTTTGAGCAAACTCTGGGAGATACTGAAGGACAGGGAAGCCTGGCATGCTGCAGTCCATGGGATCGCAGAATCAGACATAACTTAGCAACTGAACAACAACAAAAATGATGGGCTCACCACTTCTCAAAGCATGAAGCGCTTGGTAGACATACAGATTGTTGGTGCAAAGATGTGGCATATAGGTCTTTTAATCTGTACACATAGAGGCTCAAATGAAGCCCAAATACCTGCATGCACAATTTCATGTACTGTGTTTAAATGGAAGTGGCCTTCTATCATTTATTAAATTGACCTATTTGTACAATGTAGAACTAATTAGTTTTTATCATACTCTGGGTCAAAAAAAAATGCATATAAGCCATACCTGAAGTTTTACAGAGCTTTTTCTAAAAGGAAAAACTCTGTCTGCAGCAGACACTGGTGGCGCCTTTCCTCATAGCCCTCTGGATCGGCTGAGTCAACCTGTGGCTGAGAACACTTCCTGCCTTTATTCAGTTGCTAAGCCTCACCCAACTCTTTGCAGCCCCATGAACTGCAGCATGCCAGGCTTCCCCATCCTTCCCGGTGACTGGCAGTTTCCCAGTTTCCCTACTTCTCTCCTCTGCCCACCCCGGGGCTTGCACAGAGGTGCAACATGGAAATCCAGTGAGGAAACGCACCGTGTTAAGGAGACTTAACACCCCAGGGCGACTCTCAGCCACTGTGTGTATGTTGGTGGGGGGGGGGGGGTGGAAGCATTATTTTGAGTGTCTGTGATAGAAATTCTACTTGCAAATTTATTCTGAAAAATGAACCATCTCTGCAAAACTCTAAGGAGCAATTAGTTAACAGTGACTGCTTTAAATTTGAGTCTTCAAGGTCTACTTTTAATTATGTGAGCAAGGTAAAGTGATGCATAACTAGCAAATATATAAACACAACGCTGACCATTTCATTTAGGTCTGGCCTATGCTACTCACAGAAATTTAATTAATCCCTTAAGTGTTAACAAATGCAACATGTCTCTGCCTTGGTGAAGGTCATTTGACTAGTCCTACTGCGTGAATTGCGTTCCTTTTTAAAAGAAAACAATTTCAATTGTGACTCATAGGCCAGCTTGGTTATAATCCCTTTTATAGGTTGGACCTCTGAAATATTACATATGCTCTTTCTCAGCAACTCATTCCAACCTACACCAACTCAGAAAACAGACTATCTGTATGTAGTCTGCCCTGGGCCTTCGAAGGGTCTTTGGCCCAAAGCAATAGAATCTTTGGTGTATTGAGAAATATTTGCTTTTCTCTGATCCAAATTATCAATTGATACTTATTGAGTATACTGATGGCCATGGCATATTCACAGAGTAGAAGACCAGTAAAACAATTTTATAGGTATTAGAGTTTTTGTTTCTAAACAAATAGCAAGTGTACTTGCAAAATACCCACTTAAAGAGAAAACAGTTGCCAATCAAATTAAAGGAAGAAATGCTGGCTTTTAAACAGGTTGTTTAGGTTTGTTTAAATATATGTAAGAAGTGGATAGAAGCATATTTGGCTCCTTTAATGATCATTTGAATATTCCATTTTCTTCTAAAAAATATACAATAAAATATAAATGTAATTTAAAAATTTTTTTTTAATTTCAATTTTGAGCACTTTTACTTTTCATCATCATATTTATGCAATGTCAGGAAAGTAAATACAGTTATATTCCTAATGGAAATGAGGATGGTTTATAAGTTTGCATTAGAATTTGCAGTGCCTGAGTAATCTACAAGATAAAGAGAGATTCTTTCCAGGTCATATTTTTGGTGTTTTCAGGGGGATGTTCTGGTTTCAAGGTGAAGTTGCAAAATGATATGACTTTTCTCTCTTTCAACCTTCAGAATGTCTATATTTAGTTAATGAAAGCTAGAGATGCTGTATCACAACTTAGTTTAGGCACATCATACAAAGATGGCAGTTTAATTGGATTTTTAATTTTTTGTGTGTGAATAGTTATATGAGACCTTCATGCCATATAGTTTTTATGCAAACATCAATTTTTAATGAATGGATTGAAACAGTTTATATTAATTTTAAAATAGCATTCTTAATAAGAAGAATAAAATATATCAGGAATATGTTCAAAAATAATACTGACTTGGGGTAATTTTTAAATACAGAAAAGTATAAAGAAGAAAATAAAAATGATCCAATGTATCACCATTCAAATAAATTATGCTAATTTTTTAAAAAATCAAACAGTGCTTAAAAGTAGATAATCAGAATCTTCTCTTCCCTACAAGTCCTTCTTTATAAAGCAAACCACTATTAAAAATTCTTTCAAATACTGCTTATCCTCCAGTGTTAGGAAAAGTCACCCTATTTATTTGTGCCTACCCATCCACAACTGAGCAACTGAACTGAACTGACCCATCCTTTAAATTTTCCACATCAGTACAATGACTTTTTTATAGGCTGCACAGCATTCCAATATATAGAAAACATGCTTTTTAATTCTTGGACTTGACTACCAGAGAATGGACTAGACTAAATTAAATGAAATACTCTTCTAGGTAAATATTTTGTAGAGTGGTAAAGCCAAGATTTAGCAAAGAGATCTGTGAACTTGCTCTATCGCTCTCTGTCAAGTGCCTGCATTCATGTGGTCCACAAATGCCACAGAATAGACTGCAACATTTCTTTGGGTATTATTATTTAGGGAAAGTATTATCTAAAAAAAAAGAAAAAAAGAAAAACAGCCCCTAAGTCCTATATGTTCTTAAAGCACTGTAGAGTAATGCTTTTCCTCTTCCATAAACCGTGTTCTAGAGAAGAACAGAAAGTCCCACACAGCTGTCTGAAAAGGGGCATCCCTGGCATGGAAAGGAAAACGGGGCACAGTGTTAGGTCTACAGCACACGTTCTACAGTCAGCATGGCTTATTACATTTCTTGGATACTCAGGAAGATAAGCAGAACACGGATTTTGCTTCAGGTGAGATCATGGTACAAGTGATAGGGGCCAAGACTCCTTGGTTAATATTATCCTGCTTATCCCATCAAGCCACCTTTGCTTTGACTTCATATCACATCTCTTCAGTTGAACTCACCATCAACTTTGAACTTACTCTAGGCAGGGGAAAAAAGATTACATGCTCCTTAACAATGACAGGTGTTCTTTCTTTATGGCCTTGAGGATAAGTCAGAATTAACTATTTACAAACATTTACTTTTTCACTTTCAATATAGTTTAATGATCTCTTTTTTGAAAGGCTTTCAAAAATGATCATTTACAATGTAAAAGGTAATGGGCAGAAGGTTGATGAAGATGCTTCAAATTAATTATTAAAATTTAAGGACTGGCCATCTCTTTAATAGGCGTTTAATATGGAATCAAGTGGTCTATCCCATTTGGATCATATTAGATATGAGAGATCAACTATGAAGATCCGTAAGGACGTGGTAGCTATGATTACCATCATGTGTGTAGCTTATGGCTAAGGAAGGTAATAGAGAGAAACGTACCATGTAGGATTTAAACTTGCAACTTCTACCTCCTTAGAAATTGCCTGAAATCAACTGAATTTCCCAGCAATGTCCATACTGACAGACTTACAGGTGCATTACTTTTCCTATATTTCAGCTGCTGCATTGCCCCCATTGCTTCGCTTTTAATGCATATTATAGGGTTGAGAGGACAAAGAGTAGAGAAGGAGGCAACTGCGAGCCCAGTACCCAACTCTCTGTTCTTACTAAAAAGGGGACAACAAGAAATTCTAGATTTGAAATTCTGAACAGGTAGGTGATCGTTTCAACAAAACGCTGTGAGCATTCTTCTCTACCAGATGCTCTGGTTTCTGGTGCCCTGAGCCTGCCGCACCCCAGGATCTGCTCTGGCTTTTGCCTTTAAAAGCAGAGCGTTCTACCTCTAGCCTCCTGCTCGCCACTCCCAGGAAGTCCACTCAAACTTCTTTTTGCTTCTAATAATGAATCCCTAAGAATTTAAACATAGGTTCAACTCAATCTCTTCTCAAATCTCAGAATGAAAAAAAAAGAGACAAATTTGGCTAGTAAAAAGAGAAGAGAGATTACTTGTTGCCTTCCAAGCCAACCTCTCCCCAAGGGAAGAAATAATCAAGGCTATTGAAAGGTGAGGACTCAAATCATGTTAATAAAGAACTGGAGCTGTCATGCCTCAGAGTCAGCATTCGAGGCACTGAAAAGCGCAAGCAATCTCAAGAAGAGGTTTCAATACTTCAGAAAATGTCAAGCCCCTTTCTTAGTGTTCTCTTTCTTTCTCCTCCTCTCTCTGACTTTCAGTGAGCCAAACAGTATCAGCAAGAGAACTGGGAATTCAGAGGCTTTGCATGCACTTAAAGCATTCTATCACTATTCTTCTGCCATCTCATCTACATAAGTATCTGAGGGAAGCAATACTGTGTGTGTGTAGCCTACCTAATATTCCACTCTCCTAACAAAGGAAACCCAACGAGGAGCACAAATGTTAAATGCCTTTCCTACCCTCCATTTCAGACAAAGGTGGCCATGGACAGGTAAGTGAAAGTAGTCTGCTGGGGTTTCCAGTACAGCTCTTCTAAGGATGCTGACCGATCGAGGGAGCATCGTTTCTGATCGTCACTCCCCTTCCTTGCTCCTTCTTCTTCCTGCCTGGAACCCAGAGGTGACTACTGGAATTCCAGCAAGTCATCTAGGACCACGAGGCAAGACTTCAGATGGAAAACAGACACTAACAGAGAAAGGTAATAAAAGGAGCCAGAGTTCCTAATGATGGTGGATCTCCTGTGTCACCCTTGGCCTGCTCAGGTTCTTTAGCTTGAGACTTTATTTTTTTCCAAATTAAAGAAACTCCCCCTCCAACAACTGTACATTTAGTTTCAGTCACATTAATTTGGGCTGTCTGTTACACACCTTACTGATACAGTATGTCCATGAGTATCATTGGGGTATATGCTGGGGGGACATGTGAGATGAAACCCACCAGAAGGATGGTCAGTAAAGCTCACCTACAGATCTCCACCTTGACTCTAAGGCCCAGGAGGGCACTGTACCGCTCCCCTGCCCTCAAACTATGACTTCATTTGAGTTAATTTAAATACAGTGGGTCATTTCTTCTTGATCATATCTCATTAAAGACTCTTTTCTCCACTCATTTCAATTAGATTTAGCTTACAGAAGTATGAAAAAGGTTTACATGTAAAAATGTGTGGTGGGGGGCAGTATGGGGATGGTGGATGTGTCAGATAAAACTAAGGTCCTTCCACCCTGGACCAGTGGCCAAGGTCAGCTCAGATTCCTGAAACAACCTCACTGGAATCAGGAGCATGCACACCGCCCTGGCTGAGTGTACAGGGGACAAATACAATCCGCTTCATTTAGCACGCTGCCACACAGAAGTTAAATGAAATTATTAAAGGGTAACTAAATAGGCACTGTATTTTCTTTTTTTCAGGAGAAAAGGATTTTTACAGAAATTTACTCTCATTCTATTGAGTCTTCTTTCTTTTCGGAAAAGTATGTTACAGAGCATCCTTGCCTCAAGGCCCTGTTTACTCATTTGTAATGATATACTATATGTAAAGTTACATTACCAGCACTTGCGGTTTCCTAACTGTTTGATGCCTGATGTCACAAAATTATAACTAAGAGAGGCTGTTACATTCACCGCTCCAAGGCACGGCGGACTATTATTTCGGCAACAATGAAAGTGTATAATAAAGGACTTTAATTTTAATGACAGCTTGAGTGCAAGCTGTTAGAAAAATTGAGTGTGTGTTTTCCCTATCCAGGTAACCGAATCAGGCGGTCCCCTCAGAACAGCATCCTTTGCCAACCGACTCTGATTTTAAATTATTCAATTTAATTCAACAAGCATTTATCAAATACCCATTACATGCGAAGCGTTGCAGTGGGTGCTGGAGTAACGGAACAGCAACACCTGCCCTTCAGGAGTTCGCAACCTAGGGAGAGAGCGAGAGGCCTAATAACATAACTCTAACAGGAGGCAGATTGTAAGAAGGGCTCAAATGAAGGGCCGCGCACTGCAGCGAACGGCCGTGAGAAGCCGCCTGCAGCTGGAGGCGTGGCAGGAGGGCATCCCCGGATTAGAACACAGACCCTCCCGTCAAGGAGCCCAGCCCCCGGCCCGCTAAAGGCTCAGGGTGGAGCACTCTTCGGGTGAGCTAAGATAGGATGTCAGGCATCTGTGACCGGAAGCAACGAAAGGAGCGAAAACAAAAGCCATGGTGGGGAGGGGAGAAGCGCTGGAGCAGCATGAAGGCAGCAGAGGTAGAAGTCCGCGAGCCCGGGGTGTAGGAGTGAGTCCGAACCGTGTGACACGCCTACACCGTGTGACCGGCTCCCTCACTTGGCGGCATTAGCTCCACGTCACCGGGCCCCACTCACATCCCCTGGCCCTGAACACTTCCGGGCCCACGGGTCTGACTGCCGGCACCTGTACTTTATGCCATTATTTTCCTGTAGGGCTTTCTTTACTTTCCAGAGCCTGCTTCACCCCCACCTGCACAGGGGAGACGGGAAGTGCTGAGGAATCCACGTCCAAGGCGAGCTGTTTCTAAGAGATAAATGATGGGAGCTGGTGTGTTAACAGCCAGGCTTCTTTGCCCCTGGGTGCGTAAGGCTGGGCTACCAGAGTGCCCTCGGTGGGTTAAGACACGAGGTAGAAATCTCTTTATTTCATTCTCTGAGTCATAGCATCTTTATTGATAACATAATTGCTCAACTGCTGCATCAATTACTGACGATGATTATGATTTTACTGGAAGCAATATTAAGAATTAAGATCTTCTACTTCACCACATCACAGTCCTAAACATCAGAATTTACTTTTAATGATGTATAACTCTCCTATGAGACATTCTCTTACAATTCAAGACAAGGAAACAGACTGCTATTCCTGTTACTTATTATGATACATACCCTCTATCATAACAAAAGTTTTAACTAAGTCTGCCTTTTTGGTTTGGCTACCACAAAACTCCCTCATATTTGTTCTTATTGATACATTCCCAGCCCTGACACTTTTTCTCATGATGTATAATATTATTATTTTATTTCATGTGCATTTATAGATGTTGAATGAAGTAGTGCATAAATAAATCAATCAGCATTTCAAACCTGTAAAACTTCTCTGGTGCCCAAAAAAGCCAAACCTGAAATTCTACTTGCTCTCTAAGGCTTTCCCTAAGAATTCGAATCACTCTGTGTTCAGATTTTGTGCAATGTTGGGCTACATGGTTTTGCTGTAGATAGATAGCAGACTAGTAGGAGGAAAGGCAACCAAGGGAAGAGAAATAACATCTAGATAGAGACGGGCTCAAAACAAATAAAAGCAGACCCATAGGTATTCTACTGCATAGTAAAATTCTGGATTTCTCAAGTGATGTCCTTGGGTCATCCATTTAAATAAAATTACTATATAAAGAAAGCTGAGTGCTGAAGAATTGATGCTTTTGAACTGTGGTGTTGGAGAAGACTCTTGAAAGTCCCTTGGACTGCAAGGAGATCCAACCAGTCCATCCTAAAGGAGATCAGTCCTGAATATTACTTTGGCCATCTGATGAGAAGAGCTGACTCATTGGAAAAGAGCCTGATGCTGGGAAAGATTGAGGGCAGGAGGAGAAGGGGACGTCAGAGGATGAGATGGTTGGATGGCATCACTGACTCAATGGACATGAGTTTGAGCAGGCTCTGGGAGTTGGTGAAGGACAGGGAAGCCTGGTGTGCTGCAGCCCACGTGGTAACAAAGAGTCAGGCACAACTGAGTGACTGAACTGAACTACATAAGAAAAATTTCAATTAAAATTACCTTTTTAAAGTTCTGGTATTTGAATCAATAGAATTCGATCCTTTTTAAAAAGCATTTATTTGGAATGACTAGTTGATTGCGTCACGCCTCATGCTTCTCTGTGTACTCATGTCTGTTTCATCACTGTCAATTCACTAGCAATTACATCATGAATCAGCTTGTACCATTTCTTCTTTTTTCTTCTTGTAGATCAAATGGTCCATATGAAATGCCACAAAAAAGAAAGGCCACCCACTTGAAAGGCAGAATAATGTGCCCTCACAGTCCTGATCATGAATCCTGATTCAGCCACTTTCTTATGTGTAACATTAGACAAAATGACTCATTCCCTATGGGCCTCAGTTTCTTCATCTGTAAAAGTGGACAATGATACTTATCTCACATGTTCCATATGTTTCAGGACTAAGTAAGATAATCTAATTGTTCAACACAGGACCCGGCTCACAGCAAACAATCAAACTGTTTGTTTGCTGTTAAACTTACTGCATTTGTTAAAATAGGAAAATTGAACCTAAGTGCAGGATATAATGCTCAGATAAGTATCGACTGGTAATTATTTCAGATACAATAAAGTTTTAAAATAGGTTGAGTACATAAAAATAGGGAGGACATGAAGAATACAGAGAATATAAAGGTTAGAAGTTATTTAAAATCCTATTACTTGTCAGTCTAATAAACCTTCTATCTGTTAAGGAGAATTTGGTGAATAGAATTTTATTTTTACCATATTTCTTACCAATATAAACCTATAATACATAAGAACACTGGGTTACAGAGTAAAATACAACATACAGGTACAACTTAAATTCTGTTTTGAATAACAGAGAGATGTAAGGCCATTGTGATCAGCTAACTAAATGCCGTATGCTGTCAGCTTGCTGTAAACTAGGGGTCAGAGGGGGACACAGAGATCATGACAAAAATCCAAAGACTCCTTACAGGTTCTCAGCAGAAATCAGCAAAATGCAACTATGATCTATGTCACATGAGTGCGTAGTCACATGAAGGCCAGCACAATCATTGCAATTACCTTTGGAAGACAGAAGGTGTAGAGTGTCTATAAAGAAAGAAAAATAAATCAGAATTTCCACCCGCAGGGAAAGCAGGAGTTGATACTGAGAATGGGAAGTCAGATGACCACAGCCCCAGTTAAGGAAGATAAATAAACTGCACCGATGAGCTGTGAGCGCAAATTGTTTTGTACACTCAGCTTGGAACAAAGACATCTAATGATGACTTTTGATAGAACAAGTCTGACAAATTTGCCCCACCCATAATCTTGTCCAATCCAATGCTGACTCATGTTTTGCTAGTTGATGCTAGAGAGGAAGCTGGTCCTGAGCTAATCAGCTAGCTTAATTTTGCTTAATTGCAGTCATCTGTAAGACTATGATAGAAAACTGAAAAATTACATGCTGTTGTAAAATAAAATAAAATAAAAGGACTATACTGTGAATCAGGAGATTTTCATTCTAGCCCAATTTCCTCCCTTGCTTGGCATTCTTGAATTTGACCTTTTTGAACTTCAATCATTAAATGAGGTTCTTGGATTGCATAATCATGAAGGCACTTTCTATCATACAACTCTGTCCTTCAAGCACCAAGTCTAGATATTGCAAGGCATTGAAACACTCTCATCACCTAGTCTACCAGCTTGTATCTATCTTACAATATGAGCTTCCTAATGAAGCTCTCTGAGACAGCTAGAAGAATACCCCACCTCCACCCCAGGTAATTCAGCTGCACTATGAGAAGTAACAGATTCATGGCTCTGGTGTGACTCCAAAAAGACTTAGGCAGAGCTGTCAGCATCAGCATCACTCCCCCAAATGACCGTGAATTCCTTTGCTGCTTTGTTTGAATGCCTTCTGAATTACTTTTGAATCTGGGCTGAGTACGTTGTCCTAGAGAAGAGCTATGGGCATCTTAATGACCCATTTTACAGATAAGGCCACTAGATGGGAGGGAAAGAGTTAGAAATTTAAAACATTAGGGAACAGAGACAGATAGAGAGGGAGGAGGACAAGGACAGCTGTCCAGGTGTGGCTGACCTTCCCCGAGATAGCAGAAGGTCAGAGAGCTAACTGGTACCCAGCTCCTCTACCACAGAAAATGCCATGATCAGGGTTTATAGGGCATTTGTAAAGTCTATCAGAATTTTTTTTTTCTTACAGTTTGCCTGCTATTTACTGCCAAAATGTACATCTATTTCCCTTTTATGTCCCTCTGGCAGTATGAGGCAGTAGTCATCTGATGGGATTGGAAAACAGCTCTGTCATTGGTAAACTTTGGGAACTTGGACAAGTCACTTACTCATCTCTGGGACAGATTTGTGGGAAAAGGGATGGTGAGAATACATAAGGAGCTGAGTGGGAGGATTAAAGTGGAAAGGAATGTGTAAGACCTCAAGCTCAGCAGATACTCAAACACTTTTGAAAACTTTCCTTGTTATTGTGAGCTTGAGGTTTTAGCATGACTTTTCCCAAAATACAGAGGCTTATGAATGGTTTGAATTAACACAAGATATCATATTTAAAACCCATTTTTCTCTTCGTTGGTAAAACTGGAAGCCACCTGATAGGTGGAACCTGCTCTTGGTACAGGAGGACGCCAGCGTGAAAACTCACACATTCCTTATGAGAGCTGTCAGACACTTCTACAATTTCAAACGGGTTTTTCTTCTTAACCTTTTATGTTTAAACAGCATATTACTAAATTTCATGCCTGGATCAACTAGTTACCTAATAAGTAAGCTTTTTTCTTTTCTCTTCTCTGGCGCCACTCTAGTCCATATTTGTGTTATCTAATATGCCTCTTCTTACTTGTGTGGTCTATATGAATCAGGCTGCTTTCAAACTTGTTTCAGTTTCCAAAAAAACATTAGAGAAAGAAATCCACAGCTGTTAAGGCCTGCCACCAAATATATCAGGCTGTAAGCAGAGGCAGAAATGCACGGTTCTGCTAGCTCTCGAGGCTCTAACACATATCATAGGGCACGGTCTTCGCTCAGCCATTTAATGGTATCTAGTGCTGGCAATTGGAGGAGGCGATGGCACCCCACTCCAGTACTCTTGCCTGGAAAATCCCATGGACGGAGGAGCCTGGTAGGCTGCAGCCCATGGGGTCACAAAGAGTCGGACATGACTAAGCGACTTCACTTTCACTTTTCACCTTCATGCATTGGAGAAGGAAATGGCAAACCACTCCAGTGTTCGTGCCTGGAGAATCCCAAGGACGGGGGAGCCTGGTGGGCTGCCGTCTATGGGGTCGCACAGAGTCGGACACGACTGAAGTGACTTAGCAGCAGCAGCAGCAGTGCCCACAAGGACCAGCCCTTAATACAGCTGCATTCTGCTTTGCTGGATCCTTTAAAGTAATCACAATGCAGGGGAAATAATTCTTAATAAGCAAAAGTCATTCAAAACAACCCAGTTCACTGCTGGGGATGTATACTGATGTATGCACTTAGGAAGGATGCTAAGCGTATGCACACCACATGACCTAGCAATCTCAAACCTAGGTAAATAGCCAGCACTGAAAGGCATGCACAAGAATGTAAAATGTCTATGCAGAATATCTCCAAACTGGAAACTACCCAAATGTTCATCCACAGGAAAATGGATAAATTGTGATATGTTCACACAATGAAATACTAAATAGGAGTTTGTAAAAAGAGCAAAGAATTCTATATGGTAAATATGGATGTGATTTATGTACTTACGGTTGGCTGAAAGAAATGGGATACAAGCATGTACAAACTATATGGCTCTATTCTTATACATTTCAAGAACTTGCAGACCTATTAGAGCTTAGGATACATTCATTTGGCAGGTGTATGTGCACACGTGTGTGCATGTGTGTGCACATGTGTGTACATCTGTGTGCACACGTGTGTGTGTGTGTGTGTGTGTGATGACTGGATGAAATGTTCTGTTTCTCAATTGGGTGTTGGTTACCAAACTGGCATTCAGTTGGCAAAATTCCATTAAGCTCTACGCCTGATATGTACACCTTGTCATGGATGTATTACATGCAATAAAAAGTTATTTTTATTGGAAATGATTATAAAAATGTATGTTCATTTTGTCAGTCTTGGAAAAGGCAAAGAAAAAACATCCAAATGGTAGGAAGGCATCTAATGGGTCCACTTAGCCAGCACGTTCACAAGCTCAAACAGAAATCCTACTACAGACTGAATGTTTCCCTCACAGAATTAATATGTTGAAACCTAATACCCAGCGCTCTGATATTTGGAGATGGCATCTTTGGAAGGTGATGAGGTTATGGGTGGGACCCTCACAGGTGAGATTAGTCTCCTTACAAAAGAGACCCCAGAGAGCTCCCATCCCCTTCCACCGCATGAGGACATGCTGAAAATAACGGCTGTCCATGATCCAGGAAGCGGGCCCTTGCCAGGCACCAGATTTGCTGGCAACTTGACCTGCCTTGTTAACTGTGGGGAAAAAAAAATTCTGTGGTTTAAAAGCCACCCAGTCTATGGTATTTTTGTTATAACATCCCAAACTTAGACAGACTCCAGTAACAAATCTGATGCATGTTTGAGGACCCCTGGGCCAACAGCCCTGCGTTACACGGCTGCAAAGAGCATCACTACCACCATTCCTACTCCTGCTTCGACTCATCTCTGTGACAGGCCAGGCACTGCATTGAGGCTCCTTTCGTAAACATGATTTCATCCATCCTCACCAAACACCCCGTGAGAAAACACGGCAACTTCCATTTTGTAGGTGTGGACACTGAGGCTCAAGCAGGTTAAACTGCTCCCCTCAGGCTGGTAGAAGACCTAATACGTGTGTGGTCGCTTACACTCATGACTGTGACCCCTTTGAGTTCAGACTATGGGCTCCCTTCCCCCTACTCTTCGGCTCCAGGAAATTCCCTCCCCATTGCTGTGCCAGATTACAATGGTTTGTTCCTCTGGTATTCATTGCTTTCCTCTGTGGGTGTGGGTTCATTCAACCTGTGTTCTCTGTGAGTCTGAAACGCAGATAGCGGAGCAGCCGAGGTCCCATCCGGCTCTCCTCTCCCGGGCACACGAGGTTCGGTTCCACGGAGCCCCACATGAAGGCCGCCGGCCTGGCTGGACTCCAGGGACTCACTGGGACTACATGTGCCCACGGAACTATCAGTGTGATCACAGAAGTAACCCCATCTGCTGCGTGCATTTAGAACTCGCAAAGGCTGATATGAGGGCAGATGTTTACTGAATTCTCAGAGAAGTCCTTTATTTTTCCCCCTTAAGGACACATATAAAATTATGTGTACTCAAGATGAGCAAACTGCTGGAGATCTTTTGTAGTGAAGGGTAAGAATATGGTCACTAAGTGCTTCCATTAAAGATCTTTAGAGACAGGCCTCTGTTCAAATCCCAGTTACGCCATTCACTAGGTCCCAGTCTCTTTAGTAAATGTGGAAAATACCTTCATCAGAGAATTCTCATAAAGAGAATGAGACAGTGTGTGAGAAGTATTTAGTTCAATCTCTGCTACATGTTACACTTTTTCTTAATGTGTAAACACACTCGCATAGAATTTAATTAGCTTGCTGCATAGGGGCATCATGCATTATACACACACACTTGTACAAGCACTCACATTCACAGAATCAAAGACTTGGGGCTCCCTGTCTTCTAATAGGCAACAGGAAACCCTGCTTTTTGAGAGTGTGTGGTCATGTGATATTTTCTAAAATAGCTGAAAAAATAGAAAAAATATAATCGTGATCAGTAGCATAAAAAATTATCTGTAAACCAGCAATACAGGTTTTAAAGAAAACAGTCTCTAAATTCTGGGAACTTCAAAAGTGTAAAATCTGTCCAACACTATGTATTTCTAAACTGCTTGCTCAAATGGCAACTTTACCATATGTGTAGCTTGACTTGCATGCTACGTTAGTCACTTCTAGAACACTCTGATACTCTGAGGTTAATAAACTCTTAACTATTAACAGTCTGTAAGCCTACATGTAATAATAGCCTTTTAATCCATTGTCTTCCCCTCTCGTTAAAGACTACAAGAGTCCTGCCATCTTCCTGTATGTTTTATATGACTTCTCAGAGAACCGAGAGGGGAATAATCGGATAGAAATTAGCCACAGTCACAGCAATGCCTTGGAAACTAGTTCACAGCATAAGTCAAGAAGGCTCTGTTCCCATACTCACTGGTGTTTAATGACTGTACTTTCTCATTACAGTTATCTTGCCCCAACACAGAGAAAATAATTAGACCTTGAACATGGCAATTAAAAAGCAGATATCCTGAGTTCTGACACTCCTGGCAGACCAGCCGACTCTTAAGGAGATACTTAACGTCACCCTGGTGGCGAATTTCTAAAAGGTTATAGAGCACCACTGAGGAAAAAAAAAATCATTCTTTAGCAAGTATGACCTAAGAGTTTAGATGGTCTAAGTTCAGGATCCTAGAAGCACACACACATCAGAGCTGACGCTGTTTAATGCTGCCACTGCTTCCTTTAAGTTGGGCGTGAATACTGTATTTCCGTGTTCTCTTAAGGTCATTCTTCCATGACAGTGCTAATTACAACAAAACTATAACCTCAGGTTAAGAACACCAGCAATCAAATAACTTTATGTTGTAAAGGTAACACACATGGTCTATAAAAATGCTGTTTATAAGACCCAATGAGATTCATTTTGAAAAGAAACTAAATATTCTTCATCAGCTGGCATTTCTTTGATTTCTCACTGATAAGCCTTAAAAAAAGACACTAGGATGTTTCACACAGAAATAAGTGTTGCTACATCACATAAGCACCCTTCCATCAATGTACAAGTAAATACAGATGAGACAATAAATGCCAGTTATTTAAGCCATCCAGTTTGTGGTACTTTATTATCGCAACCCTGGAAAACTAAGACAGGTACCAACCTTAATTTCAAACACTCTGTATGATGAATTCAATTATTAGAGGTGTTACCATTTGAGCTTGTCATTTCGGTCAGTTGCTCTACAAAACCACATTTACTTGAGGCACATCGTAACAAAAGATTTATTTTTGCTTGAACTGAAACTCTCCTGTGGGACAGTTTATCGTCTACTAACCACCGCTGTGGCTGACGCGCAGGTCCCTGTGGTAACAACCTGGTGCCTCCTGCTAACAGTGAGTGAGCGAGCTGTCGTGGAAGACACTTCCCAGACCCACAGCCCAGGCTTCAGAACCCACAGCTCCCGCTGACATCCTAATACAACACAGGAGAGACCCTGGACCACAGCCACCCAGCTAGGTCACTCCTGAATTCCAGATCTACAGAAACTTTACGAGAGTAGATGTTTGCTTTTTCAGATCACTAGGGTTTGGTGCAATTCATTGCACAGAATTATACAGGTAACATTACATCAGCCTTCACTGGGTAAATGCACTTGCCAGCTCTGTGCAGGCGGAATTATCCCTGTAAGCACAACAGGGGCAATGAACTGGAAACAGAAACTTATAGAGGAGGTTAAAGAATGTTTTGCTCTCCTGATGAATACGGCTTATTTCATCCTACCTTGAATGTTGATGTGTGATGAACATGGGTCATTTTATCCTACCTTGAATGCTGGTGTGATGGTTGGAGCTGCAGCAACTACCTTACCATTAAGAGGAAAAAAGGTCAAGGGAATTATACTGATCTTGGTCCTGATATAACTGACTTGCTGAAGTAACACTGGAAACTGTCTGGCTTTAAACTTGTTACATGAAGGGAAAATATGTACTAAAGTCATTTTAATCTATTTTTCTCTTATCAGTAACTGAAATATAGTCTTATAAAAGTTACTTCTCTATTTTATGTCATTTCAGGAATTCTGGCATACCTCTTCTGTTTTTAGTCTCAGAAAACATAATCCAATAACTTCCATGAAAGTATTAATCTATTTTTAAAAACCTTTAGAACCATACATTTTATACATAGTTATCTCCATACATATCACCAATATGAATAAAAAGGAACTATTCTGAGAAAATGTAAGGAAGATAACCACATTTATAAAATAAAAGGAAAAGAAAGAAGAAAAGGAAAGGGGCAAATAAAGTAGCCAAGATTAAAAAGTATATAGAAATAGAAAAGAGAAAATAGTAAAGGAGGAAATACATTTTTAAGAACACAAAAAGGAATTGGTATGAAGATGATTACAAGAATTTAAACACTGAAGTGTAAAAACCATTTGTTGACTCCTTCTAGGATGTCAAAGTTTGCAAACATTATGTACAGTAAGATTTTTGTAAGCATTAAATTTCTTTTCCTAATGTTTAAACTTTGACATTAGGCAGTGCAATGTTAAATTTGAGAAGCTCTTGTTAACTGTCTTTCCTAAAAATAAGATGTGAGGTGATAATGAATTAAACCTTTGAAGACACAGAGTGAGTTTGCAGGTTCTGGTTATTTTATGGGTTACATATCAAGGAGGGAAAAAAGCAATTATTTACTCTACACAGATAAAAGAGAGATGGGATAAACGGTTCAAAGAAAACAAATACTGAATTAATTGGTGGCACAAAAAAGTTTTTTACATTCAAACAAAATGTGTCACACACATATTGTCAAGAAGAAAAAGAAATTACAAATCAAATCTCTAAAGCTCTTTATAAGTCATCTGTGAAAATAAAACCTTTTTGGAATTTTTTATTCTTCTGTTAAAAGATAATACCTACATAATATTTCAGGTATAGTAGATTGCGATGGTATCTAAAGTTTCATTCCATTTTAAACGAGTGTTTTTATTATCCTATCTTTGGTAAATATTTAGTTATAGTACAGCATATTTCACATATATCTATGACTTTGGAGTCAACCTCTTTGCCTTGAATCCTGAGACACTACAGGTTATATCACTTCCAACAGAAACTGACCTTCCCTCGGTCAGTTTGCTGAGAGAAACTGTCTTTGCGTCTGCCTTCTAACATGGGTGACATAACAGTATCTACCTTTTTGTGAAAATTAGATAAACGAGTCCATGTGAAGTGTTTAGCCTAGGTCTGGAACATATTCAGTGACCACTGTGTTTACCAATTATTTGGAAATAAATGTGTAGAAGTGAGCACTGTTTGACAAGTACATGGAAAAATTAGACTGAAAACGAAGAGATTAGACAAAAGTGTGAATCCACAAGAGATTTTTGAACCTCAAGATAAATACATGGAGAACAACCACAGCTTTTAGAAACATTTTAAGGCTTAAACTTTTTTTGAAAAAGCTGAAACAAGATATTCTAAAATTAGGATAAACCAACCACAGTCCAAAGAATAGCAAAGAGAGAAAAGAAAGCCTTCCTCAGTGATCAATGCAAAGAAATAGAGGAAAACAATGGAATGGGAAAGACTAGAGATTGCTTCAAGAAAATTAGAGATACCAAGGAACATTTCATGCAAAAATGGGCTCGATAAATGACAGAAATGGTATGGACCTAACAGAAGCAAACAATATTAAGAAGAGGTGGCAAGAATACACAGAAGAACTATTCAAAAAAAGATCTTCAATACCCAGACAATCATGATGGTGTGATCACTCACCTACAGCCAGACATCCTGGAATGTGAAGTCAAGTGGGCCTTAGGAAGCATCACTATGAACAAAGCTAGTGGAGGTGATGGAATTCCAGTGGAACTATTTCAAATCCTAAAAGATGATGCTGTGAAAGTGCTGCACTCATGTCAGCAAATTTGGAAAACTCAGCAGTGGCCACAGGACTGGGAAAGGTCAGTTTTCATTCCAATCCCAACGAAAGGCAATCCCAAAGAATGCTCAAACTACCACACAATTGCACACATCTCACACGCTAGTAAAGTAATGCTCAAAATTCTCCAAGCCAGGCTTCAACAGTACATGAACTGCGAACTTCCAGATGTTCAAGCTGGATTTAGATAAGGCAAAGGAACCAGAGCTCAAATTGTCAATATCCGCTGGATCATTGAAAAAGCAGGAGAGTTCCAGAAATATATCTACTTCTGCTTTATTGACTCTATCAAAGTCTTTGACTGTGTGGATCATAACAAACTCTGGAAAATCCTTAAAGAGATGGGAATACCAGACCACCTGACCTGCCTCTTGAGAAATCTGTATGCAGGTCAGGAAGGAACAGTTAGAACTCGACATGGAACAACGGACTGGTTCCAAATAGGGAAAGGAGTATGACAAGGCTGTATATTATCATCCTGCTTATTTAACTTATATGCAGAGTACATCATGAGAAACTCTGGGCTGGAAGAAGCACAAGCTGGAATCAAGATTGCCAGGAGAAATATCAACAACCTCAGATATGCAGATGACACCACCTTTATGGCAGAGAGCGAAGAAGAACTAAAGAGCCTCTTGACAAAAGTGAAAAAGAGTGAAAAATTTGGCTTAAAGCTCAACATTCAGAAAACTAAGATCAAAGACTTATTGTGGTAATCATTCCATAATGTATAAAAAGAGCATATCACTATGTCATATACCAAAACAAATATTATATTGTATATCAATTATAAGTTAATAAAATTGAAATTTAAAAATAAAAAAATTTAAAAAAAAGAAAACTAAGATCATGGCATCCAGTCCCATCACTTTCTGGCAAATAGATGGGGAAACAGTGGAAACAGTGAGAGACTTTCTTTTTTGGGGGGGGCTCCAAAATCATTGCAGATGGTGACTGCAGCTATGAAATTAAAAGACACTTGCTTCTTGCAAGAAAAGTTATGACCAACCTAGACAGCATATTAAAAAACAGAGATATTACTTTGCCAACAAAGGTCCATCTAATCAATGCTATGGTTTTTCCAATAGTCATATATGGATGTGAGAAAGCTGAGCACCAAAGAATTGATGCTTTTGAACTGTGGTGTTGGAGAAGACTCTTGAGAGTCCCTTGGACTGCAAGGAGATCCAACCAGTCCATCCTAAAGGAGATCAGTCCTGGGTGTTCATTGGAAGGACTGATGTTGAAGCTGAAACTCCAATACTTTGACCACCTGAGGGAAAGAGTTGACTCATTGGAAAAGACCCTGATGCTGGGAAAGATTGAAGGTGGGAGGAGAAGGGGACGACAGAGGGTGAGATGGTTGGATGGCATCACTGACGCAATGAACATGAGTTTGAGTAAGCTCCGGGAGCTGGTGAAGGACAGGGAGGCCTGTCCATGGCATGCTGTAGTCCATGGGGTCGCAGAGTCGGACACGACTGAGTGACTGAACTGACTGAACCACAGTTTCTACCACCTCCCGCTCCTGTAGCCCCCTTTTCAAGATGTGTATATTGTTTTAAATATTTTTCTTACTTTCTATAATACAAACAAAACATGTTCACTATGGACTAATCTAAAATACAAAATAGCAATAAAGAGATAAAAAGAAAAAAAAAATTTTCTACATTTCCACTATCAGAGATAAAGCATCAATTTGTTATGTTCTTTCAGACCATTTTCCATGTTTTTTTTTTTTTACCAATGTAAATAGACCATGTATGTTTTATACCATTACATCATACCATCCGTGGTGTTTATAATGTGATTCTTTCATTTAGAATCATGAGATGATTTTCATGCCAATAAGCATAATTTTTATAGCATAATTTTCAATGCCTAGTTCTTAAAAATTCTGAAAAATTCTTTATGCCTTATGTTGGACATTTAGTCAGTTTCTGGGCTTTCTGTATTACAGGCAAACCTCATTTTATTGTGTTTAGCTTCAGTGTGCTTCAAAGATACTGTTTTTTTAAAAAATGAAGATCTGTCACAACTCTGCGTCAACAAGTATATTGGCGCCATTTTTCTAACAGATTTACTCACTTCATGTTTCTGTGTCACATTTTGGTAATTCCTCAATATTTCAAACCCTTCACTGGTAAAAAAAAAAAAAAGATTAAAACTCAGTGAAAACTCAGATGATGGTTAGTATTTTTCAGCAATAAAGTATTTGTAATTAATGTAGATACATTATTTTTAGACATAATGCTATTTCACACTCAGTAGACTGCAGTATAGCATCTATACTTTTACACATGGAGCACCCAAAAACTTGTATGACTTGCTTTATTGCGATATTTGATTCACTGCCACGGTCTGAAACAGAACCCACAATCTCTCTGAGATATGCTTGTATAAGCAATGCTGAGGACTTGCCTGATTGTACTGTGCATAGGATTCTGCCTGCTAATGCAGAGACACGGGTTTGGCCCTGGTCCAGGAAGAGTCCACATGTCACGGGGCTACTAAGCCTGTGTGCCACAACTCCGGAGCCCACGCGCCACGATAAGAGAAGCCAACACCACGGGAAGTTCAAGCATCACCACAAAGAGCAGCCCCTCGCCACAACCCGAGAAGGCCCTCAAGCAGCAACGAACGCCCAGCACAGCCGAAGTCAAATGGGAAAAACAATGCTGATCGTTTCTTACGCTTAATGGTCTTGAATAGGCCTGAGATCCATTCCTAGGGACATGGTACTGCTGCACTCCAAAAATGCTGTTTTATGTGACGCTTCTTTGGTGCTTCTAACAGTCTCTATGGCAACCCACCCCAGTATTCTTGCCTGCAGAATCCCATGGGCCAAAGAGCCAGGCGAGCTATAGTCCATAGGGTCACAAAGAGTCGGACACAACTGAAGCGACTTTACATGAAACAGTCTCTATAAGTATCAAGAAAGTGACCTCAAACCAGGTGTAGGGGTAAAACTGATTCAAAATGATGAGAAGTCACAGAAGTCAAAAGCACTTTGAGCATTTTGACCTTAATCCAAACCCAGTCACTTGATCTTGTGTAGTACAGAACCAGCAACTTAAAGAGCTAAAACTGAAAGCTTATCTGACAGGTATTTAAAGAATGACGTATCATTGCTCTGATTTAAAGCAAGAAAACTGTATGAATAATTCACCCCTCCCCCCAACAACAAAAAAAGTTTTTACATTTCCAAACACGTGTTAAAATGGGAACTGTTTTGCCAAAAGTAAGTAAGAGGAGTGTAAGTTTCTCTTCTTGCTGAGACAGGAAAGGTTCTACATCACATCTCCGTAAGGATGCACCACTGAAAAACACTCAACAGGAGCAATCCCTTCGCACTGAGGGACTCAAAGAAAATCCTGACTGGAAACCAAATAATTCCAGGGAGTATTTATGTTACATGAAGGATGACCACCAGGGTGGTTTTTCACTTTTCTAACTGGACTGAGAAGGAAACCTTCTAATGGTGGAAACATATCAGTTTTGGTAAGTTCACCAATGATTAGGTCTTAAGGGTCCCACTTCATATTCTAAAAGAAAGTCATTTCTAAAATAAGGTCTAAGACCTTATTGTTAATAATAGATTAAGAAATAGCTTAAATTCTGTCTCCTAGTCCTGATCAAACTCAAACATCCATTTATTATTTTTCCTCAGTTTCAAAACCTAAAGAGAATTGACTCCCTCACTTCCTCTTTTTTGAGAAGTTCAAGGTATGTACTCCTTGGGGAATGCTGTTTGAAAAGTTACTGTCACTGGCATTCACACTATTCACCCAGTAAGATGTGTGATCAAATGATGTCTTAAAAGAAAAAAGACTTATATCTAACTAAGTAAGTCTTTAGGGTTGCATACGGTCTGAGAACAGGGAAATCAAACTATTACAAATTCCTAGGTTCACAGGAAATACTTTCATACATTATCACATTGGACACTCACAGCAATCCTAGGAGGTAAGTCAAGCAGGTACCTCAATTTAAACAAAGAGGAAACTGAGGTGCAGTAAGATTGAGGTGATTCTGAGGGGCATGGCAATAAACGGTGGAATCAGGAGTCAAATCCATTCCTCCTGTTGCATACTCTGTGTGTGTGTGTGTGTCTGTGTGTGCGCCTCACCCTAAGGTAAATTGACACTCAGCATTTTTCATCCATCTAGATGTCTAACTACATGGCATTACTTCCTCACTTGTCTCTAAAATTCCTATTATTATTTCATTGTTTCAACTTATATACAACTGGCTCCAGCTAGTGTTTTTCCTTAAAAAATTAAAACCCTATTATGATAAGTCTGATCCCAGATAATTCTTGACCATGCCTACTGTGTTTGTTACAAAGTTAGTGATTCTATCAAGACTTAGTGGGAGACGTTTTCATTTTCTCCAGCTATTGTCCACACAATTCATGGCTAATCCTCCCAGACCTCAGTGAGGTTTACAGTACCATTTACGTCACAGGAATTCAACCAATCTCTCATTACTTTCTGAAGCTCTCTCCCTTTTCCTTCCTGGAGCTGCCTTAAACATTGCCTTGACTACCCAGCGTGCGCTCAATCAGTACTTTGGGACTAGCACTTGGATTCCTGTTCTCAGCGTTTGTTGTTGTTGCTATGCGGTTGTCAGTTCTGTTTGACTCTTTATGACCCCATGGACTGCAGCATACCAGGCTTCCCTATCCTTCATTATCTCCTGGAGTTTGCTCAAACTCATGTCCATTGAGTCAGGGATGCTGTCTAACCATCTCATCCTCTGCCACCCTCTTTTCCTTTTGCCCTCAATCTCTCCTAGCATTAAGGTCTTTTATGAATCGGCCCCTCGCATCGGGTGGCCAAAGTATTGGAGCGTCAGTGTCAGTCTTTCCACTGAAAATTCAGGGTTAATTTCCTTTAGGATTGACTGATTTAATCTCCTTGCAGTCCAAGGGACTTTCAAGAGTCTTCTCCAGCACCACAATTTGAAAGCACCAATTCTTCAGGGCTCAGCCTTCTTTATGGTCCAACTCTCACATCTGTACATGACTACTGGATAAACCATAGCTTTGACTATATGAACCTTCGTTGGCTACGTGATGTCTCTGCTTTTTAATTTGCTGTCTAGGTTTGCCATAGCTTTTTTTTTCCCAAGGAGCAAGTGTCTTTATTTCATGGCTGCGGTCACTGTCCCCAGTGATTTTGGAGTTTTCAGCTAGTTCTATTTAAACTGTACAGAAAAGCAGGAACAATAACACAGAAGGATCCTAGCAGAGTAAATAAATCAGATAGGAGAGCCTTTCTAAATGACAGGAGTACAGCATGAAGGATGGGTAGACAGATACCCATAAGCGGAGGATGTAGGCTGGCACTCCCTCTGCAGCACTGGCTGACTGCCCATGAGAAAAATGCACGGCCAGCACACTCTGCAACGCACACACGTGTGCATACACACACTCATCATTTTAAACGGAAGGATATTTTCTGAGTTAAACAGCTCTAGAGGAAATGACTAGTGCAGAGGCAGTGCTGAGTGAGGCATCAGGTATGTGATCTCTTGAATCTGATGTAGAATTGATAAGGTGATGTGGAAGAAGGCCAAGTACTGCGTACTGAGAGGTGGTCTCCTTGATCCGGGAGCCTCTCCAACTAGCTCATTTAACTTCTGCAACTCCGTAGATGAAGGTTTTCATACTGGGCTTCATGGAGCACTCAGAGTTCCCAGGAGTCTAACGGGGGAGCCCCAGCTGTCCTCAAGTGGACTCAGATTTCCAACTCCATTCAGAACAAGACCTGTTTCAAATATTGATTTATTTTTAAGATTTTGCTCAAATAAAGGGGTTTTTTAATGCAAAAAAAATAAACAAAACCATCTCTAGTGTTGAGCTTCCCAAGTGGATCAGCAGTAAAGAATCCACCTGCCAATGAAGGAGACACGGGTTTGATTCCCTAGGTCAGGAAGATCCCTTGGAGAAGGAAATAGTAACTCATAGTAACCTTGCTGGGAAATGCCCATGAACAGAGGACCCTGGTGGGTTATAGTCCATGGGGTCGCAAAAGAGTTGGACATCACTTAGTGACGAAAGAGCAACAATCTCTAGGGTCTTTTCTAACTCTAAAATGTTATTCTCCTATTCCTTTGGAAGAGAAGTGAACGGCTCCATTCTAACCATCACAAACAATCACATCTGCCAACTTCCGATGGAACTACAGACTTAGCTACATTTAAGGATGGCATGCTACAAACATGGTCAGTCAAGGTCATCAAGTCATCGGATGATTCACTTTTCAACAAAAAGTTAGGAGTAAAAGAGTTTCTTGATAAGTTATGTTGGTAGGAAAAATTAGGCGGGAGGAAGACTAATACTCAAGAGACAGAAAGAGAGAGTTTTTAACCCTCTACTTATACCAGACCCATTTCTGCCAACTTCTGTGTCTTATCAGAGGGAGGAAGGAAGAAAGAGAGAGAGAGAGAGAATAGGAAATAGACAAAGGAGTTAATAATCTGATTGATTAGAGAATGAGCTACTGACTGGTCATATTGTCTAACAAGCGGGGCCACAATTTTGTAAACTACATAAACCCACATTCTTTCTTGTGGATCTGTATTCTGAAGTTTGAAGAAAGCAGGAGCTAAAGCTTAAGCCTTGACCTGGCGCTCTCATTGGACCGCTAGGTACTAAATCAGCAGTCTGACACCTCCTTCACTGGCATTGCTCACGTGGCACCCTCTTGTAATGTATGTATGTATACTCTTGTACTCCAAGTGGTATAATTTTAGCTGGACAAGGCTGAGACATCCCTGCAGTCTTCAACTATCAAAAATTCTACCCTACTTGCCCCAGAAAAGCTGAGAAAAAATAAATATCCAAACACAATAAGAATATTCAGGTTAGATCAAAGCTAGTAATATAGCATTCGCCCTTCACTCTGTAGTTGAATACTCATATGTTGACAATACAGCTTCTGAAGGCTCATATTTCCCTTCTCTTCCAAGCTCAGCAGTATTCAAGACCAGCCCTAGGAATCTGGGTCAATACAGCCTGAGTACAGCTTCACCTGGGATGTTTAGCAAAGATAACTTTCAGTCACCAGATCCTAGAAACTGTTTGAGAGTAAATTTACCTAAGGTATCTGGCAGTCCTCACAGGGCATCGTTCCCAGGTCACACTTATGAATGAGGTCAACCATGTCTGTGGTTTTCTTGAGTTTTCTCCTCCCACAGATATGTACAAGAATGTTAAAAAAAAAAAAAAACATGGACCTTGTGTTAGTCAGGAATCTGGCAAAGAAGCAATCAGATGGCACAGGGAATGGAATGAAGGATTCCTTAGATGCTATGGATGGGTTTCAGGCAACCAGGAAGGTATGTCAGTTCACCAAGAGCAAAGCAAGAGCAGTAGTTCTTGTCCTGGGACTGAAAGTACGGGAAGAAGTGGTATTACTGAAGGCTTGTGAGTGCCAGCTCCCTGAAGAACAGCAAGAGCTTGGGCAAGAGCTATATTCCCAGAGGAGGGCGGCCTTCTCAGAGATGGGATCCAAATCAGGGAGAGAGGAGAAATATCCCAACCCTTCATCTCCACCATTCCTCTCATTTCCTGCCAGTGCCTCCCAATGGCTAAGCCACTGTCAAACTGCAAAAGTTAAGTGGCAAGGGAGCCCAGGGAATGCAGGGAAAACTATTCATCTCTTGAGGTTATAGATTAGCACAGAACATGTATGGTGAAATATTCAACATAGACCCTCAGTCTAGGAAAATACAGACGTGTATGTGAGGTTTGTGAAGGCCTGAAGCCTATTCATGAAACCTAGCTTAGAAACTGAGTGTTAATGACTTCCAAATCTACATCTACAGGGTATACATTTCTCTCTCTCCTTCAGGTACCGATTTTATATATACAGCTACCAACTAGATGGCTTTCTTCAGATACCTAGATACTTCGTTCACTCACCTAGAGCCAGACACACTGGAATGTGAAGTCAAGTGGGCCTTAGAAAGCATCACTATGAACAAAGCTGGTGGAGGTGATGGAATTCCAGTTGAGCTATTTCAAATCCTGAAAGATGATGCTGTGAAAGTGCTGCACTCATGTCAGCAAATTTGGAAAACTCAGCAGTGGCCACAGGACTGGAAAAGATCAGTTTTCATTCCAATCCCAAAGAAAGGCAATGCCAGAGAATGCTCAAACTACTGCACAATTGCACTCATCTCACACGCTAGTAAAGTAATCCTCAAAATTCTCCAAGCCAGGCTTCAACAATACATGAACCATGAACGTCCAGATGTTCAAGCTGAATTTAGAAAAGGCAGAGGAACCAGAGATCAAATTGCCAACATCCATTGGATCATTGCAAAAGCAAAAGAAATCCAGAAAAAACATCTATTTCTGTTTTATTGACTCTGTCAAAGCTTTGAACTATGTGGATCACAATAAACTGTGGAAAATTCTTAGAGATGGAAATACCAGACCACCTGACCTGCCTCTTGGGAAATCTGCATGCAGGTCAGGAAGCAACAGTTAGAACTGGACATGGAACAACAGACTGGTTCCAAATAGGAAAAGGAGTCCGTCAGGGCTGTATATTGTCCCCCTGCTTATTTAACTTATATGCAGAGTACATCATGAGAAATGCTGGGCTGGATGAAGCACAAGCTGGAATCAAGATTGCTGGGAGAAATATCAGTAACCTCAGATATGCATATGACACCACCCTTATGGCAGAAAGTGAAGAGGAACTAAAGAGCCTCTTGATGAAAATGAAAAAGGAGAGTGAAAATGTTGGCTTAAAGCTCAACATTCAGAAAACTAAGCTCATGGCATCCAGTCCCATCATTTCACAGCAAATAGATGGGGAAACAGTGGAAACAGTGGCAGACTTTATTTTGGGGGGCTCCAACATCACTGCAGATCGTGACTGCATGAAAGTAAAAAGACACTTACTCCTTGGAAGTAAAGTTATGACCAACCTAGACAGCATATTAAAAAGCAGAGACATTACTTTGTCAACAAAGGTCCGTCTAGTCAAGGCTATGGTTTTTCCAGTGGTCATGTATGGACGTGAGAGGTGGACTATAAAGAAAGCTGAGCACTAATGAATTGATGCTTTTGAGCTGTGGGGTTGGGAGAAGACTCTTGAGCGTCCCTTGGACCGCAAGGAGATCTAACCAGTCCATCCTAACGGAGATCAGTCCTGAATATTCATTGGAAGGACTGATGCTGAAGCTGAAACTCCAACACTTGGGCCACCTGATGCAGTTCCCAGGAACAACTTCTCTGATCCTAACTCCATCTTGGAAAGTTCATTTGCCGCATTCTCTGTACTCTGTTATTTTGTTTTTCTGTTCTCTACTGTAACTGCACTTTCAATACCATTCTGTGCTGAGTTGCCCTGTATCACCAGGGACCACTGCAGAGCTTGCTTTCAGTAGGCACCCAAGAAACGCATGCGGAGTGAAGGAGTGAATGTCCAGTCCTACAAATGAGGTATTTTTAAAAAGATATCAAGATAGATAGGGTTTGTTATTTTTTTTTTTTAAGTTTGATTAGATTTTTGTCACGCTATAAACTGAGTCAGTGGTATTAGCCTTTCTTCTTTCCAAAGGATCAGAGGAAGAAGAAAGACTCTGTTACTCTACGTATAGAAACCATGACCCCACTCCTAGGTAAGTCGTCTAAGATTATACAGACACTTGAGAAAAGATAAGTACAAGGAGAGGAACTCTCTGATGTGCTACCTGATGGCCTAAGTATGTGCTGAAAAGACTACAGAGCCCCTGAAGGGCATGACAGGACTGTCACTCTCTCTTGGGGAAGGCTGTAGACCTTGCAGCACTAAGCAAGGTCCCAGGCAATGAGGTGAGCAGCCTCATCACAAGAACAGGCCCTGAAGGGGCAGAAAACAGGCCTGGAGACACATGCACATGCATCAGAGGCCATATTCAGGGATGTCCCACAGATCTACCCATTCTGGAATGGAAAGACATTTGAAGGAACATGGTGGTGATTGTGGCTGTGGCAATTTACTGGCGAGAAGATGCCTAAGTATTTGCTGATTTATCTTCCTTGTCGGCAAAACTTCCTTCCGATACATAATTCTTATAAATTGTAAAGTAAAGAGCATCTAGGTTTATGTGTGGAGACTACAAAGGGGGCATTTTAGACACAAGGGCAACTAGCATATTTTCAAAATAAATTTTACCTACAGCTCTATCAAGTGGAAACTGCATTTCAGATTTGGTTGGCCTTAAAAGAACAGTCAGAGAAGAAGCCCCCTTGGAGAGAAACCTAAGGAATATAAAGCAAGTGTCAGGAGTCAGCACTCTTAGATTTGCTTGAGCATATCAGCTTGAGCTGATACAGCGATCTCATAATGAGGATCCCGGGAATAAAAGACAAGCTTAGATAAGAACTACTTTGGATGAAGGGCCAGTAAACTAACTCAAGGTATAAAACTGTGAGTGTTCACCCAAATTAGAGCACAGTCAAGTAGCCTGAGTACAGTGAGGGAATTATATGAGGAATCTGTTAGTCTCTTACCTCAGAAATAGATACCATGACTCAACTGTTAGTAATACACAGCAAAGGCAAACTTTCAACAGACTGCATCCAAAAAGAAAGTCAAACAACTTATTGGAAATTGACTCCCTGAGTGGTTTTCACAGTTACATAAGACAGTTTCCTGTTTTCAAGAACCTTGTTGTCAGAATCCAGGGCGGAGATCTTAACAATACCTGAATAACTATAAATACTATAAATCAAAGAAGAAAACAGGATTCCCAATAGAGACAAAGACAAAATGGTCTGAGCAGGGGGTGCAGGCAGCTGGAAAAATCAGAAAAGATCCCTGGAGGAAGAGACAGCTGAGATGGAACTTGGCAGTGTAGGACTTCAATGACCTGCATTATCAGGAGAGGACGCGGGTGGCACAGGAACAACGAGAATGAGTTCCAACAAGAGCGTGCTACCAAGCTACATGGCAAAAGCATTTCCGAGACTAAGATCAGAGAAAGGGCAAACGTAAAGGACATGCTGTCTTGGGGGAAGGGATGGAAGAGGCCTCAGGATAATGCATGGGAAGGAAGGAGAAGCAGCGTAAGCAGAACTGAAGGATGGAGCATGTGAGGGCACGAGGCCCCAGGTGGAACTGAGGCAGAGGGGCTGAAGGGTCCCGTGCTGCACTTTATTCTAGCGCATGTGTAACTGGCATCTCAGTGCTGGGCTTAGTTGCTTAGTTGTGTCCAACTCTTTGCAACCCCGTGGGTTGTAGCCCACCAGGCTCCTCTGTCCGTGGGGATTCTCCAGACCAGAATACTGGAGTGGGTTGCCATGCCCTCCTCCAGGGTCTCTTCCCAACCCAGGGATTGAACCCAGGTCTCCTGCATTGCAGGCAGATTCTTTATCATCTGAGCCAGCAGGTAAGCCCAAGAGCACTGGAGTGGGTAGCCTAACCCTTCTCCAGGGGACCGTTCCAACTCAGCGATTGAACTGGGGTTTCCTGCCTTACAGGCTGATTCTTCACCAGCTGAGCATCTCAGAGAACTATGTTATTCATACACAGTGACTATAAAGAATTTCCACTGACAATTGCATTAAATGTCAGAAAATAATAAGAACCAACTCTTTACTGGGCACCTGGCTTCATGCTCAGCACTTTATACTTAAAATACAATTTTGAATCATTTTTTTACACTCACAGTACCAGATACCCACAGAGGACTTTAGAGTTAAGATTTTTAAAGTGCAAGTACTTCCAAGACTGTAAACACCCAACTTGCCACCACCTTGAAGTGGAGAAAGTGCCATCTGCTCAGCGTCACTCCCTGCCCCCAATTCCGTGCCCCCAATTCCGTGGACAACACGGGCTCTGACTGCTCCATCACGCCTTCATCCCCAGGTCTTTCCCCTTCGGAGCTCTGGGCAGTACGCGAACCGCCGCTCCACCCCCACCTATGACGTCAGCACCGTATGGCTCCTGCCCGCCGCCTCAGAACACCTCCCTCGGGTCCGCAGACTTTCTTTTTATCAGATGCTTTCCTCTGCCTCCGCTCTTGCCCAGCTACCTCCGGAATCTCAACTCACTTCTTCTATGTTTTGCTCTTCTTCTTTTCTGTTATTTGTTCTAT
Source organism: Cervus elaphus (assembly GCF_910594005.1). Lineage (NCBI taxonomy): Eukaryota > Metazoa > Chordata > Mammalia > Artiodactyla > Cervidae > Cervus > Cervus elaphus. The sequence continues at coordinate 8,200,413 of NC_057837.1, read as the reverse complement.
TTTTAAGTCAAAAAGGAACTTAAGCCCATTGACAAATGGAAGAGCATCTACCACTAATGCTATTTGGAAAAAAACATACATATTAAGAAGTGAAATTGCACAGTAAAATAAACCCTACCTCCCCTTTAAGTACATACAGAATTCCTCTTTAAAACTGATATGAACTTGTGTATTTATATCCTGATTTTCTAGTTATATAATTTGTGTCTCCGGCATCAGGACTGAAATATAGTAATTCTTGGTCTTTTTTTTTTTTTTTCTATTTTAAGAAGTAAAATAGAATTTTCTGAAATTTCTCACCATAATTTAATATTTCTTCTATACTATAGGCAAAACAAATTTTATGGACTAATCTAAGATCCTAATCCATTTAGAAAATTGATTGCTCATGAAAATGAATTTCACACTATAAACTAATTTATAAATACACCTTTCTAATACAGTTTCTTTGTATGTTGGAAACTGTCTGAATATGAAGATAAAGTACATTACAATATTGTTATGCAAATTATGACATGGAATATTTAACTAAATATCAGCAATGCCTTTTCCAAGCAAGACTATTAATTATCTTTTGTGCTAGATCAGTTATGTCATCAAATACTTATTCTATCCTTAAAATATCTCATCAGTTTTCTATGCAGTTGAAATGCGTAAGAAAATTAACTCAAATATAAGATATAATACATATTGAGAGTTGAAGACCTTCCCAAAGTCTAGTTTTGATATGCCTAATAGCATTCAAAAGAGTTGTATAAATTCTCCTGTTGTTCTTATGACTTGAAAATTACAATGAGCCAGGCAAGTAATCTCTATGGTAAAGAATGAATAACCTACCTAATTTCAAAAAGTGATTCAAGTCAGCTTCATAGAAAGCATATAATTAAGCAAGATACAATGAATTAAACACAAGCAAGGGAAAAAGGAAAGTGAGATGGAAAAAAATAGGTAGATTGATACACAGATATGTGCCATGAAATATCAGTACTATAAGGGGGCCTCCAGATCTGGTTCTTAGAGTTCTAGAAGCCAAGCTGAAGAGAAAAGTTAAAAAAAAGTTCAATTGCACGACTCACAGTTTTACAAAGGAAAAACCAACTTAATGGTAATTCTCTTAAAGATGAGAACAGCTGGTATTGATGCTGAAATCCTAAAGAGATCCTCAGCATCTTCAGTGACATTCTTAGAGATCTGAATGACGGGACCCATACTCTCCACATAAGTAGACAGAAGCACCCCAAGGCCTAGTTGGATAAAACCAGCCCCAGTGGAGGCTATCCCAGTGCAGACCATGGAATGGGCTCCTCCAGGGACTGAGTCAGGAACAGCTTTATTTAACCTATAATAATAAACAAACTATCTTTCAGTCAATCTTTTATAAATATTTGTTTCTAGTCCATGTTTTGAAATGTACCAAATTCACATGCCTGGATCCAACCACTTAGTTTGGCTGGGGAAATATAGAACTGCATGCTTTAATAAACACTGACTGCTTGGGGAAACAGTCTGCCTATGAAACTGCCATTGAACCATCTCTGCAGATTACTCCTCTCCACAATAAACAAGTGTTGCTAGTATCCTAAAATGATAATGATATTATAAATACTTACTAAAGTAACACATGTTATATAAATCCAGTGGCACAAGTGATCTGTTGGTTAACAACAACAAACAAATGCATGAAAACAAGGCACCAGAAAGTTGAAACTCCTATGCTTGTTTTTCTCCTTTAGTAAGTATGAAACCACTGAAGTTAATATACAGCTGTTTAAAAAGAGTCATATTGGATCTATTTTCTTCAATAAGCTATCTACCCCAAAAAATAACGCTATTGCCCAAACTGGTACTTTAATTTTCTTGAAACTAAATGAAGTTTCTTCTTCTAAAGTCCCTAGACACATTTCAGAGTGTTACAGCTTTGATCCTCAAATTTATCTAACCGTGCTTTTTTAATGTCGTATTTTTCACTTTGCTACACAGAAGCGAAAGATAATAAATTACGGTTTAATGTATTCTGTCACTGAAGAAAGGGACCTTCCTTTTAAAAGTCTAATTGTTTTACTTATTTGCTAAGTTGTCCTAAACTTAGCATTACTTCTTTCAGATATTTAATTTAAAAATGTACTCTCTTGCAATGTATTATAAATCACTATAAATAAATATGTGATTAATATTTTAAGCAATGCCTTTTTGTTCTTACATTTGCTAGAAATGTTTTCATAGGGAGAAGAGCATGTGGACTAAAGCTTTATCAGATCAAGATGGGTTACAGGGTTAGTCATTAACTATGGAGGGGCACGGCAGGCTTCTGATTTATAGTTGAAATCAATCCATTATAATTTCCATTAAACACTTACTATCTGTCGAGTAAATTATGATTGCCAGGGATATAAATAATAAACAGGAGATAAGGCTCATGTTGTCATGAAGCTCACAGGCTAATGGAAAAGTCAACACATTTTTAAAAGCCATAGACTGTGGTGAAAGCAATGAACACAATAAACAAAATCCATGAGAAGAATCACAAGGGTTGTCACTGAATAGGTGGTTAGCTAGACCACTCTAAGGAAGGATATACTTAAGATTCACCTGAAGGATAAGGAGTCAGGCATACAAAGAGTAACCCAGGAAGAAAGAGCAGAAAGTTGGAAAGATCCTAAAGTAGGAAAAAGCTTGATACATTTTAGGAACTGAGAGAAACCAAGGCGACTGGAATTCAGGAAAAAATGGATAAGCAGAAGGTGAATTGGGTAGAGACCAGATCACGCAGGGTCATGGAAGTTTCAGCAAGATCTTGATTTTATCCTAGAGAAAAGGTAAGTTCCTAAAGGACTGTAGAAGAGCAGCAAGGATAAAGGTAATGTATTTAGAAGACAGAATGAATTAACAAAATTAAACTTCCCTTGACGATCCTAGATGATTATCAGTCTTGAGATCGATTTATCAGTTAAACAAAATCAAGTAAATTGAGTATAACATATAACAAATGTTATGTTTGGAATATGGACAATCTTGGTGGTATTTTCTGCTTGTTCACATGTGAGGATCTTATTAAAGGAATATTTCTTTCCTCTTAACTTCATACATGCTGACCCAGACAGAGGCCTCCAAGATTCTTTGAATTACATTTCTCTCCAAAGAAAAAAATACATAGAAAAGTACAAAGGATAATACAGCGAACACTTATGTTCTCAAACTATTAACAATTTTGATTTTTTCAGACTTAGTTACTAGAACAATTATGTTAATATAACACGTAAATGCATGTATGTGTGCTCAGTCACTTCAGTCAAGTCCAACTCTTTGGGACCTCATGGACTATAGCCGGCCAGGCTCATCTGTCCATGGGATTCTCCAGGTAAGAATACTGGAGTGGGTTGCCATGCCCTCCTACAGGGGATCTTCCCAACCCAGGGATCAAACCCACATCTCCTGTGTCTCCTGCATTGCAGGCAGATTCTTTCCCACTGAGCCAGGGAAGCCCTAATAGAACATCAGTTCAGTTCAGTTCAGTCGCTCAGTCATGTCTGACTCTTTGCGACCCCGTGAATCGCAGCACGCCAGGTCTCCCTGTCTATCACCAACTCCCGGAGTATACCCAAACTCATGTCCATCGAGTCGGTGATGCCATCCAGTCATCTCATCCTCTGTCGTCCCTTCTCCTCCTGCCCCCAATCCCTCCAAGCATCAGGGTCTTTTCCAATGAGTCAGCTCTTTGCATGAGGTGGCCAAAGTATTGGAGTTTCAGCTTCAACATCAGTCTTTCCAATGAACACTCAGGACTGAACTCCTTTAGGATGGACTAGTTGGATCTCCTTGCAGTCCAAGGGACTCTCAAGAGTCTTCTCCAACACCACAGTTCAAAAGCATCAATTGTTCGGCGCTCAGCTTTCTTCACAGTCCAACTCTCACATCCATACATGACCACTGGAAAAACCATAGCCTTGACTAGATGGACCTTTGTTGGCAAAGTAATGTCTCTGCTTTTTAATATGCTATCTAGGTTGGTCATAACTTTCCTTCCAAGGAGTAAGCATCTTTTAATTAGAACATAATTTGTACTAAACTTGACTCTCTCAAAAGTAACTTAAGTAATCTTCTCAAAGACTGTCTTATTTTCCTGGCAGGTAAGACTCTAAATTCACTGATTTAACTTGACTTTGTCATCAAATTTCAATGTAACCACTGTTCATGAGGGGCCCAACTCACAGGCTATTTTATTAATACTTAGAACCGAAAAACCCATGTATCAGGAGCTGTGAGGCACTTGCACCTGACTTGATCAGCATATACAGCAATGTCAAGTACATGAGGCAAGAAATGTTCCTGGTGGGGTGACCTCACCCCAGAGGCCTCCAAGGAGGAATGGTAAGGATGTTGCTGAGGTGACTTCATCAGAAATGACCCAAAGCTGGAGTGGTGAGAACACGGTTGAGGTGACCTCATCTGGAATGGCCCAGGGATCTCATGGTCAGAGCGTCAGGAGAGAGTGGTCTCCCCCACTCTGACGAGGTCTCTGGCACACATCACTCTGATTTCTCCACCTGTCCTAATCCTGAAGGATGATGTCAGGGACAGAAACTGGAGGATGAATCCTGAACTTGAGTCGTCACCCATCAAAGTAGAACCTGTGCCATGATTGCTGAGTCACCATCAGCTGACATGAAAGAAACCAAGCTCCTCTCAGGACACATGTCATGCCCTTGCTTACTGTAAGGTCCCATAGGGTCATGAGACCTTACAACATGATTCTTTTATCTGCAAACAAATAAAACTCAGAAGATGTCTTCTATTGTGTCCCTGGCTCAACAAAAACGATGATCTCTTAAATTCATGTTGGTCCACTATCCCCTTGACATTCCTCACAAAAATCCACTTCATCTAAACATGTCTCACAGGCAGGAGTTTGTGGATCTTAGAATGACAGATATCTTCTGATTCCAAAAGCACAACCCAATTTTTTTATAATGCTTGATATGGGGAAGAGTGTCCTTGGGGAAAGTATTTTAGGGACTCAAAGTCTTTAGTTCATGGGTTGATGTGTCATTTTCAGTTCACAGCACTGTGCATAACTGGGACATCTACTAGATAAAAAGAAACCCTCTATGCCCACTAGACATCAATGTCTGTTCTCTGCATTTCCTGAAAGAGAAAAACTGGAATATAAGCAACCACTAATTGACACACATACGACTACTTTCCTTATCTATTCACCATCTTCATAGTCCTTCTTCCGCAATTTATTTCTTGGTGGTTGAGGTTTGAGACCAAATTAGAAGTATACTGCTCTGGCTTCTTTTCTATGAAGTTAAAAGGGGGGGGGGGTGTTCAGCATATGGTGGCTATTTTTAGAGAAAAATTTGCATTTTAATAATATCAATAGAATGCCAACTGCATCATAATCTCTGTAAAGGTAGAGACTATGCCCATCCTATTTGCCAAGGGTACTGTATTACCTCCACGTGGTAAGCACTCAATCAATGTTTGCTGAATTAATGCTGAATGATACGAAGTGTAACATGGTAACTAGAAATAAAGAAAATACATGTTGAATGTGGATAACTTACAATTGGTAGCTTACCTTTATAGAAGTATTTTATTAAAAATAATTGATGCAGATTCCCACCTACCTCTTCATTCCCATTTTGTTCATCATCATTTTGTATCAGCAAGGAGCCAGATGAAAACTGATTTAGTTTCACATGTTTCCTGCTATAAAGTCACAGCTCCCAGTTGAAGTAAAAACATATATATTTGGACATGTTTTAGAGGATACACACACTTACCCTCCCCTCCTGACACACACACACTCGTTAGTACCTAAGTCCTTAAATTGCCCAGGGCTGCCGAATGGGGTGCTATTCTCCACTGATTAATGCAAGATGGCACTGGGCTGTGTTCTAGGATCTGGTTATCCTCCTTTTAACTCAAAACCACTGTCTTATTAAAGAAACCATATAGTGATAAACTTCTTTAGAAAATATGACCGATACTAAACCTTACCAGATCAATCAAGATGTTGTAATGTAAGAGAGAATATTTTCTCTTCTCAATGACTACCTTAAAACAGAATTCTACTGGTGTAATCTATTTAAGCACCAGCAAAAAGCAGTACATAAAAACAGAAGATATTTGAACTAAAAATAACTTTTTTGATATTGATCTGTCTATGCATCAACAAATCAAATTTTCTCTTTATAAATTACACATGTATGTATACACATACATAGACCTATACTTATACATTTACTGAATATATACCGAACATATTTTATGTACTTAGTCCTGGGTTTGGTGCGGATAAGACAGTGATGATCAAAAGCAGACATGATTCTCAAACTTCCAGTTCAGTAGCTAAAACATAGCAAAATCAAACTCACTACCTACTTCAGTATTCTTGCCTGGAGAATCACATATGGACAGAGGAGCATGGAGGGCTACAGTCCATCGGGTCGCAAAGAGTCAGACACGACTGGAGCGACTTAGCACACACACTGTGGCCAGAAGTAGAGATCTACTTGGAATGGTTAGAACATAATTAGAGGCATGTGGTTTTGCTGGGAGGGACAGAATGACCTGTTTCATTCAGGGGCAGGAACTCTCTGGCAAAGGAATGAAGTATGATTTGGAAGATGAGCAGGAAGTAAGAAGGCAGAGATGGGGAAGATTACAAAGTCTGGCTCTCAAATTCAGGTGAACTAAATACACATGGATGCAACCCTGAAATAGGGGTGGAGCAGTGGATACACACAACTAACTGCCCGTTCTGCAGGCCTATCAGTGTTGCTATTGTTCAGTCACTCAGCCGTGTCTGACTCTGTGACCCCATGGACTGCAGCATGCCAGGCTTCCCTGTCCTTCACCGTCTCCTAGAGCTTGCCCAAACGCATGCCCATTGAATCGATGATGCCATGCGACGATATCACCCTTTTTGCCCCCCTTTTCCTCCCGCCCTCCATCTTTCCCAGCATCAGGGTCTTTTCCAATGAGTTGGCTCTTCACATCAGGTGGCCAAAGGCATATCATTATGGGTCCTATTCTTCATCTTCTCCAACAGCCCTGCCTATAGCAGAAACTATGGGAAAGACCCTTAAAATGGTTTTTCCTTCTTTTCTTGTTCACTCTTCCTACTCCTTCACTGCTGCTTCCTGACTCCACTTTCCTAATAAAAGTCCTACAAGATTCTTGTCTCATGTTATACTTTTTGGAGAACTGCTGACTAAGACATTAAGCATGACTTGGGATGAGAGAAGAACAAAAATGAATAGGGCTGTTTGGCATTTTATCTCTATCCATTCGGCAGGGCTTCATCCACTGAAGTGCTTTGGAAAGGATGGAAATGATTAGACTTGTTTGTCAACAACCCCTTTCTGGATTCAGTTCAGAGAAGAGGTCAGATGAAGGAAAAGGGGGATGAGGTTCAGAAGTTATTACCATTGTCCAGGCGAGCAAGGATGCACTGTGGAGGAACTGCAGCAACAGAAAGAAGCAGTTGAATTCCAGAACTATTTTGGCAACATAAGGAATAGCATTTAATGATAAAACAATAGTATCAAGGGTGGCTCCTAGTCTTTTGGCACATTTAACTCAATGGATATGGTACCATTCACTGAGTTAGGAAGCACTAAAGGTTTGGGGTAGGATGGGGGAAGTATTAGGGATGCTGTAGACCAAGGCTGAATCTGAGTTATCTTCAAGATATTAGGACTTCCCTGGGGGTCCAGTGGCTAAGCCTCCATGCTCCCAATGCAGACGGCCAGGTTCAACTCAAGGTCAGGGAACTAGATCTAACATGCTGTAACAGAGTTTGTATGCCGCAACTAATGAAAGATCCCATGTGCTACAAATAAGACCCAAAGTAGCAAAATAAATAAATATTTTTAAAAAGATATCTTAGAACTGGAAGATATATGCATGTGTGCTTAGTCGCTCAGTCATGTCCAATTCCTTGCAACCCCATGGACTGTAGCTTCTCCATCCATGGGATTTTCCAGGCAAGGATACTGGAGTGGGTTGCCATTTTCTTCTCCACAGGATCTTCCTGGCCCCGGAGTCAAACTTGCATCTCCTATGTTTCCTGAATTTCAGGCAGATTCTTTTACCCACTAAGTCATCGAGAAAGCCATATATATATATATATATATATATATATATAAATTCTGGAATCCAGAGGAGAAATTAAAGAATTTCTGATTTCATCTTTATTTTTATTTCCATGGCAATGAGATCCATGAACATGGACAACACTAACTAGAAGCCATATTAAAAAGAAATAAAAAGAGGGTACAGTATCAGGTCTTGAACATTTCCAAGTGAATCTCTAGGAAGTTGGATTGGCAAAGCAGATTAAATATAGGGTGGGCCAAAGGAATGGGATGAAAATCAAGGAACTGTTTCATCTCAGAAGTCAGAGGAAGAGGTTATTTCAGAAGGAGAGTAAAGGCCTATAGCTCTCCTACCAGTGCACAAGTAAGAGGTAGGTAGGTAAGATTACTATGTTAATAACAGATTGTGCTACTAGCCCCAATTCTTCACCTGTTCATGTATTCACATCCTTTATAAAGTGACTTTATAGTTTCACCCACTAAAAGAGGTGGAGTATATTTTCCTATTTGGCCATTTCCTATTTGGCCAGTTTTCCTATCCTTCCTTTATTTGGCCAAGACAACAGGCTCTGGTTCAAAGAAAAAGGTAGAATTGAAGGCATGCCACTTCTAAGCATTTCAACCTGCCTTCCTGCACTTCTGCTATCCTCATGAAAAGGACTTGCCTGGTCTAGCTAGTGAGTCCCAGGAGAAAGACACAGTACTACCTAACGAGCCTGAATCTGTACCTGGTTTTGAACTTGTTTAGAGAAAGGAGTGAAGGTTACAGAACCTTTAAACCTAATCCAGCTTTAGGTTTACATCCACTCACTCACCTAGCTGGCTCTCAAATGTTCTCTCTACTCTTCATCCTCCTGCCTCACGCTCCCTACTCACAACTCTGACTCCTTCTCTTCAGCCTCTATATGGATGTTTTGACCTCATCACACAACTCCCAGGTCCCCAACCCTTGACCCAAACAATGAAAGTCACTGCTGTAGGATTATCACTGGGCCATGTCCCAACTTTGCATCTTTTCTGTTTGGAGGCGTAAAGACAAGAAAGCCCTCATTCCCACTGACAGGCCTGATATAGAAGAATGAGCTCCAGTCTTCCTAACTCAGATCTTGAAAAGCATCTTACCCACATGTACGTTGCTGGCTATCGATACTGTTTAGACTGGGTAGCAGCACTGGGCACGTGAAAGGTTAAGTCAGCTTCTGTGGGTTATTCTTGAAACAGACTCAACATTTGTAGCTTTTATTTTGCTACTGAAAAATACCTTTTAAATTCCCAACAACCAACTCAGAAGTGAGATTTTTGGAGTAGAATGGTTTGTAAAATGAGGGACTGACTGCAATTACAATGAAACAATGTAGACGAGATGAAAATTCAATTGACTTAACCAAAAAGCAGAAAGATAAAAAGGCTATTCCACAGAAGCCAAGTAACTCTTCTGAAAAGATATCATTAGCCAGTAAACAAGACCCTTTCTAAAACCTACATTAACTCTTTCAGAACACCAGGGTAGATACCAGTACACTGATGATGTCTTAATGGTTTGAAAAGTATTCTCAAAAGGCTCAAGTTTTGGCACTGGAAAATCTGATTTGTTATTTTACATGAAACCATGGGAGATACAGTTACCTAATCAAAAAGCTACGCATGAAGCAGAATGAACTATTATATGAGACAATATAGTTTTCATCATATCCTTACAAGTTATAGACTGTACACATAGACATCCAAACATACACATAGATACACACACATACCTTTCCAATACAAACATCATGTTCTACAAAATGTAATTTCTTCAACATTAACTCAAACAAGGATATTGTAAGATTCACTGATTAACTCCCTTTGAGGTCAAACTACGTATTTGGGGGGGAAAAAAAATCCCTTAACTAAAAAATGCTACTTTCTTTGACTAAAAAACACAATTAAATTCCATTTCATTTTTAATTCTTACATATCAGTTACCCTGAAATAAAACAGATGATTCTGCAAACATGGATGGTCACAGAGGAAGATACCACAGGAGTTCCTCGCTCACACTGTAGAGATAGATTTCTGGAAGTGAACACTTGGAAGCAGCTGGGAGGCCTAAATGGTTATTTCAGTTGACTGAGTTTATGGTGAAGAGGACAGAGTCATTGCTTCCACCCCCAAGGGAGTCAGTTAACTTTGCTGTGCTCCATGGAGATAAATATCATCTTCCCAATATGACAGGAGTAGCCATGATGCTGTAATTCCAGAGCTGGAAGGGACTTCAGAGATCATCTGGCCAGTGCATCTTCAAACTGTGATCTTTTATAGCCCCAGAAATTAATACACAGCTCCCCAAGAAACCAGGTGAGACTGCTCCCATGGTCCTTATATTTTCAATAAATTCCCGAGTAGTTAGTGTTCATGAGAACCAAATGGTCTCTGGTTTCCTCTTTTGCAAAGTTCTGATTTCAACCATTTGATTCAAGGGTACCAATGAGGTACAACATCTCAGTTACCCCTCTCTGCCACAGATTTACAAAAACACAGAAGGTATTTAGCAATAAGCATGCTGTGTTTTTCAAAGGTAAAAAGTTTTTATAAAAATATTGGTAATCTGTATTTAATTGGATGTATTTTGGAGGGTACAGATAAAAAATGTGGCTGAAAAGTCCAAGTCAAGGTACCTTGCTTTTGGTCATCTCAGGATACCCCAAAAGTCCCTGACACAATTTCTAGCACAACCTCCTAAAAGTCAAAGGCTAAAAATGATTCAAGAGAAGTTAACATCGGATAGCTAAATGCTACCCACTACCACTGCTAGAGGAACAGGCATGTTTAAAATGTACCCTAAAGCCTGAGAATCGATGACTTTGAACTGTGGTGTTGGAGAAGACTCTTGAGAGTTCCTTGGAATGCAAGGAGATCCAGCCAGTCTATCCTAAAGGAAATAAGTCCTAAATATTCATTGGAAGGACTGATGCTGAAGCTCCAATACTTTGGCCACCTGATGTGAAGAACTGACTCATTGGAAAAGACCCTGATGCTGGGAGAGATTGAAGGCAGGAGGAGAAGGGGACGACAGAGGATAAGATGGTTGGTTGGCATCACTGACTCAATGAACATCATCACCGACTCGGTGAACATGAGTTTGACCAAGCTCCAGGAGTTGGTGATGGACAGGGAAGCCTGGCATGCTGCAGTCCATGGGGTCGCAAAGAGTTGGACACGGCTGAGCAACTGAACTGAACTGAAAGCCTGAGAAAGTAAATGCATTATGTGTGTCTGAAAGTGTCAGTCACTCAGTAGTGTCCAACTATTTGCATACCCATGGACTGTAGCTCACCAGGCTCTTCTGTCCATAAAATTCTCCAGGCTAGAATACTGGAGTGGGTAGCCATTCCCTTCTCCAGGGGATCTTCTCAACCCAGGGATCAAACGTGCATCTCTTGCATTGCAGGCAGATTCTTTACCATCTGAGCCAGCAGCAAAGCTCCTGGTGCACTATATTGGTTATCTATTTCTGAGACACAAATCATCTCCAAACTTCATGGTATAAAACATGCGCGCGCGCACACACACACACACACACACACACACACACACAATTACATATTATGATCCTGTTGATTAGGTTAGTGGTTCTTCCAGTCTGGACCCGTTTGGCTGGGACTTGGTGGTCTAAGATGGCATCTTTCCCATTCTAGAGGCTTCTCAGGATCTCTCATTTCTCCAGGAGGCTAGCCCAGGACTGTTCATACTGTGAGCCAAAGGTTTCTAGCCACAGAAAGGGCAAGTTCAATGGCAAAGCACTTTTTAAGCTTCTGTTTGAGCCACCTTTGATCATGTCTGATTGGCCAAAGTTAGTCACATGGTCAAATTAATAGTCAGTATGAAACGGGCCTGCTCAGTGTGTGAAAATAAAAATATGAACCGTGAATGTTTATTCTGCAACAATGTACTACATTTTAAGATTTTCCAATTGAAGTTCATTTAACACAAAAGTAAACAGGCTTTTATCTGAAAATGTAACTTCTATGATTTTACTAATCTAATTTTTATTCAGTGGATCAAAAATCATCCTCTGCTCATGTACCTTTTCATATACATATGCTTCAGTTTATATCTTAAACATACTTGCATTAGTTTATTATTGCTACTGAAATGAATTTCCATAAGCTAAGTCACTTAAAACAACACAATTTTATTTATTCTCTGATAGTTCTGGAGGTCAGAAGTCTAATCAGTTTCACCGGGCTAAAGTCAGGTATTGGCAGGGTTGTTCTTTCTAGAGACCTTGAAGAGAGGACTAATGCCCAAGCCTTGTCTGTCTTCTGGAGTTCACCCATATCCCTGGACTTGTTGCCGCCTTCCTTCATCTTCAAAACCAGCAATGTTGCATCTTTCTATGCTTTTCTTCCAAAATCACCTCCCTTTCTGACTATAGAAGGGAAAGCTTCACTGTTTTTAAGGACTCCTATGATTAAAGGGAGTCCACCCAAATAAACCAGAATTAATTAATTCATCTTAATCATATCTGCAAATCCCTTCATCATATAAAGCAATATTCACAGGTTCTAGTAATCATAGTTCAGACATCTTGGTGGTGGTTTAGTTGCTAAGCCATGTCCGACTCTTGCGACCCCATGGACTGTAGCCCGTCAGGCTCCTCTGTCCTTGGGATTTTCCAGGCAAGAATACTGGAGTGGGTTGCCATTTCCTTCTCCAGGGGATCCTCCTAACCCAGGAATCGAACCCAGGTCTCCTGCATTGCAGGCAGATTCTTTGCCAACTGAGCTATGAGGGAAGCCCACAGACATCTTAGAAGGGTCATTATTCTGATTACCACATATGTTACTTGAAAAACTATCTAAATAAGATTTCTGAATGTCAGATCTTATTGAATTGCACTGAGAAAATTAGCTATGTTAAAGATAATTGGGGTTTTATGATGGGCTTTCTTAATGCAAGTCAAACTTTTAAAATAAAATTTCCATTACTTTAGAACTTTAAGGTACAATTTAAACATTTTAGAACTATTTTCAATATTTTGCCTAGAATTAGTGTCCAGGACTAAGCACTTTAGCATATGAAACCGATATATCTAGCCAGTGGTTCAGATTTCAACCATGATTTTAACCTTTCTGAAGAATAAAAGTAGAATTTTAATACTACAACTGCATTGAGTGGAGTATGCATCAAAGTGAAATAACCACACTTTATACTAAACATTATTCTTTCTGTCTCTCTGTCTCAAAACTGTTAATAATCAAAGCTACATCTGACCCTGTTTGCATTTCCAGAGTTTTATTAGATACCTCTCTTCTATCTTACCAAAAACACAACTTTGGATAAATGGCTATATGTGACCATGACTTTATATTTTTGCTGTTTGCAAAGTCACTAAAACTTCTGTCAGCAACCAGCTTTATTTTTCAGATTTAAAAATCACTTTCAGGAATTGTCTCCTTATTTCTCAAACAATTGAAATGGTTTCTCAAGGGATTCACACTCTGTTTATAAGCAACTAAAAATGACCGAGTTTCAACCTTGGTTCAAAATTGCCTCTGATAAAAATCTACCGAAAAGCTGTTTTGTAAAAGGACCTAATAAATAATTTATTTAAATCAGTGTGAACAAAACTTTAGCGAGGTTTTGGAGCCGAGACTTATGGAGGATTAATGGCACTTTTATGTCTATGTTTCCAAACACTCTTGCTGTATTCTTGGGTTCCTATCATTTTTCTCTCTTCACGGCAGTAAAACCGTACAATACGTTGAACTTCTGTGAAAGTAGATGAAGATGTGGGCAATGACAGATTAGTAATAACTCTCGAAAGTGCTTAATGCATTTTTCTTGTCTAAAAATTGTTTTCAAATAACTGCTTTATTTTTCTTGATTTTTTATTCAATGGCTCATTTTTTAAAAACTAGGTATGAATTTATGACCCCTTGTCACTAGACTCAAATTCTGCATTCTTGAAAAGAAAATGCTGCTTTGTCAGATAATGCCCTTATAAGTGCCATATACTCTCTTAGACTAATATAGAATTTTTAAATGATGGATAATTTTTAAAGGCTTATTTTAGGTAATTTGGATTATTCCTACATTCCATCATTAGAGGAACTTTTTTTTTTTTCCTTCTTATGTTCCAGTATTATGTATGGTAGAATAAAATCAGCAAATAGGTATACTCATGATTTACATAGTAACACCCCATGACACCATTTTAAAGGATAATCAATGTGGTAATAACAAGCTAAATATTATTTTCTATTATGAGGTAAAACCAATTATTAAAAATATATAGATGGTTATACACAATACATTGTCTCAAATAAAGATGGTTATACACAATGCATTGTCTAAAATAAAACTGGGTGCCTAAAACAAACTGTACATGTATTACAATAATTTTACACACGCTATGTATGTGTGAATTTTGACACAAACAATTCAGAATCTAAACTTCTCCTTACTTGCAAATTAATAGAAGTTAGATTTCAGCTTGTTAATGATGACAATATAACCATGATCAGAAATGAACACTGTCCCCTTGGTGGTAAAACTTGGAAATGAATAAGTCAGATTAATTATTTCTGAATGATTTGCTATTTTTCCTCTCGCTGAAATTCAATATATTATTAAGATGCCTAGACATTCCTGATAATAGACCAAGGTGAGCCTTCTGTCAGCGCACATAAAGGAGCTGAAGCGGAGCTCACAATAGCACACACACACACCAGTATGCTAATCTGAACAAAGAAGCAGGACTCACAAAGGGCCAAGATGGCAGAAAAATCTCAAAAGAGTGCCGCACTTCACTAACAAGATTTTCTATGAGTTCATTAATATTTACCAAAGCCAAGAGAGCTCTTGTTTCTTTCATTGAGCCACAAATGCCTCCTCAAAATTATTCCTATATTGAGACAGCATTAGGAAAATAAACTATGCATATAAAAGAAGCCTCACATGAAAGACAAGCAGCTTTGAAGATAAGGCTGCTTTCAGGGTGAGCATCTGCACCCAGAAGACCATTTACACAAATTAACATATTTTATCTACTGTAAAAAAAAACACACACACAAATAATTCACATGTGCAAGATTATTTAAATTACTATCAGGGAATGCGTGAGCATTATTAGTACATCCCACAAAAACATAAGTTCTGAAAAACAAGGCAAAGATTTGCCACTTAAAAAGAAAACCAGTGGCAGAGAGGTTTTTTCCATTGCAAGCGGTGCTTCTCTGAATCATTTAGCAGGGAGATCAGGAAATAAGTGTTAGATCAGAAAGCCCTGGGCTTGCATCCAACCCTGGCTGCGCACTATTGGGTAAGTCACTCAACCTCTCTGAGCCTCAGATTGTCCATCTGTAAAATAAATACTAATACCTACCTTGTGTGGTTTTGAGCAATTAAAGAGATGATGGTCACCAAAAGCCTAATATATAGCATACATAGCTCGTTCAAAGCCTTCAATAAATATTTTTGTTTTACTGTAATTACTAGAAGAACTTTAGAGCTAATAAAAACTTACATATTATACAACTAACCTAAGAGAAATACAATCACCAGTTGGTGACTATCCACCGAGTTCCTTCTCTATATGTGTGAATAAGCTTGTACGCATGCTTTCCAACTCTGTATTTTATGGCTATGGGATCCTAGCTTGAATTATCTCACTTGTTTCTTCAACGTACTGTGAATACATTTCCATATCTTTACTATTATTTTTCAGCACCATTTTAATTGTTGATGGTACTTCATTGTGTGAATGTATCATAGTGTTCGAGATACTTCCAATAATTAGTGTAAACAATAGTTCAATGTATATATCTGGCAATAAATATTTGTATACACCCTAAATTATCCTTTAACCAAAATACCATCATGATAAACATCTCACAAACAGAAGCATGTACATATGATTTCCTTCAACTTGAAAACATGCATTTCTACACATCTCACTTTTTTCTAGTTTTTTTTAATATTTATTTTTTGAGTAGACAATATATTTGTCTTATAAGTTGTTTTTATATCACTATAATAAAAATAAAAAGTAAACAATAAAAAGTTCTTCCCATTGCTTTTTCTTATTTACCTCATCTATTCTGCAGATAACATTATCATTAATGTATACAGTATTTTAGATTTTATCTACGAATAGAAAAGTAAAGACGAACATATGTGTTTTATCTTTTTTTTTCATAATGGGTAGCATATAATACATACCATGGTATATCTTGCTTTTTCTACTTAATAATACAATTTATAGTTAATTCTATATCATTACTTTAAGAGATAACTACATAGTATCCCATTGCATGCTTGTACTGTAATTTACTTAACCAAGCCTCTACTGATTAATATTTGGCTTTATTCCAATGTTCTGCTCCTGATAAAATGTTACTACAGTGATTAAAATTCAAAATACATTATTTTACATATATGTAAACGTATTTTCAGTTCAGACTGACACTCAAAATATACAATGACTTGTAGGCTACAAGTTTACCGTCTGTTTATCGTCTGATTATCAAGTCTGTCAGTTAAATTTCCAGAAATAGAATTGCTCACCTCAATTCCATATGCCTTTTAAAGAAAGAAAAAAGAGGATGTAACTGCATTTCTGACACAAAGTGCCCTTTTTGTACTCATTGGGTTTCTTCACTAAATTCAGCCCCTGTGGTTCACGTCTGATCTTGGCTGCTTTTTGACAGCCCTTCTACATGTTATGGAGTTAGTGGATTTTACCTGTCTCATAATTTCACTGATTATCTACTGCATCATTCCTTCATAGAAGTGAAAACTATGATTTAAAGAGCTTATAAATTTTATAGGTAAAAACGTGCTCTCTGCTCTTGATTTCATTTGCATATTTTAATAGTGAAGTAGATATTTTAACATATTTATTTACTATTTTTCCTTCATATTCAGCAAAACAGCTATTTTTATTGAAGTTTTAGTGTTTTTCCTTTTGTTTCTAACAGTATGCTCTATAGTAAACTCATGATTTTTTTTACATTTCCTTACATTCATTCAATTTTTACTTGGAGGTGGTTTGAAAATATTTTTATCCAAAGTAAGTCCATTTTTTCAGAAATAACAGACTCAAGAAAACAAGATGTAGGTTCATTTATTCACTTATTCATTCAATCAAAGTGCATTCAATCCTCCACATATCAACTATTTTTCTCGGTACTGATGGCACAGAGGGGAATAAGGTTCAGTCTTCTTGCCTCTTACATTTCAATGAGGAAAACATAAAGCAGAAAAAGGATGAGAGAACGATGAGTGAAATGGATTTGTTTTGTTTTTAGATCAGCTAGGAGGAATCAAAGTTGCCCATTTTTAACAGGATTGATTATACCACCTTGAAGCCTGAGGGAGTTACAAAATACAGTCTTTTCTCTGACCAAAATTTTTCTTACAATCAGAAAGCAGTGCTTTCACACCCTATATTTAATATTTAGATGTATTGAAACAACAGACTGGTTCCAAATAGTAAAAGGAGTACATCAAGGCTGTATATTGTCACCTGCTTATTTACCTTATATGCAGAGTACATCATGAGAAACGCTGGACTTGGATGAATAACAAGCTGGAATCAAGATTGCTGGGAGAAATGTCAATAACCTCAGATATGCAGATGACACCACCCTTATGGCAGAAAGTGAAGAGGAACTAAAGAGCCTCTTGATGAAAGTGAAAGAGGAGAGTGAAAAAGTTGGCTTAAAATTCAACATTCAGAAAACTAAGATCATGGCATCTGGTCCCATCACTTCATGGAAAATAGATGGGGAAACAGTGGAAACAGTGTCAGACTTTATTTTTTTGGGCTCCAAGATCACTGCAGATGGTGATTGCAGCCATGATATTAAAAGACGCTTACTCCTTGGAAGGAAAGTTATGACCAACCTAGATAGCATATTAAAAAGCAGAGACATTACTTTGCCAACAAAGGTCCGTCTGGTCAAGGTTATGGTTTTTCCAGTGGTCATGTATGGATGTGAGAGTTGGACTGTGAAGAAAGCTGAGCGCCGAAGAATTGATGCTTTTGAACTGTGGTGTTGGAGAAGACTCTTGAGAGTCCCTTGGACTGCAAGGAGATCCAACCAGTCCATCCTAAAGGAGATCAGTCCTGGGTGTTCATTGGAAGGCCTGATGCTGAAGCTGAAACTCCAATACTTTGGCCACCTCATGCGAAGAGTTGACTCACTGGAAAAGACCCTGAAGCTGGGAGCGATTGGGGGCGGGAGGAGAAGGGGACAACAGAGGATGAGATGGCTGGATGGCATCACTGACTCGATGGGCATGAGTTTGTGTAGACTCCGGGAGTTGGTGACGGACAGGGAGGCCTGGCGTGCTGCGATTCACAGGGTCGCAAAGAGTTGGACATGACTGAGCGACTGAACTGAACTGAACTGATTCCAACTTGGTTAATTTTTAAAATTATTCTGCCTTAATTCTATTTTACCTTTTATAAATGGTTTCATTAAAAACTTTCAGAAAACTGACTTCTAAAATATTCTGCTAAATACCAAAAACAACAATGCTGCTAAGTCACGTCAGTTGTGTCCGACTCTGTGTGACCCCATAGACGCCAGCCCACCAGGCTCCCGTCCCTGGGATTCTCCAGGCAAGAACACTGGAGTGGGCTGCCATTTCCTTCTCCAGAGCATGAAAGTGAAAAGTGAAAGTGAAGTCGCTCAGTCGTGTCCGACTCTTCGAGACCCCATGGACTGTAGCCCACCAGGCTCCTCCGTCCACGGGATTTTCCAGGCAAGAGTACTGGAGTGGGGTGCCATTGCCTTCTCCAAAACAACCATATTTATCACTAAATTTCAACCTTGATTCAAGAGATAGGAATAAAACTTGACAAGGACAAAAATAAATACAGAATTGTGGTGAGAAAAATCACAGTAGTTTGCAAATAACTGAAAAACACATACAGGAATGATCAGAACTGGAGGTAAACTGACCACAGATGCTTACGGAGACAGTGCAATTAACAACTAACTCCTCACATGTATTGCTGTTCGGTTAACATCATGCATAGGCCAGGAGATCTCCGCTCCTCCAAAGAATTGCTTGCTTTCATTTTTGTTTTGCTTTTTTCCCAGATATAAAAAGCTCTAATAATAAAATGTGATAAGGATTCTGCTGTATAACTTTTCCAATATCTTCTAATTAGCAATGAAGCTGAAGTACTACCTGTTTGGCCTCATTTTCTATTGCAGAGACAAAGCAATGTCTTTGTGAAGAGCTTTGGTTTTGGAAATAGACCAACTGGAATCAAATCCCTAACTAACCACTTATTAAAGCACGTGACCTCATGCAAGTCACCTAACATTCTACACCTTGGTTTCCTCATATTAAAAGAGAGGAAGAGCACTTATTTCGTATATCTTTTAAAGTAATTAGATGAGCAAATTCATTCAAAACACTTAGAACAGTACCTTGTGCTTAGCGAGTGTTCTATGATTGTGATTCTCACTAATATTTAGCTAATTCGCTGTGGTTCAGGCGTATGTCATACACAAAGCACAAAGCATGGTTGGTTTGGTTACTGCCTGAAAATGTTGTGTGACCTTCAACACTATCTCGTTCCAGAGCATTTTCATCGCTCCAAAGGGACATCCTTTCCCCATTAAAGAGTCATTTCTCATTCTCCCCATTTCCCCAGGCCCCAACAACCACTAATTTGCTTTCTGTTTCTATGCATTCTCTTATTCTGGATATTTCTTACCTATTCTATACTTCAAATGGAGCATATAGCAGGTAGCTGTTTGTCTGGCTTATTTCATTTAGTGTATGCTTTCAAAGTTCATTCATTTTGTAGCAAGTATCAGTACTTCATTCCTTTTCATGACTGACTATTATTTCATTATACAGATAAACAGCATTCTGTTTATCCATTCATCAATTGATGGATATTTGAGTTATTTCCACATTCTGGTGATTATGAACAATGTTGTTAAGAACATCTGTGTACAAGTTTCTGTCTGAACATCTGTCTTCAGTTCTTTGGGGTGTATACTTGGGAGTGGGAATGCTAAGTCATATGGTGATTCTATATTTAACTTATCGGGGGACCACAAAGCCATTTTCTACAGTAGTTAGAACTCTTTACATTTTCACCAACTATATAGGAGGGTTCTGATTTCTCTACTTCCTTCTTAACATTGTTCTTCTTAACATTGTTATTTTCCCTTTTTAAAATTTATAATAGCCATCCTTGCATATGTGTAGAGATATACCATTGTGGTTTTCATTTGCATTTCTCTAGTGATTAATGGTGTTGATTATCTTTTCATGTACCTATTTGCACGCGTTCCTCAAAGAAATGTCTATTCAAGTCCTTTACTCAATTTTTAAGTGCTGTTTAGCTGTTTCTCTTTTAGTTGTTGAGTAGTAAGAGCATTTTATATATCTTGGATAGTACACTTTTTCAGATCAAGGACTTAAAAGTATTTCCTCCCATTTGTTGGACTGCCTTTTCACATTCTTGATAGTGTTCTTTGAGACACAAGAGCTTTTCATTTTGATGATTTCCAAATTATGTGGGGTTTTTTTTGTTTGTTTTTCTATTATTGCCTGTGATTTTTGTATCATATCTAAGAATCCATTGCAAAATCCAAAGTCATAAAAGATTCACCCTGTGTGTATGTGTATGTGTAAGTTTTTTAGCTTTGGATTTTATTTTTATGACCTAGTCTGATACTCTTTTTGAGAAAAGATCTAACATCACCCTTTTACATGAGGATATCCACTTGTACCAGTATCCTTATGCAAGAGACTATTCTTTTTTCCTATTCAACAGTCTTGGCATCAGCCATTGTAGAACAATGGACAATGGAATCCCTGTTGAAAATCAACTGATTATATATGCATGGGCTTATTTTTGGACTCTCCATTTTATTGCATTGATCTGTATGTCTATCCATATGTCAGTTCATCCCTGTTTTGACTATTTCAGCTTTGTAGTAAGTTTGGAAATTAGGAAATGTGAACCATCCAACTTTGGTCTTCTTTGCTAAGATTGTTTTGTCTATCTAGAGTCAAACCACTTCATTTTCTAAAAAGTTGTTATTGACAAAAAATAGAGTTGGAATATAGGTGAAGAGACACAAAAAAATCCCATAGCTCGTACCTTAGTGTGAATTTTAAAAGAAAATATTTAGCAGTCTCAGCTAGGAAAAAAATTTTAGTGTGTTTTCAGAGCTTGCAACAATTTTTAAGATGTGCCTGAATAGAGGAAATTGGAAAACAAGGCAGTTTAAGGATATTAATATCAATAATAATAATTACTCAAAATCAGTAATATTATATATTTTTTCTGAAAGCACTTGCCCACACGCATTACTTGACTGTTGTTGGTGTTCAGTCACTAAGCAAGTCTGACTCTTTGCAACCCGATGGACTGCAGCACACCAGGCTTCCCTGTCCTTCACTATCTCCCAGAGCTTTCCTCAAACGCATGTTCATTGAGTCAGTGTTGTCATTCAACCATCTCATCCTCTGTCTCCCCCTTCTCCTCCTGCCGTCTGTCTTTCCTGGCATCAGGGTCTTTTCCAAAGAGTCAGTTCTTCTCATCAGATGGCCAAAGAACTGGAGCTTCAGCATCAGTCCTTCCAATGAATATGCAGGATTGATCACCTTTAGGATTGACTAGTTTGCTGGCCTTGCTGTCCAAGGGACTCTAAAGAGTCTTCTTCACCACCATAGCTGGAAGTCATCAATTGTCTGGTGCTCAGCCTTCTTTATGGTCCAACTCTCACATCCATACATGACTACTGGAAAAACCATAGTTTTGACTATATGGAACTTTCTCAGCAAAGTAATATCTCTGTTTTTTAATACACTGTCTAGGTTTGTCACAGCTTTTCTTCCAGGGAGTAAACATCTTAATTTCATGACTGCAGTCACCATCTGCAGTGATTTTAGAGCCCAGGAAAATAAAAACTGCTACTGTTTCCACTTTCTCCCCATCTATAAGCCACAAAGGGATGACGCCATGATCTTCATTTTTTGAATGTTGAGTTTTTAAGTCAGCTCTTTCACTCTCCTCTTTCACCTTCATCAAGAGGCTCTTCGTTTTCTGCCATTAGAGTGGTATCATCCGCATACCTAAGGTTGTTGATATTTCTTCCAGCAATCTTGAGTCCAGCTTAATATTTGATATTTTCTCACAAAAGTCCGATGAAGCAGTCAGGACAAGCATGGTTATCCTCAATATGTAAATGAGGAAACTAAAGCCCTGAGAAGTTAAGCAATGAGGTCAAGGCTGCACAGCAAATAAGAATTAGAGTCAAAATACAATGCTATGCCTTCTGATTCCCAGACCAGTTATTTCAGCCTGAAAGATCAAAATCAGCCTGGGATAAATTGGGTCTTATTGATAATTTTAGCTCAATTTGGGTGAAAAAAAAAATCTATGTTATTACTGAGAGCTTTTATAATTGTTTCTGCAAATCATTTGCACATTCCAAGTTCTCAACGAAAGATAAGTAAAATGGAGATATAAAATAAGGATTTCAGCTCTCTTGAGAGTTGCCTGTGTGTAGATATAACTTCTTTGGGTTGATTCTCTTTATACCTTAAGCTATGATTCTTCTCCACATACTGTTAAGTCCCAATTTCTTATTCTTCTCCCCTGCACAAAGTTTTTCTCTGACATTTAAATTATTTTTAACTACCAAATACATTTCTTAAGCAACTTAAGTTAAGCAACACAGATTTGCTTGCATAATCTGTGATGAAAAACCCATGCAAGTCAAAGGGCTGCCTGAGAGAAATGGCATGAACCACCTCTTAAGTATTCATCTACTAGCCTCATAAAAGTATCATAGGAATATTAGAAATTATAAAAAGATACAATCTCAAGAAGTATTATGCTTACTGCCCTTTGGAGAACTCATTTAAAGGCAAAGAAAGAAAATACTAGTGGATTTTTTAGGTCAATAGGATGTATCTAAAACCACAAAGTCCAGTGCAAGAAGAACCACTCAGCCCATGTTCTTTCAAAGCAGTGAGTTAAGTGGTCTTGTTATCAATATGCGACAGGAAAAAAAAAAAATGTGCTCACTTTCATAAGAAAGTAAACTTAAAATTTTCCCTGAAAGTTTGAGCCACTGTGGTATAATCCAAACTGAAATTCAATTTCAATTATTCTCAAGTGCAGCTATGCTGTTTCTTTTATTCTGCTGTTTGTCAAATAGCAATCTCAGTAATTGAATATTAATTTTCACCAAGAAAGCATTCCAAACTCTTCTTCAAAGAGGGAGTTAAGCTTATTAATTCATTCCTTAACAAGAGGACAAAGTGCATGACTTGCTGTATAAGGAATAAGAACTCCTAGGGGCCAAGAAGATTTAATCAAGGATTGAAGGGGAAGGAAAAACGAATAAACCAGAAGGCAGAAGAATGTGAGGTCACCTGACTTTTTAGAGAAAAAAAAAAAAAACAATTTCCAGAGCTCAGCCAAAGTGAAGTAACAATGCAAAGCCATCAGAAGAACAAATTCCTCCTGAGATATAAGCTAACGCATTGACTTTCCTTTATAATGCCACTTTAATTTCTGGGAAAATTCCAAAGCAAAGGTTTATATTTCATGATATTGTCAACTGTGCATAAGACTACTTGTGCTACTCATGACTTACACAGCCATAGGGACACAATTGATTTTTTTCTCCCTCATAAATCTGAAAATGCTCTCTGCCTTCCCAGTAGATATCTAATATTTATTGGTGTCTATCCTAAAATAACAGTTCAAGGTTGGAGCTATGAAAACATTTGGGGCTCTAATTTACCATAGAGAAAGTCTACTGAAGATCAGCAATAATACAAAGCACTCAAAGCCTGCCCAGGAGATGCTAGAAACACCTCCACCTAGACACCGGTACTATCTTTCCTAACAGATTCTGCTACAGAAAAAAGTTACAAAGTGACACACGACACAGAGCTTTTCAACCAGTCTAAAGAATTCCATGCCTATTAAGGCATCACTTGACTCATAAATAGTCCTTTCCTGTTATTTTACTTTCTTAAATGTTACTAAACATTTTGAGTTTTTGTTTCTCTGTATTATCTGTATAGATAGATATTTATTGTTATAAATTAACTGATTATTTTTAAATAAATTACATATTTTAAAAATTATCCATCAAAAATTAATATGGATAACATATTCATTATAAAAAATAACCATATTTTAAAAAGTAAAATAGGTAGAAAATGACATTGTTTTAAATGTTTGCAAATATCCCTAGTATCTGGTTTAAAAAGCAGAGAGCTGGATTCTTATTCCAGTTTTTATGTTCAACATGTTAAGGTGTCATGTCACCTCTAAAAAAACACAATATACTTGTAAGAGAATGAGAATTAAAAAAGGCAAATAATGCCTTAGTATTATTATCAAAATCATGTTGACCTCATAGAGCCCCCTAAAGGGCCTTGAGGACCCCATCTCCCAGAGTTCCCCACATCACACTTAAAAAACTAAAGCTTTAGTATATCAGAGGATCATACAGGGATTGGAGTCTATATATAAAGGAGGTAACTATAAACAGACTCCTAACAAATAACTACAGCTGATCCTGTTAAGGTTTTCACAAAATTTCTTCTAAATAAATGTCACATCAGTTATAGTCCCCTCTCTTTTTGAGGTCCTTTAGGCAGAGATAGAGTATCAGCTCCATGTGGGACATCAAAAAGCTTGGTAGATAAGAAATAGTGGATGGTGTCTGAAAAAGTAGATTGGGGAATATAATTCTTTTCTCATTAGAATCAATTATCTTCATAATAAATACAAATGTGAATTTGCCACATACTCCCACAATACCAGAGCCTACATGAAGCCAGTATGACATGGTTCCTCCCAGATAGGTCAACAAGACCTCTTATGGCTAAAACGCTGCTTTCACTGGCATCTCCGTATTGTTACACTTTGATAACTGGGGCTGATCACTGTGTCTGCATTACACTCGTTGGATTCATGTAAGGTCTACAAGGTGATAAGTAGAAAGTAATTCCTGAAATTAGGGGGAAAAAGAAAAAGCAAGCAATAATTTTGCTGCACAATTAGTGCATGTGCGGGTTCATACTGGTTTGGAAGATACACACTGAATTATTTTAGTGGTTACCCTAGAAAATATAACATTTACACTGAACAATACTTAAAGGTTAATCCAAATCTTCTACTTGAATAGAAAAAGATCTTTATTTTTTAAAATTCTGATTATCTCTCCCCAGCTTACAGGCAGCTTTTGTCTAGTATTTGTTTTATTTTCACACCCTACAAATTGATGTTATTACTGGTTTATTAGGATCAATATTTTACTAGATTTACCAACATATCTACCAATTTCTTTTCTCATCCTTTTTTTTTTTTAATACTTTGGACCTCCCTTCTAAGATTTTCTTTTTAAAGGCAGGGTATGCTGGTGGTAAATTCTCTCAGTTTAAACTTTTTTGAAAGATATCTTTATTTCTCTCTCATTCATGGAAGATAGTTTTGCTGGGTTTATAAATCTAATCTGACATTGTTCATAGCACTTGCGAGCTTTATCTAACACTTTCTGTCTTTCGCTGATGCTGTGAGAGAGACCTGTTAGTCTAATGGTGCTCGTTCATGGGACAGCTTCTCCTTTCTCTGTGGCTGCTCTTCAGATTTCATTCTTGTCCTTGGGGTTCCACAGGTGGGCTTCCAGATATCCTGGTGTGGCCTTCTTTATATTTATCCTGCTTGAGATTTGCTGATGCTCCTGAATCTAAGGGTTTAGCCTTTCCTCGACTCTGGAAAATTCTGTCATTACATTTTCAAGTATCAGTCTCCTTCATTTTCTCTATTCTTTCCTTCTGCAACTTCAGTAAGAGGTACCTTAGACCTACTCACTGTACTCTCTACATCTCTTAATCTGGCTTTTACACTTTCCAACTAACTGCCTTTTTATGCTGTAATCTTTCAGATCTTCCAGTTTTCTAGTTTTTAACTATTTAATCCATGGAGTGACTTCTTAAAAATTATTTTGATTGCTAAACTTCTATTTGATTAGTTTTAGAGCTGTTAAATCATTTTATACCATTTTAATTATCTTTTATTTTAGTAAATATAACATGAATACTTATTTACCACCTTACCTAATAATTATAATATTGTGATCCTATCTTTTGTTTTTTTTCCTTGATCCTAGATGATGGTGATTTGCTTGTACATTTAGTGATTTTATATACTGAGCTTGTGGCCATTTTAACTTTATCCATAAAATTATTTGGGATTTGTACTGAGAATATTTATGAGGGTTTTCAGTTGCTTCTATAAATCATCCAAGAATACTCTAAATATTTAGCTTGGGAGTTTCAGAGAAATTAGTAGTGTAAATGCAATGCTGCCAATTTGTAGTTGGTCACTTCGTAGTTACAAATATTTCTCAACTTGCAAGCCCTGAGTCCCAGGCCTTGATTTTCAAGACCCCATATAGCAGGGCTATTCCCCAGTAGCACAGATACTGGGAATCAAGAGAGCAGCGGGCTCCTGGTTTCATTTAGTCCTTTGACCTGAAAAGGTGTTTTTATTTTCAAGCCAGTTCAACCATATATTTGGCATGGTTATTAAAGATACTAAGGGAAATATTTTAAGAGCTTTTGATGAGTATTGTTTTTTCAAAATATCTAGCCAGTCGTATCATCAGAAATGGATGCCCCTCCCTCCTACACTGTTCATGGGAATGTAAATTGGTACAGTCACTATGGAGAACATATTGAGTTTCCTTAAAAAACTAAAAGCAGAGTTACCATATTATCCTGCGATATATACCTGGAGATATATATACACACTCCCGGATATATACCTGGAGAAAATTATAATTTGAAAAGAATCAGGCACACTGCATATAAAAGATAATGTTCACCGCAGCACTATTTACAACAGCCGAGACATGGAAGAAACCTAAATGCATCTTTAAAGAAAATGTGGCATACATATACAATGGGGTATTACTCAGCCATAGAAAATAATGAAATAATGCAATCTGTAGCAACATGGATGGACCTCGAGATTATCACAGTAAGTGAAGTGAGCCAGACAAAGACAAATATCGTACGATATGGTTTATATGTGAGTCTGAACAAAGAATGAAACAAATGAACTTATTTACAAAACAAACAGTCTCACAGACTTACAGTTATCAAAGGGGAAAAGTGGGGAAGGATAAATCAGGAATTTGGTATTAACAGAGACACACGATGTTATATAAAATGGATAACCAGCAGGATCTACTCTATTGTAACAGCCTATAAGGGAAAAGAATCTGAAAAAGAATATATATAAATATATAACTGAATCACTGCTATCCACCTGAAAGTAACACAACACTGTAAATCAACCATATATCAATTAAAAAAAATGGATGTTCCTTGGCTTAAAGTATATAATGTATGCTAATTTGTTTCAGTCGGGTCCAACTCTTTGAGACTGTGGACTGTGTAGCCCACCAGGTTCCTCTAAACATGTAATTCTCCAGGCAAGAATACTGGAGTGGGTTTTCATGCTCTCCTCCAGGGTACCTTCCCAACCTAGGGATCAAACCCAAGTCTCTTATGTCTAGCGCATTGGCAGGCAGGTTCTTTACCACTAGCATCACCTAAGAAGCCCAAAGTTACACTATATATAGCATGTTTTTATGGAAATTCTAGTATGAGGGCATATCTTTATTTTAATTTACAATATTTAATGACAATATATCATTTGCTAAAGTAATACAGTTTTTAAAACTTCTCAGGTATTAATATTTTATATCATTTATTTTAAAGTAAATGAAAACTTGCACAATTATGTGATACTAAACCCAAGTGCTGTTTTCCATTTTTGTTAGAAAATACTGAGAAGACAAAAATAAGAAATTTATCTAAGTGGCAGCTATAAATACAGTCGTGTGGCTATGAGTTAAAATCTAACCTAAAAGTTTTGCAACTTTTAATCCAGTCACTTCAGCTTTTATCCATAATATTTCTATGATGTCTCTTGGATGAAAATACACTGATAGAGATTAATGATACAGTTAACTTTATGTTCACATATAATCTACATGCAGAATAATCTGACATGACAAACTTTATAATAATGTACCCATTAATTTTCTTTTCATATTTATTCTTACATTTTTCAACTCTTCCAGGTGGTATTAAAAGTCATGAATAAAACATAATTTTTTAAATAAACAGAACTTTACAAAACCTGCAATTATTTACATTGGTCAATATCTCGACAGAATTTAACATCAAATAATTTAACTTCAACCAGTTCTAAAAATATCTAGAGCTCACCTCTGGCTGCTAGTGACATAGACGTTAACAGTGAAATAGTTTCTCATTTTCTGTAAAATTTTCTAATGGAATCTGGCTATAGCCATCAGACAAAACAGACATTCAAGAGAGGCTTTGGTATTCAGTCTTCAAACTTAACCTATTACATATACCACATAAAATTGCAAATCTCAGGACTCATATCAGAAAAATTAAACCAGTTTATTTTTAAAGTACATTCAAAAAATGTAAATTATAAGGACTTCAGCTTAATTTCACTTGCTCAAGTTCTCATAAATTAACACTCTAAAAAATATAAACTGCTACATCTGCAAATGATTACAATTACAGGAATGTGCTATAAGTAATTATCAATTACCAGAATACTTAATTTTCCCCCCATCTGAAAAACAACAACAAAACTAAACACACAAATAAATCTGGCACTAGTTTTTGGGACAAAGGAACTTCACGTTTTAAATAAGAGAAGAAACACGGGGTTGAAATTTCTTTTGTGGCTCTGCTTTAACATAGGCATAAGTGGAAACAGAATTTGGGGCCCATAAGTTAAGCATCCCCTATTTTTGAAATTCATGGGCTGTGAAAGTATTACACAAGAGCCTTTAAATCCCCTCCAGTAGGATTTAAGGCATCATCAGTATGAAACAGCATGGGACAAGCAATCATAATATCTTAGGGCTAAATGGGACTGCAGAGTCCTTCCATATGGGCAGGCGTGCTAAAAAGCAGTCGTTTTCCCATAAGGGAGGCGATCAGATTCTCTTTTGTTATGAAAGTGATCTCCTTATAGATCTATCTAGTATCAGAAAACTTACTGAAATCAAATGATGTGACATATTTCAAATTACCCTGCAAACTATGATTAGACATTTAGCAAAAGAAATGTAAAAGGAAATAGATTTGAGGAGTGATAAAGTAATGGCATCTTTCTAAGACACATATAAAAATGAAATATTGTAGAATACTTCTCATGGAATATCCAAGTCCATACAGCTTCCTCTCCCAAATACAAGTCATCTAGCTGGCAGACTGTTCTTAACTAGGTTTTTTTAATGGAAGTTTATTGGTAGGAGTATCTCTTGGTATCCTGCATATTTTTAAATCCAATGATAAAGCATAAGAATTCACAAAAGGGAAAATCACAGTTAATAGATTATATATTAGAACATATGAAAGACTAGTTACTCAAAACCTTACAAAAGAGATTGTTTTAAAAAAGATAACTCACTTATATTTTCAATTAAAAATACAATTTGTTATTTTTTGTTTAAACCCCTAGTAAAATGATTAGCAAAGTGAATTTATAGAAAAGAACCAAACAAATTATATGCATTATTTGTTTAAGCAACTCAGTGAAAGGTTATTCCCCATCACTACTGCTTAAGCTATACAACAGGAATTCTAGAGGAATGGACTCCGGAGGCAGAGTGCCTAGTTTTGAGGCCCTGCTTAGAGCTTATGAGATATGAACTGGACAGTCACCTAACCTCTGTGATTCAGTGGGTGAAACCGGGGTAATAACACTGTCTAGGTGATAGTGTTATTCTGATGGTTAAATGAACAAATTTTATAAAATGCCTAGAGCCATACCAGGTACATAAGAAATTCAAGTAAGTATTTTACCATTTCCATTAGGGCAGAGGGAAAAGAAACCAATTCAGATACTAATAAACGTGAGTCTTGGTCTCAGTATTGCCTCATTCTTAGACAAGAAGTAATTCAGTTTCACCTATGATACTAATCATGTCACTCACTGCCCCCCCAGGAGTTAGGATCTAGTGATTTTATATGTCTAGGTACTTTGAACAGCATCAAGTGTAACCTCTGAGTTCTCTGGAGAAAGGCACTGAATTGCAAGGTACTGTATCAAATGAATTCTTATTCTTATAGTTCAAAAAATATCAAACACTGGGGTCACATAGATTTACTTTCGTATTCAAATGTCCCACTGAATGGTGCATTCGACACTGAAGAGCCCTAAAACTCAGTGATATTAACACTCCAGGTCAAAAGTAAGGAGAATTTTTTACTGATTGATTAATATGTCCCAACTAGTTTGTCACGTATTTAGTTTATTACATGACCCATAGTAAAGAATTTTGAATTCACTTTTGCTTTCATAATTTAATCCTATCAATTATTATATTTGAATGAAGAGAGATAAAAATGAGTAGGACTAATCAAGTAAGAAACATGAAAACAGTGACACCTAACAGTCCTGACCCTACGGGGTCCCACTGGGGTCTGCGCAGTACTCGTCCTAGCACACACTTGGGTGTCCTTCCAGAAGAGTCTGCATTCCTCCCAGGCACTGTGTCTTGGGGGGCAGGCCCAAAGTGCCATGAATAGGTACTCCAGGGAGCAGATCTCAGCTGATGACAAGTGCGGGCAGAGGACACACATCCGTCCTCCCTTGGGAGGCAATGCTGGGTGGGTTCCACACCGTGTCCCAGAGGCCACCGGCAGGACTAAGCTCCAGTTTCCCCCAGCGGCATAAGGCGCTTCTCATTTGCTTCCTCACGTTCCCTGGCTTGCTCCCCACTTCTCAGCAACTCCTGGGATCACTTCTCAATCTAGTAGTTTCAGCATTCTGAAGAAATTCAGAGGAGATACTGACATTTACAGAGACGTACCATGTGCAAGCAACCCATTCCAGGATTCTTGCCTGGAGAATCCCATGGACAGAAGAGCCTGGCAGGCTACAGTCCATGGAATCACAAGAGTTGGGCGCGACTTAGCACTATCTTTCTACCATGTACAGGCACGCTAAGGGCCTCACATATATTGTTTTCCCTTTGTTCCTCAGTGCTCAAGCCTTGAGTCCTTGGCTGCTGACTCTCCTCGTCCTGACGGCTAAATGTTGGTTCACCAGGGGACTCAGCCTGGGACACCTTCTCTTTTCTGCTTCATTTTATCCCTATGTAGTCTTACCTATTCCAAGGGTTTCTGTAGTTTCTGTACCAACAACTCTAAAATGACTATGTCCAGCCCTGACTGTTCCCCCAAACTCCAGATTTGTATCTTTAAGTGCTGATTTACATCCCCAGGTAAACGTTAACAAGGCCAAAGCAGAACTCTTGAGGTCCTTTTCAAAACCTGCATCTGCTCCACTCTGTGCATCTCAAGCTATGGTGTCACCATCCATCAGTTCCTCAAGGATTTGTTCTTGATTCTTCCCTTCCTTTCATTCCCCAACTGAATCCATTAGCAGATTTTCTTCATTCGACCTTCAAAATCCACTCTAACACTCTGTCTGTCTCCATATCTAGAACCACCACTTTGTCTAAGCACAATCTTCATCTGGACTATTGCAGTAGTCTCCTCCCAGGTATGGCCCTGACAGAGCAGAAGATATTAAGAAGAGGTGGCAAAAATACACAGAAGAACTGTACAAAAAAGATCTTCATGATCCAGTTAATTATGATGGTGTGATTATTCACCTAGAGCCAGACATCCTGGAATGTGAAGTCAAGTGGGCCTTAGGAAGCATCACTATGAACAAAGCTAGTGGAGGTGATGGAATTCCAGTTGAGCTATTTCAAATCCTGAAAGATGATGCTGTGAAAGTGCTGCACTCAATATGACAAAAAATTTGGAAAACTCAGCAGTGGCCACACGACTGGAAAAGGTCAGTTTTCATTCCAATCCCAAAGAAAAGAAATCCCAAAGAATGCCCAACAACTGCACAATTGCACTCATCTCACACGCTAGTAAAGTAATGCTCAAACATCTCCAAGCCAGGCTTCAGCAATACGTGAACCTTGAACTTCCAGATATTCAAGCTGGTTTTAGAAAAGGCAGAGGAATCAGAGATCAAAGTGCCAAAATCCACTGGATCATCGAAAAAGCAAGAGAATTCGAGAAAAACATCTATTTCTGCTTTACTGACTATGCCAAAGCCTTTGACTGTGTGGATCACAATAAGCTGTGGAAAATTCTGAAAGAGATGGGAATATCAGACCACCTGACCTGCCTCTTGAGAAATCTGTATGCAGGTCAGGAAGCAACAGTTAGAACTAGACATGGAAGAACAGACTGGTTCCAAAAAGGAAAAGGAGTATGTCAAGGCTGTATATTGTCACTCTGCTTATTTGACTTATATGCAGAGTACATCATGAGAAACGCTGGACTTGGATGAAGCACAAGCTGGAATCAAGATTGCTGGGAGAAATGTCAATAACCTCAGATATGCAGATGATACCACCCTTATGGCAGAAAGTGAAAAAGAACTAGAGTCTCTTGATGAAAGTGAAAAAGTAGAGTGAAAAAGTTGGCTTAAAACTCAACATTCAGAAAACGAAGATCATGGCATCTGGTCCCATCACTTCATGGCAAATAGATAGGGAAACAGTGGAAACAATGAGAAACTATTTTTGGGGGCTCCAAAATCACTGCAGATGGTGACTGCAGCCATGAAATTAAAAGACGCTTACGCCTTGGAAGGAAATTATGACCAACCTAGACAGCACATTAAAAAGCAAACATTACTTTGCCAACAAAGGTCTGTCTAGCCAAAGCTATGGTTTTTCCAGTGGTCATGTATGGATGTGAGAGTTGGACTGTGAAGAAAGCTGAATACCAAAGAATTGATTCTTTTGAACTACGACATTGGAGAAGGCTCTTGAGAGTCCCTTGGACTGCAAAGAGATCCAACCAGTCCATCCTAAAGGAGATCATTCCTGGGTGTTCACTGGAAGGACTGATGCTGAAGCTGAAACTCCAATACTTTGGCCACTTGATGCAAAGAGCTGACTCATTTGAAAAGACCTAATGCTAGTAAAGATTGAAGGTGGGAGGAGAAAGGGATAACAGAGAATGAGATGGTTGAATGGCATCACCAACTCAACGGACATGGGTTTGGGTAGGCTCTGGGAATTGGTGTTAGACAGGGAGGCCTGGCGTGCTGCAGTTCATGGGGTCACAAAGAGTCGGACACGACTGAGCGACTGAACTGAACTGAGGCATACAGAATATCTCATAAATGAAATATATATATAGATTTTTTTTTTAGAATATTAAGCAAGCCATGGTCTTCCCTCCTCTAAAACCTCCAATGGCACCTAATCATACTTATGATAAAACTCAGATTCCTTGTACTGGCTTACAAGGCTGCACAGTTTCTGACCCTTTCCTTCCCTAGTTTCTGCATGACTTTCTCCTTACATCACTGCTCAAGTCTCACTGGCCCTTTCCCCCGTTTCTTGATTACAGCAAATTAGTTCTTGTCCCAGAGCTTTTATCATGACTATTTCCTTTGTCTCAAGTGATCTTCTCCGAGATCTTTGTAGGCTTGTGTGCCCAGTTGCTCAGTTGTGTCCGACTCTTTGCAACCCCATGGACTGTCGCCCACCAGGCTCCTGTGTCCATGGGATTCTCCAGGCAGGAATACTGGAGTGGGTTGACGTGCCCTCCTCTAGGAAGATGACCTTCACAACCCAGAGATGGAACCTGTGTCTCCTGCTTTGCAGGCAAAAGCCCCTTTGTATGGTTGTTGTCCAGGCACTTAGTTGTATCTGACTCTTTGCGACCCCAGGGACTGCAGCATGTCAGGCCTCCCAGTCTTTCACCATCTCCCAGAGTTTGCTCAAACTCACGTCCATCGGGTCAGTGATGTCATCCAACCATCTTATCCTCTGTCGTCCCCTTCTCCTCCTGCCTTAAATTTTTACCAGCATCAGGGTCTTTTCTAATGAATCAGCTCTTGGCATCAGGTGGCCACAGTTTGTATGGTTACATCATTCTTATTCAAGTCTCACCTCAAATATGTCTTCTTCATTAACAACTCTATAAACTGCTTAATGCAATATAGAGCCCTGCCATTATTTTCAAACAGGAATTACATTTTTTCATGCTCATTTCTTACATACCATTTATTTTCCTCTTATTCAGCTCAGTTCAGTTCAATTAATAAGTCGCGTCTGACTCTTTGTGACCCCATGGACTGCAGCACATCAGGCTTCCCTGTCTATCACCAACTCCTAGAGCTTACTCAAACCTGGCCATTGAGTAGGTAATGCCATCCAACCATCTCATCCTCTGTTATCCCCTTCTCCTTCTGCCTTCAATCCTTCCCAGCATCAGGGTCTTTTCCAGTGAATCAGTTCTTTGCATGAGGTGGCCAAAATATTGGAGTTTCAGCTTCAGTGTCAGTCCTTCCAAAGAACACCCAGGACTGATCTCCTTTAGGATGGACTGGTTGGATCTCCTTGCAGTCCAAGGGGTTCTCAAGAGTCGTCTTCAACACCACAGTTCAAAAACATCAATTCTTTGGCACTCAGCTTTCTTTATAGTCCAAATCTCACATCCATACATGACTACTGGAAAAACCATAGCTTTGGCTAGATGGACCTTTGCTGTCAAGGTAATGTCTCTGCTTTTTCATATGCTGTCTAGGTTGGTCACAGTTTTTCTTCCAAGGAGCAAGCGTCTTTTAATTTCATGGCTACAGTCACCATCTGCAGTGATTTTGGAGCCCAAGAAAATAAAGTCTCTCACTACTTCCATTGTTTTCCCATTTTTTTGCCATGAAGTAATGGGACCAGATGCCATGATCTTCGTTTTCTGAATGTTGAGTTTTAAGCCAACTTTTTCACTCTCCTCCTTTCACTGTCATCAAGAAAGCCTCTTCCTCTGATTAGAAGCCAATAATGGGAATTTTGTCTTATAGGACATTCGGAGCATCTAGAATATAAACTTGACACGTGGTATGCCCTTAATAAGTTTTGTAGAATAAAACAAATGAGAGGAACTATTGTCACTCCCATTTTCAAGGTGATGAAACTGCCTTCAGGTAGTTATGCAACCTGCTCCAGCCAATAGAGCCTGAGATTGATGCCGTAACCCAATCAGCCTGACACCAGAACCACATGTTTAACCATTGACCCAATTTTCTCTATATCTGAGTGGTAAGGGAATATGAAATTGAAACAAACAAACAAAAACACTTAATCCAGAACTTAGTGCATCCATTTTTTCACTGTACCTACTTAAAAGAGTCAGCAAGTTTCAGTGATTCTGAGATCTATAAAAGATTCATAATTCTTAAGAAATAAATCCTAAATCCTAATTTTTATGCAATGTGGGTACACCAAGAAAGGAAAGCAATGCTATCTTGGCTCCCATCCTCTACACAAGCCTATTAAGGGAGATCCAACAGTTTAAACAACAGGTAACAATTTTCAGACCATTTCTCATAGGAAAATTAAAAGACTCCAGAATAAAATACAACCTAATTCATTTTGTCTGCAAACTACTAGAAGAGCAAACATATTCAGCAGTGTTTCCTTTATGGGACTGAAACTGCATTTAACACATATGTATATAATTTGTAATCAGAATCATCATGGCCTACAAACCAAGGCTTATAAATATATATATTTGTGTGTGTGAAAAGCACAATGGCATCAAAATAGAAATACTCATAAAAATGCACTACCCAATATATATAAGGAAACTCAGAAAAAATTACCCAGGGGACAATAGGCATTTAAAACAACATGTTCTAAAATTATTTTGATATGTTTTATAATGAGACCCTGGCATACTGAATGACAAATTTCATCTAAGCTTTCTAAAAACCAATATATTTAGTTACCTCAAAGAAAAAAAATTAAGGAAGAAATACATAAATAACAAATCTTTACCAAGAGAAGTCAAACATGTTATAATCCTAGTATAACTATTAATAATAATAGAAGAAGAAGCAATATTAACCCTCATGCCAGAATCCACAAGAGTGACTGGAAATAGCACAAAGACACATTATGTAGTCCATGTTTTATATTACTGTCCTGTTTCCTAATTTCTTTGTTTACAATAAATAGATTTGGAAAACACCATAATCAAAAAGGATCAATAAGGACAAACATGTCTGAATCATGTTCCCAATGAAGACACTGAGGTGTAACTAGCAAGCGTCAGGGCAGACATCTGGAATCCAGGACCTCTGATACCAAGTTCAACACTGTTTCCTCCTTACCACACAGTCATCACACTGAGAAGTCAAGTACTTATTTTGTGTATGCTTTTACTTTATCATACTTTGCTTTGGATGTCAGCAACGGGAGTGTCATAAAGCTTGAGCTTAAGCCACATAAAAAAGTGCAAAAACCCTGAGAATTACAAGGAAGGCACACGGGTTACAGTTCTAACCTACTATGTAGGTTGTACCAGGCAGCAACCCCACCAAACATTTCTGGGAGCCACTGTCAGAGACCAAAGTCAGACTAATATAAGTCATTTCTTATGATCTCAGGTTCTTATTAATGTAATTTGATCTGATATAAAAATTATTCATCTTTTCTCTGCAAAAGATGAAGTCAGACATTATCACTCAAAGAGATGGGTATACAGAAAGTGTTACTCAGAGGGAGAGAAAAAGACCTGACATCAGCCAACTACCTTGACTCAGAGCATCTTGAGTTCTAAGTTTGATTGGCAGGAACACCAGGAAGAATGACAAAGGAGGTGAGGAGGCATGATGTTTCCTATGTGTAATTTCTGCCTGGCCCTTTCTCATACCTGTCAAAAAATTATATATCATTTATACACTGAAGCTATTTCTATCACCTTTGCTCTAAGGAAACATGAGAGCTTAGACAAAAATTATATTCATAGAATGCACAATTTTATTTCCAGTTAACTTGTAGCTTGTTAAATGATTTTGGTACTTGTTAAAAGAATTTTATTGGTTTTGTTTGTTTCACTAGATTTGGGAACCAATCCGGCTTCTTAAATGTCAACTAGACTCTACTTGAGCTTTTAAGAAAATTTAGGATTGACTAGGGAGAAGGCAATGGCAACCCACTCCAGTACTCTTGCCTGGAAAATCCCGTGGACGGTGGAGCCTGGTAGGCTGCCATCCATGGGGCCAAGAAGAGTCGGACACGACTGAGCTACTTCACTTTCACTTTTCACTTCCATGCATTGGAAAAGGAAATGGCAACCCACTCCAGTGTTCTTGCATGCAGAATCCCAGGGACGGGGGAGCCTGGTGGGCTGCCGTCTATGGGGTCGCACAGAGTCAGACACGACTGAAGCGACTTAGCAGCAGGAGCAGCAGGATTGATTAGAAGGTACAGGACTTGGCTACTCTGAATAGGTTTTAATTAAAGAGCAAATAAAACAAAAGGGGTAGTTAGGGAATGTGGAATGGACATGTACCCACTACTGTAATTAAATGGATAATCAACAAGGACCTACTGCATAGCACATGGCACTCTGCTCAATGTTAAGTGGCAGCCTGGACGGGAGAGGAGTTTGGGGGAGAATGGATATACAACATTGTTAATTGGCTATATTCCAATATAAAACACAAAGTTTAAGAAAAGTGAAAAAATTGTTTATAAATTTATGTCCAACAAATCTTCACTGAATACCTACTATGTGAATAGCACAGGAAGCCCCAGAGAGAAAACACTATCTGCAAGAGCTTTACAATCTGCTTATGATGATTAAACCCAATTCTGGAAAAGAGATAAAGGTCTTAAGTGCATTATTATAGGTAATGCTTTAAGCATGGAGCAGGAAGCGGTTAATTTTAACTGCAGGTGAAAGCAAGAAAGACTTACTGGGAAATATGACTTCCACACTGAGACTAAAGGAAGAAAGAGGGTTTGAACAGGTGAGTGTGAGTAAAGTACAGAGAGAAAGTCACATGTGTTGAGTGACTTTGTGCCACATGCTTTGCAAGAAACCTAATCCTGATGATCTGAATTAACTCCTCAATAAAACCATTGTGGCAGTACAACTTTTTGTTACTATTCCCAATTCTCTACCTTCATCATTTTATCCCATGGACAGAGAAGTCTGACCGGCTAGAGATCATGAGTCACAAAGAGTCAGAAACAACTGACATGCAAGCTTGCACACGTGCACCCGCGCACACACACACACACACATCCTTTTAGCTGTACCATTTGCCCAATGACACTATAATTCCTCTCCTAAGGGATGAATTACATTCCCCAACTCACAAAGGCCCATATAGTCAAAGCTGTGTTTTTTCCAGCAGTCATGTACAGATGTGAGAGCTGGACCAGAAAGAAGGCTGAGCACTGAAGAATTGATGCTTTTGAATTATGGTCTTGGAGAAGAGTCTTGAGTCCCTTGGACAGCAAGGAAATCAAACCAGTCAATCCTAAAGGAAATCAACATTGAATATTCACTGGAAGGACTAGTGCTGAAGCTCAAGCTCCAATACCTTGGTCACCTAATGCAAAGAGCTGGCTCATTGGAAGACCCTGATGCTGGCAAAGATTGAGGGCAACAGGAGAAGGGGGCAACAGAGGATGAGATGGTTGGATGGCATCACCGGCTCTATGGACATGAGTTTGAGCAAACTCCAAGAGATAGTGGAGGACAGGAAGGCTGATACGCTGCAGTTCATGGGATCACAAAGAGTCAGACATGACTGAGCAGCTCAACAACAACCCAACAATGAGACTTCCTTAGGCCAAAATGAACAAAGCAAGAACTTGAATTGTACTTACAAAGTTGGATAGTTGGACTTTCTACCATTCCCATGAGGAAAAAAAAAAAAAATCCTGCATCCCGCTGATCTCCCAACGAATGAGATGCCTATGGAGAAATTCTAAACTGGGCCTAGAACCTGGCCTGGGCCAAGTCAACCCACAGATACATAAGAAATAAACATTTCTTTTATGCCACTGAGTTTGTGTTGTTACAAGGAATTATTGTGCCAGAAGCTGATTAATACATCTGTGCAAGTTAGGACCTAAGCCCTGGAGGGAATGGTGGTTTTCCCATGGTTTCCTAGCTAAAAAGAGGAAGACCCCAGTTTAGAATTCTAGTGCATCACGGACTGAAGGTTATATTCTAACATACTAACCCTTAAGAGGAGGGGAGACCCAGGGAAAAGGACATTAGCAGGTTAGGCAAGTGAATGAAAGGTAGTCATGGAGGAAGAAGGAAAAGTCTTACCTTGGTTGAAATTATCTGAAGTGGCCTAATAATTTATGAAGTTAACAAGGTAACTTTGATCTAAATTTAGGAGAGTCTTGAATGGCAGACTTAGGAATTTCAACTTCATTTTAAGGGCATGAAAAGCCATCAGAACAGTCTGAATATGGAAGCAACCTAGTGAAGTAGGGCGATTTAGGAGCTCTATTTAGTACAAACATTTAATGTGATCACTCACAGGAGTCTGGGGGTAATCTAGACAGTAAAATAATAGACAATAGACAATTATTTCTCCTATTTAAGTCCAGATTAGTTGTACTAGTCCCAAAAGACACTCCTTATAGAACTGAAAGATTTACTTTCATTTTAAACTCATCTTCTAGATTGGTCTAAATGTAAATTGATGCTATGAGTCTTAACTTCCAATTTACTTCAACACATCTTTCATCTAATATTTATCAATTCACTATGTGTGTATGCAGATGCAGCCAGCAATTTGTAGATGTGGTTAAAAGAAGTTGCCTGGCAGCTGGGAGATGAGTCAGGCTAAAAAAAAAATCCATAAATCTACTGCCTTTAGGGTAAAATGCTAACTAAAAAAAGGAAATGACTATGATATGAAAACTGTATCAACCAAAACAACAAATTACTCATGATGAAGTGTTCCATTCCCTGACTGTTTGAAGACCTTTTCCAAGCCAACTCTGCCAAGGGCTTAGGAAGATGAAATATATATATATATTTTTAAATTTACCCATTTCTTTAAACTTAAAAGCACTTGTTTACTCAAAGCATAACTACATATAACATATAAATTGGACTGATTAAAGGTACTGCAATTTAGTGTAAAGATCAACTAGGTATATATTATAACATATCAACTTTGGATTTCTACCATGGCCAAAGATTGGCAAATATCAGATTATTATTCCCATTGTATATGCATCATTATATTTGATCAAAAATATCAACAAAGGGGAGTTTTTTAGCACAAGATCCTACACTTTGTATTATATGTAATTACCTTTCCAGAAAGTTTCCTGAATCCCACTACTATGCATAGACTCTGTAGAAACTATAGTTGAAAAAGACACAAGCACCCTAATGTTCACTGCAGCACTACTGACAATAGCTAACACACGGAAGCAACCTTGATACCCATCGATAGATGAATGGATAAAGAAGTTTTGGTACATACATACAATGCAGTATTACTCGGCCATAAAAAGAGAACACGTTTGAGTCAGTTCTAACGAGGTAGATGAACCTAGAGCTTATTATACAGAGTCAGAAAGAGAAAAAAATATCATAAAGTAACTCATATGTATGGAATCTAGAAAGATGGTACTGATGAACCTATTTGAAGGGCAGCAACGGAGACACAGATATAGAGAACAGACTTGTGGACACAGGAGGGGAAGAAGGTGGGACCAATAGAGAGAGTAGCCCTGAAATATGTATATTACCATATGCAAAATAGATAGCTGGTGGGAACATGCTGTGTGATGCAGGGAGCTCAAACCCAGTGCTCTGTGGCCACCGAGAGGCGTCGGTGGGGTGGGAGGTGGGAGGGAGGTTTGGGGGTTGGGGAGGGCATATGCATGCCTATGGCTGATCCCTGTTGATGTACGGCAGAAATCAACACAATATTGTAAAGCAATTATCCTCTGATTAAAAATAAGCATTTTTAAAAAATGTTCTGTAAATCATACCATACAAGGAATCTTTCTGCAGGAAGATAAGAGGTCAAATTACAGACAGGAGAAGGACACAGCTGCCGAACTCTTCTTCTAGCACTACCCTCTCCCACTCACCAAGTTTATTTCTGTGTCTTTTTCTCTCCATCCTGAAGCTACAAGGCTCTAGCGGGACTTCCTATGGATTGTGTGTATGTCTGGGGCAGAGTTACTATCTTTAAAGAATTGTAAGGCATAGGCCTCAAATTAGTACTACTTTCAGCTGATGAAATTAAAAGACTCTTACTCCTTGGAAGAAAGCTATGACAAACCTAGATAGCGTATTAAAAAGCAGAGACATTACTTTGCCGACAAAGGTCCATATAGTCAAACTATGGTTTTTCCAGCAGTCATGTATGGATGTGAGAGCTGGACAATAGAAAAGGCTGAGCACCGAAGAACTGAAGCTTTCAAACTGTGGTACTGGAAAAGACTCTTAAGAGACACTTGGACAGCAAGGAGATCCAACCAGTCCCTCCTAAAGGAAATGAACCCTGAATATTCCTTGGAAGGGCTGATGCTGAAGCTGAAGCTCCAATACTTTGGTCACCTGATGCAAAGAACTGACTCATTGGAAAAGACCCTGATGCTGGGAAAGATGGAAGGCAGGAGGAGAAGAGGACGACAGAGGATGAGACGGTAGGATGGCATCACCGACTCAATGGACATGAGTCTGAGCAAACTCCAGGAGAGAGTGAAGGACTGGGAAGCCTAGTGTGCTGCAGTCCATGGGATCCCAAAGAGTCGGACATGACTGAGTGACTGAACAACATTTTTAACTGATAGCTATACAATTCAGATCTTCCCTTTCTTTTTCTTAGGCCCATAGCATTTTGAGGATTTGGTAAGTATCACAGCAGTCTTCTGTTTTTTAAAAGATACATATCTTAGGATAATTCAATTAAATGTGTCACTTATGAATTATCAATGTTCTGTAGTGAGTACAATATTCTGAAAAATTATAAGAGTCTTAGTAGGTCAGCCCCCCACCCACGATTGCCAAATTTCCATTCCTATTATCTTTGCCTCAGTCTTAAGAGAAATATAATGAGAAGACAGATTATATGACTAAATTCATTAAGTGGGAATTCAGGAATTCTTAAACTTAAGACTATGGGAAGATCTTAGGAGACAAAAGAGAACTGTGAAACAAGATTTTCAAGGGGTCAGAAGTAAGATAGGGTGCTTTTCAAATATGTAATAATACTTTGATTCCTATACTTTTTTAAAGTATAAAATGCATAAGAATTCTAGACCAGAGGCTACCATTTCCTCATTATGTATATATTTTTAAATTACATGACAGAATCAATAAATCTGTATGAAAGAACCCCACATTAGAGCTGAACTTTCTTTTTCTGTGATGAGAACATGTCCTTACCAGGGGATTGTATTACCTATCCCACTATTTTCCGGAAAAGTTTCCAAGCAATAAAATTTTGTTTCTCTATAAGTAACCATTTCTTTGAAACTCAAGTATCAAGGA
Organism: Cervus elaphus; assembly: GCF_910594005.1. Taxonomy (NCBI): domain Eukaryota; kingdom Metazoa; phylum Chordata; class Mammalia; order Artiodactyla; family Cervidae; genus Cervus; species Cervus elaphus. Next base: position 8,157,868 of record NC_057837.1, on the reverse strand, counting down.
AGACTGTTTTAGGCTGATCTGATTCCCAGGTAACTGAAACTCCTAAACAAGGTTTCCCCTCTAAGAAACCATGATTTGTGTTGGATAAGAAACCAGACTCTGAATGGTAAGATTGGAAGCTACCTATTCGGCTCCTTCCGTCAGCCCAGAGGCATAGCCACGTTGGGCTTCTGGGAACAAGCTGCATTGTGAGTGTCGGAGCTTCTGCAGCACTGGATGAAGGGAAGGCGGAAAGACAGCTGCTGTCTACCCAGCTTCTGTCTGCCTCACAGCCTTGCCACCGCCGTACAAACCACCTGCACCACTGTTTCCTCTAGTACTGCATCTTCACGTCATGTCACCGTGCTAATATACCCACATGTGTATACATTCACACACATGTCTTATACGTGCATACATGTGTGTATTGTTTTGAAAGGCATCATCTTGGACTACGTGTTTGAGGAGAATGATTACTCCTCCTGCCTTGGACCGCCACTCCCCTTTCTCCCCTGGCTACAGCTAACTTCTGCTAAGTCCACAGTCTTTTCCAGAGGATCAGAGGTCATGAAGACACCTCCTCAAGTCTACTGCCTGGGTTTTCAAGAACCCAGGCAAATAACTGAAAATCACCTCTCAATATCCCAGTAACCAAGGGTCAGTTCTGCTACCTGTCTCTGATTTTTTCTCACCTCCTCAAAGCCCCACTTCCTTATCCCCTTGTTGGTCATCTTAAATCTGGATGGAAATGAAAATTTAATCTTCTCTCTGCAAAAGACGAGGTACTCCTCAGTTAATGAACAGCTACCCCTTAAGGGCATCTGGAAATGTTAACCAGAAAACCACATGAAAGGTATTTAATATAGCAATCTGCTAATAAATTGGAGATTAAAATATAAAGAAAAAGTATAGCATTTTATAAGGTTTTTAAATGAGTGCTTTTACTTTAAAATCTAACACCTCAGTTTTTTAAAGGGATATTTAGAAATTCTTAATATTTCTTCTTATTACCCATATCCAGTTTCACAACCACAACCACACACACAGCCCTTAGGGCAAAAGGACAGACTGACAGTCAGACATAGATCCTGGATAATGTGCTAATGATGGCTCCAGTAAACAAACATGTCAAATATGCAAACAATTACAAAATTCCAAATACAGAATATATATAGTATAATCTTTCCATCTTTAAAGTTTTATAGTAGCTTTATTAAATTAGCTATTTTGATTCAGTATAGTAAACTAGAAGGCTTCATATGCAGTTTAGCTTTCATAAAATGAGAATTTTTGGAGTCAGTGCTTATTTAGCTCCATACTCAAATACTGCTTTTTTTTGGGGGGGGGGGGGCGGTGCTTTAAATTTTAAAAACAAATTAAGAGTTTTCATTTCTTAAGGTTGTCAGTTAACACTCAAGACTAAAAATGGTTTAAGGATACACTGCAAATTTTGTTCAGAAAGCAGAAATTAAAAGGTCTTAATTACATCTCTAAAAACAAAGCTAATTAATATGCCAGGTTCTTTTCTCCCACCAAAAATCATGGAGCATTTGCATACAGCAGAACTGGGAAGCTAGTGTCTTTCATCAACATATTATAATGTCTCCTGACAGCCTCACACACTGCCTCATCAACATCATACTGTTTCAATTACACATTTTTTTTAACCCACTTCACAAGTTAAGCCATCTTCATTTCTATTTCACCTCCGGCTGCAGTATTAAATTTAACTACATTTTTCCAAGTATAGGTGGCTTTTCTGCAAGTCAGAAATCCAAAGAATCACTATCATGGTATTGTTTCAGCCCACAAAAGAAAGAGGAAAAGGCGCGAGGGGAAAGAACCAGGGTGGATTTTAAAGAAACAAATAATCCCTCCCCACAAAAGCTGGACCCTCTGAACCAATAGCAGAAAGAATTGAGAATTGGCTGGAGCACAGTATGGGGTCCATCTCCCAGTGAAATGGAAATGGTATTTTTAAGAAACACTGAAGCCAGCTCACTCCCCTGTGATCATCCTACCAGTTCTGCTCCACCTCGCAAGGGTAATGAAGCAAGGTCTTTCATTCTGCCCGAGAACTATTGAAAAAACAAAATAAAGACTGGGTTTAAAAAGATGAGCTTTAATTTAGCGAACACTACAGAGAAATGTCCCCAAACAATGGCTATCTCATGTAAAAAAAAAAATGTCTTCTATTTAGATCATGAAATTTTGATACAGTAAAGCAAAAATAATTCCAAAAGCGCTTGACTCTTATTATGTGGCTGTATTCCTTTGGAAAAACTCGAGGCAGACTGAAAGAAAAAGCCCTCCTACCACCAGAGTCCATCTTTCAGAAATAATTATAATTGCATGAATATGTAATGTTCAGAGAGCTATGAGAGTGAGTTTTCCTAGCAACAGAGCAGGTTGGAAATCAGAATGTAACAGATTTCTTGGTGTTTGGATGATTTATGAAAGTTTCACATTACCTTCCTCTCAAATTGACATTTCATCCTGATTGGTTAATTACCATTTTTCTGTTCCAGTGGCAAAAAAGATCTTGAATAATGCAGTTGCAGCTGGATTGTCTTTACATGAATCCCAAGCTGTCTAATTTCTGTGTTTTCTCACCCTCTATTTATGTTTAACTTAAAAGTTACAACAAAAATAGTTCCCTTTGGCTCACAGACCCTGAGCCTTACTTTAAAATTTGTAAAAACTAGCAATCCTAGTCTGTTTCGGTTCACCCGGGGCTCAGAAAGGTGGACCGCATCTGAGCAGATGGAACAATCTGGAGGAGAGCAGACTTTTTCTCCAGAGGTTTTCTCCAACTCAGTGGCAGCTTTACACTCCCAACAGGACATTTGCCAATGTCTAGGCTGAAAGGATTTGAGGCAGGCTAAAAAGTATCACTTTAGCTAGAGCACTAAAACGATCAGTCTGCGATTTGGGAATACAATTCTATCGCTGACTATCGATGCCAAAGGTATTTTAAAATAAGTAACATTTCCAATAAATGAAGCCATCAAATACAGAAAACTTCCGTTCATCTTCGACCTTAACCACAGGTCCTCCAGCCCCCAGCCCCTGGCACGCTGTATTTATTGACTCTACTGTGGGCTACGCATATGCTAGATTCTGCACCTATATGGAGAGCAAAACCAGACTGTGCCCCTAGGGGAAAAGCAACAATAACTAATCAGACAAATGTAGAAATTACAAATGTGATAAAAACTACAATGGAGAGAGATGCATGGGGCTATGAGATGCTTTGATAAAGTATCTGACCTGGTCAAGGAGGTCTTAAAAGAAATTTGTGTTGACGAGAGGATAAGCAGCAGTTGACAAGACAATGGGGAGAAAAGAGCGTTCCAGGAAGAGAAGACAGCGTGCACTGAGGACCTACACTGCAGGGGGGCATGATGAAGACAAAGGATATGGCGCTACTTTTTTTTTAAACCAACATGCCTCAAGAAAAAAGAGTGACCAAGGTGGAAGATAAGACCAGAAAGAAGGTGGAGGCCACATCTTGCAGGCCATGTTTTAGGGTGAGGAGACAGGGATGAATATAAGAGTATCTTTACAGGCCATGTTGAGACTTTCTGCAGGAACAGTTTATTTATTGTAAAGATCACTCTGGCTACACTGGGGGGGAAATGACCAGATGGGTGGATGAGCTGGCGGCTCTTGCAGGCAGCAACCTGAGAAGCAGAGGTGAGACGCATACCTGGGGAGTTGCTTCTTGGTGTCTCCACCCCCCTGTCCCCCATACCTCCCAGCACACTATAGCCAAGCAGGTTGCCACACTCGTGACTTGTAGACATTCACACTCTCTGCCGCACTCTGGTGCCTAAACAGTCATCTAGAAGCACAAATCTTATTTGGACTCTGTAATTTTCCTGCTGATGTCTACGGGAACTCATAGCCACAGGCTCAGTCCACACTGGCAACTGAAAGCATGATCTCAACCAACTTTCCAATCACATCTCTACTCCCTATCTGACCAAAGCCTCACTCTGTCCAAAGTAGTTTACTTACCTCCCTGTTTCTGAGTCCTTCAACCCACTTGAATACCTCTGCCTCGTGCAGTCCTGCTTTTCTCTATGCTTGTGTTCAGGCCTGAATTAACCTCCCAGCTATGTCCTCACTTGGTAAACTCAGCCCTTCCTTCCCCATCTAGCTTAAATATTGTCCTTGTTCTCTATTAAAAAATCCTAGACCACTGCAGTCTAACACAGAGCTCTCAACTTTTCCCACCTGCAATTCTTGTTATCTGGTAATTAATCATGCCTTATTTTGCTATATAAAATCACTATTTAATACTAGTATTGTGCTGGTGTTTCATATGTGTATATTCTTGGTCTTCATCTAGCTAATAAGGCATTGGTGGAAAGGACCGTGGCATGCATTTCTCTGGGCTTTTCTCAGCACATGCACACTGCTTTGAACATCTGTAGGTCTTCAGTGAATAAACACTGCTTAAAATTTGCTCTCGGATATGCTTTTCTTTTACCCATGTCAGTAGGGAAGGGTTTTGGAGTTCTCCACATAATCTATTCAATCAGATTTGCAGAAGTCATACAACAGATGTGGCAAACTTTCCAAAGTAGCATCAACCTGAATCTCCCAAAACTGGTTTCACCAATAGAGAAAAAGAGGTTTTGGAGTAACAAATAATCTAAATTAAAAACCTGGCTAAATTACTTCTGTTCTAGGAGATTCTAAGCCCACTTCTCATTCTCTAAGATTCTATATCTTTAACTGAAAGGTAGAAATAGTCACAGCCACCCAGCTATGTGTAAAGATATGAGAGAAGTCTAAGTGAGCACTTAGAAACATATCTGGTCTAGTCTCATTTTATGACTGTCAACTTCTCAAGTCTATCATCTTTTTATCCTTTTTTCTGTTTTCTTCTTTCTCTTTCTTTATTTGATGAACACCTAACAATAAGACTTTGGAAATCCACAATTGGAAAAATAAAACCACAATCGACAGCCTTTTCAATATACTGGTTACATTATTGAATGTAAACAGGAAGGGTAAGAACGTCTCCCAAATTCTCTTTTCTATTGTCCAGTAAGCAAACATTTCTATACTGAGCCATTAATCCCCCTATTGTATTCTCTTCCCTCCATTCTAACTGAGTAAGATTAGAAATCAAGAGGGAAAAAAAAGCAGTTGAGAGATTAGGAGATACTGACAATTCAAGCTCACAAAAAGAGTCTCTGAATGCCCAAGAAACAAGAAAGGCTGGCCTTTCTCATTAAAATCTTTCTGAATCAGTGCAAAGTCTGAAGCCATCACACAAAGTTTATCTGTAACCTCTGTACACTTGAGATGTGGTAAAATAAATCAAAACAAGATTGGTTTCACTTGATGTTAGCTTCTCTAAATGTCTCAAAAATGAGTGGTCACTTAAGAAATGGTGGTATGCAGGGCAGTCAATGCCTATCAGGTGACGTGAGAAACAAAGAATGCCAGCCAGCTGCAATTATCAATATCTGTTTATCACTTTTCAGATGTGAACATTAGTGTCACATGAGATAAAGCAAACACTGCTATGTGGCTGACTACCCAGACCCTAGAACACAGTCCACTTTTGCTGCTGTGCTTCTCAGTTTATTTTTAATAATACATACTAATTTTATGTATCACTGGCATGCAGCCATATAATTTCCCTTATTACAATAATTCTCCTAAATAGAAGTGTAGGAATGAAATAAATGTGCATTTCCAACCAAAAGAGATATACGTTTGACTAACTTCTGTGACTCTAACCTGGGGGCATAATAAAAAAAATAAAACCCTCAACATTTTAGCAAACTCAACCCCACTTTGAAAAGATATATGTGAAATTTCCCTGAATCTGTTAGAGTCTTTCATTATTATTGTTATTTTAAAGAATTCTCTTCTCTAGTTTCATTAAACTTCTGACATGAAAAAGTGTGTGTTTCCTACAGATGGAAGTGGTCTGGACAGGATTTAAGAAGCTGACTAACAGTGGCTTAGCTAGCTCCAGAGTGACTCCTATTAGAATGGAAAATAAATAGAGTAAGTGCCAAAGTCAAAACTATTCTCTTACAGAGATAAACTGCAAGTGCTCTACAGAAAGCTAGAACAGCTCTCTGGGGAATGCTAGGGATTTGGGCAAAGAACAATGCAACTGTTTCTGTAAGTCAAGTGGAAACACTTGGGAGAGGAGAGCAGTTGGGAGAGATATGGAACGAGCCAAGGGGTGTGGACTAATGCACAGCCCCCATTTGGTCCACTGACTACGGAGACCAACACAGGGTCAATTCTGAAAAGGAAATGAAGAAACCTTGTGATGAATATGAACCCCATTTGTAACAGAGATGCCAGCTACGTTTTTTAAAAGTATTTGGCAATATACAAACTATCACCTAGCCTTTAGGATTAATAACATCTTTCAATGCTTCAAGAAAAATGACTTTCCTAAACACAGCTAATAGTTTATACATCCTGCTTTTGCAAAACTTATGTGATATAATGATTAACTTGGGTGCTTCTAAAGTCTTCAACAACACTGAAAATTACTCCTGAAGAACTGCAGGATACAGATGGAGACATGATTTATTCCTCTTTTCTGTAAATATATTAAAAAAAAAAAAAGCTGAAATTGACTTCAAAAAGATTGTCTGAAAGTTGTAATTATGCTTTAGCAAAGGACTGATAAATCAAAATGGTTGCATATTCTGAACAAAACTCCAGAAAGAATACCTGTGACCCACTCCAGAGAAATCTGAGCAACTCCCTCAATCCTTAGAGTACAAAGAAGTCTCAGCCTGAATTTACAACCTGGTAGTAAAGTTGGGTATAATTTAGGAAAGATAAAAAGATTGCATGTTCTCTCTCAATTTTAACTCCAACATGCTTGGTACGAAAGCCTCTCCATTTGGGAGAAGGTACCATGGAATCCACTCAGACAGAAGGCAAAAGCTGACCAGCAGAGACCAATGTGAGTCCTCAGAAGAGGAGGACCCTCTCTTGGTTCTTATCAGGACTCTACCTGTAGAAATGATTGTACACCTGAATGTGGAGTTAGAAAGTGAGCAAAAGTGTGCACTGAGCTTAACTGCATTTGTCTGTTTAGAAAGATTTAAAAATATCGTAAGAACTAATGAATGAGTAGATAAAGGTAGTAAGAAAAAATTAAACAATTAAAACTATAATAAGGTGCATGATATGGACAAAACAACAAATAAAATACAGGATAGCAATAAGGAGGAAGTATCCCAAAGAGGCAGAAATGAGGGTCAAATCAGGATGCTTGCATTTCCTGAATCATGTTAAAAGGCATCTTAACTTTTAAATTTTCCCCAAGGAAGATTCAGTCAGTAACACATAAAAACCTGAAACTCGAGTTACTCTTCTATGAGTATTTATTGAAGCAATGACTATTTCAGGAATTCTGCATATGCAGCAATGAACCGCATGCTTATTTCCCATTATACAAGATGAAATTATAACCCAAATATTTACTGCACCCTTACCATGAACATGTTGACTTTTTTTATATATAAATGCTATTTAAAACTTGACACTTCATATTTTGAAAATTCAGTTAAAGGGGTTTATTGAATATTTATTGCTTGTCACCAGCCCAAGACTGAGCAGATAAAATGGGAGTACATCTTCAGATGGGCAGGACTTTAGTCACCAGCCCTACGCACATGCTATGTTTTCTTGTTGATTGTGGTATCCATTTTAGTCAAGTAAACATAACTGAAGTCTCTGGTTAGGCCTTTTTTACATTCAGGACCTTTTTTACTTCCTCATTTTCATAGGTATCAAGGGAGCTTGCAAATTGTGAATTGTCTTCTGACTGCTGCTGTCCCTAGATTTGTCCTATGTTAAGTCTCTTTACATTAGATTCAGTATCACTCAGTTGAGTAAATAACTATCTCCAATTGTATCTGGCATGAGAAAACAATAAATGAAAATAAATATAGCTTATCAACTAGGAGACATGTTTAAAACCCATTATCCTATTTGCTGCTTCTAATTTGTGGCAGACTGAGAAACTGGTACCAAGTCTACTAAATTTGAAACTAAATACGTATAAATTGGATCAGAATAATAGCTTGAGGCAAGCTCTATGAAGTACCGTCTGAGAGTCTGGTGCACAATGTCTACTTGTAAACACCAAATACCCTCTTTAATTCATGTATAAGTGTGTCTGTGTGTATGTGTGTGAGAGAGAGAGAGAAAAAAAAAAAAAACAACACAGAGACACAGAGAGAGAGGGAGAGAGAAATGGAACGTGAGTGTTGTGAGTGCATGTATGAATGTAAACCCTAGAAGCACCAATACAAGACTTTGCTCAAGCCATAGAATGCATATGTCTCTCTAGGGATGTCTTTTAGAACCAACAAAACTCTAAAGCAAGAACTTATTCTGTTTTACAGTTCCCCCCACCACCACCACCAATATTTTGACCCATGCCTCCCAAATGAGCCCTTTAATTAAAGATGCAGAATCCAAGAATACATTTTTGGCTACAAAAATACATTTTTAGTGTTACTGAAAATAGAGAGAAGTATTAAAACTGCTTTGAGGAACTACATTTCTAACCCTCACTTAAGACTGACAAGGCATCAGCCTTTGTGAGTGTCAATGAGGATTTGCATGCTAGCAAGAGGGCTGCCTTGATTTTTAAAGTTGATGTCTTGGTCCTAATACACAGTAAAAGCAGACTGCCCGGAGGATCTCCATGCTCCAGCCAATAGTGCAAATAAATCTGTTCCTCAGACAAGGCAGAAGATCTCTAGGTAAGAAACGGCAATCATAAACTGCTCTGCATGGAGTCCTGAAATAAAAGTTAGATAATAGTAGGTATAACTGTGCCATATATAACTATGCTAAAGCCTTTGTGTGGATCACAACAAACTAGAAAATTCTTAAAGAGCTGGGGATATCAGACCATCTTACCTGTCTCTTAAGTAACTTACATGCGGGTCAAGAAGCAACAGAATGGAACATGGACAACTGACTGGTTCGAAGTTATGAAAGGAGTACATCAAGGCTATATATTGTCACCCTGCTTATTTAACTTCTATTCAGAGTACACTATGCAAAATGCCAGGCTGGAGGAATCAGAAGTTGGAACCAAGCTTGCTGGGAGAAATACCAACAACCTCAGACAAGCAGATGATACCGCTGTAAAGGCAGAAAGTGAAGAGGAACTAAAGAGCCTCTTGATGAGGGTGAAAGAGCAAAGTGAAAAATCTGGTTTAAAACTCAACATGCAAAAAACTATGATCATGGCATCTGGTACCATCACTTCATGGCAAATAGAATGGGAAAAAGTGGAAGCAGTGACAAATTTTCTTTCCTTGGGCTCCAAAATCACTGCAGATGGTGACTGCAGCCATGGAATTAAAAGACACTTACTCCTTGGAAGGGAAGCTATCACAAACCTAGATAGTGTATTACAAAGCAAAGACATCACCTTGTCAACAAAGTTCTGTAAAGCCAAAGCTACGTATTCTCCAGTAGTCATGTACGGATGTGAAAGCTGGTCCATAAAGAAAGCTGAATGCCAAAGAACTGATGCTTTCAAACCGTGGCACTGGAGAAGACTCTTGAGAGTCCCTCAGACTGCAAGGAGATCCAACCAGTACCTCCTAAAGGAAATGAGCCCTGAATATTCATGGAAGAACTGTTGCTGAAGCTGAAGCTCCAATACTTTGGCCACCTGATGCAAAGAGCCAACTCATTGGAAATGATCCCAATGCTGGGAAAGATTGAAGAAAAAAGGAGAAGGGGGCAGCAGAGGATGAGATGGTTGGATAGATCGCCAACTCAATAGACATGAATCTGAGCAAACTCTGGGAGATAGTGGAGGACAAGAGAGCCTGGCGTGCTGTCCTTGGGGTTGCAAAGAGTCGGACACGACTTAGCAACTGAAAAACAAGAAATATAACTAATCAGCAATGAGGACATGGGCCTTCTCCTAACAATAAGCTTCCATCTTCTTGTTTTTAAAATACAGATAATAGCAACTAGAGAGTTGTCAGGAATCAGTAAACCATAGTCCCCAGGCCAAATCTGTTCGCCACCTGTTTCTGTAAATAAAGTTTTGCTGGATACAGACATATCCACTCATTCACATTGTCTTTGGCTTCTTTCACACTGCAGTAGCACAGCTGAGTAGTTACAACAGAAACTGTATAGACTAGAAAGTTAAACAGACTTTCTATCTGGCCCTTTACAGAAAAGTTCGCCTGCCCCTATTACACATACACTACTAGGCTGCCAGGCAGGATAAATGTCACAATAAACTTGAAAATGATTGAAATGCTATTACTAGCTTATGCTGACAGTGCTTATTTACTGAGTGTCAGGTACTATGGTAACTGTTGGATATGTTATCCCATTTAATCCTTAGAGCAATCTTACTTTGTCCATCTTACAGATAGATGAGGATACTGAAGCTCAGAGCTCAGTAATGTCCTAAGGTCAGCATTGAAAACCATGACAAAAATCAAGACAGCCCTGTTTCTTGTTTCCCAGGGAGGCAGGGCATAGTGATACATCTTCTCTACCTTCAGAAAGAAAACCTGAGACTGGTCTATGGAAATGTTAAGATGTAATACCTATGTGAAAAAATTAAGAATTCTATTTTGCTTCATATTTACACCCAGCATGACTTCGTTCAATTCAGCAGACCTCAGGGAAACAGCCGGCGCCGCGGCTCTGGGTCTCCTTGAGCAGGATCGTCTGCTCTCTCTGCTCTTCCTTCAGACCTCTGGATTCCGCAAAGCCCAGGCAGCGCCTTCCACCCAGTCCACACCTCACTCTTTCAGGAGATGATTCGAACTTCGCTGGATTCCACAATGCCACACATTTCAAACAGAGAGGCGTAAACAAAATTTATCAAATCTTGTATCCTATCCTGTTCTTTCGTCCCTGCCAACCTTATCGATATGATCATTATGGAGAAAAGGGAGCATAAAAGTGAAAGAGGAAAAGTTAAGAAAAGAAAATTAGTGCCTTGGGTCTAAATGTTAGCTCCCAGATTTCTGCATCCTATTTTATGAACTCTATACTCAGGATATCATTTATTTATTTGCCTTATTTCAGGCAAACAGCTTTTCCACAGCAGTACCAAATAAGTTAAAATTAGAATGAGTGCTGAATTGAAAGAGGACCCTTTCAGCAATTGTGCCCTGCAGTCTCAGCGCTGCCTGCTTTCTGCCAACAAGAAGAGAAAATCTGTGATGAACTCTGAAGACAACTGGAGGGCTGATGATAAAGTCAATTCAGGAGGAATAAAACCCAGAGAAAGGAGAGGCCTCCTCTGCCCAACCAGGCTGCATGCAGTTTGAAAGGAACTGAATTTGAGATATAAGTTTTTTGTAATATATTTTACAAAACCAATACTCACTAAGCAGGTTCAAATAAATGACAAATGGAAAGTTACTGTTTGAGGGGAAAAAAAATGTTTTTGATTTTTAAACTCAGGGAATAAGCAAATACCTTCATGTACTGAAGACTTTGGAGGGGAGAGCCCATAGGCTCTGGCCTCACTCCACAAAGAAAGTAAAGACTGTAGTCAAAGCATGAAGTTGAAAGTCAACACTCATTCGCTAAAGAAAACTGAAAGCTGTCAGTTTCATTCACTTGAATGCTTCTACTAATTATTAACCATATGAGGTATTTAATGGAAATAAAGAATTTTTAAGTCATTTAATTAAAATTTTTTTTTCAATAAGGCTGACTGTGGAAAGAAAGAAATGAAGAAAGGAAGGAAGGAGGGAGGGAGAGAGAGAAAAGGTGGCAAAAATATTTGAAAGGAAACATTTAGAATCATTAATATTTGAGTTTGTTTGATAGCTTGTTTTTTTTTTTACTTCATATAATCCTGATAATAACATTAAAAATAAAGTTATGGATAAACTTAGAATTAAAGGCATTTGATACAAATTTTAAAATTCTAATCACTATGTCCCGATACCTTTTTATTCTCAGTTATTTCTGCCAATGTACCTGAAATATCCTGAAAGTGGGACCAGAGAAAGCTTTTCCCTTCCATCATCCCTAAGACTAAATGATGGCCTAGTCAGTAACTTTCTGTCTGTCAGACTCGCAGGTGACTGTGATCAAGAGCCACAGGCCTAATGGGAAGTTAATTAAAAGGCAAAGAAATCCCAGAAGAGAGAAGAGATGGCTGTCGTCCACAAATCAGCCCTGGGGGGATGGACCTATTACTTTATCATTCAGTGAAGACTTGCATATATTCTGCCCTAGTTACATATCAGTCACTGAGGCACACTAAAAATGAAAACAAAGCAACATGAAAAAGAACTCTTGACTTCTGGCAGTTCATCTTCTGATTGGGAGGAGGAATGCAAAAAGCAAGAGCCTGGGTAATCACACGAAGCCTTGCATTAACTGGTTCAAAAGGCAAATGCCACAAGGGTCCAGGACAGCTCTGTGAGCATGAGCCCAAGTAGGTCAGGAAGAACTTGTGAAGTGTGTGGGACGGGGCTAAAGGTAGAGGGTCAGGCACAACTTGAATCAGTGAGTTTCTTTGTTTGGGTTTCCCCAGAAAGGAGACTCCGGAGATAAGAAGCTTAGATGACAATGGTCAGAGGCGGAGAAGTGAGACAGGAAGGGGACAATGTGCTGTCATCAAGTCAGATACCACGAGGGGGTTGGCTACAGGCTGAGCCCCCTTGAAAATCCAATCCGAGGGTCACACAGCTCAGAGCTGCCCTGCCCTCAAGTAGAGAGGAGTGTTTGCACAGCAGGGAAAAGAACAATAACGTGAGGGACCCACAGGACCTAACGCCTGGCGCTCTGGGTTAGAAGGGCACTCCAGGGGCAACAGAGACTGAGGCCTGTCGACCACTCAGTTCAGTCTTAGAGCTGGGGTGGGGGTAAGGGTGTTAACAGGAAAGAAAACTTGCCCTGGCTTTAACTCAGGTACGGAAGAAAGCTTCAGGAAAAAAAAAAAATCTACCACTAAAACTTGCTCATCTTCAAATGAGAAAAACAATACTCAGAGTGCCTTAAGGTATGGTTTTATGGCACAAATCTAGGTTTGAGCACCGCTGGGGAGAAAATCCAGGTCTCCTGCCTATTAGAGTTCTCGCTCTTAAACCTCACAGAAGACTAACATTTGTGTGTAGGGTCTTCGCGAAGCCTGGACAAGGATTATCTCTTAGCAGTCAAATGTATTGCTAGTCATCTCATAACCACGGCGAGCGTTCTTGCTGGTTCTTTCCTTGAACTCTTAGATGCGGTACTGAAGTGCCCCCTTCCCAATTTGATGGTGTTCTACGCCCATCTCACTGGGGTTCCAGCATAGCCCTCCCAACCAGCAAGCTCACCTCAGGAGGCACGTGTATGCGAGGCAATATACGCTGACACGTGTTCATTTCAGCATGGTTTACAACCAGAGAGCGTTGGAGACAACCTAATCACCACTATAGGAAAATGAACACATAAAATATGGCACGTCTAGAAGAGAAGAGTCACATACAGCAGCTGATAATGAACGACAGCTAGCAAAAGCACTATGGAGAGGTTTCAAAAACAGAATGCTGCATAAAAAGGCTTAAGAAACAGTATGGTCCATACAACAAGAGGCCTCATGCATGCATTTAAACACAAAACCACAGTGTATGTGATTTATGGATGCAGCGATCCCTTGCTTTCTGAAAGTTCACTTTACGCCACTTCACTTTTGTGAAAGACCTACATTAGTACTTGTTTTCACTAACAAGAAAAAATCTTAAGAGAATTTTAACTTTTGCCAAATTAAAAAAAAAAAAAAGTACTTGCTTCTTTACACCATTTTGGCTTATAAAAGTTTCATAGGAATGTATTTTGGGATAGCAAGGGAAATCTGTACTTCTACATCTGTGGAAGAAATATAAAAACATATTCTAGAAAGTTTTATATCTAGCTCTTTTAAGAGTGGTTGCTCTTGGGCAAGGAATAAGAAGGAGGAAAGAAAGGAATGGAATTGAGGAGAAGAACATTGTCAAAAAAGTTTTATTCTTTTATTCAAGAAAAAAACTGGAAGTAAAGATGTTAAAATGTTAATATTTTTAGAATTCATGGTGATGCATGAGTCTTTCTTATATTTCTCAGTACTTTTCTGAGTTTAAACATTTTGGGGTTAAAAAAATGAAGCTTTCTAAATGTCATCATCAACTTTCATAAAAAATGGGAAAGAAATCAAAGAGAAATGATGTTAATGAAATTAATTCATATATCAAACAGATGTTTATGCCTAAGGATGAGATAAAATCTTGTTTTCAATTGCAGAGCCGTGGAGAAGGACGGTCTGAATCCTCACTCTTCTCTTACTAGCTGTGGGCTCTCGGGAAGGCAGTTTAACTTCTCTGTTGCCGATTTTCTCACAGGCAAAACAGGGATTTAGAAGACCCCACCACCCAGGGTTGTTTTGAAGATAAAAATGAGGTGATATGGTAGGAGTATCTAGAACAGAATCTGTCACACAGGCCGAGCTCAGTGACATAGAGAAGTGATCACCTTGTTTTCTTAGTCCAACTTAGACTCTCTTCACAAAGGCATTTCTCTCTTTAAAGCACCATTAATACATTGATATAATAATTTATTATAAGAAGAGAAGATTGAACTGGCTCCCATCTGCAGCAACAAACCTTGCTTTATTTACCACATAAAATACTAATGAATTGCAAAGTTCCCATTCATTCATGTAACTGATAAGTTAAAACCTCATTATAATGCCATTTACTGTGCTCTGCAATTCAGTACAAAACAGCTCTCTTGGGCTCCAACTAGAAGGGTTTAATCACTGGATTACCAAGAGGTCTTTTCAATCAAGGGGCATCACCTGTGAGGCAAATTTAAATGACAGTTATCAAAGGAGTCCAACATAATTTTTTAGACTTATGGATGTTCAGGATTGATATGGAAAACATACAAAACCTTTAAAAGCCTTCAATTTAAACTAGTCAAGATAGAAGAAAGATAAAGGAAAGTGAATAATCATGTAAGCCATATAATTGAATTAACAGAAAGTCACAGGTGGAAAGTATCTACAAATATATGTAGACATCAATGATATACAGAAAGACAAAAGGCAGAAGAAAAATCTAAGTGTTCTATGGGTAAAGAAATCATCGCTTGTGTACTTTTCGTTTTGTCCATTGAAAAGGTACAACTAGTGCCTTGCTTTCTACCAATATTTTGTACATTTTTAACACTGGTGTTACAGTACATTTACTGCTCATCTTTTAAACTAGAGGCCTTACGACATCTCACAGAAGGGACGTGAGATGAGCCAGGGCCTCATATCTTCACCACATACAGAATCTAGTTTTGTTCACTGGAAAGTCCACTCTAGGGTTTGAGACAGTGAACTCCAGGCCAACAAGGACAAGCTTTTTCTCCAAAGAGGAAGAGGAGAGATTGATTTTACGACCTAGCTCAGCCCCATAGCCCTAGCAGTGCCCAGTTCTGTTTTGAAGGTTAAATTTCTATGTTTGGTACCTAGATGACCACTGTGTCAGAGCCCAGATCAGCATACATCAAAAAGTGCATTCACTGAGAGAAACGTATCTTATTACTGTAAGCAACTTAGTTCTCCCATTTAAATGTATTTTTATAACAGGTGAGTGTGTGTTAAGTCACTCAGTCGTGTCCTACTCTTTGCGACCCCGTGGACTGTAGCCCACCAGGCTCCTCTGTCCATGGGGTTCTCTAGGCAAGGATACTGGAGTGGGTTGCCATTTCTTTCTCCAAACATGTGACTAGAATGGCACAAAATAGGTGCCCATTTCACATACCCCTTCTCCCTTCCAAGGTACCAAGCAAAAGTTTTGGCTATCTGGCACATCTACCCCAGAAAAATAAATGAACACATATAGTCTCACTGTAAGAGAACAAGCTTAAACATCTACTTCCAAGAATAACTGAATAGCTGAGTGATATTTAGCTTCACAAATGGAACTTCATTTTACCTTATGCTAGATATCCAATTATAATCTGAAAGGTCTATTATTTAAAAGTTTGAAATAATTCTATAAAAATCAGTTTATAATAGTCATGTAAATTAATCCTACATGGCACCTGCCTTAAAAATAACATCCAGGATCCTTACATGACTATAAGATGCTAAAAATAAAATTTTTTCAAACAGTATATGCTACTGCTGCTAAGTCACTTCAGTCGTGTCTGACTCTGTGCGACCCCATAGATGGCAGCCCATCAGGCTCCGCTGCCCCTGGGATTCTCCAGGCAAGAACACTGGAGTGGGTTGCCATTTCCTTCTCCAATGCATGAAAGTGATAAGGGAAAGTGAAGTCGCTCAGTTGTGTCTGACTCTTCTCAACCCCGTCCATGGACTGTAACCTACCGGCTCCTCCGTCCTTGGGATTTTCCAGGCAAGAGTACTGGAGTGGGGTGCCATTTCCTTCTCCAAACAGTATATGAGTATATATATATTAAACACACACAAAAGTCATGGTTAAACCTCTTCTCTCAACGAATACTCATAATGTTCTTTTAATATAAGAAGTTAACTCTAACTTCTCAATTTAAAGTTTTGTGGTGAAACTGGATACCTGTGTGAAAGAAATTAGTTTGCTTCTAAGTATGAGGATAAAAAATTTTAGTCTATGTGCTTAAGAATATTTCTGCACAAATATACCTCAAATTGTGAGTCTGACTACCATTAATGCAGTAAGATATATATCTATAAGATATTACACATGTATGTATATATATGTATGTATGTATACATATACACATACACACATGTGTGTGTGTACATCCATATGTATATTTATCTTTCCCCCAGGTTCCTGACACAGAGCTTCTAAAGCGTCTGGATTTTCCCGAGAGATAGAGGTGACAAGAGCATCTTTTAATACTCATAACAAGCCCCGTTTAACCACACCTGAGTTTATGCTAATGAGGTGACCCATAGGTGGTTCATGATGGAGGCTGGTCGCCAAGGAACCATGGAATTAAAGCTTCAGAACTTTCAGCCTCACCCTCTGGACCTTCATGGAGGTGAGAGGGGCTGGAAAAGGAGTTAATCACCAATGGCCAGTGACTTAATCAGTCATGCTACATAATGAACCCCTGCACCACTAGGCTGGGACTTCTTCCAGGCTGGCCACGTTGGGCCTGGGAGATGGTGTGCCCTGAGAGCATGAAGAGCCGCACGCATTCCTGGATCCCCCCTACTACACTTCTCCCACTGACTACTCCCAAGCTGTAGCCTTTATAATAAACCACCACCCGTAGGTAAGGGTTATTCTAGCAGACTGCCAAACCTGAGGAAGGGGGCTGTGCTCACTCCCTCAGTCCTGTCGGACTCTTCACAACCCTTTGCGTCAAAGCCCACCAGGCTCCTCTGTCCATGGGTTTCCCAGGCAAGAATTCTGGAGTGAGTTGACATTTCCTTCTCTAGGCGATCTTCCCAGCTCAGGGATCGAACCTGCATCTCCTGTGTCTCCCAGATTGCAGGCAGATTCTTTACCACCGAGACATTGGGGAAGGGTGACAGGAACCCTCAAATTAGAGCTGGTCTGGTCAGCGAGAAGCACTGGTGACAGGCTGGGACTTCGGCTGGGACGGGGGGCGAGGCAGTCTTGTGGGACTGAACTCTTAATTTTTGGCATCGACACTCACTCCAGGTACACGGTATCAGAATTGAACTGAATCGTAGAACATCCAGTGAGTACCCAAAGACTCACAGCATTGGTGTGACAACACACACACACATATACACATTTGTGCACAAATTTGGTTCTAGAATGTTGTGAATAAAAACAGTTCAGCATTGGTGTCAAAAGCAGCAGAAGTGGGGATTTACCAGGCCCGCCCTGGCTCATAGAAACTCATGGTTTGAGAAGAGAAAAGATAAAAGGGCCAGAAATGAAGAATCTTTGATCCCTGAATGGCTCCCTACTCACATGCTATGAATCCATGGCCAGTTATTAAAGTTAAAATTACCAGTGGGATTTAGGAATGGTAGATCTGATTCCCAAGTTGGTTCACTGAATGCATGTTGTTTAGTGATTAGGTTGTGCCTGACTCTCTGCAACCCCATGGTCCGCCAGGCTCCTCTATCCACGGGATTCTCCAGGCAAGAATACCCCAGTGAGTTGCCATTTCCTACTCCAGGGGATCTTCCTGACCCAGGGATCTAACCCACATTTCTTGTATTAGCAGGCAGATTCTTTACAACTGAGCCACCAGGGAAGCCCCCATTGTATGCATAAGGAAATGAAAGATACTGAGAACAATTCTAACCATTCTTACATACAATTCCTTGTGTATTATTATCTGCAGTAGCTTAAAACAAAGTGCTGGGTGGGGCCTTGATGCTAGATCACTCTTAGATTTTGGTCAGTCTGAGTTTTGACCATAAAGCAGCCTCAAAAGAGAAAAGCTACACCAAGACAACAGAAGGTACCTCTGGTCATCAAGAAAGTCATCAACGTAAGGTAGTCAAGAAATTACTAAAACCAGAGGGTACACTGCGAAGGAGTTTTGTGCATCTATATCCTCAGCTTCTTGAAGAACTTGTACTAAAATATTTTATGAGAGTGACTAGTTTAGGGGCACTGTCTTTGATTTTGAATGTCGCAGGACAGAAGAATAGATTTGGGTTGATATAGGACTCACTAAGGAACAATCATAGAAGGCTACAGAGAATCCAGATACACATCAGGTTATTCCCAAGGGAACAGCCAGCATGGTGGATTGAGTAACATCTATTGTAAGGTCTGTTTATTTTGAGAAGGGGGACTAGCTCCCCCTAAAAATGCCAAGTGTAACACTCAGAGGAAGCAGTTCATATGTTTCACATACTAGTCATGTGAAACTGGCTTTCTGATTAACTGGGATATTCACCCAATGAATATGCCTTATGCCCATTACTCAGGTCATGGTAAATGCTGTGGTTATCAGGGATTTTTGCACAGATTTTGCACCCCATGTATTTTTACTATTACAAAATCAAGCAACAGTTTGAGAAGCCTTATTGAATTTGCTGTCTCAGCTTCCTCTTATGGGTCATACAGATGCTAATAAAAATATTAGATTCATTAACAAAAGAATATAGAAAGGCAGAAGAGAGGGTCAAGGGAATTGTATCAGGGTGGAAATTTTCAAATCGGTTAAGAAATAAATATAGCAAACATTGATGGTGGAAAAACAAAGAAGAAAAAGACAAGAGAGAGTCAAGGACTCAAGCTGGTAGACTGGAAATCTTTAACGGCTATTAAAAATGGGATGAATAAAAAATGGACATTGATGGGGCTGAAACAAAGGTCTTAATAATGCACCGTTGGAGGAGGGTGGACCAAAGGGACCCCCTACTGGCTCTCCAGCATTAAAGAGCCCCCAGGTGGTGCAGTGGTAAAGAGTCCACACGCCATTGCAGCAGGCACGAGAGAGGTGGGTTCAGTCCCTGAGTCAGGAACAGCCCTTGGAATAGGACATGGCAACCCATGGACAGAGGAGCCTGGCAGGCTATAGTCTACTGAGTCATAAAGAGTTGGACATGACCAAGCACACACACTCCATAAATCTGGCCTAAGTACTTCAGTTTGGAGGGATTTAAAAAGGCAGAAGGCAAAGATTACAATGAGAAATCAGACCTGAAATGACATAGGGCAGTAGTCAGGCAGATAAGCCAAAATAAAGAACAACAGAAAAGCCAGGGCCCCCATCTCAACATTTTGCTTGGGGCCCCACGATTTATGTACGTGAGTGTGTAAAGTGGTCAGAGGGTGGAGAAGTTACTGGAACTTGATATGAAGCCACAGCACTGTGATTCCCATTAGAGAATATACAAATGTAGGGGTTGACAGGATTGAAAGAGCTGGAATATTTAAACCATGTATTTAAACAGTCTATATAACTGTATTTTTTTCTCTCTTCCCCTAATCACCTCAACTTTCATTTATTCTCTATCCCATGCTGTGGTCTCAGGATCATGACTATTACAAGTGCTGAAAGCAGAGGTGCTTCCCAAGCAAAACGCTGTAACTGTATTTTGAAAACTTTATGTCAGAAGTCCTAGAGGCACGATGGTGTGGGTTATGCCTTCACTCACCTGGCAAAATTGGGGTTAACAGTGAATTGTGCTCTATTGCCCAGTGGTCAGATAATTACCTTATGATATAATAAATTTCTATTTACGTGAACTGAATATCCTCTCACCACTGATAATCATGCTTTCTTCCCTACCTTCTCTACCCCAACCAACAATTAGCTCTGGAGGTCAATTAAGGGGTAGATGGCACAGATAACTTGGACACAAAATAGCAAAAAGATTTCTCTTGTTGCTGCAACTCCCCAGCATCCTATTTGCAAAAAAACAAGCTGTAAAGCTTTATTATTCACTGTAAAGTCTGAATGGTTTGAACACAGAGGAAAAACTCATGGGTATTTCCCCTTTGAACACATTTACATGCAAGTTTTAAGTGCTGGGGCTAGCTGTCTCAGTCAGAAACGGGATCATAACACATGTCAAACCCAAAAATTTATCACTTTACTTTAGTGAGATTAAAAAATAAATTGAGCTTGGAAATCATCTCTGAACTCAGACTAAATCAGTGGGAAATCAATCAATCAATCCATTGGCTTTTCGTCAGGCCAGTCAGGACACGACTCACAGGTGAGGTTCTTTAAACCTCTTCCTCTCTGCCTTATTTCATCCTGACTACTACTTAAACTACAGTTTTGAAAAATAGAGGAGGGGGCACAGTACAAGTATAGCACATTCTTGGTAGTCATACCAAAAGTCAAGTATAGGCATGACCTCCCAATATGTTAATGCTATTCTCCTGGCTTACTTTTAACTATTAGCCATGATCCTAGAAGAGTCAAGTGAGTAGAGCACAAAACTGTTTCCTTAGCCTAGTTTTCAGCAATTGTGCTAATAATTATAAGTCATTAAGCTTAAAATTTCTGGTGTTCATACACAGATGGTTTCAAAGACTTCCTAGGACCAGGAGGTACAGTGGTGAACAGTGGTGAACAAAGTCCCTCCTCTCGTGAAGATTATGTTCCAGTGGAAGAGACAAACATTCAAAAAACAAAGAACAAGGCATAAAATAACCTCAGATGAAGATAAGGGCCATGACATCAAGTAAAGCAGAGCAAGAGAAGAGAGAGTGATGGGGTGACATTTCAGATAAGCGGGGCAGGATGACCGCAGGGGAAAACAGCCCAGCTTCAGCGCTTACCAGCTCTGTGTGCAGCGGATGCTGACCCGTCACCCTCAGCACTCCTGTGAGAGCGGGGCTATGCTCACTCCCATGTCCAGGCCCAAAGAGGAGTCACAACTGGCCCAAATCCAGAGCCTGAATTTGAGCCGAGAATGCTAGGCTTCAAAGCCCGTGTTCTTAACCATTGAATGGGATGAGAATATCAACAGAAAGAAAGTTCTGGACAGTAAGGGCATCCATTTAAATACTTCTCATGGGTTGATTCTGATTTCAGGAAGCTCCAAATTCTACCTTTAAAATGAATTACACCACAAATCAATCAATCAAAGAGTTCAACAAAAATTTGACAGGGAATTACAAAAGACTAAGGGAAAAGTAAATAAAAGATCAGAAAGGCCATAACGCCAGGGGACAGGCGGGAACTCCGGAATGCCACCCATGTGTCTTATGTATGGGAAACAAACCTTGGTAGAGATGCTTCAATAGACAGGTGTCAATCTTATTTTCAAAAGGTGCTTCTAAAGAAAATGAATAGGATGAAACCACAGACAGGTAGCACATTTGTCTGTTCAATTGGTTTCTACATTGTGTAATATAATAATGCATGTTTGACACTGTGACTGAGGGACTAGAGATCCAAAAGATTTTTTTCCTAAAATGTGTGGATATCAAATCACAGCCACTGAAAAAAACTGTTTGTAAATCACTGTCTGCCTTACTCTTATGTAAGGTGAAACATCAAACTCTTTCATTGGGATTACGGGAATATGCTCTATGTGTCACTAGAAAATGCCAGGCAGCTGTTACACTGGACCCAAGTTAAGAAAGGCCTGCACCCCTGATGCCAAGTTAGAAAAAAAGGTTTTCAGAGTCATTTACAGTAACAGACAGAGAAATGTGTGCCATGTCCTCCTCCCCACCCCCAAGGTACAAGTGAGTCAGAATCTACTGACCGTTTCCACTGGTCTCTGCATAGGAAACCCCCAAAATGGCATGAGGCAAGAAGGCTAACACTGCCAGATATTCTTCCACTGTATGAGGCCCCAAATAAAATCCCCATGAAAAAGATGAAAGGATCATAGACAGAAAAACAGACAATTTGGACTCCTGGCAAGGTTTTATCACTTAAACTTGTGTGATCTTAGGCAAGTCACGTGTTCATTTCAGATCAATTCAATTCCAGGAGGGCAAGGTCCTTGTCTGTTTTGCATATCTCCCTTTTCCAAAAGATGAGCCAAGCACCTGGCACATATTTTAGGAACCAACCAGTGTTTGGTTGGGTGGACACACTTATTACTACTTAATATGTACCAGACAGACTGATAGATGCAAGATGTACTTATCCCAGGGCATCCCTAAAGTCCTCCATCCAAGTTCCACCAAACCACCTCAAACCCTCCCAGAAGACTTTTCCAAAGAGCTACACAAACTGAAAAAAACCCTGAATTAATATAAAACACATTATAATGCAGAAGGAAATTCATGTTCAGCATAAGACTATACTTCTAATGGAGTACATGAAAAATAACATGTACGTGTGTGTGTGTGTGTGTGTGTGTGTGTATTTTTTAAGTGGAAGTGTTAAGTCAGTCAGTCATGTCTGACTCTTTGCTACCCCATGGACCATAGCCTGCCAGGCTTCTCGTGGAATTCTTCAGGCAAGAATATTGGAGTAGCTAGCTATTCCCTCTTCCAGGGGATCTTCCCAAACCAGGAATCAAACTCTGCATTGCAGGCGGATTCTTGACCACCTGAGCCAGCAGGGAAGCCCTATGTGTGTGTGTACATGTATATATGTGTATGTGACACACGCAAGTAGAGGAGTAACATTAAAACAGGAACAAAATCACCTGGCCATGTGAGGAAAGACAATAGTTTGGTATCATGTGCCACAATGAAAGAAAACAAAACCTGAGTGTCTACAAAAAGAAAGGATTTTTAAGATAGCCCTTTGTCTTCCACACACCTTCAAAGGGGTAACTGAACTCCAAGTACAAAACACACAGTCTGAAAGAGAATTTGTAAAAATACAGTTAAGGTTGTCTCTGATGATCTTCACTAAGCAGAACAAACACAGATGGGGAATAAATCTTACCTCAAAATGTCACAGGTAGGGAAAGGAAAGCTTCAGAACCCCTTAGGAAATTATAGGGATTTCACAAAGAGTGGGTGATTAGAAATGGAGCAAACTCGAGGTGGTTCTGAAAAAAGGAAGGCGCTAATGGAAATCATACCACCGAGTCCAGCAAACAGATTTGGAAGGGCCCTGCCACAAAGGTACCTAGCGAGTCACCTCTGCCTCATTCAGTTAACAGCATCAACACAGGACAAAAACAGAATTAATTTTTCTTCTCAAAACAAAAATGGCAATTCCTATCACTTTAATATATATCAATATTCAGTTCAGTTGCTCAGTCGTGTCCAACTCTTTGCAACCCCATGGACTGCAACACACCAGGCTTCCCTGTTCATCGCCAACTCCAGTGATGCCATCCAGCCATCTCATCCTCTGTCATACTCTTCTCCTCCCACCTTCAATCTTGCCCAGCATCAAGGTCTTTTCCAATGAGTCAGTTCTTCACATCAGGTGGCCAGAGTATTAGGGCTTCAGCATCAGTCCTTCTGATGAATATTCAGGGATGATTTCCTTTAGGATTGACTGGTTGGATCTCCTTGCAGTCCAAGGGACTCTCAAGAGTCTTTTGTCAACACCACAGTTCAAAAGCATCAATTCTTTGGTGCTCAACTTTCTCTATAGTTCAAATATCACTTCCATACATGACTACTGGAAAAACCATAGCTTTGACTAGATGGACCTTTGTCGGCAAAGTAATGTCTCTGTGTTTTAATATGCTGTCTAGTTTGTCATAGCTTTTCTTCACTGAACAAGAGTCTTGTGATTTCATGGCTGCAGTCACTATCTGCAGTGATTCTGGAGCCCAAGAAAATAAAGTCTCGCACTGTTTCCATTGTTTCCCCATTTTTTTGCCATGGAGTGATGGGGCCAGATGCCATGATCTTAGCTTTTTGAATGTTGAGTTTTAAGCCAACTTTTTCACTCTCCTCTTTCATATATATATATATGACTGGTAACTACAAAGGCTAATAAACACTTAAAGCATATCAGGTAAATATTAATACCAAATTGTATAATTTTCCTCCCAATGCTTCCTTACTAAGTTGGGTTTCATGTTGTCCTTCTTTATTAGTATGAAAAGGACATATGTTTCCATTCACAACCATTTTTCCAATCTAGTATGCTATCTACAGACGATATCATGAAGGGGTATGATTGCATTTTTTTATTTAAAATGCAAGTTTAACTTTAGCCCCAAATTCTATTTTGCTTTTATCTTGCATTTAGGCCTGTCCTTCAGCCTGGTAGCTTGGGTTTGAGAAAACGACCCCACCCACTGTGTTGGTAGGCACCTCACCCTGCTAGGAAGCAGTAGTTCGTGGCCCTAGTTCCTGAATTAGTTAGCTATTGTTGTGTGACAAATAGCCCAAACTTAAAAATAACAAACAGTTATTATCTCAATTTCTCTAGATCAGGAATTTAAGAGTGGCGTAACTGTGTGATTCTGGCTCAGAGTCTTTCATGATGCTGAAGTCAAGCTACCAGCCAGGGAGATCTGAAGGTTTCAGTGAGGCCAGAGGGTGTACTCCCAAGCTCACTTCTATGGCTGCTGACAGACCTCAGATGATCCACCTCAAGTTCACTTACAGACAGGCGTCAGCTCCCCACTGCGAGGGCCTCTACAGGGGCTGTCTGAGGTCTCTCACAACAGGGTAGCTCATGTTCCTCTTCTCAAGGCCACCTCATGACATGACTTTACCAAGAGAATGTACAGTGGGTAGAATGGCAACCCCAAAAAGATAATGTCCACGTTCTGAGTCTTGAAACCAGTGGATGTAAAATTATTTGGGTCTTTGCAGAGATAACCAAGTTAGAGACCTCAAGACTGAGAGACATTCTGTATTAGGACTGACCTAAATCCAATGATAAACATCCTTAGGGGAAAAAGAGGACAAACAGAAGCATATGCATATGTTATGGCAACATAACCCCAGTGTTGCCGGTAACCAGGAGCTGGAAGAAGCAAAGAGGGATGTTCCCCTAGAGTCTTTACCTTGATTTCTGAACCTGTGGCCTCCAGAAGTGACAGAATAAATCACTGTTTTAAGCCATCAAGTCTGTGGCGATTTGTTATGGCATCCCTGGGAAACTAACACAGAGTGATTTGAGAGAGAGAGAAGGTAGAGAAAGCAAGGGAGGGAAAGAAAGATGGAAACCACAGTTTTTCTGTGACCTAATCTAAGAAATTTCCAGTATTCTGACACATTCCATTCACTAGACGGGTGTCATTAAGTCCAGTCCACACACAAAGTGAGAAGAAATACCAAAGAACTTGTGGACATATCTTTCCAATCAATGCAGGGTTATCTGAAGTTTCTGAAATTGACTTTTGAAGAGTTTCTACAAGGATGAGATACTAGGAAGAAGCTGGAGAAAATGTCTGAGTCTTGAGGATAGTACAGGATTTCTCTTAATGGCTATCTGTGATTTCCACATTTTCTTAGACACTGCTGCCTATGTCCAAGTGGATTATTGTTATACACTTTACTAGCAGAACTCAGAGTGCCATACTTTACATAGAGCTTGTCTAAATAACAGGGCTTCCCTGGTGACTCAGCAGTAAGGCATTCACCTGCAATGCAGGAGATGCAGATTCGATCCCTGGGTCAGGAAGATCTCCTAGAGGAGGGCATGGCAATGTACTCCAGTATTCTTGCCAGGAAAACCCCATGGACAGAGAAGCCTGGTGGGCTATAGTCCATGAGTTTGCAAAGAGTCAGACATGACTGAGCATGCATGCATCCATCTAAATTACTATTAACAATAAAGTGCCATAAGAAATCAATATTTCAAAAGTATGTTTATGTATATCATCTCACTTAATAGTTAACCAACTTTTCACAATGCTCCTATAAGGCAGTTAGTATGATCAAAGAGACTAGGAGAGGCAGTACATTTTAGTGTTCTCTCTAGAGGGTTATACTGTGAGTCAAGACCCCGGATTCTTGTTGCTTCTGTTCCTTAACAGAGGACCCTGGAAGAAATAATCTTTAGGAGCCACAGGTTATTTCACTATAAAATTAGTTAGGATTCAGTGAGCTTTTAAATTCCTCAGCTCCACAGTAGTGGCATTACCTCTATTACCTCCAAAAACTAGACTAAAATTAAAGTTGTACATATGTCAGAACTGAAATAGAATACTTGCAGCAAAGAAGTACCAACAAATTCATGGGCTATCTCGTTCCACAGTTTGGGCAAAGTGATTTTTCCTAACCCAGTGGTAAATCTCTTTCAATCTGGTGGCAATGACTTTCTCCCCAGAGAGTAGTCAGTTTAGGTACCACCTCTTCCAGGAGGCCTTCCCTGACCACCATGGGAAAAGTAGCTCCCTCCCTCCACTGTCCATTCTTATGGAACTTTTTATTTTCCTCATCGCCCTTACCATCATCTGAGAGGCTCTGCTTTTACATGAATGTATTTATTTTCTTCTTCTCTCTGCTGGAACCTAAGATGGAAGAGGAGAAGATCTTGGCGGTCTTTTTCACTGTAGTTTTTCTATATGCTAAAAGAGTACTCAAGCTCAGAGGAAGCAGCAGTAAACATTGGTTGAATAAACAAATGAAGTACGGGATGGTTTACAAGTAATAATACAGCCTTATGCAACCCACTCCAGTAGTCTTGCCTAGAGAATCCCATGGAAAGAGGAGCTGGCAGGCTACAGTCTATGGAGGTCTCAAAGCATCGGACACAGAGCATGCACACACACATAATTTATATATCTATAGTCTTACAGTATTAAAAAGTAGTTCTGTGTCTACTCCTTAACAACCTTGCCTGATGTAGACTGTCCCACTCCCAGCTAATCATGGATGAGGAAACTCAGGCTCAGAAGGTTTGACCCAACAATTAGAATATCCTGGATTCAAGACTTCTCGGACCTCTACCTTAATGACTAATGTTCTTGACCTAGAACCAATCTTTTATTCCATAGTGCAGAGTTTGGTCTCACCAATATTTTCATCTGGAAACACCTCTATTCAAGCCACAAAGTGGTCTAATATTTAATCTTTGGGATTAGTAATTAATTGCAAGGATATTTAATAAGTTTACCCACTTTGTATTCAAATCATATATGCTAGTATATGTTAGGTCAAGAAACATTTTAGCACTGAGGAAAATCTTCATTTAACTCAGGATCTGCTACTTATTTCAACAAATGTATTCTGCTGTTCCTGCCCATTAAGCACTGTGACTCTGAGATTAACCTTTCCTGTTTGCTTGTACCTGACCTCAAAACATCCTGAATTACTCAAAGCAGTTCTGATGGCTTTACTTTATGAGAACACCTTCAACTATTCATCTTTTAAATCCTGAAAATGATGATCCCTGCACAACAGCAGCTCTCTTTTTAATCTTAGCTGATAACTCTGATTAAACACATCCAAAGGCTGATTGCCCCCCCTGCGGTTAATGCCACCATCGCCGCTAACTACTCATTTCACAGCGGGAATTGCCTTCAAGAGCCCATTTACATTATCACTCAGAATTGATTTACACTGTTATTTCCTATCGATCACATAGGAAAAAGAAGGTATAGACGATGTCCTCTGAAAGCCTGCTAAGATGTCAACTAGCGCAAGCCAAGTACGGGCAGCTACTCTACACTCAGCCAGTAATGCAACGATGTAAATACCAAGTTACTCCCCAACTGTAGACATTTTAAAAGATACTATTTACTATTAGAATTTTAAGTATTTCATCACAAAACCACTAGGGGATGTTACCAAAATGGATCAAATCAAATAAAGAGAAAAAAAAACATAATCTAAGTGTAGATTCTATGTGCACCATGTGGGCAAATTAAGCAAAAAAAAAAAAAAAATGTGCTTTTTTTCTCTGCTAGATAGTCTTTGAGCAAGCAGCATGCCTGATGACAGGGTAACAGATATGCTGCAAGAGGCGGTGGTTCTAGCTCTGCAGATTTCTGGAGTCAAATAAGTTTATCCGGAGGATTCTTTTAGTCAGCTTATGGCAGCGCAGCTATGACAATGACAAAGAAAATGCTTTCATTAATTCCTCCAGTAACCATGTATTGGAAGCCTCCAGCTCTGAACTGGGGCATTTATTATATCAGATGCTCAGGATTCTAGAGGTGAATGAGACTGATACAACTTCTGTTCTCCTTAAACTGTTACCCTGTTTGATAAGACTGGTTATAAACAAGGAAACAATTAAATACAGATACCATCACTAAGTGTGAAAATGCCACAGAGCAATGTAGAGCATGTCAGAGTTCTCTTCAAAGAAAACTAGAATCTGTGACCCAAAAGGAAGCCTGTGTTGTGTGCTGGGTGAGCAATCAAAAGGCAAGGGTTCTGCCCCGACTGACTAGGTGATGGTTCTCACCTAGAACGTGTGAGAGCTTGTTCAGAGTCTCTGATTCAGTACATCTGGGGTGGGACACCAGAGTTTGCATCTCTAACCGGTTCCTAGGAGGTGTTGCTGCTGTTTCTCCACGGAGCCCATTCTGAAAACCTTCTGTCCTTCACACGTCCATATTCATCATGAAGACCACAAAGGAGATAAGCTATACAAAATCCACTTAATATAAATGAAAGAGGTGGTAAGTAGAAAGAAATCGACTCAGATAGAAATTAAACTCCTAAAGCACTTAAGGAAAATGAGCCAATCAGGGTTGATTTGAGGAGGGAAAAAAAAAAAAAAAAAACCTCATCTCTCTCTTCAGGAAGGAAGATGATTTTATGTTCTTCAAAAGCCATTTTTCTCTCTGCGGAGGGTAAGGCATTTCGTTTCAGAAGGGGCTGGTGAGGGCTCTCAGGACTCCATCACAGAGCGGCCGTCACAGGCTCAGCAGCAAGCCCTGTTCCCGCCGCCACAATCAGACACCTGCTGAGGGGGCCGCGCGGCTGAAATCAGGTCGTGTTTTGCAGAGGACTGACTCAGAGACATCTTGTGAGCCGCCCCTAGGGCCCGAGCGTCCTCAGGACCACGGGCTCCCGCTCAGCACACTAACTGACACAACTGAGGGAGGAAGGAAGGAGGGTGTATCGCCTGACACTCTGGTGGTTTGACTTAACTGTCCCTTCAGACGTTTGATTTATTCACTCTCCAGTTTTGGCCCTGCTGAGAAAAACGACTTATTTCTCCACCCCCCGTCCACCTCCCTACCAAGCATTGTTTCTCCCAAAGTAGTCTTATAATTTGAAAGACTTAAAGGCTTCAGATCATCCTCCCAAAATGAGGTTCTGTTGAAGCAACAGAAGCAGGGACTGTCCCGAGGAAGAGATGGCAGGTATTTTAATCTCATTTTTATCAACAGTGATCTGAGTAAGTCACACACATTCAATGAAATTCAGTAAACAGTTAATCCCTCTCAATCTCAGCTTCCTCCTTTATAAAAAGTAAGTATTACCATAGACTAATTGTTGGCAAACTTTTCCAGCAAATGGTCAGACAGTAATGTTTCACGCTTTGTGGCTGTAAAATCCTGGTCTCAACTGCTCAGCTCCGCCACAGGAAAGCAGCCACAGACAATATGTAAAAACACGGGCACGTCTGTGTTCCGACAGAATCTCTTTTTACAAAAACAAGCAGCAGGCCTAGCCCTCACTGGCCACAGACTCACTCCCTAGTTCAGGAATACTGACTTGGTCACTGCCGTGTCTGTAATACGAACCTGGTTTCTTATTGGGAGCAAAAGATTTAAACTCTCTATACCCGAATTTCTCTGTGTGTTGGAAGAAAACATTACGATGTCAAAAAATTGCGATGTCAGTTCCTCATAACAATTTCAAACGGACTACTGAGCTAATGTCTCAAAGCACTGTGATTTCCTGATGAAGGGCACAAGAGAAGTACTAATTATTATCAACAGTACCTTTTTTAAGCTACGATCATCTGATTATTACTGCACCTGGGAATAAAATAGGGATGCCGATTCCCACCACTCCATGATGTTCACACATGTTATGCTGTGGTCTCTCGCCCAACAGTTTCCCTTCAAATGATTAATGAAAAGCACTGACTTGGATGCTAATAGTACCCTTTGATGTTGTACAAAGATTAAATAGAAGAATTTTTTTAAAAAAACAGAGTCCACCATTTTATATACACAAATTTAACATTTTTTTCCATTTATCTTTGATGACTACTCAGCCCCAAGGTCTAAAAGTGGCACATTCTCAAGAAATAAAATAGACATGTGACCTATGTTGAAAATCATCAAATAAAGTTGATGTGACTTCTTTATTTTTATTTGTTCACCTTTAGAAGAAGGTCCATTAAGTGTAAATTTCTTAAAATAACAGAAATGAACTTCTCAGCAAACTAGAAACAGACTCACAGACATAGAAAACAAACTTGTGGCTAGCAAAGGGGAAATGGTGGTCGGGTGGGGGAGTGATAAGCTAGGAGTTTGGGATTAACAGATACATACTACTGTATACAAAATGGACAAGTGTCAAGGGCTTACTGTATAGCACAGGAATTATATTCAGTATCTTATAATACCCTATAATGGAAAAGAATCAAAAAAGAATATATATATATGTATATACATATATAATAAATATATATATATTTAATAAAATATATATTATATATATAATACAATATATATATAAAAATATGTATATATATATAAAACTGAATAACTGAATCACTTTGCTATACACCTGAAACTAACATTATAAATCAACTATAATTAAAAAAAAAACTAAATTTCTTAGGTAAAAGACTTCGGAATTAGGTATATGGTAAAATATGATTTAAAAAACACAATATATAACTAACACTGATTTCATAATTTCTTAGAAATATTAGTACACATTTACATCCCCCGTACCAGCAATTGGGGCTTCCCTAGTAGCTTAGTTGGTCAAGAATCCGACTGCAATGCAGGAGACCCGGGTTTGATCCATGGGTCGGGAAGATCCCCTGGAGAAGCGAATGGCAACCCACTCCAGTACTCTTCCCCAGAGCATGGACAGAGGACCTGGCAGGCTATAGACCATGTGATCGCAAACAGTCAGACACGACTGAACGACTTTCCTTTTCCTACCAGCAGTTATCAACCAATCTGCTACCTTTAACAATCAATTCATTTGACGGATATTTCTCTTGTATCCATTATACCCAAGAGACTTCTAGAAGGACAGAAAGTTTGCATAAATAACAATAATAATAGCAAGTGAAATGTGCTCTAAGCATGTTAACATGCAGTCTTCTGGATTTTAAGGAAAAAGAAGGTATTTTAGTTGAGTTGCTTCACGGCAGAAGTGATATTTGAGCTGAATTTGGAAGATAAGTAGAAAGGAACACAGAATTCTCTAGAAACTCTCCAATATAGACCACATGTGCCACGTACAGACAAGCCATCTTGAGCAATTCAGATCATATAAAAGGTTGTAAGCAGCTCAAGATAGGAGAGTAAATCATGGAAGGCCAAAGAAAATCAGGTTAACAAATCAGGGTTTGAGGAAAACCCACTGAAGGGTCTGGAGAGCAGCAGGGTTAGATTTTGGAGGAGGCATTGCAACCCACTCTAGTAGTCTTGCCTGGAGAAACCCCGTGGATGGAGGAGCCTGGTGGGCTACAGTCCAAAGGGTCACAAAGAGCTGGACATGACCGAGTGACTAAGCACAGCACAGAGTTAGATTTTATTCATTCATTCAAAAATATTTCTTGAGCCCCTATTAGGTGTCACACATTTTTTCTGTATGGATACAACAATAAATGAAAAAGATGCAGAAAAACAACTACTGTCCTCATTCCAATCTGGGGAGACAGACAAGAAACTAAATAAGTAAATGACACAGTGTATTTGAAGGTTAAATGCTACAGATAGACTACTATAAGTAAAATAGAGAAGTAATTAAAAATAGGTTAGTTAGGGTGATACCTGAGGTGAGGTTTGCGCAAGGATTTGAATTAGGTGAGGGCAAAAACCAGGCATATATCTGGGAGAACAGAATCCCAGGTGGAGGGGATGCTAATGAAAAGGCCTTAAAGATCCAGCAAAGCAGGCTGTGTGAGTGAGCGGGAGGACAGAAGACGGTAAGGAGGGTCCCATCACCTGGAGCCTGCAGTCACAGGGACTTTGAATTTAGGAATATTCATCGACAAAGACCGGGCAGAATGGACTGCGGGAGGGCAAGAATTAGAAGTAGAAGCAACAGGCAAAGACCTCTTTGTTTCGTGAGGTGAAAATGTTTGAAATCATTCATTCGTTCATGTTAATTTGGCACATATGCTAGATATTGATCCCGGGATTGAAATTGAGACGGACAAGCCGTGGCTACATGAAGCTGACCCTCTCAAAGAATGACGACAGCGTGAACAGAAATGTCCAACTGGCTGACAATAAAAACCTATAGAAATCTAAATTTTATTATGAATCCAAAAAAACCTAATATTATAAAAGAGAATGTATCAAAAGGTCAAATCATACGAACAGTCCTTAGTCCACATTCTAAGTCAGTTCCTTAAAACACTGACCAATATTCTTTCCACTCATAAGATGACTTTTGATAAGAATGACTGGCCATTCTACAACAACAACAACAACAAATCATCCAAAATATCCAAGCAGTGAAGAAATGCTAAATCTTTGAGGCTTATCATTCCACCGATTATGATAGATCACAGAATACAGACTCTAAGTATAATTAATTCAAATACAAGCACTTATGAATAGATTAATTTAGCAAGCATGAAGGAAGCAAAGACCAGCCCAAAATTACCAAGTTTGTCCGTAACCCAGACAACAGCATTTTGCAAACAAATTGCTGATGCACGAAGATATTATCACTGGTGACTGGATGACTGGCTTTAGTACCTTAAATGATAAAACCGCTGTCACAGAGGACAGATAGGAACTAGACTCTGCTGTCAAACTGTCATGGAATTATTAAATATGGAAGGGAAAAATGACCCAAACAGTATGTAATGAGCTCCCTTTTCATTCTTTCGCTACAAAAGCACATCTGTGAATTGTTAATGACTCTGAAATGGATGAACCAAATTGATGAGAAAGAAAAACATCTCTCAGGGATAGGGAGAGGGAAAATGAACACACACAGTGTTTATAGAATATAATTTAAAACACAAGGGCTGGTGAAAGTACCGTGATGCACTACAGAGTAGTGTGCAAAGTCTAAGCTGTTATTACTCATTTCTTATTATTTTCATAGTTTTTCTTTATGTTTTTAATGTAAATCATTAATCTCATTAAACGTAGAGAAACACCAAGATCTATTCACAAATACCCCATATGTGTGATGTTCTTGAGGTGGTTCTGCCATTCTAGTCTGAGAACTTCTACCCTGCTGGATGATTTTTTTTCCCCTAGATGTGCCCTCTGGGCTGGTGTGTCATCTGATTCAGTATCTCAGCTCACAAAGATTCCATACTGACTTCTGACGATTGACTTTTCCACGGCTAGAGTCCTTGTTCTACAAAGACGTACTTGTCCCGGAATGCCCAGGAATCCCAGTCACGGAATTCCTCAAGCACAGGTATACATTGATCTTTGTACCTCAGTGTCTGGTGTTGTAGAAGCCTTCAACAACCCTGAACTGAGCTGAATGACAATCAAGGAAGCTCAGACAGAGGGATTTCAGACAGGAGCAAGCACATGAAACAAAATGATCATGGTGTCTATCCATACAACAGAGCCACCATTTAATCTGGTCATAGTTAATGATTCTGAGGCTGTCTGTCTTCAGAAATCTCAGGGCTGAAGAACTTTTGATTTGTGCTTTAACTTATAAGAAAGAAAGTACTGAATCAATAGGAGACTACAATTACTCATTGGTTTAAGGACAGTCACCAGTCTGACAATCATCAATAATCTGCTTGTCCTCAGGGTGGAATCGGTCGACTATATCATGAAGGTAGTATGGCGGTAAGAAGGAAGAATGACCAATATTGGTAAATAGGGAATCCTGTCATCCTGGAAAGGGAAATCTCCTTTAATACTCAGGGCCTCTGAGTACAAGGGAGTGCTCTCAACACCACTGCACACAGAGGACTTATCTGACATAAATATACTTTCCAAGCAGGAGTGAGGGCCATTGGCCCATGATTTGACTCTTTCACACAAGATAAAAACACTAACAAGGAAAGGAAAAGGAGAAGCCATTAAAGGAAAAATTAAACAGTATATAGCAGACGTAGCTTCACTAGCAATATACGTGAGGAATCCAGAATGCAGATTGTAATTTCTACAAAGAATACCATTTTAATATATTACTACTCACTAAAAATCCTCAAATTTAAATATACTTCAGTCTTAAGAATATAACACACTTGATCTCGCCATTCACACATACCCATGACAAATTCATTCCTATAACTAGTCTATAGAGTCCAAAGGTTGTGTTATAACTTTTTAGTCACATATTCTCCACGATTAAAACAGAAAAAAGAAATCAACTTCACTTTTGCCCCCCACATAAAAAGCATTCACCAGGTTATCTTAAAAAGCAGGTGAATGGAATAAACAACCAATTGGTTTCCCAATTTCCAGACGAGTGCACAACTTAATGGTACAATGAAACCCTCTACCTCCACCCCCAAGCCCCGAAGATTATGTGATACAAGAAATCTGTGCCTTTAACCAGCTTCTCTTTCAGTATTTTTTATTCCACATCACCCTACACAGTTGGCTAAACGACTAAGCAACAAGGTCAATCAAATGCAATACCTCTCTCCATCCAAATATAATGGAAATTTTGACCATTCCACATTCTAAAGAGCAAATACATTCTCACTCTGACAACCACATTCCATTGGCTTTTCCTAAAAGCCAAGCGTGACAGATGCCTTGGCTGTAATTGCCAATCAGCCTTTCCATGGCAGCTGAAAACACAATACATCACTTTGATCTCCTTTGCTCTAAACACATCCACAATCAAGAAACCTGAACAAGGAATAAGAAATTGGCATCATTTCTAGAAGCTGTCACTCCACAGCATTTAAATACTGCAAGGTATATTTTGCTCATATTTTTATTTTTCTGTTTCAGAGACACCTTGTTGAGGATCTGAACAAAAATCATCTACAATTAAACATTAAAATATATATATATACACACATATATATATATTTGGAGATGTACTAAAAAAAACAAATTTCATTACCATGTACAAAATCTCAATACAAGCACATTTAATTTAACACCACCACTACCATTTCCTCCTCCAGTTACCCACCTGAGGAATAAAACAAGAGTGCTCATCTGATTTAGAAACAGTTCTCAAAAGAGCTGAACTCACATTTTGCAGGCAGGTCATAGCCACACGTGATCTTTGCATGTCCAGTGTCACAGCCGTTCAGGTTCCGACACTCAGCGAGCAGACAGGGCCCAGCTGCCCTGTGAATACAGCCATCCACTGCGGGAGAGAGAGAAAAGTTAGCCCATGTTTGCTCTTTTGGAAATAAAGGCACAACCTGGGACAGGGAGAGCCAAGGAACTCAAGTTTTTCCTCTTAGAAATCACCACAGCCCTGGGGAAGGAAACCCATGGTGTTCAGCCCCTTAAACACCATTTTCTCCCCCCTCCAGTTCTCTCTCTGTGTCTCCGGTTTGTGTGGCCGGCAGAAGCAGTTTAACGTTAAACACCAGGACCCTTAGCGGGTAGCGCAGCCTGAATTTGTGGTCTGTTCCAGCTTCAATTGGGTAAATACTCCCACCATGTCCATTTCAAGCTATCAACTCCATGTCACCTAAACACAGGATTGGGGAGAAATGCTACTGATTCCGTCTCCAAGGTGGTAAGTGTTGCCTCCAGTACACCACAGGTTATAGAAGAAAAAAGGTCAAGAAGCAAGTGAAAAAAAGGCACTCGGGAACATTTGCCATCGTGGCAGAACTGAGACAGTAAAGCTGTGGAAGAAAGACCCAGACCTCTAAGTTCCTTCCCCTCTCAACAGCACCGCACAGGTACAGAGGTATCTGCAGGCTATCTAGGGGCTAGATGGTGGGCAAGAGTGGATCGCATCTGGAAAAGCGCCTAGAAGGGCGCCCCTCACTCTCTTGACATGGAAAGGAGAACCTCCACAAGCTCCTGCTCGAGCTCTGCTCCCCGAAGAGGCTCTGCTCCTCTTGGGTGAGACCCAGGCTCGGGTCTCACCAGCTCTCTGAAACTCACCTCGCCCCGCTTCATCAGGGCCCTTCACAACGAGAGCTACCTTCTGAAAACACACATCTGACGCCACTGGAAATTAAAGCTTCATTTGACTAGATTAGGGGCAAGCGCATAGGTAGGAGGCTAAGACCAAATGCAAATAATCTAGTTGTTAGTGAGTGAGTTCCTCACTCAGAAAGGAAATGCAAGACTGAAACGAAGGGTTAAGAGAGAGAGAGAGTAATACTAATCTGGGCTGTGAAAACAGACCAGATTTTAGTGGTCCGATAATAACTAAAGAAGGAAATGGCAACCCACCCCAGT
The DNA here is from genome assembly GCF_910594005.1 of Cervus elaphus. Taxonomy (NCBI): domain Eukaryota; kingdom Metazoa; phylum Chordata; class Mammalia; order Artiodactyla; family Cervidae; genus Cervus; species Cervus elaphus. The sequence continues at coordinate 8,121,150 of NC_057837.1, read as the reverse complement.
ATTCTTGCCTGGAAAATCCCATTTCCAAGGGAGCCTGGAGGGTTACAGTCATGGGGTCACAAAGAGTTGGATACGGCCGAGCTACTGAGCACACAAGTGCAGTAGTTCATAGTCCGCCACAGCATGTAACCGATCATTGTTTACCATTATCATTTTTCAGAGGAAACTAGATATTGAATGGGAAATTTTTCACTGAGGGGCATGTAACTTGTCTAAATGACCAGGTGGCTTTTTTTTTTTTTAATTTTATTATTTTATTTTTATTCTTTGAATCAGCCATGGATTTACACGTATTCCCCATCCCGATCCCCCCTCCCACCTCCCTCTCCACCCGATTCCTCTGGGTCTTCCCAGTGCACCAGGCCGGAGCACCCGTCTCATGCATCCCACCTGGGCTGGTGATCTGTTTCACCATAGATAGTATACATGCTGTTCTTTTGGAATATCCCACCTTCACCTTCTCCCACAGAGTTCAAAAGTCTGTTCTGTATTTCTGTGTCTCTTTTTCTGTTTTGCATATAGGGTTATCGTTGTCATCTTTCTAAATTCCATATATATGTGTTAGTATGCTGTAATGTTCTTTATCTTTCTGGCTTACTTCACTCTGTATAATGGGCTCCAGCTTCATCCATCTCATTAGGACTGGTTCAAATGAATTCTTTTTAATGGCTGAGTAATATTCCATGGTGTATATGTACCACAGCTTCCTTATCCATTCATCTGCTGATGGGCATCTAGGTTGCTTCCATGTCCTGGCTATTATAAACAGTGCTGCGATGAACATTGGGGTGCACGTGTCTCTTTCAGATCTGGTTTCCTCAGTGTGTATGCCCAGAAGTGGGATTGCTGGGTCATATGGCAGTTCTATTTCCAGTTTTTTAAGAAATCTCCACACTGTTTTCCATAGCGGCTGTACTAGTTTGCATTCCCACCAACAGTGTAAGAGGGTTCCCTTTTCTCCACACCCTCTCCAGCATTTGTTGCTTGTAGACTGACCAGGTGGCTTTTGCTACCACTGACTGAAAAGGAAACATGCTTTGGCTGAACAAGTCTCTTAGGGAAACAAGCTCATCTGGACTTTCCTACATCACTGTTTGCAGACCTGGAAAATCTGAGAATAAACCTGAACCTCAAAGACCCTGACAGCAAAATGAACTCTATACTATAGTACTTCAGTAAACCTAGTTGAAATCCATACTCTACCTTTACCAACCATATGCTGTTCAAGCCCCAGTTTCCTTAGAAATCAGTGTCATGAATGGCTGTATCTAACAGAGTTATGAATGGAATTTGAATAATATAATATTATATGCCCCGTTAATGGTAGTAACTAATATTATCTTAAACTCCTTAGGTGGAAGTTTTGTGTAAATCTTTAAATAACTATTATTCTTATATAAAAAAAGAAAAATATAGAGAAGCAAGAAGAATATGAATACTACTATTTACCCTCCCTGGAGAAGGCAATGGCACCCCACTCCAGTACTCTTGCCTGGAAAATCCCATGGATGGAGGAGCCCGGTGGGCTGCAGTCCATGGGGTCGCTGGGAGTCGACACGACTGAGCGACTTCACTTTCACTTTTCACTTTCATGCATTGGAGAAGGAAATGGCAACCCACTCCAGCACTCTTGCCTGGAGAATCCCAGGGACGGGGGACCCTGAGGGGCTGCCGTCTATGGGGTCACACAGAGTCGGACATGACTGAAGCGACTTAGCAGCAGCAGCAGCAGCATTTACCCTCCCACCTAGAGAATTCTTCAGCAGTCAGATATTTGTCGCTCTTTTGCTGATTATTCACACAACTCACATATATAATTTTTGTCTTAAAAAAAAAGCTCATAAGTTTTGTTCACTCTTTCACATAGCAATTTTACTTTGTGAACTATTATATAGTTGTTAAAAAGAACAGTTCAATTGATTTCAGTTGCTCAGTCGTGTCCAACTCTTTGCGACCCCATGGATCGCAGCACGCCAGGCCTCCCTGTCCATCACAAACTCCCGGAGTTTATTCAAACACATGTCCATCGAGTCGGTGATGCCATCCAGCCATCTCATCCTCTGTCGTCCCCTTCTCCTCCTGCCCCCAATCCCTCCCAACATCAGGCTCTTTTCCAATGAGTCAACTCTTCGCATGAGGTGGCCAAAGTACTGGAGTTTCAGCTTCAACATCAGTCCTTCCAAGGAACACCCAGGACTGATCTCCTTTAGGATGGACTGGTTGGATCTCCTTGCAGTCCAAGGGACTCTCAAGAGTCTTCTCCAACACCACAGTTCATCAATTCTTTGGTGCTCAGCTTTCTTCAAAGTCCAACTCTCACATCCATACATGACCACTGGAAAAACCATAGCCTTGACTAGACTGGCAAAGTAGTCAGTCCTAAATATGAAAAGATTTCTAAATGAAATGCCAGGTTTAAAAAATACATACAACATGTGATATATATACAACATATTGTGTCTATTTTTTAAACATATATATTTTATCTATTTTTTATGTATAGGCACAATTTTGTTTACAAAGGTAATACAAACACACATACATACACACCCACATTTACATGCATAGTGCACATGTACGAGAAAGATATATACCAAAATATCAAAAGTGATTATGGGATGTGAAACAGAAGGTGAAACTATTAAGAAAAAAATTAGGTTCGAATTTTTCTATGTTTAAATTTTTTTTATAAGAGCATCAAGAAAAGTATTTTAAAGTGAATATGTGAATATTTTTTCTTGGCAAAGAGATCATTAGTTACTTAGTTTGAAACGGATAACTAAAATAGGATTTGATAGTGTACTTAATCATATGCTGTTAAATACTGCTGCATTATTTAGATTGCAGAAAATGCAGTTTGTAAATACCTAATTCGCAAAATCTTCAGGGTTATACCAGCATTCATGACTGCATTAGGGAGATGAAAGTCTAGCCGAAGAGCTATTTAATAATAATTACTACAGCTTAAATGTATTGAGTGCATCCACATGCCAGGCACTGTACTAAGGACACTCATAAAGTACATACTAATTTTATAATCTCCATTTAATGGGAGATTAAAGGAGGCTAGTAAGTTGCCTACGTTCACAAAATCACAAAATACTGGCAATGTGATTCAAAACTCCAGTTCTGTCTGATGGAGCAACCATGCTATTAACTGCTATAGTTCACTGCCTTTGAAACTTGAAACCAGGCAGCCTGACCTCAGTTCTTGCATGTGGCATATTGAAACACCATGTTATGTTACTTTTTAATTCTCATCAATTCTGTGAATTACCATGTACATGCAACATGCAATCAAATGCACAGATTTGAAGTGCAGTTTTGATGAGTTTTAACAAATGTATATACACTTAGGGAGTAATAATGCCAATACAGCTTAGAAAAGTTCTCCTGTATCGTTTCCATGGAATTCCCCTCTTACCACCCAGAGGGACCTCATGTTCCAACTTCAGTCACCTTAGCTAAGTTTTGTTATATAATCTCAAACTTCATATAAGAGATGGTGGAGGGGGCTAGCTTCCTTCACTCAGTATGTTTTTTAGATTCATCTGTGTTGTTGCAGGTATTAATATTTCATTCCTTTTCATTCCTGAGTAATATCCCATTGTTGAATATAACATTTTTTTATCCATTCATCTGTGAGTGGGCATTAGAGTATTTATATTTTTAGCTATAATGAATAAATCTTTGTTTTGTGGCTATATGTTTTCCTTTCCATTGGACAAATACCTGTGAATAAAATTGCTGATCTAGTATATGTTTTACTTTATAAAGAATTAACATATAATTTTCCCAAGTGATTATACCAGTTTCCATATACCCCCAGCAATGTAGGAGAGTTCAAATTTTGGCAGTATTTGGTGTTTTCAGCCTTTTCAATTTTAGCAATCCTAACAGACATAAAGAGGTATCTTGTGATTTCAGTTTTAATTTCCCTGGTAATTAATGGTGCTAAGTATCTTGTCAAGTTCTTACTGGCCATTTACATATATTCTTTTTCAAAGTGTCTGTCCATGTCTTCTGCTAATTTTTATTGTCTTTTTATTACCGAATTGTGTTAAATGTACTATTTGTTCCATAGAATTTTTTTTAAAAATTTAGATATTTTGTTTTTTCAGTTCTTGTGATCTTCATTTTTTTTTTTTATAGTTTTCATATCACTCCTGAAACTTCCCATATTTTAACCTATTGCTATGTTTTGTGTGTTATTCACTCAGTCGTGTCCAACTGTAGCCCGCCAGGCTCCTCTGTCCGTGCAATTCTCCAGGCAAGAATACTGGAATGGGTAGCCATTCCTCTATCCAGGGGATCTTCCTGACCCAAGAATGGAACCTGGGTCTCCTGCATTGCAGGCAGATTCTTTACCATCTTAGCCACCAAGGAAAATGAATTAACAGATTTCACATAGTAATTTTGAAGTCCCTGTCTGCCAATTTCAATATCTATGTCAGCTATTAATCTGTTTATATTGGCTAATTTTCATATGACTCTTGGTCACATTTTCTAATTTCTTTGCATGTCAAGGAATTACTGATGGCATATGAATACTGTGAATATGTTGGAGAGGCTTTAGATTTTTTTTTTTTTCATTTATCTTTATTAGTTGGAGGCTAATTACTTTACAATATTGTAGTGGTTTTTGTCATACATTGACATGAATCAGTCATGGATTTACATGTATTCCCCATCCCGATCCCCCTCCCATCTCCCTCTCTACCCAATCCCTCTGGGTCTTCCCAGTGCACCAGGCCCGAGCACTTGTCTCATGCATCCAACCTGGGCTGGTGATCTGTTTCACCCTAAATAATATACATGTTTCGATGTTGTTCTCTCGAAACATCCCACCCTCACCTTCTCCCACAGAGTCCCAAAGTCTGTTCTGTACATCTGTGTCTCTTTTGCTGTCTTGCATACAGGGTTATCATTACCATCTTTCTAAATTCCATATATATGTGTTAGTATACTGTAATGGTCTTTATCTTTCTGGCTTACTTCACTCTGGATAATGGGCTCCAGTTTCATCCATCTCATTAGAACTGATTCAAATGAATTCTTTTTAACGGCTGAGTAATATTCCATGGTGTATATGTACCACAGCTTCCTTATCTATTCATCTGCTGATGGGCATCTAGGTTGCTTCCATGTCCTGGCTATTATAAACAGTGCTGCGATGAACATTGGGGTGCACGTGTCTGTTTCGGATCTGGTTTCCTCAGTGTGTATGCCCAGGAGTGGGATTGCTGGGTCATATGGCAGTTCTATTTCCAGTTTTTTAAGAAATCTCCACACTGTTCTCCATAGTGGCTGTACTAGTTTGCATTCCCACCAACAGTGTAAGAGGGTTCCCTTTTCTCCACACCCTCTTGGAGAGGCTTTAGATTTTATTTTCTTTCTCCAAATGGTACTTAAGTTTATCCCAGCAGGTAGTTAACTGCCAGGTAACAGGGAAACTGAGCTCTAGGCTTTGTTAGGGCTGGTCTGTGTCATTTTTTCTCTTAGTCCTAGGATATAGTCTTTATTCCTAAAGCATGAATCTTCAGGGGTTTTAGTGGAAATTCCAAGGTGTTTGGCAATTCCCTCTAACCTGGGGGGATTAAAATTCTAAACTCAACATCCTTCTACTCAGAAGATGATAAATGCTCTATTCAGTGCCCTCAGCCTTCCAGCTTTGGTTTCCTTCCTGGACTCCATGGAGTATTTCCCTGCACAAGTGTAGCTCAAAGCTCAACCAAAGATTACAGGCACTCATTAATAGATTCAGTGGTTTATTATAGCTTCAGATAGACTGTCCCTGTTCTGGGACCCTTCTCTGAATTCCTAGTCATTCTGACAACCCCACAGTCAGCGATATGATTCCTAAAGCCAATAAACATCCTGATTCCAGTTTCAGCTCCAACAACCATTTGCCAGGTGGGGTAGAGGGAGCCCTCTAGGTCAAAGCCACTTAAGTGTAGATTTCATTCAGTGTGTTTTTTCTCTTTCGGATAACTGACTGCCTTTAGTTGTTCTCCACTGCCAGTAAGTACTTTTTGTCATTGCTTTTTTATTTTGCCAAAAATCTGTATATACTGTTAGTGGGATGGCTAGTCTGATACAAGTTATTCTGTCATTATCAGAAGCTGGAAGTATACATGTTTTTGATCCATTAAGATATGACCTCATATTACTTGAGAGCTATATTTCTGGCCCTTTGCGGGGGGGGGGGGGGGAGAAACACGTATGAGAGAAAAAGACAGTGGTAATATCCTGGAGTGCAAAGTCAAGTGGGCCTTAGGAAGCATCCCTATGAACAAAGCTAGCGGAGGTGATGGAATTAAGCTGAGCTATTTTAAATCCTAGAGGACGATGCGATGAAAGTGCTGCCCTTGATATGCCAGCAAATTTGGAAAACTCAGCAGTGGCCACAGGACTGGAAAAGGTCATTTTTCACTCCAAGACCAAAGAGGGTCAATGCCAAAGAATGTTCAAACACAACTGCACTCATTTCACATACTAACAAGGTAAAGCTCAAAATCCTTCAAGCTAGGTTTTAGCAGTGCATGAACTGAGAATTTCCAGATGTACAAGCTGGATTTAGAAAAGGAAGAGGACCCAGAGATCAAATTTCCAATATCCATTGGATCATAGAAAAAGCAAGGGGATTCCAGAAAGACATCTACTTCTGCTTCGTTTACTATGCTCAAGCCTTTGGCTGTATGGATCACAACAAACTGTGGAAAATTCTTAAAGATATGGGAATACCAGACCACCGAACCTGCCTCCTGAGAAACGTGTATGCAGGTGAAGAAGCAACAGAACTGGACATGGAACAACAGACTGGTTCCAAATTGGAAAAGAAGTACGTCAAGGTTGTATATTTGTCACCCTGCTTATTTAACTTATATGCAGAGTACATCATGTGAAATGCTGGGCTGGATGAAGCACAAACTGGAATCAAGATTGCATGGAGAAATATCAATAACCTCAGATATGCAGATGACACCACCCTTATGGTAGAAAGTGAAGAGGAACTAAACAGTCTCTCTGTGAAGGTGAAAGAAGAGCGTGAAAAAGCTGACTTAAAACTCAACATTCAAAAAAAGAAGATCAAGACATCCGGTCCCATCACTTCATGGCAAACAGATGGTGAAACCGTGGGCAAAGTGACAGACTTTATTTTCTCATGCTCCAAAATCATTGCAGACAGTGACTGCAACCAAGAAAGTAAAGAATACTTGCTCCTTTGAAGAAAAGCTATAACCAACCTAGACAGCATATTAAAAAGGAGAAACATTACTTTGCCAACAAAGGTCTGTGTCATTAAAGCTATGGTTTTCCCAGTAGTCATGTACAGATGTGAGAGCTGGACCATAAAGAAGGCTGAGTGCCAAAGATGATGCTTTCGAACTGTGATGTTGGAGAAGACTATTGAGAGTCCCTTCGCCTGCAAGGAGATCCAACCAATCAATCCTAAAGGAAATCAGTCCTGAATATTCATTAAAAGGACTGATGCTAAAGCTGAAGCTCCAATACTTTGGCCACCTGATGCAAAGAGCTGACTCATTGGAAAAGACCCTGATGCTGGGAAAGATTAAAGGCAGAAAGAGAAGGGGATGACAGAGGATGAGATAGTTGGATGGCATCACCAACTCAATGGACATTAGTTTGAGTAAACTCCAGGAGATGGTGAAGGACAGGGAAGCCTGGCATTCTGCAGTCCATGGGGTTGCAAACAGTCAGACACGATTAAGAGACTGAACAACAACAACATTAGTTGTTCCCTATTAAAGTAAGATTTGGGATTCCCAGGTGGTGCTAGTGGTAAAGAACCCACCTGCCAATGCAGGAGACATAAGAGATGGGTTTGATCCCTGGGTTGAGAAGATCCCCTGGAGGAGGGCATGGCAACCCACTTCAGTATTCTTGCCTGGAGAATCCCATGGACAGAGGAGCCTGGCGGGCCATAGTCCACAGGGTCACAAAGAGCAGGACACAACTGAAGCAACTTAGCATTCATGCAAGGTAACATTTGCTATTCCGCATATCTTACATTACAAGACCCTTAATTCCAAATTATGACCTTTTAGACCCTTCACAAATGTGGTTCCGATTTGCCCTCCCCACCTCAGATCATCACATTCTTTCTCTTCACATGTCTGGTCTGGCCACATCTAAATCCTCATCAGCCCTTAAACACATCATGATTTCTTTGCAAAGTACTCTCTACCAAGGATATCTATCTACCCCTCCCATTTTCTTTTCTGCCAAACAAGGTCTCTCTTATTTTTCAACTCCTAGTCCAAATGTTTTCTCCTCTAAGAATCATTCACAATATTTACAGGACAAAGTAGTGTCCCTTTATGTTCCCACGATACTCTGGTTTACACGCTAATTCCACATTACACATAGCAGAACGTGTGCCTTGTTGCTTGGTCTATTAGCAACTTGAGGGCACAGGAGGTGACCTTTTCTCTTGTATATCCTCAGCTATCTCAATAACTGACATTTTGTAGGTATTTAATACAATTGAATTAAATGCAATTAAATTTGAGAGAGAAAAGCAGCCTATCCCCATCTATCTCAGTAACTGACATTTTGTAGGTATTTAATACTATTGAATTAAATGCAATTAAATTTGAGAGAAAAAGCAGTGTAACTTATTTTTTAATTTAATAATATTGAAGAAGTAGTAAGGCTACTTTAAAGGCAAAGAATCAGACATTTGAAAAGTAAAGTTAAATGTACAGCAACAAGGTTGTAGACACAAATCTAGTGATGAGCTACTATATTAGAAGTGTTAAAAATTCATAGAATCTGAAAATTCATCTACTTCTCTCAGGTATGGGGCAGGCTGCTGGAAGAGGTGCTCTTTTAGTTTCACTTACGGTCAGCTTGCAAAGGCAATGAGCTCAATAGTGGCCGATGTGAGACTCAACATATCAGTACTCTCCCCATCTCCCGTACCCCGCACCCCAAGGTTAGGGGGATGGACAGCCAACAGTCAACATCCAGGCTTACACAAAAGATATTCAGTCCCATCCCAAATGTCTAAACCTAATTCCAACTAAAAAATTCCAAGATCAGAAGTCTAAAAGTTGAACATAATTTTCCAGAGAAATAGGACTACCTTTGTCTCATATTTTACCAAATATGTATCCTATAGGAAAAAAAGAAAACTGCTTTCCATAAATAGGTTCACCAAAGCCCATTTATTTCTCTTCTTGGGCATATAGTTAGACGGTACTTTCAGGCCACCCTTTCAGTTCTGTGTGGTCAGGAGCCTGTGTTCTGTATAAAGGAATGTGAGTAAAAGTGATGTAACTACTTCTATATCCAATCCCTGAAATCCCTGCACATGTCCTCCATCTAATCTCCCGTTGTCTGCGGGCAGGATGCAGGGGCAAGACTCCAATGAACAGCAACTAAATGGAAAATGTTTGAATCCCAGAATGACTCCATCATCATGCTAGGCTCTCAGGACCCAGTGAACCAAAGTCAGCCTGTCCCATTCAAGTACCTGTTCCTCTGATCAAAAGCAGACTAATGGAAGGTAAAGGCTGAGGACGGCCTAAAAACTGCCGGGGGTGTGGTCAGGTGGGAAGGGGGTGAACACCGAGGTCACCCACAGGGCTGGTCTTCATCAGGACCATGAGAAGCCTGCCCGCGGCCTTCTCCGAAGGCCAGGCTTCCTGCAGTAAGAACACACCTATCATTTGCCGTCCCGACAGCCGGGCCAGAATGCTTGCAGGCAGATGGTTAACTATGGCAAGGGCCCTTGATTCCCCTCTTATTTCCTCCAGCTACCTAACAAAGGCTGAATTCAGAGGACCTAAGCCTATTAATTAGGCTGTCTTAACTAAGTTTTCTTACACTATAGCCTGGAGAATTAGACCACCTAAGGGGTAGAAAGATGAGTTTCAGCTGTGCTTGGGGGAACTGTTTTTCACTTTTGTCCTTTTACCTTGGTGTTTAGAGTTTGGGAATGTTTTATAGGATAGTCTTATTCCACTATTTAAATAGCTAAAATACATAAGATACAGGACATAAAATCACATCAATTTTTCTGACCTAGGATTTTTTACTCATGGATTCCAAGCTGCCTCTGTGGTATTCCTCAGCAAAAGCTCCCTATTTTAAAAACAAATGGACAAATTCATGCTGAAGATATGAGAGGAAAAAGCAAGCCATAAACTACTGAATAGGAATCCATCAGATACTGTGGACCACTGAACACAAGAGCCAGCAAAAAAAAAAAAAGAAAGAAAGAACCAGGAGAGAGTTCTAAATATATGTTTAACAAAAAATACTAAAAGCACCATTTAGTGAAATCCAGTTATTTCAGAAATTGGTCCGGTGAGGTCTCTCCCTTGTCTTACAAAGACAAGTTTCTAAACCGTTTCTAGCAAGGGGATTCTGAAGTTCTTAGACCTGTACATATTTATTTAATCTTCTTCTGTAAATAAAAGATAACTTAATCTAAAAGCTGCCACACAAATCATATTAGCCTGAAAAATAAGAGGCTCTCTCTCATTGACTATATCCCTTAGAAGCTCAAGAGGATACAACAGAGCTCTTTCTAAATCAAATCAACATAAATTTATTAAACCACCTTGCACAAAGCACTCTTCAAGAAGCTGTGAGGGGATCCAATAATGATAATAATATGTCTCGTCTTTGGAGGATTTACCAAGTGCCTTCCAGGGTGCTAAGAGACTTAGAAGCTTTCACCTTATGAGAGGCGGCTTTGCCGAGTGGAAGCAGGACGACTCTGGAGGCACAGGCTTCAGTTCCAGTGCCACCGTTTGGCTCCCTAGGTTTAGAATTCCTCATCTGTAAATCGGGGACCCTCACAGGAACTCTATTCAGCATCACAAGAGTTTTGTAAGTAAATTAGTTATTACGTGACAAGCACTTTGAATAAGATCTGGCATGTAGGAAGCTGGCAATAAATGTTGGTTATGCTACCACATTTTATCATCATAAACATTTTACAGGTAGGATTTACTAGCTAGAATGACTAATAAGCAAATAAAAAAGCAGAAGTTAAAGAATTAGTGCAAGATTTGTAGGAGCTAGGGTTGGAGCCCATTTTTGCCTATTATTAAAAGTGTGTTCTCAATGCCTACTCTCTCGTACTCCCGTTCATGCAAAGAAGTGTAAACCACAGTCCCTTTCCTTGGGAACCAAGTGACTGGAACAGAAAGGTGCAGAGCTTTTTATTTTCACTAAAATAAAATGTAGTTAACAATATACAGAATATTTTGTTAGCATGGAGAATATGTCTTTTAACATATTAGCAAAACTTTGGGGAGCATTTTACATTCTACAGTGTTGCATTTTAAAGACCTTTGACAAAATTACTACAAGTTTAATCACTGAAACAATTCTGCCAGTTGGGCTGGGACTTTCTTACTTACTTTACTAATTTTATAAAAGCTGAAATAATACAATAATTGTAAAAACAGACATGCAGAATCATCCCCCTGTGGCAGATATGAATTCAAGTTTTACATCTCTCAAAGTGTGGTCAGTATCACCTGGGCAGCCTGAGAAAAATGTAGATTTCCAGACCTGACCCCAAATCCAAGGAATCTGTCTCTCCAGGTCACTGTCTCAGTGAGACCTAGAATCTCCATTTAATATTTTCCACAGATAATAAAGATGCACACAACCAGCTGAGGACTTTGAGAAGCATTCCTCCACACTGTTGTACTTTCTTAACAAAGCTCCAGAGAGGGCTAAGTAGTTTGGTTTGTGGTGAGTAATCTGAATGTTCACTGAATAACAATTTGCACTTAAAGCCGACAATATTAACCTAAACTAGAACTGAAATCCAGTACCAAGTAGGATTTTGCTTAAATACGGCTTCACAAAGACAGATACGGTAATCATGAAATGCCTTGCACATGAAGAGGTCCTAGCATGGTCTCCAAAGTAAGGTCACAAGATATCCATACAGAGAATGGAAAAATACATTCAAACTTCTATTGATAGTTATAATTTTTATCTACATAGGCAAGAATGAAGTTCAAATTTACTAATATTTAACATATAGATTGACAGTAGTACTTGTATATAATTTATAAGTAAATGCACGCATACATATAGTACTGAAAGAGGTACACGATTTAAGAAACTGGAGTCAACAGAGGTTAGAGATAGGGATTCTGAGTGCTCCAGAACCAAACTGCCAGCTTCTATCACGTAGATGTTCCTGTATCTATATAAGGGGTATGGTATTAGTACCTACCATGTAGAGGGTCTCACGAGAATTGAATGAGGTAACATTTGTACAGTGCTTAGCTTAGCTTGCATAAGTGCTTAAGGAATCTAAGTGTAACAGATCTTTCTACGACAGCAATTGATGCACAGAGAAACACAGCAACTAGTCCCATTTGACATCCATGTCCTAGGGAGTGTGTCTCTACAGCTTCTCACATTGAGAGATGGAATCTACTTTTTTAATCACTTATTTTTAATTGGAGGATGATTGCTTTACAATACCGTGTCAGTTTCTGCCACATGTCCACAGGAATCAGCCACAGGTATATGTACGTCCCCTCCATCCTGAACCTCCTTCCCGCCTCCCCCCCTCATCCCCACCCTCTAGGTTGTCACAGAACGTTGAATTTGAGCTCCCTGAATCATATAGCAAATTCCCACCAGCTGTCTGAGTTTACATACGGTAATATACATGTTTCCATGCCACTCTCCCCATCCTCCCCGCCCTCCCCTCCCCCGCTCTGCCCACAGTCTGTTCTCTGTGTCTGTGTCTGCACTGCTGCCCTGCAGACAGCTTCATCAGTACCGTCTTTCTAGGCTCCATACACATGCATCAACATACGATATTTGTCTTTCTCTTTCCGACTTACTTCACTGTGTATAATAGGCTCTATGTTCATCCACCTCATTAGAACTCACTCAGATGCATTCCTTTTTATGACTGAGTAATATTCCCTTATGTATATGTACCACAATTTCTTTGTCCATTCATCTGTCAAAGGACATCTAGGTTGCTTCCGTGTCTTAGCTACTGTAAATAGTGTTGCAGTGAAACTGGGATGCATGTGTCTTTTCCACTTATGATTTCTCCAGGGTATGCACCCAGTGGTGGGATTGTTGGGTTACATGGTAGCTTTATTCCTAGTTTTTTAAGGAATCAGTATACTGTTCTCCGTAGTGGCTGTATTAATTTGCATTCCCACCAACAGTGCAAGAGGGTTCCTTTTTCTCCTCACCCTCTCTAGCATTTACTGTTTGTAGATTTTATTTTATTTTTTTTTTTTGATGGTGGCCATTCTGACTGGTGTGAGGTGAAACCTCACTGTAGTCTTAATCTGCATTTATAAGAGATGGAATCTATTTCAACACTCCTTGACTCTAGGTTGCTCACTTGGAGCCTTGCTTATTTTCCAGGCCAGACTGCTGATGGATAAGGAACCACCTGGAACAGAAACAGACTAGACTGGCCAGCCCTCAACTTCCCTGGCAACTGACTGTAGTCCCATGAGTGAACTCAGCTAAGAGGAGAAGAACCTTCCAGCTTGTGGTGAACCCAACAGAATCAGGAGTTATACGAACAGCTGTTGTTCTAAGCCACTGAAGTTTGGAGGATGTTTGCTACACAGAAAGAGCTAAGTGATATACTTAGCTTTTATCATCAGGAAAAATACAAAACATTAATCCACGCTGAAAGGAAGAAACAAAGGAAAAAGATTAAAGAGCTGCCCTAAACTCGAGGGGAACAAAAACCATAGAGCTGAGGTAATCAAGTGAAAAGCTGATTCTGTTGGAGGTCACCTGTGGCCTGCATGAAAGACTTATGAATCAGGTACTGAACAACATCAGTGTTCCCTTTAGGGAGGAGAGGTGTCTGTGGGAAAATACAAGGTGGACAAGAAGATCAACATGGTGAAGTTTCACAGACAGGAGGAATGCAGGGGTGTGAAGCAGCCTTGGGCTGACATAAAAATTAGCTTCTGTTATGAACCTCCTGATCTTTCTGATCAATTTGATGATGAGACATGGGCTGTGATCCCAGGAGAAAATGACGGATGTAATAGAATAAACATTTACACATTTCTCAGCCCAGGAACTTGGAGCAGTTATCAGCTATGGGTCTACACCTGTCTTCATCTCTTCAGTTCTTAGGAACTGATCTTTAAAAATCAGAAGACACTTTTTTAACTCCCTAGAATCTAAGACATAACTAACTGCAGATACCCAAGAAACAGTGATTTTTGTTTCTGTTGTTGAACTTGAATCCCCAAGTGAGGATAAGAGAATATTTCTCAGAAATAGTTACAATAGACCTCCCAATTTTTCTTTGAAAAAATATAAATGAATGAGTTTTGTGTCATCTTCATTAGTTAGAAGAGTAAGAAGGTCCAGTTGATTAAAATCTTATTCAGATTATGATAAAGATATTTAGTCAATGCAAATTTCATGGTAAACAAATTATTTGAAGAACTTACTCATGTATTCCTTCCTCATATCCATGCTATCACTTAAAAATTTTTTCTTGATCAAGAAAATATCATTTTGACATGCATTTCTGGTTGCCTACACATTATATCCGTTTTCATTTTCCCCACTAATAAAATCTCTATATTGACTGGGGTGGCTATGTGGCCAAATGAAATCCATAATTTACCATCAGCTCTTTCAAAGATGAAAAAGATATGTGTGATCAACTTAGATGGAAGGAGAAACCATTTTGTGGGTTTCTAGGAAAGCTCATTACAGAGGGCTTACTCTCACAGATCTCTTTATACTGTTATGATGACGATGATGATCTCTGACTTTCCCATTCTTTCACCTGCCTGTATGAAATTAAAACCAGGTCAGACTTCTGTAGCCGTCTAGTGAGCATGAGCATTGAGACTATATTCCGCTACGGTAGAAAGAAGGGCTGGTATGTTCCTGAATCTCTGATTGCATCTGTGAAGATGTCACGTTAGTCCTGAACGACTTCTCATTTGAGGAGAGAAAACAATTTTTGCTAATGCATATGTCAGCTAGTATCTGGGGTAGGGAATGGGGCTTCTGTAACTAGTGCTTTATTTAAATGTTGTGGGTATGTATTTTAATTTACTAACAGTTGAAGGCTATTCCTTCTGGATGAGGACCTGCTCGTTGACCCTCAGATAAGTATTAATTACTGGAAAATTCTGAGTTGACAAAACATTGGAAAGGTAACAACACAGTTGGCAAAACTCCCAAAAGTTCATTGGAGGTGTGAGGGCAGTACTGACCAGATCCCTAAAGAAGGAAGGGCAGTGGGAAGAATGTAGAATGTGCCAGTCTGGCAGCCGTGTGACCTCAGGATGGCTTATAGTTCATCAGTTCTCACCAGGGAGGGATATCAGTTCTCACCAGGGAGGGATATTTCCATCAGCAATAAGGCTGGACTTACTTAAGGTAGATGCTACTAAAGGACCTGGAAAAGAGAATGAGGGTCATATTTCTCCGGAATTCCACAGAGACACTCTAAATGAAGCTAAATCTGCCACCAGAGACGACAGGGATTTTCAGGCAAAAATATACTAGCTGGTGTCTCAACAGCTCAGTAACACCTTTTTTTTTCTTTTTTAATTTGGCGAGTTCGCTTGATAAGAAAACATACGCAACTCAGTTTTTATTCAAGGGCATCTTCATTGCTTCACTCAAGCAAAGACCCTTCTCAAGGAAATATGAAAAGGCAGGACCTACTTGAAAGGATAATTCCTCAAAATAATCTTTAAATTTGATGTTAATAGAGTCTAAGCATTAATTGAAATTTTGACCTTAAGTAAAGAAGAAATAATAACTGCATTCTTAGAGCAGCTATAATAGAGCTCCTTCTAGAGAGTGGCTTTGCCTGGATTAAAGACATAGATTGTGCCCTTGTTTCTGGAGAGGCCTTTATAATAGAGAGCAGGCCAAGCAGAAACACAGAGGTAAGGAGACCTCTCTCTTTCCAAGAGATAAGAAGTGAGTACATTTAAACACTTCCTCTTCCATCAGAAACTCCCCAGTAGCTGGGGACATAAGTTCAGAAGTAGGGATGGTGAGGTAAGGTCAATGTTAACAGGTGCCTTGGAGACAACCTCATTTGTTTTATCAGAAAATGAGAGCCATGGAGAAAGGTAATCTTTCCCAAAGGAATTTAGCTTTTAAACTTCAATCGTGTTATAGAATCTCTTCTCCTCATTTTCTTCCTACAGAGAAGTAATATGTCATTTTATGGCCCATACTCCCATCTGTTCCAGGAAAAACTAATGGGTTTAGGGGAGATGACAAAGGATTAAAAATCTGCGTGAGAGAAAAAGAAATCTCTGTGAACTTTCAACTAGATGTGTAAGGGTAAATGACAACAGGCTGTCTGCATGTATGTATTTCCAGAAACATAAAATCTCTCCTGACACACAAGAGAGAATCTTTGTTTTGATATACACTTTGCCACTCACTTTCTTTCCA
This sequence comes from Cervus elaphus, assembly GCF_910594005.1. Classification (NCBI taxonomy): domain Eukaryota; kingdom Metazoa; phylum Chordata; class Mammalia; order Artiodactyla; family Cervidae; genus Cervus; species Cervus elaphus. Next base: position 8,104,710 of record NC_057837.1, on the reverse strand, counting down.
TCTTTTAAAAAGGACTAATGACCCAGGGTATCTGTAGGTCCTGGAAGGCAGCCCTTTTCTCCAAATTGCACACATAAAGATGGCATTTACTGCCCTAATGCAAACACCTACTTTCTTTTCTCTCATTATTTATTTTCAGAAGGAACTCTCAGGGACAATTGTATGGTGAGAAAAAACTTAGATCCAAGAAATATTTTGCTAATTATTCCAGGCAATAAAATTATACTTTCTTTATAACATTTTTTTTCTGTTTAAAAAAAAGTTAGACTTCACGTACTAATGACTTCAGTTCAGTTCAGTTTAATTGCTCAGTTGTGTCCAACTCTTTGCGACTCCATGGACTGCAGCACGCCAGACCTCTTTTAGCAAAAGGCTGTTTTTCCCAGTATTTCATAACTTGACACCTTTAAAATGGGAAAACCTTCCCAATGGAGCTCACAGTAGTTCATCAATTTGACAAAATTTCCTAACTCCTTTTCAGTAAATAAAAAAAAATCAGTGTATGTACTTACATGGACAAAGACTTTGTCTTAAAAATTCTAAACTCTCATAGAAATATCTTACTAAAAAATTCTCAAAGAGCATCCTATGGTAAGTTAAATTTTTGCACTAAAAGACAATATTTAACCTAAACTGATAAGAGAACAGAATGAAGAGTGTCATTATGTGATTTCTATAACTAAAGTTGTATTTTCATGTACTCATCTAAAATATTTCTAAACAAATAGATTCAAATCAAATTTTGCTTTGTTTTGTTTTGTTTTTGGCCAGGGAATGTTTCTACTTAGGAAAAAAGAATTTCGTAATTCTCTCTTTGGGAAATGAAAGCAGTAATTTGCCCCAGAAGTCTATAGGTGGGTCCTGGTGCTAATTAGACCTTCAGTGGACATTCAGCCCCATATCCCAGGCCTAGGTTACTTGAAAGTCAACTGAGTACCCCTACCTGCAGATTCTCAAAGATGCCCTCCTCCTGCAAGGCTACTGCCAAGGGAAAATACACTTCCAGAAGTCAATGGAGCAAAACTTTCCATTTTTACCCCCTGTTCAAGGCCAGGCCCAGTCATCAGGCCCAAAGACTCTTCTAGGTAAACTCCTTCTAAATATATTTGTTCTTTGGTGGACACACTGAGGGTATGTCCCCAGGAAGCAGCTAAACGTGAAAAAAATACTACAGTTTCTTTCTGCTAGAGAAGGGTCTTTTGGTGAGAACTTCTGCTTCATAACTCACTCATTAAAAATAAAAAATATAGAGCAGAATAAGTGGCGGGGGCTGTGTGGGAGGAGTAAATAGGTTTCTCTGTGTCGATAAAGCAGATTTTGTTCATTCTTCAAGTTCACAGTAAAGAGACTTCAGAGAGGATAAAAGCCATGGCTGGGATAATCCTGCAGCTCATCGAAATGTCTATTTTCCTTTCCCCCAGCGGAACCATTTTGCCCCATCTAAGATGCTTGTGGGAGAAGTTAAAATGGGCCACGTGTGCTTTCCTCCACAAAGGGGCCCTATATTTAACACAGCACACGCATCCAACACCTCAGACGGCTTTGAAGAAAGCTGTGTTTATTATGTGGGCTTATGAAATAAAAAGTACAAACTTTCTCATCCTGGAAAAATATGCAATGAAATTTACAGCCAAAATAAGGAAGCTATGCATAATGTAACACTTGGCGAGAATTTTAATCAGTGGATCGGAAAGGCTGGATGCGGCTCCTTTCAGACTTGTCTGAGCTTCCTTAATTTAAACACCACACGCTGGGTCTTGGGAGAACATTTAGGAGACATTGTGCTCTTGCAGGAGTGCCAAAAAGCACCACCAGCTAGCTGAGAAGGGAGCGCCGTGCTAACAGTTTCAACCTCAGCGGATGAGCGACGGCAACAGAAAGAGAATATTGTCACCTCAGAGCAAAGCCACGCAGACTTACGTGATGAGAAGGCGCTCCAGCCACTGTTACTTCCAGCTGGTGAAGATGTTGTCCAGGTATCAGTCTGACTCAGGTTGGCTTGAAAGAGCACAGTTCTGAACCTTGTCAGAGGTTTTCTTGTGGGATTGTTGGTTTTTTTATTGGAAGACAACCATCCAGTAGCTTTCAGCTCCTGAGCAGCTTGACAGCAGTTCAAGCAAGTTGAAAGTCAGGTCACATAATGTGGACACAAAACTGACCATCACAGAAAGAGTTATAACGTGATTGAAAAGCTCCAGGGAACCTATTAAGTCTGCTATCCCTGTCAGGATGAAACAAGAGCAATCCTGCCTCTGAAGCTACCATTTTTAAAGAGCCCTCTAAGAAAACATTTTATCTCTGCCACCGGCACGACACTTGAGTAATTAGTATCAGGTATATCACATGAAATCTCAGTAACTGAAATGTTGAGAAAGAAGACTCAGAAATCAAATGGTAAAGGTGTAAATTATATAGTGTTTGGACTTGACTGTATTACTTGTGTAGAGTGGTTTTGTTTAAAAAGTATTTTTAAAGTATTTTAAATGTAATTAAATTTAAAAATGTAATAAATTCTGGAAATACAAGATGTTGCTTGAAAATATTCTTCAATGACTCAGTCCTATGGAAGGTAAATGAGGAATGGGGAGGGCAATTTGCTTTGCTGCATAGGAGCCATGTGACACTGGAAGTCCCCCAACTTTTCATAAACTGGCCTATTAAGAATGTTTTCAGAAATTAATTCAGAAATATGATCTGTTGGGAGAAAATACTTACTATGTTTATGCTTCAGTATTTATTTGCTAGGTAATAAAGAATCTATACACATCCTAGCATCTGGAGAAAGCTATTGTTTGTGGACTTAACCTGTTGCAAGTTCTGTGAAACCAGAAATTAGTGTGAACACAGTTTAGGGCATCATTACTTCACTTCATCATATTAGTTAATATTTGGTTTTTAATACTCCATGGGAAAGCAGAAAGCTGAGATATCAGTACAGCCATGGAACCACACTTTATGGACTGTATTCATGGTCTGCTTTAATTCTGGTCCTGCAGAAAAAGAATCTAGGTTTTCAATAAAGGATATTTAAGAAAGTATATCTCCTTTTAGAAATAGTTTAATGGCAATCTTGATAGTTTCTGTTGAAAATGAATATTGGATCTAATGAAAAAAAAAAGTTTCTTCCCAGAAGGCATAAGAAAATGATGCTTCCAAACTCATATAAAGTGCATGATACCTCATAATCAGGGAAAACGTACATATGAGTGGTTTTGAATGAGAAGAAAAAAGTGCCTGGGAGAATTTGATGACCAGGCCCTACGGCTGTGGGAGAAAACAAAACTCAAAGGATGTATTTATGTAAGTTAATTATGCTAGGAAAGATGGCTTGGAGGTAAAAACTCCAACAAACTAATTTAGGAGCATGGAAATGATTCCATTATGATTGAAATTAGGTAAGAATGGCTTGACAATTAAAGAAAAGAACATGAGACTTAAGTAATATAAAATCAGCAGGCATAATATCTGTTCAGAACTAGATATTTCCGACTACAGAGAAAGCAAAAAATAGCACCAATTTGGAAAGTGTAAAGAAGAAAGAAGATAAATCACCACTTGTATATGTCTATTCCTTTATTAAAGAAATGCTTAAAATGTAATTCATTAGGTCAAGGCTTAAGCATCCTTTTAAAAAATTCTTCTGCATTTTTTAAACCTTTCTACCTCCTGCTTGGGCCGTTTCACCCATAATGCAGTTTTTAAAAAAATTAAAGTTGTCTTGAAATCTTAACCGTTGACCCCCTCCCAACTTTTCAACTCCTTAATTCTGATCAGTAAGATTAGTGAGGTGCTATTATATAAGTTATTCTTTTGTTACCTCATTTATTCACTTTGATGAGGACGTCACAGGCACCTACTATGTGCCGGGTACCACTTAGCATCGTGGATAGAAATCTAAAGAAGCACAGCCTTTAGCAAAATGGCATCAGAATTATGCGTCATAATTAGGATAGTCATTTGCCCTCATATCAGAGGAGTTGTCAGTGCTTCTCCTCTCTGTTGCACTCAGCGAAATCTGCCAACCAGCTGAAACCCAAATGCTCTCTTTATGTAGCATCTCTCAGCCGGGCCAATATCCATTTGCTACCCCTCTGACTTAGGGCAGGTTCCACAGTTAGAGAGGATGGACAAACTTCTGGTCCATCACTACTATTTGTGATGTTGGGTGAGCTGCTTAGCCCTTTTGAGCCTCTTCTTTGTCAAATAGAAATAATAATCCTTATTTTTAAGGGCATTGTTAAAGATTTGTTTCGATCAAGAATGTAAGGCGGAGGGAAGAATAGAGGGAAGGGATAGTTTAGGGAGTTTGGGTTGGACATGTACACACTGCTAGAGAAAAAATGGATAACCAAAGTAACTCTGCTCAATGTTATGTGGTAGCTTGGATGGGAGTTGGGGTTTGCAGGAGAATGTATATGTATGGCTGAGTCCTTTGCTGTCTACCTGAAACGAACACAATATTCTTAATTAGCTATACTCCAATATAAACAAAAAGTTCAAGAAAAAAATAACATAAGACACCTAAACTATGGTAGACACTCATTAAATGACGGGTGGACATTTTAATTACCATTAGCTTCATCACTTTATCTAATATCAGGGCTGTTCTTCCACTGGTATTGGTTTACGGGTGAAATCTCGAAGGCCAAGAGGGGACCTAAGTCCCAAATCAGGATGAAGCATCTGGCAAGTGCTACAACTCTATACAGCAGTGAGGCAAATCTTACCCTCAAAACCTACCTGTGTTGATAACAGTCTACAAAAATTTCAAAGTAAATCTTGCAATGTTGGTGTTAGTTGCTCAGTTGCGACCTACTCTTTATGACCCGCCAAACTTCTGTAGCCCACCAAGCTCTTCTGCCCATGGAATTTTCCAGGCAAAAATGCTGGAGTGGCTAAATATTCTCTTCTCCAGGGGATCTTTCCAATCCAGGAATCAGACCCAGGTCTCCCATTTTGGCAGATTCTTTACCATCTTTACCATTCTTTGCCAGGGAAGCCTTTGCAATGTTATTACATACCTAACCCCTGGAAAGGGAATGGCAACCGCTCCAGTATCCTTGCCTAGGAAATCCCACGGACAGAAGAGCCTGGCGGGCTCCAGCCCATGGGGTCACAAGAGTTGGACACGACTTAACAATGAATCCACCACCAACCATGAGGAAAGAAAACAGTGGTTATTATACAAGCAAGGATGATTTTCTTATTCAAGAAGGATGCCATTTTCCTCATCCAGCCTTCTGAAAGTTACCATGTAAAATTATTTCACATTCTTTTCAGCCTACTCAAAGCACATAAGGGCTTCCTGAAACATGGGTCTTGTAAATATGCCTGAATGTCAGGATTTTGGCTGTAACAGTGGAACTAGAAAGGACTCCAGTTGTATCTTTCTGTGCTCTTCCTGATTTACCAGCCAGAACCCTGGTATTTGATGCACATGTGAGAAAATTTATTGTCTCCCTTTTTATTTTACTGTGATTTTTGTCAAACCAATAAGTATCTAATTCTCACCCTTAACAACAAAGAGAATTTAGAAAGTAAAAATGTATTGCCCAACAGTGAAAAAAAGGGCAATGCTACACACAATAAAGTACCTTCACCAGATCTTGAAATTATAATCTAAATTATAGAAAGAGAAACCCAGAAGAGTTATGGCAAATGAAAAGTGAATCCATTGGTGAAAATACACATCCATCAGTCTTGTTAATGGTCATAAAACACAAAGTGGTAGGGGAGAAGATGATTTTTCTAGTGTTTTCTTTATTCAAAGCCAAAATTAATTTTCTACCCAAAATGGTATATGACCAAGAGTTTGTACAAACTGTTTAATTATAAAATTGAATGCTATGACATACAAAATCAAACTAAATGCCAGAACAAAAAGAATGTGAGAAACACTGCAGCAATTAAAACATAACTACATCTTGTATGTTATTTTTAAATAATTTATTACATTTACCTAACTTACTACAATATGCAGACCTGATACCCTATCACTTCTAAATGCTGCAGTCTGTATTTCCCCAAAGCAAGGGCACTCCTATTGTAAACACCTTACAACCCTCCATGTCAAGAAATTGATATTTCCTGTATTGTGTCAACTGCCCCAACAATGTCCCTTGTCACTTTCTAAGTCAGAATCCAATTCAGCATAAGTGTATCTTAGCCCTACATGCAGTTGAGTGATTTATGGAAAATAATTTCTTATTAGAATAAGTGCTTTTCACAATTAATTATTTTTTATGCTATTTTTAAACTTCTTCACCACCAGATTTGGCACACTCTCATATGGACAGCACTGACCAGTAAAAGTAGATATTTCCAAATCCCTTGGAAACAAATTACTAAAATCCAGAAAAGAAAGGGAAATATGTTTTTGAAAGGACTAAGATTATCAATCTGCTCTCCTTGCTTGAGTTCACACATTTGTTCATAAAATATGTGAATGTTTTACATTTCTACTGTATCCTGGTTTATGAAGAAAAACGTATTTTAAAAATAGGTATTTAAAGTTGTTGGTCCAACCTCAACTAAATAATATTACATATATGTGCCAAGCAGTGTCAGATAGAGTACGTATTTTGATAATTACTTACGAACTTAGCAAGTAAGGTAAATATCTTGAGGAAAATATTTACTGAGGCAGTTTAAAGCAGTTTTGAAGGAGAATAGGGAGAAGAATGGATACACTATTTTTCAAACTATTAATTATAGTTTGACTATAAGCCAACATCTTAAAAACCTTTTGCAACAAGTTATTTATTTATCTTGATAATGGAATATGGACGTTTCTCTAAAAAGAAAAAACACAGACTCAACTGTCTAGCAGGGGTCTCAGTACTTTCTCATCAGTAACAAAGTATGACATCTAAATGTGGCAAACTCACTTAAGCCTGGCTGCAATTCTAGATGGGTGGAAGGGCAAGAGGTTAAGCCACTGCTGTATTTATCAATATGCTTTTAAACCAATAAGTGGATCAAGTAACATACAGAGTGAATGGGAATTAAATGTAATTAAAATCACTGTCTCCGCAGATGGGGCAGGTTATAACCTTTATTCTCTCTAACCAAGCTCCCTCCCCTTACATGCCTCTAAGAGTCATAAATAAAGATTTTAGAACATTTTAAAGGGTGTTATATTTACTAGTAGTTCATTTTTAAAAATCTGAGATAAAAATATAAAATGAAAGTGTCTAGGAAAAGGTTATTAAAAGAGAAACATGACAAGAAATGGCTGAAATTGTGATGGCATTTTTTTATGTGATAGCATATTTTATTTTGCTTTACATAATTTTGTTTGATTTCTTCTAAGAGACCAAAAAAAAAAAAAAATCCTTACTCTTGAAGTAAGGCAAGTTTGTCAAAAGTATGCTGCTGCTGCTGCTAAGTCGCTTCAGTCATGTCCGACTCTGTGCGACCCCATAGACGGCAGCCCACCAGGCTCCCCCGTCCCTGGGATTCTCCAGGCAAGAACACTGGAGTGGGTTGCCATTTCCTTCTCCAGTGCAGGAAAGTGAAAAGTGAAAGTGAAGTCGCTCAGTCGTGACTGACTCTTCGCTACACCATGGACTGCAGCCCACCAGGCTCCTCTGTCCATGGGATTTTCCAGTTAAAGAGTACTGGAGTGGGGTGCCATTGCCTTCTCCAGTCAGAAGTATACACAGTATATACAGTCCCAAAAGGCAGAACAGAATTTCTCAATCTCTGCGCATCCTGGTACCCAGCATTTGCCCACCAGACCCTTTTCCCCAATAGTGTATAGGTCAGAACGCTATTGTGACTAGAACTTTTGGGGGTTGTAATGTGGGGTAGGGGGAAGGGAATGGGCTTTGAGAAGAAAAAATAAAGGGAATATATTCAAAGAGCTTTGCTAACCTCTGGGGAGCTAGCATTCCTTGTACTAAACTCTAGCACAACTGGAACCACATTCTAATTGGAACCAAGCAATTTTTTGGTGATTGCTGAGTAAAAGCCACCCCAGAAGACACGGAAGGGAATGTCTGCCTGCGAGGTAAGACAGAAACACCTACATCGCCACATTTTCCATTCCGAAGGGGAATGTGAATATAGATTAATGAGTTACTAGTTGCAGTATTCTTCTAAAAAGTCTCTTTTTTATGATCATATATATATATTATTTTTACCTTGTAGAAAATATGGAAAAACCAAATTACTCATACTCCTGTAACCCAGAAATACACTTTCTTAATGTGTATTATATCCCTTCACCATTCTCTTATGGAATAAGCTGTTTGATTTAAGACATTGGTTCTCAAAGTGTAACCCAAGGGACCAGCAACAAGAGTATCACTTGGGAACTTCTTAGAAATGCAAACAAGGGGGTCACCCAGACCTATCAGAGATTCTGGAGGTGGGATCCGGGAATCTGGAATTTCACAAACCCTTCAGATGATTCTAATCATGGTAAAGCTTGAGAACCACTGTTTTTAAAATATTCTGAACAAACACATCTGAGGAAACTAGGCCAAATATGCCATCCCCTTTTTAATGGAAAAATAAATAATACTGGGTTTAGACTATGCCTAATTCCTCAATTAAGACATAAATCAAACAGTAGAATACAAGCTCTGATCCCTAGTTTTAAGAGTACAGGTCCTCTGCTGAAAGGAGAAACAAGATTTAGAGACAGTTTTTTTTTTTTTTTTATTCTTCCTCCATTTCTGGTTTTATTCTAAGAAGTATTAAGATGATTTAAGTTTGTGAGATCAAGATACCTGTCAATAAACAATTTTAAGGGCTTCATATGCTATGGTTTAAATTGATTTCTACAAAGTGAGTATAATTTGGAAGAAAAAAACAATTATTCAGCAAGAGTGTTACCAGTTAGCAAAATTATAATTAGATAATCAGACATAATTAATTTTTAATAGTCTTGAAATAAGAATTCCAAACCTTAATCATCTCCCCTCTATATCATCCTAGACGTGAAATTGTTTACTGAAAGAACACTATACAAATAGCTAATTCATTTTTAAAGGTTAAACTGTAATACAGTCACCATAAATATGTTATTGAAATTATCAGGTATTTAACAGTCTTTTTAAAACTAATGTGTCCATACCCCCTTGGGAAAGGAAAGAAAGAAATCCAGCATTAAGCCCCACAAATATTTTAGAAGGCATTTGCTTACCAAAACAAGTGTGGTTTAGCAGTCATAAGCAAGTTACTACAAGCCAATGGCTTTACTTTTTGGCAAAACATTGTTCTTTCCTGGGTGGTCTGATAAAGACTGGCAATTCCCTAGAATTATCATGTATTTAAACTACATGCTAGTGAGGGAAAATTAAAAATAACAACAAGAATAAGCCTTTCAAAGAGCCTTTTCATATCATTTGACATTGTCTTATGTCTTTCTGTTTAAGGTTTTCTTATCACCACTAGGCCAGAAAGACATGTAGACATGTACCATCACCTTTGTGATAATGATTTAATTGTTTTATGTTCTTGCCCAGCCACACATGTGGCACTTTTCTTGGACAAAGAAAACCCTTAGTAAATAGAAGCCCGTACCCCAGAGACACGGAATCTGTCCTCACGCCGAGTCAACAGTGCTGGCTGCCGTCTCTCCCTGCCCAGCCCTGCACAGCTCACTCTGCCAAAAACACACACAAACCACTAGTTTATTTCCAGCTGTCGCTGAGGTTTTTCATCTGATTTTATTTACTTGTCTAAAGTGGCTGTAACAAGCACCAAATAAGCCACAATTGCCCAGAGCCGAATATAAAATTAAAGGGCTTCAATTAATGAATAAGTAATAACACACTTAAAAATGGATGCTAACTTGAATCACTGAATGAGGCATCATAACTTATGGGGTTACATTTTTAAATGATTTTGAATTAACATTTAAAATTATGTAAATGCTATGTTGTACATAAATTTAAAAATCCATAATAATAATGCATTGAAAAACGCAAAATAAGGCACAGATGTAAGAAGATAACAATATGGCAAGACCAGAATGCATTACCCCTATTGTGAGAATACATGGATCTCTGTTGTATGTGAATGTGTTGTATTATATTCAAGTTACAACAGGTATTATATGTAGTGGTTTATAATATGGTAGACATTGATGTACATCTTAACTCTCATTTATGGTCTAAGAAACTAAGAAACCTAAGAAAGCAGAGAGAAAATACTGCCCCCACCCCAGTAAAATACAGACACAGCAGTTTTCATGATGAAAAGTCCAAAATTATCTACCAAGAGCACCAGGAAACAAACTGGGTGCAACAATATAACCCCCACAATAATGACACCGCTCTCACGTCAGCAGAAGAGTCCCTGGGCTGAAGCCACATTCCCTGGCTGGCATTTCCCCAGGAACAACCCTGAGCCACATATTTTCATCACAATGCTAGCAAAGGGTTGCTGAATGCATTATAATAAAACAGGAATAGCTTTTCTCCACAAGCTATGGTTCAGCCAACACGCATCGCCTATTTCAGCAGTGATACGTAAATAAACCAGCCAACCTGTATCAAAGAGAAAGGGAAAGGTGTAAATGACCTAGGACACTTCTGTCCGCGCCAGATGGAAATGAATAGCTGTTGTATGTGGTGTCACAAGTTCTCTTAGGCTTGGATGGGGAAACAGCACAGCTTGTGCTTTGAAATCAAGTCCGATCCCCACTCTTTCAAACTTAGAATGGATGGAATGGATCATAAATCACCCCCATGAATTTCTTTGCCATCCCAACACTCTGGACTCAGTTTCCTTCTCTGAAGTATAAATGCGACAGAGGTACGAAGATCTCTTAAGTCCCTCAATATTCCATGACATCCAAGATACAACCACATCAGAGGTGATGAGGGAAGGCATGGGCTAACTCCTGCAGACATGCCAAAAGACATCCAGTACAGAAACTAGATTAAAGAGAAACAGGCTATGGGAGTGGTGGGTTTTGCTTCAAGTCTTGCCCCTGACTTAACTCTGTGATTCTAGGAAAGTTACAAACCCTCTGGGCTTTGATTTACTCATTAATAGAAGGAGGCAGGTGATCCTAAAGTTCCTTCAACTCTTTTTCCAGGGATTGAGAATCAGCCCCTGTGTATCAAGTAACAGTGACAAATGGCTTCACAGAAAATAAAATGCTATTATAGACCTCTGGGATTTGGGACAGTCTTTATCATGTCACAGAAAACTAATTTACTCATTATAGCAAAAATGGTCAACAGCAACAACAATTTTGAATGAAAGCTGGTCAATAGAGTTGTATTGATTAATCACAGGAACTTAATTTCTATTTGATTATTATGTTAATTTATCAACAATAATATGAGCTGCATTTACATACAACCCTAAAAGTTAGCACATAAAAATGTTTCTTCTTTAGGAAAAGGAAGAGGCAAAGAGAAGGAATATTGAAATATGTGTAAAGATAAAAGAAGACTCAAAGCAAAAAGAAACTAAATCCCCATTCTCTTATAATTTAGTGATAATGTTACTGGAACCTGTAAAGAATGACATTTGAGAAGAGACAGGTAAGTTTTAGCACCCAGAGCCACCCAAGTATGATTTTATCTTCATTAAGTTATTCATCACTAAAGAATTTTGTGTAAATAGATGTTCTGTTAACAACTGAACGTCTGCAAAAGCAAAACACAGTCATCCACACACATAAACACACACTCAAAACACATACACACAGCACCCAATTATGACTTACACATAAGTTTGCATTAGAGAGGTAATTAGTGCATTTCTCAGACTGTTATTCAATTGACAGTGAGCTACACTCTTTAAGAAGAGATGAAAAAGACAGGCATCCGTTCTTCTAACATAACTTTTTAAGAATGTAATAAATAGTTAACTATTCCCTGTCAGCCTGAAAAGAAAGAAACACTGAAGTACTCGATGGCCACCAGCTCTGGATATTGCTGAGTGCAGCCATGGCCAGAGAAAACATTCAACAGAGTCTTATAATTAAAAAAATAAAAATCCACTGTGTATGAAAGAACTCAATCCATCCCAGTAATTGCTTTCTGTGAAATGTAACCCTTGGTCCAAATTAATGAGTTTCAGGTGTGAATCTAATGCTTTCCATTTTACCTAAGATGTTACTATTGCTTTTTTTCTGAGACACTTGCCCTCCAAGAGTATCATAGTTAATTTATCATAACATGCTATCAACGTTCAGCATCCACTGAACGGGAAAATGGAGCCCTTTTGGTGAAACAGCTCTTGCTTTTCTACAATGCCATGTGATTCCAATACAATTTTTCTTACCTACACATTTAAAATTCTGCCATGATTATTTTTCAGATGAACTGCCAGACCAAAGTCAGTGTCAGAAATTTCGATTTTAAAAGGCAGAAAAATCAGTGCAAGCAAAGTCATTGCCCAAATTTGCCTACTGAACATGCTTCTGCTGTTTAAATACAAAACAAGTGTTCAAGTACTGATTTAAAAAACAACAAACAACAACAAGAGAAAGGGTGAAAAATCAGAGTAGTGGCTGGGATGGCCATAAGGCTGATTTTCAAAAACATAGCTCCTTGATTTCTTTTTACATATCTGAATGTTTTCTGCAATCAATAACTAGTATCATTCATTATGTGCCAGACACAATGCACAAAGCTTTGCACATCTCATTTTGAGTTCTTTCAGAAGTAGACACTGAGACAAAGATTTAAGTGCAAGTAATTTATATGAAAGAAGATCCCAGGAAAGCCAGTAAGTGAAGGAAAAATGAAACAGAAGGAAGAGGAAGGAAGTAGTACCAAGCAGTTAACTTCTATGGACCACAGAACTAAGTCCTGCCAGGGAGCTCTGGGAAAGTATAGCACACGCCTCAGAGGTGGTCCAAACGAGAGGCTGCTTCTGGAGGTGCTACTTCTAGAGACTTCCAGTTTGCCTTCTGAATGAGCCAAGCCAGAAGGCAGGCAAAGAACAGAAAGCATTCTCAGCAAGTAGAGTGTGGGGTGCATAAACGAGGGCCCAGGTACAAGGGCAGGGCCCTAGTAGTCTACAGCACACGATATCATTTCAACTTCATAGTGATCTTATGACGTGAATAAGACCTCCACTTTACATATGTGGAAACGGACGGTCAGAGACATTAAGCAGCTTACCAAAGGTTGCTGTTTAGTCACTCAGGCATGTCCGACTCTCTGTGACCCCATAGACTGCAGCACGTCAGGCTTCCATGTCCTTTACTAGCTCCCAGAGTTTACTCAAACTCTTGTCCATTGAGTCGATGATGCCATTCAGCGATCTCATCCTTTGTTGCCCCAAAGAGTCAGTTCAGTTGCTCAGTCATGTCTGACTCTTCGCGACACCATGGACTGCACTGCGCCAGGCTTCCCTGTCCATCACCATCTCCTGGAGCTTACTCAAACTCATGCCCATTGAGTCGGTGATGCCATCCAACCATCTTAACCCTTCTCCTCCTGCCCTCAATCTTTCCCAGCATCAGGGTCTTTTCTGATGAGTTGCTCTTCGCAGCTGGTAGCCAAAGTATTGGAGCTTCAGTTTCAGCATGAGTCCTTCCAATGAATATTCAGGGTTGATTTCCTTTAGGATGGACTGGTTGGATCTCCTTGCAGTCCAAGAGTCTCTCAAGAGTCTTCTCCAACACCACAGTTCAAAATCATCAATTCTTCGGCACTCAGCTTTCTTTATAGTCCAACTCTCACATCCATACACGACTACTGGAAAAACTGTAGCCTTGACTAGACGGACCTTTGTGGGTAAGGTAATGTCTCTGCTGTTTAACATGCTGTCTAATTTGGTCATAGTTTTCTTCCAAGGAGCAAGCGTCTTTTAAGTTCATGGCTGCAATCATCATCTGCAGTAATTTTGGAGCCCCAAAAAATAAATTCTCTGTTTCCATTGTTTCCCCATCTATTTGCCATGAAGTGATGAGACTGGATGCCATGATCTTAGTTTTCACTAATAAATGATGAAGCAGAGATGGGAAATCTGGGGCTGTCTGACTCTAAACCTTAGTCCTAACCATACTGGTATAGTGACAAGGAATGAAACAGGGTCCATTGTAACATTCCAGGAAGCCCCAAGTGTGAGAGAGACAGCATTACTGAAGGCCTTATTCCTTCACAGTGGCAAAATAAAGAGCTACTGGAACTGAGGGAAAGGACTGGAAGGCTGAAAGCAACGAGGACCCTGCCAAGGACAAGAAAATAGACCCAGGCCATCGCCCTCAGCTGTATGGTGATAATCATGTAGACATTTTGCCAGAAGGTCTCCAGCCTTGGAATTCCTCCAATATGGTGGTCTGAGTGAGTCCAGGTCCATATTATATATCACCTAAGGGTCATCTATTTGCTGAAATGCTAACTATTTTTGAGTTTTGTATAGGAAAGATTGGTGGGAGTGATTCTAGGGGTGATGTTTTTTAACTTTTCAAGTTTTTTGTTTCTGTTTTGTTGTTAATTGCAATGGTCAAATAATATGACACAGTTGTACCCAATATTAAAAAGGGAAGGGAATTAGAAAGGAAACAAATAGAATTTTAGCAGAATAAGGCTAAATGGTAGCTACAAATGTGACAGCTACCTCATAGTTTGAGAAAAAAAAATGATGTGATATACAAGATAAAATATAATGGTGAAGTTATTTTCTTCTGAAATTCCTCAAAATGTAAAATTAATATTATTAAAGTTAATATTACTACTTATAGGTTTAAACACATAAATAATTTAGGTTAGGAGAGAAATTTCTGAACAAAGATCCCTTACAGTCAACTGTCTAAACATTTATGAAAAATAATGAAAATAAGCCAATGGCAGGAAAATAAAATTCAAGACAAGCATGTTTCAAAATATTGATGAGGTAACCCAGCCTGGTTGGGTATCTCTGTGTTCCTGACTTGGTATCTAGTGACCAGACAGTTTTTAGGAGTTTTTAAATTTCTGCTGTTTATCACCTGACTAGGCCCCCATCAGAAGCTCTACTGGAATCTTTCATAATAGGAATATATTTATGAATTCATAATTATCTATGTATAAGTGAGAAACAGATTCTGCTAAATAACTGAGCCATAGGCTCTGAGTTCCCCAAGAAGCATCAATAGCATCAATACATAAACCCAGGGCGGGGATTGGATTTGGTCAGGTACTGTGGGTTGGACATGCACTAGGCTGGTTGGAGCTGTGAACTGGCCATCACATCTGTGGCTGGAATCAAAGACAAGTGAGGCGGGAAGATCTGGAGGGTACACATCGTGATGCAGGAATCAGGCCCGGGCGATGTGGTCACCTTACACCTGGGCTTCTGATAGTATTAGGCCACCTTCATTCCTTGAATTTGCTAAAGTGCAGCCACAGGGTTCAGGGCTGAGATTTGTAAGCAAACAAACCAGGGATTCCAGCCTCTACCTTCCTCTCCTATGTCCTTCCCACACACATTTCTCTCCCATCACTTATTAATCCTGTATATTCTCAGGTAAGTTGATTTCAGCTTTGAACACCAACGATCTGGAAAACACGGTCCAGTCAAAGTCAAGATAGGCAGCCCTGCCCTGTCCTCCTCTGGCCTTCTCCTTTCTTGTTTTGGTACTTTTCTCATGTGTAATGAGAGCAGGGTTGGGTCATTGCTAGTTCTGTGGAGGTTCCAATTGCCTCTCTGGAAGACTATAAACCAGTCCTCTCGGCATGGGGAACACCTTCCCTATGTCTTTTCTCTTGGGCATTTCACCCTCCTATAACAACACTGTCCTAAGTGGGATCTTCAAATCATACAAGTTTGGTAAACGCAGCATACATGGTCCCTGTCTTGGAGATTAATAGTGCACATTAGTATAGTAAACTTACAGGAAAGACATCTATTTAATGACATTTAATTCAGTATTTCTCAAACTTACCTGATCACAGAACCCCATGTTGGACATAACCCCTCTTGACATCCTACAGGCCCATGTTCTACCAAGTGGCTCTGGATATTCTTATATCTTCTGTTCCACTGATCTCTTGTTTCCACACTTCATAATTTTCAGCTCTCAGTCTGGCAATAGTGTTTGTACCTTACCTACCACGGTGGTTTTGTCTCTGAATGCTTTTCATAGACGAAATTACATAAACTCACTTGTCATTTCAGTGTTTCACTCAGAACTGCTTCTGGCAACTACACTAAAGTCTGTACTATGGTATGTGGTGTTAAAGTTTATTAACAACTAACTTTTTGACTTATTGGAATCAGTTTCTGTCTGTCCTTCAAAAAAATCTCATCATTTGGTGGAGAAGTAGCATAAAAAGACAAAAGAAACTCCATAGGGATTATGTAGCCACAGAAGAACAGCTAGCTGTTCGCTGTCAGCCTACCATAACAACCAAAGGACAGAAAAAGTTACTTCCATTTTATTTTTCAACCCACAAACAATTACTATGTCTTAGCAGTGAAACTCTAACCTTCTCATGGCTAAGAACCACTAAGAACTCCGCCATAAATTCTGTTCTCCATCATCATTTTTCAAAAGCCTAAAGGTTACAGGGGACTCTACTCAGTAATAACCTATATGGTAAAAGAATCTGAAAAAGAATGATAATCTGAAAAAGAATGGATACACACACTATATTACTATACATATACTATATTACTCACTATACACTATAATTGACTCACTTTGCTACACGACTGAAACTCACACAGCATTGTAAAGCAACTATACTCCAATAAATTTTTAAAACATAAATCAATTAAAAGTCCAAAGCTTTAAAAAAAAAAAAAAAAAAGAACAGGGCAGGGGGCAATTCCTGATGCTGTTTTTTCAATATGGAGTAAGGTAACAGATCAAGATAGAATGATATCAACCATTTAACTTGAAGGAAATAGGAAGTCAATGATGATAACCAAGTGTTTCACGGCTAAAAGTCAGATCAGGACATGTTTCCATGATAAGATGTTTAGACTTGCTATACCTCGAACTTCTCAGTAAGTTGCAGACATAACCGGCTCATTCTCTTCCAAGTAGCAAGACTTGCCCACCAAAATTTAGTAGCAACCAGCATGGGGAGGCCCAGATTCTTAGATATCTCAGCTATTGAAATGCCCAGAACAAACCTCCTCATGTTAATAAAAGGATGTGTTAAGTCTAGGCACTTTAAGAAGGTGACAAGATGTCTCCCTCTATCTCCTCTTCCTTCTGAGTGTATGGATTTGACTTTTCTGAGAAGGAAGTTATTGGCTCAACTCAAGCCTTCAATGTGCAGGAGCACTGCAAAAACAAGTCATTATCAGTCTGTGCATGCCCTCCTTGGATCCAGAGGCAAGAACTGAGGATATTCATCCTGTGAGCCCAGCCCCACCCAGCCTGTGACTCAGTGAGAACCAAACCTGGGTGTGTACTAGACGTGGAATTCTAACAAAGGGTTACCGGCCTTAGCTTCTGTGCCCTGAATTTGACACTAGTTGTACCCAGGGCAAACCTTGGTTGACAGGGGTGGGGGTGGGGTGGGTCTGTGTACTAACAGAGCTACAGCTGAATGCCAGCCCCCAATCTATGTGTGCAGTCCCCCATGACCAAGCTCCAGCTCTAGCTCTTTGTTAGCACCCCATGTCCTTGAGTGAACTGCAGTCCTGCTCTGAAGCTTGACTCACTGAGCTAAGATCTTAAACATTCCCCCCAGGCTCTTTAGGGGACAGACCTTTCTTACTCTCCACACTGTGGCTGTGGTCATGGCTTAATCCAGGAGAACCTTGCTGCAAGCAGTGAAGATGTTCTACTCTGAAGCTTTCCATTGTTACTACTTACACATCCCTGCCCATGAGAGTAGACCTTACAGATGTCATTTTTGATGTATAGCTGACGAAACGGACAATGCCTTCTTGGGGACCAGTTCCACTAGTCCAACCTGCCACAATCTTTAAGAATATTTCCTCCAAAAAAAAAAAAGAATATTTCCTCCTACCAGATGGCCCATGCTTCATGGCAATGCTAGCTGAGTGCATAACAGGAAAATGGTGGGATGTATCCTGGAACACAAACTGCTATTCCTTTTCTTTTAATCCATGTTCTAAGATGTAAACATGCCTTTAACAAAAATGGGCAGGGAGGTGAGAGCCTTAGGTATGGAGGGCCTTAAATGTTAAGTGGAGAAGATTGGACATCTGGCATTCATAAACACATATAGGCCTCCAGTTCTGCTGTCTACTCCTGAGAAAACACATTAATTTCAGTGATAGCCTCATGGACCCATCAAAAACAGTGCTCTGAGGAGAAACTGTGGACCCCCATCTTTTTCCTTCTCTATTTTCCCAGATAAGAGACAAGAGCTTAAACCTCTAGAAATAGGAGACTAATTGGCATAGGTGATGCTTATCTTATTTAACAATAAGATGCTGTTTTTCCAGTATGGAGTAAGGTAATAGATCAAGATAGATCTATATAGATCTCTATCTATATAGATATATATCTTGGTTGACTATATAATGGCACAGACCACAGAATATTATATAGTTATTAAAAAGATAAATTGGATCTTTATCAGGACCCAAATGAATGTTCATTACATACTTTTAGGTGAATGAACTATATTGTAGAGTAATAATACATATTATCTGACTCCATTTTTATAAAAACAAAACAAATACCTTCTATGTGGGAGAGATTTATATATATATATATATATATATATATATATGTATATATATATATATATTTTCTTTTAATGAACAGAAAGAGACATAGGAAGATCCACATTAGACTGCTTGCTTCTGTTACCTAAATATTTTGACATTTCTTGCTCTAATTTCATTTTTACATTGAGTATGGTTTAATTTGTAAAATGTTTTTTTTTTTTTTTTTGTAAAATGTTTTTAATTTAATGGATTTTGGAAAAAGTATATTGAAAGTAAATCAGATTTTACGTGTCAAATGGGTATTCTGAGTTAGAAAGTTCTATAAGAAGCATTTTGTAGATTTCATGAATGACCTAATTTGATGATAATATTCATTTTGCATTTATGTAGAGTAAGGGACTATTCTACTGTACGATCAGTCGTTCTGCACACAGAAGCCACACTGATCTTTAAGCATCCTTTATTTCCAATGAAAACCCACACTTGGGAGACTATGAGCTCTAACCTTCCCGGTACTATCACTCCATCCATGTTGAATGCCACATCAATACTGGCTGTTATCACTCTGAGCAGTCACTATGGTGGCAAAGGTACACAAGCCTTGGGCTGCCTCTAAAAATTCTTAGTCAAGTGAGAACCGTTTTTATCCTACCAAGCCAGGATGTGATGGCAGTGCTTTGGGGAAAGCGGTGGACTTGGTTTTTCTGATTCAGTGAGGAAAATAAGATATCGTGCCCCCTGAATGAAGAGCAATAGGGAGGTAGTCCTGAAAACAGCAAATCCCAGGACAAAGGGGAAAAAAAACTAACAGGAATTCTGGTGGCTGAATGATGACCATCACCCTCTGGAATGATGCCCCCTCAGACCTGGGGAAAGGTCTCATCTGGCATGACAATCACTTCACCCTTCCAGTGCACTGAAATATGTTCATAGATTTTATAAATGGTACCAGCTTAGTTACTATTTTTGCTCAGATGAACACTGTTCCATTCATCATCACACCACTTTCAAGATAATGGAGAAACTTCTACACGTGGGCCCATAAACATAACAACTAAAGTTCACTCAGATATCTTACCTCCCTCAAAAAGGAAGGGAAAGGATCAGGTGCTGAAACAAAAATTCAAACAATTAAACAAACTGGGTAACTTCATTTAAATCCTTAAATTCTCAGCTCCAGAAACATCAGGGATTGGGTGGTATGTCCTTTTCACACAAATAAATTTCTCAAAGAATTGAGGAAAGGCCACATTAAGATCCTCAAGTGCAGTAGGCTCGCGAGCCTCTGTTTTAAAAAGAAAATGCTGATTGCTTTATTGAGATCACACATGGGGTATGCCAGCATGCTACAAACCTGAGTAAAAAGATTATTAAGAAGGTTGGCAGCAAATACTCAGACGTGTGGAAATGTTTCCCACCTCTCAACTAACAACAAAACCCACACATATTTATGTATATGAAGACAGATGAAAAAACACATAAATACACATGTAATGGCTTTAATAGAAAGCCATACAATAGAAAATGTATGTTTTAATAGAAAGGATGATGACACAGTGAAGAAATGTGATTACACAGTACCTCCAAAGATTTGTTCTAAGCAAGACAGGAAAGTAACTACATTCTAAACTGGTAAATGAATTAATTTTAACTATGATTACTCATCATGAAACTATGTACCACTATGGGAGGAATAAAGGCTTCATGACATATAAATGACTCAGAGGGTGAAAGTGCAGTATGTTGCCTTGTTTTTACAACATAAAATAAAAAATCTACTCTATTAAAAAAAAACTAATTTTTTTCCTATGGAAGAAAAATCCCACCATTATAATTTTTAATGTGAATCCACTGAGCTCTGTAACTGACATTTATATATAATAATTTATCTTGCAATAGCTGGGTAATATAATGGTACTGTAATGGATAATATAATAATAGTATATTAATAGACAAATATTAATAAAAGTTTTGGTTAAATGTGAAAGCTGTTTGGGAAAGAAGTTGAGAAAAAAGGTAGCTTCATTATCAGGTTTTATGACATATCATGGAACATAAGTGCTTTTATGAGTTGTAAAAATTGCTTCAATTTTTGACTCTCTGTGCTTCAAGGGATCCTGATTGGCAGCTGATTAGACTTTTGCTCTAGTCATTACTTTCTTTAGTGAAATTAGTGAGCTAGAAAATTGCATTGTAATTCATCAGGGGAAAATTAACATTGAGAGAGATCTTAAGGCTACCATCATATATTTACTTTGTATACAATATATAATTTTTTTCAAGCAATTTCTAATAAAAAATGTGCCAGAGAGTATGTATTATCAATTCAACTGAAATAATGATAATCCATTTTTGCACATTTGGTTTCTGTAAATGGAGAAGTTTTATCTGTCTTGAATTCCCTGTGTGATGGCATTAAAATAAATTACAGAGAGAATAGGATCTCTCTGCTCTTACTGTCTCTTTTATGTTCTAGTTAAAATCATTTTGAACATTACCTATTTTTGAAAGGATCCTTCAAATGCAACCAATACTAACAGCATGTTCACACTAACACAAGTATAAAATTCTCTGTCAGAATTTCTCTCCTGGAAACAAATGTGCGACATTATGAGCAATGCTCTTGAAATCTTACATATAGAAACATCATACCCAAATAATGCTATTAATTGGATGTCAAAGGTATTACAGATGTATTTTCATAAAATTTAAAAGTTTTTAAAAGATTACAAATTGAACATACCCAAATCAAATTAACTTGGGGAAAGGAAGCCATCATACGACTTTAGGTATATTCTTTTTACTCTTCAGAAGTCAGTTCTAAGTTCTCAACAATTTATTCTTGAAAACTAGATATAAAAAAAGTTTACACTGTATGAAAAGTTGTGGGAGGTAAAAAGAAGTATTAGAAAATTGTAAAACTGACTAGAAGGTATTCATTCATTCAGCTACACTGACAAATTCAACAGATTCATGTTAAATTCATGTCATTTACATTCTGTAGGCATAACTAATACGTTTAACACTCATTGACTGAAAAAGAAAAAGTAGTACCTAGAGAATAGAGTTTATTTTTCAAAGAGCTTTATAGTTCTATTTAATGTTACAATGAAGGAAATTTTTAAATTGATAAAATAACATTGAAAGGAAAAAAATTCAAAAAGTAGGATCTTACTTTAAAATAAAACTATTTATCATTGCTGGAGGAGGAAATGACAACCCTACTCCAGTATTCTTGCCAGGAGCACCTAACAAACAGGAGGAAAAGGCAAAAAGATACAGCACTGGAAGATGAGCCGCACCCCCCACCCCCGCCCCCCAGGTCAGAAAGTCTCTGATATGCTACTAAGGAAGAGCAGAGGGCAATTACTAACAGCTCCAGAAAGAATGAAGCAGCTCGGCCAAAGAGAAAGGATGCTCAATTGTGGATGTGTCGGCTGGTGAAAGTCTGATGCTGTAAACAACAGTATTGCATAAGAACCTGGAATGTTAAAACCATGAATCAAGATCAAGGTAAACTGGATGTGGTCAAGCAGGAGATGGCAAGATTAAATATCAACATCAGTGAACTAAAATGGAAGGAATGGGTGAATTTAATTCTGATGATCATCATATCTATTACTGTGGGCAAGAATCCTTTAAAAGAAATGGAGTAGCCTTCACAGTCAAAAAAGAGTCCAAAATGCAGCCCTTGGGTGCAAACAAAAAAATGACAGAATGATCTTGGTTTGTTTCCAAGGCAAACTGTTCAACATCACAGTAATCAATTCTATGACCCAGCTACTGATGAGGAAGAAGCTGAAGTTGACCAGTTCTATGAAGACCTACAACACCTAGAACTAACACCAAAAAAATGTGTCCTTTTCATCATAGAGGATTGGAATGCAAAAGTAGGAAGTCAAGAGACATCTGGAATAACAGGCATGTTTGGCCTTAGAATACAAAATGAAGCAAGGCAAAGAATAAAAGAATTTTATTAAGAGAATGTGTTGATCATAGCAAACACCCTTATCCAACAACCCAAGAGACAACTCTACACATGAACCAGATGGTCAATACCAAAATCAGATTGATTATGTTCTTTGTAGCCAAAGATGGAGATGCACTATATAGTTAGCAGAAACAAGACCTGGAGCTAAATGTGGCTCCGATCATGAGCTTCTTATTGAAAAATTCAGACTTAAATTGAAGAAAGAAGGGGAAACCACTAGGCCATTCGATTATGACCTAGATCAAATCCCTTATGATTATACAATGGAGGTGAAAAATAAATTTAAGGAATTAAATCTGGTAGACAGAATGCCTGAAGAATTATGGATGGAAGTTCATAATATTCTACAGGAAGCAGTGACCAAAACCATACCAAAGAAAAAGCAAATAAAGAGGGCAAAGTGGTTTTCTGAGGATGCTTTACAAGTAGCGGAGGGAAGAAGAATGTTAAAGGCAAAGGGGAAAGGGAAAGATATACCCAACTGAATGCAAAGTTCCAAAGAAAAGCAAAGATGGATAAGAAGGACTTCTTAAACGAACAATACAAAGCAACAGAGGAAAACAACAGAATAGGAAAGACTAGTGATCTCTTCAAGAAGACTGGAGATATCAAGGGAATATTTCATGCAAGGATGAGCACAATAAAGAACAGAAGTGGTAAGGACCTAACAGAAGCAGAAGAGATTAAAAAGAGGTGGTAAGAATACACAGAAGGACTGTTAGGGGAAGCACACTGATTGAAACCGCCCACCCTGGCCAGGCACCATAGTAACCATTTGCATGAGTTGTCTTATGACAGGAGATCCTGGTAAGGAATACGGAACTAATAAGCCACCACCAACCGGAAGAGTTCGGGAAAGGTCAAAAGGAAACACCGCGTGTCTATCCACTTCCCAGAATCCCTCTTGCTAGCATCCATCTTGGCTGAGCGATGCGTGTGCCACCAGGAAAGACTCTGAATTAGAATGATTGGCCAAAGACTACCCGGAAACGAATCCCATCACCATAAAACCCAAGACTGAGAGCCACGCGGCAGAGCAGTTCTCCTGGGTTCCCTTACCTACTGCTCTCCACCCGGGTGCCCTTTCCCAGTAAAATCTCTTGCTTTGTCAGCATGTGTCTCCTCGGACAATTCATTTCCGAGTGTTAGACAAGAGCCCAGTTTTGGGCCCTGGAAGGGGTCCCCCTTCCTGCAACAGGACTATTTAAAAAAAGGTCTTAATGACCCAGACAACTATGATGTGTCCACTCACCTGGAGCTGAACATCCTGGAGTGTAAAGTCAAATGGGCCTTAGGAAGGGTTACTATCAACAGAGCTAGTGGAGGTGATGGAATTCCAGCTGAGCTATTTCAAATTCTGATACTATTAAAGTGCTTTACTCATTATTACAGCAAAAACTCAGCAGTGATCACAGAACTGTAAAAAGACAGCTTTCAGTCCCATCACAAAGAAGGACAATAACAAAGAACGTTCAAACTACCATACAATTGTGTTCATTTCACATGCTAACAAGGTTGTGCCCAAAATCTTTTAAGCTAGGCTTTGGCAGTACATGAACCGAGAACTTCCAAATGTACAAGCTGGGTTTCAAAGAGGCAGGGGAACCAGAGATCAAATTGCCCCAGCATCCACTAGATCCCAGCAAAAGCAAGGGAATTCCAGAAAAACATCTACTTCTGCTTCATTGACTACGAGAAAGCCTTTGATTGTATGGATCACAAAAAACTGTGGACAATTCTTAAAATGATGGGAATACCAGACCAATTTACCTGTCTCCTGAGAAACCTGAATGCAGGTCAAGAAGCAACAGTTAGAACCTTACCTAGAACAACAGACTGGTTCCAAATTGGGAAAGGAGTATGACAAGGCTGTATATTGCCACTTTGCTTATTTAACTTATATGCAGAGTACATCATATGAAATGCCAGGCTGGATGAATCCCAAGTTGGAATCAAGATTGCAGGAGAAATATCAACAACCTCAAATATACAGATAATACCATTCTAATCACAGAAAGTGAGGAGGAGCTAGAGTCTCTTGATGAAGGTGAAAGAGGAGAGTGAAAAACCTGGCTTAAAACTCAAGGTTCAAATGGAAAGAGTAACATGGAAACTTACATCACCATATGTAAAATAGAAAGCCAACAGGAATTTGCTGTAGGCTCAGGAAACTCAAACAGGGGTCCTGTATCAACCTAGAGGGGTGGGATGGGGAGGGAGATGGGAGTGAGGTTCAAAAGGGAGGGGATATATGTATACCTATGGCTGATTCATGTTGAGGTTTGACAGAAAATAGCAAAATTCTGTAATGCAATTATCCTTCAATAAAAAATAAATTAATTTAAAAAAAAAAAGATCATGGAATCCAGTCCCATCACTTCACAGCAAATAGATGGAGAAACAATGGAAACAGTGATGGACTTTATTTTCTTGGGCTCCAAAATTACTGAGGATGGTGAATGCAGCCATGAAATTAAAAGATGCTGCTCCTTGGAAGAAAAGCTATGACAAACATAGACAATGTATTAAACAGCAGAGACATTACTTTGCCAACAAAGGTCTGTATAGTCAAAGTTATGATTTTTCCTATATGCATGTACAGATGAGAGTTGGACCATAAAGAAGGCTGAGCGCTGAAGAATTGATGCTTTTGAACTGTGGTGTTGGAGAAGACTCTTGAGAGTCCCTTGGACTGCAAGGAGATCAGTCCTGGGTGTTCACTGGAAGGACTGATGCTGAAGCTGAAACTCCAATACTTTGGCCACCTCATGCGAAGAGCTGACTCATTGGAAAAGACACTGATGTTGAGCAAGACCGAAGGCAGGAGGAGAAGGGGATGACAGAGGGTGAGATGGCTGGATGGCATCACTGACTCAGTGGACATCAGTTTTGAGCAAACTTCGGGAGATGGCGAAGGACAGGGAAGCCTGGCGTGCTTCAGTCCATGGAGTCGCAGAGTTGAACAAGACTGAGTGAACAAATCAGTAAAAAGGAAAGAAAGCTCTTTTGCAAAGATCAACTTCACAACAAATTTATCATTGACAAGAAGCAATTCTAAAATAATCATTTTCCCTGTGAAAATAATATATTTCTCTTTGTATGTATTGCTTAGTACATGCATGTAAAATTGCCATGAGAATCTCTATGTCATCCTGTTGGCCTTTTTCCTCTGCATGCCCTTTCTATGACTTTGCTACTACCTGCCTCTACCCTGGGCTTGTTTATTTCATCTTGTTGTCATTTGCTTTTGGCCACCCATCCTGCGCTCACACAAATACAAATGGTATCTGGTATCACTACTATATTGGGTTAGTCGAAACATTCACTCAATATTTTCTATAAAATGTGATGGAAAAACCCAAATAAAATTTTTGGCCAACCCAATATTTGATATGTGAAAACAAGAGTGATACAATTCTGCCTCTGCAGGCAAAAGTGAAGTGACAAGATAGAAATAAGATTGTGTTACATATATGGACTATGTACAGCCTCATGTTCTGTCATACAAGCATTAGTTTTAAATATAGTGCATTCGTTGCATATTTGATAAACTTAAGTAAAATGGGAATCTGACTCAAAGACATTTATCTAGGGAATTTTGAAAATTGTAATAATAAGGAAATATTAATCTACCCCAGGGTAAGATTTCAGAAGAAAAATTATCATATAATAATATGCACATATAAAACATTATCAGAATACTAAATTATAAATAATTTTTGAAAACAATTATGATGATGGATCCAATTTTTTTTTTATTTTAATGAGTTACTAAGAAAAAGCAACTAAACCACTACAAAGTAGTAAAAGAGCTTTGAAATGGGCTTTTGAAGATCAGCACACACATTTATTGATCATGCTTTCTAGCTAACAGACTCAGATTTTTCCATTGCTACTAACAGTTGTCAAGCAGCTGTGTCAGACTCTTAGTCATGAAAAGAAGGCCCTTTCCTCATGATGAAACATCATTTACTAAGCACAAAGAATACAAAACTACAATCCAAATTCACCTCTGTTTCTTAGACTCACAGGAACACAGTTTTAATGGCTGGAAAAATACAGTTATTTAAAATAATCAGAATTTTATATTTTATTAAAGCCATAATTTATTTAGTGCTTACATGCAATTTGCTAAATACTTTACATACAATCGGCCATTTGTAAACAAGTGTTCTGCACCTGCAGCCTCAATCAACCACAGATAAAAAATATTTAAAAAAAATAAAATTCCAGAAAGTTCCAAAAAGCAAAACTTGAATTTGCCACATGCCACTCACTCCTAATATAGCATTTACACTGTATTAGGTACTTTGAGTAAGCCAGAGAAAATTGAAAGTATACAAGAGGATGTGTCTAGGTTATTTGCAAATATAACACCATTTATGTAAGGGACTTGAACATCTATAGATTTTGGTAACTGAGGGGGACCTGAACCAATCACCCAGGATACAGAGGGATGACTGTTCATTATTGCTTTTAATTCTCACAATAATCCCATCCAATAGGTATTATTATTCCCATGTCCCAGGGGAGGAACTGAAGCTTAGTGTGGTTGTTTATTTAATTACACTCATTCACACATCTAGACATCCGTCAGTCTGTTCATTCACTCAGTCATACATTCATTCACCAAATATTTGAAGATCACCAAATGTCAGGGATCATAGCAGAAGCTGAGGCTATCGCTGCAAAAAAGGGACCCAAGTCACCAAAGGGGCCACGTATTTCTCAACACCAGCCCCACATTCGTCAATCAGCTCGTGAGCAATCAGCACACGGGCATTACTGTCTGAACAAGAGAAAACCAGTCTAAACTTCTATGTCATCAACGCCACTAAATTCATGTTTCTTTTCCTGTTTTCCTTTCAGGAAGAGCAACTTATGAAATGATACATTATAAAGTAAGATGAAATATTTCAATACCTCACTTTACTTGTAAAATTTAATTTTGCAACTGCTCCCAAAGTTCATCAAGACGGCCTAATTACAAATGGACTAAATGTCATAAACTTTTAAAGGGTTTTCACGAAGTAACAGTACCACTTGCACTTGTAAACAAAAACACCAGGTGTGTGTTGCCACATAAACCTGCAATGGTATGAGTTCTGAATTTTATAAGGGCTCCAGGTTCACGACATGCCCGAATGATCACTCTGTAATAGTCACCCAGTCACTCAGACTCCAAGTTTACAGCACTGACTTAACGATGATTTCTGAAGACTGTCATTAAATTTATCCATTTACTTTTTATTTAACCCAAGGAAGGCACCAAGATTCTATATAGGAGAACAGGTGGAAGGGGACACGCAGTGGGCAGCTATGGTATTTTGAAAGCAGAGCTAGGGGATGTTATGTTGTATTTCCATAGAATACATGCAAATTTTAGTTGGATTTTGGATCATGTAACAGCAAAAATATTTATGTTTTCTAAGGAGGACTTAATTCATATTTAACCTAAAATTTCACCCAGTCTGATACCAGCCAGAGTTCTTGGTCTCCTCAATCAATAAAAATTGATCAGAAGACAGACAGGAAATTCAGGCAGGGCTTTTGTGAGGGCCCTGCTGCACCAGGGTGAACAAGAACAGGAAACATTTCCTTGCTTGCTTGCTCCCTGAAGTGGGGGTGGGTGAGCTTGTTTCTTATATGGGGTGAGGGTAGGGGTCAATCCAGGTCTTGGACCAGAGGGGTGGCTTAGGTGGTTTGCCCACCCCTAAGGTGGTACTGAGTGCATGGGTTATGTGCAATACCCTGGTTTTGCTCCTGACACTTTACTTTTGTTCCCAGTTCTTCAGAAGTGGCAGTTGGGTTTTTTTGGTCTTTTTGTATCTTTTGTCCAGAATTTGCCCCAACTCTGCATCCAGGCAGTTATTTTTAGTCCCTTAGGATTTCTGATGCTGAAGCTGAAACTCCAATACTTTGGCCACCTCAGGCAAAGAGTTGACTCACTGGAAAAGACCCTGATGCTGGGAGGGATTGGGGGCGGGAGGAGAAGGGGACGACAGAGGATGAGATGGCTGGATGGCATCACCGACTCGATGGACATGAGTTTGAGTAAACTCCGGGAGTTGGTGACGGACAGGGAGGCCTGGCATGCTGCGCTTCATGGGGTCGCAAAGAGTCGGACACGACTGAGCGACTGAACTGAACTGAGGGTTTGTTTGTATTTTGTTTCTTGAGAAGTTTGTCCAAGTACAAGCATTTCAGCAAAGGGTCCCAGGTCCCTGCCTGTCTCATTTCTTAATATTACAGCCCCTGTGGGGTGCACTTGGAAGGCTGATATATATTATGGGGATGTGACATCCCTGCCCCTTCTGGACACTCTTTGACCCAGCGACCACCTCTCCCACTAGACTCTAAGTTCCTTAAGGGGAGCAAACAGGTTTACCAAGAGGTCAAAAACATACAAACACACACAAAAGTATTAAGAAGCTCCTATTAGAGCCTGACAGGAGAGAATGGAAAGGGACGGGGTGACGAGAAGAACTACTTACAATCCTATTGGTGGTCCCCTTACTTAGGAGTGACAAAGACGATGTCCTACTCCGAGGTTATAAAAGTTGGTGCTCCCCACTAGAATACTGTGCGGTACTTCGTGTGCTGTTGTGTCATTCCTAATACTGAAGCAATTCTGAAGGTTAAGAACTTGGATGGAGGAGGAATTTGAGTGATAGCTCAGTAAAGGCTATTACTTTTAAGGGTGCACATCTATAGTTGGCTAAAGGGCTCTGAACTGCCAGAGAATTAGACAAGCCTTTAGATTTTTTTATTGAATGGTAGCTATGCTGTAATCAGCTTCTGAAGGGGAAAAAATGATGGAGAAATCCCCACTGAGCTATGTAAGTGCATCCAGATTATGGCTGAAGAGAAACAACAGTCCTGCCTGGCCACAGGTCATTGTAAGACTACTGATTAAAGGAATTTCCCTAGCCACGGGAATTAACTCCACGAGAACCTTCTAAGATAATTGGATAAACAATAATAAACATTTTAGAGCAAGGAAGGATTGATTACAATACCTAAAACTGGGCATGGAATGAGTGAATTGAATTCAAGGAGAAGGTACCTGGATCTTAATGATGTGCTAATTCCTTTAAGAGATGAATTTGATCTACTAGGAACAATTTTAAGTTTACTCACAAGGGGAAAAAGAGAAGGAGGGAGGAGATACTTTAGACTCTGCTTAAGTGCAAACAGCTTACCCTTATTAATTCCTCCACATTAGTCAGGAAACCCAGGGGATTTGTTTGGAAACAAGTGAGCAAACATGCCACCGCCAAGGTTAAACCTGTGCTATCACTGGTGGATAAGATGTCCAGTGGCCCTGGACCAAACTATGAGGCTGGATATACGTTGAGTGGGCTTCCCTTGTGGCTCAGCTGGTAAAGTATCCGCCTGCAATGAGGGAGACCTGGGTTCGATTCCTGGATTGAGAAGACCCCCTGGAGAAGGGAAAGGCTACCCACTCTGGTATTCTGGCCTGGAGAATTCCATGGACTGTATAGTCCATAGGGTCACAAAGAGTCGGACAAGACTGAACAACTTTCACTGTCACTTTTCACTTCATACACTATGTATGTATCTCTTTATCACACACACATAATGCCTGCTCTGTGCTGCTGACCCAAGCACCTTACATAGATTCACTCATTAAATTCTAACTATAGCTCAAAAATGTGAACACTCCTTTTTAGTATCTCCATTATACAGATGCGAAAACTAGGGGAATGAGAGGGCGAGGAACTTGCTCAGAGTTGCACAAATTCTGGCAGGATCAGGTTTCGGGGCCAGGCTTCTAAGACCATATTTTCAACAACTATGCTGAGTCCCCTCTGTAGAAACAATACTGTAGAAGTGTAACCCAGAGTGACCGTGGGAAATTGTAGCTTTGAAGTCAGGAAGAAAGCAGCAGGAAAAGATTTCAGGTGTGTTTAAAAGACTTCCATTTCATTCTTTGAGATCAATTCTGAAACATTTAATTTAGTTCCCAATTTCTTTTCCTCCTTTCCTCTTAATAAGTCTAAGGACTGAGGAGAAAACAGAAGGTTGAAAAGGCCTGCATGACAGGGATAGTGTTACTTTTTCCATTTCTTTCAATGTTACGCTATATCTGTGTGTATGAAATGCAATGGGGTTTTTAAAAATCACAGATAACTCTGAAAATAGTCAATGTAAAGTCATCTACACATTGACTTCTGAAAGACAGAATTAAATTTAAAATGTAACAATAGTAATTTAAACCAAGAATAAAAGAGATGATAACATAGATTTCCACTAGTGGATCCCATTAGTATAGAGGAACCACTGACACAGAGGATACTCTCCATATCAAACTAAACACAAGAAGGTATTAAGCTTCCTTTTCTTCCCAGCTTTAGGTTATGAAAAAATTAATCTTCAGAAAGGAAAAATATCATAATTCAGACTTCAAGAACAAAATTAGAGAAAATCACAACTGAAAAGAAGTTGTTCTCTGACTTCCAAAATCCTGACAGGAGCTTGACAGGAAACCATCCTGTCAGGATGGTTTTTGGAAGTCAACTGTCTAAAATGTTGCTTATTCATGATGTCGGCAAGGTAGAAAATACTGAGAGGAAAATGAGATTGCAATCTCTCCTTGTCCAGCTGTCAAAGACGACAGCAAATTTCTCTTCCACGGAAGAGACAAAACTTGAACAAAAAATCACATTGTCAGAAAACTGCGCCT
This sequence comes from Cervus elaphus, assembly GCF_910594005.1. NCBI lineage: Eukaryota > Metazoa > Chordata > Mammalia > Artiodactyla > Cervidae > Cervus > Cervus elaphus. Next base: position 8,073,451 of record NC_057837.1, on the reverse strand, counting down.
CACCTCCGTGGGTGTGAGGAACATCTAATGGATGTAATGTGACAGCAGCCACCTGGACACCGATTCAAAAGTGACAAAGATTATTGCTCCAGTACAGTGTGAACAATAGGGAATTGGAAGATGGTATTGAAGAAAAAGTCTACACGTGCAAAACTACACAGAAGACACTCAGGGTGCTGCAGAACAGAGACACCAAGCAAGGTGACAACTTACACATCTCAGATGTAATGTTTCCCTCTGGTCTTCACTTTAATATTTCACTCAGTCTTCTTTTCAACATAACTACCAATTAGGCAGTTTAATGATAACAAATCAACGACCCTGGTAAGATTACCAACTTGTCCAGGACTTGTACATCTAGATGATTGACTAAAAAGTGATTATAATGTCCACTCCAGAGTGAAAAATTTTTTTCTTAAAGCTGGAGAAGTCAAGGTATACCCACAAAGCTGAAATTTAGAAATACGTAAGTCAAGGCAAACTAATCCTCAAAGCACGTAGAGAAAGGCAGCTCTAAGAGCATCCCATGGAAACATTTCAGAGCTTTCCTCTCCTCCCACCCTGGCTTCTCAAGTCCTTTCTCCTCTTGATGGTATGATCCAGTTTTTCATTTCATAAGTGTGTTATATTGACACATCTTATTTGTGAAGATGGAAAACCATCTCAATGATTCTATTCAATGATTCTATTGTTTTTTATCTACCATCATTATTATATGTCTTGACTATTGGTACTCTCTAATTCTAGTCTTCATATGTGTTTTAATCACTGTTATTCAGTAACATTATGTAAGGAGATTCCATCAGCATTAGTGTTTTCTTCCTCTAGGTTTCCTTATCCTTGCCTGTAATTGATCTGCTTTTGACCTTCTTCCCCAAATAGGGAATCATATTTTATTGAGTTTTGAATCTCTGACAGAGGCCACAGTCCCTTACACAGCATGTGCTCAGAAAACGCTTGCAGATATAAAGAACAAGAGCCTGAAGATGTTCTAGAACATTTTGTTTCTATTTTCTTACAAAAATATACAACATACAGAAACGTCTGAGCACAGCTGCATACCTCATGAATAATAACAAGGTTCGGCATCTAGTCAACCTGGTAATGGATTAAAACAAAGTCTCTGTGCATCATTTTCTCTCTTCTACAGGACTCCCATTTGATTTTCCAGGATTACTCTGGCCTTGCTTGTCTCAATACTGCAGGTGTTTCCTCTTGAGCCCCAGAAAGGGATGCAGTTGTTTAAGTGTAAATGCTACAGTGACTCTCAGTTAAAGAAAGGAGAGAGAAGAAGAGAGAAAAAAAAAAATTAATCTTCTAACCCTTTGTCAGTTCCAGATTAATGAAATTCCATAGGAGAAACATACTCCTTTATATCCATTCTCTCTTTACTTCATCTTTAAGCCCCACTCACTTCCAAACTGTCTACTACTTAGCTTTAGACAATATGGCTTTGAGCATATTTTGGTTTTATTACTTTAGGGGTGGTAGTTGGAGAGTTGGAGAGGTTGGGAAGTTTTGGGGCTGCCCTTGGGGATAGGGAATGGGGGAATATTGGGGTGAAGTAGGGAGAACTATGCATAGTTTCAGGTCATAGTAATTATATTCTCTAAAAACTGTAATGGAGGATGAATAGGCATCTGTTTAGATTTGTTTCATCTCATTTTACAGACAAAATGACAGAGAGCATCTATCCAACATGTCAACATTATTCCCAAATATTTCTCGTTAAGAAGAACTTGTGAAATAAATTCTATCATGAAAAATAAATCAGAATTAAACTCCTTTTCCATTCACTAACACATTAAAATGACATTTTAACAGAATTCTTGTTTTGGAACTGACTAGTCTGTGTATTATAATAAGCAATAGAATTACATCAAGTAAACATGAAGATAAACCTTGAAAACAAACTGTACAGTATTTAAAAATTAATAGATGCAGTAAAGCAAAACAAAAATAAATCAAATTCTATTTTTTCATTGAACATTAGAAAAAGATAGTTTATAAAAACTTTCTTAAAATTGTGTATTCTGTCCAGTGTGTCCTGTATCATTAGGGAAACTCAGCATTTATTACCATTTGTCATCACATCCTTACATTTTTTATTCTAATATTATATGAGAATTAATTTTATACTCTTGACTTTGCTTTTATCTTCTTGAGTTTTCAAAGGATGCTTCACTCAATGGTTAGCATTCATCATATGATAATTGCCATTTCAAGACTTCAACTTAAATTAAGACTACAATGTAAGAAGGGAATTCCATATGTACTATACTATTGATCAAAACAAAAGATTTATCAAAAGGTTGAAATAAATCCCTCATCTGACCTAAAGAAACAAAAGACCTATACACAGAAAACTATAAGACACTGATGAAAGAAATCAAAGAGGACACAAACAGATGGAGAAATATACCATGTTCATGGGTTGGAAGAATCAATATTGTGAAAATGAGTATACTATCCAAAGCAATCTATAGATTCAATGCAATCCCTATCAAGCTACCAACAGTATTCTTCACAGAACTAGAACAAATAATTTCACAATTTGTATGGAAATACAAAAACCTCGAATAGCCAAAGCAATCTTGAGAAAGATGAATGGAACTGGAAGAATCAACCTGCCTGACTTCAGACTCTACTACAAAGCCACAGTCATCAAGACAGTATGGTACTGGCACAAAGACAGAAATACAGATCAATGGAACAGAATAGAAAGCCCAGGGACAAATCCACGTATCTTTGACAAAGGAGGCAAGAATATACAATGGAAAAAAGACAACCTCTTTAACAAGTGGTGCTGGGAAAACTGGTCAACCACTTGTAAAAGAATGAATAGAACACTTTCTAACACCATACATAAAAATAAACTCAAAATGGATTAAAGATCTAAATGTAAGACCAGAAACTATAAAACTCTTAGAGGAGAACATAGGCAAAACACTCTCCGACATAACACAGCAAGATCCTCTATGACTCACCTCCCAGAATATTGGAAATAAAAGCAAAACTAAACAAATGGGACCTAATTAAACTTAAAAGCTTTTGTACGGCAAAGGAAACTATAAGCAAGGTGAAAAGACAGCCTTCAGAATGGGAGAAAATAATAGCAAATGAAGAAACAGACAAATGACTAATCTCAAAAATAAACAAGCAACTCCTGCAGCTCAATTCCAGAAAAATAAATGACCCAATCAAAAAATGGGCCAAAAAAAAAAAAAAAAGGGCCAAAGATCTAAACAGACATTTCTCCGAAGAAGACATACAGATGGCTAACAAACACATGAAAAGATGCTCAACATCACTCATTATCACAGAAATGCAAATCAAAACCTCAGTGAGGTACCATTACACGCCCGTCAGAATGGCTGCTGTCCAAAAGTCTACAAGCAATAAATGCTGGAGAGGGTGTAGAGAAAAGGGAACCCTCTTACACTGTTGGTGGGAGTGCAAACTAGTACAGCCGCTATGGAGAACAGTGTGGAGATTCCTTAAAAAACTGGAAATAGAACTGCCATATGACCCAGCAATCCCACTCCTAGGCATACACACTGAGGAAACCAGATCTGAAAGAGACACATGTACCCCAATGTTCATCACAGCACTTTTATAATAGCCAGGACATGGAAGCAACCTAGATGTCCATCAGCAGATGAATGGATAAGGAAGCTGTGGTACATATACACTATCAAATATTACTCAGCCATTAAAAAGAATTCATTTGAATCAGTTCTGATGAGATGGATGAAACTGGAGCCCATTATACAGAGTGAAGTAAGCCAGAAAGATAAAGACCAATACAGTATACTAACACATATATATGGAATTTTAAAAGATGGTAACGATAATCCTATATGCAAAACAGAAAAAAAGACACAGATGTACAGAACAGACTTTTGGACTCTATGGGAGAAGGCGAGGGTGGTATGTTCTGAGAGAATAGCATTGAAACAAGTATACTATCAAGGGTGAAACAGATCACCAGCCTCAGTTGGATGCATGAGACAAGTGCTCGGGCCTGGTGCACTGGGAAGACCCAGAGGGATGGGATGGAGAGGGAGGGGGGATGGGGAACACATGTAAATCCATGGCTGATTCATGTCAATGTATGGCAAAAACCACTACAATATTGTAAAGTAATTAGCCTCCAACTAATAAAAATATATGGAAAAAAATTTTTTTAATTAAAAAAAATATTCCTACATCTGTTTTAATGATAAATCCATCAGCCAGAAAGTAATTCTTATAATTCATTAATAAAAATTGTCAGGACAATTAATAATTTTATGTTAGCACTTTTTACATTTCTTCTCAAAGCAGGCTGTCTCATTTCTGAACACTATTATAATGGAACATTCTAGCATCGATAATTCAGCATCAGTGAGCTTTATCTACTATAAGCATGACCAAACAGCTTCTGCTTTTGGAAGGTTGGAAAAGGAACATTTTAGTGACATCTCCTGGACCTTTGCTTTGTAGGTGAAGCAACCCCTGGTCTAGACAACAACAAGTTGGATAAATGTAGTGGGGACAATGAAGTGATAAACCGTAAAAGCAATAAGCACACGGTGGTAATGTTACTACAGCCAGGGAGACTGTGCTGCTGCCTGATCCTGAAAAAAACACAGGAATAACTACATGGTGATTGTACAACTGAGATATTTGCATTTTAACACTCGCTTTAGGATTTTCCTGTAGTTGTTTTGTTTTGTTTTGTTTTCCGACCAGTCAATGACATAGCTCCGCAAAGATGCATCTTCATCTCCTATCCTTGCTGAACTTTGCAGTCAGAGGACTGTTGGCTAGAATATTAACTCCAGCTTTCTGCCTGGGAGACAAGACTAGGGGACAAACTTTCCCTGTAGACCAGGAGGTAAAGCAGGTTGAGTCTGCAGGGTGGCCTGAGTTGAAACCGCTTATTCTCACCCTTTCAGGATGAAAGCCTCAAGGACACAGCTTCCTGTCCAGAGCTGTTAGTCTCAGGCAAGCACATATTTTCAGACTAAAGAGAGACTAGGTTGAGGGCATATACTTCTACATGTTATGTCTATTTTGGATATCTTGAAAACAAAAAGCCTTCAATGTTGAAAACCAGAGGCCTTTCCTACAGACTCTGTGATCACCCCATGCCCCACAATATCTGTAGCCTGAAAGGCATGTTATAAAAAACCCTCTCGGGAGATGGGAGGGGGGATCGGGATGGGGAATAAGTGTAAATCTATGGCTGATTCATATCAATGTATGACAAAACCCACTGAAATGTTGTGAAGTAATTAGCCTCCAACTAATAAAAAAATTAAAAAAAAAAAAAAACCCTCTCATGAAATCTGGCTTTGCTCAAATTCTCTGAACAATTCTGCTGATGGAACCATAGATGAAAATAAATTTGCATCCCTACTTGGGAGTGGGGCATAACAAATAGGCGAACCAACACTGTGGTCAAATGTCAAGCATGGAAAATAATCACAAGGCATGTTTTAAACCATTAGGCTATGAGAAGACATGATATTTGCCACAATGCAGCAGAAGCTCAGTTTCTCTCTCTCCATTCCTCTCTTTCCTGTGCTCTGTCATACCCCAGACAGGGGCTGTTCCTGGAGCCTGGGTCTCAGGATGAGAAACACATAGAACAAGTACCCCAGTATCTTTAGGTACCCAAGCAAAGCCTAGCCTGTCACAAAGTAAATATTTGGAACAGGAATTTAAATTTTTATATATTTTTATGTGCATAAGAAAAAAAACTTCTCCAAAACTTACACTAAAATGTTCAATTTGCTGATTAAATCAATGTATACATTAACAATGGTCACTTTCACTTTGTTTTTTATTGTTTGAATTTTTAATGAACATGTACTATATAAATTTTCTTAACTTGTAAAAAATATTACCCATGCTGGTCTCCATTTAACATAGATATCTAAGAGAAGTATAATGAATTTATTTTCAAGAGAAAGAACATCAATGATAAAAGCAAATGTGTTCATTTAAAATTAGTAAAGAGTTACAGATTTCATGAACAATATGTGATCAGAGCAACACACTAGAGTAAAGAGAAATATGGCAGCATGGAAATGGCAAATTTCATCTCAAGTTGTGGGCTTTAAAAAGTTCACTTTAAGAGAGAGTCATTAAATGACTCCTCTATGCAAAAGACTATAAAGAATTATAACAAAGGGCAGGACATAATCCATATCCATTAAGCAGTCATCCCCCAAAAGGATGACTTCCTTATCGATAAGTGCAACTCAAGCTAGAAGATTACAGACATCACTAAGGAGTGTGAGGGCAAAGCCATATTTCAGGCCACATTTCAGAGGAGTCTTGAAAGGTGAGTAGACTTAAAAGGCAAAGTGGGAAAAGGCATGTCTAGAAAGGGAAAGAGTAGGTAAAGAGTTGGAGATGGGGAAATAAAATGGCATTTTCAGGAACCTTTGAGCACAGCAGTTTACCTACAACCCAAGGATGATGTAAGGAAGACATCAGAAATAAAGCTGAAAAAGTAGATCAGGGCTAGGCTGAGTTGACACCTAAGCTCGTATGAAATCAGGAGCCAAATCACACAACTGTGCAGGAAAATTAGATGGCCAAGGTTTAGGAATATTAACCTGGTGGGTGCAAGACAGAATAGAATAGAGGGAAATTGGACATGGTGTGGCCAGTTTGGAGGCTGTTATGAAGTTTCAGTCTTAACGACTTGCATTAGAAGAGTCTCAGTGGGCTTATATGCCTATAAGAGAATAAATTTCTATTATTTTAAAACACTAAGTTTTTGATAATTTGTTACAGAAGTCATGGGAACCTAACACACTTACAAACTTGTAAATTCTATCATGTAAATGAAAAATCTCAATATATGTTCACATGGCAACAATCAAAATAATGATCAATAATCAGTGAAACAATGATTAGTAAATTAATGAAATGATTAACAAAACAATCAAAGAAGTTTGAGATTTATTTTCTGAAAATATTTTTCTTGCTTTATTTATAATAGTATCTTAAGAGACCATTTTTGTCAGAGTTGTTTAGAGTTAGAGTAACTCTGCTTCAAAAGTAAATCTCCCAAATTATTTAACTGTGTATACTACACTTTTAAAGAAACATCTCTGCATCAGACACTAACAACTTTTATCTACCTACTGCCTTCTTACTTTCCACGCTAAATAAGGGATATCATGAATCAACAGCAGCAAAATAGTTCTGAGATACCATCAACTGCAATATGTGTAATATAAAAACAACAAATACAAAAGCCACAGATGTAGAAAAGGGACTTCGTGGGACAGACAGACACTTACCCTTACATACTCAAGAGAACAGAACAGGGCTACTTCAAAAAAACCTTTCCCCACAAAAACCATACATGCAGTTGACCATTTCTTATAATTTTCCATATCTGCTCTATTTAGAAAATCTGTTTTTTTACCTATCCCACCATATAATCAAAGAGGAGTATGAATAAAGCAAGCTTTCATATTGCAAGTTTCTTAATTTCTTAATAACTTCTACCTTTTAATCCTGACTCTAGGATACATAGTGTTTAAATAAAATCCTAACTATATTAAGAGATAATTAAGGGCTATTTTGGTCAGAATTCTCCCTTGTTCAGTCAGATTTTGAATGGCCACCCTGAATGGAAAGAAGTAACATTATTCATGATCCAACATGGCCCCTTCACCTTGCTCTCTGAGCTTCACTCAGACTAACATTGCAACCAGTGTTCCCTATGTCTAAAACACTTCATTTTAAATGAAAAGCTGTTGAAAAGACTTTTGAATCTCAAGGAAAAGACAGTCTGGAAATTTAAATGCCATTCCAATACATTACAAATTACATGCTACATTTAAAATTTTTTAGAAGCAACCAAAATGTTTGCCTCTTCAGATGGTCATTATCTAAGTTGCCACTTGGCCAGCCCATTCTAGTAGCATGTGTGTTCAAGTTGTAAAGATACAGAGAAGAGTCAATGGTGTGCAAGTTCATGATGAATCCCATGTATTTTTAAAAAATACCAATAATAAACTTTAAAAGAAGGCAGTTGAAATGTGCTGATAATCCCAAACTGGCTTAGTAAGTAATGGACAAATCACAGCTGTTGGAACACTAGAAGTCCGACGACCCACAAAAGTGATTCCATAAGTGAATTACATTCTTATTAAACCGGGAAATGTAAAAAACAAACAAACAAACAAAAAACAATCTATAGATCAGGGAAAGTGCTTTAAATCATAGGATTCAATTAAAGATCTGTGAATTATCTCCTTGGAAAGGTTGTCCTAAATATACTTCATTGAGATTAGACAGTGTGCTACTCTTCCCAATGTAGATAACAAGACTTGATTAGATTTAAATTTTGCTATTATTCTTGAAATACTTACAAATATATAAATGAGCTTATGTTCTTGACAGTGGGCATATTTTTACTTAAATCCTAGGCATGCAGGCTAGTAAGAACTAACTAAAATCCTATTGTGTAAGAGTTCAATAATCTAGAGAGAAAAACACTATAATTAGAGATAATCTGCATATATGATTTACATTGTTTAGAAGGCTTAAAGAGTTACATGAATTTTTAGTAAGCAATTACTAACTTTAGCATTCTTCCATTTGATCTTTGAGTCTCAGGGGTCTAGTTCTTAATGCCTCAAAGAAGTTCAGTTATTCAAAATTATCTTCCTCTACTGTGTAACAAGTTTAAACAAAAAAACAAACAAACAAAAAAACAAAGCAAATAAATAAGAAACAACAACAACAAAATTTTTTTTCACTTCTCCTAAAGTCTAAATTTTAGAAACCGGTGAGATGCTCTTGGGCTCTTTTAATCTTAGCCACCTGCAAAGAATAGTTCTTTTTTCCCCTCCATTCTTGCCCAAATCTCCCAGTTACATTCTGCAGCACACCAAGTATCTCATTTTGTTTTAAAGCTCACAGTGTTGAAAGACAGGACAACATGATAGTTAAGAGGATGCGCTCTGGAGCCCCAGTGCCAAGACTTCAGTCCTGGTCCCGCCACTTTCTAGCACAAGATCTCAAACAAGTTACTAAACCTTCCCATGGCTCCACCTTCTCATCTAATAAGGGAGCATAATAACAGTATCAATAAGGGGATTATTGTGAGCCTTAAAAGGGTTAATAAACTCAGAGCTGGGCACACAGTAGAAAGTGATGAGAAGCTGCTGCACTGATTGCTTTGTATGTGTCTCTTTGAGACAGAAAAAATAAGAACAAACCTTAGCGTTTTAAAGTTAAACGTTATAAATGTTAAGATCAGCCAGGAAATAAAAAGATGGACTAAGGGTTCTTTAGGATAGGAAAAAAAAAGGGCTTGGCTAGAGGAAGAACATCCAGACTCCAGACTAACGTATAGCACATCTCTATAGCAGGACACTTTCCAGCATCTGTGCACTCATTACCCTTTCTGAAGACTTAGAGAGGAGTTGGGGGAAAGGCTGAAATCAGTCACTCCAGATTTAGAAAAGGCACCTTTCCTACAGCTTCATATTCATCGAATGTGGCTGAAATACTCTACACACGAATTATATAATCATTTCAGGTGAAAAGGGTTTTAAAAATCACTTAACATCTCCCTAAATAATTAATAAACAAAGATTGCAATGCATTAAAATTATCCCATTGTTAAAGATAATTGTGTGTCATCTGCTTTTAAGGTTTAAACAAATTTCTGCTTTTAAGTAATGAAGTATAATACTTAATTCTCACAAATCAAAAGGCTATGTGTTGTTTTGGATTAATCTGAGGGACTTTTTAACTTTCACTTAAGACAGAGAAACATTCTTTAAGGGGTCAAAATAATTAAAAACATTTCCTACTCAAACGATCTCACATGCATGAACCAATGACATTCTAAACACAAGTCCTCTCATGCTGCTTTGTCCAATATCTGCATTGCTTTCTTTAATCCACATGCAAGAACTGCTTTGGGTCACCTACTTTACAGAAGTCCCAAGTGTGTTCCTGTTTTCCCAGGTAAGTGAAGCACATGCCATCCTAGGAAGGCTTCTAAATGCTGGTATTGTCAAATACAATAACAATAAATATAATGTATCTAGTTCTACTCTATACAACAAAATGGAAAAAGAGCAAACTTGGTCATAGTTCCAAAGAACTTTACCGTTAGAACTATGAGGAAAGATTAAGAAAGCTTGGATCACTGATCCTGGCTAAAAGACCATACTAAATAGTTTCTATAACTTAAAATTCCAACAGAGAGGATGACAAACATAGACAGCTTTTCTCACTATCTTTGCTGAAAACAATTTCAGCTTCATTTCCTGCCTACTCTACATTTGCTCCTTAGATGAGATTATCCCAGGTTGTCTATCAACGTGAGTGATCTCCAAAGCCCAGATCTCTCTGTTCACACATCCATTTACCTTTGGATGGAAATATCTCTGGATATCTTTGGATGGAAAGTTTCTTGGAAGAAGTATCAAAATAAGAGTCATCATATCTCAGCTCTTCTGCGTTCTACCCAACACATGTAAACACATTCACATATACCACAATTGCCCCCACCTCCACCACTTATTTCATTAAGTGATGCTTCTACCTTCTCAAAGCAGATAGATGCCAAGGTCCACTTTTAACTCCTTTAACTTCCCATATCAATCCATCAGAATCTTTTATTGATTTGACTTTCTATCTCAGGAATCCATTATTTTCTCCATCTTTTCTGTCACCACGGTAGTTGAAGCCATCATTTTTTAACTATATTGCTGCAAGGAGCTCCTAACTGGACCCATCTCTATTTTATCCTCTATACTTCTGCTAGACTAGAATAATAACTCCAAAATTAAAATCTGACCGTATTCCCCTCTGTCAGGAGCAATTCAGTGAATGCATCGGTTCTCTGCACCACAATGTCTACCACGTCTGGCTCTGTGGAAATGCTTTCTAACTTCGAAACCTGTTCTCTACTTTCCTCTCACTGCTCCCACTCTTTGAACATGTTCATTTCTTTATCCACATAGTTTTTACTTATCCTGAAGGCTCAGATGAGACACTTTTTCAGAAAACCTTACAGATTTCTCTGTTAGCCGCTCAACAATCTAAACTCCATGTCCTATGTCTGGGCTCCCTCAGCACGCTCTATGAATCATAGTATATTAAATTGTCTGTTAATTTAACCACTTCTCCCATCAACCATTTGGTCAGGCATTATTTGCCATTAAATCCAGAATGCTTGGCACAGTGCCTATTACATATCAGGCACTTTTAAAATGTTGAATCAAATAGAATGAATAAAAGACACCAGTCTTGCATGAAGCAGGGCACTCAAAGCTGGTGCTCTGGGACAACTCAGATGGATGGGGTAGGGAGGAAGGTGGGAGGGGTTTTCAGGATGGTGGGACACATGTACACCTGTGGCTGATTCATGTCATTGTATGGCAAAAACCGCCACAATATTGTAAAGTAATTAGCCTCCAATTAAAATAAATAATTTTTAAAAAAAGAATAAAAAACAAAATCAATAAATAAAAATCAGAATGAAAAAAAAAAAGACACCAGTCTTAAGAATCAAAAAAGGCGTAAGGAGAATGCCCAGGAATGCTGCATATGTGCTAAAAGTGCAACTTTATCAACTAAAATAAATAAATACTAAAAATAATAAACAAAAATATAAAATTTAAGTATTTTTAAATTAAATTGCATTTTGATGTTGAGGATAAGGTCCTAAGTTCTGCTCCCCTCAAAACAGATTCTGAGGCAGATATTTGTGTACAGCACATTTATTGAGAGGTTATCTCAGGAACTTTGTATATAAGGAAGTGAGAAAAGTAGAACTCAACAGAAGGGGAAGTTGAACTGCAGTGTGGTTGCAACAGAGACCTCAGCTAACCCTACCAGCATGCTGAATCCAGGATAGCGCTGCAAAGTTGGCCTCCATCAAGGCAGTGGGGTTGGGCTTTTGTGCCCCTTCATCAACCAGTCATTACTTGCAGTATACACTCATGAGTATAGGTCATGACCTTGGAAAGAGTTACTTCCGATTCCTATTGAGATAATCAGTTTTGAATAATCAGTAATCAACACTTATAGCAACTGAGGGAATGAATGTCTCATTCTTGAAAAAAATATGCGGGTGGTATAGATGTCTCAGTATATCTCAGACATCTAAAAACTTGACTGGCCCAGAGGGCCTCTGAATTTCCACAAGGCTTATCTCCTGCCCTCTGCCTTACACATGCCTTACTAAGGCTTGCCACATATTGCAGATCAATCTGACAAACACAGTGTCAACAAGTAAGAGGCCAATGTGATATTCAGTAAAATATCCAGACAGTCCAGGCCACTTCCAGGGTAAGACAGAGAGATTTAAATTTTTACTGTCATCTCACCCAAGTGAATGCAAAGTGTTTCTGTTGATCTTCCCTGATAGGGATGGGAAAGAATGTACTTGCCAGATCAATAGCTGCAAACCATATACTTGGAGCTTAACTGAGTTTGTGGTAGACCTCTGTAATTCACCAGGGTTTATTTGATTTTCATAGAGGCCAGACTTAGGCCCATCATTGTTCACTTCACTGTCAGAAAGTCCAGTTCTGTAACAGCATCTTTTCCATCAGCCTTGGCCAACAGAGAATAGGTACCAGTGAGCTCCTCAGAGATAATGGTGTTCCTCTCACTATTGATTCCATTATCACTTTGGTAAAGGGAACACTCTCTAGGTCTTCCTGCAGAATATGCCCATCTGGTTGGGTTTCCAGCCTTATGTATATCTGATCTACCAAGGCAATTTCTTTCATCCACTGTCTACCACAGCAATTCTATTTTTCATCCTATAGCCCATCACTGTCTCCAAGCTTCTAAGACCGATCCCAGCAATATTTTAACATCATCTCCCAAAGTCACTGACAGGCTATTAAAGTTCATATTATGGGAGAGCTTTCCCATGTTAATTAACTTTCCCTTATCCAACTTTATGTTCCAGTCACTTAGAACGAGCATCCTCCAGATCCAATTTCCCATATACTCTCTTAGTTCTGGTTAGGACATGTTAGCTGGGGTCTATAGCTCTTTGGACTTTTGACTGTAGCATACCTAGCATGTCCTTGGCCATGTTATTTCGGAAATTGATCCTAGATCTTAGTTTCATGACCTGGAAATTGGTTGAGTAAAGAAACGAAATTACAATTCAGTTGTAAAACAGGCCTCAGCCAATCCTATAAGAAGCTCTGGTATTGGCAGAGTCCTGCAGACTGATTTCCCATCAAGGCAAGGAGATGTGGTTTATACTGTCTAAATTAATAGCCACTGAACCGAGCTAGGCCCAGGAGGCAGGAATAACCTCTGAAGGGGGCTGTTGTCATTGATCAGTCACTAAGTTCCGTCTGACTCTTTGCAACCCCATGGACAGGAGCATGCCAGGCTCCTCTATCCTCCAATAGACATCAAGTCCAAAACGATAACAAAGTTTTGCCAAGAAAACATGCTGGTCATAGCAAACACCCTTATCCAACAATCCAAGAGATGATTCTACACATGGATATCACCAGATGGTCAATATCAAAATCAGACTGATTATGTTCTTTGAAGCCACAGATGGCGATGTTTTATATAGCAAAAACAAGACCTGAAGTTGACTGTGGTTCAGATCATGAGCTCCTTATTGCAAAAATCAGACTTAAATTGAAGAAAGTAGGGAAAACCATTAGGCCATTCAGGGGACCTGGATCAAATCCCTTATGATTCTACAGTGGAAGTGACAAATAAATTCAGGGGATTAAATCTGGTAGACAGAGTGCTTGAAGAACTATGGAAAGAGGTCCAGAACGTTGTACAGGAAGTAGTGATCAAAACTATCCCCAAGAAAAAGAAATGCAAGAAGGCAAAGTGGTGGTCTAAGGAGGCTTTACAAATAGCTGAGGAAAGAAGAGAAGTGAAAGGCAAGGGAGAAGGGGAAAGATACACCCAACTGAATGCAGAGTTCCAGAGAAGGGCAAGGGAATATAATAAGGCCTTCTTAAGTGAATAATGCAAAGAAATAGAGGAAAACAATAGAATGGGAAACACTAGAGATCTCCTCCAAAAAATCAGAGATACCAAGGGAACATTTCATGCAAAGATGGGCACAATAAAGGACAGAAATGGTATGGACCTAACAGAAGCAGAAGAGATTAAGAAGAGGTGGCAAGAATACACAGAAAAACTATACAAGAAACGTCATAATGACCTGGATAAGCATAATGTTGTGGTCACGCACCTAGAGCCAGACATCCTGAGGCATGAAGTCAAGTGGGCCTTAGGAAGTATTACTGTCAACAAAGCTAGGGGAGGTGACAGAATTCCAGCTGAGCTATCTCAAATCCTAAAAGATGCTGCTGTGAAAGTGCTTCACTCAATAAGTCAGCAAATTTGGAAAACTCAGTAATGGCCAAAGGACAGGAAAAGGACAATTTTCATTCTAATCCCAAAGAAGAGCAGTTTCAAAGAACTACTGTACAATTGCATTCATTTCACATGGTAATTAAGGTTATGCTCAGAATCCTTCAAGGTAGGCATCAATAATATGTGAACTGAGAACTTCCAGATGTACAAGCTGGGTTTAGAAAAGGCAGAGGAACCACAGATCAAATTGCCAACATTCACTGGATCATGGAGAAAGCAAGGGAGCTCCAGAAAGACATTTCTCTTCAGTCCATGGGGTCTCAAAGTTGGACAAGACTTAGCAACTGAACAACAACAACTGATAGAGAAGTTTAGCTTGAGTCATCAGCATATAACACTCCCAGTAACAGGGAATGAGTGTCTCAGTTCTGAAATGGGGAGCTGAGTGGCATACCAGGGCATCTACTCTAGGCAGTATGCCAATGGGCCTAGAAATAATGAGATAAATGTTTAAAATTCTCCATTTCTCTCTTCTTTGATATCTGTGACATCTTTGACAGCTCTGGTATATTGGCTGTCACTTCATCTGTGTTATCTGCTCCTTCATGTCTGAGTCTTAGCAACGCCATGGACTGTAGCCCACCAGGCTCCTCTGTCCATGGGATTCTCCAGGCAAGAATACTGAAGTGGGTTGACAGTTCCTTCTCCAGGGGATCTCCCCAACCCAGGATCAAACCCAGGTCTCCCATATTGCAGGCAGATTCCTTATCTGAGCCACCAGGGAAGCCACTTCATGAAGTCACCATTTTTAGGAAAGGAAATAGATGGACTGCAGGATTTGTCCTTCTTGCAAACATTTAGTTAATCATGTTGTTGTTCAGTCACTCAGTCATGTCCAACTCTGCAATCCTGCAGCATGCCAGACTTCCCTATTCACAGCTTCTAGTAACTTTAAAATGTAATGGTGTACAGGTGTGCACACAGAGGTGTTTTTTTTTTTTAATGTAATAGTAGCAAAGCTAATGGCAAAACTGCCCATTCAAATGGCTTACATCACTTTGACCTGCTTACTGTACAATTTCTCAGAAAGTGCTTATCAACCTCTTTCTCATCATGCTATAGGGTTAGACTAAAGACAGGGACACAAGAAAGTTTCAAGGGAACTAGTTGAGATTTTAATATCTTTGTTGTTCTGTTCAGTTGATGTCATATCCAATACTTTGTGACTCCATGAACTATAGCACACCAGGCTTTCCTGTCCTTTACCATCTCCCTGAGTTTGCTCAAACGTGTGTCCATTGAGTCGGTGATGCCATCCAACCTTTTCATCCCCTGTCACCCCTTCTCTTCTTGCCCTCAGTCTTTCCCAGCATCAGAGTCTTTTCCAGTGAGTCTGCTCTTCAAACCAGGTGGTCAAAGTATTGGAGCTTCAGCTTCAGTACCAATCCTTCCAATGAATAATACTCAGGGCTGATTTCCTTTACGATTGATTGGTTTGCTCTCCTTGCTTTCCAAGAGACTTTCAAGAACCTTCTCCAACACCACAGTTCAAAAGCATCAATTCTTCCATGTTCAGCCTTCTTTATGGTCCAGCTCTCACAATCATACATGACTACTGGAAAAACTATAGTTTTGACTATATGGACCTTGTCAGCAAAATGATGTCTCTGCTTTTTAATACGGTGTCTAGGTTTGTCATAGCTATTCTTCTAAGGAGCAAGTGTGTTTTAATTTTATGGCTTTTGTCACCATCCGCGTTGACTTTGGAGCCCCCCCAAAAATGAAATCTGACAGTTTCTACATTTTACCCATCTATTTGCAATGAAGTGATAGGATCAGATGCCATGATCTTAGTATTTTGAATGTTGAGTTTTACCCCAGCTTTTTCACCCTCCTCTTTCACCTTCATCAAGAGCCTCTTTAGCTCTTCTTTGCTTTCTGCCATCAAAGTGGTATTATCGGCATATCTAGGCAGTTGATATTTCTCCCAGCAATCTTTATTCCAGCATGTGATTCATCCAGCCTGGCATATTGCATGACATACTCTACATATAAGTTAAATAAGCAGGGTGACAATATACAGCCTTGATGTCCTCCTTTCCCAATTTGGAACCAGTCCATTGTTCCATGTCCTGTTGTAACTGTTGCTTCTTGTCCTGCATACAGATTTCTCAGGAGGCATGTAATGTGGTCTGGTGTTCCCATCTCATTAAGAATATTCCACAGTTTGTTGTGATCCACACAGTCAAAGTTAGTATCTTTATTACCCACCGAAATATATTTAGGGGCTTGATAACTCAAGAACAAATTAAATGTAAAATAAAATGTTAAATAATTAATAATACAATTTGAATAGCTCAGTTTGTTTTGTAAACACTTCTCAAAGATCTCTACCTGCTTTCATTCTTTCCAGAGTCCCCGGAGTTCAGCAGAAACTATTTTACACACACACCTATTTAAGGAAATGGAGACAGATACTAAATTACTTTGTCAAAACACACAGAACTAAAAGCACGTCTTCCCAAGGCCTGACCTTGGACTTTTCGCCTCAAAGCCAGTGTTATTTAGGTGTACGTGTAGTCATTTATAAACATGGTATATGGTTGACCTTCAAAAGAACAGCTTGTTTTTAATGTACCTAGAAACACATTTCCCAAGAGAGTCTATAAAGCAGATGAAAATTAATTGGAACTGTTTTGTTTTGTGTTTTTTTTTTTTACTTTTTGAAAATGCAAAACACATCCACAGATCAGAATTTCTCTCCTCTGTAGGATACCTCACTCATTTTCATCCTTGAAGCAAACACTGTGGGAAAATTAGAAAAAAGCTGGTTCAGCTGATTTAAAGTTATCTAAGCAAGAACATTTCCTATCTTATGCTAAAGCAGAAAATGCCTGAAGTTTCAAAATCTGCACATTGTTAGACTTTATTGAAACACAGGGCTGTGTGAGGTTTTAAAGAATTCATTGACACTTTTAAAGTTAGAGCAATTTCCATTTTTTTTTAAAAGAAAGATCATTTCCTATCTTTTTATCTTGAAGAGATACTCTTCATGATGATGATTACCCTAGCTACTTTCTACAGGCAAAAGAGGGACAAGAGCAGAACATCTGTAAACTTATCCCTACCCCACAATCCACGTGGATGCTAACTTCAAAGCAGAGAGAAGCCCTCATAAAAATTAAACACAACACACTAATAATACTTCTTAATAATAACACCTAACAATTATACAACGCTTTGCACTTTCAAAGCATTTTACAATCATTAATTAGTTTATCCACACAACATCCCTATGACCTATGCCAGTGTTATTACCCTCATTTTAAAGATGAGGAAACTGAGATCCAAAATGATTAAGTACCTTGCCCACGGGCACATAATGAATCAGTGGTAGGATCTGTACCTGAATTCACAGCACTCTCTCTCTCATTTTCAGGAGTAGCAGAGAATGTGGAAGTTCTTGAGATCCACAAACCATCTGTGTGGACTACAAGACTTGTCTCCACTCGCTAGTGGTGCTCTCTTGTGTTCACTGATTTCTATAGCACAAAGGTAAGAAATTAAGAATCTTCCCTTTAAAACATCTAAATACATAGTGAACTCATTTTAATCAGAGAAAAAGAACAGCATGTTACAAACATCGCGTGGTCTCCAATAGCACTGTCCTTAGGTCAGATGTTTCTATGATGGGCCACTGAAGAATGTTCTGTTTCTAGTAGAAAAGGAGTTGCCACACCAGCCTTACCCTAAAGCTGTAACTAATACAGCCTCCCTGCTCCTTGCTGCTTGCTCCCAAGTGTGACTACCCACTAACACGAGTACCACAACTGTTAGTCAAAAGAACCAATCTGAGGTTTTTAGGTAACCTTTTTTTTTCTCTCTCTGATTATAAAAAATACCTGAGCTCTTTAACTTTGATGATGTATAAATCTACGCGAGCAAAAGGAAACAATTTTTTTTTTAACTTTTGAAAATTTATCCTAATATGTTCCCTATCTGAATCAGTTAGAATAGTCTAGGATATGTTAAAGTAACAAATGATTTTTATATCTCAGTGATATAGCACAAATGCGCTATGCTGGAACAACATGCCCATCTTAGGTTGATGGAGGGGGTGGCGGTTCTCCATTTTCCCCTTCACTCAGAGATCCGGACTGATAGAGCCCTAAGCTCTGAGTCACCCTGACAAGAAGAAGGAATGTTACAACTGCACCCTGGATCCTGAAGTTTCAGCCTGGAAGTGACACATTATCCCCATTCACGCTTCACTGACTGAAGCAAATTACGTAACTGTGGCTAATTGGAGTGGGCAGAGAGGTGCAGTCCCACCATGTGTGCTGAGGAGGAGGAGCAGAATACATAAGAATTGCAATAATGACTGTCACCAAATATTTGGCTCATTCCTCTTCCAGCCTACTTCTTGCCTCAGCGTGATAAATGCCCGGGCTAGATCCTTTGGCCACAGAGATGTGTGAAGAGTCCAGCCACAGTGTTGCTGTCTCCTCTGTCCCCTCCTGGCACGCTTCACATAGGGAATTTGTGTGGGTCTGCATCCCCAGCACGGATGAGGTGTGGCGGTGTCCCTATGCCAGCAGTAGTGAACTGTGGTAGAAACAGGAAACAGTCTTTTTCTTGTTCTTGATACAAGTCCTGAGGCTCTTGGTTTGTTTGCTATTTCAGGCTATTGTGAATAGTTCTGATTAGTACCTCATCTTTGATGACACCCAGATTTATCTCACCAAAGTCAAATGAAAGTCTTCATTATCAACAAGATCCAATTTCCATTATATGGAAAATAGAGAGTCTTTTCTCTCCTTCCTTCCTTTCCTGCTCTCTCTCTCTTTTTTTTTCTTTCTAACACTGAAATCCTTCTAAAAACACAATGGTTGGAGTGAGATTTTAGCATTAGAGATGTCCCACAAGTCATAGAATCATTTTAACAAGCAGCTCAAAGATGAGACTCAAAGTTCCAAGAATAAAGCTATTTGCTTCTGAGATAAAATACTTTCATGGTACTTGCTATCTAGAAACCTGTCTATCTTGTCACTTTCTGAAGCAGCAAGCAAATGAAGTCGTGGCATCTTTACATGGTAATGGGCATTGTTTTTCTTGCCAATGCCTTGGGCCTTGGGTTTTCTTATTGTGATAAGTAATAAAATCAAGCCTTCATTATATCCCTATGGTGCACCTGGCACTTTAAATGTACATACTGTCATATTTAATCTTTTATAGCATACAAGAGATACTTTTTTTTATCCCACTTATAGATGAAGAAGCTAAAGTTACAAGAGTTTGAACAATTTTGCCAGGACAGGCAGCTAAGGAGTCTCTGAGCCAGCATCAACATCAGGTTTGGGTGGGATTAAGGCCCATCAGATTTCCTGCATCTCACTGCCTCAATTTCAAATGCTCAGTTCTTTACCATCTGAGTATATTCACACTGGTTATGAGATTTCAGCACAGCAGCTGTGGTGGCAGAAGTCTGGTGACTGATGTGGAATGTGAGGAGAGAGAAGCAAAGACGCCGGTCTTCAGGGGCCCACCCTGAGCGCCCGCAATTCTGCCCTCATTGAGAAGGACCTGTCAGATGCCAGATACCCCCATAGGAGGAACCCCAGGGGTTTACGCCACATGCCACTGACTGCCCCCGCTCCTAACGTAACAGCTAACAGACACGGAGCCCTGGCCATAAACTGGGTCTTATTTTAATCCTGTTACATAATTAAACTCATTCAATCCTCACAACAATCTTATGAGATATGGTCCATTATCTACCTTACAGGAAAACTGCGGCTTAGTGAAGTAAGTAACTAGTTGAAGATCACACAGCAGGAATTTCAATATAGGCAATCTGGCTCCAGAACTTATATACTAGAACATCCTACTTTACTGACTCAAATGAAACAAAACAAAAACAAACGATGGTGACCAGGGGGGAGAAGGTGGGAGGGGGGCAGAGTCTGGGAGTTTGGGACTGACGTGTCCACACTGCTGTATTTAAAATAGGTACCCAACAAGGACCTACTGAATAGCACAGGGAACTTTGCTCAATATTCTGCAATAACCGAAATGGGAAAACACTTTGAAAAAGAATAAAAAAATAATAAAATAAAATAAATTTAAAACGGATGAAGTAATGCTCTCTTATAAGGAAGGCAACTGTTATTCTGTAGTCCCCTTGGCTCTTGCTCATCCGTTCACCCCGAGGACCTTCTAAGTACTAGACATTGTTTCAGGGACTTGGGATAAACTGGTGAAGAAAACAGTCACAGGGGTGGCAGCTGAGAGTGTGGACCGCAGATGCCTTCTAGTGACCTTGGTTAAATCATTACTCAGACTGTTAGTTCCCCTTATCACTTTAGTCAGGAGGACATTCTTCTTTACCTAAAATAAGGGGCACTGGAGACACTTCCCTTCAAGGTTCCCATCAGCTCTAAGACTCTGAATCCTAGTTGGGTACAATTTGCCACCTGCACAAATAAGCACCACAGAGCTCCCTCTTCCCTTCATTATTGTGAGGCTCTGACTGAAGTCATTTGGAAAAGGCTCTCCTCTCCTGAATGTCATTTATAAGGACGCAGAGTTTCAGTAACAGGTAGAATTCAAATTCAGCAGAGTCTCACAGCATCTTGACTCTGTTACTAAGCAAAGAAAGTAGACTTTCTTTTAATTTACTAGACATAAAAATTGATAAGAGAGTAGTTGTGTGACCTAGTTCTTTAAATGGAAAACTTCTTAGTAAAAAGACTTGTTATTTATTATCCTTTAATGTGACTTCTAATATAAGTACTACTACGCATCTTGAAGTAATCTAAATGGGTCTTGCCTTTGGTTTCTTGGTCTTTAGATTAAAGAACAATCCTTGCAGAAAAGCAGAGGAGTGTAGCAAGCATCTATCTTTGCTAATAGATAGAGAATGCTTTATGTTTCTCCATAGATCAGGTGCAGAATCATATTCACCAGTCTGAGAACAGAATTTGTTTTAATGACAGAGAGAGAAGGGTAAAGTCTCAAACATAAGCTCATCGCTGATACTGGAGGCAAGCAAGTGATAAATCATCACGGTGAGTCATTATTCCAAGAGATTTCTTGTAAACATTAACCAACAAAGGAGGAAAGATTGGCCACTTGGAAATACACACTAATGACTTAGGGCGAAATATAAATCATTTCAAACAATTGCAGTGAATCTTCAAGTTAGGGAAGAAAGAGAGAGAAAGAGACGGAGAGAGAGAGGCAAGAAGAGTGAGTTAGCAAGCAAACTGACACCAAGCTCTAATCACAGCCATGTAAGTGTTCACACCGACAATGTCAAACAAGGCTGTTCAGGTAACGAGACTGGATAATATACGACCAGGAACTTCCCAACAAGCTTGACTTATCTTCCTTTGAGAAATATGTGGGGACCATAACCAGGTAAATGCTAAACTGGAATTTCTTTGCAAAGCAAGACAATAACCATGGCTGATTCATGTCGATGTATGGCAGAGGCCAACACAATATTATAAGGCAATTATTCTCCAATAAAATATTCGTAATTTAAAGAGAGAGAGAGAGAGAGAGATTCTCAAGTGTCTGTACCTCAATGACTTTCTTAAAAGAGTTCAGGATGGAAGGGAGATTATGTAGCATTCTGTGCCTTCACAGAGCAATAAGCTGGGAACTAATACTACTACAACACAGTTCATTTCGATATAGGGTTCAGTTAAGCTCTTCTTAAATGAAACACCATAGACATTAAGATAAAGTAGGAAAAGTTCTTTCATAATAAAACAATTACCAGAAGATCAGTCCACCCATTTCATTTCTGTGGGGGAGAGAAATTGTAACTATGTTAAGGCATACTATGCCCCCCAGTTTAGTCCCCCATAAGTCCGTGTTTAGAAGCTTGCAGGATCTCCTTCCGAGGTTAAGAAGCTCCAAGTGTGGCTTAATTTTCCATCCTGTTCAAATCCTGAAAATGCTGGTCCTCAAAATTAAATCACTGAGGGTGACCTTACACTTAACATAATATTCAGAGGCTCCTCTTGCTTAAAATAATACCATGTGCTGAAATGTGTTTTAAAAGACCCAGAGTCTAAGTCTGCCACTATAGATTCTTCCAGAGTAGATGATAGATACTTGGAGCAACCAACACTGTGGTATAATTGACCAGTTGTGGCGGAAAATGGGGAATACGGAGGGAGGATAAATACTCTGAGAGTTTAAGAGAGAAGGCTGGCATTCTGGGAACAAATATCAGGTATTTCACAGCCCTGCCAAGCACCAGTTAGGACAGTGCTCTGACCCGACTGGCCTCAGACCACTGATGCGCTTTCCCTGAGTCACCAGGACAAAATGGCCTGATGTTGTCAGGAAATCCTCAGACAGTAACACAAGAATCAAGGATGCAAGTCAACCTGAACAACGTGCTTTCATGTCCTCCTAATGCCCAATGCAAAACCTTGGCCACATTTGTCTCTTCGGTCCTAACAATGGGTCAGAGTCACTGCCCTTTCTGAGGCTGCTTCTCCATCATGATGCCTTTCCTCACTGTAGCCATCCCCGACCTGCTAACCACCCACACCGTCTTGAGTTCAGTCAGCTATCAAGCCTGTTGGTCTCATCTCTGCACTGCCTCCTAAACCCAATCAGTCATTTGCCATTCTCTGCCTCCTGTCACAGGTACCCCCGCCTTAGGTAGGTCCTTGAGGTACAGTTTCATTGGCTTGCTCCCCAGTAAGCCTGACTTCAAGCTCTGCCCCTTCCTACACCTACATATCGCTACCTGATTGATCTTGCTAAAGCACACTGGTCCACTCTTCTCCCTGCTCCTGAATGGCAACCAAATTAAGCTTCCACTGTTTATCCTGGGTTTCTAGACACAAGCTTCTGAACAAACTGATAACTGCAGATTTCCCCAATCTGTAACTCTGATGTTACCTGAAATACTCTGCACCTCATCCCAGCCTCTTGAAATATTAACTATCTATTTCAGAAAGCAGTCTCTCACTTCACCTTTGGTTCTTCTCTCTCCCCTTAAGTAAATGTGACTTGTCTCTTCTCTGAGTCAGAGTAGTCTTTTTGTTTGTTAGAATTAATCTCTTGTATCGCATATGGTGATACTATAATGCTCTACCCAAATCCCCCATTAGGAATGAAGGATGTATTCCCCTGTTGTTTGGGAAAACTACCAGAAGACACCCTGAGCTGTCAGGTCTATTTGGGGATGGCTTCAGCTAAAGAAATGTGTTTTACCAAGGTCACGTCTTCCAGCCCCTGTATCCAAGTACTGATCAACACGGAAAAACAAAAACAGCCCTTTTGAGACAGGTGGGACCTGAACCCTGGGACCTGAGACTCTTGGCTGTGGTACTTGCACCTGGACAAACGTCTCCTTGAGCAACATACAAGGAAACTATAAGAGACTAAATAGAATTGGGTGCATGTAGAGTTGGGGCAAATTATAAACAACAGATACAAAAAGACCAAAAATCCAACTGCCACTTCTGAGGAGTGAGGAGCAAAATCAGGTTGATCCATGCATGATCCCTGCATTTAGCACCACCAAGGGGGTGGGCAGACCACCCAAGCCACCCCTCTGGCCTAACCCCCGATAAGGAAACAGCTTGCCTCCAACTAAGGGAGAGAGCAAGGGAACCTGTGAATTGTTCTCATTCTCCATGGCTCCCAATAAGGCTTTGTCTGAATTTCTTGTCTGGCCTCTTATCAATTTCTGTTGATTAATGAAACCAAGAACTCTGGTCATTCACACTTGCGGCCCAACTTGAGACAGCTCTGAAGAGCTCTTTGTGGGGTTGTCTGGACACTCTGTTGGGAATACAGTGAAATGTAATTTTTTCTCCCTGCCCAATCATGCTTCTCCATGCCGCTCCCATCCTCTCATCACTCAAGCAGGGTTGTTGATCCCAAGAGCACTTTGAAACAAACGGGCAGCATGCTCCATCTTATAGGCAGTCTGTTAGGGAATCTGAATTGCAACAGGGCACTTAAACATGGTCAGTTTTCCTACTATTAACATCATGTTTGTGTTTATTCATGTTCCCCATCACAACACTAGGCTATAAACTCTTCAGAACAGGGACTGGATTTCCAAATTGTGTATGCCTGCAGCAGTTAGCCTAGTAAATCAAGACTCAGAACTGTGAAGCATGTATAAGTGAATAAACGAGGGAATAAATAATTAAGGCTTAAAATCAGCACCTCTGTGGTGCTGCAACGTCTTTACACATCTAAAGAATCATCAACATGTTTTCCTTAATTGATACGTATTTAATGAGCGTTAGTTACAAATAAGACACTGAGATAGCGGCTCTGAGGAGTATATTAATAAAAGCAGGGTTCTCCCTGCCCTCAGGAAGTTTATCATTTAGTCAGCAGGATAATTACAGCCCACAGTTGTAGTAGTGGTTCTTAGCTTTGTCTGCTCACTAGCATCACCCAAAGAGTTTGCATGACTCTCACTTCTGGTACCCACCTCCAAAGACTCAGATTTAATAGATTCAGTGTGTGGCCTCGGCCACAAGCTCATTAAGTGATTCGAATGTGTCACAAAGTTGAGAGCCATGGAATTATGAAGACCTTATGTGCTCTAAGTACTGTTCTAAGTACTTACTTTAAATTAACTAGTTTAATCTTCATAACAACATAAAAAGACAATGTTATAAGTATTATCATTATATATGATATATAATATCATTATATATAAGTATATCATTATCATTGTATAGACAAAGAAATTAAGGCAAAGAAGAGAGAAGCCATTTGTCCAAGGTCTGGTTGGTTCAGTGTGGAGTTAGAATTCAACCCCCCACACCCAGGCTCCAACTATGTGGCTTTTCATTGCTCTGCTATTCTGCATCACTTGCAGAGACATAGTTAAATGCAAACTAATTTACGTTGAGTATTATAGCATTATATAAATGTTTTACCACCTGAAAATTGGGAGTACTCAATAGTGGAAAAAAAAAAACATAAACTTCTGACATCTGGGTTGTCCTTTGACTCTATTAGAATAAGAAGAAAACCTAATTTCATTTTTAAGGGAGGCTAAGAATAAGGATGAGTCTACATAGGCAGATGGGGTGAAAATAATCTAGATAAATAAATTGTTTAGCGCTGTGCAACTTATGACTAAAATTGATTCTTATTTAATTGTGTTGTAGAAAACAGAATACCTTTTTGTAGTTTCTTAAAACTATTGTTCTACTGGGTTAATTAACTGTCTAGAGCTCCCCAGGTGGTTTAGGGCCTTAGGAGGCTCAGAGTTAAGAATCTGCCTGCCAATGCAGGAGATGCAGGAGACGTGGGTTCAATCCCTGGGTTGGGAAGATCCCCTGAAAGGGAAAATGGCAAACCACTCCAACAGTCTTGCTGGGAAAATCCCACGAACAGAGCAGCCTGGCGGGCTATACTGCATGGGGTAACAAAGAGTCAGATAACGACCTAATGACTGAGCACCCACACAAATAATTTAAAAATACTCCCTCCTTCATGTCCAGAAAGTAGCAACAAGCAAAAAAGGAAAAAGAAATAATGGAAACCATGGGAACAAGACAAAAATAGTGGGGTGTCCTTTTTTGCTGTATTTTCTTTGTTTCCTTAACACTTCACTCCTTTGGTTATCAACCTTCGCCTATTTCCCAAGTTAACATACTGGAAAACAGCTGTCAAATAAATAATTGTATCCTTAAGTTGCTGTATCCCTCTCAATTGTTCTCATCCTTGCTCGCCAAGCCCTTTTTAGCTCCCATCCAGTCCTTCCTGTTACCTTCTGTTTCTCCTTGTATACATTAACAAATGTATTCTCCTTGTATACATTGCATACAAACATTCTCCTTGTATACATTAGCTTCCCAGGTGGCTCAATGCTAAAGAATCCGCCTGCCAAGCAGGAGATGGAGGTTCGATCCCTGGGTCAGGATAATCCCCTGGAGAAGGAAACAGCAACCTACTTCAGTATTCTCACCTAGGAAATCCCATGGACAGAGGGGTCTGGCAGGCTACAGTCCATGGGGTTGCAAAAGAGTCGGACATGACTGGGCGGCTCAACAACAACAACGTTAATGATAGAAACAGAAGCCTCTCCCTGCCCCAAATAAATCAGTCCATCACAGTGAAATAAAATAACAGAAAAAGATGTCCATAAATCTCTGTTAAGCTTAGATGGTTTTATGAAAGCCATATGGATGATAACTTATTCTCATGGCTTCATACTTGTATTTTCAAAGCATAGATGTACCCCAGACCTCAAATGACAGAGTTAGAGGAAGCTACAATAACCAAGTTCAAACTTTCATCCTTTCGGAATTTGGCTTGAACATAAACCCCTGATTTTTAATGTAATTTCTACTATGTCACTGTTTTTAATACTTTTTAAAATGTTAGCCTCAAAATTAACACCTGAAAGTAACTCCCTATATTTCCAATAAGACTTATAAAACTCAAAATATTTTTAAGGTCTTCCTCAGGAAGATTTAAGAACCCAGAACATATAGAACAACTCAGAATATTTACAATAGCCCGGTAAATGCATATAAGAAATGAAGTACAAAACTGAAAATAAAATGGGAAATACAAATAGATAGGGATATATAGAGATCATATAGATATATAATAGGGTGATTTCTAAGTTGCTTCGGTCATTTCTGACCCTTTGCAACCCTATGAACTGTAGTCCTCTAGGCTCCTCTGTCCATGGGATTCTTCAGGCAAGAATACTGGGATGGATTGTGATGCCCTTCTCCAGGGGATCTTCATGATCCAGGGATTGAACTCACATCTCATACATCTCCTACACTAGTAGGAGGGTTTTTTCTTACAACTAGTGCTACGTAGGAAGCCCATATAATAGGGTACACATGTTTTTTATTAAGTGCACACATTTTTTATTAAGCAGTAATTTTTTTCTTTGTTTTGCAAACCCAAAACTTCTGCACTTTTATATTACATTTATACTTTCTTTTAACTAATTATAAAGAACATTTTAAAATTCACAATAATCAGAACTATTTTAAGAACTATTTCACTCCCAGCATGATTAGTTTAGGATCACCCACCTCATAGCATATTAAACATATTAAAATGTCCACATTAATACAGTCTTATAGGTAAGTTGAGTTGAGCTGCAATTAGGCAACTGAAATAAAGCAATATTATGCAATATAATCTTTATATTTTGTGTGTTTGTATATCCTATGCAACCCCACCCTGACTCTACTCTCAGATATTTTCATAGGCCCATAATCAATACATATGATTTACTTGGTGGGAAATTACAATGCAACCTAATATTTATTCCAATAGTCATTAAAGTCTTGAATCATCAGAAAAGTTGAAAGCAATCAATAACCAAAATGTGGGAAGCCACCTATAATGAACAGAATGTTTCCTAATTTTGCAAGGTTCATACAGTTTCAAAATCAGGTTTCTGGATCTTTCCTTTTATATTGTCTATCTATCTATAAATGGGGATAAAAAGCTTGTGGTCTACTGCTGAGAATTAACTACTTGATAAATGAAGACTATGTTAATTGTATTTAACTGATTTCCCCTTAGTGTTTAAACATCTGGCTAGATAATTTGCACCTAAAAATCTCTACAAACAACACACAGTTCTTAACGGAACTGTGAGCCCAGTGTTTTTAAATGCCAATTTGATTAAAACTGAAAAATCCAAGGCAAGCTAGAATTTTAAAAGACCATAATTCTACTTCCTTTCACATATAATAATCTCCTACCTCTTGCCTTTGAGAAACATTGGCATTGTTTACATTTTAAATGTTAGATGAGTACCTGCATAATGCAGTATGTAATTTAAAATCATACATTTTTAGAGGTAGCTAATTTGAGAACAGAGAAAATATTAGACAGCTAAACAAACTAAAGCATGCATTTTTTTAAAAAGTTTAGTATTTCAGCCATAATACTATACTTTCAAATTTTCTGATTTCCCTACAGCTTAAGGCCGAATTTAAGATAAGAATCCTACTCAGATTCACTGAGAATGAAGACGCAAGGCCCTGTGTTATCACAGGTCAGAGTCCTGGGTGCGACGACAGAGGGTCCTGGGCCCGGACCTTGTATAGAGCACAGGTTTGAGATGCTGCCTTTTTCGTCCCTCTGAAGGCCCAAGCCTTGTTGTTGCTTTTTGTTCGTTTTTCTTTTATATGAGATGTAATAATTAGGCAAATTATGACCGAAACAAAAACAGGTCATTACCAATCTCTGCACATAACAAAGAAGACTCCAAACAGGACCAATGCAGTTTGATAACCTGTCAACCTGAATTTTTATCAGACTTGTTCAAGGAATAATAATTGCAAACATTTGTCTTTTACTATATGCTAGATATTCTTCTAATGTTTGACTAATATTGTTCATTTAAACCTCAAAACTAGGTACTGTTTATTTATCATCATTTACATATAAGGAAATATAAGTACAAAATGGCTATAAAATTTGTCTAAGCTCTTACAGTTATTAAGAAATTTGGCTGAGGTTTGAAACCAGGCAGTTTGGCACCATAAGCCACAATCTTAACCATCATATGAACAACTCTAAAGACTGGTATTCCAAGAAAGTAAGTCTACAAGAAATGCAGCCCCACCAAAGACTTCTATGAAACTCCTAGAAAGTACTTCTAAAAAAAGCCTATGAAATGAGTCTTTACTACAAAATCAACTATACTTTGGCTTTTTTTGGTCTAACACCTGAACTAGAAACCATACCAACGACAGTACCTTGCACACCTTGATGATCACAAAGAGTACCACTGCTAATAAAAATAACATATTTGCATGTTTGTATCATTTCAAAGCATCTTCATTTGAATCCAGCTATTTTATTATTTGCTTTTATTTTATTATCTGTTTTCACATGTATTACCTTGCAAAACACACACACAGAACAAAAACCTCAACCCATACCAGATCTAACTGATTAAAATCTGTCACTCTGTATCTTCAGTATCACTTAAAATACGTAACAGGAAAAAGAAGCTGTGTACTGACACCCAAATATAATGTCTACAACAAGTAAATTCTGTATTTATTCAGGAATAAAAGACATTTCTATTCAGCATTCAAAGAATAACTATTTATGAATTTATCCCAACACTATTACCAACCTGAGAAATAAACTCATCTGTGAGTAAAAAAGAAACCCCAGGTAGAAATGGAAAATTGCCAGAAGAACTCATATTACAATAAAATGTAGGAGGAACTGAACAATGACAAATACTTTATTCATCAAGAAAAATAAAACTAAAGACTATATTGTATTTTCTTGAAAATGGAAGTAAAAAATCTCCATGGCCATTTTACCTATGCATTAATGAGAGACATTTAGATCCAATACGGTATCGGGCTTCCCTGGTGGCACAGACAGTAAAGAATCTGCCTGCAATGTGGGAAACCTGGGTTCCATCCCTGGATTGGGAAGATCCCCTGGAGGAGGGTGTGGAAACCCACTCCAGTACTCTTGCTTGGAGAATCCCCACGGACTGAGGAGCCTGGTGGGCGATAGTCCTCGGGGTGGCAGAGTTGGACATAACTGAGCGACTGAGCACATTATAGAAGGTCCATGTTAGATGAAATAAATGCATCTCAGAGAAGTTGTTTATAAAATTATACTTTAAATCCTTTAATGCTATTCATTTCTTAAAGATATCGTACAAGAAGCCCCTTTCCAAAGTAAATAACGCATCCTATTAATTTCATTTTGTTGTTGCTGTTGTTCATTTGTTTGCCAGATGAGATTTTCTCAGTTTAAAGCACATTTGGATTTGGTTACAAAAAATGTCTGCTTACTGCTGCCTGAAATTTAAGGACAAGAGAGCTATAAGACCCTTCAGTATACACAGGCTTTAGGCTAACTTTAGGAAATAAAAGGAGAGAGGAAAAGAAACCTCTTAGTAATTTACTAGAAAGATGTTAAGTTTCTTTCTTTTCTTTCTCTTTTTTTTTTTCTGGGTAAATTCCATATATTAAAACATGGATCCTTGGAATTCTCTCTCCAGTGTAGGAAAAGAAGCTTCATTCTCTTCCACAGTGCGTGATCCCAGCCCTTCATGAGTCAAAGATCAAAGGCAGATGCTGCAACATGAGGACGCCTGTTTCCATATAAATCCACCATCTTTCTGGAACCACAATTCTGAACACATGATGATTTACGAGAATTGGTCATCTGTGTAACCTTCATCTACATAAGCACTTTTGCATAAAGAAAACAACAACAACAACAATACTTTATAGTATTTGGTATTTCAAAAATTAGGATTCACTGGATTCAAAGTTGGAGGTTCATGAAAGATCATCTAAAAGAGGTGGATACTCTCACTTCATGAGTAATCACAAAGCAAAGAGTCACAAGAGGGGAGAGGGGTGACCTTTAAGGACTCCCCCAAATGCCTGCAGCATCTTAAACCAGACCGTTCCCCCAAAAGGATTCCCTATCTCAGTAAATGGGCAGTATCATCTTCCTAATTGCTGCGGCTTCAAACTCAGGAATCACCTTGTTATCTCATCAATACAACAACTATTAGCAGTTCAGCTTCTCTAATAGGAGGGAGAAGCCTGGTGGACTGCTCTCTATGGGGTCGCATAGTCAGACACGACTGAAGCGAATTAGCAGCAGCAATACATTCTGAATCTTCCAGTTTCTGTTTTTAATGTACAACTCTAAATAAAACCACCACCATCACTCATTTCTTGAAAAGGCTGTTAATGCAATTCACCTACTTTCACTTTTGTCCCCCAAATGATCTTTTTAAAGCCTTAAGTGAGAACATGCTAACTCTTCTGTTCCTCTGCTTCAGTTCAGTTCAGTTCAGTTCAGTCACTCAGTCGTGCGTGTCCGACTCTTTGCAACCCAATGAATCGCAGCACTCCAGGTCTCCCTGTCCATCACCAACTCCCGGATTCCACCCAAACCCATGTCCATCGAGTTGGTGATGCCATCCAACCATTTCATCCTCTGTCGTCTCCTTCTCCTCCTGCCCTCAATCTTTCCCAGCATCAGGGTCTTTCTAATGAGTCAGCTCTTCGCATCAGGTGGCCAAAGTATTGGAGATTCAGCTTCAACATCAGTCCTTCCAATGAACACCCAGGACTGATCTCCTTTAGGATGGACTGGTTGGATCTCCGTGCAGTCCAAGGGACTCTCAAGAGTTTTCTCCAACACCACAGTTCAAAAGCATCAATTTTTCAGTGCTCAGCTTTCTTCACAGTCCAACTCTCACATCCATACATGACCACTGGAAAAACCATAGCCTTGACTAGACGGACCTTTGTTGGCAAAGTAATGTCTCTGCTTTTTAATATGCTGTCTAGGTTGGTCATAACTCTCCTTCCAAGGAGCAAGCATCTTTTAATTTCATGGTGGCAATCACCATTTGCAGTGACTTTGGAGCCGAAAAAAGAAAGTCTCTCACTGTTTCCACTGTTTCCCCATCTTTTTGCCAAGAAGTGATGGGACCGCATGCCATGATCTTAGTTCGTCTGCTTAAAAGCCTCTCATGGTGGCCCACTGCAATCACAGTGAAATCAAACTGCTGCTTTTTGTGGCACACAGACCTTCCCTAACTGCAACTTCATAGAGCACCACTCTCAGTAAATTCTCAGTTCCGGCCACATTGGCCTTCTCACTGCCATGGAGCAAAACTAACTTATTCACACTTTCTATCACACACCTCACTTAGATCTTTCTTTTTATCAGCTCAGAGGTTAGAGAAACCTCTGATTCTTGTCTAAAGTAGCAATCAACTGTCCTCCAGTCATGCTGCCCAATTATCTATTTTACTTTATTTATAGCATATTTGACTGTTTGAAATTATATTATTCATACACTTGGTTGCTAATGATGGTGCTAGTTGTAAGGAATCTGCCTGCGGATAGAGGAGAAGACCCCTTGGAGAAGGAAATGGCAACCCACTCCAGTATCCTTGCCTGGGAAATCCCATGGACAGAGGAGCCTGGTGGGCTACGGTCCATGGGGTCGCGAAGAGTCGGACACGACGGAGCAAGCTCACATACATGCACTGATTGATTACACTTGTCACTCCCCCACCCCACCCCCTTTCAGAAGGCACACCCCATGAGATCAGGGACCTGCTCTCTTAATCACTACTATCCCAGCACCCAGCAAAAGTCTTGGCTCAGCATCACTGACCAACAAATACAGCAAAATGAAAAAGATGCAAAGTAAAATTCAGAAAAACATGTGACCGGGGATTATCCCTACCCTCAGCTATAAAGCTATCACAGTGGCAGCACTACCTCTCCCTACAGAAACCTCTAAACACATAAGAGTTACCTCACAGAAGGTGGTTCTCAGTTGGGGAGGCAGGAATGAGTTTGCCTTCAGGGCATTTTTAGCTATATGTAGAGATAATTTTCCTTGTCACAACTGGGGGGAGAGGGAGTGCCACTGGTTATCTAGTGGGTACAGGCTAGGAAAGCTGCTAACTTTCTGCAGTGTCCAGGACAGCCCTGGACAACAAAGATTTCCCCAACCAAAAATATTAATAGTGCTGAGACTGAGAAAATCTGCTTTACAGTCCTCATTTGTACCTGAATTTTCACACCTGGCATTGTAGGAAAAACTTGGAATGAGAAACGCTTTTTTCAGTTCCTTTACTCGGTAACTAGCAAAACGCCATTACTCTGATATTTATGGATGCCAAGGGGGAAACCATACAAAGTCCTCACAGTGTGTTATAGGGTAAAAACATGATATATCATTGGTAGGTATTTTCCAAATAATGTTAACAACAACAACTAAAAATAATTTGACTGTCTGCCATGGAAAAGAAATTCCTTTGTTCCTTCGTCTTCTGCTTCTGTGCTTTATTCTCTTCTTTCCATAGCCTTGAAGTGTGATCTTTTGCTATTCCTTGGGGAATCCTCTGAACTCAGAGATAAAACTATGACATGGATTTATTGATTTACTGTCCCCATAAATAGGTATCATACATAAAATAGTTCTAGCAAAGGATCATTCTAGCCTAACCGTTGTGTGGTATTGATTGCAAAGGAAATCTATATTTTATTTGAGGAAGGAAATGTATTGTGTCATTAGTAGAAATAAAAAGGATTATGTGTAGGAATTCAGGAAACATGTCTCAGTTGGCAAAACACGGTAAGAAATGGACAAAATAAAGCAGGAGGGGACTGCAAACAGTTGACACTGCCATTATCGTAAGGGCAGGTGGAGTACAGACCTGAAGTTCGCAGAATGCTGGTGCAGTTGAAACGAACCCATCCTCCTCAGCCCTTCCCTTCATTACACCAGTCCTCAGCCCCCTCTACGTGCTAATACAGGCTGAAGACTCATTCAAGACCTCTAGGGCCAGTTGTGTTTATAATTCAGACTTTCTTGGATTTTAGAGAGGTAATCTAGTGCAGATAACACAGGCTACATACCACCTTGAGAGGAATCTGGGGCAATATTCTGTAATCAAGTGCATTTATACTTTGGTAGTTTGACATTTGAATATTCACATTGAGTATCATAAATAATAACTGTAAAAGCTTCATATTAATTATGGAAATATTTTCATTCTTAGAACATTTGGGGTATGAAAATGAAATTTCAGAATTGCAGATTAAGGACTTTCAGGCTTCAATAGTAAAATGAGAAACATATGTAATAAAATAAACTGCCATTAGCTTCACTTTGAAAGACAGATGGGAAAAGAGCTGGAGAGAATGGGCAGGCAGTAAGTAGAGGGTAAATTCACATGGGGTGAACTTGGGTGACCATTTCTCTCGTCTGGAAAACAGGTGTCTCAGAGTTTGTGTCTTTTCAGTTGACAATGTTAGGCAATGAAAATATATTTCAATGAATGTCTGCTACCTCAGCAGTCCTATGGGGAGTCGTCTCAGTATGAAAGGGCCCTGGGTCTGGGAAATGAATATAAAACCCCGATCGGCTCCTCTTGCTGTCTAGGTTCTTTCCTGTATGTCGCTACAACCAAAAGAGGTGGCCAGGTAGAGCAGATATCAATGCAGATGAAATGTAATTGACCAGAAGACGTTGGGAGAGTCAGAGATAATATTAAGGGATCCTCTCTCAAACTGCAAACATTGATTTTGTATGGAGTGTGAGACTATAGGTGGCCTGATACATGTATATGTGTGTGTGGGTACACCTATCTATTTATCCACACAACGAAAATGTATTACTTATATAAGGGAGATTTGCTTGTATAACGTTTTTTTGTTGTTGTTTTTACAACTTTTTTTTAATGAACAACCACTTAAAGAAGAAAAGTATGTAACAATAAGAAATGCAGCTTCTCTAATTAACAAACTAAAATGACAAAAAATTTTGAGAATAAAAGCACAGGAAAGGGTGTCTAAAGATAAAGAAAAATCAACAGCTAAATGATGAGATAAATGTTTTTAATGTTTTTAATATTATGACTCAGGGTGGGTTCTAACTCAACTAAAACTATTAGTTTTACAGAAAGAACTATTTAAAAAACAGGACCATAGTTACATTCTCTGACATACAACAGCAACAATCCATGGCCAACAATTCAGACTCTAGCATTGCTCTAGGCACAGAGTCACAGCAGCCGTTCCTCTTGGGCTCCGTGTTTTAACAGAGTAAAATAGTAAGTATGATTTCAGTGAAACTGATTAATTTAATTGGTATACTGACAGTACAGTTGATGTTTATTTTAGGCTCACTGCCCTGGCACTGCTGTAAGCATGCTAAACATGATTCTAAAATAACTATTCCACAAGTTTTATTAGGAAAACGAAATTATTTTGCAAATCTTGGACATGAGAAAATCGAGGCTTGGAAGTTAGGTTACTTACCCAGGGCTACTCATGTGACAATAAGTTGATACTATATCATATTTATTTGTGTTACTCCAAAGACCTTTTTCCTCTATTTCGTTTCATTGATCACTGAGGAAGGCTTTCTTATCTCTCCTTGCTATTCTTTTCAACTCTGCATTCAAATGGGTATATCTTTCCTTTTCCCCTTTGGCTTTTGCTTCTCTTTTTTTCTCAGCTATTTTTAAGTCTTCCTCAGGCAACCATTTTGCCTTTTTGCATTTCTTTTTCTTGGGGATGGTCTTGATGACTGCCTCCTGTACAATGTCACGAACTTCTGTCCATAGTTCTTCAGTCACTCTGTTTATCAGAGACAATCCCTTTAATCTATTTGTCACTTCCACTTATAATCGATAGGGATTTGATTTAGGTCATACCTGAATTGTTTAGTGGTTTTCCCTACTTTCTTCAATTTAAGTCTGAATTTTCCAATAAGGAATTCTCGATCTGAGCCACAGCCAACTAATAGTCTTGTTTTTGCTAACTATATAGAGCCTCTCCATCTTTGGCTGCAAAGAATATAATCAATCTGATTTCGGTATTGACCATCTGGTGATATTCATGTGTGGAGTCTTCTCTTGTGTTAATTGAAGAGGGTTTGCTATGACCAGCATGTTCTCTTGGCAAAACTCTATTAGCCTTAGCCTAGCTTCATTTTGTATTCCAAGGCCAAATTTGCCTGTTACTCCAGGTAGCTCTTGACTTCTTGTTTTGCATTCCAGTCCCCTATAATGAAAAGGACATCTT